>NC_050073.1:5537344-6817208 GCF_009764565.3 Dermochelys coriacea | reverse complement strand
CCGAAATGGATTATTTCTGGGGACGGGGATCAGCGTGTTGCAGTGTGTGTACAAAATGGATTGCACCTGGGGCAGGGATTGTCTGCTGCAGTTTATGTATAAAAACCCATATATTCAGACTTTCTAAAAGAATGTCAGAATTGCAAAGCATTCAGTTCAGGAAATGGCAAGGTTCTTTGTGCCTGATTTCTGCCTCCTTGTATTAGTGTTATGCTACGGTCTTTGATTGCATGATCACGTACACTCTTTTCCTGCAGGGCTGCTACCTTATTCATGTCCCAGGAAGAGCAGCAGGAAGATGTTCAACTTTTATTTTTGTCCACTTTATTTTTGTCCATTTTAAGTGGATTGTCCCTCCCCCCGGCAACCTTCTACTCCATCCACCGAAGGCCTACATGTAATCTTGGTTTATATGGATGTAAATTTGGAGCAACCTCAATGAATTTACTCCAGATTTACATCCTGGTGATCATAAATAGAATGTTACCCAAAATAAGAGACAGATTCCCTGACTCCACTGAATGAGGGAAGGGTGCTGTGGGACCAATGTGTAGACAGGAAGGATGGCTCAGTGGTTAGGGGACTAGTTTGGACTCGGGAGATGTAGGTTCAAGACCCTTAGTGTGTCTTTGCCTCTGTTCCCATCTGAAACATTAGATGTGGGACAGTGTGGTACTAGAATAGTGGTGGCAGGGTAAGTACCATAGGTAGGTAGAACATAGGTGACAATGTAGCTACATTCTTTCGATGCTTATGCACAAGGGTTCAGAGCGAAGTTTCCCAGCACCACCTTACCTTTGCCTCAAATGTACATTCTTTCAGCACAGTTTTAAAATGTAATCTTGTCTTGAGAAAAGGAGAAATAGGAAAGAGAGAGAGACCTAGCGCTGTTTGCTGAAAGAGTGTTTCTCAACTTGTGGATCGTGAATTCCAGGGGACCCACAAAGCAAGTTGTGGGGGGAAGGCCATGAGTCAGTCTTTGCTTTAGATTGTTATACAATCTGGTTCCCTCACTTGCCACGCACCCTGACCCCTCAAGGTCAAACGTCCTCTGCCGACCTCTTGAAACATGCACACCAATACATTATATTACATAGACTAGACCTGTTGCTATCGCTGATGCATTTTTTTTTACTCTTTTATAATAAATGTAATGCGAAAATTTGTGACTGAAAGGCTTGCCAGCCTGAAAAAGGTAGGGAATACTGTGCTAGACAGCTGGCCATGTGTCCGTGTGCATTGAAGTAGGGCTCCTTCTGACCCTGCTGTGTGCCAGATACCTCATTCTAAGCCGTTCTGCACAGTGAATGTGACAAGGGGTTGTTCTATAGACATACATGGTGCTGGCGGGGCAGAGGGAGATTGTTAAACCCTTATTAGGAGTGAGCTTGCATCACATATTTGTTGACCCTTTTTAACTCAGCCAAATCAAAATGGCTTTTCATCCCACGCTCCAGAGGCACCCATCTGATGCAGGTCATGTTCAAATGCAAAATTTCCAATTCCTGTCACCTCCCACTGAGAAGCTGGAGCTGTTCAGATTAGGCCATTTACTCTGTGTGTGTGTGTGTGTGTGTGTGTGTGTGTGTGTTTCCCCCATCACCTTTGTACTGAAAGTCACGGAACCACTTTTGTTCATGTGGATTTTTCCCCTGGAGATTCCCAACCCAAAAGATCTGTCCAAAAGGTGCGTGACTGTTGCAAGCACCTGAAAAAGGCCCTTCGGAACAGAAACACATAGGTGCTGTTAACTAGAGTTCTCGCTACACACTCTGTTTGTAACACACCTCACACCTTCCATTAAGATTCCTCGTTTGCAAATGACATCTGAAAATAGGATCATCAGAACATGGAGTCATCCTGGTGCCCTTAGTGCTATAGTTACAGCGTGCCACTAAAGTAGCATTGCAGGAATCCAAAGCTGAAATCCTCAGTTTGTTTCTTTGGTAAAACAGGGACAATCTTGCAAAAATACAGGGGTCTGTTGGTTCGTAATAACCGTTAAGGGAATGTTAAAGCTTTTGTGTGTCTGATCAAAGGATGCCCTTTTGTCTCTTAGGAATACATTCGCCTGCTGCAGCCCTGGTGTCACGTGAACGTGGGCTCCTGTCGCTTCTTGA
The DNA here is from genome assembly GCF_009764565.3 of Dermochelys coriacea. NCBI lineage: Eukaryota > Metazoa > Chordata > Testudines > Dermochelyidae > Dermochelys > Dermochelys coriacea. The sequence continues at coordinate 6,815,088 of NC_050073.1, read as the reverse complement.
TGGGAAGATGTTACCTTGTTATGGGTGAGGGACACAAGGTACAAAACAGCTTCACTGCTTCCCAGAGTGGAGCATTGCTTCATGTGCAGGGTTCAGTGGTGGCTGTGTGGATCTGCACTGTCACACTTACCTGACCGCCGGTTACATTCTGTTCCTAGGGCTAGAAGATGTGTTGCTCAGAAAGAAATGCAAAACTTGTTTCTTGAGCGTAGCTTTCCCTCTGATTTTCACACACCCACTCACTCATATACACAAGTGTAAATGAGCAAGCAAGTGTACAAAGCGGGTTGAGCTATTCCTCCTTCAGACGGGGAAGGGGGAGGGGAAAATTGTTTTTAAATACCTGGGAGGCTTTGAGACATCTATGGAAACACATAGCTAGCTAGGGCTTAATGGACTGGCCTGTGGTGACCCTGCGTAGCCTGGCACACAACCAAGCTGTCATGTTCACCTGTATTCTGGATTGAGTCAGTTGCCTAAGAAAGGGCGTACTTAGCAGTTTAATTTGTCTTCCAGGCTCTGGACTGTTTCTGTCAGGCTGCATCCGAAGTTGGAAAAGAGGAGTTCTTGGACAGGCTGATCCGAGCCGAGGATGGCGAGATGGCTTCCAACCCTCGCCTGCAGTATTATGACAAGGTATTGCTGCCATGACAGTACCGCAACTTGGCACTTGCTGTGAAAGTTTGGTCGCGGACGCTGCCAAGGCAGCCTGTTGTCTTGTGGCAGGCCTTTTCCTAGCCATGCTAAAGACTTGGATTTAAGCTAAATTCTACAGTTAAGGCTACAACATTAGAACTGGAGCCATGTTTCACCTCTCAACAGGGTAGATGTTGGTTTTTGCTGCAAGGCCCTCAGGTTTGTGCCATCTGGCAATCTCTGGTTGCTGCTGGGTAAATACAAAATGGGGATTTTATTGGCTAAAACCTGGAAGTGAAGAAGTCAGCACAGTATCTCTTGTAGTGTCTCATATTAAATGCAATTTATTAGTCTCCCCCTCAACTTTCAGTAAACTGCAAGAATGGTTTGAGGTCTGGAGAAACTGCCTTCTAGGGAGACTTCAGAAGCTCAGCCTATTTAGATTATCCAAAAAAAGGCTGAGAGGTGATTTGGTTTAGAGGCTGATGTGCATGGGGAAGAGACTTCTGCTGGCAGAGGGCTCTAATTGATCTGACGGAAGCAGGACGGGAGCCACTGGGGGGAAACTGAACCCAGACAAATGCAGGCTAGGGATAAGGTGTCAGTGTTTAACAATGAGGGTGATTAACTCTTGGAGTAACTGACCTAGGGATGTGATAGATTCTCTATCACTTGTTGTCTTTTTGTCAAGACTCGGTGTATCTTTCTGAATGATATACTCTAGCTCAAACAGTTGTGGACTTGATGCAGGAATCACTAGGTAAGAGTCTCTGGCCTTAATCTGTGAATTCTATTGAGAGTGCCTAACTGCATTGTGGTAGCTACTTAGATTGTGGTTGTGGGTCAGAGACTTTTTGTCTGTACAGTGCCTTGCGGGACATGTTCCATGACTCAGGCTCCTGGATGCTACCACAGAACAAATAAGCTATCCATGGGAGTGGGAGGGAGGTTGGAGGTTGTGGCCGCTGAGTAGGGGACAGTTGGTGCTTTTGGCACCTGGAGAGGTGTAAGCAGGAGCTCAGGATTGATTGGTAAGTGTGTTAGCTACATCTCTTTTAGAATCATCAGCCCTCAAATGGTTAGCTGTGCTAACACTTGAATTATCAAATGCCCATAGAGATGAATGGAGGAGTCTGCATCTTTCTTTGCTGCTGCTCCAGTTTGCACACCCTAATGAGAGCATTTACAGGTTTGTTCTTTGGGAATTTTTGAAACCATAAGGGCTTATAAACACACAGAGAGAGAGAGAGAGAGAGAGAGAGAGAAGTTTTAGTTGTAGATCAGTTAGTGGGTTGGATTCTGCAGAAAAGTCCCTATCTGTGAAACACTGGTGCCTTGATTCAATCCCCCTGTTTATAACATACCAAAGCATCCCTCTTTTTGGGTTTGAAATCTTTCATTCTTGGCATCTGCTGGAAAATGAATGTGTTTTTTGAAAACATCAGCAAAATCTTTGGTTGTTTCTGAATTCAGTGAGTGTGGAAATAACTTTCTCATGGTAAAGAAAACAAAATTTTCCACATTCTTAGACACCGCTACATCCCAAATCAGAGTGTGTCTTCTCTCTAGGTCTTACGATTGCTGGACATTATTGGTTTACCTGAACTGGTCATCCAGTTAGCAACGCTAGCAATCACAGAAGCAGCTGATGACTGGAGAAGCCAGGTAGGCATTAATTCTTTTGTGCTGAGACATTGGGTTTTTTCCATGCAGCAGCTATTGCTGGCACCAAGAATTTATCTTCATTGGTACAGATAATATTGACTGAACTGAGTTACGCTCTCTGGTGTTTTAGGCTACTTTGAGGACGTGCATTTTCAAACATCACTTGGATTTAGGGCACAATAGCCAAGCGTATGAGGCCTTAACCCAGAATCCAGATTCCAGCAGGTAACATCCTTGTGCCCTTCAACTCTGCTGCTCTGCTGTTTGAGCTGTGGGCTGCACTTAGCGTCTGTCTTGCAACCTCTCACTCATTTGGAAAGCTGTTAGTACAGAACATTACCATCACTCTGATGTGATATTTGTGCTTAGTTCAGTGCAGTGTAAGAAACTGATTGGGATGCTTCATGCCTGTCGGATTCAAATCTGGTTCCTTTCGCCATGGCACTGTGCTAGATGGGAGCTAGACCATGAATCCTGAATACGGGCTTTATGGAGCCAGGCTTGTCTGTATACCCCCAATTAAACCATAGCCCCAGTTCATCCATCCATCCATCCATCCATCCAGCTGCTTTTTAGGTACTGCTTGTACCCAGTAAGATGTCCAGGTCGGAAGCAACGACTGTCATGGAGCAAACACTAGCCCTGTGGCAAGCGTGCAGGAGCTAGCAGCTTTTTATAGAGCCCTTGGAGAGCCCCTGCAGTGGGAAATGCCCCTGCTTTGGGGCTCGTTGCCCAGCTGCAGGCCGTCGCATCCCCAGGGTTCCCAAGCAAAGTCATTGTCTGGACTGAGTGAGTAAAGTGTTAGTTAAATCACGTGAACAGGTTTTCTAACACGGTTAAACCCCACCTAGCACTTAGTGTAGACACTGTTGTGTTTAAAAATGTGTGCCCTGGCTGTGGTTAACCTGAGGGTCTATCTGGCTGCCACATCCCCTTCTCACCCTGAAAGCCAAAACCTGGTTTATACCTGGGTATGCTATAAGGCAGTGTTTCTCAAACTGGGGGTCCCAATCCAAAAGGGGGTTGCAAGCCTATTATAGAGAGAGTGTTGTATTGCCACCCTTACTTCTGCGTGGCCTTCAGAGCTGGGTGACTGGAGAGCAGCAGCTGCTGGCCAGGCACCCAGCCCTGAAGGCAGAGCCACCACCAGCTGTGCAGAAGTAAGGGTGGGCATGACATGGTATGACCACCCTTACATCTGTGCTGTTGCTGACGGTGGTGCTGCCTTCAGAGCTGGGTGGCATGGGTTGGGGGGAGGGAGGGCTGGTCATCACAATCTGAAATATTTTCAAAGGGATTCCCAGCAAAAATAGTTTGAGAACACCACCCCACCCCCAATAAGCCCACACTAAATAGGTCCTAACAGGCTGTCTGTTGTCCGAGAAGCCCCTTCCTGGCAGGAGAAGAACACAGGATCAAGAGGGGCAGAGACTGGACAGCCAGTCAGTGAGAGGCTTTCCCACCCCATTCAGGTTCATAAGCCTGAGGGGGGAGTATATGTACAGGACTCAGTAGTTTGGGGGTTCTGCCTGAATCACTTACCTTCTGGTGAGGAAAGAAGGAAGAGCTCTGTTCCCTAGGTGCTTGAAGAGAACAGCTCCCCTGTCCAGGCTGCCTGCTTCCAGCCAAGCCTCCTGCAAATATCTCCTCCACCACCCCCTTTCGCCTCCCAAAAGCTTGGCCTGAAGCCAAACACAGGCCTTCCTCTTGGGGCCCAAATGGGATGGGGAGTCCTCACCCCCCCATCACAAGTCTGAACCTCTCATGGCTTGTGAACTCTCTGCTGGTAGATGTGCATCTTGCCTGCCTGCCTATCCAAGTTCATTAGAATAGCTTTGCCTTTGTCTTTTCCTAGGCAGCTGGACTGTTTGCGCCAGCTGGTGGTGGTTCTCTGTGAGCGCTCCCAGCTGCAGGACCTGGTGGAGTTCCCCTATGTGAACCTCCATAATGAGGTAATTCACCGGCCGCGGACCAGGGGGAGTACTGGTGTAGTGGAAGCTGGCTGAAAAGCTCCTGTGTCTCCTGTGTCTTAGGTTGTGGGGATAATTGAGTCTCGAGCTCGCGCCGTAGACCTGATGACTCACAATTACTATGAGCTGCTCTATGCATTCCACATCTACCGTCACAACTATCGCAAGGGTAAGGCTGCTGGACATCGCGGCACTGTTCTCTCCTTGCCTGGTATAGTTGTACTAGTAGATCTTGTGTCCACATACAGTCTGTCATATGGTTCTCCCCATGATGTATGCTGTTTATCTGTCCAGATGCCGTGGGCTCTCCTAGGTATAGCACTGTTGCCCGTCTCTCTGGCCTAGCCAGTGCCTAATCCCCAGAGGAGTCAGTTCAATGGAAAGAGAATTCTGCTGTGTGCTGAAATGTTCACATCTTCTTCCCCAGCTGGGACAGTGATGTTTGAATATGGCATGCGCCTGGGCAGGGAGGTGCGGACGCTTCGTGGACTTCAGAAACAAGGGAACTGCTATCTTGCTGCCATTAACTGCTTACGGCTCATCCGCCCGGAATACGCATGGATAGTGCAGCCGGCTTCCGGAGCAGTGGTATGAAATCTTGAACCTTTGGCTTATTTTAAAACTGTCTGTCAAAGTGTTGGCTATGGGCCTGGTTTTTTAGCAGCAATCCCTCTCGTTGTGAAGGTGCTTCGGCTGTAAGGCCGTTCTGATGTCACCAGTGGGGTTCACCTACCATTCCTGCTACCATAGAGTACATGAGGTCAGCCATAGGTAGGGCCTTTCCAATTTCATGGCCGTGAAAAACGTGTCATGAACCGTGAAATAAGTCCTTCCCCATGAAATCTGATATTTCCTGTTCTGCTGGGAGTGCCCCAGCTGGGGGCTCTTAGTTGTGAATCCTGGCTGGGCTGGGGGGAGACGGGACTTGTCCTACCCCTGCACAGCCACTCTCGGGGGGAGATCAGATCCACCTCCATGTGCCTCCCCCTGCTGTAGGAAGCTCTGGGGCTGGGCAGCAGCCCCAGAGGTTTCTGCAGCTGGAGGAGGCTTGTGGAGGTGGGTTTGATCTCCCCTGTGCTGCTGGGGTGCCCCAGGTGGGGGCTCCTAGCAGTGTGTCCCAGCTGGTCTGGGGAGGAACAGGACTTCCTCTTCACCTGCACAGCTCCTCTGGGAGGGTGGGGGAAGAGATCGGACCCACCTCCAGGTACCTTTTGTGTTGGGACCCCATGGTTACTCCACCGTGAAATTTCAGATGTAAACATCTGAAAATGTGAAATTGTCCAATTAAAAAACCCTCTGGCCGTTGAAATTGATCAAAATGAACTGTGAATTTGGTAGGGCCTTAGAATAGTCATTGGCAGCCACCATCCTCTAATCTCAAAGGCCTACTATTGCTGCTTTCCCCAAACAGGACTGACCCTGTGTATTTGGAGACTGGAGGAAGGAGCTAGCACCAGCCACTGCGCCAGGGCTCCGACTGAGGGGGTGGTCTAGCTGGCTGCTCTCAGCCCCCTTTTGATCATACTCAGCTGGGATTAAGCTGGCAACTTTTTTGTTTCATAACATCACTAGGGTGTGGTCTACACTAGAAAAATTGATTGGCATATAGCTATGTCGGTGTGGGCAGGGTGAAAGAATTGTAAGCTGACCAACCTAGCCCTGCTGCCAAAGCCCCAGTGTGGAGACAGTTCTGCAGCCAAAGAGTCCTTACACCAATATTGATACTGTTTGGGGAACTGGGCTAAGCTGTACGGGCAAAAGAGCTCTTTGGCTGGTATAGGTCTAACAAATGTCTATGCCAGCAAAGCCATTTTGTCTAGACAAGGCCCAGGTTGCGCAAGGGGCAAGGAGAACTACTTCCAGCTGGTTAAAATGTTCAGATACTTGCTAACCAAATTCAGCCAAAAACTTCAAAACTCTAAACTTTCCCAGTTTTCTCCATCTTGGCTGAGGCCTAGACACAACCCAGTTGCTTTTTTTGGTCAGCTGTTTGGGAAGCAAAAAGTGAAAAATATATTTATGCATCCTCTTCCCCCCGGCCTTATAACACATACAGATGGATGGATTTTCTTTGTACGTGAGGGTGGGGAAAAAAGAGAAATCCATTTTTGGCTGAGACCAGAGAGGCAGCATTGTAGCCCCAAAGGAGAACTTTTTGAGCATGTTTAGTGTGTAAATCTGGTTTAGAACGGAAGCCATCGTGTAACCTGCAAATGCTGTAATTGTCAGAACCTTGTAGCCATGGTAACTGCCTTGAAGTTCACCTCCCATTCAGGGTGCGCTGTGCTTGTTTTAGCTGTGCGCTGTTCTTATTGGGTGTAGTCCTCCAAAAGGCATTCCATCCACTTCATTTCACAAAGCGGGGGAGATAGCTATAATCAAGGACCAAGCTACAAATTCTGTGCCTTGTTTCCTTGGTTCTCCTGAACTTTGATAGGTTTTGTTTCTTACATAACTGCGAATGCTTCGTTTTGCATCCAGCTTCTGAGATCTTACTGCAGAAGTTTGGTTCGGGGTGGCAGAGACTATGTGAGACTTGCGCTGCTTTCTGCAGCCAGACCCATACAGCTGTAGCCTTTGAAATTGCTATATAGCCTTACAGTTCTCCCAGTGTGACAGCGTCTGAAATGGAGCATTAGATGGGGAATGGGAAGCAGCCTAAACTTTGAAATCCAACTTCAACTAAACCTTTTTCTTCCTGGCAGTATGAACGCCCAGGAGCGTCCCCAAAGAGAAGCCATGATGGGGAGTGCACAGCTGTCCCAAGTAAGTCACTGGCACCTCCCATAATTCTTGTTTTCCAGCACTCTTTGCTTTTGACTGAGAAGTTGTGCCGCTTGCTAGTAACTTGGGAGAGGGCTCCCCTCCTTCCACAGCCTCTGTACCACTTGAAGTAGCATTTGAAAAGTGTGCTGCCTTTCTCTCATCCCCCTCATGGCCTTAGTGTTTACATTCTTAAAATTCCAGCATACTAATTTGTAAAAAATACAAAAATATCAGTTATGACAACAATGGCCTTTCCTCTTGTAATGCACTGTCTGCATAACAAACATATTCCTATCAAATTCAGGGAAGGGCATGTTCCAGCACAACAAACTTAACTCTGACCCCTGCCTTGTTTTGCATGTGTATTTATCTTCATTTCAGTATCTACATATTTTCCAAAGGCATGTGATTTAGTGCGAAATGGGAACCACAGAGGGTCTGCCTGGGGCACCGTGTCTAGTTTTTTTTAACATTTCAAAAGACAGGAATAATAATAAAAACAAAAAAACCACCTCCCTGTTGTGTTAACCAGAGTCTGGCATTTGTAATGTTCTTAACTGGATCTGTCTAAATGCTGCATAGGAGTTAAAAACTAGCAAGGAGAGGTCAGTCAAGGTGAATTCTGTTCAATTGTTTGTTGTAATATGACTTCATAGGTTGATAAGAGAGACGCATAGGCATGCTAGCCCCTTTGCATAATGTCCAGAGGAGTCATTTTGAAGACCTATAATCTAAAAATCCTTCACTTGTTTAAAACATTGAGAGCAAATTCTAGTTGTTGCCAGCTAAAATGAGAGCGAGAGTGTTCTGGAGTCATAGGTGAGTCCACATCTGCTTTATTGTGTGCCCCAGATATATCCTTGACTAAGGGAGAGCACTGCACATGGCATCTCCAGAAGATCAGATTTTCTGCAGTCTTCATAAAGCCGGGATGGGCCATTCCCCAGGGCTTCTTTACCCTTAGCTTCACTGACTGAGCATGTGTGTAACTTGCATGTTCATTGAGTGCTGCGGTGTGTGCTAAATGCCATCTAGCCATAGAAGACGTGGCCCGTGCTCTGAATACCCTGCAATGTACTTCAGCCATGATGTGAGCACTGGGGGAGGTAGGGGCAAGGGCTACAGTCAAAGGTCAGGTGACTACTCAAGTACCTAATATGCACATCTTGATGGAATAGAGGGTTCCATTAGTCACCACGGCTGAGGGTGTTTTAAACTTGGTTTGTTTTATATGTAATTGCAGATGCTGCAGCTTCTTTTCTAGGGTGCTCTGTGGTTGAAGCTCCCTTTCTGGCCTCATCTGCCATGCCTCCACACTTTCCTGCAAGTCCGTCCTAAAAAAATTGGTTTACCTGCATCCCCTAAAGGCTAGTCATCCTCTTGTGGAAGTGTTAACTTAGGGTAGGCCTACACTGCAGTCCTGAGGAGTGATTGCAGCGCATATCAATATACCCAAGATAGTTTTGATTTAACTAGATAATCAAGTCTCACGCTAGGTCAGAGCTGTCTACATGTGCTGTAATCACCCCACCAGATTACAGTGTAGACGTACATCCTAAATGACCACATATGTTCTCTCTTCAATCACTTGTCATTGTATCCCAGTCTTCCTCTATCTACTGACTGTTTAGACCATAAGCTCTGTAAAGCAGGGCCTTTCCCATCCCCTTGTCTGCAAAGCATCTGGCCCGCACTGGGCACTCTCTAAACAAACATCTGTTCCGTACAGCAGCACGCCAGATAGAAATCCTGGAACTGGAGGATTTGGAGAAGGAGTGCCTGTTGGCTCGCCTCCGACTAACTCTTGCGCAGCATGAGCCATCGACAGCTGCTGTTGCAGGTAGGGATGGGATAGTGGCCCACAGGGCTCAGAGCAGCAGCTCAGAGCTGCTTTTAGAGAGAGGGGGCGTAGTTCAGACGCACGGAGTGGTGGTGTGAAACTGTTTTGCACCTCGTCAGATCTCACAAGCCAACCAGGGATGGACCTGGCTATACTGGAATGGGAAGCCTACAAGGGGTGTTTCTAAATGGGAGAGGGTTTAGAGAAGAGTCAGGAGAAAGGTTACAGGATTAGAAAATTTGCTTTATAGTGAGACACTCAAAGGGTACGTCTGCACTACAGTTAAAAAACCCACTGCTGGCTCGGTCTTAAAGGGCAGTTTGCTTGCCGTGTTCAGGTTTGGGCTTGGGCTGAAGCTGGAGTTCTGGGACCCTCCTGCCTTGCAGAGTGCCAAAGCCTGGGCTGCAGCTAGGGTTGCCAACCCTCCAGGGTTGTCCTGGAGTCTCCAGGAATTAAGATGTCATCTGATGAAACTTCCAGGAATATGTCCAACCAAGGTTGGCAACCTTAGGTGCAGCCCAAGCCCAAACATCTACACCGCAATTAAACAGCCCCATGGCCCGAGCCCCACAAGCCTGAGCCAGCTTGGGTGTCTAATTCCAGTACAGACTTACCCAAAGAGCTCCATCTAGTTAGCTTAACAAAGGGAAGGTTAGGGGGTGACTTGGTCACAGTCTACAAGTACCTGCACTGGGAACAGATAGTTAATAATGAGCTCTTCAATCTAGCAGAGAAAGGTCTAACACAATTCAAAGACTGGAAGTTGAAGCTAGACAAATGCAAACTGGAAATAAGAAGTACATTTTGAACAATGAGAGTAATTAACTGTTGAAACAATTTACCAAGGGTCATGGTGGAGTCTCCATCACTGGCAATTTTTAAGTTAAGATTGGATGTTTTTCTAAAAGTCCTGCTCTAAGGATTGTTTCGGGGCAGTTCTCTGGCCTATGTTACGCAGGAGGTCAGACTAGATCACAGTGGTCCCTTCTAGGCTGCTACAAGAAGTATGAATGGTGAGCATTTCTTCAGTCTATTCTTTAACCAATGCACCAGCAAAATGTCTGGGGCATTGCTGCTGTTAATCGCTTTCTTTGCTGTTGTCATTCAGAAGTCTAGGCAAATTGAGGGGTAGGGGCAGGTTAAATCTCTCAAGAGTAGGTAGCTCTTCTCCTAGACAAATTCCAGCTCAAGTAATTACCTTCTGCCTCCTAACTTCTCCTGAAGTTTTAATTGGATACAATATTTTTCACTGCCTGTCCAGAACCAGTACACTTGTGTTTCTTTGTGTTAAACACTGCTGTGATCCACCCCAAAGGCAGGATCGCTCTTTAGCCTGTAATATTGATGGCTGTCAGCCTGAGAGTAAGAATATCCCCATCAATCTTCTTCCCTGCTACCAAGAGGCAAGCAGGGTTTTGGTTTACAGCCGAATGACGCCTATGGCTTAAATTTGCCAAATACTTTTTGGTTATCTGTTTCAAGCAGTTATAATTTTGCCAAACTTTAACCATTTAGGCTGAGGCTTTCCATGCTTGCGAGTCTCCTAAACTTTTTTATTTACACTGTTTATAATTCTGCCACTTTGCACAGTCTGTTGCCTTGTGGAGAATTTCCTGACTTCTAAGGTATTACCCCAGTGTAGCTTTCAGTGAATCCCTCAGTAGGGCATTGTCCCACGCTGCAGTGTTGCATTTTAAGAAGGTATGTGTGAATGGTCAGTTTGTGGCACGCGCTGACTGAGTGTTCTGTTTGCACAGGAAGCTCTTCGCCAGAGGAAATGGTCACTCTCTTGGTTCAGGCTGGCCTCTTTGACACAGCTGTCTCACTCTGCCAGACCTTCAAACTCCCCCTGACATCTGTCTTTGAGGGACTGGCTTTCAAGTAAGTGACACATTATCATGCTTTTAAGGCTATATAACACACACGCTGAAGAACTTGTATTGCATAAGCTCTGTGGAATTAGGACCATTCCTGGCTTGTCAACGCTCTCGGTTGTCTCAGAAGCCTGTGAATTTTAGGTGTTAAAGTTAGTTGTGCTCTTGGAAACAGCTGAGTTTAACCGAGGAGGGCAGAGATCAGCAGAAGGGAATGAGATGGTTAGTGATACTCTCTCCTTGCTCCTGGGGTGGGGAGAGCAAAGAGCCACCCCCTCAAGCCGCTGTGGGGGAGTCCCACACTTGTGTGTGCATCTAAACTTGAATTTTCAACCTAAAATGACCTTCGACACACATCAGGAGTAATTGGCTGCTCCCTAAGATCTAAAAATCAGAAAACACAAAAACAGGAGTGTTTTAAATCCTTCCTGGCATCTTGGCTCTGACACGGGGTGTCTGGGCTCTGGGGCTGACAGCATTGATGTTCATTGAGTGCAAAGAGACTTTCCTCACTGTGTAGCTCAGCTGTTCTCAAACTGTGCCTGCTGGAGCACGTGTGGGCTGGCTTCCCTTTTTCAGATGCTGCCTCACAGTAGAGAGAGCTACTGGAATACACCTGGAGTACTTCTGCAGCGTTTCTTTTCACACCAGCAAATGCTGTGATTCCACAGGGGTGGAATCACAAGGGGTCTATGCTAGGAGTGCTTGAGAGGCCATTCCTGCTTGTTGGCACATGCAGACTACACTCCCATGCTTAGTGTCCTGGCTTTTCCTAGTGCCCACTCAAAGGGTCACATTTGTTTGGGTCAGGTTGATTTTTGAGGGGCTCTTGTGACTTAGGTCAATTTAAAAACAATCACACCCTAGTTCCTATCTGAAGAGTTTAACTTCAACCGAGTGGTACCCACTGCATCTCCTGTTTAAACCAGCTAAGCCAGGAACTGCTGGGAGTATAACTGCATCGGGGAGGACCAACCTGACTGAACAGTTTCATGGTGTAGCTGTGGGAGGGGAGGGCATGGGGACCCCAGCTTTCCGTGCAGTGTACAGTGCTAGATATTGTATGTTCCAGATGCATCAAACTCCAGTTCGGTGGGGAAGCAGCTCAGGCAGAGGCCTGGGATTGGCTAGCAGCAAACCAGCTCTCCTCTGTTGTTACCACCAAGGAGTCCAGGTAAGGGTGCTTGTTCCTCCTGGAGGAGACTGTTCAGAGCTGCTCTTCAAAGGCAGGTGTTGCTGTAGCTTCTTGTGGTAAAAATCTCTTACCAAAACCAAGATTCTCGGGTTCATAAAAAATCCCAGGATTGCAGCTGCTTCAGAGGGGACCCTGTAGCATCGAAGCTTTTGGGGAAGAGGACGGCACTCTGGCAGTGTAATACAAAGACGGCCACCCTGTTTCCCCATGGCTCCAGCCACACACAAGCAGTAGCAAAGCATGTGTTCGCCTTTTCTCTATACCTCATTAGGTGTACTTGTAAATGCACTGTTTTAAATGCAGGCATTAAGCACATGCTGTTAGCCCGGTCACCTCTCAGGTAAAACCAGCACTAGGACTGCTGGTGCTTGACAACATTGCATTGCCTTTCTTTCTTCTAAATCTTGCTACACGCTCTTCTCCAGTTGGCCGCCCCCCTCCGCTCAACGTCTCTGTGATTACTGTTTTCCATGTGGATCCCACCCATCTACGTATCTATTGGGGACTAACGCATAGCTGGTAACACACAAGCTACCCCATTGCAGTCTAAGCACAGGAATAGCAAATTACGTTCTCTATTCTGTCTTCTAGTGCAACAGATGAAGCCTGGCGGCTATTATCTTCCTACCTGGACAGATACAAATCCCAGAACCATCTGTATCATCACTGTGTAATCAACAAGCTCCTCTCTCATGGAGTGCCACTGCCCAACTGGCTTGTCAACAGTTACAAGGTAAATGTTTGTGCCTACAGAGAAGGGGGAGAGACAACTGCATGGCCGTGTGATTGCTTCCAGTACATCTGCTGGTCGGGAATTTAGTGCTCATGCAGCTTATCGTGCACCCATTGTAGTTCAGAAGCCAAACCAAAGCTAAAACAACTTCAAGGGCCAAAGAGTCTGATCTCTAAACGAGACTTCCCCTTCCCCAGCCTTGGAAACAGGCAACTTTCTTAGCTACTACAAAGCTAGGTGAACACGGCAGCTTGGCTACATCCTGGGTTTGGTCAGGCTGCAGAGGGTAGGGGGAGGCATCAGAAGTTAGGATCTAGGAGGAGTAACTTTCCCTGTTGAGTAGGCTACTGTGTTTGGGCGTATGGAAGGGCAGGAGGTCAGCATGGGGAGGGGAGGCTGCTGGGTGGGAATGGAGCTTCTGAATAAGGAACTTAGATGGTTGCTGGGGAGGGGTGGGGTGGGCATGGATACCAGGACTCTTTTATGGGGTTGAAGTGAAGAGGGTTGTAGGAGGGTGGATTGTCAGTGGCTTTTGAGGGGGGAGAGCATGTTGGGGGGCCAGGGGTCTCCTGGAGAGGGTAGGGTTCTTCAGGGGTGGAGGGTGCACTGAATGAGGCAGGGGCTGTCAGGAAAATAGTATGTGATCCTGTAATTACAAGGAGGCCGAATTAAGTTTGCTCAGGCCCCATGAAACTCTCACATGCCCTGTTTTGCAGTTTTACTATTCTTTTAACATAATTTGTATGTAGCTTCCTAAGTTTTTTGTAAAACCAAACTGAAAATTCAGCTATTCCATCATGTTGGATCATGCTGACCTGGTAGCAGTAGTAGGTTGTCATCCTTTGTGTGGGCCAGACTCTAAAGGGGGATGAGATCCACATTTTGCCAGTGAGTTTCACAGCTGTCCTTGTCCCAGTCGTTTGCCTCTTTTCTCTCCAGATCTTCACACCTCTACATTCTAGATGGGTAGCTTCCTCCTTCTCCCCTTCACTGGGGGCCTAGGCACCGGCAGGGGGAGCACTGTGACAGCACAGCAGAGATAGTGCTGCAGCGCTTGGTTGCCTGGACTAGCAATTGCAGGGAATGTCAAACAGCCCTGGGATGGAGCATGCTCAGTGCAAATAGAATCTTTGAATAGTTTAGCTGTTAAACTTTTAACAAGCTTCTACTGACCAGGTGGAAACTGAGACTTTCTGAGGATTTAGGCAGATGTTTATGGGAGAGCAAAAGGCACATCCGTGACACCATGGTGGCCCCCCACTCTGGCAAATTTCAAGCTCCTGGTCCAAAGTACGGAGGTGCTAGAACTTGTCTGTAAAAGAGTTGGAGGAATTTATCATGGGGCAAAAAAGTGTGTTGTTGCTGCTCTTGTTCTGAGAAATGAAACTTTCCAGTAACATTCAGCATGGTAAACTTCAGCATGAATAGTTAGACAAAGTGATAAGCAACTGAAAGCAGGGTCTTACAATGGAAAGTGTTGGGCAACCTTCACCACTGGTGGTGCTACCTGTGTTGCTGATACCTTGTGCACCAAATCTGTTCAGATTGGTTGAAGTTAAAATGGTTCAGCTGATTGGGGAAATGTTACTCATTCTTAGTATGAACTCAGCTGAGGAGACTTGTTTGTGTCTTTTGGTTTGAATTTCAGCCCAAAAGGAAGATATTTGAGGTAGTGAAAAGGGTTGACAATGGACTGACTGGCTTTAACCTTCTGTAGCAGTTGCAGTGTCACTGTCTGAAACCAGGAAGTCTGAAACTTGGATTTCTCTGGCTCCTGGGGAGATGACTCTAGTCATCTTGAAGTGTGGCTAATCCCATTTTCAAAAAGCAGCCATATTCTCCGCAGATATCTTGTACTAGTCCCTCTCTAGTGAAGCCACTGTAGCGTCATCTAAATTTTTGGTCCTTTAGAAAGGAAATGCAAAGAAACTTCTGAAACTACACTCAGGAACCAGAAAACCTTTCCAGGGCAGACGTAACTTTATTCTCATGTGTGCCATGTACACTCTGAGTCACAGACCCATCTGTAAAGTGCTGGGCACATAGTCGTTCCTTGCCCATCACGGTATAATGGAGAGGAACAGCGCTTCTTTCTGTAGTGGCTCATCCAGTGAGATTGTAAGGCAAGTTGTGTAACTGAGAATGAGCCACTATCTGTGCTTGTAAATTGGGTGTATTCTAAGAGGTATTAGGGGGCACCAGAGGGTGGGACTGTATTAGGGCAGGGTGCTTGTGGGGTGAGTGTATTGGGACGGTTTCACTGGGGGCAAGTGAGCTGGAAAGGGGGCTGCTTGGGGGGTGTGATTGCTGGAAGATTCAGAAGCCTGGAGAGGCAAGAGCCAGCAGGTGCTTGTGCAAGATCCCAAGGGCTGTTAAAAAGGGGAGTAACAATAGAATCAGGTGCTTTTGGAGTGAGCCTGGGCGAAGAATGCAGGGGCAGGAGCCAACAGCAGCGAGGAGGGTAGCTTTTGTTTTTTGGCCAGAACAAATCCCAGGCTATCGTGTGGCCCTGTGCATACCTGTGAGGGGCTGGCGCCGTGGGAAATGTAACCCTGAGTGTGATTGCTCTGGTTTAGGTGAAACCCTGCCCCGTACTGAGGGCAGATCCCCAGCCTGTCTGGTGGCTTTGAGTGGCTCAGGCAGCAGAGCCTGGCCCTGGTTGCAGGCATGTGGTCAGACTACTTAGCATGCCCGGAACCCCTGGCCACTGGGGGACCACATAGCTTGGACTTGGACCCAGGGACTTTGTGTGGCTGGTCCAGAGGCTCTGGACCCAGGCTCTGGGCAGTGGCTGCTAGGGCGAGAGTGATCCTTACGCCCCTCACAGCCTAGGTCCAGGCTGTCACTAACTCTGTTTGCTCACAGAAGGTGGATGCTGCTGAGCTCCTTCGCCTCTACTTGAATTACGCCCTCCTGGAGGAAGCTGTGGACTTGGTGTTGGAGTACGTGGACGCCTTACTGGGGAAGGGCCATGAGCACTTTGGGATTGAGGTAGGTGAGGGCTGAAACGCTCCCCGGTCCCACTCCTGTGACCATTCCCCATTGCCTTAGCGACTAGTGGCAGCCAGCTCTGAGCCAAGGTTCAGGACGGCTCCTCCAGAGTTCCCTGCCTGCGAAAAGGGACTCCAGCTACACACTGCAGAGCTCTTCTGGCTGGGCCTCTAGGGCATCACCTTCCCTCCCCCACTCAGATGAAGGGTGGCAGAAGGGCAAGCGGTGGCCCCATTGCCCACCCCAGCAGGTGCCCATGGCAGGTGTGGAGCTGCCGGCCGAAGCATGAGGCCAAAGCACGAAGCTTGCTGCTCAAGCATGGGTTGGTGGGGCAGTTTGTCTGTGCTGTTACTGATCCTGGGTCGGTGTAACACTCCTGGAAGGAGGGTGAGGCTCTTCAAAGAACTAACCCATGGCACCTTCCCGACTGGGTTAATGTAACTGTGTGCCTCCTGGGGAATATAACCGGGTTCCTAGCTACTCTGAAGCCAAGATCTGGCTGCCGTGTGACTTCCTCCTTGCCTGTAACAGTGCTAAGCATTTCTGCAGTGACCATAAACCAGTTTAAAGGAGAGGCAATGTGTCCCAATGGCTAGAGCACTGGACGGGGACTCTGCAGACGTGGGTTCTGCTCCTGGCTCTGCCACTGGCCTGTTGGGTGACCATGGGCAAGTCACTTCTCCGCTGTGCCTCGGCTTCCCCGTCTGTACAATGGGGATAATTGAGGTCTATCGATTAAAAATGGTAGAAAAGTGTTTAGTGCTGTAGTTAGTACTAAGGCTACTCTTCCCTTTAGCGTCCATTGTCTGCTATAGCACCAATGGTGTGGCTGCCATACTCTGCTATCGACCAGCTGCTTCAGGCCTTGGGAGAGAACACGACAAACCATCACAGCTTTGTGGTGAGTACATCTCCATGGTGCTGCCACCCAAAGTCCCTAGACAGGTGGGGGGATGGGAGCAATACCAAGGTGCACTGGGGAGGAAGGGAACAGGTGGGAGCCCACTGATAAATAGGTTCTGAAATGAATGGCTGCCAAGGCTCAATCTGATCTGCATTTAGCAGAAAAAGAGTCACTAGGAGGAATAGAAGACACTTAAAAGCATTGGCAGAGTAGGGATGAGCATCTGGAAATCTTGCCTGAACTGCTCATCTGTGCCTCCTAGCAGGGGAGTGAGTGACAATCCCCAGGCCACTGAGACTTGCTGCAAAGACCTCCCCCTTCCTCCACAACTCTTCAGTTGTATGGAAAAAAGCCAGTTTGCACAAACCAGTGGCATCCTGCCTGGTGCAGCATTGTGCCATGAGCTTCCTCCTGTCTAGGGTTGCGAACCCTCCTGGTTTCGCTAGAGTCTCCCGGAGGCTACTGAAGCCAAACCGGGAGATGTTAGTCACTAAAAGTCCAGCAGGATAAAGTCAGGCTCCCTGGCTCCGTGCTGCTCCCGGAAGCAGCTGGCACATCCCTGTGGCACCTGAGGGGGGGCAGGGGGCCTCCACGTGCTGCCCGAGTGCCGACTCTGCAGCTCCCATTGGCTGGGAACTGTGGTCAGTAGAAGCTGCGGTGCTGGTGCCTGTGGGCAGGGGCAGCTGTGGAGACCCCCTGCCCTTCCCCCACCCCTCCCGCCTAGGAGCTGCTGCCGGAGGGATGTGCCAGTTGCTTTCAGGAGCTGCCTGAGGTAAGCACCACCGGAGCCTGCACCCCAATCTCCTGCCCCTGCCTGGTGGGGGAGAGCGAGCAATGGAGGATGGCGTGAATAGGGGTGGGGCCTTGGAGAAGGGGCGGGGCAGGAGCTGGGCAAGGGTGTTTGGGTTTGTGCAATTGGACAGTTAGCAACCCTACTTCTGTCCCACGCAGCAAGCAGGATGGGGAACGGAAAACAATCCCTTGCGAGTGGGGAAGCTCCACAGAGGGTGTTTGTAGTTTTAGGGGGTAATGAAATGAGGAGCAACTCACCAGACTGGGACTTGGCAAAGAATGTGTCTTGGGAGGAAAGGGGATTGGTTTTGGGAGCTCGGCAGGTGAAGGAAGGGCCTGTAGGTCTGTGCTGTCAAGCATCTGTGCCTCGTAGAACCTTACACGTCTACTTGAATGAATTTCTAGTCTATAAAACCTTTTGGCCAAGAGGGTGGAGGGCTGCCAATAGTGTGATTCTGAATGGCGAGGCAGTGGGCTGAGGGCGGATACCCAGAGGGCTAATGCAGGGAGTGGAGTGATTAGAAATCTTCCTGACTGAGCTGAAAAGGGGAGTAAACAGTATGTGAGGGGGCGGGGTCCCAGCTAGCCAGATGAGAGGTGGTTTTCCCCCAGTAAAGGCAGAGAGAGCTCGGCAGGAAAGAGGCTCTAGCTTGGCGAAGCATGGCTAGTGCCGATGGAATCCAGAGCAGGGAGAAATCTGGAAAACATCAATGCTGCGAGACCAGGTGATAGCTGCCAGCAGAGCAGCAATTAGCTGGGTTGGCAGCCAAAGAAGCCTGCAGTTCAGAGGCAATGTGCAAGGAGCAGGGAGGTGAAAGTCCTGCACTCTGCCATGCCAGTATTCAGTGCAGGGCACCTCCTTGCCCAAAGGGTGCTCCCAGGAAGCGGGCTGCAGGAGCAAGGTGGATATGGCCTGGCAGAGATGAGGGAGTGCTGTGCCCTACCACACTGCTACAGGCTCTCTGCATCCTCCAGGGCTGAGAGGACCTCTCCGCAGAGGCTACAGCCAGGCTGCCCCATTCACTAACCCACCCAGCTCCTCACAAGCCATGAGTACTGTCATTCCACCCTGCGTGTGTGTCTTGTGTAATGTGTCCTAAAACGCTTCCAGTGATGGGGGCCAGGGGGAGGGGAAATGGAGGAAAAGGGGTGGAGGTAGCTAAAGCAAAGCTGACAGCAGGTGCAGCAGAAGAGCAGCTCTCGCACCAGCAGGAGACAGGTCCTGTGAAGGGACAGTGCAATAATGATGGTCTAAGTGGGGACTTGAGGGGGGAGAAGCGATTGTCCTATTCTGTCCCCGGAGCCACTCTGTGTTCTCTGATGGCTGCCCTCACTCTTCTCTCCTAGCTGTACCAGAAGGTGCAGGACAAATTGGAGGACTACCAACAAAAGGTTGACACGGCAACCCGAGATCTCTTATATCGCCGGAACTAGCAGTCTGGGTGGCCTGATGGGGCTGGAGACCCAGCCCCAGGGAGAGCTTGCAATGTTCTGCCGTGACCAGGCCTCATGCATGAGACTCAATCTCTGCATGGGGCTATCACCATGAGTGGGAAGGTCAGGATCACATGCTTGCCCCGTGTGCGGCTGGTGGTGCTATAATACAAAGTCTATTTTTCCATAATGGTCCAAAAACAGTATTCCCTGCCCAAATCGGGATTGGAGAGCTTCTATTTTTAATGCAATGGAGACCCATTCTGTATCGCTTTGATGTAACCACTTTCAATCATGAAGACGGTGGGTTTATTAAGCTGTAATTCCCACACTCCATAAACCCCAAGTTCCCTCCATTTCTGTTTTTACTGAATACCTTTGGCCAGGAGGTCCTGTCGTTCTTAGCCTGTATTATAAATAGGAATGAAAGGGTTTGTCATCTTTATTTATTGTGGCTTTTTTGAATGATCTTTAATAAAATGAAACTTTGTTACAAGCCTGAGTTTAGATTTCTGTGTTAAGCCATTGAAAGGAGCATGTCCCAAAGCTGTGGCTAAGGAGCACTAGCTTGGCATCTGTGCAAGAGCTCAAGTGACTGGGTAACAACTGACTATGACAGGAGATATTGGTCTGGCCTCTGGCGCTTTGGGCCAGCTGACAACTTCTGCACATTAAGCCATAAACGCTTATGTGGCAGAAGAAAACTCCTTAACGCGGGAGCATCACAGACCCAACCCACTTGACAGGCAGACTCAGAATCTGAGAGAATCTCAACTTGCCTTTAAAACCAGTTTCTGTTTTTACGAATATTTACTAATCCTTGTGGCCGTGAAGAAAACCTTCCAAACATGAACAGCGTCTCGCTGCTGCTCTCTCTGCCTGAGTCCGAAGATAGCCTGAGGCAGGGGCTTGGGGGCACAAACTCTCCGTCTTAGTCCCTCTGTCCCAGTGGAGCGTCTGCTCTAAAGCCAGATGACAGCACATTAAAGGTCAGCATTGGCTAGTCAATTGCTGAGGCTCTTAGCAGTGAGCCTAGAGGAGGTGGGAATTGGAAAGTGCAGAGGGGCTAGGTGAGATGAGATAAGGCAGAGAAACACAAAGGAGGCTGGAGAAGGAAGGAGGAAACCAAGGGCACAGAGGTGCCCATAAAGGGGAACATTTTTCCCCATTGCATGGTGCAGGTGCTGAATGCAGGGCACCAGTTCCTAGACTCTGCCTCTAGAGCTTGCAGGGAGCGGCTGGGTCAGTGTTTGGCTCTGCTTCAGAAGAAATGGCTCATTGCTTGCCTGTCTCAAGGCGATTGCCAGTCTGCAAAGCAAGGCCATGGGTAGCTGGGATTTGTAGCACAAAAAGATTTAAAATAGTGTGTTCTGAGCTGATATCCGCCCTTCCTTTGCAGCCTGCTGGAGAATTTATTTCCAAGCCAAGCGCATTGTTCCTAGACACATGTAAAGGCCTGTTGCGGTCATCAGCTCTGACCTGCCAAGGAACCTCAGCTGCTCAATGCTGCATCCAACTTAGAATCATAGAATATCAGGGTTGGAAGGGACCTCAGGAGGTCATCTAGTCCAACTCCCAGTTAAAAGCAGGACCAATCCCCAATTTTTGTCCCAGATCCCTAAATGGGCCCCCTCAAGGATTAAATTTACAACCCTGGGTTTAGTAGGCCAGTGCTCAAACCACTGAGTGAGCTATTCCTCACCTCCCTTGGTCGCTCATGGTTGAACTAGCCTATATATCTTAGGTTAACAAGGGATATGGGGGGCCTGGATTTTCCCATCACTCAGTCCGTTAATCAGGGTCACTCACTGCTCAGCTATGTGCACCATTCATTCAGCTTCAGCTCAGGCAGACAGCAAGTAACTGAATAAAGATCAGCAGGTAACCACTTCATTCCACCACCCCGGGTCTTACTCCTTCGCTTCGTCTCCTGAAGGCTGAAGTCCTGTGTACTTCATGACCCGGTGGCAGCACATTCGACAGCCAGCCACCCCTCTGGTCCCTGATGAGAAAAGAACCCAATCCCACCCCAGTAGGGTTAATTTGTGCTATCCAGGTGCATTCCCTTCCTTCCCACCTCCCCCTTGCAGCACTGACTCAGCTGAAGATCCTCACTGACTTACAATGAGTCAAGGAGTCTGCTTTCAAGTCAAACCATCTCCCTGGACCTGGGCTCTCATGTTCTCTGGGCAGCTTGGCTCAAACCCTCCTTCAACGAAGGAAGTGGGAGAATTTGTGACAGAGTGAGAATTTTTTATAATATTTTGGATTAATATTGTGCCTCAGTTTCCCCTATGTGATACATGGTTAGGGGGTGGGAAAGGGTTGTATGCTTGTTGCAGAAGCCCAGAGATGCAGGTGTGCCTGATGCTTAGTTGCCTGTGCCCCCCATGCCCAAGGAGAGTCCCAGAAGACAATGGTCACTCCAATTGTCTGGACATTTGGCACTTAGCAACAAATGACCATGGACACCCACCCTCCTTAGGAAGCTAGACAGGTGTGACCAGCTGGAGGACAAATGAATGAGGAGGGGTTAAGTGAGGGGTGCTTGAGACAGAGGGAAGCTTTTGACCTGGGCCTAAAGGGGTCAGAGGTCTCTAGACTGACCCAGATGGACTTTGCAGTAACTTTCCATTCTGTTAAATAAGGATTTTTCTATGCTGTGTTCCAGACATCTAATAAACCCTTCTGCTTTTACAGCACTGGCTGAGAATCACTCTGGTTTAAGGAAGGTGGGGGTGCATTTGCTCCCTTTGGGTGTGCAAGTCTTCCCCAGGGGCCCATCTCAGGTGGAATCGCTGAAGGGAACTCGGGGTGTGAAGCAGGGGTACTGCAGGCTTAGAGGTTTGGTCTCAGGAGGCAGTGAAGCCCAGGGGCTTATCCTGTTGAGAGAGTGTGACCTTATGGGGGCTGATGCACTGAAGGGCTCCTCCCAGGGACCGTTACAGAGCTGTACCAGAGCACCGGACCTGTGGATGTGTGACAGCGTGTACCTTGCTTCATCAGTTCATGTTCCTGGGCTTTTCTTTACGCAGCCCAGCTTAAATGCCTAGGCTTGTGGCTTCCCCTACTCCCTGGCTCCAAGCCAGATTCCAGCTCTGGCTTCCAGTCCTGCTGCTGCCTGGGTCCTTGCAACAGGGCTGGGCAGCATCAACTGGAATCCTGTTAACCTGCCCCAGGGGGAGGCACGAGGCCGAACAATCTGCCTGGGGCTTGCCAGCAGCAACCTGGTGAATGTCCTGGGCTGTATTGCATGGTCCTAGAAGCCTGCTCCCAAAGCCACTGTCTCAGCCTGCATTGCTCAGCAGCTCCCTGCTCTGAGCCATGGGGCTCAGGCTCCCTGCGGGCTCAGGCAGTGGGTCTCCCCAGGCCAGCCCCCCCTGTGAGGGGCTCAGGCGGTCGGTCACCCCAGGCCAGCCCCCCACCGAGGGGCTCAGACTCAGGCAGTCAGTTGCCCCCGGGCCAGCCCCCCAGTGAGGGCCTCAGGCTCCCTGCAGACTCGGGCAGTCGGTTGCCCCCGGGCCAGCCCCCAGCGAGGGGCTCAGACTCGGGCAGTCGGTTGCCCCCGGGCCAGCCCCCCAGCGAGGGGCTCAGGCTCCCTGCAGACTCGGGCAGTCGGTCGCCCCCGGGCCAGCCCCTCAGCGAGGGGCTCAGACTCGGGCAGTCGGTCGCCCCGGGCCAGCCCCCAGCGAGGGGCTCAGACTCGGGCAGTCGGTTGCCCCCGGGCCAGCCCCCCAGCAAGGGGCTCAGACTCGGGCAGTCGGTTGCCCCCGGGCCAGCCCCCCAGTGAGGGGCTCAGGCTCCCTGCGGACTCGGGCAGTCGGTCGCCCCGGGCCAGCCCCCAGCAAGGGGCTCAGACTCGGGCAGTCGGTCGCCCCGGGCCAGCCCCCCAGCGAGGGGCTCAGGCTCCCTGCAGACTCGGGCAGTCGGTCGCCCCGGGCCAGCCCCTCAGCGAGGGGCTCAGACTCGGGCAGTCGGTTGCCCCCGGGCCAGCCCCCAGCGAGGGGCTCAGGCTCCCTGCAGACTCGGGCAGTCGGTCGCCCCCGGGCCAGCCCCCCAGCGAGGGGCTCAGGCTCGGGCAGTCGGTCGCCCCGGGCCAGCCCCCAGCGAGGGGCTCAGGCTCGGGCAGTCGGTCGCCCCGGGCCAGCCCCCAGCGAGGGGCTCAGGCTCGGGCAGTCGGTCGCCCCGGGCCAGCCCCCAGCGAGGGGCTCAGGCTCGGGCAGTCGGTCGCCCCCGGGCCAGCCCCCCAGCGAGGGGCTCAGGCTCGGGCAGTCGGTTGCCCCGGGCCAGCCCCCAGCGAGGGGCTCAGGCTCGGGCAGTCGGTCGCCCCCGGGCCAGCCCCTCAGCGAGGGGCTCAGACTCGGGCAGTCGGTCGCCCCGGGCCAGCCCCCAGCGAGGGGCTCAGACTCGGGCAGTCGGTTGCCCCCGGGCCAGCCCCCAGCGAGGGGCTCAGACTCGGGCAGTCGGTTGCCCCCGGGCCAGCCCCCAGCGAGGGGCTCAGACTCGGGCAGTCGGTTGCCCCCGGGCCAGCCCCCAGCGAGGGGCTCAGGCTCCCTGCAGACTCGGGCAGTCGGTCGCCCCGGGCCAGCCCCCCAGCGAGGGGCTCAGGCTCGGGCAGTCGGTCGCCCCGGGCCAGCCCCCAGCGAGGGGCTCAGGCTCGGGCAGTCGGTCGCCCCGGGCCAGCCCCCAGCGAGGGGCTCAGACTCGGGCAGTCGGTCGCCCAGGGCCAGCCCCCAGCGAGGGGCTCAGACTCGGGCAGTCGGTTGCCCCCGGGCCAGCCCCCAGCGAGGGGCTCAGACTCGGGCAGTCGGTTGCCCCCGGGCCAGCCCCCAGCGAGGGGCTCAGGCTCCCTGCAGACTCGGGCAGTCGGTCGCCCCGGGCCAGCCCCCCAGCGAGGGGCTCAGACTCGGGCAGTCGGTTGCCCCCGGGCCAGCCCCCCAGCGAGGGGCTCAGACTCGGGCAGTCGGTCGCCCCGGGCCAGCCCCCAGCGAGGGGCTCAGACTCGGGCAGTCGGTCGCCCCGGGCCAGCCCCCAGCGAGGGGCTCAGGCTCGGGCAGTCGGTCGCCCCGGGCCAGCCCCCAGCGAGGGGCTCAGGCTCGGGCAGTCGGTCGCCCCGGGCCAGCCCCCAGCGAGGGGCTCAGGCTCGGGCAGTCGGTCGCCCCCGGGCCAGCCCCCCAGTGAGGGGCTCAGACTCGGGCAGTCGGTCGCCCCCGGGCCAGCCCCCCAGTGAGGGGCTCAGGCTCCCTGCGGACTCGGGCAGTCGGTCGCCCCCGGGCCAGCCCCCAGCAAGGGGCTCAGACTCGGGCAGTCGGTCGCCCCGGGCCAGCCCCCCAGCGAGGGGCTCAGGCTCCCTGCAGACTCGGGCAGTCGGTCGCCCCCGGGCCAGCCCCTCAGCGAGGGGCTCAGACTCGGGCAGTCGGTCGCCCCGGGCCAGCCCCCAGCGAGGGGCTCAGGCTCGGGCAGTCGGTCGCCCCCGGGCCAGCCCCCCAGCGAGGGGCTCAGGCTCGGGCAGTCGGTCGCCCCGGGCCAGCCCCCCAGCGAGGGGCTCAGGCTCGGGCAGTCGGTCGCCCCGGGCCAGCCCCCCAGCGAGGGGCTCAGGCTCGGGCAGTCGGTCGCCCCCGGGCCAGCCCCCCAGCGAGGGGCTCAGGCTCGGGCAGTCGGTCGCCCCCGGGCCAGCCCCCAGCGAGGGGCTCAGGCTCCCTGCAGACTCGGGCAGTCGGTCGCCCCGGGCCAGCCCCCCAGCGAGGGGCTCAGGCTCGGGCAGTCGGTCGCCCCGGGCCAGCCCCCAGCGAGGGGCTCAGACTCGGGCAGTCGGTCGCCCCGGGCCAGCCCCCAGCGAGGGGCTCAGACTCGGGCAGTCGGTTGCCCCCGGGCCAGCCCCCCAGCGAGGGGCTCAGACTCGGGCAGTCGGTCGCCCCCGGGCCAGCCCCCCAGTGAGGGGCTCAGGCTCCCGGCGGACTCGGGCAGTCGGTCGCCCCCGGGCCAGCCCCCAGCGAGGGGCTCAGACTCGGGCAGTCGGTCGCCCCGGGCCAGCCCCCAGCGAGGGGCTCAGACTCGGGCAGTCGGTCGCCCCCGGGCCAGCCCCCCAGCGAGGGGCTCAGGCTCGGGCAGTCGGTCGCCCCCGGGCCAGCCCCCAGCGAGGGGCTCAGGCTCGGGCAGTCGGTCGCCCCCGGGCCAGCCCCCCAGCGAGGGGCTCAGGCTCGGGCAGTCGGTCGCCCCGGGCCAGCCCCCCAGCGAGGGGCTCAGGCTCGGGCAGTCGGTCGCCCCCGGGCCAGCCCCCAGCGAGGGGCTCAGGCTCGGGCAGTCGGTCGCCCCCGGGCCAGCCCCCCAGCGAGGGGCTCAGGCTCGGGCAGTCGGTCGCCCCCGGGCCAGCCCCCCAGCGAGGGGCTCAGGCTCGGGCAGTCGGTCGCCCCGGGCCAGCCCCCAGCGAGGGGCTCAGGCTCGGGCAGTCGGTCGCCCCCGGGCCAGCCCCCCAGTGAGGGGCTCAGGCTCCCTGCGGACTCGGGCAGTCGGTCGCCCCCGGGCCAGCCCCCAGCGAGGGGCTCAGACTCGGGCAGTCGGTCGCCCCCGGGCCAGCCCCCCAGTGAGGGGCTCAGGCTCGGGCAGTCGGTCGCCCCCGGGCCAGCCCCCCAGCGAGGGGCTCAGACTCGGGCAGTCGGTCGCCCCGGGCCAGCCCCCCAGCGAGGGGCTCAGACTCGGGCAGTCGGTCGCCCGGGCCGCCCCAGCGAGGGGCTCAGACTCGGGCAGTCGGTTGCCCCGGGCCAGCCCCAGCGAGGGGCTCAGACTCGGGCAGGCGGTCGCCCCCGGGCCAGCCCCCCAGTGAGGGGCTCAGGCTCCCTGCGGACTCGGGCAGTCGGTCGCCCCCGGGCCAGCCCCCAG
The DNA here is from genome assembly GCF_009764565.3 of Dermochelys coriacea. Lineage (NCBI taxonomy): Eukaryota > Metazoa > Chordata > Testudines > Dermochelyidae > Dermochelys > Dermochelys coriacea. The sequence continues at coordinate 6,789,409 of NC_050073.1, read as the reverse complement.
CGAGGGGCTCAGACTCGGGCAGTCGGTCGCCCCCGGGCCAGCCCCCAGCGAGGGGCTCAGACTCGGGCAGTCGGTCGCCCCCGGGCCAGCCCCCCAGCGAGGGGCTCAGACTCGGGCAGTCGGTCGCCCCGGGCCAGCCCCAGCGAGGGGCTCAGACTCGGGCAGTCGGTCGCCCCGGGGCCAGCCCCCAGCGAGGGCTCAGACTCGGGCAGTCGGTCGCCCCGGGCCAGCCCCCAGCGAGGGGCTCAGGCTCGGGCAGTCGGTCGCCCCGGGCCAGCCCCAGCGGGGGCTCAGGCTCGGGCAGTCGGTCGCCCCGGGCCAGCCCCCCAGCGAGGGCTCAGAACTCGGGCAGTCGGTCGCCCCGGGCCAGCCCCCCAGCGAGGGGCTCAGACTCGGGCAGTCGGTCGCCCCGGGCCAGCCCCCAGCGAGGGGCTCAGGCTCGGGCAGTCGGTCGCCCCGGGCCAGCCCCCCAGCGAGGGGCTCAGGCTCGGGCAGTCGGTCGCCCCGGGCCAGCCCCCCAGCGAGGGGCTCAGGCTCGGGCAGTCGGTCGCCCCCGGGCCAGCCCCCAGCGAGGGGCTCAGGCGGAGGCTGAAGCTCCCCCGCCCCGGCAAACGGCCACCGGGCTCTGGCCAAGCCCCGCCCCGCTGTGTCGTCACAGCCCCCCGCGGCCCCGCCCCGCTGTGTCGTCACACGCTCCGCGCGCCATCTCGCGCCCCGCCCCCGGCCCAGGCCGCACCGCGCTCCATGGGGAAGAAGGGTCGCGCGGCGCCGGGCCGCCGGCCCATCCTGCAGCTCTCCCCGCCCGGGCCCCGCGCCGCCCGCGACGGGCCGGCCCCGCCCGACGTCAGCTCGGGCTCGGAAGCGGGTAGGGACCGGGCGGGCCTCGGGGGCGGCGCCTGCTACGGGAGCCTGGGGCCTGCGGCCTGGCCGGCGCGCGCGGGGCGGGGGCGGGGGCTGTCTAGGGAGGCAGGGGTGGGGGGGGGTATCCGAGGGGGCAGGGGCTGGGGCCGGGGGGGGTGCGAGGGCCAGGATGTGTATAGGGAGTTAGGAGCCGGGGGGGTATCTGAGGGGGCTAGGGCCTGGGGGGCATGGGTTAGGAGGTGTATAGGGAGGTAGGAGCCGGGGGGGGTATCTGAGGGGGCTAGGGCCGGGGGGGGCATGGGTTAGGAGGTGTATAGGGAGGTAGGAGCCGGGGGGGTATCTGAGGGGGCCAGGGCCGGGGGGGGCATGGGTTAGGAGGTGTATAGGGAGGTAGGAGCCGGGGGGGGTATCTGAGGGGGCTAGGGCCGGGGGGGGGCATGGGTTAGGAGGTGTATAGGGAGGTAGGGGCAGAGGTGGGTGTCCGAGGAAGGGAGGCAGGGTCGGGGGGCGAGGGCTGGGGCTGTATAGGGAGGGTAGAGCTGGGGGGGTATCTGAGGGGGCAGGCCGGGGGGGGCATGGGTTAGGAGGTGTATAGGGAGGTAGGAGCCGGGGGGGTATCTGAGGGGGCTAGGGCCGGGGGGGGCATGGTTAGGAGGTGTATAGGGAGGTAGGAGCCGGGGGGGGTATCTGAGGGGCTAGGGCCGGGGGGCATGGGTTAGGAGGTGTATAGGGAGGTAGGAGCCGGGGGGGTATCTGAGGGGGCTAGGGCCGGGGGGGGCATGGGTTAGGAGGTGTATAGGGAGGTAGGAGCCGGGGGGGGTATCTGAGGGGGCTAGGGCCGGGGGGGGGCATGGGTTAGGAGGTGTATAGGGAGGTAGGAGCCGGGGGGGGGGGGGGTGGGGGGGGGGTGGGGGGGGTCTGGGAGGGGGGGGTGATGTACTGAGGGGTAGGGCCGGGGGGGCATGGGTTAGGAGGTGTATAGGGAGGTAGGAGCCGGGGGGTATCTGAGGGCTAGGGCCTGGGGGCATGGGTTAGGAGGTGTATAGGGAGGTAGGAGCCGGGGGGGTATCTGAGGGGGCTAGGGCCGGGGGGGGCATGGGTTAGGAGGTATATAGGGAGGTAGGGGCAGAGGTGGGTGTCCGAGGAAGGGAGGCAGGGTCGGGGGCGCGGGCTGGGGCTGTATAGGGAGGTAGGAGCTGGGGGGGTATCTGAGGGGGCCAGGGCCGGGGGGGGCATGGGTTAGGAGGTGTATAGGGAGGTAGGAGCCGGGGGGGGTATCTGAGGGGGCTAGGGCCGGGGGGGGCATGGGTTAGGAGGTGTATAGGGAGGTAGGAGCCGGGGGGGGTATCTGAGGGGGCTAGGGCCGGGGGGGGGCATGGGTTAGGAGGTGTATAGGGAGGTAGGAGCCGGGGGGGGTATCTGAGGGGCTAGGGCCTGGGGGGCATGGGTTAGGAGGTGTATAGGGAGGTAGGGGCAGAGGTGGGTGTCCGAGGAAGGGAGGCAGGGTCGGGGGCGAGGGCTGGGGCTGTATAGGGAGGTAGGAGCTGGGGGTATCTGAGGGGGCCAGGGCCGGGGGGGGCATGGGTTAGGAGGTGTATAGGGAAGCAGGGTCAGGGAGGGGGTGCCTGGGGAAGGAGGCAGGGTCGGAGGGCGAGGGCTGGGGCTGTCTAGGGAGGCAGGAGCTGGGGGGGGGTATCCGAGGGGGCTAGGCCTGGGAGGCGGGGTTCTGGGGGTGCGAGGGCCAGGAGGTGTATAGGGAGGTAGGGGCAGAGGTGGGTGTCCGGGGAAGGGAGGCAGGGCTGTGATGGGGTGTCTGAGGGAGGTGGGGGTCCCACAGGGGTGGGGGGTGATGCCCTGGGTGGTGTGTTCGTCTCTTCCAGCCTGTTGTCCCCTCCCCGGCAGGGCCTGTCCACCCCTGGTGCCATCACTTTGCAGTGTGGGCTGGGCCCGGGCCCTACCTGATGCCATATCTGTCTGGACTACTCAGGGATGGCTGGCAATGGAAGGGCAGCACCCACCCTGCCAGCAGGGCTCAGGGTGTGGGAATTGGTGGAGATCACCCCAAGTCCCCATAGGCTGTCAGTTTGGTCTTAGATGCTGGAAGCTCGATCTGTCCAGCCAGCACCAGGGGTTACATGAGGAGTGTGTGGTTTAGTCCTGAGTGCTTCGTGGCGTTGCGGGGGTGGGGGTAATGGGTGTTTGGTTAAGTCAATGCTGTAATGATAAAAAAAAAAAAAAAGGTTTGGGGAAACTAACTGAAACTGAAGTCCATACTCCCCATAAGAGCAGTGAGCTAATAATGTTTGCTGTCTGTTACACTGCTGGTAGGAATGGCCTGAGAAGGTGATTGTTGTTCGTCCCTGCCCCATGGTCGGGCAAGTTTCTATATTGCATTCTAGCTCTCGCTGGCAGGGCAGTGAAGATAGAGCTGCTGGCTGGATTTCTACATGCGTACATTGTATCCCTTGCTGGCAGGGATGCAGCGTCTCTGAGCGGTTCGTTATGTGTGTGTTGTAGCCCTCGCTGGCAGAGTGCGGTCGCGTGGTGCCTTTCTGTGTGTTGTAACTGTCACTGGCAGGGCGGTAGGTATGGGGTCACTAGGTGTGTGTCTACATGTGTATTGTAGCCCTTGCTGGCAGGGTGATGAACACAGGGCTGCTGATCTCAGCCTGAATAGCTGGGTGCTGCCGTACAGTCTAATGGAGGGGTTCTCAAACTGGAGGTCAGGACACCTCGGGGTTATGAGGTTATTACATGGGGGTCGTGAGCTGTCAGCCTCCACCCCAAAGCCCGCTTTGCCTCCAGCATTATAATGGTGTCAAATATATATAAAAGTGTTTTTAATTTCTGTGGGGGTGGAGTTGCACTCAGAGGCTTGCTATGTGAAAGGGGTCACCGGTACAAAAGTTTGAGAACCACTAGTCTAATGGGTCAGGTTATCTCTGGTAGCATGTTGGTGCATCACGTTTATTTAGGGAAAAAAAAGGAGTACTTGTGGCACCTTAGAGACTAACGAATTTATTTGAGCATAAGCTTTCGTGAGCTACAGCTCATCCGATGAAGTGAGCTGTAGCTCACGAAAGCTTATGCTCAAATAAATTGGTTAGTCTCTTAAGGTGCCACAAGTACTCCTTTTCTTTTTGTGAATACAGACTAACACGGCTGTTACTCTGAAACCTGTTTATTTAGGGGTTTCTTTATTGGATTGCAGGCCTGCAGGGCTTTTCCTTGCGTCCTCACAGCTCTCTGATGCTTTTGTATGGGCTGTGTCTGCCTTTCCAAAGTAGGAGTGGAAGCTGTTGTGATGGTTGGTTCTGTTCATCTCTCCCGAGTTGTCTGCTCAGCCCCTGTGTCCTTTGCTCCTGCTGTGAGTGACTGGATTCTCCACCTATCGCAGACATGGCATCGCGGAGCTGTGTAGTGGCAGTCATAGTTTGGGAGCAAAGGGTCTGTAGATTGTGGAGGTAGGGTTAGGAAAGGGTAGCATTGATGTTGTATTCTGGGGTTTATTCCCTTTTTCTGCTTGGTGTGTTACTGGCATCTGACCTTGGATGCAGCCCTGCACAGACTTAATTACAGCATGTTCTACTTTGGAGCAGAAGGCTCAGTCTTGGGTAACAGACTGACTCAGTTGTCTCAGCGGATGTAGCAGGTCTTGGAGCATTGGACACACGTGAACAGCTGGACCAGACTCCCCAGATCACTGGCAAAACAGTATCTAGTTCCATCCATTGCTCCCAGGAGACCATTCTGCCATTCCCATGGTGGAGGCTAATGTCTTCTCTTGCACTTCATGGTCTCCCTCCCCACAGAACCTATGGCTTCCCTGACCAAGCCCACTGAAAAGCCCTCTGCCCTGTTTGCCTTAATGATGTGATAATTTCACCAGTGGCAGCCCCCAGCTCCTAGTCCCGTCAGTGCCAGGTTGGTGCTTCGCTGGAATGCCGATCAGTATCTGGCAGAAGGGAGGCATAGATCCTTGTCCAGCTGTGCAGTGGGCCACCCTGCCAATTGCCTGAATTTCAGGTTCTAAAACATGGGTGGGCAAACTTTTTGGCCTGAGGGCCACATTGGGGTATGGAAATTGTATGGCAGGCCATGAATGCTCACAAAATTGGGGGTAGGGGTGCAGGCTCTGGAGTGGGGCCAGAAATGAGGAGTTCAGGGTGCAGGAGCGGGCTCCAGGCTGGGACTGAGGGGTTTTGATGGCGGGAGGGGGATCAGGGCTGGGGCAGGGAGTTGGGGCATGCGGGGGTGAGGGCTCTGGCTGGGGGTGCAGGCTCTGGGGTGGGGCTGGGGATGAGGGGCTTGGGGTACAGTCTCTGGGCTGGGATCAAGGGGCGGGAGGGGGATCAGGGCTGTGGCAGGGGGTTGGGGCATGGAGCGGGGGCTCAGGGGTGCAGGCTTTGGGTGGTGTTTACAACAAGCAGCTCCCGGAAGCATTTCCCCCCCCCCCCGGCTCCGAGGCGCGGCTAGGTGGCTCTACACGCTGCCCTGGTTGGCAGCCAATGGGAGCTGCGGGGGTGGTGCCTGCGGACGGGGCAGCATGCAGAGCCGCCTGGCCAAGCCTCCTTGTACTATGTAGGAGATGGAGCGGGGTCCCTGACCCTGCTCCCCGGCTGGAGTGCTGGAGCGGGGCAAACCCCCAACCCCACTCCCTGGCGGGAGCTGGGGGCCACAGTAAATGGTCTGATGGGCTGGATGTGGCCCATGGGCCGTAGTTTGCCCACTCCTGTTCTAAAAGAAGCTTTGAGTGGAAAATAAAGATCTCAAAATACAGTTGTTAGAACACATTCTGTGCCAGCGGTCTCCACACGTTCAGCGCAGTGACATAAGGGACCGAGTGCAGAGCTTGAGGCCCGGGCTTCCTGCCTGTTTTGGGCAGGAGCCAGGAATCAGTGGCATAGCATTCTGGGAGTTTCCATGGTGGGGGTGGTGCTCAGGGCTCCTGCCCAGCAGGGGTCTGCACCTCAGCTAAACCTGTACAGTTGGTGACTAAGCAGTATGGTCTCTGGGGAATTTCCTTGGAGAGATTAGCAGCTGGGCAGTGGTAGTGCTGGAGCTGCTTGAGGGCACAGGATGGGGAGGTTGCTGTGCTGTCTGCCCCCAGAATGGCCTGCAGCTGCTTGGCTCCACCTTGGCAACAGCAGAGGCACAGGCTGTCCCTTTTCCTGCTTTGGGTCAAGCCCACAGCTGGCCATGTTATGCACCTTCTCTGCTTCCACTTCCCTCCTTAAGACATGCTGCCTACAAGCAATCAGCTGGCCCACAAGTCTTGGCAAGAGCTGATTTTATTTATTTATGAAAGAGAAAACTTGGCAGTGAGTCCGAGCTGCCCAGTTGTGCACACGGCCCGTTGCTGCCATGTGTATCCGCCGTTTTTTTTCATTACCGTCCTCCCTCCCTCCCTCCCTCCCTTCTGCTTGGTATGGTCACTTGAGTCACGTTTGAGGTTCAGTTGTAACCGTTTTGGGGGCTTGGACTATGCTGTCTGGATGGTACCCCAGGGCTGGGAGCAGAGCCTGTGAGTGCCTCCCCAGGACAAGTTGCAGTGACCATCCCAGGGGAGCGTGTGGAGCGGAAGATGTTACCCCACATGGTGCTTACTGGGAAACGGGAGCAGGGAGTTCCCCTCCCCCGCTTCTTTTGGTGACAGAGGCTCTTCCCTGGACATGGGCCACTGAAGTGCCTGTCACTTTTCCTTCCTTCGCCCAGATGAACCCGAGGTGACAGGGGAGGTTCCCAGAACAGCTCCAAACCCGCCCCAAATGACTGCACCTGCTGGACCAGCAGCTGTCAAGCCAACAGGTAGGTGGGGCATTTCTCCTCCCTTTGCTCTCCCTAGGCTTTAGTGCAATCTGCAGTTACTAAGGGCAAGCAGCCAAGTCTGTGTCTGTCTGGCTCTGGACGCTCTAGGTGCAAAGTGCTGTCGCTGGAAGGCAGCTAGCAAAGGCAGACATGGCGTTTGGGCCTTGGTCTGTTAGTGTGTGAAGGAGGCTTTAATGGATCCTTCAAAGCAAGCACCTCTTGCTTGTCCTTTGCCTTGGAAGGCTCAGGGATGTCGGTCTTGTTTTCCTGTTTCACTGAAGGATTTCACAGATGACTCAATGGATTGCGAACTTCCTCAGCTCTAATTGATGATGAGGTGGTGGTGAGTCTTTAGTTAGCTATTTGTTCCAACCCTTTGGCTTTGTTTTGGTCGCTCAATCTCATGCAACGTGAATAAAAATCCCTTCCCACCTCAGTCAGGGTATGTCTGTGCTTAAAATGGCATCTCTCGTCGCCATAGTTAATCCACCTCCCCGAGAAGTGGTAGCTAGGTCAATGGAAGAATTCTTCCATCGACCTAGCTCTGCGTACACCAGGAATTAGGTCAGTATCAATAAGTCTCTTGAATGTGAATTTTTCACACCCCTGAGATGCAAGCTGTATTGATATAGAATCCTAGTGCAGACCAGGCCTCAGTTAGGTTCAAGTGTCAAATGCTCTAGTCCTCCATAGACTCTTCTGTCTAGCTGGTTTTTCCAGGTACCTGGATTTGTAACATGAAGAGTGAGTGGAAGAAACTCTTCAGGCCCCTTGTTAGTGACCATTATGAAATAAAACAAGGAGCAGATAAAATTGTTTTTCCCCCTCTGTCCTCACCTTTAGAGCCCATCAGGGAGCTGTCTTTTGGAATTTGTGCCTACCACTGAGCTAACCACCCCAGGCTGGAATCCGGAGCTGAGTCCCTGTTGGCCCCTGGAGGGAATGGCTCCACCTTAGTGGAAAGGTTGCTGACAGAGAGCTTTTTACATTTACAGCAGTCCCATGCTCATGGCCTGATTTAGCTCACTGAGCTCCAGCAACCTGTGGACGATTAAATCTGTTTTGTTACTTATTCAGATATAGTCAGTAGTTAAACAGTTGAAATGCCTGCAACTCTGGGATAGGCAACTGGCTTTCCTGATTTGTAGTGCTGCCCACAGCAATTACCTCAATAACCTTTAAATCACACAGCGCTGGCACATTCCGGACTGCCCTGAATAAGTACTTAGGTGGGAGTACCCTGTGACCTTGCCGTCTCCAAAGCAAAGGTCTAGTAGGGATGTGTGGGGCCCACATGTCACATTCAGCATAGTAAGGTTCTAGCCTCCATGGTTACAAAATTGATCTTGTTTTAAATGAGATTGTAAGCCCTTTGGGGCAGGGACCATGTCTTCAGTGTGTCTGTACAGTGCCACGAGACCCCAGGTCTGTGTCTGTACCAATGATCATCATCTCAGAGGAGCTGCCTCTAATCCCAGGCAGCCGAGGGTGGAGGGAAACTCTCACTGGTAACTCTCCTCTGCCAAGGTGGCTTACGTTTGCTCGGTGCATACGCAGACAGTGATGAGGAGGAGGGAGAGGCACCTGAAAAATCAGTGCCGTCTACAGATGCAAACGGCAACAATTCGACAGACATTGACAGCACGCTGGCAAACTTTCTGGCGGTGAGTAGAAATCCTGCCCTGGGTCTCAGTCAAGGGACGACAGGCAGGGCTCCGGGGTCATCACCTTCTGACCAACCTGAGCGTGCTTATGGAGAAAGGTGGGCGAATGTGCTTTTGCTGGGGTGGAAGGCAGGGTGGGGTGGGGTGGAGGATGAAGCTGGTGGGCAGGGTTCCAGGGCTGCTGAGTTTGGAGGACTCACCTGGGGTAGTAGCTGCTCTCTGCGCGTAGGGGAATATGCTGATTACCCCAAATCTGGGGCTTCAATTCATTTGTAAACATTTTGTGTTTTCAAAGGAGATTGATGCCATTACAGCTCCGCCCCAGCCTGCTGAATCCACTGGTGCCGCCTCTGTGCCCCCGCCGACTCCACCGCGCCCCGAGCCGAAAGAGTCTGCCTCGAGCCATCCCTCGGCTACGGCGAATGGGACGGGCTCTGCCCAGCCGGCGGAGTGGCAGTATGACACGCAGTGCTCGTTGGCCGGAGGTGAGCTCTGTTGCCGGGTTCATCTGCCCCAGGGCGTGCGGGCAGCCATTCCAGCCGGGGCGCTGGGGGGGCCTCCATCCCCGGCAGCACGCCAGCCCCCGTGTCCCTTTCATTGCCTGGATACAGCCGCGTTCTCTCTAGCTGTGATGTCAGAAGATGAATGTTGTGCTGTAGCCCCAAGAATGAAACACTTAGTGGCCGACACACACAGGTTTGTGTCTTCCAAGGGCTATTGGTGAGTGGCTGGCGCGTGGGGTGAGTGCAGGGACAGATGGTGGGGTCCCTGTCTCCTGAGGCATGTGGAGAGGTCCATGGTGCCTAGCGCCGGGCTGCGGGCTTAGGAGCATCCTGCTCACTCACGGCCTTTGATTTTCTTCCCTCAGTGGGTGTGGAGATGGGAGACTGGCAGGAGGTTTGGGATGAGAACACTGGCTGCTACTATTACTGGAACACGCGGACCAACGAGGTGACCTGGGAGCTACCACAGTACCTCGCCACCCAGGTCCAGGGGCTGCAGCGCTATCAGCCCAGGTGAGGCCAGCAGGGCGGGGTCAGGCCACCTTTGGAGCACAGAGGGGGTGGTGGTGCTGCCTGTTGGTATGTGCCCTTCACAGCCTTTGCTTTCCCTCCCCAGTTCTGTAGCAGGTGTCGATGGGAGTTTCCTGGTGGCTGCAGACCTGTATCCTCAGGAGAAAGGGGTCACTGTTGCCAGCATTAGCCGTGGGACTGTCCTACCCAAGCGAGAGGTGAAGAAGGTCAGTGGGAGTCACCCCTGTCCTTGTTCCTGCAGAACATCTCAATGAGACGCTCTATCACGCTGCAGGCCATCCTCACCCTGGGTTCCCAGGGAACAGAGGGGCCAGGAAGGAGCTAGAGACTCAGAGGAGCCTCAGCTAGCCACCGAGTTTGGACAGCTAGGCATATCTGAGGCCAGGCTCCCCATCCCCACCTCCCCAGGTGGAAAATCCTGCTCTAGAGGTGGAATGCATGCTCCAAGTGCCATTCTGCTCTAGAAATGGCCCCAATGGGTCCTGTGTTCACTTGGCGCTCTTCTTACCCCTGTAGAAGGGCAGCTCAGCATGGCAGCTAGGCGTTCTCTGGTCAGGTCACCTGCAGGAGGAGTCTGGGGGTGTAGGAATGAAAATTGGATTGTGTGGAGGGACTGTGCAGGCTCGGAAGCAAGGGCTGCCTTGCTGGGTGGGTCCTGCAGTACTGAGCATGTTTCCAGCACTGGGAGCTTTTGCTACTCCTGGGCATCTGATTCCCTCTGTGGGGCTGGCACAGTGCAGCCGTCGGGCAGTACGTGGCACCTGGCTAGCAGCGCAGAGACACTCCTGCTTTCTCTGCTGGAGCTGAGTTGACTCAGCGAGGCTAACAGGAGTGATGTGGGTGGCCTTTGCTCTGCACATGCCCTGAGAGCTGCCCCGGTGACTAAGACGATGCCGGGCCAAGGCATACTTTGAGGAGAGGAGCTCAGGGTTTGCTTTGCTGGATCAGAAGGACAAAGGCCAGGAGCCTCTGCTTTGATGAAGGTGCAAGGAGCCCTTCACAAGGCAGTGATGAGCCAATCTGCCCCCAGAGACCGCGTCCTCCAGTAACTGGAGGCAGGCTGTTGCCCTCCATAGAAACTCCTGCTCCTCTTTCCAGCCCTCCCAGACTCTTGGCCTGACTGACAGTTTGTGGCACTGAGTTTCCCAGACTGATCATGTAGAGAAGCATGTATTCTCTTTCTGAATGCGCTGCCCGAGGGACTCACTGACCGTGCCCCTGAGTTTGTGGCTGGGAAGTGTTCCATCTGCACTGTCCCCTCGTGTAACATCCCTGGTGGGAGGGGGGGTGAGGCGGAGTTTGAAGGAGGACAGGCTTGTAGAGGAGTTCACATAGGGCATGCCATGCATAGGGGGCCACATTGAGTATCCAGCTGCATGGTAACAGAATAAAAACTACTGGCCATCTTCTAGTGCCCCCCTGGAGCAAACATGCGTTCCTCAGGAGGCCTGTGTTCAGTTCTAGATCCCCCACCTTGTGAAGGAGACGGGTCAGAGGCAGGTGATGAGTGATCAGAGGCTGGAAAAATATCCGTGGGAAGGGTCTGCAAAGGCTGCAGCTGTCCAGCTTAGAGAGGACGTTGTGCGGGTGAGGGAGGGGAGGAGGGCCAGACGCTCCCAGTAGCCCCTTCTCCCAGGCCGCACTCAGGAGTCGCTTGCTAAGAAGAAGTCCCCTACACCATGCCCCATTGATGTTTGGGTCTTGCAGGCCCACAATGCACCCCAGATGCCAGCAGCCCCGAGAGTCCCAGAAGGGATCAGCCATAACTCTGGTTGTTTGCTGGGTGGGATGCAGCGGGTTAAGTACTGAACCTCTCACGGACAGGGCTAGGAAGATACTTTCCCTAGAGGCTCATTACTCCAGAATTGTCTACTGCAGGGTTCTTGCACCTTCCTCCTAAGCCTGGTTGGTATCGGAGGCTAGAGGATGGCTGTTCCTGGATTTGCTGCAAATCACTGGCTGGGAAAAGGCCCTCATTGCAGGGATCTCTTGTTCCTCCCTCTGCCGCTGTCTGAGAAGCCCTAGGGCTGTCGGGCAGTGGCGATTCTGGAGCAGGAGAGAGCCCGTGACTCTTGTCTGTCCCACAGGAGGTGAATGAAGGCGTCCAGGCCCTCTCGAGCAGTGAAGAGGAGAAGAAGGGGGGTGGCGGCATCCCTGCTGGCTCCGCTGGTCCCTGAGGTGGTGAAGGAGGAAGAAGAGCGCTGGAGGAGGAAGGTGATCTGTAAGGAGGAGGTGGAGCCGGTGCTAGCGGAGGAGATGGCTGCGGGGGAAGCGGCGGTGGCTGCTGACAAGCAAGACCCTTGCAGGGATGCTCCGGAAGACCCTTCCCAGGAGGGTCTGTGCAGTGTAGTGCAGTCAGGGGAGAGCAGTGAGGAGGAGGAGGAGCAGGACACGCTGGAGTTGGAGATGGTGTTGGAGAGGAAGAAGGTAAGTGGCAGCTGGGGGAAAAGGGGGCAGGTGCTGCCGGGCTCCTGTTGGAGGGAACCCCTGTGTCATTAACAGTCCAGGCAGGTCAAGAGAAAACCTAGTCACAATTGCCACTCAGCCCCTGTGGGTCTGTGCCAGGGACTAAGTGGGGGTTCAGGGGCTGCCCCCCATCACCTATGGGGTAGAGTGCCCAGGGAGACGCCACACAGCATGCTCCTTCTTCCGGCAGAATGACCCCATGGCCGTGTCTACACTACAGGCGCTGCAGTGCTGCAGCTGTGCCACTGGAGAGTGGACGCATTGTACAGCAATGGAAGGGGTTTTTCCATTGCTGTAGGAACATCCCTCCCCCATCTTACACCCCTGAGCGGTGGTATCTAGGTCATCAGAAGTGTTCTTCTGCTGCCCTTGTTGCATCTACACCGGGAGTAGGTCGGCATACCCACAACGCTTAGGGGGCAGGTGTTTTTCACGCCCCTGGCCGCCGTAGCTAGGTCGATCTCAATTTGAAGTGCAGACCAGGCCGAAATAGCACTGTGCTCCCCTGCGGTAGGAAGCAGGGCTGGAGTAGGAAAGCAGCATTGGCTGGAGCATTGCATGTAGAAATCTGGGCAGGGGGAGGTGTTTCGTGAGCCCCCTGTAGCTGACACCGTTTCAATTCCCCAGTTAGAGAGAATTGCCAGTGGATGGAAAGCTCTGAAAAGAGTCTCTCTCCTCTGGGAAAAGGGACTGCTCCCCAGCCCCGGGGGCCAATCTCAGGGTTCCCATTATTACCACCCCCCTTCACCACAGACACACTTGTGCCAGGCTGATGTGACATCCGCCAGTGGATTCCTAGATTTCTAGACCAGAGGGGCTCATGACAACCTAGGCTAGTGGTTCCTAGACTTTTCACCAGGGCAACCCACTGACTGCACCTTGTCTGGTTTTTTTGTGACCCACTGTTACATGTATGCACCTCTGCACTCACTCCGCAGGGCCGGGCCTGGCTCCCTGCTCTGGGCATGGCGACCTGGCGCAGGGGGTCGCAGTCCACTCAGGTTTGGCCTGGCCACCCTCTGTTGTGAGGTTACCTCCTTGCGTATCAGCAGGGGTGCAGCTCCTCTTGAGGCTTTGCCCTCCTCCCTCCCTTTCTGTGAGTGCTGGGCGCTACTCCCCAAGGCAGCACTCACCCTCTGGTCTCGTGGCAGGCGGAGCTGCGAGCCTTGGAGGAGGGAGATGGCAGTGTCTCGGGTTCCAGCCCGCTCTCCGAAGGGAGCCAGTCAGCATCTCTTGACACAGCACCCAAGCTGCCCTCCATGCAAGGGAAGTGGAAGCTTTTTGTCGGGGTTGCCAGCCCAGAGTCCACCAGCCGTGGCTCTAGCAAGACTGGCCGAGAGACTCCAGAAATCAAGGAAGCAGGTAATTTGAGACACGCCTCCTGAGCCAAGGCCCTCGCTTCCCAGCCAGTGACTGCAGGGAGAGCCACACCCTCGTGCACCAGATCGCAGTGTTCAGCAAGGTCTCCTCCTTCACATCGCAGGGGTTGGCAGCTTGAGGGTTTGTTTGGAGGGGGCAGGGCACGAGCCGTGTTGCCTCCATGCTGATCTCTTTCCCCTCTCTGCAGCCAAGCAGTGGTAATGCCTGGGTTATTAGCAATGAATGTCTTCTTGTGGGGCTCTGTGTATGCCCTCTACAGGGAGGAGCACCCCGGCACTTGGAGCCCAGAGCCCTGAAAATCTGCAGAGAACTGTTTTATATCCACGGATGCGGATATTCGTGGACCATTTTTGCAGCCTGCGGACCAGGTGCAGATACAAATTTTGTATCTGCCCAGGGCTCTGCTCTCGGGGAGCAGGTGGGGTGATGGGAGCAGTTCAGAGCTGGCTCGTGGGATAGAGATTGGCTTCACTGTATCAGTTCCTAGAGCTGGGTGGTTGTGAAGGGTCTGCGTCTCTGATCAGCACTAGCCGTACAGGGTTTGCACTGCATCACAGAGCCTGGCAGCTGGGGACAGCATTGCCACCGAGCGGCTCCATTCCTGACAGGGTGCTTGGGGGTACGTCCCGTCTGCCTCCAGCAGTCCTGTGGGGTGGTTCAAGGCTCTGTCCTGTGTGACAGGTCCAAGACCCTTGGAGAAGATCTGGGGGCTATGGGGTCATCAGCATATGCATCAAACCTGCTGTCTGTCTCGCCTCTGAATGGGGTGGGCTGCTTTCCTGGTGTCTGGCTGGGATAGGGTTTGGGTTGAGTGGGTTTGGGTAGGTGGGTGAGGCAGAGGCGATGCTTGTGGAGAAGGGACTTGAGCAGTGGTGGGCAGTAGCCATTTTTCGCCATCCCCGGTCAATTCGAGCTGCAGGAAGCAGCACGGGCTGCAGGGATGTGCTGGCCACCGGTCCCATTGACTGGGAATGGCGAACCGCGCACAGGGAGCTGCAGGCGGCCATGCCTACAGACGGTCAGTGTAAACAACCTGTCTCATGGCCCACCAGCGGATTACCCTAACAGGCGGCAGGTTGCCCACCACTGGACTTGAGGCTGCGGTGTGGATATTTGGGGGTGCTCATAGACTGCGCTCGCTGCTGGGGTCTTGAGTGTATTGGCCAAATGCCCCCATTTCTGTGGGTCAGGGCGTGCCACTACTTTCTGGTCTAGCCTTCGCTGCCACGAGCTAGGCCAGCGTCTCCTGCAAAGCAGAAGGGCCGTACACTGAACAGTGCCTGGGGAGCTCCACATGGGCCTGCCCACCTGGTTGGTGGGGTCGGCAGCAGGGAGCAGGTCACACCAGTCCTTGCTCTGCTGCCCTTGCTTCCTGTTGGCTTGCAGCACGGGAGCCCGTCTGCGAGGCTCTAAATCAGTAGTTCTCAAACTTTTCTACTGGTGACCCGTTTCACACAGCAAGCCTCTGAGTGCGACCCCTCCTTATACATTACAAACATTCTTTTATATATTTAACACCATTATAAGTGCTGGATGCAAAGCGGGGTGGAGGCTGGCAGCTTGCGACCCCCCATTTGATAACCTCGTGATCCACTGAGGTGTCCCGACCCCCTAACTTGAGAACCCCTGCTCTAAATGGCCTGGCAATCCGAGACCTGCTTTCCCTGGGACCTCCTGGTCAGTGTCAAATGCTCAGTGGCTACTGACCCAGCCCACACCTATTGACTGCTAGGGCTGGAGGCAGAATCCATTGTAGACTTGTGGTTGCAGGAGGCAGGGCTGGCTGGGCAGGTGTTGTATTGGGCCAGTCCACTGCTGTATTTGAATCCCTGGTCCTCGCAGTGTGTGCGTACCTGTATGTGGCACTTTGTGCATGGGCCCAGGGACTGCCAAACGAGGCTCAGTTTCTTGCCCAGTGGTTAGTTGGGGTGTGGATTATAGATACACCCATCCGGGCGGGTGGGCATTCCAGAGCTGGGGTGGGGTAGAAGTCCTGCCTTCCTCTAATGTAGCATGAGGACTAGCGAGGGCTGACTCTTTAGGCTGGTATAATGGTCTGACTTGTTAGGGGTGCTTGTCTGCATGGGCTGATCCATGGATCTGTGACAGAGTCTTGAGCCCTCCATGGCACAAGAGGCCAAGCCAGACCTGCCAGGCCCCAGTTAACCCAGCACACCTCGAGAGGGCTGGAGGTTTGTCCCGGCTCCTGCATTCTGTGTTGCAGGGTATTGTATAAACCAAGCCAGGCTGACTCTGCCCCTGCTGCTTGGCTTTCTGGATTCCAACTTCTTCTTGGGCAGTTTGGCCTTGAGTTCTGCAGAGCCCCTCTTCTGCCACAAAGACGGCTAGCTTCACAGCTCCCAGCATCCTGGATTGGCCTCTGCCACGGACAGCTATGCCCCATGGATCGCTCCCCGCCTGGGTCCCCACCATGGACAGCTGCGCCCCACGGATCGGCCCCTCCGGCACCTGTCATGGGCAGCTGTGCCCCATGGATCAAGCCTCTGGTTTCTATGCCCCACTGACTGGGCCACAATTCCCTACCATGCCCCTAAGGACTTTTTACTTCAGGTCCAGAGCGCCCTTACAGAGTCTCTCAATGTAGCTGACCAGGTCTTTGTGACAGGGACAGTCTGTTACTCTGAATGTACAGTGCCTAATGAGGGTCCCATGATATCAGCTGGTTCCTAGGCCCTACCATAATGACTAATGAAAGTACAAGCCCTTTCCAGGGTTGTCCTTCTATCCTGTGGCAGAGCAGCATGTGTGGTTCCTTTGGTCTGTGAGTGCAGCTTTCAAAGGTTACAGGGAGGCCTCCTGAAAGGAGGAGTCAGCAGGTGCCAGATATACACACCTCCCCACACCCTCACCCCAGGAAAACATTCCTATGTTGGGCTATATCTTGATGGCTGCCTCCTGGCAGGCTGATCTGCAGTAACTCATGGTACTAGAGGATCTGAAGGCCTCAGCAGCTCCAGAGCTAAATGAAGGACCCCTGTGCATTCTCTCACTGACTGGCTGGGCCTCCCTTCCTCCCCCCCCCGCCCAAAGTTGACTCTGCCTCCTGAGCCATGGAAGGGTGGGGAGCTGTTCTGAAGGGTCTGGGGACCGTCTTCTAGAATAGAGGAAACCATGCAGATAAAATTCCTATTGGCTGAGTCTAGGTACATGAGCCAGTGGAGGAAAGCAGAACCATTGGCTGGTGTGGGGCCTTCACATGGAGTGGGGCGGGAGGGGATTGGGGTAGGAGGGTCTCGGGCTCATGGTGGAATGAGATGGGCTGAAGGAGGCGAGTTTGTGGCTGACTGTGCATGCGTGCACTAGAGCAGTCATTGCCAGGTCTCTGCTCTTTGCCTTGGCTTGAGGGCGCCCAGAGGATGCCCGGATCCCAGCACCCAGACCCTCAACTCTTACAGTGGTGGTGGTCATGGCTGGAAAAAACCCGCCTTGTAGCCTAGAGACTAAGGCCCTGGGCAGGAGCAGAGACGGCTCCTTGTGCAGCGAGGAAGCTGCGAGCTGTTTGTTCCTAGTGTGTTCAGGAGACAAGACTCGCTACCCATTCTTTGTAGGTAAACAGGATTGCACCAAAGCACAGACCTGGTTGGTGTTCTCGATTTCTCCTCTGAATGGAAACAGCCCTGCAGAGGCCTGAGAGTTGATGAACAGCTCAGGCCGGGGGAGGGGTCATAGTGCGAACTGAGATTGTGCAATAACTGATTGTCCAGCCCCAGTAACAGCCCTCCTTCCTCCCTGAGGGGAGTGGCCTCTCCCCTAGCTGACTGGCCCTGCTGGTGGGGAGGGCTGAGTCTGTGTGCGGTGCTGTAGAGCTGTCCTTGGGTGAGAACAGCAGGTGCTGGCCGTGCCATCCTAAAAGGTGTCTAGTGTCTGTATTACACTAACACCCAAAAGCTCCAGCCAGTATCCGGCATCGTGACTGCTGCTCCGCAAACAGAGTAAGAGACAGATTAGAGGTGATTTGCCTGGGATTTCATTCTTCCTTTGGGTATGTGTCCTGCTCTCTTGCAGGCCTTCGCTGGCTGGGCTGGAGGCTGCTCGGGGCAGGTCTCGCGCTCTGAAGGAAGGAGCTGGGGTTGAATCTTTAACAGCAATGTCCTTTCCCCGTTCATTAGTAACTGGAGTTAAATACCTGTTGGCGAACTGGAAGGGCTGCGTGAGGTTTGCCTTGTGGCTTAGTGCACATAGTACGTCTATCGAACAAAAAACCACGCTCTGCGAGTCTCATCCCGGGTCAATGACTCGGCCTCTCACTATGGGGCTAAAAACAGCTGTGTAAACGTTCCCGCTCAGGCTGTAACCTGGCCACAGGGGAGGGTCCCGGAGGCTGGCCTTCAGCCTCTGTGGGAACGTCTACACAGCTGCTGTTAGCCCCGTAGCCAAGTCATCGGCCTAGAGCCTGAGGCTTGCTCCATCATGGGTTTGCTTGTTGGGTTGACGCATCCTTAGGGATTTTGGGAACTTTGTTTGCCTGGCTGCTGTGGGCCAGGAGCAGGGCTGTAGGTGGGATGTGTATCGGGAACTCAGCTCTGTATGACTCCTGCAAAGGTGTCCTTTATTCCCAACATTAATCGGTGACTGCAGTGAAATAGGTTTGAACTAGCTTGCTGGCTGTCTTAGGCCAGGCCTACACTACAGGGTTAGGTCGACATAACCGGCCTTGTATCGACCTAGCTGTGGGACTGTCTTCACCTAAATTGGCTCCCACCAACATAGGTGCCTCTCTATGCTGATTTAGTAACACCACCTCCCCAAATGGCGTAGGGTCATGGTCAATGTGATTAGGTCAACACAGCGTCAGTGTAGATGCTGCGTTGCTGACTGTAACTGGCCTTCAGGAGCTGTCCCACAATGCCCCACACCAACACCATCATCGATGCAAGCACTCCCGATGAGGATGGGCACCGCCAACAGAAGGAGCCTAGTGTGCACTCACGAGCACTTTGACAGCCATGGCTGTGTGCCAGTGTAAGATAGGTCGATGTAGTTTGTAGTGTAGACATGGCCTTAGTCTTCTGGCCTAACCAGGGCCTGGATTCTTAATGGGCAAAAAGCCCTAATTTGCAAACAATAAAGGAACAGAAGAAGATGCTGTCTACTGCTCCTCTTCAAATGCGCTGTTTAAATCTTTGCCTGCTCCCATTCTCTTCTGAGGCCACAGAGTCTGCCCGGGAGGCGCAGGCCAGACCTGAACTCTTTAAAATAGGACAGAATAGGGCCGAGCTTTTTGAATTGACTCCCTTCCACAGCTGTCTGCCGATGGGGGGCTGTGCAGTGGGCGGGTGATTGCGCTGTCCTGTGGGAACAGTTAGGAAAGTCTCGCGTGTTTTCTCTCCCTTAGCAGCGAGCGCAGAAGCAGCTGAGGAGACGTCAGACACAGAGCTGGAGCCAGAGGAGGTCCAGGACAAAGTGAAAGCTCAGGGAGCACCCAAAGCAGAAGAGGAGGAGCAGGACCTGAAGGTGGGTGGGCAGCAGGGGAAGGAAGAATTTGGTATTGACTAGTGTTTGGGTCTCAACTGTGTCTCTGTCCGGGGGGTGTCCCCGGATTCCCTCCCATCCTCTCTCTTGAGGGAGCCATGTGGGGGTTGGAGCATGGCCTTGGAGCCCTGGAGCGCTCCGTTGGGTGGCCCTCTGGCCTCAGCCCCAGGTGAAGCTGGGAATTTGGAGGGTTGGGGACAGCAGTGGAGCTGGGTTTGGGGTATGAGAGTTTTGCTTGTGTCTCTGCTCCTGAGAAGCAGTGTAGCGCGTGGAGAAGGCAGTGGCTGTGTGGTGTGGGGGGGGGTTTGCCTACCACTCAAGTATAACTCCTCCAAGTCAGAGATGAAGGAGGCTTCTTAGCTCATCACAGGGCAGGCTTGTTCCCTGCTGGGTAGCATGAAATGGCTCTGCTTGCAGAGTGCTGGGATCAGGGGAGGCGGGTTCTGAGTCAGGCACTCCACACAGCCCATGGGCGCTCTCTTGCTGCCTCCCCGACCTGCTCTTAGCTACCGGGGGAGCTGGGGCATAGCTGCATGAGTACTGGCGGTCCTCCCCTGGGATCTGCGAGCCAATCCTCACACCTTGCGTGCCTTGTCTCTTGGCAGTTTCAGATCGGAGAGCTGGCAAATACCCTGACTAGTAAGCTGGAGTTTCTGGGCATCAACAGACAATCCATGTCAACTTCCATATGCTGCTGTTGCAGACCGAGGTAACGGAAGCCTTCGACCCTCTTGGTGGCCTGTGTGTGTCCCCAGGAATCAAACATCCTTCTATTTCCTGAGTGCTGGAAGCCAAGCTGGGCCCACTGCTCTAGCTCTAGGCAGCTAACCACTGTCCCTCTTCATCGTCTGAGTCCTTCCCCCAGACAGGACAGGTCCATGTCCTTGTGCAACACCACCCATAGGTAGGGTCCTACCAAATTCATGGCCATGAACAATGCATCACGGACCATGAAATCTAGTCTCCTCCTGTGAAATGTGATCTTTTGTGTACTTTTACCCTATGCTATACAGATTTCATGGGGAGGCCAGCGTTTCTCAAACTGGGGGGGTCCCGAACCAAAGAAGGTTTTTGGGGGGATCGTAAGGTTATGTAGGGGGGTCATGGTATTGCTGCTTTCAGAGCTGTGTGGCCAGAGAGCGGAGGCTGCTGGCCAGGCGCCCAGCTCTGAAGGCAGCACTGCCGCCGGCAGCACTGCTGCCAGCAGCAATGCAAAAGTAAGGATGGTAACACCATACCATGCCACCCTTACTTCTGCGCTGCTGCCTTCAGAGCTGGGTCAAGACTCCTACAGTTGCAACGCTGTGAAATTTCAGATTTAAATATCTTAAATCATGAAATTTACAATTTTTAAAATCCTGTGACACTGAAATTGACCAAAATGGACCATGAACTGCCCCTTTGCCAGCAGAGTGCAGCAACTCATCTCTTCTCCTCTCCCCGTACCCCCCCCATACCCCCGTGCTGCCCTCCTGCTAGTTTTACTATTGCTGTACCCTCTCTTTGATGCCGAAGTGTGACAGCTTCTCTGCTTGCTGGCCCTAGACCCGGATTGCAGACTGGCGTGAAGGAGCTCTCAATGGAAACTACCTCAAACGCAAACTGCAAGATGCAGCCGAACAGCTAAAACAGTATGAAATAAACGCCACCCCTAAAGGCTGGTCCTGCCACTGGGACAGGTACGCACTCTTCTCCCCTTTTCACCTTTGACCTTTGACCTCTCAGACATGATTTGTGACCATCACCACCTGACGACGTTGGCGACATCTGTACGGAGACTGAGAGCAGCTGCAGTTAGCGGTGCTGGGCAGGCAGAGAACCTCCGGCACTCACAGAGTTTGGGCCAGCCACCAAATGGAGACCTAAAAAATCCCTGATAAAAAAGTGTTTGGAATGGCTTTGGGTCGGTGATTGGACAGAGCTGGTTTTTACTCTCCGAGTGTAGCTGCGCTGAGGAGGGCGGGCTCGGGGGGTCGCGCATGCGAGAGCTCTGTGCACTTTGCAGGACCTCTGGATCTCTACTCCGGCTAACAGCGCTGACCCTCAGGAGAGCCCCCCTGGCTGCGGATGGGAACCAAGCGCAAGATTACTGTCTCCTACCGGCAGGTCAGACCCAAACATTTCTTTTTCTATTTGGCTTTTCTGGATTGTTTGTTCATTGTTTGAAATGTTTGCTCTTTTGTTTTTTCAGCTCCCAGAGCCTCTCCCTCTCTCTAGCGTTCACTGTATGTTTGACACCAAGAGTATCATGCATGGGACCTCGACAGCCCATGGGGGGAGCAGCCACCTTGCTTAAATTGGGCTGCTCCCTGTTTGTACTCCGGAGGCAGTTCCTAACAGTCCTGTTCCTAGAGAGAGCTCGCCCCCTCCTCCCGGTGAACATTAGCCTGCTTTCCCAGCCCTTCTCTCTTGGAGGAGAGGGCTCAGGGCTGGATTCACAAAGCCAGCAATGCAAACAGCTTTGAACGAGCTAGCTCTGACCTCCCGCCTCCCTCCTCAAAGTTGTTTGTTGCCTTTGTGAATGGCAGCCCTGGTAGAAGAGGGGCTTCCCGGGTGAGAGCCCAGCGCTGTCGCGGGAAAGGCCCATGTCTGCGTGTCACTGCAGGGGAAAGAACGTAAAGCCGCCTGTTCTTCTTGTGATCTAGGGACCATAGGCGCTATTTCTATGTTAACGAGCAGACAGGAGAGTCCCAGTGGGAGTTCCCGGATGGTGAGGAGGAAGAGGACGGGCAGGCCCCGGACAGTAAAGCTGAGGCTGTTCCCAAAGCAGCTCCGAAGGAAAAAGCTGAGTCCGGTGGTGAATCCACGGTGGAGAACTCCACAGGTACTGGGGGGGCCCAGGCTGTGAGATGGGGGAACGGGAAGCAGTGTGGACTGGCTACAGGGAGGGTGAGTGTGGCCAGCAGATGCTGGAGAGCTGCTGGTACCAAGGATGGTGCAATGGTTAGAGCACTACCACTACAAGACCTGGCTTCAGTTCCCTGCTCTGCCATGGATTCGCTGTCTGACCATGGGCTGGTCCCTTGTTGTCAGAGTTCCCATCTGTAACAGGATGTGAGGGCCAATCTGTGAGCTGGTGAGGGGCGCCGATGGTGGGTGATAGGGCCAGAACAAGCTCCTCTGAGCCAGAGAAAGAGAAGAGTCCCTCTGCCACCAGTGAGCCATGGCTCGACATGCCATCAGGTTTCGGTTAGCCATGGACAGTGGCTGAGCTGTGGACGCGGTTAACCCAGAAGGAGGCACTGTGCCCCGGGCAGCTGGAGTCACACTGCCACATGTTTCCCCAAGAGCCCTCGTGCGCAGAGGGCACACAGCTCCTCACCCTACAGCTTGGGCAGTGAGCCTGAGGTGCACCTACATGAGAACTGCGCATTCCTGCCACTGCTCGGGGAAGGGGATCAACACAGCTGTGTGGAGGAATGGATGGGTTGCGGCACGAGCAGTTCCAGGGGGGTTGTCAGGCATGCACCAATGTGTCTCCTCAGGTCCTCTCAGCAAAGAGCCCTTCTCCGGCCAAGTTCCTGCCACGTCCCTTGTGCCGCTCACTCCGTTTTGGACTATGCTTCAGTCTTCTGTCCCCGTGCTCCAGCCCCCTCTGCCCTTGGAGGTGCCCCCACCTCCTCCACCTCCGCCAGAGTCACCCCCACCGCCGCCGCCACCACCGCCGCCTCCTGGGGAGGATGGAGAGATCCAGGAGGTAGAGATGGAGGATGAGGAAAGCGAGGAACCACCAGCCCCAGGAACAGAGGAAGATGCTCCTCTGAAACCGCTTCTCCGCCCAGCTGTCCCAGCAGCCAGGTGAGGGTGGGGAGTGACCACTGCCCAGGGCGGGCCTTGGATCGGATATGTTGTGTGAAACAGGCAGCTCAGCATCACTTGGCCGGGCGTATTTCCAGTGGCTCTGCTTTGTATCCTCCTGTGGCAAGCCCCTGTCATCCCATGGGTGATAGCTAGCAGCTCTGCCTTCCCCCCCTCCCAGTCCTGGGAGAGAAGGTTTTCATGAATGATATACCCTCTCCAAAAGTCATTGCCAGGGCCCCTCCCAAGAGGCGGTGGAAAGGAGGTGGTCCTCGGACGTTGCTCAGCCCTGGTTCTTGGGGGGAGCAAAGGTGAGTTTTAACGGGCAGAGAGGTCATTGGGTGTGCCATGGTTCTGCGCTGTGAACCAGCGAAGGGGAGCCTGGGGGATCAGTGGAGGTGCAATGGATAAGGGGCAAAGCGTTCCTTAGCGAGTTGCCAGCTCCCTCCTGAGGCCGTGCTGCTCTAGAACAGCCTACACCCCTTATTCTCTGCGGGGGATTTCATCCTCGTGAAAGGGTTCCTCTGCCAGGAGTGCAAAATGTTTCCCCCATACGAGGCGGAGAATCCATTTGTCTCCTGGGGCGGGGGCATGTTAAATGGCAGACCCAAGGCCTCTCTATGCTAGTAGCTCGCTTGGCTGCGCTCAGGAGTGGCAGCAGCCAGAGCAAGACCTGGTTGTGCAGGAGCTGCCGACGGCTAGGAATTTGGCAGGGGCAGTGGGTGCCAGCTGCACCAGGGTGATTGGGAGGATGAGCCATGGGGGGGCAGTGCGGTCCCCGAGCCAGGCCAGAGCTGTAGGGGGGGACGGGGCAGTGCGGCAGGGCCAACACAGTGATGGGCTCCCTCCATCGCTGGGTCACCCGGGCCTAGGTTCAGCGCGGCCGGGGCTGTCTTGAGTGGGCACATCCCCTTCTTGCCAGAGAAGAGCCCCCGTCCGAGAGGCACTGGGTTTAGCTGGCTCAGCAGAGGGGCCTTGGAGATGTCTTACCGAATGACTGGAGACTTGCTAACATAGTTCCTATTTTTAAGAAAGGGGAAAAAAAAGGGATCCGGGTAACTACAGGCCTGTTAGTTTTACAACTACAGCTGTATGCAAGGTCTTGGAAAAAAATTTGAAGGAGAAAGTAGTTAAGGACATTGAGGTCAATGGTAAATGGGACAAAATACAACATGGTTTTACAAAAGGTAGATCGTGCGAACCAACCTGATCTCCTTCTTTAAGAAAGTAACAGATTTTTTTAGACAAAGGAAACGCAGTGGATCTAATTTACCTAGATTTCAGTAAGGCGTTTGATACCGTGCCACATGGGGAATTATTAGTTAAATTGGAAAAGATGTACTTGTGGCACCTAGAGACTAACAAATTTATAGAGCATAAGCTTTCGTGAGCTACAGCTCACTTCATCGAATGCATCCGATGAAGTGAGCTGTAGCTCACGAAAGCTTATGCTCTAATAATTTGTTAGTCTCTAAGGTGCCACAAGTACTCCTTTTCTTTTTGCGAATACAGACTAACACGGCTGCTACTCTGAAACTTGGAAAAGATGGGGATCAATATGAAAATTGAAAGGTGGATAAGAAATTGGTTAACAGGGAGACTACAGCAGGTCCTATTGAAAGCTGAACTGTTAGGCTGGAGGAGGTTACCAGTGGAGTTCTTCAGGGATCAGTTTTGGGACCAATCTTGTTTAATCTTTTTATTACTGACCTTGGCACAAAAGTGGGAGTGTGCTAATAAAGTTTGTGGATGATACAAAGCTGGGAGGTATTGCCAATTTAGAGAAGGATACAGAAAGATTTGGATGACCTTGTAAACTGGAGTAATAGCAATAGGATGAACTTTAATAGTGAGAAGTGTAAGGTTATGCATTTAGGGATTAATAACAAGAATTTTAGTTATAAGCTGGGGATGCATCAATTAGAAGTAACGGAGGAGGAGAAGGACCTTGGAGTATTGGTTGATCATAGGATGACTATGAGCCGCCAATGTGATATGGCCATGAAAAAAGCTAATGCGGTCTTGGGATGCATCATGTGAGGTATTTTCAGTAGAGATAAGGAGATTTTAGTAGCGTTATGCAAGGCCCCGGTGAGACCTCACCTGGAATACTGTGTGCAGTTCTGGTCTCCCATGTTTAAGAAGGATGAATTCAAACTGGAACAGGTACAGAGAAGGGCTACTAGGGTGATCCGAGGAATGGAAAATCTGTTTTTATGAAAGGAGACTCAAGGAGGTTGGCTTGTTTAGCCTAACTAAAAGAAGGTTGAGCGGAGATATGATTGCTCTCTATAAATATATCAGAGAGATAAATACCGGAGAGGGAAAGGAATTATTTAAGCTCGGCACCAATGTGGACACAAGAACAAATGGATATAAACTGGTCATGGGAAGTTTAGACTTGAAATTAGACGAAGGTTTCTAACCATTAGAGGAGTGAAATTTTGGAATAGCCTTCCAAGGAAGCAGTGTGGGCAAAAGACTTATCTGGCTTTAAGATTAAACTCGATAAGTTTATGGAGGAGATGGTATGATGGGATAATATGATTTTGGTAATAATTGATCTTTAAATATTCAAGGTAAATAGGTCCAATGGCCTGTGATGGGATGTTAGATGGGGTGGGAACTGAATTACCCAGGAAAGAATTCTCTGAAGTATTTGGCTGGTGAATCTTGTCCATATGCTTAGGGTTCAGCTGATCGCCATATCTGGGGTTGGGAAGGAATTTTCCTCCAGGGCAGATGGAAGAGGCCCTGGAGGTTTTTTCGCCTTCCTCTGTAGCATGGGGCACGGGTCACTTGCTGGAGGATTCTCTGCTCCTTGAAGTCTTTAAACCACGATTTGAGGACTTCAATAGCTCAGACATAGGTGAGAGGTTTTTCGCAGGAGAGGGTGGGTGAGATTCTGTGGCCTGCGTTGTGCAGGAGGTCGGACTAGATGATCATAATGGTCCCTTCTGACCTTAGTATCTATGACTCAGTCCAGCCCCCTGACTGCCCACCCCCTTTTCCTGCAGAGTAACTCCGAAGGCAGCACCTCCACTGCCCTCACCGCTAAACCACAGAAGAGGAAAGCCGGTGAGATGAGCACGGGGCTGGTTCAGCGAGCAGCGACCATGGCAGCTGTCCCGTTCTCTACAGCCAGCCCGTCATGGCAGCCAGTGAGTACCAGCTCCGGAGCGGCCTACCTGAGGCCAGAGCAGCATCTGCAGCGGGGGGCTGCCAGGGACTTGCCAACCTCCATCTCTCTGCTGTATCCGCAGGCCCTCAGCCCATGGGGCTGAGTCTCCAGCCGAGTTACCTGGGCGTGACCGCACCAGCCATCATGAGCTATTCGGAGTGTGCCGTGCCCACTGGTCTCGCGGCCACCATGGTGCAGCCAGCCCCCGCACGAGGAGCCCTCCCTGCCAAGGGGGCCATGGAGCAGCCTCCTCCCCCACCTCCGCCACAGCCACCACCACCACCTCCCCCAACCACCAAAGCACCGCCTCCGGAGAAACCTCGCAAAGGGAGAAGAGACAAGGTAGGGGCGGGCTCACCACTGCCCGGGCCTGTGGGGGAGTTACTGGCAGATCCAGGCTGTGCCTGCAGGGTGGGCATGAGCAGTGAGAGAAGTCAGGACTTTGTGGCCTTGGGAGACAAGTCGCTTCCCTCTGATTGTCTGTAAAGGGAGGCTGGCTGATGTGTGGAGCACCTTGAGGTCCCTGAGTGAAGGGCTGATGCTTCAGGCAGCTTGCTCCCGCTCGTGGGCAGTGGTTCCCCTAGTGTGGGGCAGGTCAGCCCACGGGTGCGTGGGGCCAGCGCTGGGCTAGCAGGGCTTGCTGCTAGTCAGCATTGAAGTGGCTGGGGGTAAAGCCTGTTCTCTCCCTGGCGGTAGCTAGACACACCGCTTCCCTGGAGTTCTTGGGCCCCCTCCAGCATTAAGAGGGGGGCTGTGTCCCTGTCCCTGACTGGGCCTGTAGGCGCTACCGTAATACACCTAATAAATAATGTACAGCCCCTAGCACGGCAGGGCCCTGACCTGTGGCTTGCAGCCACTATGGTAATATAGCAGTGTGTGGCAGGGCTTGTGCCCGCCCCTGACTCTCGCTGATCAGCCCCTCTCACCCCCCACCGGTCTCTCCCAGCCAGCCACTGGAGCAGAGCGAAGTGCCCGCCTGGAAGCATCAGCCATTTTTCCCACACACGCACTCTGCCTCTGTTCCTTTGGCTGGGTCCGTGTTGCCTTCCTCTCCCTCCTTCCCTGGCCCTGTGTGGGAGGGGCGCTCCTCCGTGCCCATGGTGCCACCTGCATGATCCCAACCCTTCCCCTTCTTTGTGTGCAGGGCAAGAAGGGGAAAGCGAAGATGCCGTCGCTGGTGAAGAAGTGGCAGAGTATCCAGCGGGAGCTGGATGAGGAAGAGAACTCCAGCTCCAGCGAGGAGGACCGGGAGCTCACCTCTCAGAAGCGCATTGAGGAGTGGAAGCAGCAGCAGCTAGTGAGGTATGGGGGGGAGGACTGGCGGGGATTGAGAGGGGCCCGGTGGGCCTGGAGCCTGCTCCTCGGGGGTCCTCTGCACCTGCTCGTAATCCAGTTCCTGCTACAGCCCCGGCCAGGGCACCAGCCAGCCCCCCAGGTGGCAGTGTCAGCAGAGGAGTCCCAGGGGGGAGCGTTCCTCCCCTCAGAGCCAGCTTCCCCCTGACAGGGCAGCGTGGCTGGCCTGTGCTGTCTCTGGGGTCCTCACCCCCTTTCTCTGTGCCACAGTCCCCAGGAGACTCTCTCACTGGCCTGGCCCCTCAGATGCTGGCTGTATCTGTTGCTGCTGTTGGGGGGGCGGTTCTTTTCCTGTCGATATCACGACATCTGTGACCGGTTATTGCTTGTGCCTTAGCGAGGCACTTCCTGGCGCCCTTCACCTATCTCCAGGCGCTCTGGAGCACTCCCCCTCAGATCAGCCCTCTCCAGCCTGCCCATGCGAGCAGTGCTCTCGGCCTGGGTGCCTGCCCCGTTTGTTGGAAATCCTGGCTCCTCTAGCAGATGCCCCTTTCCCAGGACAGGCCAGCAGAGAGCCCATTGCCCTGGGTCCCTCCTCTCAGGGACAGCACTGCCTTGCTGGGCCACTTACCCCTCGTTGTGCCGAGCTGGAGTTCTCCACCAGTCACAGCGCAGCAGCTGACTCAGTACGTCACCTGCTTAACTACAACCCTCAGCCCCCCTTCCAGTGTGTAGGGCCAGGGGTCCCATAGCCCTGAGCTGGGCAGGGTCCTTGGCCAGCGTCTTTGGGCTCGCAGTGTAAAGCAATGAGGCCTGGGGAGTGCGAAGGGAAGGCGAGAGGGCATGGGGAGGGAGAAGACCCTGCTGGATGTTCACTTTGCTACTCCCCTGCAGTGAGCTGGGCGGCACGGGCTAGGTCCTTCCTGCCACTGTATTACAAAACTCCCATGGGTCAAGTTTCATGGCCACTCCAGCTTCTCCCCTGGGGTCCTTCCAGTGGCTGCCTGAGCCTGAACGCCCCACTCTGAAGATGTGTATAAGAAACTTCTCCCCTCTGCCCATCCCGGTGAGGGGAGCAGGTGTGTGTGTGTGGGGGGGGGGATAGCTGGACTCTCCATCACCTCTGCACCTGGGGAAGCCTGACCACTGAGCTGTCATGCATTGGGTGGGGAATCCCAGCAGCAAGGGGACAACACTTGACTGAACCCTTCCCAGCCCTCAGAACTGCTCCCTGACACAGCACCTTCTAGTGGCCCCAGGAGATCTTAGGCAAAGGGCCAGTTTCCTGCTAATATGCTCCCGATGCTCTCCGGAGGGTTGATTTGGCCATTCTGCATCAGAGGCAACTCTGTGAACTTCGCATCGTATGCATGTCCCCTCTGTGCCACCCGACTCCCACCCCCTGCCAAGGGCAGGTCAGGCCCCTGAGGGTGGGCTGCACGAGCTCTGCCCGGACTCCTTTGCAGCACCTGAGGTGCTCTGTCCCCACAGTGGCATGGCGGAGAGGAACGCCAATTTCGAGGCCCTGCCGGAGGACTGGCGAGCGCGGCTCAAGCGGAGGAAACCACTTCGAGCACATGAGGAATTGGCACTGGGGGTTTGTTTCTGGGGTTTTTTTTACACATGTACAGTTTAGAGCCTCTTACCAATACGACTGTTGTCAATAAATTGTGACTGTTTGGGGCATCCCGTTTCAGTTGAATGGGCTGATGCAGCGATCCCCTAGACTGGGACCTCTCCAGGGTGGGAGTGGGGATGTGAAAGGCCTGTTAGGCAATGGGCGGCCTTGATCGGCCTTGTGCTCGCCGTTCGGCTCCTCCTGGCACAGCGGGGGTGCTGGCATGAATAGTGCATTTTGGGGTTGGGCTCTGCCAGCGACTGCACCGGGTGGGCCTTCCTCCCCGAACAATGCTTGGCCCAGCTGGTAGAGCCGAGTCGAGCTCAGAACCCTCTACCTTCCCCTTGCGGTTTAAGGAGAAGGCAGCTCTTCCTTGGCTTTCAGACCTAGCTCTCTCGGACGCCTCCTGGCGTTGCCATTCCCTGCATCTCTGGCCCGAAGGTGCTGCAGCTCTGTCCTGCGCCGAGTAGGAACTTGTGCATGCACTTCCTTCATCAGAGCCAGCCAGTGGCCTGGACGTCCCTGAGAGCTCAGCGAGCCCTTCACTCGAATCCAGGGCTGTCTGCAGGGCCTAGTGCAGAGACTAGACGAGTCCACTTTGCCTGGGCCATAAAACCTTTGGTCAGCCCTTGGACACGTTTGCGGGCTGCCTGGGAGGTGGTGGGAGGCCATGTGTCAGGAGCCACTCATAGAAAAGCATTGCTGTTTGCTCTCTAGTTCTCCCCTGTTCTAGGCCCCACCTCCTTTCGCTCCCCATCAGTCCACTGATTTCAGTGAAAGTAGCTTTTGTCCGTGTTAAGCCTCCCTCCCCCTCTTTCTTTGGCTCAGAATCAGGTAAAAGTCACTTTCTTCCCACGGAAGGGAAGGCCGCTCGGGTTTCCAGCCGTTTGTATTTCTCCAGTTTTTGGCTTTGTAAATTTGTACATAGATATGAATAAAATCCCTTTTTATACTTCAGAACCTGCGTGCTCTTGTACTGCGGCGCGGGATGGGCAGTGCACTTGGGCATAGGGCAGCGCCTGCAAATCGGGCTGGGGGGATATGGTGGAGCTTCGTTCTGGGTGACTCAGGCTTCTCCAGCCACTGCCCCTGCCAACTCACCAGCAAAGGGGGATCTGTCTGACTTGAACGGGCAGGCGCTCTTGGTCCGCGGGTGCACTAAAGCAGTTGTTGATGCAGGCTCAGCTACACAGGGAATCTCATCAGGGAGGCTGGATGCCACCTCTGACACCCTCTTACCTGTACAGTAGGGCCCATAACTAAGGCAGCGTGTCTGTCACAGAAGTCACGGATTCCGTGCCTTCATGACTTTTGCAGCGGATGGTTGCAGCTGGCTCAGGGGCTGCCTGAGTGTTCGGGCAGCCCCTGAGCCGTCAGCAGCAGCAGTTTAGGTGTGGGAGGAGGGCCAGGGCTAGGGCAGGAGTTGGGGTGCTGGGCAGCGCTTACCTTGGAGGGACTCCTAGGAAGCAGAATGGCATGTCCCTTGCAGCTCCTAGGCGGAGCTAGACCAGGGGCTTTGCATTCTGCCTCTGCTTGCAGGCACCACCCCCACATTAGCTGTGATTTTCTAGCCAATGGGAGCTGTGGAGCTGGAGCTCGTGGTGGGGCAGTGTTCGGAAGCCCCCCGGCCTTCCCTTCCCCTAGGAGTTGCAGGGACATGCAGTCTGCTTCCAGGGAGCTGCGCAGAGCTGGCTAGGGAGCCTGTCAGCCCCCGCAAACACAAACAACACACACACCCCTCTGCCCCTGGGCTGCATGCCTCTGCCCGCACCCTCCAGCACCAGCAGGGGTTCCAGGCCACCCCCCCAGAGCACTCTGGCCCAAATTTTAGTCAGGGGTCTATAGTACAAGTCATGGGCTGTGAATTTTTGTACTGCTGTGACGTTGTCCATGACTTCTACTAAAAATACCCGTGACTAAAACGTAGCCTTATCCATAACACCCTGGGTGCTGATTATGGTCAAATCCAGTCATGAGATTTTTTTCAGCAGCATTCATTCCATTGGCCTTTCAGTCCTGGCCTTGTCCCCTGTTCTGCCAGCCACTTCCTGCTCATAAAGTCATGTCCTTATGTGCCAAAAGGTTCCTGGCGGGTGGAAGGATTGTAGGTTTTTACTGAGTCACACCTGTGTAATTCTAGTGCAGGTGTTCTCAGCCACAGGGCAGGGGGTGCAGAGGAATGCCCCCCCTTCCATGCCAATCAGTGGGGAAAAGGGGAGCACCACTGTTGTAGTGAATCCTAAAGACGAAATTGACCTGGCAAATCCTCTATAGGCGGTGGGGTATGGTGTCTAACATCCATTGTATAATGTGGGCAGGGCTGAAGGGAGCTGGAAGTTAATGAACCCAAATTGGTATGTTGGATATTAAGCTTAATTGGTGGATAAAATAATGAGGGGTTGGGTTAGTCTACCCATCACTGCCTTGTTGGATCCTGAAAGATTTTGTGGGAAACAACCCAAAAAAAAGTGTCTCCTGGAGTGAGCTTCACTATCATGGCTCCCCTCTGCCCGCAGCAGGGACCTGTGTCACCCTAAAGCGGAGAGGTGCCCTGACCAGACCCAGCCAGAGAGGGGCCTAGATGCTATCGCCATCTGTACCAACTCCAGCTGAATCCCAAACACCACCTGGCATGACAGTTTTTTACCACCTTTGTTTCCATCTAAGACACTGTCAAGTGAGGGGGCTGTGTCTTCTGAAACTGGACTTTGGCAGCAGCAGTGCTCGCAGCTCTAGCCTCTCAACCAACTTCTTCCCTTTTCTCCAAAAGGACAGGTATGGCTGTCTTTAATACATCGAACAAGGGCTTTTTCCTTCTGAAAACTCTCTGCAGCTCAAGGGGCCAAGGCTGGTGAAAATAAGCCTTATTTAACACTTCACATTGTAAAGGCTTTAAGAGAATTTCCTTTTCTGTCGTTTTATTGAAGTTCAAAGGATTTTTAATACAATCAACCATGGTGTTAAGCATGCTGAAGTCTCCGTATCCCAAGCTTTGCATGTTGTTTAATGATGATTATGGACTGAATTATGTTAACACCTTTAGCCCTATATTCCACCTAAATTAATACCTGCAGCCCAGGCCACACAAAATCACACCTGCAGGTCCCTGAGGTGATGGGGGCTGTAGGGCCCAGTCTCTACAGGCACACAGGTATGGGCTGTGGGAACAGGTCTGTATACAAATGTGCAGGTCCCAGGGTGACGGGGGCTATAGGGCCCAGCTCTACAGGCGCACAGGTATGGGGCTGTGGCACCAGGCTGCATACAAATGTGCAGGTCCCCAGGGTGATGGGGGCTATAGGGCCCAGTCTCTACAGGCGCACAGGGGTGGGGCTGTGGGACCAGGTCTGTATACAAATGTGCAGGTCCCCAGGGTGATGGGGGCTATAGGGCCCAGTCTATACACGCGCACGTTGGCGGGGCTGTGGGAACAAGTCTGTATACAAATGTGAAGGTCCCCAGGGTGATGGGGGCTATAGGGCCCAGTCTCTACAGGCGCAGAGGGGGGCGGGACTGTGGGACCAGGTCTGTATACAAATGTGCAGGCCCAGGGTGAGGCTATAGGGCCCAGTCTCTACAGGTGCACAGGGGCGGGGCTATGGGGCTGTGGGACCAGGTCTGTATACAAATGTGCAGTCCCAGGGTGACGGGGGCTATAGGGCCCAGTCTCTACAGGTACACAGGGGCGGGGCTATGGGCTGTGGACCAGGTCTGTATAAAAATGTGCAGGTCCCCAGGACGAGGGGGCTATAGGGCCAGTCTCTACAGGGCACAGCGGCGGGGCTGTGGGACAGGTCTGTATACAAATGTGCAGGTCCCAGGGTGAGGGGGCTATAGGCCCAGTCTCTACAGGGCGGGGCTATGGGGCTGTGGGACCAGGTCTGTATACAAATGTGCAGGTCCCCGGGTGAGGGGGCTATGGGCCCAGTCTCTACAGGCGCACAGGGGTGGGGATGGGGCTGGGGACCAGGTCTGTATGCAAATGTGCAGGTCCCCAGGGTGATGGGGGCTATAGGGCCCAGTCCCTACAGGCGCACAGGGGCGGGGCTGTGGGACCAGGTCTGTATACAAATGTGCAGGTCCCCAGGGTGACAGGGGCTATAGGGCCCAGTCTCTACAGGCGCACAGGGGCGGGGCTGTGGGACCAGGTCTACATACAAATGTGCAGGTCCTCAGGGCGACGGGGGCTATAGGGCCCAGTCTCTACAGGCGCACAGGGGCGGGGCTGTGGGACCAGGTCTACATACAAATGTGGAGGTCCTCAGGGCGACGGGGGCTATAGGGCCCTGTCTCTACAGGGGCGGGGCTATGGGGCTGTGGGACCAGGTCTGTATACAAATGTGCAGGTCCCCAGCGTGATGGGGGCTATAGGGCCCAGTCTCTACAGGAGCACAGGGGTGGGGCTATGGGGCTGTGGGACCAGGTCTGTATACAAATGTGCAGGTCCCCAGGGTGACGGGGGCTATAGGGCCCAGTCTCTACAGGCGCAGAGGGGCGGGGCTGTGTGACCAGGTCTATATACAAATGTGCAGGTCCTCAGGGCGACGTGGGCTATAGGGCCCAGTCTCTACAGGGGTGGGGCTATGGGGCTGTGGGACCAGGTCTGTATACAAATGTGCAGGTCCCTGGGTGATGGGGGCTATAGGGCCCGTCTCTAAGGCGCACAGGGGCGGACTGGTGGGGTGGGGAAACCAGCGTCTGTATACAAATGTGTCAGGTCCCCAGGGTGATGGGGGCTATAGGGCCCAGTCTCTACAGGCGCACAGGGGCGGGACTGTGGGGACCAGGTCTGTATACAAATGTGCAGGTCCCCCAGGGTGATGGGGCTATAGGGCCCAGTCTCTACAGGCGCACAGGGGCGGGGCTGGGGGACCAGGTCTGTATACAATGTGCAGATCCCCAGGGTGATGGGGCTATAGGGCCCAGTCTCTACACGCGCGCAGGGGCGGGGCTGTGGGACCAGGTCTGCATACAAATGTGGCAGGTCCCCAGGGTGATGGGGCTATAGGGCCCAGTCTCACGCGCGCAGGGGGGGGCTGTGGACAGGGTCTGTATACAAATGGCAGGTCCCCAGGTGTGATGGGGGCTATAGGGCCCATCTCTACAGGCGCAGAGGGGCGGGGCTGTGGGACCAGGTCTGTATACAAATGTGCAGGTCCCCAGGGTGATGGTGGGCTATAGGGCCCATCTCTACAGGGTGCACAGGGCGGGGCGATGGGGCTGTGGGACCAGGTGTATCCAAATGTGCAGGTCCCCAGGGTGAGGGAGGTCTATAGGGCCCAGTCTCTACATGCGCACAGGGGCGGGGCTGGGGACCAGGTCTGTATACAATGTGCAGGTCCCAGGGTGACGGGGGCTATAGGGCCCAGTCTACAGGCGCACAGGGGCGGGACTGGGGACCAGGTCTGTATACAAATGTGCAGGTCCCCAGGGTGATGGGGGCTATAGGGGCCCAGTCTCTACAGGCGCACAGGGGCGGGGCTGTGGGACCAGTTCTGTATACAAATGGCAGGTCCCCAGGGTGATGGGGGCTATAGGGCCCCGTCTCTACAGGCGCACAGGGGCGGGGCTGTGGGCCCAGGTCTGTAAACAAATGTGCAGATCCCCAGAGTGATGGGGGCTATAGGGCCCAGTCTCTACAAGCGCACAGGGGCGGGGCCATGGAGCTGTGGGACCAGGTCTGTATACAAATGTGCAGGTCCCCAGGGTGATGGGGCTATAGGGCCCCAGGTCTCTACGGCGCACAGGGGCTGGCTCTGGGACCAGGTAGTCTATAAAATGTGCAGGTCCTCAGGCGACGGGGGCTATAGGGCCCAGTCTCTACCGCACAGGGCGGGGGCTGTGGGACCAGGGTCTGTATACAAATGTCAGGTCCCAGGGTGATGGGGCTGTAGGCCCGTCTCTACACGTTGCAAGGGCGGGGCTGTGGGCAAGGTCTGTATACAAATGTGGCAGGTCCCCAGGGGTGATGGGGGCTATAGGGCCCAGTCTCTACAGGCGCACAGGGGCAGGAGGGACTGGGACCAGGTCTGTATACAAATGTGCAGGTCCCCAGGGTGATGGGCGCTATAGGGCCCATACCTACAGCGCACAGGGGCGGGGCTGTGGGGCTGTGGGACAGGTCTGTATACAATGTGCAGGTCCCCAGGGTGATGGGGCCTATAGGGCCCAGTCTCTACAGGCGACAGGGGCGGGCTGTGGACCAGGTCTGTATACAAGTGCAGGTCCCCAGGGTGATGGGGCTAGAGGGCCAGTCTCTACAGGCGCACAGGGAGGGGCTTGGGCTGTGGGACCAGGTCTGTATACAATGTGAGGTCCCCAGGGGTGATGGGGGCTATAGGGCCCAGTCTCTACAGGCGCACAGGGGCGGGCTGTGGGACCAGGTCTGTATAATGTGCAGGTCCCAGGGTGATGGGGCTATAGGGCCCAGTTTCTACAGGTGCACAGGGGCGGGGCTGTGGGACCAGGTCTGTATACAATATGCAGGTCCCCAGCGGTGAGGAGGTCTAAGGGCCCAGTCTACAGGCGCACAGGGGCGGGGCTGTGGGACCAGGTTGTACAAATGTGCAGGTCCCCAGGGTGTGATGGGGGCTATAGGGCCCAGTGTCTACAGGCGCAGAGGGGCGGGGGCTGTGGGACCAGGTCTGTGATAAATGTGCAGGTCCCCAGGGTGATGGGGGCATAGGGCCCAGTCTCTACAGGGCACAGGGGTGGGACTATGGGGCTGTGGGACAGGTCTGTATAAAAATGTGCAGGTCCCCAGGGTGATGGGGGCTATAGGCCCCCAGTCTCTACTGGCGCACAGGGGGGCTGTGGGACCAGGTCTGCATAAAATGTGCGGTCCACAGGGTGAGGGGGGCTATAGGGCCCAGTCTCTACAGGCGCACAGGGGGGGGCTATGGAGCTGTGGGACCAGTCTGTATAACAAATGTGCAGGTCCCCAGGGTGAGGGGCTATAGGCCCAGTCTCTACTGGCGCACAGGGGCGGGGCTGTGGGACCAGGTCTGTATACAAATGTGCAGGTCCCCAGGGTGATGGGGGCTATAGGGCCAGTCTCAGGCGCACAGGGGCGGGGCTGGGACCAGGTCTTTATAACAAATGTGCAGATCCCCAGGGTGATGGGGGCTATAGGGCCCAGTCTCTACAGGCGCACAGGGACGGGGCTATCGGGTGTGGGACCAGGTCTGTATACAAATGTGCAGGTCCCCAGGGTGATGGGGGTCTATAGGGCCCAGTCTCTACACGCGCACAGGGGGGGGCTGGGGACCAGGTCGTATACAAATGTGCAGGTCCCCAGGGTGATGGGGGCTATAGGGCCCAGTCTCTACAGGCGCACAGGGGCGGGGCTGTGGGACCAGGTCTGTATACAAATGTGCAGGTCCCCAGGGTGATGGGGGCTGAGTCCAGTCTACAGGTGCACAAGGGCGGGGCTGTGGAACCAGGCTGTATACAAATGTGCAGGTCCCCAGGGTGATGGGGGCTATAGGGCCCAGTCTCTACAGGCGCAGGGGCGGGACTGTGGGACCAGGTCTGTATACAAATGTGCAGGTCCGCAGGGTGATGGGGCTATAGGGCCCCAGTCTCTAAGGCGCACAGTGGCGGGGCTATCGGGCTGTGGACCAGGTGTATACAATGTGCAGGTCACCAGGGTTGGGGGCTATAGGGCCCAGTCCCCTAAGGCGCACAGGGGCGGGGCTGTGGGACCAGGTCTGTATACAAATGTGCAGGTCCCCAGGGTGATGGGGCTATAGGGCCCGTCTCAACAGGCGCACAGGTGCGGGGCTGTGGGACCAGGTCTGTATACAATGTGCAGGTCCCCAGGGTGATGGGGGCTATAGGGCCCCGTCTCTACAGGCGCACGGGGCGGGCTGTGGGCCCAGGTCTGTAAACAAATGTGCAGATCCCCAGAGTGATGGGGCTATAGGTCCCAGTCTCTACAGCGCACAGGGGCGGGCCATGGGGCTGTGGGACCAGGTCTGTATACAAAAGTGCAGTCCCCAGGGTGATGGGGGCTATAGGGCCCAGTCTCTACAGCGCACAGGGGTGGGCTGTGGGACCAGGTCTGTATACAAATGTGCAGGGTCCCCAGGGTGTGATGGGGCTATAGGGCCCAGTCTCTACAGGCGCACAGGGGCTGGGCTCTGGGACCAGGTCTATATACAAATGTGCAGGTCCTCAGGGCGACGGGGCTATAGGGCCCAGTCTCTACAGGGGGGGCTATAGAGCTGGGGACCAGGTCTGTATACAAATGGCAGGTCCCAGGGTGATGGAGGCTATAGGGCCCAGTCTCTAAGGCGCACAGGGGTGGCGGGGCTGTGGGGCTGTGGGACCAGGTCTGTATACAAATGGCAGGTCCCCAGGGTGATGGGGGCTATAGGGCCCAGTCTCTACAGGCGCACAGGGCGGGGCTGTGGGGCTGTGGGACCACGTCTGTATACAAATGTGCAGGTCCCCAGGGTGACGGGGGCTATAGGGCCCAGTCTCTACTGGCGCACAGGGGCGGGCTGAGGACCAGGTCTATACACAAATGTGCAGATCCTCTGGCGACGGGGGCTGTAGGGCCCAGTCTCTACAGGGTGGAGCTATGGGGCTGTGGGACCAGGTCTGTATACAAATGTGCAGGTCCCCTGGGTGATGGGGGCTATAGGGCCCAGTCTCTACTGGCGTACAGGGGCGGGGCTGTGGGGCTGTGGGACCAGTCTGTATACAAATGTGCAGGTCCCCAGGGTGATGGGGGCTATAGGGCCCAGTCTCTACAGGCGCACAGGGGACGGGGGGGCTGTGGGACCAGGTCTGTATACAAATGTGTAGATCCCCAGGTGATGGGGGCTATAGGGCCAGTCTCTACAGGTGCACAGGGCCGGGGCTATCGGTCTGTGGGACCAGGTCTGTATACAAATGTGCAGGTCCCCAGGGTGATGGGGGTATAGGGCCCAGTCTCTACAGGCGCACAGGGGCGGGGCTGTGGGGCTGTGGGACCAGGTCTGTATACAAATGTGCAGGTCCCCTGGGTGATGGGGGCTATAGGGCCCAGTCTCTATAGGCGCACCAGGGGCGGGGTGTGGGACCAGTCTGTATACAACTGTGCAGGTCCCCAGGGTGATGGGGCTATAGGGCCCCGCTATACAGGCGCAGAGGGGCGGGCTGTGGGACCAGGTCTGTATACAAATGTGCAGGTCCCCAGGGTGATGGGGGCTATAGGGCCCAGTGTCTACAGGCGAAGAGGGGCGGCGGCGGTGGGACCAGTCTGTATACAAATGTGCAGGTCCCCAGGGTGATGGGGGCTATAGGGCCCAGTCCCTACAGGCGCACAGGGGGGGCTGTGGGGCTGTCGTGGTGGGACCAGTTCTGTATACAAATGTGCAGTCCCCAGGTGACGGGGGCTGTAGGGCCCAGTCTCTACAGCGCACAGGGGCGGGGCTGTGGGACCAGGTCTGTATACAAATGTGCAGGTCCCCAGGTGATTGGGGACTATAGGGCCCAGTCTCTACTGGGCACAGGGGCGGGGCTGAGGGACCAGGTCTATATACAAATGTGCAGATCCTCAGGGCGACGGGGGCTATAGGCCCAGTCTCTACAGGGGTACAGGGGCTATGGGCTGTGGGACCAGGTCTGTATACAATGTGCAGGTCCCCTGGGTGATGGGGGC
Organism: Dermochelys coriacea; assembly: GCF_009764565.3. Lineage (NCBI taxonomy): Eukaryota > Metazoa > Chordata > Testudines > Dermochelyidae > Dermochelys > Dermochelys coriacea. The sequence continues at coordinate 6,751,164 of NC_050073.1, read as the reverse complement.
TATAGGGCCCAGTCTTACAGGCGCACAGGGGCGGGGCTGTGGGACCAGGTCCGTATACAAATTTACAAGTCCCCAGGGTGATGGGGGCTATAGGGCCCAGTCTCTACAGGCGCACAGGGGCGGGACTGTGGGACCAGGTCTGTATACAAATGTGCAGGTCCCCAGGGTGATGGGGGCTATAGTGCCCCGTCTCTACAGGCGCAGAGGGCGGGGCTTGGGAAGGTCTGTATACAAATGTGACAGGTCCCCAGGGTGATGGGGGCTATAGGGCCCATGTCTACAGGCGAAAAGGGGTGGGCTGTGGGACCAGGTCTGTATACAAATGTGCAGGTCCCCAGGGTGATGGGGGCTATAGGGCCCAGGGTCTACAGGGCACAGGGCGGGCTGCGGGACCAGGTCTGTATACAAATGGGCAGGTCCCCAGGGTGACGGGGCTATAGGGCCCAGTCTCTACTGGCGAACAGGGCGGGGCTGAGGGACCAGGTCTATACACAAATGTGCAGATCCTCTGGGCACGGGGCTATAGGGCCCAGTCTCTACAGGGGTGGGGCTATGGGGCTGTGGACCAGGTCTGTATACAATGTGCAGGTCCCCTGGGTGATGGGGGCTATAGGGCCCAGTCCTCTACAGGCGCACAGGGGCGGGGCTGTGGGGTGGGGACCAGGTCTGTATACAAATGTGCAGGTCCCCAGGGTGATGGGGCTATAGGGCCCAGTCTCTACAGGCGACAGGGGGGGCTGGTGGGACCAGGTCTTTATACAAATGTGCAGATCCCCAGGGTGATGGGGGCTATAGGGCCCAGTGTCTACAGGCGAGAGGGGCGGGGCTGTGGGACCAGGTCTGTATACAAATGTGCAGTCCCCAGGGTGATGGGGGCTATAGGGCCCAGTCTACAGGCGCACAGGGGCGGGGCGTGGGGCTGGGACAGTTATGTATACAAATGTGCAGGTCCCCAGGGTGAGGGGGCTGTAGGGCCCAGTCTCTCCCGGCGCACAGGGGCGGGGCTGTGGGACCAGGTCTGTATACAAATGTGCAGGTCCCCAGGGTGATGGGGACTATAGGGCCCAGTCTACTACTGGCGCACAGGGGCGGGGCTGAGGGACCAGGTCTATATACAATGTGCAGATCCTCAGGCGACGGGGGCTATAGGGCCCAGTCTCTACGGGGTGGGGTTATGGGCTGTGGGACCAGGTCTGTATACAATGTGCAGGTCCCCTGGTGAGGGGGCTATAGGGCCCAGTCTCTACAGGCGCACAGGGGCGGGCTGTGGGACCAGGTCCGTATACAAATTTACAAGTCCCAGGGTGATGGGGGCTATAGGGCCCAGTCTCTACAGGCGCACAGGGCGGGACTGTGGGACCAGGTCTGTATACAAATGTGCAGGTCCCCAGGGTATGGGGGCTATAGTGCCCCGTCTCTACAGGCGCAGAGGGCGGGCTGTGGGACCAGGTCTGTATCAAATGTGCAGGTCCCCAGGGTGATGGGGGCTATAGGGCCCAGTGTCCAGGCGAAGAGGGGCGGGGCTGTGGGACCAGGTCTGTATACAATGTGCAGGTCCCCAGGGTGATGGGGGCTATAGGGCCCAGTGTCTACAGGCGCACAGGGGCGGGGCTGGGGACCAGGTCTGTATACAAATGTGAGGTCCCCAGGGTGACGGGGCTATAGGGCCCAGTCTATACTGGCGCACAGGGCGGGGCTGAGGACCAGGTCTATACACAATGTGCAGATCCTTGGGCGACGGGGGCTATAGGGCCCAGTCTCTACAGGTGCACAGGGGCGGGGCTGTGGGACCAGGTCGTATACAAATGTGCAGGTCCCCAGGGTGATGGGGGCTATAGGGCCCAGTCTCTACAGGCGCACAGGGGCGGGGCTGTGGGACCAGGTCTTTATACAAATGTGCAGATCCCCAGGGTGATGGGGGCTATAGGGCCCAGTCTCTACAGGCGCACAGGGACGGGGCATCGGTGTGTGGGACCAGGTCTGTATACAAATGTGCAGGTCCCCAGGGTGATGGGGCTATAGGGCCCAGTCCCTACAGGCGCACAGGGGCGGGCTGTGGGGCTGGGACCAGTTCTGTATACACAATGTGCAGGTCCCCAGGGTGATGGGGGCTATAGGCCCAGTCTCTACAGGCGCACAGGGGGCCTGTGGACCAGGTCTGTATACAAATGTGCAGGTCCCCAGGGTGATGGGGACTATAGGGCCAGTCTCTACTGGCGCACAGGGCGGGGCTGAGGGACAGGTCTATACAATGTGCAGATCCTCAGGCGACGGGGGCTATAGGGCCCAGTCTCTATAGGGGTGGGGCTATGGGGCTGTGGGACCAGGTCTGTATACAATGTGCAGGTCCCCTAGGTGATGGGGGCTATAGGGTCCGTCTCTACAGGCGCACAGGGGCGGGACTGTGGGACCAGGTCTGTACAAATGTGCAGGTCCCCAGGGTGATGGGGGCTATAGGGCCCCGTCTCTACAGGCGCAGGCGGGGCGGGGCTGTGGGCCAGGTCTGTATACAATGTGCAGGTCCCCAGGGTGATGGGGCTATAGGGCCCAGTCTCTACAGCACAGGGGCGGGGCTGTGGGACCAGGTCTGTATAGAAATGTGCAGGTCCCCAGGGTGACGGGGGCTATAGGGCCCAGTCTCTACTGGCGCACAGGGGCGGGGCTGAGGGACCAGGTCTATATACAAATGTGCAGATCCTCTGGGCGACGGGGGCTATAGGGCCCAGTCTCTACAGGGGTGGGGCTATGGGGCTGTGGACCAGGTCTGTATACAATGTGCAGGTCCCCTGGGCAGTGGGGGCTATAGGGCCCAGTCTCTACAGCGCACAGGGCGGGGTTGTGGGGCTGTGGACCAGGTCTGTATACAAATGTGCAGGTCCCCAGGGTGATGGGGGCTATAGGGCTCAGTCTCTACAGGCGCACAGGGGCGGACTGTGGGACCAGGTCTGTATACAAATGTGCAGGTCCCCAGGGTGATGGGGGCTATAGGGCCCAGTCTCTACAGGCGACAGGGGCGGCTGTGGGACCATTCTGTATACAAATGTGCAGGTCCCCAGGGTGTCGGCTATAGGGACCAGTCTCTACAGGCGCACAGGGGCGGGGCTATCGGCTGTGGGACCAGGTCTGTATAAAATGTGCAGGTCCCCAGGGTGATGGGGGCTATAGGGCCCAGTCCCTACAGGCGCACAGGGGCGGGGCTGTGGGCTGTGGGACCAGTTCTGTATACAAATGTGCAGGTCCCCAGGGTGATGGGGGCTATAGGGCCCAGTCTCTACAGGCGCACAGGGGCGGGCTGGGACCAGGTCTGTATACAAATGTGCAGGTCCCATTGTGATGGGGCTATAGGGCCGTCTCTACAGGAGCAAAGGGCGGGGCTGCGGGACCAGGTCTGTATACAAATGTGCAGGTCCCCCAGGGTGATGGGGGCTATAGGGCCCCGTCTCTACAGGCGCAGAGGGGCGGGGCTGGGACCAGGTCTGTATACAAAGTGCAGGTCCCCAGGGTGATGGGGATAGGCCCAGGTCTACAGCGAAGAGGGGCGGGGCTGTGGGAACAGGTCTGTATACAAATGTGCAGGTCCTCAGGTTGATGGGGGTTATAGGCCCAGTGTCTACAGGCGCACAGGGGCGGGGCTGCGGGACCAGGTCTGATACAATGTGCAGGTCCCCAGGGTGACGGGGCTATAGGCCCAGTTCTCTACTGGCGCACAGGGGGGGGCTGAGGGACCAGGTCTATACACAAATGTGCAGATCTCTGGGCGACGGGGGCTGTAGGGCCCAGTCTCTACAGGGGTGGAGCTAGGGGCTGTGGGAGGTCTGTATACAAATGTGCAGGTCCCCTGGGTGATGGGGGCTATAGGGCCCAGTCTCTACTGGCGTACAGGCGGGGCTGTGGGGCTGTGGACCTGGTCTGTATACAAATGTGCAGGTCCCAGGGTGATGGGCGCTATAGGGCCCAGTATCTACAGGCGCACAGGGGCGGGGCTGTGGGACCAGGTCTGTATACAAATGTGTAGATCCCCAGGGTGATGGGGCTATAGGGCCCAGTCTCTACAGGCGCACAGGGACGGGCTATGGCTGTGGGACCAGGTCTGTATACAAATGTGCAGGTCCCCAGGGTGATGGGGGCTATAGGCCCAGTCCCTAGAGGCGTACAGGGGGGGGCTGTGGGGCTGTGGGACCAGTTCTGTATACAAAATGTGCAGGTCCCCAGGGTGATGGGGGCTATAGGGCCCAGTCTCTACAGGCGCACAGGGCGGGGCTGTGGGACCAGGTCTGTATACAAATGTGCAGGTCCCCAGGGTGTGGGGGCTATAGGCCCCGTCTCTACAGGCGCAGAGGGGTGGGGCTGTGGGACCAGGTCTGTATAACAAATGTGCAGGTCCCAGGTGATGGGGGCTATAGGGCCCAGGTCTACAGGCGAAGAGGGGCGGGGCTGTGGGACCAGGTCTGTATACAAATGTGCAGGTCCCAGGGTGATGGGGGCTAGGGCCCAGTCCCTACAGGCGCACAGGGGCGGGGCTGTGGGGCTGTGGGACCAGTTCTGATACAAATGTGCAGGTCCCCAGGGTGATGGGGGCTGTAGGGCCCAGTCTCTACAGGCGCACAGGGGCGGGGCTGTGGGACCAGGTCTGTATACAAATGTGCAGGTCCCCAGGTGATGGGGACTATAGGGCCCAGTCTCTACTGGCGCACCGGGGCGGGCTGAGGGACCAGGTCTATATACAAATGTGCAGATCCTCAGGCGACGGGGGCTATAGGGCCCAGTCTCTACAGGCGCACAGGGGCTATGGGGCTGTGGGACCAGGTCTGTATACAAATGTGCAGGTCCCCTGGTGATGGGGGCTATAGGGCCCAGTCTCTACAGGCGCACAGGGGCGGGGCTGTGGGACCAGGTCCGTATACAAATTACAAGTCCCCAGGGTGATGGGGGCTATAGGGCCCAGTCCTCTACAGGCGCACAGGGGGGGACTGTGGGACCAGGTCTGTATACAAATGTGCAGGTCCCCAGGGTGATGGGGCTATAGTGCCCAGTCTCTACAGGCGCAGCGGGGCGGGGCTGTGGGACCAAGTCTGTATACAAATGTGCAGGTCCCCAGGGTGATGGGGGCTATAGGGCCCAGTCTATACAGGCGCACGTTGGCGGGGCTGTGGGACCAGGTCTGTATACAAATGTGCAGGTCCCCAGGGTGATGGGGCTATAGGGCCAGTCTCTACAGGCGGAGGGGCGGGGCGTGGGACCAGGTCCTGTATACAAATGTGCAGGTCCCCAGGGTGATGGGGGCTATAGGGCCCAGTGTCTACAGGCGCACAGGGGCGGGGCTGCGGGACCAGGTCTGTATACAATGTGCAGGTCCCCAGGGTGACGGGGGCTATAGGGCCCAGTCTCTACTGGCGCAGAGGGGCGGGGCTGAGGGACCAGGTCTATACACAAATGTGCAGATCCTCTGGGCGACGGGGGCTATAGGGCCCAGTCTCTACAGGGGTGGGGCTATGGGGCTGTGGGACCAGGTCTGTATACAAATGTGCAGGTCCCCTGGGTGATGGGGGCTAAGGGCCCAGTCTCTACAGGCGCAGGGGCGGGGCTGTGGGCTGTGGGACCAGGTCTGTATACAAATGTGCAGGTCCCCAGGGTGATGGGGGCTATAGGGCCCAGTCTCTACAGGCGCACAGGGGCGGGACTATGGGTCTGTGGGACCAGGTCTTTATACAAATGTGCAGATCCCCAGGGTGATGGGGGCTATAGGGCCCAGTCTCTACAGGCGCACAGGGTCGGGGCTATCGGGGTGTGGGACCAGGTCTGTATACAAATGTGCAGGTCCCCAGGGTGATGGGGGCTATAGGGCCCAGTCCCTACAGGCGCACAGGGGCGGGGCTGTGGGGCTGTGGGACCAGTTCTGTATACAAATGTGCAGGTCCCCAGGGTGATGGGGGCTATAGGGCCCAGTCTCTACAGGCGCACAGGGCGGGGCTGTGGGACCAGGTCTGTATACAAATGTGCAGGTCCCCAGGGTGATGGGGACTATAGGGCCCAGTCTTACTGGCGCACAGGGGCGGGGCTGAGGACCAGGTCTCTATACAAATGTGCAGATCCTCAGGGCGACGGGGGCTATAGGGCCCAGTCTCTATAGGGGTGGGCTATGGGGCTGTGGGACCAGGTCTGTATACAAATGTGAGGTCCCTAGGTGATGGGGCTATAGGGTCCAGTCTCTACAGGCGCACAGGGGCGGGACTGGGGACCAGGTCTGTATACAAATGTGCAGTCCCCAGGGTGAGGGGGCTATAGGGCCCCGTCTCTACAGGCGCAGAGGGGCGGGGCTGTGGGACCAGGTCTGTATACAAATGTGCAGGTCCCCAGGGTGAGGGGGGCTATAGGGCCCAGTCTCTACAGGCGCACAGGGGCGGGGCTGTGGGACCAGGTCTGTATACAAATGTGCAGGTCCCCAGGGTGATGGGGGCTATAGGGCCCAGTCTCTACAGGCGCACAGGGGCGGGGCTATCGGGCTGTGGGACCAGGTCTGTATACAAATGTGCGGTCCCCAGGGTGATGGGGCTATAGGGCCCAGTCCCTACAGGCGCACAGGGGCGGGGCTGTGGGTGTGGGACCAGTTCTGTATACAAATGTGCAGGTCCCCAGGGTGATGGGGGCTATAGGCCCAGTCTCTACAGCTCACAGGGGCGGGGCTGTGGGACCAGGTCTATATACAAATGTGGAGGTCCTCAGGGCGACGGGGGCTATAGGGCCCAGTCTCTACAGGGGTGGGGCTATGGGGCTGTGGGACCAGGTCTGTATACAAATGTGCAGGTCCCCAGCGTGATGGGGGCTATAGGGCCCAGTCTCTACAGGCGCACAGGGGTGGGGCTGTGGGGCTGTGGGACCAGGTCCGTATACAATGTGCAGGTCCCCAGGGTGATGGGGCTATAGGGCCAGTCTCTACAGGCGCACAGGGGCGGGACTGTGGGACCAGGTCTGTATACAAATGTGCAGGTCTCCAGGGTGATGGGGGCTATAGTGCCCCGTCTCTACAGGCGCAGAGGGGCGGGGCTCTGGGACCAGGTCTGTATAAAATGTGCAGGTCCCCAGGGTGATGGGGGCTATAGGGCCCAGTGTCTACAGGCGCAGAGGGGCGGGGCTGTGGGACCAGGTCTGTATACAAATGTGCAGGTCCCCAGGGTGATGGGGGCTATAGGGCCCAGTCTCTACAGGCGCACAGGGGCGGGGTGTGGACGAGGTCTGTTATACAAATGTGCAGATCCCCAGGGTGATGGGGGCTATAGGGCCCAGTCTCTACAGCGCACAGGGGCGGGGCTGTGGGACCAGGTCTGTATACAAATGTGCAGGTCCCCAGGGTGATGGGGGCTATAGGGCCCAGTCTCTACAGGCGCACAGGGGGGCTGTGGGACCAGGTCTGTATACAATGTGCAGGTCCCCTGGGTGACGGGGGCTATAGGGCCCAGGCTCTACAGGCGCACAGGTATGGGGCTGTGGGACCAGGGCTGCATACAAATGTGCAGGTCCCCAGGGTGATGGGGGCTATAGGGCCCAGTCTCTACAGGCGCACAGGGGCGGGGCTATGGGACCAGGTTGGTATACAAATGTGCAGGTCCCCAGGGTGTCGGGGGCTGTAGGGCCCAGTCTCTACAGGTGCACAGGGGCGGGGCTATGGGGCTGTGGGCAGGTCTGTATACAAATGTGCAGGTCCCCAGGGTGATGGGGGCTATAGGGCCCAGTCTCTACAGGCGCACGGGGGCGGGGCTGTGGGACGAGGTCTGATACAAATGTGCAGATCCCCAGGGTGAAGGGTGCTATAGGGCCCAGTCTCTACACGCGCAAGGGGCGGGGCTGTGGGACCAGGTCTGTATACAAATGTGCAGGTCCCCAGGGTGATGGGGGCTATAGGGCCCAGTCTCTACAGGCGCACAGGGGCGGGGCTGTGGGACCAGGTCTGTATACAAATGTGCAGGTCCCCAGGGTGATGGGGGCTATAGGGCCCAGTCTCTACATGCGCACAGGGGCCGGGCTGTGGGACCAGGTCTGTATACAAATGTGCAGGTCCCCAGGGTGTTGGGGGCTGTAGGGCCCAGTCTCTACAGCGCACAGGGGCGGGGCTGTGGGGCTGTGGGACCAGGTGTATACAAATGTGCAGGTCCCCAGGGTGATGGGGGCTATAGGGCCCAGTCTCTACACGCGCACAGGGGCGGGGCTGTGGGACCAGGTCTGTATACAAATGTGCAGGTCCCAGGGTGATGGGGGCTGTAGGGCCCAGTCTCTACAGGCGCACAGGGGCGGGGCTGTGGGACTCGGTCCGTACAGAGACAGCCACGGCGCGGGCCCCGCCAGCCGGTAGGAGGGGGAGGGGGAGGGGGAAGGGGCGGGGCTGGCGCTGAGCGAGCCCAGGAGCGCCGAGGGGAGGCTTCGATTTCAGCCGGCTCCGCCATTGGCTCCTACTGGGTCACCGGATGGACCAATAGCAGAGAGCTTTTCCCCGGAGCCACGCCCACTGCCCGTTGCTGGGCTACCGCGTCCCGGCATGAGGGGAGGCCCAGAGCAGGGCGGGAGGCTGCGGTGAGGGGGCGGGGGGGTTATGGGCTCTAGAGCTCGGGGAGGGGGTGTCTGTGTTCCAGATTGGGGGGGTCCTGGTTCTAGAGCGGGGGGAGCTCGGGGGAGTCTCGGCTCTAGAGCGGGGGGAGCTCGGGGCAGTCTCGCGCTCTAGAGCGGGGGGAGCTCGGGGGGAGTCTCGGCTCCAGAGCGGGGGGAGCTCGGGTGCAGTCTCGGCTCTAGAGCGGGGGGGAGCTCGGGGGCAGTCTCGGCTCTAGAGCGGGGGGAGCTCGGGGGGCAGTCTCGGCTCTAGAGGGGGGGGAGCTCGGGGGCAGTCGCGGCTAGAGCGGGGGGAGCTCGGGGAGTCTCGGCTCTAGAGCGGGGGGAGGTCGGCGGCAGTCTCGGCTCCAGAGCGGGGGAGGTCGGCGGCAGTCTCGGCTGTAGAGCGGGGGGAGCTCGGGGGCAGTCTCGGCTCCAGAGCGGGGGGAGCTCTGGGGCAGTCTCGGCTCTAGAGCTGGGGGAGCTCGGCGGCAGTCTCGGCTCCAGAGCGGGGGGAGCTCGGGGGAGTCTCGGCTCTAGAGCGGGGGAGCTGGGGGCAGTCTCGGCTCTAGAGAGCGGGGGAGCTCTGGGGCAGTCTCGGCTCCAGAGCGGGGGGAGCTCGGTGACAGTCTCGGCTCCAGAGCGGGGGGAGCTCGGGGGAGTCTCGGCTCCAGAGCGGGGGGAGCTCGGGGGAGTCTCGGCTCTAGAGCGGGGGGAGCTCGGGGGCAGTCTCGGCTCCAGAGCGGGGGGAGCTCGGTGGCAGTCTCGGCTCCAGAGCGGGGGGAGCTCTGGGGCAGTCTCGGCTCTAGAGCGGGGGGAGCTCGGCGGCAGTCTCGGCTCCAGAGCGGGGGGAGCTCGGGGGAGTCTCGGCTCTAGAGCGGGGGGAGCTCGGGGGCAGTCTTGGCTCTAGAGCGGGGGGAGCTCGGGGGCAGTCTCGGCTCCAGAGAGGGGGGACCTCTGGGGCAGTCTCGGCTCTAGAGCCGGGGGAGCTCTGGGGTAGTCTCGGCTCTAGAGCGGGGGGAGCTCGGGGCAGTCTCGGCTCCAGAGGGGGGGAGGTCGGGGGCAGTCTCGGCTCTAGAGCGGGGGGAGCTCGGGGGCAGTCTCGGCTCTAGAGCGGGGGGGAGCTCGGGGGCAGTCTCGGCTCCAGAGCGGGGGGAGCTCGGGGGCAGTCTCGGCTCTAGAGCGGGGGGGAGCTCGGGGGCAGTCTCGGCTCCAGAGCGGGGGGGAACTCGGCGGCAGTCTCGGCTCCAGAGCGGGGGGAGGTCGGCGGAAGTCTCGGCTCCAGAGCGGGGGAGGTCGGCGTCAGTCTCGGCTCCAGAGGGGGGGAGGTCGGCGGCAGTCTCGGCTCCAGAGGGGGGAGCTCGGGGGCAGTCTCGGCTCTAGAGGGGGGGAGCTCGGGGGCAGTCTCGGCTCCAGAGCGGGGGGAGCTCGGGGGCAGTCTCGGCTCCAGAGGGGGGAGCTCGGTGGCAGTCTCGGCTCCAGAGCGGGGGGAGCTCTGGGGCAGTCTCGGCTCCAGAGCGGGGGGAGCTCTGGGGCAGTCTCGGTTCTAGAGCGGGGGGAGCTCGGCGGCAGTCTCGGCTCCAGAGCGGGGGGGAGCTCGGGGGAGTCTCGGCTCTAGAGCGGGGGGAGCTCGGGGGCAGTCTCGGCTCCAGAGCGGGGGGAGCTCGGTGGCAGTCTCGGCTCCAGAGCGGGGGGAGCTCTGGGGCAGTCTCGGCTCTAGAGGGGGGGGAGCTCGGCGGCAGTCTCGGCTCCAGAAGGGGGGAGCTCGGGGGAGTCTCGGCTCCAGAGCGGGGGGAGCTCGGGGGCAGTCTCGGCTCCAGAGGGGGGGAGCTCGGTGGCAGTCTCGGCTCCAGAGCGGGGGGAGCTCTGGGGCAGTCTCGGCTCTAGAGCGGGGGGAGCTCGGCGGCAGTCTCGGCTCCAGAGCGGGGGGAGCTCGGGGGAGTCTCGGCTCTAGAGCGGGGGGAGCTCGGGGGCAGTCTCGGCTCTAGAGCGGGGGGAGCTCGGGGGCAGTCTCGGCTCCAGAGCGGGGGGAGCTCTGGGGCAGTCTCGGCTCTAGAGCGGGGGGAGCTCTGGGGCAGTCTCGGCTCTAGAGCGGGGGGAGCTCGGCGGCAGTCTCGGCTCTAGAGCGGGGGGAGCTCGGGGGCAGTCTGGGCTGCAAGGCATGAGGGGTGTTTCCCTACAGCCGTTTGTGCTGTTTTCCATATGCATCTGGCTGCTCAGGACCCATGGCTTGTGATTCCAGTGCAGCCCTGGCTCCACACCATCAGCTGCCTGGGGGAGCAGCCCTGTACAGAACGGGCCCTGGGTTCACGGAGCCCCATAGGGCAGGTGCGGGGGGTGCAGAGCGGAGGGGCTGGGGCCCCTGGAGCACAGAGCCTGGTGGGGAAGGTGATGGTTGTGATGAGCAGCATGGGGGGTGTGATGTGGTTGGAGGGTTTCTTGATAACCTGACAGATATGCCCCATCTCTGAGAACCAGCCCTCCACTCTGAGGATTCTGCCCTGGTTTGGGATGGTGTCTCAGGGTCTAGAGAGCTGGTGAGGGGCAGGGAAGGATGCAGAGCTGGGTTTCACCTCATGGAGTGAGGGAGAGAGGGGTAGAATGGGAGGCCTGGTGTGTATTGGTCAGGGACTGGTGGCTTTCAGGTCCCTTCCAGCCCTCTTGGTCACTAGTTTCTGTGCTTCCCCCTAGTGTCTGTCAGAGCTGTCACCGCTGCCTGTCATGAGTCCAGTCCAGGAGCCAACCCTGAGGTTAGTGCAGAGTCCAGCCCCGCTGAACTGGGCCTAGGGGGGAGAGTGGGATCCTTTCAGCCTATGGGGCCATGCCATTGGGGACTGCAGCAAGGAGAGGGGAGCAGTGGGGGCCCAGGGCAAAAGGGGCATCAGGGTGGGTAGGCACACGTGAAAGGGGCGGGCACTGGGGGGCTGGACTACAAGTGATTGGCCACGTGCACTCTGACCTGTTTGTTCATTAAATTCCTGTGTGCTGGCATCTGTGGGTGTTGGGGCCTAGCTTCACCCTTCCCTTTCCTTCCCCAGCTGCTCGCAGACCCCTATGAGAGCTTCATGCATCACCATCTCCAGTACTATGGCTACTTCAGAGGTAAGAGCAGTTGGGCAGCTTGCTGTTCACTGGCCCAGGATGTTTCATTGGTCAGCAAACAGTGATCAGAGCCCACTGGATGCCTCTGGGTTCCCCCCCTTCCCTCTAGAACTGCCATCCTGCACTGGGCACCGCATGCTGGGACAGCTGTGGGAAGGGGACAGTGTCAACTGAAGAGCTAGGCAGTTTACAAAGGTGCCGTTACAGTGATATTTCCCTGTATTTTAAAATGTTTTCCCTCCCCCATCGCTGTATGGAGACCACCCAAAGGAGAACAGGCCGCTTGCTGAGGGCCCAGGGTCGCAGTGCGTGATACTGGCTAGGCACAGTGCTGTTAGAAGGGGATCAGTGCAGCATGTCCTTTTGCCTTTAACGTCTCTGGTAGGCTGGTGCTGGAGCAGGCAGACCTGTGTGATTGTGGAGTGGGCTGTGTCCCTACTGTGTCTCGCTTGAAGGCTGGCAGCCCTGGAGCGAAGTCTGCACTCTGGTGGGATCCGATCCCGGTCCTCTGCTCCTGAGACAAGACTGAGTCTCTGATCACATAGCTTCCCATATTGCCAGGAGCCTTGGCTAGTATTCAAGCATCTAGTAACTGCAGGCTCTTTCTGTACCTATAGGGAGCTGCAGGGCAGAGTGCCTCCTCCGGCACCTGGTGGCTAGCTAGCCTTTTCATGTTAAATGACTGAGATCTCTCTGAGAGGATCCTACAGCCACTAGCCTTCTCTCCCTAGTGCTCAGAAGCGGAGTAGCTGTAGGCTGGAAGACCTGCTGAGTGCAATCTGGTCCACCCAGGAGCAGTGCTGGATTGTTCCCTACAGCACGGTGGCCAGGCTAGCTTTAAATGTCCCAAGAAATGGAGGTTCTCCAGCACTAACAGCAACATCCCTTCCTAGATGAGGAGAAAACTGCAGAAAGCAGCTCCCTTGTGTCACGAGAGCGCAGATCAAAGAGCTCATACTCTCTGCTGGAGCAGGAGACCCTCCAGGAGAGCGGAGGATTGGACCTCAATTCCCTTCAGGACAACAGGAAGAAGCTGATCTGTGAGTGAGCTACTCAGCGTGAGGAGCTGGGTTTCCTTTGGCCATGACAGCCAGTGGCTCAGTTCAGCTGCTGTCTGCAACTCAGGGGCTGCATTAGATTGGAAACAGAGAGCAGGGGCGGGGCATAGGGAAAGGATTGGGTCCATAGCAAACGGGTGAGCTGTAAACATCCACGTTAGTGGGCTAGCTGGGGAACCATGGAGCAACCCTCACCCAGAGGTATGAACATCACTTCATAGAACACACTGCTGGCAGGGGATTGCATCTTGGCTAAGTAAAGGAACAGATGACATCCAAGTGAGCTAGCGCTGTTTGAAAGCTTTGCAAGACCATGCATCTGTGGAAGAGCAATTGGTGTCCCCTGAAGAGCAGGGAGAAACCTCCCCAGATATGGAAGTTGTTGCAACACAGAGTCTATCCGAGCTAAGGGGGAATGGCCAGTTAATGGGCTGCTGGGGAGGTGAATGGTTGCCCCAGGAGAATGGAGAATAAATTGTATAAAATCCAGAGTTGGGGAGGTCAAGATCTCACCCCAGTATTGCACTGTCCCCTTTTCTAGTGCGGGTTTCTTTATAAAGGGGATCTACAAAGGTGCGGGCAGTGGCAGGGGCCCTTTCTTGGGCAGGGCATAAAGAACCAGTGTTTTCTGCCTGTCTTTCCCCTGTAGATTGATCAAGGCTGTGAAATCTTGTTGACCCTATTGAGGAGGTTTGGCAAAGAATGACTACTGTATATCCCAGAGCACTTGTGTAGTGGTAATGGGGTTTAATTCTAGTGCAGGTTAGTGTCTCTCAGATACTTTTATAGGTTGTTTTGGCCTCTGAGTCATTCAATGAGAGAAAACCAATCTGCTGTCCTTTTTATGAATTTTACTGAGAATACAAACTAGCAAACAAATCTGCTATACTTCCCTGCAACACTCATCAATGCAGCAATCGAATGGGGATTCCAGTGGAGATCTGATGGCTTCATGTGGCGTTTAGATGTTGCTTGTAATTATTAGAATTGGGAGCACTTGCTGTTGGGAGTCTGAAAGGACAGGAAACAGGAAGGAGTGGGGAGGAGTTGAAGAGGTGGAGGGAGAGCTACTGAGGGTGCAGCAGCAGCTTGGAAAAGAAGTTTCCACTTTAAAAAATAAAGTCCTGTTGAAGTTTGTTAATACCTTGCCTGGCTACTACAACATTTTGGCGACGAGGATGGATCTTCTTCCTCTGAACCCACCTGCACCCTTTCTACAAAGCCCAGGTGAGCCTCTAATTGCTTTTACTGCCTGGATCCATATGTATGAGACTAAAGATATGTCTACACTACGAAATTAGGTCGCATTTATAGAAGTCGGTTTTGTAGAAAGCGTTTTTATACAGTCGATTGTGTGTGTCCCACACAAATGCTTTAAGTGCATGTAGTCGGTGGAGTGTGTCCACAGTACTGAGGCAACCATTGACTTCCAGAGCGTTGCACTGTGCGTAGCTATCCCACAGTTCCCGCAGTCTCTGCCACCCATTTGAATTCTGGGTAGAAATCCCAGTGCCTGATGGGGTTAAAACATTGTCACGGGTGGTTCTGGGTACATATCGTCAGGCCCCCCTTCCTCCCTCCTTCCGTGAAAGCAAGGGCAGACAATCGTTTTGCGCCTTTTTTCTTGAGTTACCTGTGCAGACGCCATACCATGGCAAGCATGGAGCCTGCTCAGCTAACCGTCACCGTATGTCTCCTGGGTGCTGGCAGACATAGTACTGCATTGCTACACAGCAGCAGTTTATTGCCTTTTGACAGCAGACAGTGCAGTATGACTGGTAGCCATTGTCAACGTAGTCCTGGCTGCTCTTTTAACCGACCTCGATGAGGTCAGGGGCGCCTGGGCAAACATGGGAGTGACGCAGCCAGGTCATTTCCCTTTTAAGTTTCGTCTCATGGCGATTGAGTCCTACTGGCAGTGCACTGTCTTTTAATCAGCAGCCAGCAGAAGACGATGGCCAGTAGTCATAGTGCACCGTCTTCTGCCAAGCACCCAGGAGATGATGATGGCTAGCGGTCGTACTGCACAGTCTGCTTCCAGCAAGATGTATAAAGATAGATGAAGTGGCTCAAAACAAGAAATAGACCAGATTTGTTTTGTATTCATTTTCTCCTCCCTCCTTCCGTGAAATCAACGGCCTGCTAAACCCAGTTTTGAGTTCTATCCTTGAGATTTTGAGTTCTATCCTTGAGGGGGCCATTCAGTTTCTTGCAAAGCCACCCCCTTTGTTGATTTTAATTCCCTGTAAACCAACCCTGTAAGCCATGTCATCAGTTGCCCCTCCCTCCATCAGGGCAATGGCAGACAATCGTTCTGCTCCTTTTTTCTGTGCAGACGCCATACCACGGCAAGCATGGAGCCCGCTCAGATCACTTTGGCAATTAGGAGCACATTAAACACCACACACATTATCCAGCAGTATATGCAGCACCAGAACCTGGCAAAGTGAAACCAGGTGAGTAGGTGATGTCAGCGTGGTTACGAGAGTGATGAGGACATGGACACAGACTTCTCTCAAAGCACAGGCCCTGGCAACGTGGGCATCATGGTGCTAATGGGGCAGGTTCATGCGGTGGAACACCGATTCTGGGCTCGGGAAACAAGCACAGACTTGTGGGACCGCATAGTGTTGCAGGTCTGGGACAATTCCCAGTGGCTGTGAAACTTTCGCATGCGTAAGTGCACTTTCATGGAACTTTATGACTTGCTTTCCCCTGCCCTGAGGCGCAATAATACCAAGATGAGAGCAGCCTTCACAGTTAAGAAACGAGTGGCAATAGCCCTGTGGAAGCTTGCAACACCGACAGCTCAGCAAAAGTAGCTCAGTGCAATCATTGCAAAAAGATTGGGCATTTTGCTAAAGTATGTCACAGCAGCCAGTTCAATCAACAGGTACATGCAGTTATAATACCAGATGTTAATGTGCTGAGCATGGGCAAAATCAGTATTGCACATATTCCAGAACAATAAAGTGGACGGTAAACGTTCTCTGCCATGCCCTCAGGCAAATCACACTCTATTCAGCTATTGCTGGACACTGGCTCAGCAGTATCTATACTACCTGATTCCATCTATTTGCATTACTTTAAAGATGTGCCTCTTACTGAACCCAAGCTTCACTTGATGTGCTATTTGAAAAACCATATTCCAGTACGTGGCTGCCTGCCAGCAATAGTTACTTTTGGTGATTGCGGTGTAACTGCAGAGTTCTACATTGTCCACAAAGGTACTTCTATCTTTGGCAGAGATTTATTGCCTGCTTTAAATTTCAGGGTAGTTAATGGACGAATTGATCTTCCTCAGCAAAGCACTCTTGCGGTACACACACCAGTTTCAGCTGGGACCCAACATCAGGTTGAGGAGAAACTCGGCTGTGCTTATGGGTTTCTGCATAAAGTTAAAATGCGGAATAATGTGATGCCTGTACGACAGAAATTACTGTGCTTACCATTTTCTGTCAGGGAAGCTGTTTCAGAGGAACTTAGAAAACTTATTCAAAAGGACATTATTGAAGAGATTAACTCCTCGGAATGGGTTTCACCTATCGTAGTGACTCAGAAGAAGGGTGGAGGCATTCGCCTTTGTGTGGACCTAAGGGAGCCAAATAAAGCTATTGTGATTGACAACCATCCTCTTCCTCACATAGAAGAAGTATTTGCAGAACTCTGTGGAGCAAAGATGTTTTCTACTCTTGATTTGCAGAGCGCATACCACCAGGTTATGTTGCATGAAGATAGCAGAGACCTCACAGCATTTATTACACATGAGGGACTATTCCGTTTTAAACGTGTTCCATATGGTCTCGCAGGGTGCCTTCCAAAAAATGATGTCATTGATTTTGAAGAATCAACATGGAGTTCAGTGCTATTTGGATGATACTATAGTGTTTGGAAATACTTTGGAGGAGCATGACAATAACCTGCAGTCTGTACTAAACTGCATCAGCAAAGCAGGCTTCATGCTCAATAGGTCCAAATGCAAATTTAGACAAACTGATCTCTCCTTTCTGGGGCATACAATTTCACAGGTTGGATTAAAACCTGATCTGGCTCATATCTTGGCAATTTCAAATGCTCCTCCTACAACAGATTTGCAAACCTTACATTACTTCTTGGGTCTTACCTCCTGCTATGCAAAATTCATTCCCAATTATGCTTCTGTCATTGAACCGTTACGAGAATTATTATAGGGAAGTTCAACTTTAGTGTGGGCAATGGATGCACAAGCTAGTTTCGAAACGGTGAAAGACTTGATTGTACATAATCCAGTATTTGCACTATTCAGTCCTGCATTGCCCACAATTGTAACTACTGATGTTTCTGATTATGGACTTGGGGTTGTCCTCACACAACTTCATGAGGACAACACAGAGAGGACTGTTGCATTTGCTTCAAGGACACTAAGTAATGCTGAGAGAAAATATTCTACAGTCGAAAAAGAAGCACTTGCTTGTGTCTGGGCTACTGAAAAATTGAGAACTTATCTGTGGGGCCACGTTCAAGTTGCGCACAGGCCACAGCCCTTTGACGACGTTGCTCACCACTAAAGGACTGGGAAGAGCAGGATATCGTATTGCTAGATGGTCTGCAAGATTACTCTCTTTCAATTATGAACTGGAATATAAGCCTGGAAACCAAAATGTGGTAGCTGATTGCCTTTCTCACCTGCTTTTGCCTTCACCAGATGGTCCACTGGAGGATGAGGATGTAGCAGTTGCGCTTATTACAAGTACTCTTATTGTAGTTATAAGAGAACAATTTCAAGCTGCTTGTTCAGTGTGTCCAATTCAACAAAAACTATGGGAATTTCTGACAAAGAGATGGCCCAGTAACCGTAAAAACCTTGACCCAGTTTTGCTGCCTTATTTTAGAGTTCAGGATGAACTTTCTTTGCTCGATGGCTGTGTGCTACGAGGTACACACTGGAGATTGTGCCAGAAGAATTACAGTCAAAACTTATATACCTGGCATACGATACTCATCAAGGAATTGTCAGAACCAAACAACAACTACGGGATCGTATTGGTGGCCAGGGATGGACTCTCAAACTGAAGCACTCATAAAATCCTGTGTCATGCCAAATGCATGAAGACAGCAGTGATGTACCCCTCTATTACAGCCTGTTCCTCTTCCTGAATCTGCATGGGAAAAAATGGCGATTGACATTGTAGGACCCTTTGATACTGCTCCAATTGACTGTCGTTATGCCATCACCTTAATAGACTATTTCAGTAAATGGCCTGAGATAGCACTTACATTGCAAATCTCTTCTGTTACAATAAAAGGAGCACTTGTGGCACCTTAGAGATTAACACATTATTTGAGCATAAGCTTTCGTGAGCTACAGCTTACTTCATCAGATGCATTCAGTGGAAAATACAGTGGGGAGATTTATATACATAGAGAACATGAAACAATGGGTGTTACCATGCACACTATAAGGAGAGTGATCACTTAAGGTGAACTATTACCAGCAGGAGAGCGGCTGGGGGGTTGGGGGGGACCTTTTGTAGTGATAATCAAGGTGGGCCATTTCCAGCCGTTGCCAAGAATATCTGAGGAACAGTGGGGGGTGGGTGGGGAAATAGCATGGGGAATAGTTTTTACTTTGTGTAATGACCCATCCACTCCCAGTCTCTATTCAAGCCTAAGTTAATTGTATCCAGTTTGCAAATTAATTCCAATTCAGCAGTCTCTCATTGGAGTCTGTTTTTGAAGTTTTTTTGCTGAAGAATTGCCACTTTTAGGTCTGTAATCGAGTGACCGAAGAGATTGAAGTGTTCTCCAACTGGTTTTTGAATGTTATAATTCTTGACGTCTGATTTGTGTCCATTTATTCTTTTACATAGAGACTGTCCAGTTTGACCAATGTATCTGGCAGAGTGGCATTGCTGGCACATGATGGTATATATCACATTGGTAGATGTGCAGGTGAACGAGCCTCTGATAGTGTGGCTGATGTGATTAGGCCCTATGATGGTATCCCCTGAATAGATATGTGGACAGAGTTGGCAACGGGCTTGTTGCAAGGATAGGTTCCTGGGTTAGTGGTTCTATTGTGTGGTGTGTGATTGCTGGTGAGTATTTGCTTCAGGTTGAGGGGCTGTCTGTAAGCAAGGACTGGCCTGTCTCCCAAGGTCTGTGAGAGTGTTGGGTCATCCTTCAGGATAGGTTGTAGATCCTTGATGATGTGTTGGAGAGGTTTTAGTTGGGGGCTGAAGGTGATGGCTAGTGGCGTTCTGTTATTTTCTTTGTTGGGCCTGTCCTGTAGTAGGTGACTTCTGGGTACTCTTCTGGCTCTGTCAATCTGTTTCTTCACTTCAGCAGGTGGCTATTGTAGTTGTAAGAACGCTTGATAGAGATCTTGTAGGTGTTTGTCTCTGTCTGAGGGGTTGGAGCAAATGCGGTTGTATCGTAGAGCTTGGCTGTAGACAATGGATCGTGTAGTGTGGTCTGGATGAGAGCTGGAGGCATGTAGGTAGGAATAGCGGTCAGTAGATTTCCGATATAGGGTGATGTTTATGTGACCATCGCTTATTAGCACCCTAGTGTCCAGGAAGTGGATCTCTTGTGTGGACTGGTCCAGGTTGAGGTTGATGGTGGGATGGAAATTGTTGAAATCATGGTGGAATTCCTCAAGGGCTTCTTTTCCATGGGTCCAGATGATGAAGGTGTCATCAATGTAGCGCAAGTAGAGTAGGGCATTAGGAGACGAGAGCTGAGGAAGCGTTGTTCTAAGTCAGCCATAAAAATGTTGGCATACTGTGGGACCATGTGGGTACCCATCGCAGTGCCACTGATTTGAAGGTATACATTGTCCCCAAATGTAAATAGTATGGGTGAGGACAAAGTCACAAAGTTCAGCCACCAGGTTTGCTGTGACATTATTGGGAATACTGTTCCTGACGGCTTGTAGTCCATCTTTGTGTGTAATGCTGGTGTAGAGGGCTTCTACAGTCATAGTGGCCAGGATGGTGTTTTCAGGAAGATCACCGATGGATTGTAGTTTCCTCAGGAAGTGGGTAGTGTCTCGAAGATAGCTGGGAGTGCTGGTAGCGTAGGGCCTGAGGAGGGAGTCTACATAGCCAGACAATCCTGCTGTCAGGGTGCCAATGCCTGAGATGATGAGGCGTCCAGGATTTCCAGGTTTATGGATCTTGGGTAGCAGATAGAATACCCCAGGTCGGAGTTCCAAGGGTGTGTCTGTGCGGATTTGTTCTTGTGCTTTTTCAGGGAATTTCTTGAGCAAATGCTGTAGTTTCTTTTGTAACCCTCAGTGGGATCAGAGGGTAATGGCTTGTAGAAAGTGATGTTGGAGTGCTGCCTAGCAGCCTCTTGTTCATATTCCAACCTATTCATGATGACGACAGCCCCTCCTTTGTCAGCCTTTTTGATTATGATGTCAGAGTTGTTTCTGAGGCTGTGGATGGCATTTTGTTCTGCACAGCTGAGGTTATGGGGCAAGTGATGCTGCTTTTCCACAATTTCAGCCCGTGCATGTTGGCGGAAGCACTCTATCTAGAAGTCCAGTCTGTTGTTTCGACCGTCAGGAGAAGTCCACCCAGAATCCTTTTTGTAGTCTTGGTAGGAAGGTCTCAGTGGGTTAGTATGTTGTTCAGAGGTGTGTTGGAAATATTCCTTGAGTCAGAGACGTCGAAAATAGGATTCTAGGTCACTACAGAACTGTATCATGTTTGTGGGGGTGGAGGGGCAGAAGGAGAGACCCAGAGATAGGACAGATTCTTCTTCTGGGCTATAGTAATTAAGTTCCTCTCTTCAGTTTTTAGCAAGGAAGGTAACCTCAAAGAACTGGTTTCAGATAATGGTAGTCAATTTACTTCCCTGGAGTTTGAAACTTTTCTAGCAGAGAGGAACATTTTACACAGATGGTCATCCCTATACTACCCTCAAGCCAATGGGGAAATCGAACAGTTTAACAGAAGTTTGAAAGAGAGTTTGCAAACGGCTAAATGGAAGGGCGATTGTGGATAACCTTCACTACTGATTTCTTGCAAGCACACCCGGCTACACAACATGCCACAACACAAAGATCACCCGCAGAGTTACTGCATGGGAAACAGATGAATACTAAACTGAACATTGCTGGATTGTTAAAGGCACGACCTGAGGCCCCAACCGAGGATGATGTGAGAAAAACAGTTGAACAGAACCAAGCAAAATATAAGGCTTTCACAGACAAGCGGCAGGGTGCTAAGGAACCAAAGTTTCAGTGTGGTCCCTTTGTTAGAATATGAAAACCTGGAATTTTACACAAAGGGGACCCAAATTCACAGCTCCTCTTAAAATCATAGAGAAGAAGGGACCTTACACCTATCGACTTTCTGATGGGCGGGTATGGAATGCTTCTTATCTGCACCTGCCTATGCACCAAGAGGAGATTATGCCAACACCCAGTCTGCATTGGATGACTTCACCGTAGTATCAGCACAACAAGACATAGCACTGGAACCGGGGCTTGAGAGATGGCCTGTCAGACCCAGACGACCACCTGTCTGGACTAGAGACTATGTTACGTAGTTTCTATAGTGCTTTTAGTGTAATAATCCTGTCAACAGTATAGTGTCTTGTTTCCTATTTGTTCCTGTGGTAAGAACAACGTTTATTGTAATTGGGAGAGTTTCTTAAGAGAGGAGGGAATGTGGTGTTTAGATGTTGCTTGTAATTATTAGAATTGGGAGCACTGGCTGTTGGGAGTCTGAAAGGATAGGAAACAGGAAGGAGGGAGGAGGAGTTGAAGAGGCGGATGGAGAGCTACTGAGGGTGCAGCAGCAGCTTGGAAAAGAGGTTACCACTTTAAAGAATAAAGTCCTGTGAAATTTGTTAATACCTTGCCTGGCTACTACAACACTTCATCAAGGAACTACTAATAGTGTAAGTGGGAATGAATAACTGTGACACGAAAATAGAGTGAGATCAACAATCGATCAAATCCTTGCATGATCACAGTCAGTCACATCATGCAACCAGCCGAACACAGCCTTATCCACAAACCTTTATACACAGACTGACTCTCCGAGGTAGAGCAGCCTTCTCCTGAGCCCTAGAAATTCTGCTGCCTCTCTTTGAAGCACTAAGAATGCAATGGTTTGCTCAACTTTCTCCCCCCACAGCTAATCTCTCCATTTCCTGTCAATGCAATGGGGCCAGCCCCCAACTTCCCCTCTCAGGCAGAGTGGTTTTCGTTAACACCTGCACAGAGCCAGGGTGGCATAGTGCGATCTGGGGCAGCTTACTTAGGAGTTAGGTAAATCCAGGTGTGATGACTTTCTAATATGGACTTAGCAGCACAGTGTGATTACTTCACACACACACACGCATGCAGGAAGGTTAGGTAAAAACAGTTAGTTGCAGGCATCCTCCTAGAAAAGACTCCAAAAGTAAAAAGAAACCCCCTTGGAAAAAGACTCTGTTCTGTGGCCAGCCTGGCCTGTGGAGCTTCGCAGTCCACCAGGAACTGCAGTCTGAGCAGACAGACAGTTCTTGGGTTCTGTAGCTTGTGCTAGTGGGTGTCGTCCCCTGCTCAGCTGGCTGCGCTGTGCTGTCTGTCTGCCCTCTCCAGGACTGGCCCAGGGAAAGGGGGGGAATCAGCGGTTTAGTTGTTGTCAGGATGACCCAGCCAGGAGCCCACTTCCTTACTCACCTGGCTTGTTCGGGTTGCCATTGGAGCCAGCAATGCCCCGCTGTCCCTCCCAGAGATCTTTTGCACGTAGCAGTATCCAGTTGGACTTTGTACTCCAGCTGCATGTTCTGGTCCTGAGTGAAGGTGACCAGACTTAGCCTTGGGTTCTCTTCTGGGAGCCTTCTTCAAGTGGGCAAGTTTATCACTATCTTTGTCTTAAACTGCAAGTCCACTTGCTCCCACAAAAGTAGCTTCCCTCCAGCCCTACCCTGGGGAAATGGCCAGTGGGTTGCAGACGGCTCTCTGGCCAGGAGGGCCTCGCCACTCCCAATGGCATGCCTTGAGCCCATTGCCTTTGGGCTGATAACAGCGTCATTGTCCCCCGATCATTCCCACATCTCGTGCTCACACTCCCTCCCTGTCAGTGAGGGCCTCGCAACCACAGTGGGAACTGGCCGGGCTGTCACCTTGTGGCTGGACTGGGGGCAGGGAGAGCCGTCTGGCTTAATGCCCCAAAGGCAAAACTGCTTTGAAGATCCTGTTAATAGAAATTTCATTAAAAATACAATAGATTAAAGCTGATACTTGGTGGCGACACTACTAATATGCCCAGCGCTGGGCTTGGGAGCCGGCCACTGGCCTGCAGTGTGGTATTGTGTCTACGCAGCTCTGTGGCATGGGACTGTTTTGTGTCTGCACAGCATCCAGCACAATGGGGTGCTGGGCCGTGGCTGGGCCCCTGGGAGCTACTGCCACCCAAAGCAGAAAGCACAATGGCTTTACGGGGGAGAAACCCTTTGTGAGCCAGTTGAAGATAATACATTTATCAATGAGCTCACAATGTCCAGTGGCAAAGTGTAGCCCTTCCCATCTAGGAGAGTCAGAATTAAGGTTTCCTGAGCAAGCCAAATCCTGCTGCCTTGAGTGTATGCCGGGGCATGCCGTGGGTGCAGGCGGCTCGTGGACTCAGGCCAGCAGCCTCTCACAAGCCCTAGGAAGGGAGAAGGGTGTCCCCTGGGCAGGCAGAGGGATGCTCCAGTGGGCTTGATCCTCCATTGGGATACACTCCCTGAGGGACCTTCCGCAAGTAGCCAAGCTAGGGCTGCCCCCATGCAACTCTGGTGTGTGCTGTGGCCGGGTGACTCTGAATCACAGAGCCACAGCCAGGCCTTCTCCACTGTGTCCACTGAAGAGCAGCTGGTACCAGTTCTCCTAGTCCACTGGTTATGTTGCCTTAGGCAGCGCGTCCCCAGGAGTGCTGGGCAGTGCTTATTCCTATAGCCTGCTGGCCATGGCAGGTACTGTACCTCCACCTGGTTGGCAGAGTCTGCTGCTGCTGAGATACAGGTGCCAGGTGTGTTTGTGTCCTGCTGCACAAGCCTTTTCCAAGCAGTGCCAAAGCTGAGGCTCTGCTGTGTGTGTGCACTATGAAATCGGGGCGTCCAGCCATGCACTGCACTGCGGAGTCCCTAGTGCCTGCTCCTGTTCTCTTTGCAGGTTCTCTCATGCTGGAGGCTGCACTTTTCAAGAGCAAACAGCTTCTGTTCAATCACCTTGAGGGCCCTGGGGTCCCACGCCTGCGGGAGCCACGGGGTCTCTTTGCTGTGCCCACCTCGAGAGGCCCCCTGCAGGCGCCACGCTGGCCAGTGGAGTGCGAAGTCATCAAGGAGCAAATCCAACACATCGGTAACCGGAGCCCTGTGTGTGTCACTGCCCCATCCCGTGTGGGGCTGTTGGAAGCTCCCCAGCTCATCAGGGCATCGGTAACTGGAGCCCTGTGTGTGTCACTGCCCCATCCCATTTGGGGCTGCTGGGAGCTCCCCAGCCTGTCAGGTCTCTGGCGCTAGCAATGTTGCCAGCTCCTGCAACGGATGGTGTGTTTCCTAAAGCTCCAGATCCTGGAATTACATGACTGCATGAGAAGCTCAGCATCCATTTTAATAAAGGATGCTCATAGCCCTCATGGTCGCAGAGAAAAGCTTTAGACTGTGACCCTGGACAGCACCGACACCAGATGTTAGATAACAAGAGCCTCAAGTGGAGGAGGTTGTCAAATGTCATGATTTTTAAGCCAATCTCATGATTTTGGGGGTCTGACTTGGGATGGGCAAGTGGTATTGCACCTGTTGCATAAGCATGTGGATCGGGGCTCTTGGGGAGGTCTGGGAGCTCCTAGGTCGATTACAGGGTCCCCAATAGGATAGAGGCTGCAGTGAGGTTTCACACTTGAATGGTGAGCCCATAGGAGCCTGGTCAATTGTGTTAATGGCCAGCCAGGTAACATTAACCCATGACACCCTGCCCAGCGAATTGCACAGACCTGCCAGGCTTCATTCGACAAGGCACCCATCCAAGCCTTCAATTCCTTTAGGAAGAATAAAATTCCACCCCCTAGAGCCTCGCTGAAAACCTGTACCTGTTCAGGTGTGCTTTGGCCAAGACAGCCGTTCATTTCTCTCTCGTTGTGTCTAGTTAGAGTCCCCAGCATCGAGATTTCCCCAGTTCTCTTGACAGACTGTTCCATGGCCTAGTGCATCTTGCTGTCATCACCCCGACATTCAGTCTAGCACATCCCTTTCTGCCATTTGCCCCATGGCTCCTCAATCTTCCCTGTTCTCCGGAATCCTCCTCTTTCCGGGATGGATCCACCCAGCGAACGCTCCCCTGCCTTTGGCATTGCTTAGCTCCCCTTGCCAGCTCATCTTTTTCTTGCTTCTCTCCTCTGGCTCCACTTCGTTTTTCAGTTCCTGCCAGGGAATGTGGTGCCCAGAGGTCAGAGTGCTGTGTCTGCCTCCCAGCCAGCCAGTGGGGCCTAGTGGAGT
This sequence comes from Dermochelys coriacea, assembly GCF_009764565.3. Lineage (NCBI taxonomy): Eukaryota > Metazoa > Chordata > Testudines > Dermochelyidae > Dermochelys > Dermochelys coriacea. Next base: position 6,725,965 of record NC_050073.1, on the reverse strand, counting down.
AATCGTGGCACTAGAAACCAGACTACTTCTCCCTCTGTGTGAGGAATCATTTTGTGTTGGGTTAAGCTGGGCTCTGTGGCACGGGGAGGCTGGTCAGCCCTTGGGAGAGACGTGGCTAAGGCCCAGCATTACCCAGAATTCTCTGCCTCCACAGCAGTCAAACTGTTGCTCTCTGCACAGAACTTTCCAGCCAGTATTTGTTGGCTCTTGGGGTCTCCCGTTCTTGTGGGGGACCTGAAATGGGCATTTCCTGCTTTTCCCACAGGTGAGTCTGGGGGATGAAACCCAGGAAAGGTGCGAGCAGACAGGGCAGGGCCGTGGGTCTGCTCTCTTAATTCCATGCATGTGCATTAAAACTCTGTGGAGGACGATTGACTGTCACATCTTCAAAAGGGACTGGCTGGGTCTGAAACCAGGCTGCTCTGTCACTGCCCAGGTGCTTCCCCTTGAGAGCAGATTTACTCTACCCAGTCGGCCTCCTTCCCAACACAGACCCCCACTGGACTATTAAAAATCACAGGGTCCCCAGCTTGTCGGTGTGGAAGAGAGGACACTTGCTGAGAATGAACATATGGGGAGGGTCATGCCTTTTGCTCTATTACTACATGGCACAGGGGCTTCAAAGCTCTTTTCAGGAGAGCGCTTTTCTTTACCCTGTGGGGCATCTGAAATCCCTGCAATAATAACTGGAACCATTCCCCCTGTCTCCTCAGAGTGGGTGCCGTCTGAACCGGAGCCATTCTATCAGCCCACAGGAAATGAGCCGGCCCCACTAATTGTGGGGGAGGAGAAAGGAACCGTGGTCTATCACATAAAGCCAGGTATTTGCTCATATACTAACAACACTGATAACCTGGGCGTGGAATCCAGGAGTCTGTAAAGCCCCTTTCAGGCCTGCTCTGGGGCAGGCCTGAGCCGCACCTGGCTGGTCTCTGAGAACACTGGCTGTAAGTTGTCGTTTCCTCTCCGGTTCCGACACAGAGTGGGACGAGAGCTCCCTGTTTTCATGTGAAACACTCGGAGGTTCTGGCTGCACACAGGAAGTCTTGCTCTACACTTCGGGTGACAGATCTGCACAATTCTCATCTCCAGCGCATGAGACATGAAAATAACCCAGGGCCAGATCCAAAGCCCAATGAAGCCAATGTTGACCTGCTCAGGCATTAATTGGGAAATCATTGATCAAACCATAAAACTTGAATGGGCTGGATCTCAGTGGTTGAGGCCTCTATAAATGACTGAATGCTGGCTTTTCTAGAGCATACCTCATCCCCAGATCACCGCTGGGGTGGGAAAGACCCAGAGGTCCCAATACAGAACTATTCCCTGTGCTATGTTTTCTAGCGGCAAATGTTCCTGGCAATGTGGCTCCCACCCCTTCCCTACAGGAGCGATCCCACAGCCTGATGCGTCTCTCTGTTGAGGAGTTGAATTCTGATCTGTTGTCCTGCAGCAGGAGGCAGATTCTGGAGATCTCAGCTCATAAGCAGCTTGCTGGATCTGTGAGATGGGAAATGGCCACCAGTCACTGCCCAGCAACCTCCAGTTAGCAGGGCCAAAGTCTCTTACTGGTTTTCTAACCATCCCCTAGGAGAGAGGCTGAGATTGGGCAGCAGCCAGGTGTCCCCTAGGGTACTCACGATAACTCCCAAGGGCAGGTAGGGTATTCTTTACCACCTCTGCTTCTTCAAAAAGAAAAGGACTTGTGAGTACTCCTTTTCTTTTTGCGAATACAGACTAACACGGCTGCTACTCTGAAATCTGCTTCTTCAGCAAGCACAACTCTTGACATCCAGTTCCAGTGAACCAGCCCTGCCCTCCCAGTGAACTCTCCTTAACCCTTTTGTGCCCAGCTTAGCTGCCCTGTGTGACATGCCTGCTCTAACAGTAGAAACTTGGGGTACATCTACCCTGGAGCTGGAGGTGTGATCCAGGGTTGAAATTACACCTCCAGCTCCAGTATGGACATACCCTTTGGCTATATCTACACTGGAGCCTATGCCAGTGCAGCTATGCCTGTGTAACCCCCTAGCGGAGGTGTAGCCTATCCTGACAGAAGGAGTTTTTCTGTCAGTGTAGGAATACCCCCTCCCCAAACAACATTAGCTGCGTCAGCAGAAGCCATCTTCCCTCGGCGTTGTTGCGTCCACACGGGAGTGTTGTCGGCACAGATGTCGGGCAGGGCTGTGGTTTTCTCACATTGCTGACGGCTGTAGCTACGCCCATGTAACTTTAAAACGTGGACCAAGCCTAAGTGTGGCCATCTTTGGGGGCTGGCTCTAGTGAGTCATGTCCACACGTAGCCCATCCTGGAGCAGTGCTGCCTCTGGGGCTCGGGGCTCTTACTGTACATCGACACAGCAAGAAGAAGCCCCACAGCAGTGAATCTCAGAACTTGGGTCACCTGACTTGGGCTTGCAGGGCTCACACTTCGGGACTAAAAACAGCCGGGTAGATGTTCCCACTTGGGCTGGAGCTGGGCTGTGAAACCTGGCGAAGTGGGAAGGTCTTGGAGCTCGTCTCCAGCCCAAGCGGGAACATCTACACTGCTCCATGGCACAAACCCAAGTCACTTGACCCGGGCTCTTAGGCTCGCCGCCGTGGGTATTTTTTGCTGTGTAGATGGAGACGCATCGTAACAAGGATGTGTCTGGGCCTGGTACGTAAGTCCCATTTCCTGCAGCCCATGGGGCAGATGCTCAGACCAGGATCATGATCCTGCCCTACTACTCGTGCAGGCCAAGCCATGGAGGTGGGCGCAGCAGCAGGCCCGTGCTCTGCCCCCGTCCCTCTGCGCTCTCTCCAATCCTGAGAGCGGGGACCAATGTGATACTGGCACACCACCATCCACTCTCATCCTGGCAGCGAGCATCAGCAGGAGAGGCAGTGTCTCATAGCAGATAGAGCACTGGGCTGGGACTCAGGAGACCTGGGTTCTATTCCCTGGCCTGCTGGGTGTCCTTGGGCAAGTCACGTCACCTCCCTGTGCCGGTTTCCCACTCCGTGAAATGGGGACAGTGATACTGACCTGCTTTGTGAGGCGCTCTGAGATCTATGGATGGAAAGCTAGGGTCATTATTATTGGCACTCCCTAATCATGGCTTGGGGATTCCAGGCTGCCCCCTATGGAGCCCAGAGAAGGCAATGAGGGGGCTGTCTCGTGTGTGTCAGGGGAAAAATGCCTGAGGGCGAGGAGCATGAAGCAGGGGAAGCGAGGGTTTCAGTTGCAGTGGGGTGTTTGCTCAGTAGTGGGGGGTGCTTTGGGCACTTGCAGCACAGTGGTTCCCTGCCTTGTACTGGGGCAGAGCCTGAGTCGCTGTGTGCTCAAATTCCCCGCCCTGCATCGGAGGGGAGTGGGATTCCAAACAAGGGCCATGCCGCAGGGAGCTGGGTCTAGCGCAAGCTGCAGGTGTGACAAGGGCATCTCCTCTCCCGGCAGCGGCCAAAGGCTCCTATTTTACCTGCTCCCGCGTTGGAGGCGTGCGAGGGCCCATTACGTCATCCGCCATCAGCTTGGAAGGTCCAGAGGACACCACCCTGCTCTTTGAATCCAGATTCGAGAGCGGGAACCTCCAGAAGGCCGTCCGAGTGTGAGTGAGAGGGCAGAGGACGTGGGACTGTCCATGGCAGGCAGGGGAGAGGGAGCTTTCCAGCTAAGCCAGGGTGCCCGGTCCAGGCTCTCTGTGGAGGGCAGGCGAAGGGGAAGCTGGGATGGCCCTGGGGGGTGGCTGTATTAATTAGGACAGGGGCATTAGGAGAGGAACTGAAGATGTGCCTCACTGGGACGGTGTCTCCAAAGTGTTTGGATCAGCCCCGTCCCAGGGAGCGGGCGCTGCCTCCCCCAGCTATGGGAGCGCACCGAGCTGTAGCTGTCCCTTCTCTGCTGCAGCTCCCCCAGTGGTTGCCTGCTAAATCACAGGGGAGGAGATTTGGCTGCCCCATCACCAGCCCCTCTGCCAAGCTGGGGGAACAGGAAATGGGCTTGACGGGCCAGGTCTGAGCCTAGAGGCTCCCCTTCCCCACAGCCCCCATGAGCGGGGAAGGAGGATTCTCTGTCCCAGCCCAGGTTAGAGCAGCCTGGGAGTTGCTCTACTTTGTGCCAGCCAGCAACGGTCACAATACCTCTGCCCCCATGTCCTCTGCACCAGGGGCTATGGAAAGGGAAGCTTAGGAGCTATCCTATGCACTGACTGAGATGGGTCATCCTGTGGGGAAAATAGCAGGTGCTCGTATCTTTACAGGCTGTACCATAATGCGGACAAACAAGGGGGCAGAAGTCAGATTGCTCGGACATGTGTGAAGCTGGTATTTCCTAATGATCTAGAGCTAGAGTTGCCATTTAAAGAACATCTTTTTAACTAAGCTTTTTGCATATCATTGCATGTAATGAATGCTAGGAACAAAGACCTATTCCCTAGCACAGAGCAACATGCTGTTGAGAGATGGGGGGAATCTCATGTTCATGGCCTACACAAAGAGAAGTTGGATAGAAACATCAATCCTCTTGCTGGACGGTTGCAATGTAACATGACTTTATTGCTTAGAATCCAGAATGGTACCACACAAAAGCAGAGTGAGACAAAGCAGGCTGCTCCCTAAGGCGGAGAGGTCCAACTCATCCCTCCTTACTCTAGGCTGGATCTCTGCTGAAAGACCAGATTGCACACTTCCCTATAGTCGTCCCCTAGCTTGCAAGCAGGACCAGGAAACTCCCTGAAATTTAGAGTGGTAGCTTATAATTTTAACTCAGTTTTCACAACACCACAGGTGTAACTAGGGAATGCTGTTTGAATCAAAGTATCTAACACCCCTCCAGCAGTAGCCCAATAGCCCGGCTGCTGATGTGCACAGAGCAGGTCTGCCTGTGGCCTTTCCTGTCCTTCACACAGATGCGTATACGGGGAGAAGCTGCTCTGGGTGTCATTTTCTCTTTCCTGCTTGCAGAGGCCCATACGAGTATGAGTTGACGCTGCGCATGGACCTGTACACCAACAAGCACACCCAGTGGTTCTACTTCCAGGTCAGGAACACCAGGAAAGGCATCACCTACCGCTTCTCCATTGTCAACCTGATGAAGCCCAAGAGCCTGTACAGCATGGGGATGAAGCCACTCCTGTACTCACAGAGGGATGCGCAGACACACGGTGTGGGCTGGCGGAGAGAGGGGGGCAACATCCGGTACTACCAGTGCAGCTCCGAAGAGGGTCAGGCAATGTATTGTCTCACGTGGACGGCATGCTTCCCCCATGACCATGACACCTGCTACTTTGCCCACTTTTACCCCTACACCTTCTCGGACCTGCAGCGCTACCTGCTGGCAGTGGTCAGCGACCCGGTCCGCTCCCAGTACTGCAAGCTGCGGGTCCTGTGCAGCAGTCTGGCTGGCAACACCGTCTACCTTCTCACCATCACCAGCCCATCCCAAAACCCCACTGCCACTGCCGCCAAGAAGGCCGTGGTGCTGAGTGCCAGGGTGCACCCTGGGGAGACCAATGGCTCATGGGTGATGAGAGGTTTCCTGGACTTCATCCTGAGTGATTCCCCCGATGCCCAGCTCCTCCGTGAGCTCTTCATATTTAAGGTGGTGCCCATGCTCAATCCAGACGGGGTGATCGTGGGGAACTACCGCTGCTCGCTGGCCGGGAGAGATCTCAACCGCAACTATCAGACCATCCTGAAAGAGTCCTTCCCCTGCATCTGGCACACCCGGAGCATGATCCAGAGGTGAGGAGCAAGGCTTATTGACCTCAGTGTGTAGCACAGAGCAGCTAGGGCACCATAACGTAGCACGGTAAAGAGAACACTGTTGATTAGTGGCCTAGTGGTAGAGCACTGGATTGGGACTTGAGAGCGGGGCTCTATTCCTGGTTCTGTCGCTAGCCTGCTGAATATCCTTGGGCAAAGTCATTTCCTCGCTCTGTGCTTCAGTTCTCCCCTCTGTAAAATGGGGAGAATAATCCTGACCCCCTTTGTAAAATGCTTTGAGATTTACAGATGGAAAGTGCAAGGTAAGAGTGAGAGATTATTATAAATATATATACAGAGAGAGAGAGTGCATACATAACCATCCAAGTAAAGAGAGACAAATTATTAATGCTGCAAAGTCATTCAGTCTCAAACAAGGAAATGCCTCAATTAAGGTTATCAAAAATGCAAACTCATAAAGGGGCACACTACTAAGGTTGCCCTTGCATATCCAAGTTCTGTGATGCTCATCACTGGGCCTTGCAAACTGTAATGTATTTACCTTCACATCTCTCTGGTGAGTGGTATTGTGATCCTCATTTTACAAATGGGGAAACAGAGGCACACAGAGATGAAGGCCAGTATGGGCAAAACTGGTGGTTAGGTTTGGGTACCAAACTTGAGCTCTCTTGAAGCTGATTTGTCAGAAGTGCTAAGCCCCCACAGCTCCCTATCACAAACTGTTGCAGTGCGAGTGCTCAGCTCTCTCAAAAACTAGCCCTGAGGTGTCCCTGTCCGGACAACCATAAAATGGAGAACACACAATTAATGATCACTGGCAGACATGTTGGTGAAAGTGGCTTGCCCAGCCAGGGAGAATCCAGCTCCTTTGCAAGATTCTCCTTTTTCTTCCTGCAGTCCCCTGCCTCATTCCAGACACACACTCATACATCTGCAGCAAATGGGGTAGGGTGCTACAGACAAAAGCCTCCTTCGCTGCACAGACCTGAATGCAGTCTGTCCTGTGCACTGAATGAGGCAGGAGTCCTGTGGAAAAAACAGCATGTGATCATGTACTTATAGATGCACAAGGGGGGCAGAGTTAAGGTTGCACAGGAAGGTTTAATTCTGGCATTTCCTAACTGTTCTCCACTTGACTTTAAAAGAAAAGGAGTACTTGTGGCACCTTAGAGACTAACAAATTTATTAGAGCATAAGCTTTCGTGAGCTACAGCTCACTTCATCGGATGCATTTACAGCTCACGAAAGCTTATGCTCTAATAAATTTGTTAGTCTCTAAGGTGCCACAAGTACTCCTTTTCTTTTTGCGAATACAGACTAACACGGCTGCTACTCTGAAACCACTTGACTTTGAAGCCTTAGTAATGTTCTTTGAATTTAATTTTTTGGGTTCCCTAATTTAAAAAAAATGAATAATAGAAATTTCATAATGTGCAACTGTAGAAAACCTACTCATGGCTGCTCAGCTGTGTGAGAGCTCAGGGGCCAGGTGGTCTGTGGTGTAAACTGTCACGGATGTCAGTAGTGATGCTAGGTAGTCTGCCAATTTTTAACTGAATTCTATTTTTACAGAGACAGTGCTGCCTAGCAGCTAGAGCACTGGTCTGAGATTCAGGAGATCTGGGGGTCTATTTCTGGCTCTGCCACTGGCCTGACGGGTGACCTTCGGCATGGCACGTCCCCTCTCTGTGCCTCAGTTTCCCCACCTGTAAAAATGGGGATAATGAGACTGACCTGCTCTGCAAAACGCTTTGAAATTTACTGATGAAAAGTGCTGGATAAAAGCTAGGTTTTATTATTCATTATTGTGTGTCCCAGAGTCCCCTCTAACCCAGAAGCTTCTCTCTTCCGCTCCCCAGTTATTCTGTGATGATTCTCAAATGATACCACTTCACTTTTGCATCAAATGTGATAACTGCTAAAATTTCCCTTTAGCCCTGAATTCACAGTCAGGTGTTATGTTTCCTTTTGCACCCATTCATCCGGTTTTATTAACAGATCCCCGTACAAGTATCACCTTCACTAATTTACTTCAAAAAATGAACTACGTCTTTGTAACCACAGCCCCAAACTATGGAATGTAGCGAGTGTTTTCTGAATCAACTAGGGTTCTCTAAACCAAGCAGGATTTAACAGATATAAAGCAGGCTTTGATTTTCAGTTTATTGGCTTTTAGCATCTGTTATTGCTAATCTGAAGAACAGGATTAATGTTTCTATGCAAGATAAATTATAGAAAGGGGCCACTACGTCAGCTTCATACAATGAGGTAGCTGCTCCTGCAGTATTTGGGGCAGGTAGTTTGCAACTGTCTATCAATGCGAGTCTCTACTTGAGATTCATTAGTATGCACTATATAATGTCTATGCTGCAATTAAGCAGCCCCTTAGCCCAAGCCCTGTGAGCCTGAGTGACCTGGAACAGGCCAGTCACGGGTGTCTAAGTGCAGTGTAGATATACCCTGAATGACTTCTGAAGCAGAACTCTCCCGTCTGCACATTTTTGCAGCTCAAAACTGGCTGTGTACAAACTTTGCCAGAATAATCTGTCTCTGGGCAGAGCCCAGGCCTGCGAAGCGTCATTCCTGTGGGACAGATTTTATGTAGCTCTCTGCGGCGTTGGGGATGGAGTGTTAATTTCCTCCTGAATTGAGGAGTCTGTGATACCATCTGTGGCCCACAGGTGGTTACATACATGCATCCGTACACATGTGTAATTGTGCAGAGTCCTGGAGGAGCGGGAGGTTCTGCTGTATTGTGACTTCCATGGGCACAGCCGCAAGAATAATGTCTTCATGTATGGCTGCAACAACAAGAGCACTCCTGCCCAGTGGCTCCATGAGCGCATCTTCCCACTCATGCTCAGCAAGAACGCCCCTGACAAGGTGGGTGTGAGAGCAGCCCACAGGAAGGGAAGGAGTTCCCCACAGCCCTCCCCTACATGGAGGAGAAGCATCGTCTCTGCTCTTGGAGCCCTTCACTGGCCACCATGGGCTGGGTGGGGGCCTGGCTGCAAGGCCTGGGCATCTCTGCATAGGAGTCCCAGTTTTGACTGGAGTCTGTTGGGGCCAGCTGAGCCAGCTGCTCATGTGCCAGCTGTTGGGGAGTGCAGGGGGGTGCATAGGGGAAATTAAAAAAAAATCACATCACGGAGCTAGGAAAGCTTTGGTGCTCTGTTCTGGGGCACAACAGAGCTGCAGCTATAGTGCAGAGCGCAGGTTCCCCAAGAGCACAAGGGTGATTCAGGGCTGAAGGGACCTAGGGCCAGGGCCCCTGTGGAGAAAGCAGTATGCAATCCCCCAGTTACCACTGTATGTACAGCCAGGGACTGAACCTGCACCGGCAGCGGGGTGAAGGGTGCACAGGCAACCTTCAATCTGGCATTTCCTACCTTTAGACTTGTTCTCTTTGCAATACGGAATGCCCTGGCCCCATTGACATCAGTGGCAAAGCTCCCCTTGGCTTTATAGGGGCAGGATCCTCTCCCTAGTGTTTCTGTAGGAAGCGTGTTTGCTACATACGCTAAGGGGAGGTTCCCAAACCCGTCCCATTCCAACCCTGGTTTTCAGCTGGGTATAATTTTTCTGAGTTTTAGCCATTGGGGCTGGAACTTGTCCTAGCAGCTTTCTGTCTTGGGTGGAATTTTTTGGATTGTTTCAGCAAAAATTATTCACCAGTTTCCAAGAATGAGGCTAGGGACAAAGTTGTGCTAAGAAGCTAGTGGTGGTGGGGTAGTTACAGTAAATCTTAATGCCGGTGTCGCTACGCCAACCTGCTAGTGTTGGGTGGCCAAAAGGCACAGGAATTAGGAGAAACAGGATGGGGCCGTGTAAGGAATGAGTGGGCTGAGAATCAGGAAAAGCTTCCTAATGCTGAGGGGGCTGTTGACTGTGGAATAGTGTCCCCAAGGGAAATGAGGAAAGCCCCCCAGTTGGGACATGGAGACCCCTGGAAAAGGGGTTGTCTGTCAGGAGCAATCCCACCTTGGGGTACAGCCAGGATCTCTTTCTGCCCCACCCCCGCGCTGACCCACCTGGGGCATTGTAGTTTTCTTTCCACAGCTGTAAGTTTAAGGTCCAGAAGAGTAAAGAAGGGACGGGCCGAATTGTGATGTGGAGGATGGGAATCCCCAACAGCTACACCATGGAGTCCACCTTCAGTGGCTCAACTCTGGGTAAGGGCAGCACTATCCCAGCATGTAGCTGGGCTGGGAGGGAACTGGGAAATAAGAGTTTTGCTGGAACAAGGCTGTCATCCCCTGCCCTTCAGGAGTTCTGCCTGGTTCCCCTCATCAAGCTGGAATGGAGCTCAGCTGGGCTGGCACCACCAGCTCCTCTGGGGTGGTACCAGTCTGCAGCCCCTCTTGCTCCCTCCACAGCTTGAGGAGATTTACATGGTAGACTTGCCGTTTCTTTTGCTGTTGGGCTGCTAGATTTTATAGGTGATTGGCCCTACCCAGTGGACAATCTCAGAGGGCCCCTGCCACTGTGCCAGTAGATTTGATTCCACTGAGGCAAGCAGGAGCAGGACCCTCTCGCTGGGTTTGAAAGTTCTCTGTGGGCTCCCTTGTTGTATGTCTTCTCCTGGGCCTTCTGCACGCTGCATGGATTTTCCCTCACTAGGGCCCCTTCTTGCTCCAAGACATATTGTAGGAGGCCCTGCTATGGGGATAGTAGCTGTTCCCCACTCTCCTGCATGAGGTCCAGGAGTCCCCGCAGCTGCTACAAAAGTTCAAAGGGGGAGAACTGTGTTGATGACTGGGGATCCTCCCAGATAGCAAGTGGTAGTGGTGGGATGAGTTGGTCCCAATAGCAGAGCTCTTTTGGGGAAAATTTATACAACATAGCCTTGAGGGTCCTGTGAAGCACTCCGCTAAGCCGTCAGTCTGCAGAGGATAGCCAGAGGGCCCAAGTTTTTTAATCCTTAGTAAATTGCAGACCTGGTGGAGCAGCTACAACGTAAAGTTCATTGCCTGGTCTGTCAAGATTTCCCCAGGAAGGCCTACTCAGACAAAGATCTTGAGCAGCTCCAAGGCAATGGTTTGCATTTTAGTGTTCTTGAGGGGATATTGCCTCCGGGAATCAAGTGGCGTAGTGCAGGACTACCAAGATGTACTTGAACTCAGTGACACTTTTTTAAGGGGCCCCCACCAAGTCATGGCAACCCTCTCAAAGGGGTTCCCCTTAATGGGAGTGGGACGAGGGAGGCCTTTGGTACTCCTTGCGGGGTGGCGAGCTGGCACTCTGGAAAGGAATTACAGAAGTCTCTAACTTCTTGGTGCACCCCCAGCCAGAAAAACTGGGCCAGAACTTAGGCCATTGTTTTCTCATGGCCCAGATGTCCTGTGGCAGGGACATCACGGGTAAGTCACAGGATGACACCACCAACTGAGCCCAGATTTCTTGGGTCTGTGGGTCATGGTCAATATGTACAGGTGGTCACCCATGAACTTGAACTGGGGGTACTTTCCCGCCTGGTGAGGTTCCATGACTTTCCCCATTGATGCTGGTTACCCGTTTGTAGGTTTGACTGAGCGTGGGGTCTTCCCATTGATCTTGGGCAAAGCTGGCCCCCAAATTCCACATTCTTCACTGCTGGGTTGCCTGGGGGTGGCCTCCTCATCCAGGGTGTCCAGCTCACTATCTTAGTGTTCCCCACCGCTGGTGCCAGGTCAGTGGGTGTCTCCCCTGCCCCTTCAAGGAGGTCTCCTTCAATGGCTGACTCCAGACAGTTGGACTCAGGACTTGCAGCATGTAGGACCTCCGCAAATCCCCTCCTGTCATGGCCCAGGATAATGGGATATGCTAGTTTTGAAGCCAGGCTTACACTCAGGGTTCTAGTCTCACCATCACAGTGACTTGGGCACTGGGATAGCGCTTCACATCCCCATGAATGCACTGAATGTGGATCACCCCCTCTGGCAGGCCTGGAGTCTTAATGAGGTCCTGGCGGATGAGTGTCTGCCCACATCCTGAGTCTACGAGTGCGGAAACCCGTACCCCATCAACTTCCACTGGGATCATCAGCTTACCAGAGGGTTATTTTTGGGCTCGAGTTTTGCTGATCCAGACCTGCCCGAAGCTACCTGCCCTTGGACATTCGCGGCAGAGGTGGCTGAAACGGCCACAGGTGAAGCATGGGCCAATTTCAGAGTGTCTGAACCTGTTCTTGGATTTTGTCGAGTGGGTCGACCCGCCTAGGATTTGGAATTTCCCCACTATGGCTGGGGGCTCAAGGGCTCTCCTAAATGCCTTGGACGACCACTGATTATTGGTGATGTCTCTTCCATCAGGGCATTTTGGGTCAAGGCCAGGCCTGTTCCCCTGACTTCACAGCCTCTCCTCTTTTGTTAGTGAGGTTGTCGGTGTGGAGGCCCAACGCCGACAGGGATCTCAGCAGCCAAAAATTTTTCCATAAGCAAGACAGCCTCGTTCAGTGTTGCTGGCTGGTGGTGAAGGACCCATGACCTTCCTTAGGATGGAAGGATGTGTACAAATTGCTCGAGAACCACCTGCTCAGCAACCTCAGCTCCTTTATGCTTCTCGGGCTGTAGCCACTTCCAGCATGCATCTTTTAGCTGCTGAGCCACCATCCTTGGTCTGGCCCCTGGTGGATATGTCCTTCCCCTCAGTCGTTGCCGGAAGGTCTCGGGTGTGATGTTGAGGGTCATCGAGGATGGCACTTTTCAGGCGCCCATAGTCTTGGGCGTCAGCCACCGAGAGCCTGCAGTACACAGCCTGAGCTGGACCCGTTAGGTATGGAGCCAAAAGGGTGACCCATTGCTCGGGGGGGCCACTTAGCTGCTGAGGCAACCCGCTCAAACGTGACCAGAAAGGCCTCTGGATCATCATCGGGCCCCATCTTAGTTAGGTGAAAGGGCACCACAGAGCTGGTTGGGGTCGCTTCTCCACCAGAACTGGGGCCTGCAAGGATCGGGAGTGGAGCAGCAAGCTGCTGCAAACACTGCTGCTGCTGCTCTTGGTGCTGGGCCCCCAGCTCTCGGATTAATTGTTGTTGCCGACTGCCCAGCTGCTGAAGGAGCTGCTTCTGCTGGCTCTCTGTAGCCACTTTATCAGCATCTCCATATCCACCATGTCACGGTTGGGTACTCGTTCCTTCAATCCCATTTCCATGGGGAGCGTTGTAGTTCACCCTTAGCTCGTCCCCTCGACTCAGGGTGCGGGGGTGGGGTTTAAGATCTGTGTTCTCCACCAAGTTGTAGGGTTCCTCCCTCTTGGGGTAAGGGCGCCCCCTTCTGGGGGCATCAAGGAGTCAGCAGGCCAGCCAGAAATTTGTCAGGCAGCCTGACCTGCGGCCTCTCATTAGCCCAGTGAGCCCTTCTGGACTGGTCTCCACTAGAGGACCCAGCACACACTGCCAGTCGGCGGGAATCCCCGGTCCCTGGTTGGGGGTACCCCAACACGCTAGGACTCTGGCTTCTTGGAGTGTGGGGACTGAGCACTGAAACGGTCTATGGCCACACTCTCCTGGCTGGGGCAGGGATGTGGGCTGAGCAACAAGCCAGTCACTGGCTAGGCGTTCCGGCCTAAGATTTTGCACCTGGCCAGCCCCCGAGGCTGGGGACCCCAGGTCCATGCTGCTGCACTGGGTCTTAGCCCGGGGCCCACGGGATCAGTGGGGAAACAAGCGGTTGCTACCTTGTGCACGACTGGAGCAATGTGTCACTCTCTGGCTTGCAGGGCTCGGCTCCCTAGATCGCTGTCTGCCTCCTTCCTGTCCAGCTGCAACGCTGCAGGCAGGGCCCTGCTGCTCTTATTCTTCCGCCCCCCTGCACTTCCTGCGCAGGGTCAGGGTGGCTCAGCTGTGCCTCCCCAGGCAATTTTCAGATCCAGACTGGATGTGTTTCTAAAAGCTCTGCTCTGGTTCAACCAGGAGTTATGCTGGGGCGGTTCTCTGGCCTGTGCTATACAGGAGGTCAGATGAGATGATCACAATGGTCCCTTCTGGCCTTGGAGTCTAGGGGCTTGTCTACATGGTGCAGCAGGGCGCATGTGGGTGTGAATTCCCAACCCCACTCGTGCACTCATTGACTGGTGTGGACCCTACTTGTCCCCAACACGTCAGTGCACCTCGGCATCCACAGCCCACAGTGAGCATTGCTGCATGCATAGACAAGCTCTAGGGCTGTGTGGCCCCAATTCCTCCCAAGAAGTGGGAGCAGGAGGTGAGTGTGGGGGCTGAGTTGCATGCAGACAGCAGGGGAGAGGTCCGGCAGCAAACTGTGGCTTGAAGGCAGAGCTAAATCCCAGTGCTGCATGGTGCCAGCTAGGCACATTGCTCAGGACAGCCCTACCCCTTCAGTGCCCTGTCGGCCTTGCTGCATGTCATGGAGCCACAGGTCCGGTGCTCTGGAGCAGCTCTGGGACAGTTTTGGAGGACCCCTTCAGGGTTCCAGACCCCCATCAGGTCTTACTCTGTCACTGTCTCCTAGGACTGAAGCTCTAAGCCTCAAGCACCCGTTTCACACCGCAAGCTCCCTTCAGCGAGTCCGCCTGAGCTGGGCACCTGAGGGAGCAGGGCACCCCCCAGCTTAGCATGTGCAGTGACTCAGCCAGGGCTGTAAAAGTAGCTGGGTCAGAAGTGTCTGGACCACGGCATGGCAAGTCCTTGATTAGCACAGAGAAAAGAAAGTTATGGCTTGGTCCATTCTGGATACCCAGAACCCCAGCCACACGGCATGACCCCCTTGACTCCTCTTCTGTCCCTATGTGCCCTTGTGTCCCAATTCCCCACCTGGCCCCTCCTCAGTCCTTTGTTAACCAGCTTGTCACACATGGCTGGCTGCCTGTGGAGGACTGGGCCATCCTTTGTAGTTGCTAGGTACCAAAGGTCCTGCCATTTGCCATTGCCTTCATGGACTCTCCAATGGCCTGGGCCCCAAACCTGGGACAGCAAGCACCAGGCACACCTTTGTCATAGCCTGCCCGAGAGTCAACAGCCTTTTCCCACCCCTAGTTAACCATGCAGCATAGAGGGGAAACTCAGGCATACACGGTATTCATACAAAACACAGAAAATCCCTACTTTGTCACTCGGCTGCATTGAGATCTAAAGTGCCATGGAGCCAAAGGACCCCAATAGCAGGGAGAGCAGCTCGGGGAAGGTGGGTTGTGCTGCTGTGTGTGCCCGTTGCTGGGCAAACCCCAAGAATGTGGTGGGGTGGAAAGGTGGGCACCAGGACCAGATTGGTGTACTGTGAATCCAGGGCCCTCAGCCTGTGTCTCTGCTCCTCTTTCAGGCAGAAAGAGCGACTCCCACTTCACCTCAGAGGATCTCAAATCTCTGGGCTATCACATTTGCGACACACTGCTGGATTTCTGTGACCCCGACCGCACCAAGGTGAGAGCTGGCTCCACGCAGCCCTGCTGCAGGGGCTAGGGGTGGGACAGCGGTGGGAGTGAATGGGGGGCTGCTCAGTGCTTAATTTGTGCCAGGGCTGAGCCCTGGCAGTTCATAGCCCTGGCACTTCTGGGCCTGGCAGTTCATAGCCCTGGCACTTCTGGGCCTGGCAGTTCATAGCCCGGGCACCTCTGGGCTTGGCAGTTCATAGCCCCCGCACCTCTTTCATTACAAATTAAGCCCTGGGCTGCTGTCTGTGGGTCCGAGCACTCGCTGGATTCCAAGTGTCCCATCAGTGGGAAACGGTGTCGAAAGGCCCAAGTGTTGCGCCCAGGGAATTTACACCCACCAGTCCTGCTGCTCCTCCCTGGGCTCCGTCCCTCATCTCAGCCACCTCCCTGGCATCTCGGTCACCCAGCTTAGGAGCCTGCCAAAGCTAGAGCACCCCAACCCCTCCTCAGCTTTCCAGAGCTGCCAGCCTCTCCCCTGCCTTGTGCCTGCAGGCTGAGCCCCCAAACATACTCAGAGGGGTCCGCCCTGAGCATCTTGTGACTGTAGTGATGAGTGTTAGGCTCCACAGTTGCCCCAGCTCTGGGCTTGCTGCAAGTCTGGGGATGTGTTCAGGGCATGGGAGAACACAGACCGGGGTGGGAACACACGGAGAAAAGGCCAGCGGGGCAGAGGCAGTGTCAGACATTAGGTCCAGGCACAGTGCAGGCTGAGGGACACATGGAGATACTAGGACCTACACCAGCCATGGGCACACCAGGGGCGTAGGGACGCAGAGGGAGGAGCAGTGTTATAGCAGCCATCGGTGCACCAGGGGCTAGGGACACAGGGGTAGGAGCAGTGTTATACCAGCCATGGGCGCACTGCGGGCATAGGGACCCGGGGGAGGAGCAGTGTTATACCAGCTGTGGGCACACCAGGGGGTAGGGACACAGGAGAGGAGCAGTGTTATACCAACCATGGGCACACCAAGGGCATAGGGACGCAGAGGGAAGAGCAGTGTTATACCAGCCATGGGCATACCAGGGGGGTAGGAACACAGGGGTAGGAGCAGTTATACCAGCCGTGGGCACACCAGGGGCGTAAGGATAGAGGTGGAGGAGCAGTGTTATACCATCCATGGGCACACCAGGGGCGTAGGGATAGAGGTGGAGGAGCAGTGTTATACCAGCCATGGGCACACCAGAGGCGTAGGGATAGAGGTGGAGGAGCTGTGTTATACCAGCCGTGGGCACACCAGGGGCGTAGGGATAGAGGTGGAGGAGCTGTGTTATACCAGCCATGGGCACACCAGGGGCATAGGGATAGAGGTAGAGGAGCAGTATTATACTAGCCGTGGGCACACCGGGGCATAGTGATAGAGGTGGAGGAGCAGTATTATACTAGCCGTGGGCACACCGGGGCGTAGGGACTCAGCAGAGATGGCACCTTAACATATGTGTTTGCAATCACTGTGTTCCTTTGTGCACTCTGGAATTACTCTGCATTCCAGGGATGCTAGCCCTCTTCCTGCAGTGCCCTGGCCACATGCCAGCCCCTGCCAAGGATCTCTGTGTTGTTGACTCTCTGTACTG
Organism: Dermochelys coriacea; assembly: GCF_009764565.3. Classification (NCBI taxonomy): domain Eukaryota; kingdom Metazoa; phylum Chordata; order Testudines; family Dermochelyidae; genus Dermochelys; species Dermochelys coriacea. The sequence continues at coordinate 6,709,318 of NC_050073.1, read as the reverse complement.
GACATCCGAGTCATGGGATCTTTGTCAGCTCATCCAAATGTCTGAGCCCTGGCTGCCATGTTCCAGAGTCACTGCGCATGGGAGCCAGGTTGCCCCTCTGGCCCAAGCAGTTTGTCAGTACTCGGGGCCTTGCAGGTTTGTTTCTGTTAGGAGGAGAAATGGATACTTCGAGTCTGGGATATTCTAGCTATAATCCAGTTCATCTGAAAAGTATGCAAGCAGAGTTCTGTTCCACTGAGCACAGAAGGAACAAACAACAGCAGGCAGTGTTCTTTCTCAGAGATCCCCCAGGTCTGTGCCCAAAGAGCTGTGTCTCTGCTTCCTACCAGGGCCATGCTCTCGACTGCTTGTCTTGCTGTCTGTGGCTTTTCCTTCTCTTACACACAGCTTGCCATGCCATCCCCTAGCCCATGTGTTCGCAGCCAGCCCTGGGTTGCCCTCAGACCACACAGTTTAACTCTGCCAAGTGGCTGAGTGCGTTGGGCATTGGCTTCTATTGTATTTGTCTCTCTCCATAAAGGGGCTTAATTGCTCCTTCCCTTTAGACTGTGTGTGCTGCAGGGGATGGGTTTGGCCAAGCAGAGACGCATGGAGTGCTCCCAAAAGTGAAACTCCTTCCATTGGAGGTGTGTGTGAACTCTTGCCTCTCTACCCTCAGTTCCTGCAGTGTCTGTCCGAGCTCCAGGAGCTGCTTCAGCATCAAATCCATCGAAAGCTCAAGGATCTGGGCCGTGGGCAGGACTCAGACGGTGCATGGAGTGACATCTCCCTGTCAGACATTGAGACCAGGTACCGCCGCCCTGTCACCCTCCAAGGAGAACCCTCCTGAGCTCTGCCGCCCCAGGGACACCTGGTCCATGGCTGGCCAGGCCCATCTCTGGAGGAGCCTTGGAGGGAGGAGGGTGGGCTGAGCCCTTTGCTCGCCTGGCAGAGGGTGTGCTGTGCCTGATTGGGGGAAGGCTGGCTGGCCCCATGAAACTCACTTCTCTGAGCCCAGGGACCCCAGAGCTGCGGGGCTGTGCTCCTGGCCCGAGTTGGGGAACCCCCAAGCAACAGCTGCCCCCAGCTCATTCTGTCCCTAAAGCCCCGGGCCTTGGCTGCGCCCAGCACTCGGGACCTGCCAGGCAGTGTGAGTTCAGCAGGAGCCTCCTGGCTCACGGCAGGGAGGAGATTTCTGCTAGCAGGGGGCTCTGAATGCCGCAGACACCGGCAGAGCGAGATCCAGCGGCTGGGAGCTGAAGTGACAAGTCCAGAGGAGAGAGAAGGGGCTGGGTTCAGCAGGGAGGGAAATGATCATCGGAACAGCTGGCCTGGGCGAGTCTCCGCCACTTGACATCCGTAAATCCAGACTAGATGGGGGTGGCTGGGGGCTCAGCTGGGGGTGCTGGGCTGGCTGCAGGGATGGCTGGGGTGGCCTGTCTCTTCTGCAGGGTGGTCCAAATAGGCCCTTGTGGCCTTGGAAGCCAGGAATCTGTGCAAACAGCTAAGGGGCTCTCTCTGCCTGGTGCAGCACCAGCGGCTCCAACAGCTCGCAGTCCGACGGCCTACCTGCTCATTTACTCAGCATGGCAGAGAAGGTGAGAGCCACGTGGCTGTGGAGGGATGTAACTATGGGCTGCGCCCAGGGGGCAATGTGAATGAGGGCTCATAGACCCCTGTGCGATGCCCCATGCCCAGGCCCCGGAAGTGAGGCCGTTACACTCCACATGGGGTGGCCATTCTCGTGCTAGCTCCCGGCTCCTCAGCTGCCCCCCTGCCATTCTAGGAAGGGGCTGCTTAGGGGCTGCATGGCGGCGGAGGCAGACAGGGTCACGCTCTCTCATGGGAGGGGGCCAGGAGCACGTGGGGTATGAATACAAATGTTTGCAGCACGCTGGAAATGGCGGGCCAGCATAGTCTGGCTGGACTCCCAGATTCACTGGCGACCTGGGCTGCCCAACTCGCCCTTCACCCTCCGCAGCAAGAACTTTAGGTGTTAGGGAACCAGCTGCAGCGCCCAGGGCTGAGCTGGTCCCAGCGATTGCCGCAGTGGGAGCAGCCCAGGGAGGGCTGGGTCTGGGTCTGTCAGGGTTGGAGTCTGCTGCTGTTGGTGAATACTGGAGGGGTGTGTGTTGCTGAAGCACTGTCGGCAAGCTGCGCACCCCAGGGCCAGGCCTCCTGCGGACGAGGGTAGCGGGATGGGCCAGATGGGGGCCAGTTTTGCAGATGATGTGTTACCATCCCTTGGCCTTGGCGTGGGTTTCTTTGGCTCGATTGAAGGCTGTGGGTGGTGGGGAACGGTGTGTTTCCTGGGGAGCAGGGCTGTCCCCTGTGGAGCTGTGCTGAGCGTGGGATCCTTGCTCACCCTACCAGTTCCATCAGAAGAAGAAGAAGCGGCTGCGGACGAGGAAGGAGAGGAACGAGCTGCGTCAGAAGTACACCTCGAGCCAGGGGCTGACGTGCCAAGACAAGACCCCGGTAAGGAGCACGCCAGATGGGGCGCACCACGGAGCTGCCTCCTCCCTGGGACAGTGAGGCAGGGGCCTGCAAAGGGCTCCCAATGGATGAGTCCTCCATGAGGGGCTGGCCTTGGGTGGCTCTCTGGCTAGTTGAAGGGTATTGTAGGATCATTTCTGCATGTGCCCTTGTTCAGCTTCCTGCCCTGTGGGGAAGGAGGAGCAGCCTGCAGGGAGACTGAGGCCTTGGCCACATACACACGTTGACTCACGCCCTGGCCACATTGGTGGGCTCCATGCCTTGGGGCCCTTCCCAGGGTGTGTGGTTCCTCTCTTGGGGGAGCGCCCTGGCTAGTGCTCGCTCTGCCAGCAGCTGGCGGAGGGTGTGTGGGAGGAGAGGGTTGCTTTGCTTTCTTTCAGAAATGTCCCTCTGGGTCTCCTTGCAGGTGGCTGGGGAGAGAAGGTTGGGGAGCCCCACCTGCCGGACCCACCAGCCTGTCAGCGCGGCGGAGGACAGCTCTGGCAAACAGGTGCAGTGCAGTTCCCCTCTCCCTCCGCTCACAGCCACAGCACCATCTGCTTGTCCCCACAGCATAGCCAGGGCCAGAGGGTGCTGCTGGTGCTGGGCTCCCGGGGACTGCAATGGGGTCTGCGTCTGGGACACCAAGGTGGGGGCGTTGGAGATCGTCTGTCTCTCTGACCCCTGGCAGAGGATGGAGTCTGAAAGGGCTCCAGGTTCAAGACACTGTAATGCTCTCACAGCGGGGATGGACATACACACGTAGGGCTCTTCCCTGGCAGCAGGGGCGGGGCAGCAGAAGGCTCATCCATGCCAGCAGGAGGAAGCAGACACACACACACACTGAAAAAACAGGTTTCAGAGTAGCAGCCGTGTTAGTCTGTATTCGCAAAAAGAACAGGAGTACTTGTGGCACCTTAGAGACTAACCAATTTATTTGAGCATAAGCTTTTGTGAGCTACAGCTCACTTCATCGGATGCATTCAACACTAACACTTTCTTAATTATTCTCCGCTGCCCGCCACCCCACGCACTGAGATCTGGTGCAGCGTGGTTCAATTTTTGCTCCTTCTTCCTTTAACGTCACTTCACCACCTGCCTGGCTAAGAGCCAGGCATCTGCTGCCATAACCCCGACTCCTCCACGCAACCTGCTTGTTTGTCTCAATAACCTGTTAGGTCTGCTCTGGGATCCCATGTTCGTACAGCTCCCAGCACGGTGAGGGCTGAGGCCTCCAGCCATGGCTGAGGTAGCAAGGTTTGATCCCAGTGCCAGGGGCCATGGTGAATGAGGAGGATGCAGAGGAAGAGCAGCTCCTTCCCAGCTCCCGTCACCGTAGGGTCCCATTTCCATTCTGATAGGGTGGGCGGAGGGAGGAGTATGTGACCTCCAGCACGACAGGTCTCCTGTGAGTAGCTAAAGGGCTGGAGCAGACCTGCGGCACTGCAGATCAGGACGCTACTGACAGAGAATCGCTCCTACAGAATCGGTGTGTTCCAGCTCATACCGCACAGTAAAGTCCACGGGGATCAGATGGGAGGCCCAGGGCAAGGGCCAACTTACCTGCTAGATTCTCATGGCAGATGGGGATTTTACACTGGCCAGAAAGCAGTTGTCAGAGCATCCATTCTTGCTAGAAAATGGGGCTGGACTTTTAGAAGAGCTGCGTGCTCTGGTGTGCGCCAGCCCTGAGCTCTCTGGAAACCTTGATATCTGCATTCAGGTGTGGCCCAAGCAGCTTCACTACCAGCAGTGACATGGCTGCCGTGTGCACAGGCCCGTGACTCGTTTCCCGAGCCAGAGCCATGGCAGAAGGCGTGGAGACAGGCTGACGGTGTTCATGTTTCCCCACACAGGGCAGGACTCCAGAAGCTGGCCTCATTTCAGATCTACAGAGGAGAGAACCTAATGCCTGCCAGGAGAAGCTACCAGGTCTGGGTGCAAATTGGTCTTGGCACACGTTGTGTGGTAGAAAGGGTGTGTGTATACATAGGTGTGTGTAATTAGGGAGTAACATGAGCTGGTCCATAATTAAAGTTGCTACCAAGTTTCCATTATAAACTCAGTTTTGTCACTCCACCTAAAACCCACAAACCAAAGGAATTGCAGGCTCAGAACTGGGAGACTAGTTCTGGGGCAGAGGTCGAATTTCTCTGCCACATTGGAAGTGAATTGCCCAACCTGCTCCTTAGCTATAGATGCTCCAAAATAGTGTTCTTCACAGCCTCAAAAAGCTTCAAACACTGGTTTGCCCTCCATAGCAACCAAGCCCTGAGAGCAGGAGTAAGATAAAATGTAGCTACCTTGCCCGGGCTGAGATGCAGTGCCCAGCTTCAGGGTCATTCCGTCCAGTCCCCTGATCCAACTCCCATTGTCTTGGAGGGCACCAGATGCCTGCTAGAGACCTTAAGATCCCAGAGTATGTCTACACTATGCAGACTATATTGGCATAGCCCCTTTGTGTAGATGCAGCCTACGCCAATGGAAGGGGTTTTCCAGTCACTGTAGGAACTCCAGTTCTTCTTCGAGCGCTTGTTCATGTCAATTCCAATCAGGTGTGTGCACGCCACATGCACAGTTGTCGGAAAGTTTTCCCTTAGCAGCTCCCATCGGGTCAGCTGTGGAGCCCCCGGAGTGGCACCTTCATGGCGTTCAATACATGACTCACAAATATATTTGTGGACAAGTTGGAGAGAGTCCAGCAGTGGGCAACAAAAATGATTAGGGGGCTGGGGCACATGACTTACGAGGAGAGGCTGAGGGAACTGGGGTTATTAAGTCTGCAGAAGAGAAGAGTGAGGGGGGTTTTGATAGCAGCCTTCAACTACCTGAAGGGGGTTCCAAAGATGATGGAGCTTGGCTGTTTTCAGTGGTGGCAGATGACAGAACAAGGAGCAATGGTCTCAAGTTGCAGTGGGGGAGGTCTGGGTTGGATATTAGGAAACACTATTTCACTAGGAGGGTGGTGAAGCACTGGAATGGGTTACCTAGGGAGGTGGTGGAATTTTCCTCATAGAATCATAGAATCTCAGGGTTGGAAGGGACCTCAGGAGGTCATCTAGTCCAACCCCCTGCTCAAAGCAGGACCAATCCCCAATTTTTGCCCCAGATCCCTAAATGGCCCCCCTCAAGGATTGAACTCACAACCCTGGGCTTAGCAGGCCAATGCTCAAACCACTGAGTTATCCCTCCCCCCCAGAAAGGTTAGTTAAATTAACAGTAATAATTTCTGATAAACCATTACCATCAGACCAGCCTCCTTAGAGGTTTTTAAGGCCCGGCTTTATAAAGCCCTGGCTGGGATGATTTAGTTGGGGTTGGTCCTGCTTTGAGCAGGGGGTTGGACTAGATGACCTCCTGAGGTCTCTTCCAACCTTAATCTTCTATGATTCTATGACCCTGATGACCAGCCCCTCCTCAGTTCCTTTTTACCGCCAGTGACAATTGTTGGAACTGCAATCGCTTGGTCAGCAAGTGCTTCCCTTAGCATTCTTTCATATAGTTAGCTTAGCCTAGTTTAGTTGTAGTTAGTCTTAGTTGTTAGTGTATATATTGTCTATAGTGAGTTTTGGGAGTGGGGTTTCCTCAAACTCCGGAACATGCCGCGAGCCCAAGGCTTTAAACCCTGCGGAACCTGCAGCAAGCCTATGCCAGCAAGTGACCCCCACAACTCGTGTCTGGGGAAGATGCACCAGACAGAAAGGTAAAAGATCTGCAGGGCTTTCCGCCCCAGAACTAAAAAGGAGCGAGATTTCTGATTGAAGGAGTTGCTCATGGAATCTGCCCTTCATCCCCAGTCTGCTGCGGACCGCCAAGACCCCACACCGAGCGCATCCGTAGGGAGTGCCCTGGCATCGGTAGGTGACACGCAGTGGCGGCAGGTTTGTAGAAATGTTGGTGGTGCCCAGAACCCGCCCCCCCAAACTCCACCCCCCACCTGCCTAAGGCTCTGAGAGGGAGTATGGGTGGGGGGAGGAGGTCTGGGGTGCAGGTTGAGCTGGGGCAGGGGATTGGGGTGCAGAAGGGGTGAGAGGTTGCACTCTGGGAGGGAGTTTGGGTGGGGGAGGGAATCTGGGGTGCAGGCTCTGGGATGGAGTTTGGGTGCAGGCTCTGGGAGGGAGTGCGGAGGGTTGGGGTTCAGGCTCTGGGAGGGAGTTTGGGGGAAGGAGAGGGTGTATGGGAAGGAAGTGGGGGTGCAAGCTCTGGGATGGAGTTTGGGTTCTGTGTGCAGGCTCCGGGCTGGGGGTGCAGGCTCTGGGAGGGGGTGGTGAGGTGCGGCGCTTACCTGGGGCTTCTAGGCAGGGTAGGCCGGGAGTCTCCATGTGCTGCTACCCCCAGACATTGCTCCCGCAGCTTCCCTTGGCCACAGGGGCGCTTGGAGTGGGACACAGACCCACCCTGCCCAGGAGCTGCAGAGGGGGCCAGCAGGCAGGTGGAGCGAGCAGGCAGGAAGCCACTCAGCTCTGCTGTGCTGCTGGTGGTGAGTGGGGGCCCTGGGCTGTTTTAAATGGACCAGGGGATGCGTGTGGGGGGGGTGCCCACGGCAGAAGGTGGGGCCGAGGGAGAGACCCGGCCTCAGACAGTGCTGGAGCTGGGCCCGTGGTGCCTGGGCACCAGGAATATTCCTGGTGCCATGCACCGCAGGCCCATAGAACTCGTCGCCCATGGTGACACGGTGCTGAGGAAGCACTCTAGTCTAAGAAACCCGGCACTGGCGCACTCTGGCACCGCAGCATGCACAGACAACCCGGCACCACTCGCATGCACTGGTGCAGTACAAGCGGCATAGAAAAGCCGACGGGGCGCTCCCCGGTGCAGAAAACAGCGGGACCTGCAGGTGCAGTACTGGGGCGTTCCGTGAAGGAGCCCTCAGCATCAGGCAGCAAGAGTTGGCGCCGTCAACTTCGGTACCCCTGGGGGACTGTCAAGTCTGGCGCACGACTCCCAGGATGGGCAGTACCAGGTGGAGGAGTTGGAGTTACCCTCTACCCCAGGACTTAATAGCGATGACAGCTCCTCAGCTCCCGTGATCAGAGATAAGCCCCCCGGTGCTGCCACGACCAGCACCATCTAGAGGCAAGCTGGCCATGATGCAGCAGTCACCCTCTCCTGCCTGGCACCATTCGCCTTGACACCTCTCCAGATCGCCATCCTCAAGGGACTGCTGTCTGGCACCGGACTCCGCAAGGGGTTCCTTGGCACCAGTAGCACGATGCTCCCCAGCACCAACGAGGGAGTGGCAATAATCCCTGGCTCTGAGAGAAGATGGGCACTGACCCTCGGTACCATACTCTCAGTACCAGTTCCTGGCATTGGATCCACGACATCGGATTCCCGATTTCAGTCCACACGGGTCCCCTGCATCATCAACTCGGCACAGGTCCCCGGCACAGCACCATGTGGCACCACTGTGATCATCTCAGTCGAGATCCGTGTCTTTGGACTCGGATGGTGACTCGTACTATTCCCATCACAGCAGGCATAGATCCGACAAGTGATGGAGGAAGGCACCAATGGCATGGTAGTCCCAGTGGTAGCCTCTGGCGCAATAGCCTTTTTGGACCCCCTGGGCTCCCGTTTGGTGGCCTCGGAGCATTGACCACCCAGACAGCCAAGGACCAGCCTATGCCCTGTGGTTCTGAGGCGACCGTGGCGCAAGCCTCACAAGGCAACTCCGAGGCATGACTCATTGCAAGGCCAGGCTACTGTCACTTCGACTATGGTCGCCATAAAGGTCCCAGATGCTGAACAGGAGGAGGTCAGGGAGCCGGAGGGTCAGAAGGACCTCGTACAACCTTTGGCCTCCTCATCTTTGTCCCCGGACGAAGCAGTGGCAGGAGCTTCAACCTCGGGTCCTCCCCCAGTTGAGCCCAGGGCCCACCAGGATCTTCTACGAAGGATTGCCCGTAACATGGGGTTACAGGTGGAGGAGGTGATGGAACCCGAATACCCCATGTTTGACATCCTTGCGCCAGAGGGATGTCCAGGGTAGCTCTGCCACTGATAAAAACTATCTAAAGCAATATTAAGACTCTATGGCAGACTCCTGCCACAATCCCGCCCACCACCAGGGGCCTAGAGCGCAAGTACTTCGTTCCCTCCAAGGGGTACAAGTACCTGTTCTCTGACTTACAGCCATACTCCCTCATAGTATCGGCAGTAAATGAGAAAGAGAGACGGGGGCAGCAAGGGCTGGCCCCTAAGTCCAAGGAGTCTAAAAGGATGGATCTTTTTGGCAGGAAAATATACGCAACTCGTGGGCCTCTATGTTGAAGTTTAAGTAGCTGATTCCACCAGACTCCAGAGCCGAGTTCTCGGATATCATTGATGAAGGAAAGGCAGTGGTGCGAACCTCCCTCCAGGCTTCACTGGACTTGGCGGACTCGGCTTCCCGCACCCTTTCCTCAGGAGTAGCCATGAGGAGAAGCTCATGGCTACAGGCATTTGAGTTGCCCCCAGAGCTGCAGCAAACCCTGCAGGACCCACCATTTGAAGGCACAGGGTTATTTTCGGAGCAAAAAGACTCCAAGCTGCACAGTTTAAAAGACTCCCGGGTGACTATGAAGCCATAGGGTATGCATACCCTGGCAACCCTGTTGGATGCCTTTCTCCTGATCCCTCTTGTGCACAAGGCACTTCTCAAGATCTGGAGAGGCAGAGCGGAGGTAATTCTGGTGACCTAGCGTGGCCCCGACAACACTGGTACACCATGCTCCTGGAGCTGTCAGTGGACACTCCAATCGAGTTACCACTGCATTCCAATCTGATCACTCAGGACCATGGTCACCTTCACCACCTGGACCTCCAGTCATAGAATATGGATATGGAATAAACCCTCCAGAATCATAGAATATCAGGGTTGGAAGGGACCTCAGGAGGTCATCTAGTCCAACCCCCTGCTCAAAGCAAGACCAATCCCCAACTAAATCATCCCAGCCAGGGCTTTGTCAAGCCGGGCCTTAAAAACCTCTAAGGATGGAGATTCCACCACCTCCCTAGGTAACCCATTCCACTGCTTCACCACCCTCCTAGTGAAAAAGTTTTTCCTAATATCCAACTTAAATCTCCCCCACTGCAACTTGAGACCATTACTCCCTGTTCTGTCATCTGATACCACTGAGAACAGTCTAGATCCATCCTCTTTGGAACCCCCTTTCAGGTAGTTGAAAGCAGCTATCAAATCCCTCCTCATTCTTCTCTTCCACAGACTAAATAATCCCAGTTCCCTGAGCTTCTCCTCATAAGTCATGTGCTCCAGCCCCCTAATCATTTTTGTTGCTCTCCGCTGGACTCTTTCCAATTTTTCCACATCCTTTTTGTAGTGTGGGGCCCAAAATTGGACACAGTACTTCAGATCAGGCCTCAGCAATGCCGAATAGAGGGGAATGATTACTTCCCTCGATCTGCTGGCAATGCTCTTACTTATACAGCCCAAAATATGGTTAGCCTTCTTGGCAACAAGGGCACACTGTTGACTCATATCCAGCTTCTCATCCACTGTAACCCCTAGGTCCTTTTCTGCAGAACTGCTGCCTAGCCATTCGGTCCCTAGTCTGTAGCAGTGAATGGGATTCTTCTGCCGTAAGTGCTGGACTCTGCACTTGTCTTTGTTGAACCTCATCGGATTTCTTTTGGCCCAATCCTCTAATTTGTCTAGGTCCCTTTGTATCCTATCCGTACCTCTAGCTTATCTACCACCTCTCCCAGTTTGGTATCATCTGCAAACTTGCTGAGGGTGCAATCCACGCCATCCTCCAGATCATTTATGAAGATATTGAACAAAATCGGCCCCAGGACTGACCCTTGGAGCACTCTGCTTGATACCGGCTGCCAACTAGACATGGAGCCATTGATCACTACCCGTTTAGCCCAGCGATCTAGCCAGCTTTCTATCCACCTTATAGTCCATTCATCCAGCCCATACTTCTTTAACTTGCTGGCAAGAATACTGTGGGAGACAGTATCAGAAGCTTTGCTAAAGTCAAGGAATGACATGTCCACTGCTTTCCCATCATCCACAGAGCCAGTTATCTCAGCATAGAAGGCAATTAGGTTAGTCAGGCATGACTTGCCCTTGGTGAATCCATGCTGACTGTTCCTGATCACTTTCCTCTCCTCTAAGTGCTTCAGAATTGATTCCTTGAGGACCTGCTCCATGATTTTTCCAGGGACTAAGGTGAGGCTCACTGGCCTGTAGTTCCCCGGATCCTCCTCCTTCCCTTTTTTAAAGATGGGCACTACATTAGCCTTTTTCCAGTCATCCAGGATCTCCCCCGATCGCTATGAGTTTTCAAAGATAATGGCCAATGGCTCGCCTGGTCGCCTGCTATATTTACTATTCTTTCTACACATCGGCATGGTTTGTTCCTACAACCTCAATAAGGATTCTTTAAAATACAGCCAGCTCTCCTGGACTCCTTTTCCCCTCATGTTGTTCTCCCAGGGGATCCTGCCCATCAGTTCCCTGAGGGAGTCAAAGTCTGTCCATCCATCTCACAGCCTGGAAGCTTCATGGTTAAACCCCATGGAGCTTCTGTGCTCAGAACCAGGAAGGGACGTCCTACTTGGCAGTAGGAAACCATCTACTAGGGACACATATCTAGCTCAGTGGAAAAGGTTCACTTGCTGGTGTGCCCAGCAGCGTATACTTCCACTCCAGGCATCAATACTACTCATTCTAGAGCACCTTCTGTACCTGAAACAACAAGGCCTGGCAGTGTCATCCATCAAAGTACATCTTGCTGTTATCTCAGCCTTCCACTCGGGAGCATCCGGCCAATCCGTATTTGCTAACCCCATGGTAAACTGTTTCCTCAAGGGTTTGGAATGCCTACGTCCTCAGATCAGACAGCCTGTTCTAGCATGGGACCTCAATCTTGTCCTCTCCAAATTAATGGGGCCCCTTTTGAGTCAATAGCGACTTGTTGCCTTCTCTATCGTGGAAGGTAGCCTTCCTGGTGGCCATCACATCAGCTAGGAGGGTGTCAGAGCTAAAAGCCCTTACCTCCGATCCACCCTACACAGTCTTCCACAAGCATAAGGTGCAACTCAGGCCTCACTCAGCCTTTCTTCCCAAGGTAGTGTCACTCTTTCATACTAGCCAAGACATTTTTCTACCTGTCTTCTATCCTAAGCCTCATGCCAGTAGTCGAGAGCAGAGGCTACACTCATTGGGTGTTCAGCGAGTGCTAACATTCTACATTGAGCACACTTAGCTGTTCAGGAAGTCGAACCAGCTGTACATGGTGGTAGCAGGCCGGATGAAAGCACTCCCGCTCTCATCTCAAAGAATGTCTTCCTGGATCATGTCCTGCATCTGCACGTGCTACGAGCTGGCCAAGGCCCCAGCCCTGGCTCTTACGGCACATGAGGGCACAGGCCTCGTCAGCGGCGTTCCTGACCCAGGTCCCAAGACAAGAAATTTGCAGGGCAGCAACATGGTCCTCGGTACATATTTACCTCTCACTGTGCTATCACCCAACATGCCAGAGACGATGCAGCATTCAGCAGAGCGGTGCTCCAATCAGCGATTCCTTAACTCTGACCCCACCTCCGGGGTAGAACTTGGGAGTCACCTGATTGGAATCAACGTGAACAAGCCCTCGAAGTAGAAAAAACGGTTACTCACCTTCTCGTAACTGTTCTTCGAGATGTGTTGTTCACGTCCATTCCAATACCCACCCTCCTTCCCCTGTCGGAGTAGCCAGCAAGAAGGAACTGAGGGGGCGCCGGGTTGGCAGGGTCATATATTGAGGGCCATGAAGGTGCCTCTCCAGGGGGGCTCCACAGCCAACCCGACGGGAGCTGCTAAGGAAAAACTTTCCGACAACTGTGCACGCAGTGCGTGTACACCTGATTGGAATGGACATGAACAACACATCTCGAAAAACAACAGTTATAAGAAGGTGAGTAACCGTTTTCCCCCCAAATGACGGTAGCTACGTCCATGGAAGCTGCCTTGCCATTGCTGTGTTTGCACTGGAGGTTTTGTCAGGAGAGCTACACTGGTCAGGGCTGTGGTTTCTTCACCCTTCTGACCAGTGTTGCTGCATTGATCCAGCTTTTCAGTGGAGATCAAGCCAGCCCCAAACACCAAGGGTGGGGGTGGCGGCGGTGGCATGGATGAACCTGAGATGAAGAGAACACGCTTCCCTTTGACAAGGGTAAGAGCTAAGCCTGTCTCTTTGCCAGCAGCACTCCACACAGCCACTCGCTGCGAGGCCCTCCCTGCATGAAGGAGCAGGGCCCACCCAAGTCCGTCAGATGGCCCCATCTCGAGAGAGAGCCTGTGTACTAAGAGGGGATGTCTGCTAGTGCGGCGTGGCGAGGCCCTGGCTGGAGAACTGGGGGAGAGGGGGCATGCCTCTGCTCTGCTGCCTTGGAGTCTCTTGCTAGTCTCAGACCTCCCCTCCCCACTCCCAGGGGTTCTTAGGAGGACAGTGCAGAAGGGGAGCTGGGAGGCAGCGGGGAGGGAGACTAGTGAGGGGGGAGCAGCAGACTCTCAGAGACTCTCTGAGCCCCCTGCAGGCCACCCAAGATGGCCCCCATCCTCAGGACACTTGCCCTGTCCCCCACTCCCACACTGGTGCAAGGCATGTGCCCCCATCCCCCGCTTGCATAGGGTCTACAGTGTCCCTCATGAACCCACCCCTTGGAGCTGGACAGATCCCAATGAAGCTCTCTGTAGGCCGCTCCCAGTTGTGGCTTGCTAAGGCCATGGGTGGGGGGGGTGAAGGAATGGGTGGACCCCCCCCTGTCAGAGCAGGCCTGCCACAGCTCCCAGGCACTGGGCTGTGTCCCTGGGCTCAAACCCTCTGCCCCCACAGTTTGTCTGCTCCCAGAAGAGGGTCTATGGGAGAGTAAGCTGTGTCACCAGCACAGCCCTGGGCCTGAGCGCTTATGGAAGGCCCGGCAGCCCCAGCCCCTGCTTATCACCATGCTGACCCCGCCGCAGCCCCAGAGACCCGCCGGCGTGTCACCCATCAGAGAGCACCCCCCGCCCTTCCATGCCCAGCTGGACGGAGAGCCCCACAGCACCCGGCATGCAGGTGAGGGCGGGGAGCGAGCTGGCGCCACAGTGGGGGAGTGCCCTCCTGCAGGGGGACTGCGCACCCAGGGCAAAGAGACAGGCCAGGCACCTGCCATGGTCCACGGTGGCCCCCTGCCCCAGTCCCACATCCCAGAGCCTGGCAGAGCTGGGCTGTTCCTGTGAAATTCCTCTGCCCCCTACCCCCAGTGCCTGGCAGAGCTGGGCTGTTCCTGTGAAATTCCTCTGCCCCCTACCCCCAGTGCCTGGCAGAGCTGGGCTGTTCCTGGGAAATTCCTCCCCCCCCCACCAGTGCCTGGCACAGCTGGGCTGTTCCTGGAAAATTCCTCTCCCGCACCCCACCAGAGCCTGGCAGAGCTGGGCTGTTCCAGGGAAATTCCTTTCCCCCCACCATGAGGATGATGGTATTTGGGTCCTATTCATAGGTGCTGAAACAAGGGATGCGGGGGGGGGGGGATGACCGCACCCCTGGCTTGAAGTGGTTTCCATCATGCACAGGGTTTACAGTTTGGTTCAATGGCTCTCAGCACCCCGACTATATAAATTGATCCAGCACCCCTGGCTCCATCCCTACGGCAAGGTAAACACGGTGACCTCACCCCCATGGGATCCGCATGGGTCCCACTAGGGGTAGCCAGTGGGTGCAAAGTGAGCGACAGGACTCTCTCTCCCACATCAGAGAGGGAGCTGACGATCTGTGGTGGGGGAAGGGCAGTGGCAGATTAATGATTTTGCCACCCCAGGCCCTGAAATAATTGCTGCCCCCCCCGAGCAGCTCCCGGGCCCCCCCCCCATCGCAGCTCACCTCCGCTCCAACTCCTCCTCCTTCCCTGAGCGCGCCGCCGGGTCCTGCTTCTCCCCGCTCCCAGCCAGTGCTTGTGCGCAAACAGTTTCGCGAAGGAGGGGGGAAAGGGGGGAACCCGGCGCGCTCAGGAGAGGAGGCGGGGCCGGGGATTTGGGGAAGGGGACCAACAGGGGCAGGGAGGGGGCGGGGAAGGGGTGGAGTTGGGGCAGGGGCAGAGGGCACGAACTGGCACCGGGGGAAGCAGCCTCTGGCTGCTATTATAAATTTGCCGCCCTAGGCCCAGGCCTTGTCGACCTAGGCGTTAATACGCGGCTGGGGAAGGGAGAGGAATCTCTCCAGTGCGGCTGTACCCTGGAGGGGCACGGGGGTCTCCTCTCGCTCACCTCCCCCACATCATGGCCCCTCAGGCCCTGCTCCTGTGGAGCCGCACCTAGAGCCAGAGCAGGTGTTGCTGGATCCTGTTGCTTCCTAGGGCTCTGACCTTTGCCTCTCCTCTGTCTCTAGGCAGCTCAACGTTGGCGCACTCTGCATCCACGGTTGGAGCCAGCCCATGCAGGTACCATGCTGGGGCCCACGCCTCCTCCCCCAGCCAGGGCTCCCTACCCTGGCGGGATAGGTGTGCAGAATGGAGGGGAGGGGGTAGCCGAGGCAGAGCCCAGCTGTGGCCCTGAGGGGGTCTGACCGCTCAGCACACGCAGGGGCCCCACTACTGCCCCCAGCTTCCCCAGCCCTAGAGAGCACCCCTGCCTGCTTCGCTCTGCAGGGATCCAGCGCCAGCAGGGCGCCTTCGGCTCCACAGCTGAGGAAGCAGGACCAGAACAGTCGTCAGGGAATGGGGCGCTCTGAGCCTTCGACTGGCACGGAGGCTCCATAAAGAAACAGCCAAGAGGTCTCTGTGGGCATGCATGCCTCTCAGCGCAAATGGGAGAGGGGCAGATAAATGGCAGGGTCGAGGGGTCGTTCCAGCCAGAGATCCTTCAGGAACCAGAAATCCAGGCTAAGCAAAGCCAGCGAACCTCAGCCAGCAACATGCAAAGGGGAACTTAGCTCTTGGGGGGCTGAGCAGTAGATAGCTCAGGGCATAAAAGCTCCCCAGAGGCAGTCCTCCTTTGAGTGGCTACAGACGTGTTTCCACTCAGGTGCAAGAGTGCCCAGCACACCAAAGCCAGAGAACTTTGTGTAGCAGTACCCGCTGGGGCAGCACATGCGCCCTGTCCCTCCTCAGGGCCCCTCCTGAGGCAATATAAGGGCAGTGCCCACCCCCTGCACTCAGTTCCTTCTCACCACCCACAGCCTGATTTGCAGTTCCTCACGGTTACTGCACCACAGCAAGATCACTCTGTGTGCTTTGTAAATAGTTTTAGCCCCATTAGCTAGCTAGTTAGTGAGGGTTAGTAGTTCCATGAGTGGTTGGTTAGTTAGTAAGCCTGGCACTATGTCTTCACCGAATTTTAAGCACTGTCCTTCATGTGGCTGTCCCGTCTAGTGACCATCACATTTGATGCTTGTGGTGCCTGGGAGAGGGGCACAGGAAAGGAAAATGTTTGTTGCCGGACACCTACACTTGAAGTAACACCTCCAGAAGCAACCCCAGAAGGATCTGGGAGCTTGCACAGCTCACCTGGCCTCACAAACTGTGTTGGAGCTAGTGCCAATTTCTGATAGACAGCCAGACTCAGGTTCTTCTCCATGGAGAAGGGACCATTCTCCTTCCTGTAGTCCCCCAAGGAAGAGGGCTCACAAAACTAATCAGAGGCATTCCGGGGCTCAGAGACTCTTCCTTCTCTTCTAGGAGGAGTGTGGGGAGCATTAGCAAGACTCCTTGAGTGTCCAAAATAGAGCAGGACGAGGACCATTTACCCGCTCCCCAGTACTGAGAAGCAAACCGACCAGTACTGTACCGTCAATTCTGGTAATATCTGCAGGACATCTGTTGCGTCCGGTGCCAGCACATTGGCACTGACAGTACTGACCACAGGCTTTTCAGGCAGCAGCTGATTTACTCTGCCTCTCTGTCCCAGATTCACCTCTGACACAGGAGTCCTCATCTGTGGGGAAGCCCCCTGTAGTCCTGGGCCAGAGTGGGTCAGTTGCTTTGGACTATGGATAGTTACTGGCTTCTCCCTTGTTACTGGTTAAGAAGCCCACCAAAGAGGTGGATCTGGTCCCATCATCAGCACCAAGACATCCTGCTTGGTACCAATACCGTTTTCGGCTCCGACGATAGCACTAGTCCGAGTCTCCAAACCTTCAGTACCAAGCCATTCGTCGGCTAGGGTACCGATCTCTGCACAGGACCGACAGCCTTTCCCGTACTGCATTTTAGTGCAGCCTCAACTTCCCAAGCAGTACTCATGGCACTGACTACTGTACCATCCTTGGTACCAGTCCAGTCTCCTCACCAGACCTCAAACAGATTGGGGTACTTAGTGGGCTTCGCAGGTTTAGCTCATCTGTTCACTATTTGGGGTGTTCCTTGAAATCAGGCTCAGAATCCTTCTCTCTCTCTCTCCCGTCCCCTTCCTCCAGAAGATCATTACCAAGACAACAGCGTTCCCTCAGCAGGGACACAAGTTCTTGGCCCGGTATATACTGGCTTCCTGTACCACATTAATTTCCTCTTTGGCCTCCTTGGAGTGCCCACTGCTCTTCAAGATCTCAATCATCAGCTCACATCAGAGCTGTTGTCCTTCTGTTGTCTCACTTCCTGGCCCACTGAGACTGGAGACACAAACTGATACAGCTCCCACTATAGCAGTGACCCCTTATCACGGGGACAAGCCTTACCGTAGGGGAGCCCATCTGTTCCACTTCTTGTCATCCTCCTCATCAGATGATTCCACCAGGAGACTTTAAGTCTCACCAACACTCCTTAAGGAGGATGACTACAGCCTTTCTTCAAGAGCTTTAGACTCTATATGCTTCAAGGGCCATAGAAGAAGTTCCCCTCCAACACTGGGGGAAAGGGATTCTACTCATGTTACTTCCTGATCCCCACATCCAAGGGAGGGCTGATACCTAAACTTGACCTCCAAGGTCTCAACAAGTGCATCAAATATATGAGATTTGCATAGTCACCCTAGCGACAGTTCTCCCCTCATTGAATCATGACTGGTTTGCTGCCCTCCATTTTCAGGACGCTTGTTTCCATGTAGCAGTGTTACCAAAATACTGGAAGTTCCTCAGATTTGTAGTGGCAGATCAACATTATCAATACGCTATTCAGTAGCACCTCTAAGTTATGAGCATCGGAGTTACAAACTGATCCATCAACCACGCACCTCATTTGGAACCAGAAGTATGCAATCAGGCAGCAGCAGAGACCCCCCCCAAAAAAGAGAGAACCCAATACAGTACAGTACTGTGTTAAACATAAACTACTAAAAATATAAAGGCAAAGCAGCATTTTTCTTTTGCACAGTAAATTTCAAAGCTGTATTAAGACAATGTTCAGTTGTAAATTTTTGAAAGAACAACCAGAACGTTTTGTTCAGAGTTACAAACAACTTCCATTCCTGAGGTGTTTGTAACTCTGAGGTTCTACTGTACTCCCTTTTGGCCTGTCCTTAGTCCCAGGTATATTCACCCAATGCATGACTGGGGTGATGTCCTATCTCAGGAGAATGGGGATTTGGGTCTTCCCTTACTGGACAGTTCGCTAGTGAGGGGCAAGTCTGAAGTCCAAGTCCTCCATCACTTCCAATTCAGACTGTGTCTCTTCAGTCAACTGGGGCTCATCTTGAACAAAGGAAAGTCATTACTTCCAACGCAAAAAATTGAGTTCATTGGGGCCCCAACTAGAATCTACAAGTTCAAGGGCCTTTCTCCCTCATAAATGGTTTCAAACAATTTTTCACCTATGTCTGTCCCTCAAATCTCATCTTTCAACCACAGCTCATGTATGTTTGAGATTGCTAGGCCACATGGCTTCATGTACTTATGTAGTTCAACCTGTGAGAGTGCACCTGTTTAAATTGGTTTATCTCACATGTTGTCAGTCTAATCCAACAACCTAGTCTGAGTGCCTCCAGTGGTCCTGCAGTCGTTAGAGAACAATGTATCTGAGGGAGTCTTTCGCTTGTCCTTTACTGACCAGGATCATAGTTACTGATGCCTCGATGATAGATTGGGGAGTGTATTTGGAGTCTTTGAGGGTCCACGCTATGTGGACAGAACAGGAAGGCTGTATTTTAAAGAATCCTTATTGAGGTTACAGGGACAAACCATCTCGATGTGTAGAAAGAATAGCAAATATGGCAGACGACCAGCTTGGCTTAACAGTGAATTCCTTGCTGATCTTAAACACAAAAAAGAAGCTTACGAGAAGTGGAAGATTGGACAAATGACCAGGGAAGAGTATAAAAATATTGCTCGAGCATGCAGAAGTAAAATCAGGAAGGCCAAATCACACCTGGAGTTGCAGCTAGCAAGAGATGTTAAGAGTAACAAGAAGGGTTTCTTCAGGTATGTCAGCAACAAGAAGAAAGTCAAAGAAAGTTTGGGCCCCTTACTGAATGAGGGAGGCAACCTAGTGACAGAGGATGTGGAAAAAGCTAATGTACTCAATGATTTTTTTGCCTCTGTCTTCACAAACAAGGTCAGCTCCCAGACTACTGCACTGGACAGCACAGCATGGGGAGGAGGTGAGCAGTCCCCTGTGGAGAAAGATGTGGTTCAGGACTATTTAGAAAAGCTGGACGAGCACAAGTCCATGGGGCCGGATGCGCTGCATCCGAGAGTGCTAAAGGAGTTGGCGGATGTGATTGCAGAGCCATTGGCCATTATCTTTGAAAACTCATGGCGATCGGGGGAAGTCCTGGACGACTGGAAAAAGGCTAATGTAGTGCCCATCTTTAAAAAAAGGAAGAAGGAGGATCCTGGGAACTACAGGCCAGTCAGCCTCACCTCAGTCCCTGGAAAAATCATGGAGCAGGTCCTCAAGAAATCAATTCTGAAGCATTTAGAGGAGAGGAAAGTGATCAGGAACAGTCAGCATGGATTCACCAAGGGCAAGTCATGCCTGACTAATCTAATTGCCTTCTACGACAAGATAACTGGCTCTGTGGATGAGGGGAAAGCAGTGGACGTGTTGTTCCTTGACTTTAGCAAAGCTTTTGACACGGTCTCCCACAGTATTCTTGCCAGCAAGTTAAAGAAGTATGGGCTAGATGAATGGACTATAAGGTGGATAGAAAGTTGGCTAGATTGTTGGGCTCAACGGGTAGTGATCAATGGCTCCATGTCTAGTTGGCAGCCAGTATCAAGTGGAGTGCCCCAAGGGTCGGTCCTCAGGCCGGTTTTGTTCAATATCATCATAAATGATCTAGACGATGGTGTGGATTGCACCCTCAGCAAGTTTGCAAATGACACTAAACTGGGAGGAGAAGTAGATACGCTGAAGGGTAGGGATAGGATACAGAGGGCCCTAGACAAATTAGAGGATTGGGCCAAAAGAAATCTGATGAGGTTCAAGAAGGACAAGTGCAGAGTCCTGCAAGAATCCCATGCCCCGCTACAGACTAGGGACCGAATGGCTCGGCAGCAGTTCTGCAGAAAAGGACCTAGGGGTTACAGTGCACGAGAAGCTGGATATGAGTCAACAGTGTGCCGTTATTGCCAAGAAGGCCAATGGCATTTTGGAGCTGTATAAGTAGGGGCATTGCCAGCAGATCGAGGGATGTGATCGTTCCCCTCTATTCGACATTGGTGAGGCCTCATCTGGAGTACTGTGTCCAGTTTTGGGCCCCACACTACAAGAAGGATGTGGAAAAATTGGAAAGAGTCCAGCGGAGGGCAACAAAAATGATTAGGGGACTGGAACACATGACTTATGAGGAGAGGCTGAGGGAACAGGGATTGTTTAGTCTGTGGAAGAGAAGAATGAGGGGGGATTTGATAGCTGCTTTCAACTACCTGAAAGGGGGTTCCAAAGAGGATGGATCTAGACTGTTCTCAGTGGTAGCAGATGACAGAACGAGGAGTAATGGTCTCAAGTTGCAGTGTGGGAGATTTAGGTTGGATATTAGGAAAAACTCTTTCACTAGGAGGGTGGTGAAACACTGGAATGCGTTACCTAGGGAGGTGGTGGAATCTCCTTCCTTAGAAGTTTTTAAGGTCAGGCTTCACAAAGCCCTGGCTGGGATGATTTAGTTGGGGATTGGTCCTGCTTTGAGCAGGGGGTTGGACTAGATGACCTCCTGAGGTCCCTTCCAACCCTGAGATTCTGTGATTCTATGATTATATACTAAAGTCCTTGAACTTCGAGTGCTTTACAATGTGTGCCAAGTTTTTTCTCTCTCACATCAGGGGCACGTCTGTTTATATAAATCCTGACAATACCACTGCAATGTAGTGTGTGAACTAACCAATTCAACAAACCACTTCAATCAGTTCTGTTGGGAAGTGATAACGTTTTGGCACTTTTGCATCAAGAAAGACTTTATCACAGCTGCCTACATTCCAGGTGCCCAGAATCAATTGGCCAATCAACTCAGCAGGAATTTTTCCAAGAATCATGAGTGCTCTGTGAAGGTCCATCTTCAGGGACTGGGGCTTTCCATCTGTCAACCTATTTGCAACAAAAGACAAGAAGTTCTGTCAGTTTTGCTCTAGAGCAGGTCACAGTCCAGGCTCTCTGACCAATGCCCTCTACTGATTTGGGGATCAGCCTTCCCCCAATTCTGCTTGTCCCTCAGGTCATTCTCAAAATGAAGCTGGATCAGGCCAAACAGATACTCGTTGAACTAGCCTGGCCAAGACAATGTTGATTCTCCGGCCTTCACAGCCAATTGGTCCAACGTCCAGTGCCTTTTGCGCTCTTCCTGGACCTACTGTCTCTGCACCATGGCCGCAGTTTGCATCTCATGGTATGAATGCTGCGTGCTCAGATGAAGTGGGGAAGAACTGTTCAGAGGCAGTCCAACAGGTTCTGCTAATAGTATGAAGCTATCTACTAGATCAACCTCTTCGGCCAAGTGGCAATGTTTTTTGGGTTTGTCATTGACTTGGGGAATTCGATGGGTACTAGCCCAGATTCAGGACATTTTAGATTACCAGTTACATCGTAAACCATGGGGCCTGCTCTCAGCCATTGAGGGTCAACTTTGCACCAATCTCAGTGTTTCATTCCCTGATGCACGGGAAGTCGGTATTTTCCAACCCCATGGTTGTTAGATGTCTGCAAGGTGTTGTTTGCCTCTTCCCACCTATAAAGAAGGGATTCCCCTGTTGGAACTTAACACTGTGCTTGCTGCCCTGACAGGGCCTCTATTTGAGCCTCTAGCAACCTGTATGCTGTCCTTCCTTTGCCAAAAGACAGCCTTTTTTATTGCTATAACGTCAGCAAGGAGGCCAGGCCCTAATGACATGACCTCCAGACTTTCAGCTAGTGAAAGACAGAGGAGCCTTAAGGCCACATCAAAATGTTTGTCTAAAGTGGTTTCACCATGTCACCTTAACCAAACTATACAGGTGCCTGTATTTTTCCTAAGCTGCACTCCAATGCAGATGACCAGCACCTTCCTATGTTGGATGTAAGACGAACCTGGCTTTCTGTCTGGATGGGACTAAGCCAGTTTGATTATCACCGCGGCGTGATGTCTCCTGTGCAGACCAGACGAACAGTCAAGTGGTTTCGGCTCAGACAGTTTCCAGACAGATTACTTCCTGCATTACAATAGGGTGTAGCAAACACCAGGCTGCCTTAGTGGCATTTCTCAGGGTTGTTCCCATATTAGATATATTCAGGGCTGCTACTGAGTCTTCTGTATCCAGCTTTACCAAACATGGTCAGGACGGCTTCTAGGGCAGAAGTGAGCTGTGGAAGAGCAGTTCTGCAGTCACTATTTAAATAGACGCCAAGCCGCTACTGCTTGCAAGTCGCCCGAGTGGTCTACACATCTGCAACCACTGGGAGAAGAAATGGTTACTCATGGTTACAGTAACCGTTGTTCTTTGAGAGGTGGGTGCAGTCGTGTACTCCCTGGCCTGCCCTCGGGTCCCTCTACATCAGAGTCTCCAGACAAACAGCTGCCAGTGTGAAGGAATTGACGGGGGCTGGGCTGGAGTCCTGAGGGTGCCTGCGGTACCCCAAGGGGCTTTGCTACACAGAGTTCTCTGGCTTTGGGGAACTGGGCATGCCCACCTGAGTGGAATGCGTGTCTGCCCCCACCCCTCGCAGAACAATGGTCAGAGTGCAGATAAAGAACGGTTTTCCCTGTAAGCCAGCGGGAGCCAGGAGAGGGATCAGAGTGCCGTGGATACTGGGCTTTGGTTTTCCCTGGCCACTTGCAAAACCCTAAGAACCAACTGACTAGAAAATGCGGTCATTTGTAGAAGCTGGATCCTGGGAGCTGCTTAGCCAAATGACACCAAATTTGCAGCACAAACTGTACCCCAGCTCCTCAGTGGGCATGGCAGCTTTCAAGACAATCTGAGCATGTGTGTGGATTGTAGAATAAATGGGCCAGGGCTTTTAACTGACCAGCTGTACCTGTAGGGGTCCCAGCGACTCCTAGTCCAGGCTGTCATGATGGTGAGGGTGAGCTTGCAGCACCACCTACTGAGCTGTGCTCTAATGGGTGAAATCTGGGGGAGCCCTGCCTGAGGCAGCCCTGGGTTAGGCTAGGGAGCCTTCTCCCTGAGGAGTTTTCTGGGAAGGGGGGGGCTGAGCTCCGCTGCTGGTGACTGATGGCTGCAATCTGACTCCTCCCTCTGCAGTGCACAGTGGGAATGGGAGGGCCTTGTTCCTGGGATCAGAGATGGCCTCTGATGCACCAGTGTAAGGGGGGAGCAGAGAGGCAGCGTTCAGTGGTATGAGCACAGAACAGCTTATTACACTTCCACTCTGAGCCTCAGCTTCCTGCTCCAGGGGGTGCTCACTCTCTGCCCCCCCACTGCTATCTCCAGGGGGATGGGGCTCTCCCCACAGGAGCCCCTTCTCTCCAGCTCAGCAGCATTGCCAGGTTAACAGCAGACAGGGCTAGGAAAGGCTTGAGGCCAAGAGCTGGATCCTGCTGAGCTGGGGCATGTAACAGTGACACTGACACCGCAGGGTCTTCCTGGAAGCGGGGGGAGTGTTGGGGGGGCATTGGCCATGGGGGCTGTGGGAAGAGCAGGCATACAGGGGAGGGGACATGATGGAAAGATGGCGACCCAGGGTGTCAAGGGAATGGGGCAGGGATGGGCAGAGACCCTGGAGTGGTCTGGAGGGGGCGACAAGGGAGCGTGTGGGAGGCCCGAGGGAATGGGGACAGCACTCCTTGGGGGAAGGAAGTCGGGCCATGATGGAGCTGAGGAAAGGCCAAGAGGGGAGGGGGCACAAGGGACTGGAGAGAGAGCAACTTACGGAGGGAGGGGAAAGGAGCTTGAACATAAGAGGTTGATGGGTTGGGACAGAGGTGGGGGATATGGCAGAGAGGACGGGCTCAGACCCAGCAGCCCCAAGGCCTGAGTGAGCCCGGCTGTGTCTGTCCCTTAGGTCTGTGTGGTGGGGCCCCAAGCAGCCCACTGTGACTCTACTGCTGAGCAGAAACCTCTTCCCGAGACCCCAGGTCCCTGGCCAGAGCGTGCCCGTTGGACCCCACAAGCTGAAGCGGAGCCAGTCACAACACCTTCTGCCTCCCAGACGAGTCACATGGAGCCTGCTGGACCTCCAGCCCCCCTGCATGGAGCCAGAGAGACGCAAGAGACCCTCCTGGCCCCAGTAAGGGGCTGCAGGGCTGGGACTCTCCCTGCCAGAGCCCCTCCCGCCTGCATTGGCAGGATCATTAAAGGACTTTGGAACAGTCATCCGGGCTCCCTCCCTGAAAGGGGCTGTGAAGATCGGCACGGCCCAGGACCCCTCTGATGACTGGCTCTGAGAGCTGCCGGCGGTGGGCAGAGGAGCCTCACAGGCTGCTCAGGGCTCCAGTGGGGGGCTTGGCTGTTCCGAGTGCAGGCCGACTGCGCCATGAGCATTGCACCATGGCCTTTCCTTGTGCTGGCACAGAACCCCAGCCGGCCGGCGTGCGGCAGGTACCACGTACAAACGGCTGTTAACAGCTCACAGGCTGGGAGAGCAGCTGTCAGCCCACGCCCCCGCGCCAACTGGCTGTGTTCATCTCGCTGCACTGTCCCCGTCTTCTGCGGGGTGTTGGCGCCATCTGGCCCAGCCCATCAGCTCTATGGCCTTGAGCCCGCCCTTCCCTGTTCTGCCCTTATCCTGGGTCCACCAGGGCCAGGCTTTCAAAGCACAGTTCTCCCTCTCCACTCCTGAACAGCTCCAGGCGACCAGGGGGCACGTGGCATGGTGCCATTGGGCAGTCCTGATTATTAAAATATCTCCTGTTCTTTCTCAAAGCGATGATGCAGCCGGGGCAGCCCGGGTCAAAAAGAAAACCTCCCCGGAGAAACCGGGAGCGGGGCGTTATTTCAGCAGGGCCAGGGCATGCCTGGTTGCCAGCAGTAACCTAGTCAGGTACCTTCATTAAAGAGTCCAGAGGTCACTGCAGGCTGGTCATTTCTTGCAGACGGCCGCAAGCTGGGCTCTTCTCCGGGCTGGCTGGAGAAGGGGCGATAGGCCTCCAAAGCCTCTCTGAGGTGCAGAGATGGGGGCTCTGCACCCCCCTGCTGGCTGCATGGGAGGCATTGCAGGGCTCACAAGGAGTGGGACTCTGCCCCCCTCGGGTGGAGGAAAGGGAGGTGGCCCAGGAAGATACCCCTAAGGTCCAGGGGGGGCGGCTGCCCACCTGCAGTGGTGGTGAATGCCCAGGAACCGGGCTCTCCCCTCCACAGACCTTGAGGAGCAGGAGCATCCAAATTCGAGCTCTTCAAAAAGCAATGAACATCCTAGACAAAGGTGCGAGGTGCAGGCAGGGCAGTAGCTGGGGGGGCGTCTCCCAGCAGAGGTGCCTCTGACACGGGCGTGACGGAAATGAACAGAACCTGCCCCAGAGCAGCTCAGATGGCTCGGGCCCCTGTAGCTGGGCGGTGTGGCGAGGCTCGGGCTGGGGCAATCTGCAGGGGCGCCAAAGGGATCGCACGTGCTCCTGTGCTGTCAGTGCCTGGGGCGGGGTGTCTGTGCCCCCAAGGAAGGCGAGGGCTTCCAGGCCCTGCCCCTCCCCTCCAGCGGCTGGAGACACATGGGAGCCAGTTCAGTGCCATCACCCCAGGCACTGGGGCTGGGGGCGGGGAGGGCAGGGAACTGGGACGCTGAAGTGGAAGCAGCCACCTCAGGGCAGAGCAGCCAGGGGATCTGGCCAGGTGTGATGGATCCTCTGTGCTCAGGGAGAAGCTACATGAACCGCAACGGGCTGATGTGCACAAAGCTTCAAGGGCAGGGGGACTGGCTGCAGGAAAAGGCATCCCCTCCCCCACGTATCCAGCCAGGGCTACAGGGGAGCCAGCCCCCCCCCCACCCCATATCACTCTACCCCCCCTACACCCAGCCAGGGCTACAGGGGAGCCAGCCCCACCCTATCACTCAGCCAACCCCAGCTAGTGCTATCAGGGAGCCAGCCCCGCCCTGTCACTCTGCCCCTCCCCAGCCAGGGCTATAGGGGAACCAGCACCCTCCCCACATGACTCTGCCCCCCCACTAGGTTTGCCAACTTTCTAATTGCACAAAACCAAACTCCCTTGCCCCACCCCCTTGCCTGAGGTCCTGCCCCTGCCCCGCCCCTTCTCTGATGGTCATGCATTGGGATGGCAGGGGGGCCAGAGGGGCGGCGACGGATGGCGGGGGGCAGAGGGGTGGCGACGGCTGGCAGGGGGGCCAGAGGGGTGGCAACGGCTGGTGATGGAGCCAGAGGGGCAGCGACAGCTGGCAGGGGGGCCAAAGGGGCAGCAATGCCGATGGCTGGCGGGGGGCCAGAGCAGTAGTGATGGCTCGCAGGGGGGCCAGAGGGGCGGTGACGGCTGGCGGGGGGTCCAGCGGGGCGGCGATGGCTGGCAGGGGGGGGCCAGAGGGGCGGCGATGGCTGGCGGGGGGCCAGAGGGGCAGCAATGGCTGGTGCGGGGGCCAGAGGGGTAGGGACGGCTGGTGGGGGGGGGCAGAGGGGTGGCGATGGCTGGTGGGGGGGTCAGAGGGGTGGCGATGGCTGGTGGGGGGGCCAGAGGGGCGGCGATGGCTAGCGTGGGGGCAGAGGGTGGCGACAGCTGGCGGGGGGGCCAGAGGGGCAGCGACGGCTGGCAGGGAGCCAGAGGGGCGGCAATGGCTAGTGCGGGGGCCAGAGGGGTAGGGATCGCTGGTGGGGGGGCCAGAGGGGCGGTGATGGCTGGAAGGGAGGCCAGAAGGGTAGTGATGGCTGGCGGGGGGGCCAGTGGGGTAGTGATGGCTAGCGTGGGGGCAGGGGGGCGGCAACGGCTGGCGGGGGGGGCCTATTTTCTGAAGCAAACCAGCTCTCGAATGGCAGGTAGGACTGTTCACTGGGACCTCTCTGCAAACTATCAGCCCTACACAAGGCAAAATTACCTTCTGAATACCGTTTACCGAAGGGCTCAAGGCACCTGAGCGGTTCCACGGTTCCCTTTTTCCAGACCTACCAATGCTGACCCAGTCTGGAGTCCACCTTGCTGGGCAGGAGGAAGCAGGTGCCCCCTTTGGACTCTTCACCGCTTGCAAGAGCACCTCCAGCTGTTTCTCCTTCAGCCTCCTCCTCTTCCCGGCTGGACGCACGGCTCCTCCAGTCGCCCGATGAGCACCCATCGTTTGGTCCTGAACGTGCAGGACGCGAAGAAAGTTCCCCGCCCTGGCTAAAAACCAAGCATGTCATCTGCAAACCATGAAGAACACGGGATCCCAGTCCAGGCAGCAAACACAAGCAGCCTGAAATCATAGGGATACAGTTACATTATAGGGGAGGAGAAGAGTGTGTGGGGGGCGGGGGACTGTGAAAAAGCCAAAGTAATCTGTAACATAAGCCAGATTCTTAAAAGAGTTGGTTTTCTCTCTGTCTCTCTTAAATACTTCAGATCCCCTGAAAATCTATATAGGAACTGGAAAAAAAATAAACTAAAAGAGATGGGAGGGGGGAAAAAGATCAATGTTCAGTGTAACAGAAGAATTGCAGAAAACCGGTTACCGGGGGTGGGGGCAGGGGGGATTTGAGCCAATTGTGTGTTGTTTTGTTGAAGAAAACCCTAAATATTGAACCAGAGACCGTATCTGGCAGAACGGTTACAACGTACCTTTTTGTGTGTACACCTCTACCCCGATATAACGCGGTCCTCGGGAGACAAAAAATCTCACCGCGTTATAGGTGAGACGGTGTTATATCAAACTTGCTTTGGCCCCTCTGTTCCTTGTTCTCTGACCACCCCCTCCAGAGACCCCCGTCCCTAATCACCCCTACCCAACCCCACCCCCCTGCTCCCTGTCCCCTGACTGCTCTGACCCCTATCCACACACCCCCCGCCAACAGGTCCACACCACTGGTGAGTGCAGAGGGGTTGGGGAAAGGACGCCCCCCGCACTCACCAGTGGCGGGAAGCACAGTGACGTGGCCCCAGCCTGCTCTGCTTTCCTTGCCCCAGCCCCAGCCGTGTCGCTGGGGGGTGGGGTGGGGGCGGGGAAAGGTCCCGCACTCACCGGCAGCGGGAAGCGAAGCGCCGTGGCTGGGAGCGGGCGGAGGCCGGGCTGCTCCGCTTCCACCGCTGCCGGTGAGTGCGGGGGGGATCCCTTCACCCAAGACCCCTCCTCCGAGCGACACGGCTGGGGGTGGGGTGAGGGAAATGGAGCGGGCCGCTCCCCGGCCATTCTGGGACTGCGCGACCCCCAAAAGTGCCCCCACCCACAGCTCCTGCCTCCCAGACCTGGGGGGGGAGCCCCTGACAGCCCCCGATACCCTCTGCCCCTTATCCAACTGAGAGCAGCATGTCGGAGCTCTACCGCGTTGTATGCAAACCCGCGATACATCGAGTCGCGTTATATCAGGGTACAGGTGTAGTTACATTACTACTAAATAATGGAATTTTTATAAAAACCCCCTCTGAAATGGGACTGGCGTGTTCCAGGCTGGGCCGTAGGCGCGGGGCGGTGCCTCCGAAATGGGTCAGCCGTGTTCTGGGCTCGGCCGTTGGTGGGGGGGCGGCGCCTCCGAAATGGGTCAGCCGTGTTCCGGGCTCGGCCGTTGGTGGGGGGCAGTGCCTCCGAAATGGGTCAGCCGTGTTCTGGGCTCGGCCGTTGGTGGGGGGCGGCGCCTCCGAAATGGGTCTGGCGTGTTCCGGGCTCAGCCGTAGGCGGGGGGCAGCGCCTCTGAAATGGGTCTGGTGTGTTCCGGGCTCGGCCGTTGGCGGGGGGCAGCACCTCCGAAATGGGTCTGGTGTGTTCCGGGCTCGGCCGTTGGCAGGGGGTGATGCCTTTGAAATGGGCCTGACGTGTTCTGGGCTCGGCTGTTGGCGGGGGGCAGTGCCTCTGAAATGGGTCTGGCATGTTCCGGGCTCGGCCGTTGGCGGGGGGCGGCGTCTCCGAAATGGGTCTGGCGTGTTCCGGGCTCGGCCGCTGTCGGTGCCTCCGAAATAGGTCTGGCGTGTTCCGGGCTCGACTGTTGACGGTGCATCCGAAATGGGTCTGGCGTGTTCCGGGCTCGGCCGTTTGCGGGGGGCGGTGCCTTTGAAATGGGCCTGAAGTGTTCCGGGCTCAGCCGTTGGTGGGGGGCGGCACCTCCTAAATGGGTCTGGCGTGATCCGGGCTCGGCCATTGGTGGAGGGCGGCGCCTCCGAAATGGGTCTGGTGTGTTCCGGGCTCGGCCGTAGGCGGGGGGCAGCGCCTCCGAAATGGGACTGGCATGTTCCGGGCTCGGCCGTTGACGGGGGGCAGCGCCTCCGAAATGGGACTGGCGTGTTCCGGGCTCGGCCATTGGCGGGGGGCGGCGCCTCCGAAATGGGTCTGGCGTGTTCCGGGCTCGGCCATTGGCGGGGGGCGGCGTCTCCGAAATGGGTCTGTTGTGTTCCGGGCTCGGCCGTTGACGGTGCTTCCGAAATGGGTCTGGTGTATTCCAGACTCGGCCGTTGGCGGGAGGCGGTGCCTCTGAAATGGGACTGGCGTGTTCCGGGCTCGGACGTTGTCGGTGCCTCCGAAATAGGTCTGGCATGTTCCGGGCTCGACCGTTGACCGTGCCTCCGAAATGGGACTGGCGTGTTCCGGGCTCGGCCATTGGCGGGTGGCGGCGCCTCCGAAAACGGTCTGGCGTGTTCCGGGCTTGGCCGTTGGCGGGGGGCGGTGCCTTTGAAATGGGCCTGGTGTGTTCCTGGCTCGGCCGTTGGCAGGAGGCGGCGCCTCCGAAATGGGTCTGGTGTGTTCCGGGCTCGGCCGTAGGCGGGGGGCAGCGCCTCCGAAATGGGTCTGGTGTGTTCCGGGCTCGGCCGTTGGCGGGGGGCGGCGCCTCCGAAATGGGTCTGGCGTGTTCCGGGCTTGGCCGTTGGCGGGGGGCGGCGCCTCCGAAATGGGTCTGGCGTGTTCTGGGCTCGGCCGTTGGCAGGGGATGGTGCCTTTGAAATGGGCCTGATGTGTTCTGGGCTCGGCTGTTGGTGGGGGGCGGCGACTCCGAAATGGGTCTGGTGTGTTCTGGGCTCGGCCGTTGGTGGGGGGCGGTGCCTTTGAAATGGGTCTGGCATGTTCCGGGCTCGGCCGTTGGCGGGGGGCGGCATCTCCGAAATGGGTCTGGCGTGTTCCGGGCTCGGCCGTTGGCAGGGGGTGATGCCTTTGAAATGGGCCTGACGTGTTCTGGGCTCGGCTGTTGGCGGGGGGCAATGCCTCTGAAATGGGTCTGGCATGTTCCGGGCTCGGCCGTTGGCGGGGGGCGGCGCCTCCGAAATGGGTCTGGCATGTTCCGGGCTCGGCCGTTTGCGGGGGGCGGTGCCTTTGAAATGGGCCTGAAGTGTTCCGGGCTCAGCCGTTGGTGGGGGGCGGCACCTCCTAAATGGGTCTGGTGTGATCCGGGCTCGGCCATTGGTGGAGGGCGGCGCCTCCGAAATGGGTCTGGCGTGTTCCTGGCTCGGCCATTGCCAGGGGGCGGCGCCTCCAAAATGGGTCTGGTGTGTTCCGGGCTCGGCCGTAGGCGGGGGGCAGCGCCTCTGAAATGGGTCTGGTGTGTTCCGGGCTCGGCCATTGGCGGGGGGCGGCGCCTCCGAAATGGGTCTGGCATGTTCCGGGCTCGGCCGTTGGCGGGGGGCGGCGTCTCCGAAATGGGTCTGGTGTGTTCCGGGCTCGGCCGTTGACGGTGCTTCCGAAATGGGTCTGGTGTATTCCAGACTCGGCCGTTGGCGGGAGGCGGTGCCTCTGAAATGGGACTGGCGTGTTCCGGGCTCGGACGTTGTCGGTGCCTCCGAAATAGGTCTGGCGTGTTCCGGGCTCAATCGTTGACCGTGCCTCCGAAATGGGACTGGCGCGTTCCGGGCTCGGCCATTGGCGGGTGGCGGCGCCTCCGAAATGGGTCTGGCGTGCTCCGGGCTTGGCCGTTGGCGGGGGGCGGTGCCTTTGAAATGGGCCTGGTGTGTTCCGGGCTCGGCCGTTGGCAGGAGGCGGCGCCTCCGAAATGGGTCTGGCGTGTTCCGGGCTCGGCCGTAGGCGGGGGGCAGCGCCTCTGAAATGGGTCTGGTGTGTTCCGGGCTCGGCCGTTGGCGGGGGGCGGCGCCTCCGAAATGGGTCTGGCGTGTTCCGGGCTCGGCCGTTGACGGTGGGCGGCGCCTCCGAAATGGGTCTGGCGTGTTCTGGGCTCGGCCGCTGGCAGGGGGTGGTGCCTTTGAAATGGGTCTGGCATGTTCCGGACTCGGCCGTTGGCGGGGGGCAGTGCCTCTGAAATGGGTCTGGCATGTTCCGGGCTCGGCCGTTGGCGGGGGGCGGTGCCTTTGAAATGGGCCTGGTGTGTTCCGGGCTCGGCCGTTGGCAGGAGGCGGCGCCTCCGAAATGGGTCTGGCGTGTTCCGGGCTCGGCCGTAGGCGGGGGGCAGCGCCTCTGAAATGGGTCTGGCATGTTCCGGGCTCGGCCGTTGGCGGGGGGCGGTGCCTTTGAAATGGGCCTGGTGTGTTCCGGGCTCGGCCGTTGGCAGGAGGCGGCGCCTCCGAAATGGGTCTGGCGTGTTCCGGGCTCGGCCGTAGGCGGGGGGCAGCGCCTCTGAAATGGGTCTGGTGTGTTCCGGGCTCGGCCGTTGGCGGGGGGCGGCGACTCCGAAATGGGTCTGGTGTGTTCTGGGCTCGGCCGTTGACGGTGCCTCCGAAATGGGTCTGGTGTGTTCCGGGCTCGACTGTTGACGGTGCCTCCGAAATGGGACTGGCGTGTTCTGGGCTCGGCCGTTGGCGGGTGGCGGCGCCTCCGAAATGGGTCTGGTGTGTTCCGGGCTCGGCCGTTGGCAGGAGGCGGCACCTCCGTAATGGGTCTGGCGTGTTCTGGGCTCGGCCGTTGGTGGGGGGCGGTGCCTTTGAAATGGGTCTGGCATGTTCCGGGCTCGGCCGTTGGCGGGGGGCGGCATCTCCGAAATGGGTCTGGCGTGTTCCGGGCTCGGCCGTTGGCAGGGGGTGATGCCTTTGAAATGGGCCTGACGTGTTCTGGGCTCGGCCATTGGCGGGGGGCGGCGCCTCCGAAATGGGTCTGGTGTGTTCCGGGTTCGGCCGTTGACGGTGCTTCCGAAATGGGTCTGGTGTATTCCAGACTCGGCCGCTGGCGGGAGGCGGTGCCTCTGAAATGGGACTGGCGTGTTCCGGGCTCGGACGTTGTCGGTGCCTCTGAAATAGGTCTGGCGTGTTCCAGGCTCGACCGTTGACCGTGCCTCCGAAATGGGACTGGCGTGTTCCGGGCTTGGCCGTTGGCGGGGGGCGGCGCCTTTGAAATGGGCCTGGTGTGTTCCGGGCTCGGCCGTTGGCGGGGGGCAGTGCCTCCAATATGGGACTGGCGTGCTCCACGCTCAGCCATTGGCAGGGGGCAGCGCCTCTGAAATGGGTCTGGCGTGTTCCAGGCTCGGCCGTTGGCGGGGGGCGGCGCCTCCGAAATGGGTCTGGCGTGTTCCGGGCTCGGCCGTTGGCAGGGGGCGGCACCTCCGAAATGGGTCTGGCGTGTTCCGGGCTCGGCCGTTGATGGGGGGCAGTGCCTCCGAAATGGGTCTGGCGTGTTCCGGGTTCGGCCGTTGGCAGGGGGTGGTGCCTTTGAAATGGGCCTGACGTGTTCTGGGCTCGGCCGTTGGCGGGGGGCGGCGTCTCCGAAATGGGTCTGGCATGTTCCGGTCTCGGCCATTGGCGGGGGGTGGCGCCTCTGAAATGGGACTGGCGTGCTCCGCGCTCGGCTGTTGGCGGGGGGCAGCGCCTCCGAAATGGGACTGGCGTGCTCCGCGCTCGGCCGTTGGCGGGGGGTGGCGCCTCTGAAATAGGTCTGGCGTGTCCGGGCTCGGTCGTTGGCGGTGCCTCCAAAATGGGTCTGGCGTGTTCCAGGCTCCGCCGTTGGCGGGGGGCCATGCCTTTGAAATGGGCCTGACGTGTTCCGGGCTTGGCTGTTGGCGGGGGGCAGTGCCTCTGTAATGTGTCTGGCATGTGCCGGGCTCGGCCGTTGGCGGCGGGAGGCGTCTCCGAAATGGGTCTGGTGTGATCCAGGCTCGGCCGTTCACGGTGCCTCCGAAATGGGACTGGCGTGTTCCAGGCTCAGCAGTTCGGGGGGCGGTGCCTCCGAAATAGGACTGGCGTGTTCCGGGCTCGGCCATTGGCAGGGGGCGGTGCCTCTGAAATGTGACTGCCATGTTCTGGGCTCGGCCGTTGGCGGGAGGCGGTGCCTCTAAAATGGGTCTGGCGTGTTCCAGGCTCAGCCGTTGGCGGGGGGCGGCGCCTCCAAAACGGGTCTGGCGTGTTCCGGGCTGGGCCGTTGGCGGGGGGCGTCGTCTCCGAAATGGGACTGGCGTGTTCCGGGCTCGGCCGTTGGCGGGGGGCGTCGTCTCCGAAATGGGACTGGCGTGTTCCGGGCTCGGCCGTTGGCGGGGGGCGGTGCCTCTGAAATGGGATTGGCGTGTTCCGGACTTGCTGTGAAAGGTAGAGCAGTTTTGTTATGTTTTGGACTTGGCGGCCCCAGGCCCAGGACTGCCCCAAGATGGACTTGGCTGAAAGTCACTCATTTCCGTGCTAACAAGTTTTGTTCCACACCGTGTTCCTGTCAACTAATAAGCCTTCTGTTTTACCAGCTGGCTGAGAGTGCGAAGTGGGGGTCCAGCCCAGGGGTCCAGTCCAGCTGGACCTGCTGCAGGAAGTGCATGGACAGGGAGGCTGAATGCTCCAAGATTAGACCCAGGAAGGCCGTATCCGAGGAGGTTTCTTGCCCTGGACTGCATGCCTTGAGGGGAGTCATGTTAGTCCTCACTAGCTTCATACAGAGCAGTTCCAGAGCATCGGTGCTGTGACTCTGTGGCAACTGGTTGCATCTCCCTCCTGGTTCTGAGTAGGGTGACCAGACAGCAAGTGTGAAAAATTGGGACGGGGGTGGAGGATAATAGGAGCCTATGTAAGAAAAAGACCCAAAAATTGGGACTGTCCCTATAAAATCGGGACATCTGGTCACCGTAGTTCTCAGGTTAGGAAGGGCATTGGCCATCGCTTTCCTGCAGGCAGCTGGAGCAGCTTCACCTGCCCCCAGGGTCTCAGCAAAAGTCTCACACCCTTATTCCCCCCACTTAGACATTGGTGACTTACAGAGGCTCACGTACAACAAGGAGAAAAACCCAGCTCATCAAACATGCAACTCCCAACTTGTCCATGTCTCTGTGGGGAGGGGACAAGTCACTGTCAATATACCCTGCAGCATTGGGGAAGGTGCACTGGGGTGGGAGCCACCACTGGGTCTGGTCTTCTATCTTCAACTGACTGCAATTTCCATGCAGAGTCTCCCTCCCATCTTCACTTACATTCTGAGTTCAAACCCAGCTGGTGACTCATGTAGCTAAAATTAGTACGTGATCATGCAATTAAAGGATGGTGTCGTAATGCACATGGCCAAGTGCGTAGCGTTAAGGTTGTTCAGGAAACTAGAACTGTGGCAATTGCTGATTCCGGAGAGTTGACTCTGCAGCCTTTTCTCTCAGCCTACAAATCTGGCCACATGTTACACGAACCATGGCACTGTGGGAGGAGCAGGCATGATGGGGAACGCCTGGGTTTGCTGCCCCTTATGCCATAGCTGAATGGAGAGGACGGCGTTGCATGAAAATGCCTCGTTACAAGGATCTTTTCTCAGTGTGTGAATTAAATAAGCTAGATTCAAAAGAAAATTGGAGCAAGAGAAATTCCATCCCATGCTCCCAATGGGTCACCAGTCAAGAAGGAACCCGGGACCTTCTAATGCCCCCGTAGGGACCCTCCCCCCTGCTGAAGGAGACACTGTTAGTGGTTATAGAGTAGCAACCGTGTTAGTCTGTATTCGCAAAAAGAAAAGCAGTACTTGTGGCACCTTAGAGACTAACAAATTTATTAGAGCATAAGCTTTCGTGAGCTACAGCTCACTTCATCAGATGCATTTGGTGGAAAAATGCATCCGATGAAGTGAGCTGTAGCTCACGAAAGCTTATGCTCTAATAAATTTGTTAGTCTCTAAGATGCCACAAAAATATCTGAGGAACAGCAGGGGGTGGGGTGGGGGGGAAAAATAACATGGGGAAATAGTTTTACTTTGTGTAATGACTCATCCATTCCCAGTCTCTATTCAAGCCTAAATTAATTGTATCCAGTTTGCAAATTAATTCCAATTCAGCAGTCTCTCGTTGGAGTCTGTTTAGAGTCCGTATAGGGTCCGTATAGAGTGGAAATCTGTCAACTTCATGAAAAAACTCGCACAGATACAGACAGACATCATCTTCCTCTCCAAATGCAAACAGATGGACATGATACCAAAAGAACTGAAGGTAAAAAATCCATTACAATCTACATACCACACAGACTATGCTGACAGCTTGTGCCACACACTCTCAAAGAAACTGCGGAACCACCTGATCAACATCCTCTACAGCAAACAGGGAAAGATTAAGAATGAGCTCTCAAAACTGGATACTCTCATAAAGAACTAACCTTCCACACAAACTTCCTTGTGTCTGGACTTTACAAAAACTAGACAAGCCATTTACAACACACACTTTGCTTCTCTACAAAAGAAAAAGGACACTAAGCTATCTAAACTACTACATGCCACAAGGGGCCACAACAGTGGTTCCCGTAACCCACCCAGCAATCTTGTTAATCTATCCAACTATACTCTTAGCCCAGCAGAAGAATCTGTCCTATCTCGGGGCCTCTCCTTTTGCCCCTCCACCCCCACGAACATGATACAGTTCTGTGGTGACCTAGAATCCTATTTTCGACGTCTCCGACTCAAGGAATATTTCCAACACACCTCTGACCAACATATTAATCCACAGAGACCTTCCTACCAACACTACAAAAAGAAGGATTCTGGGTGGACTCCTCCTGAAGGTCGAAACAGCAGCCTGGACTTCTACATAGAGTGCTTCCGCTGACGTGCACGAGCTAAAATTGTGGAAAAGCAGCATCGCTTGCCCCATAACCTCAGCCATGCAGAACACAATGCCATCCACAGCCTCAGAAACAACTCTGACATCATAATCAAAAAGGCTGACAAAGGAGATGCTGTCGTCATCATGAACAGGTCGGAGTATGAACAAGAGGCTACTAGGCAGCTCTCAACACCACTTTCTACAAGCCATTACCCTCTGATCCCACTGAGAGTTACCAAAAGAAACTACAGCATTTGCTCAAGAAACTCCCTGAAAAAGCACAAGAACAAATCCGCACAGACACACCCCTGGAGCCCCGACCTGGGGTATTCTATCTGCTACCCAAGATCCATAAACCTGGAAATCCTGGACGCCCCATCATCTCAGGCATTGGCACCCTGACAGCAGGATTGTCTGGCTATGTGGACTCCCTCCTCAGGCCCTACGTTACCAGCACTCCCAGCTATCTTCGAGACACCACTGACTTCCTGAGGAAACTACAATCCATCAGTGATCTTCCTAAAAACACCATCCTAGCCACTATGGATTTAGAAGCCTCTACACCAACATTCCACACAAAGATGGACTACAAGCCGTCAGGAACAGTATCCCCGATACTGTCACAGCTAACCTGGTGGCTGAACTTTGTGACTTTGTCCTCACCCATAACTATTTCACATTTGGGGACAATGTATACCTTCAAATCAGCGGCACTGCGATGGGTACCCGCATGGCCCCACAGGATGCCAACATTTTTATGGCTGACTTAGAACAACGCTTCCTCAGCTCTCGTCTCCTAATGCCCCTACTCTACTTGCGCTACATTGATGACATCTTCATCATCTGGACCCATGGAAAAGAAGCCCTTGAGGAATTCCACCATGATTTCAACAATTTCCATCCCACCATCAACATCAGCCTGGACCAGTCCACACAAGAGATCCACTTCCTGGACACTACGGTGCTAATAAGCGATGGTCACATAAACACCACCCTATATCGGAAACCTACTGACCGCTATTCCTACCTACATGCCTCTAGCTTTCATCCAGATCATACCACACGATCCATTATCTACAACCAAGCTCTACGATATAATCGCATTTGCTCCAACCCCTCAGACAGAGACAAACACCTACAAGATCTCTATCATGCATTCCTACAACTACAATACCCACCTGCTGAAGTGAAGAAACAGATTGACAGAGCCAGAAGATTACCCAGAAGTCACCTACTATAGGACAGGCCCAACAAAGAAAATAACAGAACGCCACTAACCTCTCCAATGCATCATCGAGGATCTACAACCTATCCTGAAGGACGACCCATCACTCTCACAGATCTTGGGAGACAGACCAGTCCTTGCTTACAGACAGCCCCCCAATCTGAAGCAAATACTCACCAGCAACCACACACCACACAACAGAACCACTAACCCAGGAACCTATCCTTGCAACAAAGCCCGTTGCCAACTCTGTCCACATATCTATTCAGGGGATACCATCATAGGGCCTAATCACATCAGCCACACTATCAGAGGCTCGTTCACCTGCGCATCTACCAATGTGATATATGCCATCATGTGCCAGCAATGCCCCTCTGCCATGTACATTGGCCAAACTGGACAGTCTCTACGTAAAAGAATGAATGGACACAAATCAGACGTCAAGAATTATAACATTCAAAAACCAGTTGGAGAACACTTCAATCTCTCTGGTCACTTGATTACAGACCTAAGAGTGGCTATCCTTCAACAAAAAAGCTTCAAAAACAGACTCCAATGAGAGACTGCTGAATTGGAATTAATTTGCAAACTGGATACAATTAACTTAGGCTTGAATAGAGACTGGGAGTGGATGAGTCATTACACAAAGTAAAACTATTTCCCCATGTTATTTCTCCCTGCCACCCCACCCCCCACTGTTCCTCTGATATTCTTGTTAACTGCTGGAATTAGCCTACCTTGCTTGTCACCATGAAAGGTTTTCCTCCTCCTCCCTCCCCCCCCCCCCCCCGCTGCTGGTGATGGCTTATCTTAAGTGATCACTCTCCTTACAGTGTGTATGATAAAACCCATTATTTCATGTTCTCTCTGCGTGTGTATCAATCTCCCCTCTGTATTTTCCACCAAATGCATCTGATGAAGTGAGCTGTAGCTGTATTATGGTCTAATAAATTTGTTAGTCTCTAAGGTGCCACAAGTCCTGCTTTTCTGTTAGTGGTTATGTGGCTAGGCCACTAGAGAGGGATGTGACACAGGCTTTGTTAATGTAAGTGTTGCCTAGAGGGCAGTAGGAAGTTGGGGATCAGGAAGTTTTGGCTCTATCCCTAGCTCTGGGAAGGGAGCAGGGACTAGTGGCTAGAGCAGGGGGCTGGAGACAGGACTCCTGGTGTCATTGGGTGGCGCCCGTCCATTGTTGTAACATAGCGAGTAGAATTGCCAACTTTCTACTTGCAGAAAATGAACACCCTTGCCCCACCCCCTGCCCTGCCCTGCCCCGCCCCTTCTCTGAGAGGATGAAGGCTCTGACTGGGGGGTGCTGGCTCCAGGGTGGGGCCGGGAATGAGGGGTTTTGGGTGCAGGAGAGGGGTCCGGGCTGGGGATCGGAGTGCAGGGGGGGGCGGGTAAAGGCTCCAGCTTGGGGTGCTGGCTCTGGTGTGGGGTTGGGGATGAGAAATTTGGGGTGCAGGAGGGTGCTCCAGGCTGGGGCCGGGAATGAGGGGTTTCGGGTGCAGGAGAGGGGTCCGGGCTGGGGATTGGAGTGCAGGGGGGGCAGGTAAAGGCTCCAGCTTGGGGTGCTGGCTCTGGTGTGGGGTTGGGGATGAGAAATTTGGGGTGCAGGAGGGTGCTCCAGGCTGGGGCCGGGAATGAGGGGTTTCGGGTGCAGGAGAGGGGTCCGGGCTGGGGATTGGAGTGCAGGGGGGGCAGGTAAAGGCTCCAGCTTGGGGTGTTGGCTCTGGTGTGGGGCTGGGGATGAGAAATTTGGGGTGCAGGAGGGTGCTCCAGGCTGGGGCGAGGGGTTCAGAGGACGAGAGAGGGATCAGGGCTGGGGCAGGGGGTTGGGGCGCAGGCTCTGGGCAGCACTTAGCCGCCGGCTCCATACTCTGCAGGCGCCGCCCCCGCAGCTCCCCTTGGCCGCGCTGCCCGACCAATGGGCGTTGCAGAGCCGGCGCTTGGGCGGGGGCCGCGTGCGGAGCCCCCTGGCCGCCCCTACACCAAGGAGCCGGAGCGGGGACGTGCCGCTGCTGCCGGGAGCCGCCTGCTCGCTTTCGCCCCGGTCCAACGCCCTGGCAGCCCCGCCTCCGAAAGCCCCGATTGGACCATTTAAGAAAGCAGGAAATGACGTTGGCCCGAGGGGGCGGGGGACCGGAAGTAGAAGAAAAGATACCCGGAAGTGGCGGTCCACCTTCTTGCCCTTTTCGGTGCCGGTCACGTGGGGACGGCGCGGTGACGTGCCCGGCTCGGCTCGGCTCGGCTCGGCATGGCGGACGCGGCCTCGCAGGTGCTGCTGGGCGCCGGCCTCACCGCGCTCTCCCAGCCGCTCATGTACGTCAAGGTGCTGGTGCAGGTGAGAGCGGGCCGGGACCCCCCCCCGGGCTGCCCCCCCCCACCGCGAACCCCCCCCCCGCCGGGACCCTCCGCCGCGCGCCGAGCTGCCCGGGGCAGGGCGCGGCTGGGCCGGTTCCCCCCCCGGGTCTGCGCCGGGCGGTGACTCTGCGGGGCGCCCCAGCCTCCGCCCGGCTGCAAGCGGCGCTGCGAAGCCTCCGCCCGGCTCCGGGGGTTCAAAGTCCCGGAGGGACGCTGCCCTGCCGAGCAGCCCCTGAGCGATCCGTGCGGCAGCTCCCTGCCGGCTGTGCAGGCCCCGGTGCCCACTCCCAGCACGGGGAGTAGCCCCCTTCTCTGCTCTCCCAGCCATCCGGGATGTCTGTGCAGCGCCGAGCACGGCCTGGGGGCGCGGGCTGCTCTAGACATTATCCAGGCCCAGGACTTAGCTCCCCGCAGCTGCCTCCCATACAGAGCCTTGAGAATGCTAGAGCCACTGATCCCTGAGTACCCAGGCCGAGTCCACAACTGCCCCCCCCTTTGAAGCTAGCACGACTCTATCCTGCCCCCTCTCCCGCACCCGCCCATGAGCCCCGGTTTGCTCAGACCACAGTGAGAGCACCCAGCAGTTGTTGAAACAATTTACTCCTAGAGAGGGTGAAACCATGGTACAGAAACCCGGGGACCAGGAGAGCTCCGCACAGCCCCATGGAGCAGAATCTCCTCAGTCACAGGGAGGGGTTTCTGTCCCTGGCTCCCAACGCAGAGCCCTTGCTTGGAGAGCCACTGCCAGGAGGGGGCGGGGAAGGCGTCTTTCTCCAGTGCAGGACTTCGGCCTTGTTGGGCAAGGTGGCCGGGCAGGAGGCCTTGGGACCAGTACATAGCTCTCTCCTATTGTAGAAGAAATGCCTCTTTCTGGATGTTGCTGCCGTCAGACACTCTGCAAACTGCCTGTCGCACTCGCAGGCCATCCTGCCGCAGACGCTCAAGAGAGCGGCACTCCGTCCCCGATGGGCTACACGCAAACTCATAGGGCTGCCACTTCACTCTCCCCCGGCACTCTAAGGAGACCCTAGTGTGGCGGTAGCAGCAGTCGTGGAGGAAGCAACACTGGTCCACTGCGTCTAGGGGTGTCCCGGAGCCCCCGGTTCCACAGTGGCACCCATACAGGTTGAGAGCGAACAGCGGGGTCCGCAGTCTCTTCCGGTAACACCACAGAGTGAGACCCAGCTCCAGAAGGCTGCGTCTCCCTCGCCTGCTGCGTTGAGCCTCCGGGGCAGACTGTGACAGCAAGGTCACCAGCACTAGCCACATAGCGAATTTCATTGGGTCTGTGGGCATCTGCCGTGGGGGAGCTTGAACGGTCTGGTGCCCAGAGTGGCTGGGTCCCTTTCTGCCGCTCTCTCCTCTGGTTCTGTGCTCTGTAGAGCTGCCCAGCTCCCTTCTGCTTTACCTGGTGACGCTGGCTGTCGGGTCTCAGCCCAGGGTAGGAGCCGTCTTGGGCCACCATTGGCTGGAAAGAGGCGACATTCCAGTGGCAGGAGAGCATTTAACCCTTGAGCCCCCTGTATTCCCAGACAGTGGCCTGATGGAAGTATCTTACTCTATGCGAGTGCCAGTGGAGAAACCCCTTGAAATCTTTGTAAAGCAAAACCCATTTGTAACCCAAGGAGCAGCTGGGAGGTCAGCAGAGCTGCCTGCAAACCAGATTGCTGGGCATGACCCACACTTGTCAGGATCATGCACCGGCTTGTTCTGTGTCTGGCAGGTGCCCCACTCTCTGCAGCATTGTATCTAATCCGGTATCTGGATACCAAGGATAATAAGTGAGAGCTCCAGAAGTGTGCAGGGCCCTTCACAGATACCGGGTCCCTGACCAGAAGGACTTGCCACCTACTCTGGGGAGATGGAATGAACGAGGGTGGTATGCTGTGTGCTGGAGGAAGCAGATCAGGGAGTGGGGGTGTTGGGGAAGGGTATTGCTCAGAGATGGGAGATGATTTAATTCCGGCTTGGTCCTTAATTTTCTTTGGGGGAAAATAATTGAATGTATTTGTGATTCTCCTGTGCAATTCTAAAGGGCAGCCACCAGGGCTTGCGGTCTCCCCATGTCTTGCTGCCAAGGGGTTAACCCCGAGGCTGAACTGAATCCCTCCCACTGGCAGACTGTGGAGGCATTTGGGTCCACCACTAAATATAGCGTCTTTGGCTTCTGAACCCTTCAATTAGCTGCAGGGCACTGACAGTCCCGGGCCGGAAGGAGGCACTAGAAAATCACCAGGCTTTGATACGGCCCATGAGCAGATTGCTGCAGACTGTCTGTTTGTTTTGAAGGTGGGATATGAGCCGCTTCCTCCGACCCTGGGCAGAAATATATTTGGACGACAGGTTTACCAGCTACCGGGGCTCTTTGCATATGGTGAGTCCCTGTCTCTGGCATGCATGTGGATTGGGGATAGGGCAGGAAAGGAAGCCCCAAAGGGTGGGGGTTGTAGTTACTGGTGTGAAGATGGGGGAGCCCTCAGTGCCTGGGGAGTGAGGCCAGACCTCTCTGTTCTGGATTTCCTGGGGGGATCCCACCCTTGGGTTGTGCCACCAAGGCTGGTGTGTTCTGAAAGAAGGAGTCTGATTTCACCTCCAGATACCCTGTTGCCCTGTAGAGAGTGCACTGAGCTGGGAACCAGGGGACAGGAGTTCAAATCTCACTTCTACTCACTGCTGTCTGTATTTCCATGCACTTCACAGCCCTTATCACTGACCATGATCTTGTACCCTATCCCTAGCTGGCAGACAAGCATTAGCCCTCTCTCTAACAAAGGCATTGGTCACAAAGCTGCACAAAGTCATTTCACAAAGAGCTGGGGCTAGAGTCCTGGTCTCTAACATTGCAGACCCACTGCCTATCAGAATGAACGTCCCAAACATATGTGCCTTGGTTAGCCTGTCGCAAAGTCATATGCTACCTGCCTCCCCACCAAGTTCTGCTGCTTTGTGCCCTGCTGGCAAAGCATGTGTCAAGTTCCCTTTGTGGCTGGCCCACAGAGGATGTACCCATCACCGCTGTAGCCCCAGTGCTGGAAGTCTGCCTCTCTGAGGGCTCACGGGGAGGGCCAGGGCCTGGCAGTTACATGTGAAGGAACAACTCCTGTTCCTTTAATCGCACAGCAAGGAAATGTCCGTTAAAATAGGCTAGGGCAGTGGGGTTGGCGCCCCTCATGCTTGTGGTGTTTCACAGCTAAGCACATTATGAAGATAGACGGAAGAGCCGGACTCTTCAAAGGGTTGACTCCCAGACTCTGCTCAGGCGCCATCGGCACCATTGTGCACGGCCAGGTGTTACAGGTATGCCAGGCGGGGCTGGAAGGCCGTCGCAAGCCCCTCGCGAGCGGCTGCTGCCCCAGGCTGTCTGCACGGCCGCAGCTGGCCCCACCCTGAGGGGGTTGGGTAATTGTCCAGGTCCAAAGGGGTCCCTTGTGCTCTTGCTCCACACGGAGGAGGCGTCCGGGGGGCTGAGTTCTGGCCCAGCAGGGTGTCGGCTCCTCTCTCGGGGCTCGCTGTGGTTTCTAGTGGGTCCTGGGGCTGTCTTCCCCTATGGGAGTGTTGGAGGCCGCTTGCCGTCAGTCCCCATAGCATTCTGTCCTGGCCTGGCCTACCCAGGCAGCCGCAGCCTGCATGTGGGGGCAGTGAAGCCCTGGTGCTTTTGCGCCCCTCCCTGGCTGCCTGGGCCCAATGAGACCTCCATATCCCAGTGGCCTTTGCTGTACTAACTCTGTCCCCTTGCCCCCTAGCGGTACCAGGAAGCTGACCAGGAGGAGGTATGTTAGAGCTGGTTTCTGGATCCTTTCCTTTGTAGGCTCCTCTCCAAGCTCTGCCCTGCCGTGGGGAAAGGGGAGATGGTAGGAACGTGCCCTGTCAGGAGTACAGGGGGTTGGGAGATGTCCACTTATACAAAGCCTGGTGTGGTCAGGGAGGTGGGGGGCTGGGTGGATGGGCCCAGCGAGGTGCAGGGTGGGCTTGGACTGAATGGCTTTTAGATGTTACTGCACTGGGAATATCGAATAACAAAGGGGACCAAGGCAGGGCCTGCTGCTCTCCATGCTGGCTCTATGGGCGGGGCAATGTCATTTGGGAAGTGGGTAGGGGGGAGCTCTCCTACCTCAACCTCTCTCATGTCCTCTCCCCAGGAGCCGGGGGCCAGCCTTAAGGAGCCCGTGTCCTCGTTGGAGCAGGTCATCAAGGAGGTGAGCGAAGGCCCATGCCCAAGGGAACTTAGTGGCCAGGGCAGCGTGTGGGGCTTGTGGATCCTCCGTTGCTGGAGCTGGATCCCTCTGGGGTGAAGTGTATGTCACGCTGTCTGGAGGGTTCGCGTCCATGAGTGCCTACCTCAAGGCAGGCTGTCAGAAATGAGGCAGCCACCCCAGGCTGGGAGTGTGTGCTAGAATTAGATTTCATCAAATGTGAGCTCCTGGATCCCTGTAACTGACTAGGGAGTCACAGACAGTCCCCTTAGACTCTCCAGCCTGTCTTGCCATGCAGGCAAACTGGACTTAGTGATACATGGTCACTTACTCCAAAAATCACACCACATTCACGTTACTTCCAGTCCCAAGGGAACAGTCACTTACCCTAGATCGGTTGTCACCCCGGGTCTTACACCAAAGACGACGCCTGTAGCCAGTCCTGTAATAATCTATCTAAAGGTTTATTAACTAGGAAAAAGGAATAAGAGTTTTGTACAGGTTAAAGCAAGCAAACATACACACCAATGAGTTACCATCTGAATCCCAAGAATGACAGAGCTGTAATGAGCAACAATTCAAAGTGTCTTTCCGGGCAGCCCCTGGAGATCTCTGGCTTCAGTTTAGAGTCCCTGGCCCTTCAGAGTTCAAACAGCCAAAAAAGGGGGAAATTTTCCTGTTGCTTTGTCTCATTTCCTTGATTCAGCTCCCAAGCCCACAGGACGAGCTACATTTTGGAATTTGGGAGGAGCATGGGTTGTTATAGCAGGGTAAGAGAGAGGCAAGACAGAACTGGGGGGGAGATGTCAAATTAGTATCTTAGGTGTCAAATCAGTATATTAATGCGAGAAGTATGGGGAATAATCAGGAAGACTTGAAATGCTAGTAAATAAACACAACTATGACATAGTTGGTATCACAGAGACTTGGTGGGATAATAAGCATGGCTGGAATATTGGTATAGAAGGATACAGCTTGCTCAGGAAGGACAGGCAGGGAAAAAAGCGAGGAGGTGTTGCCTTGTATATTAAAAAGTATACATTTGACTGAGGTTGAGATGGAAATAGACAGAGTTGTTGAAAGTCTCTGGGTAAGAATAAAAGGGGTGAAAAACAAGGGTGATGTTATGGTAGGGGTCTACTACAGACCACCTAAGGAGGAAGAAGAAATGGATGAGGCTTTTTTAAAACTAACAAAATCATCCAAAGCCTAGGACTTGATGGTGATAGGGGACCTCAACTACTCAGACATCTGTTGGGAAAATGACACAGTTTATCCAATAAGTTCTTGGAATGTAATGGAGACCATTTTTTATTTCAGAAGATGGAGAACGCTACTGGTGGAGCCTGTTCTAGATTTGATTTTGACAAATAGGGAGAAAGTGGTTGACAATTTGAAAGTGGAAGGCAGCTTTTGTGAAAGTGATCATGAAATGATAGTTCATGATTCTA
The DNA here is from genome assembly GCF_009764565.3 of Dermochelys coriacea. Lineage (NCBI taxonomy): Eukaryota > Metazoa > Chordata > Testudines > Dermochelyidae > Dermochelys > Dermochelys coriacea. The sequence continues at coordinate 6,664,327 of NC_050073.1, read as the reverse complement.
AGGAATAGTAGGAGGGAGAACAGCAAAATAAAGACAATGGATTTTAAGAAGGCAGACTTTAGCAAACTCAGGGAGTTGGCAGGTAAGATCCTATGGGATGCAAGTCTCAGGGGAAAAACAACTGAAGACAGTTGGCAGTTTTTCAAAGAGATGTTATTAAGGGCACAAGAGCAAACTATCCCACTGCATAGGAAAGACAGGAAGTATGGCAAGAAACCACCCTGGCTTAACCAGGAGATCTTCAATGATCTGAAACTCAAAAAGAGAGTCCTACAAAAAGTGGAAACTAGGTCAAATTACAAAGGATGAAAATAAACAAATAACACAAGTATGTAGGGGCACTATTAGAAAGGCCAAGGCACAAAACAAAATCAAACTAGCTAGACACATAAAGGGTAACAAGAAAACCTTCTACAAATACATTAGAAGCAAGAGGAAGACCAAAGACAGAGTAGGCCTGTTACTCAATGAGGGGGGAAAAACAATAACCGAAAATGTGGAAAGGGCAGAGATGCTTAATGACCTCTTTGTTTTGGGTTTCACCAAGAAGGTTGGTGATGATTGGACGTCTAACGTAGTGAATGCCAGTGAAAATGAGGTAGGATCAGAAGCTAAAATAGGGAAAGAACTAGTTAAAAATTACTTTGACAAGTTACAGAGTAGCAGCCGTGTTAGTCTGTATTCGCAAAAAGAAAAGGAGTACTTGTGGCACCTTAGAGACTAATAAATTTGTTAGTCTCTAAGGTGCCACAAGTACTCCTTTTCTTTTTGACAAGTTAGATGTCTTCAGGTCACCAGGGACTGATGAAATGCATCTTAGAATACTCAAGGAGCTGACTGAAGAGCTATCGGAGCCATTAGCGATTATCTTTGAAAAGTCATGGAAGACTGGAAAAGGGCAATGATAGTGCCCATCTATAAAAAGAGAAATAAGGACAACCCAGGGAATTACAGACCAGTCAGCTTAACTTTTGTACCTGGAAAGATAATGGAGCAAATAATTAAGTAAGCAGTTTGCAAACATCTAGAAGAAAATAAGGTGATAAGTAACAGTCGGCATGGATTTGTCAAGAGCAAATCATGTCAAACCAACCTGATAGCTTTCTTTGACAGGATAACAAACCTTGTGGATGGGGGGAAGTGGTCGACATGGTCTATCTTGCCGTTAGTAAAGTTTCTGATACTGTCTCCCATGACCTTCTCATAAACAAACTAGGGAAATGCAACCTAGATGGAGCTACTTACTCTAAGGTGGGTGAATAACTGGTTGGAAAACTGTTCCCAGAAAGTAGTTATCAGTCATAGTCATGCTGGAAAGGCATAACAAGTGGGGTCCCTCAGAGATCAGTTCTGGGTCTGGTTCTATTCAGTATCTTCATTGATGATTTAGATAATGGCATAGAGAGTACACTTATAAAGTTTGTGGACGATACCAAGCTGGGAGGGGTTCCAAGTGCTTTGGAGGATAGGATTATAATTCAAAATGATCTGGACAAACTGGAGAAATGGTCTGAGGTAAATAGGATGAAATTCAATAAGGACAAATGCAGAGTACTCCACTTAGGAAGGAACAATCAGTTGCACACGTACAAACTGGGAAATGACTGCCTAGGAAGGAGTACTGCAGAAATGGATCTGGGGGTCATAGTGGATCACAAGCTAAATATAGGTCAACAGTGTAACACTGTTGCAAAAAAAGCAGTCATCATTCTGGGATGTATTAACAGGAGTGTTGTAAGCAAGACAGGAGAAGTAATTCTTCTGCTCTACTCCACGCTGATTAGGGCCTCAACTGGAGTATTGTGTCTAGTTCTCGGTACCATGTTTCAGGAAGGATGTGGACAAATTGGAGAAAGTCCAGATGAAAATGATGAAAGGTCTAGAAAACATGATCTATGAGGGAAGATTAAACAAATCCAATGTTTTCATTCTGGAAAAGAGAAGACTGAGGGGGGACATAAGTTTTCAAGTACATAAAAGGTTGTTACAAGGAGGAGGGAGAAAATTGTTCTTAACCGCTGAAGACAGGACACAAAGCAATGGGCTTAAATTGCAGCAAGGGAGGCTTAGGTTGGACATTAGGAAAAACTTCCTAACTGGTTAAGCACTGGAATAAATTGCCTAGGGAGGCTGTGGAATCTCCATCATTGAAGATTTTTAAGAGCAGGTTAGACAAACACCTGTCAGGAATGGTCTAGATAATAGTTAGTCCTGCCATGAGTGCAGGGGACTGGACTAGATGACCTCTCGAGGTCCCTTCCAGTCCTAAGATTCTACATGAGTCTTCTTATAAGGCTAATCCCTATCTTGAGCACAATTACCAGAGAGGTGACCTGCTCTGGGCTTCAGCTACAAGGTTGTCGGTTCTTAGCTAACACCTGCAGCCTGGGCAAGAGCTGGCAACTGGCCTGCCAGGGTCACAGTCTGCATCCTCATTTCCCCCTGCTAGAGCCCTCTCTTCTTGGCCCAGCGAGTCGCCCCCTTAGCAGGGTCCTGGCTGCCACCCGCTCCCTGGGGTGCCCATTGCTCTGAACCTCTCTCCACCCCCCGACTATGGCATCACTCCCCTTCCCTCCTTTCCTGAAGCCTCTTCACACATGCCCCTGCCCCACACGCCACATTTCATCAGCAGGGCAGCCTTCAGGCACTGCCTCCTGCTGCACTCCAGGCACATCTGGCTGTGTGGGGCAGAGACCCAGACTTGCTCCTAGAGCTAGTGCTCCTTTTCTTTTTGCGAATACAGACTAACACGGCTGCTACTCTGAATCCTAGAGCTAGGCGTCCAGTCGCTGATGGGCCAAGCCGCAGGGCTGTGTTGGCTTTGGCCATGTGGCAGAGTGGCATGTGTGCTGTGGAGAGTTGGCTCCTGGCACCTCCCATAGCATGCAGCTGGGAGTGCTGAGACTCGACTGCCCCCAAGCGGCTCCCCCACAGCATTTCCACCAGCCCCCCACTGCCCTGCTTTCTGCCGCCTCTCTCCCACCGCCCCTGCGCCACCTCTGCTGTGGCCCTTCCCCTCCTTGTTTGCTCTCCGCTGCACACGTGTCCTGGCTGAGCCCTAATGGCCTGTGTCTGTTCCAGACTTCCCGAGAGATGGTTGCCCGTTCTGCCGCAACGCTAGTCACCCATCCCTTCCACGGTAGGTACCCAGTGCTGTGGGGGCAGTTGAGTGGGGCTCCCGCCCAGCCCTGCTCCATGGGATCCACCCATGGAGACCAGTGCTGGGGTAATGGGCTGGGTACAATTCAGGGCCCAGCCAGTCCTCAGCAGATCTCCTGGCTGAATCAGCCTGTGAACCCTTGGTGCCGGGGCCTGTGACCCTGTGCTGATGCCCCAAGTTCAGAGGGCAAAGGTTCCCAGTGTGCCGTGTCTGACCCCACAGGACTGGGGTGGCGGGGGTGCAGCCCGGCTCCCCCACGCTGACCCTGCTGTGTCTGGCTCTGCCCGCAGTGATCACGCTGAGATGCATGGTGCAGTTCATTGGCAGGGAGACCAAGTACAGGTAAGGGCCTGGTGAGAGAGGTTGGGACCAGGGGTCCTGCAAGCACTGCCAGGGCAGTGGGTAGCTGGTGTGGTCGGGGGGGAGGGCTTGGCATATGGGTGGCTGGCAGGGGGCAGTTAAGGACATGGTAAACCGCAGTCCCTTCCCTTGGGAGCCACGTGTGACAGCATCTCTCTTCTCTGTCTCCCGTCGGCCCAGTGGCATCTTCAGCCCCTTCGTCACCATCTACCGGGAAGAGGGCATCCTGGGCTTCTTTGCGTGAGTCCTGCAGCCAGGAGGCAGTGGGAGCCCCTGGGAGGCGGGTGTGTGTGCCCTACGGGGGCGGGAATGGTGGGAGGGAATCCTTGGGAGGTGGGGGTGGGAATGGGAAGGGAGCCCTTTGGAGGCAGGGGTGTGCACCCTGCGGGGGTGGGAGCGGGGCTAGGGCACCCCTGGGAGGTGGGGATGGGGGTAGGTGCCCTTGAGAGGTGGGGGCCCATCCAGCTTGTCAGGGAAAGCAGCAGGGACTCTGCTGGCCAGGCTCCACCCTGTGGTTCAGAGGAAGGGGCCATGAATTCTCCTCCCAGCTCGTCCTCTGGCCACTGCTGTTTCTGGGCCCTGCGTCACAGCCCAGGGGTCTCCCAATCTCCCCCTGCTGGCGAGGAAGTTAGGGCAAGTCCCTGAATCTCTCTGTGCTGCAGCCCCCACATGCTGCCCGGGGGGAAACTTGCCCAGGATTGTGGGGTGGGACCCAGCTCATCCCTGCAAGAGAGGGGCTGCCCCTTGTGCTGGAGGAGGCTCCTGCCAGCCTGGGCCCGGGGGGCACCCTCTGCTCACTCACCTGCTGTGTTTCTTTCAGGGGGCTCGTTCCCCGGCTGCTGGGCGACGTGCTGTCGCTGTGGCTCTGTAACATGCTGGCCTACCTCATCAATACCTATGCACTGGAGAACGGGGTAGGCCGCTGAAGCATCGCCCTGGTGGCTGCCCAGGGTGTGGGGCCAGGAGGCAAACTGAGTTGGGGGGGGACTGGGAGGTGACCCGCTCAGCCTGGGAAGGTCCCATCTCTGCTGGGCCTGGCCTGCGCTCCCCTTTGTGTGCTGCTCTCCCAGCACCGGGCCGGGGAGCCTGTCCTAGCAGCGGCCGTGACCCGCATGGGGACGGTTTGGGTTTCAGGCCCTGGCGGAACCCAGCGTGCAGACTCGGTGCGGGGAATTGGGGCAGAGGCAGCCCCCTGTGTCTGGGGATGGAGGGGCCGGGCTGTGGCAGGGCACAGGGTCTCCTTGTTCAATGCGTTTCCCTCCCTCTCTAGGTCTCCACCATGAGCGAGATGAAGAGCTACTCACAGGCTGTCACTGGAGTGCGTGTGTAACCCCTACTCTCCTCTCGGGGGTGGGGGGCAGGGGTAGCCCCACGGAGCTGCCCTGGAGTGGGAGGGGCCAGTTTGAGGGAACCAGTTTGAGGGGGGTGAGGTTGGTGCACTTATGTGACTCTCACAGGTTTGAGTAGCAGCCGTGTTAGTCTGTATTTGCAAAAAGAAAAGGAGGACTTGTGGCACCTTAGAGACTAACAAATTTATTAGAGCATAAGCTTTCGTGAGCTACAGCTCACTTCATCGGATGCATTTATTATTATTTATTATTAAAGCTTATGCTCTAATAAATTTGTTAGTCTCTAAGGTGCCACAAGTACTCCTTTTCTTTATGTGACTCTAAATCACTAGTTGGTGCTGCATGTTGGGTGAACTCTCCACCCTCTACTGCACCTTGGCCTGGCCCCAGTCGGCCCCCTCCCCTTGGGCATGTTGTGCCCACTGCCCTACCCGTCCAGCCCACGTCTGTCCCGAGCAGGCGCTGCTGCCTGGCTCAGACCATGTGCTCTCTGGTGACCCGGGAAGGGAAGGACAAAGACCTCTTCGCCCAGGAGTGAGTCAGTGAGTGCCAGCGAGCTTCCTCTCTTGGCCAGGGCCCCGCTGAGATACCCTCTCTCTCCATTCCTTGTGCTCCTGGGGCTGGAGGGCTCCAGGTGGGGCTGCGAAGCCAGCACCCCGCCATGCTAACTGGTCCATCTCTCGTGCCTGCAGTTCTTCGCCAGTATGCTGACGTACCCCTTCGTGCTCGTCTCCAACCTGATGGCCATTAACAACTCTGGGTGAGTGCCCCGCACACCGTCCTGAGCCAGCTGCACGCTCCCCCTGCAACCCGAGGATGCCTGCTCCAGCCCTGAGGAGCAGGGGGCGCAGTGGCTCCTGTACAGGAGGCAGGGAGACGCAGCATCTCCCCCCACACATCCTATAGGGTTTGCTCTGGGAATCCGGAGCCAGGCTTCCCAACTGAGCTCCCATGAGGATGTTCCGACCCCTCGGGGGCTGGGGAGAAACCCTTCAGAGGGGGAGCGGAGTCGCTGTCATTGGCTGCTGATGTGGAATGTGAACAGCAGGCACCGGCAGGCGAGAGTGCTCTGCCCAGCCCAGACAAAGCATCGGGTGGGTGGCTGGGGACGCTGAAGGCTGCGACATTCAGATACAAGGAGGTGGCTTTTCCCCCAGTGTGTGAGGGGCCTGTGGAACTCCCTGCCACTGGAGGGACCTGAGGGAGGTTCAAAGAGGGACCGGATCGGTCAAGGGAGAGCACGGTTAGCCAGAGTTGAAGGGTGCTGAACCTCCTGCTTTGAGCTGGAGCCCATCCCCCAGGGCTTGTCTGCACAGGGAAGCTGAGCTGGAGTGATGAGTGAAAGTGGCAAAAGCCCCCGTGTGTCCACTGTCAGGCCGGGGTAACGGCGCATCCACGGGTCTGGGAAGGGGAAGGAGCCGTGCCAGGGAGAGGCACCTTCCCTGAGGGTAGCTGCAGCCCTGCTGGGGCTGGTGCTGGGAACAGGTCACCCCCCACCTGCAGAGTCACCCCCCGTGAAACACTTCTGGGCCTAGCGACTTGATGGCAGAGTGGGAGGGTTGGACAGATCATCCCCTCCCTGCTGCAGCTGGCACAGCTGCAATCCTGGGCTCTGGCCCCATCTGTGTGTGTGTCGTCCATTCCCCATCCCCCCTTCAGCCTGACGTGGAGCTAGTCCTGGCTGCGCTCGCAGCTCACTCCCTGTCCGTCGCACAGGCTCCTGTGGCTCCCCTCTTCCCCAGATGCTTGGCAGGCTCTTGGGCTCCCTGGCCATGTCCCTGCAGCGCCTCCCCTCCCATGTCACCCTCGGCTGCTTGCCAGGAGCAAAATCGCAGGTTGCAGCCTACCAGGATAGACCCGGGCCTGTTTGGGTGCGACAGCCTGTCCCTGTCCACCCTGCAGTAGCAGCTGGGACTTGGAGGGGTGAATCAGCCCCCCCCGGGCCCTGGGGATGTTGCTACTGCGGCCCTTGGCCATCTCACTAGGGAGCATCAGCTCTGGCCCCAGGAGAAAGGCTGCTCTCCTGGTGCCCATCTGCCCCTCTGTAGTGTGGGGGGCAGGAAGCTCTGGCCATGGGGAAATGGACGGATCTTGGGGCCTGACTCGGGGCCCTGTTAAAGCTACATAGCTCAGAAGGGCTCCGACTGGAAGTGGTGCTGGGGAGGCCAGGGAGGGCTCTGGGAACAGGCTGCGGTGGGTTGGTCGGCAGGGGGTGACCCAGTTGCGGCCCCCGGGGCCACTGGCTGCTGCAGAGGTCTTGGGGGGGCCATTTGCTGTTTCTCACTGCCACTCCCTCCCCACTTTCTCTCTTGCAGGCTGGCTGGTGGCCTCCCCCCCTACGCACCCAACTACTCCTCCTGGTTAGACTGCTGGAGCCAGCTGCTCAAGGAAGTATGTCCCAGCCTCACCCCAGACCCATAGTGCAGTGATGCCATGTGTGGGGCAGCCGTGCCTGGCACTCATCGCGGGGTGGGGGTTATAAAAGGGTGGGGCGTGCTGGCCCTGCAGCATGGATAGGAGGGCTGGCAGACTGGGGCCTGGGTGCCCTGCCTGGGTGGCCGGCAGAGGGAAGCAGGGCAGGCCACCCTGACAGCCGTCTCCTCTCCTCTCCGTGCAGGGGAACATGAGCCGAGGCAACAGCCTGTTTTTCCGGAAGGTGCCTGCGGGGAAGCTGTACGTGTGGGAGGAGAAGCGGTTCCACTGAGGCCGGAGCTGGGCGAGGGGCCCGGGGTCGGGCCCGAGGCTGGGCCGGATGCACTGAATGATGGGAGAGTGGTGATTTCTATACAGTTTTTTTTTTTAAATAATGATTCAATCTTGGGAAATGGAGACTGTGTGCAAGTCTGAGAGTCAGTCATGGGGCAGTGCAGGCTGGGTGCGGGGGTCGGCTGCCTGGCTGGGGGTGGGGGGCACTGCTCTGGTGGGATAGCTCCCTGGCTTGGGGTGGGGGCTCTGTGTCCTGGTGGGACTGCTCCCTGGCTGGGGCACCCTGCCCTGCTGGGACTCCTCCCTGGCTCGGGGGGGGGGGGGGGGAGGCTGGCTCTACCCCTGGGTCTGCCTACAGATGTGCCTGCCCTTCTCTGCTGTCGGTTCTGGCTGTGAAGGAGATACCACACACTGGCCTGGTGCCCCCGGCTGGGCCCCACAGCGCTGCTCCCTGTCGTGGCTCCCCAGGATCAGTTCTATGCCCCAGCTTTTAAACCACTTCTTGGAGGAACCCTGTGACGTGCCAGCCTCCCAAGGGGACTCTCTCTTTCTCCAGGGCCGACCACACGGCTCCAGCCCTCCTGCTTCACCCCGCAAGCTCTGCCCAGCACGTCCCACTGAGCCAGACTCCTGGAAAGGCCTGGCTGCTCTTTGGGGACCAGTGTCCCCCAGCCAGTGTTTGTAGTGACATCCCAAAGCCTTTTCCACACAGCACAAGGTTTATTGGTTGCCTGGATCCTGGCCGGGGAGGTCCCTAGGGCAGCAGAGAGAAGTGAAGGTGAAGACCAGGGCCCCACCCAGCCAAGCTGCTGAAGACCCAAAAATGGATCCTGTTTCTATCTCTTTAGTCCTAGCTGGGAGCTCCTGAGTCTCACCAAAAGCCAACTCTTCTTCTTTGTGGAGCCTCCATTGCTCTGGATTGGTTTTGATCCTGACCACCCAGTTCTTGCCCCCCAGCCATCTGACACACCCCTTCCTGTCTCTGAGCTGCAAAGTACAGAGGGAAACTGAGGCATACAGACATTAAATCTATTACAGAAAATTCTTTGTCCCACCCCCTGAGAGGAAGGGGATGTGTGTCCCTAGGGCCTGCAAGAAGCTGGAGTGCCCCACCCCCTCTCCACACTGCTACTGACCTACTAGCAAGGGAGAGGAGAGCCTACCATGTCTGCTGTGGGGTGGTCCCCTCCCCCCCACCCCACGGCTCACTGGGGCTGCAGCTGGGCCCAGCCACATAGGGAGGAGCAGCCTGTGCACTGGGACTAGTAGAGGGCAGGTCAGTCCCATGTCACCTGCCAAGGGCGTCTATTCTGGGGGGAAGGGAGAAGAGCGGATGCTCCTCCCTGTGTTTGGGCCCAGCAGGGCTCTGTCATGAGGTCCTACAGCTGCTGCCCTCCCATGTGTAGTGCGCCATCATAAACACAAGCCCTGGCCTGGCTTACCTGCTGGCCCTGGAGCAACCATCCAAGGCCAGCATCTGCCCCCTATCACCACGGGGGAGGTAAGGGGTGGGCCACAGCTGGGACATGTGGTCAGAGCCCAAGGGAGCTTGCACCAAAGCTTTGGCAAGACCAGGCACAGCTCCTGGAAAGGGGACAGCCCCCCACCCCTGCCCAGCCAAGCAACAAACTGCCTGGGGAAGGGAGCGGGAGAGCGCCCCCTGCTGAGCCCTCAGTGTGGGGCACGGGGGCGGCACCCTGAGCGGAGAGTACCCCCTGCTGAGCCCATGGCACGGGGGCGGCCCCCTGAGTGGAGAGCGCTCCCTGCTGAGCCCTCGGCACGGGGTACGGGGGCGGCACCCTGAGCGGAGAGCGCCCCCTGCTGAGCCCTCGGCACGGGGGCGGCACCCTGAGCGGAGAGTGCCTCTTGCTGAGCCCTCAGCACGGGGTACAGGGGCGGCACCCTGAGCGGAGAGCGCCCCCTGCTGAGCCCACGGCACGGGGGCAGCACCCTGCTGAGCCCTCAGCACAGGGCACGGGGGCGGCACCCTGCGTGGAGAGCGCCCCCTGCCTAGCCCTCGACATGGGGGAGGCCCCCTGAGCGGAGAGCGCCCCCGCTGAGCCCTCGGCACGGGGTACAGGGGCGGCACCCTGAGCGGAGAGCGCCCCCTGCTGAGCCCTCACCCTGCTCTCTGGAGCCAGCACTGACTACCAGGGGAGAGCGCCCCCTGCTGAGCCTCCACCCTGCTCCAGGGGATAATGGCCCACGAGCTAGTCTCCTATACCAGGCCCTGGCTTCCCAAGGGCTGCCGGCTGAGCTCCCCGGTGGCTGGTCAGTGTGTCCCCTTCAGGGGGGCGACAGAGTAATAGGTCCCTGGAAGTGGCTGGGCCATGTCCCCGTCCCCTCCCCTCCCCCAGTGCTAGGGGCTGTCAGAGCATGGCCGTCCCCCAGAGCTGGGCGCAGGGCCCTGGGCCGTGTCCCTGTCTCCTCCCCTCCCCCAGTGCTACGGGCTGTCAGAGCATGGCCGTCCCCCAGAGCTGGGCGCAGCGTCCTGGGCCAAGTCCAGGGCACTGGCTGGCAGGGACTGGGCGAACCCAGGCCTCACCACCAGCTGGTAGAACACCCCAGGCAGGATGCGGAAGCCGAGGCCTTGCAGGTGGTGCAGTGAAGGCTCGTTGTGGGGCAGTACCCTGGTGTACACAGGGAAGCCGCGGGCATGCAACTGTGCCGCCAGTATCCCCACCACGGACCCTATGTGGCGCTGGCCGCGATGCTCCGGGAGCGTGTAACCGTGCATCAGGGCAGCCAGCGGGTCGGTGAGGGACCAGGAGATTGGGGGCCCCTCAGGGGCCAGCAGGCAGGCGTTGGGGAAGTGGCGGATCAGGAGGCACAGATAGCGCAGGCTCCAGCTGTTCCCCCCAAACATCCAGGCGTCGCTGAGTAGCATGGCATGGGCGGGGGACACAGGGGCCAGCCTGAGCCCCTTGTCAGGCCTGCAACACAGGGCAGGGGGGGAGAGAGACACGGGGTGGGGTGGGGTGAGCACAAAGGGGATTGACCTGGCACGGGGAGGGGGCAGAATAGAACCAGCCGGGCGGGGGAAGGGGTAAGTCTAGGGGAGCGGAGGGGGCGCAACCAAACATGGGAGGTTGACCCAGCTTGGGGGGTGGGGTGCAGGGGCCTGGGGGGGTCGACCTGGTACAAGGGCAAGTGAGCCCAGGGAGCAGAAATTGAGCTGGTATGACATGGCACAGGAGGGGAGCAGGGTCCGGCGTTACCATCTTCCCAGTTGTGGGGCTGAGATGGGCTGGACAGAAAATTGGGGGTGGAGGTGTTGCCGAATGTCAAACTGGGGGGGCACGGAATGTATCCTGTGGGGGAGGGGTGTGCCACCCAGCTCTGAAGGGGAGCCCTGCGGGGAGGGGATTGAGCCAGGCCCCGGCACATGGCGGGAGGGGATCAACACACACCGGAGGCCTTGCACAGGGGCTGTCTGACAAGGCCCAGTCCAGCCCCAGCAGAGTCACCGCTGCTGATGGGCCTCGGCTAAGCTCAGCTCCCTGAGATGAAAGCACCAGGGCTCAGCCGGCAGCGAACCCCCTGCCTGGGGACCTGCTCACTGACAGGGAAGGGGGGACCAGGGGGTCTGTGCTTGGAGCGCTGTTAGCCTGGGGAACTCATTGTCACCATCTCTAGGGCGCAATGGAGGCCTCTGGCCTGGCGCCCCAGGGTCCTTCCCTTCCCCCAGCCCCGCTGCCCCCTCCATCTAGCCCAGGCTGGTTGTGTACATTGCCCCATTCTCTCCCACATGCCTCATATCTGGGGGGCACCTACCGGTACTGGGGCATGGCAGGCGGGTCTGGGTGCAGCAGCGGCCGGTACGGATACATCTCCATCTCAAGCCCCCTGGCCCTGGCAATGTCCCTGATGGTCTCGTATACCCCATCCTGCAACCCTGCAGGGACAGCCATGCACTGTCAGCAGGGTCCCCCTGAAAGGTGCCCCTGGACGTGAGGGGCCCAGCCTGGTGGGGAAGAGCAGCAGGGAGGGGCCAAGGGCCACCGTGAGCCGGCATGACCCAACTGGGGATTCCCAAACTTGGCTCATTCAGGATCCTGGGCCTGGATGGAGAAGAGGCCCAGTCGGGGCTACTGCTCCTCGGGGCTACTGGCCCGGGGGGGAGGGGTCCAGGTAGGCTCCTCAGGGCTATTGGCCTATGGGTGGAGGGGGAGCAGGCCAGCTCCTCTGGGTTGTTGGCCCGTGGGGGGGAGGGGTCTAGGTGAATTCCTTGGGGCTATTAGCACATGGCGGGGGAGGGACTCAGGCGGACCCCTCAGGGCTATTGGCCCGTGTGGGGAGAGGGGCCTGGGCTGGCTCCTCAGGGCTATTGGCCTGTGGGAGGGTAGCGGTCCTGCCCCCTGTGTGGCAGATGCTGGATGGAGCAGGGCTGGAGGGGCTCACCCTGTATCTGGAAGGCCTGGCCCCAGTCCACGGCACGGCTGTTCCCCAGCAGGGCCCGGCAGGCGCCCTCATCCCGGTAGAAGGCCGTGTACAAGTTGGTGCCAAAATCACTTGGGTCCCATGCCACCTGCAGGGGGACACTGCCTGGGGGTGAGCGCAGCCTCTGCCCCCCCCATGACCTTCAGGGATGGCAATGGGGGAGCAGGGCACAGCAAGCCCCAAGGCAGAGATTGAGGAGGAGGGAAGGAGCCCTGTGAACAGAGCCAGGGGGCTTAGGGCAGAATGGGCCAGGAGGTTCTGGGCAGCAGGAAGGGGAGACAGGCTGTGGGGAGGTGGGGCAGACAGAAGTGGGAGGTTACACCAAGCAGGGAAAGGGGCAAGGAAGTTGGGGAGGGGACCGGGGCAGAGATGGCATCCACCCGGGGAGGGGAGGGGGCAGTGATGGCATCAGCCCGTGGAGGGGAGAGGGGCAGTGATGGCATCAGGTGGAGGAAAGGAGCAGGGCAGGGATGGCGTTGGGGGTGAGGGGAGCGGGGCAGGGATGGTGTCAGGTGGGGGAGGGGAGGGTTGCAGTGATGGCATCAGGCGGAGGATGGGAGCGGGGCAGGGATGACGTCAGGCGGGGGAGGGGAGCGGGGCAGGGATGGCATCAGGCGGGGGAGGGGAGCGGGGCAGGGATGGCGTGAGGCGGGGGAGGGGAGGATTGCAGTGATGGCGTCAGGCAGAGGATGGGAGCGGGGCAGGGATGGCGTCAGGTGGGGGAGGGGAGGGTTGCAGTGATGGCGTCAGGTGGGGGAGGGGAGGGGGCAGGGATGGCGTCAGGCGGAGGAGGGGAGCGGGGTAGGGATGGCGTCAGGTGGCGGAGGGGAGCGGGGCAGAGATGGCATCAGCTCGGGGAGGGGGCAGTGATGGCATCAGCCCAGGGAGGGGAGAAGGGCAGTGATGGCGTTGGGGGGGAGGGAGCGGGGCATGATGGTGTTCAGGCGGGGATGGGAACGGGGCACGATGGCTCATGGCAGGGGGAGCGGGAAAGGGATGCGTGATGTGGGGGGGGGAGCAGGCATGGATGGCGTTCAGGCGGGGAGGGGTGGGGCAGGGATAGCGTCAGGCGGGGGAGGGGAGGTTTGCAGGATGGCTCAGTGGGGAGGGGAGGTTGCGTGGTTGTCAGCGGGGGAGGGGAGCGGGGCAGGGATGGCGTGAGGTGGGGGAGGGGAGCGGGGCAGGGGTTGCGTGAGGCGGGGGAGGGGAGCGGGGCAGGGGAGCGGGGCAGGGGTGGCGTGAGGTGGGGGAGGGGAGCGGGGCAGGGATGGCGTCAGGCGGGGGAGGGGAGCGGGGCAGGGGAGCGGGGCAGGGATGGCGTGATGCGGGGGAGGGGAGCGGGGCAGGGATGGCGTGAGGCGGGGGGGGGAGCGGGGCAGGGGAGCGGGGCAGGGATGGCGTCAGGCGGGGGAGGGGAGCGGGGCAGGGGTGGCGTGAGGCGGGGGAGGGGAGCGGGGCAGGGGTGGCGTGAGGCGGGGAGGGGAGCGGGGCAGGGGAGCGGGGCAGGGGTGGCGTCAGGCGGGGGAGGGGAGCGGGGCAGGGTGGCGTGAGGCGGGGGAGGGGAGCGGGGCATGGGAGGGAGCGGGGCATGGGTGGCTCAGCGGGGAGGGGAACGGGCAGGGGTGGCGAGGCGGGGATGGAGCGGGGCAGGGAGGGGATGGGGCAGGGGTGGTCAGGCGGGGCAGAGGAGGGGGCAGGGGTGCGTGAGCGGGGCAGGACGGGGCAGTGGCGTGAGGGGAGGGGACGGCAGGGGTGGCGTGAGGCGGGTAGGAGCGTGGGCAGGGGAGGCGGGGCAGGGTGGCGTGAGGCGGGGAGGGGAGCGGGGCAGGGTGGCGTGAGGCGGGGGAGGGGAGCGGCAGGGGACGGGGCGGTGGAGGCGGGGAGGGGAGCGGGGCAGGGGTGGCGTGAGGCGGGGGAGGGGAGCGGGGCAGGGGAGCGGGGCAGGGGTGGCGTGAGGCGGGGAGGGGAGCGGGGCAGGGGTGGCGTGAGGCGGGGCAGGGAGCGGGGCAGGGGTGGCGTCAGGCGGGGGAGGGGAGCGGGGCAGGGGTGGCGTGAGGCGGGGGAGGGGAGCGGGGCAGGGGAGGGGAGCGGGGCAGGGGTGGCGTCAGGCGGGGGAGGGGAGCGGGGCAGGGGTGGCGTGAGGCGGGGGAGGGGAGCGGGGCAGGGGAGGGGAGCGGGGCAGGGGTGGCGTGAGGCGGGGGAGGGGAGCGGGGCAGATGGGAGGGGCCCAGCAAAGGCCGCACTTCTCTGTTTGGCCGGGTGAGGACGATTTTGAACTCTGGCCACGAATCCACCAGCACCTCCTGCCCGGCCAGGTTCCCGCGGTTCACATGCATCACAGTGCCGTAGACCTGCCGAGACACAGGGTCAGAGTCCGGGGGCGTCCTGGATCCCCAGGATCAGTGCTAGGCCCCAGCTTTTACTCTGCCCCTTGGAGGAGCCCTCAAAGTGCCAGCCCCCCAGGGGGCCCCACTCTTCCTGCAGAGCTGGTCACCGCCTCTCAGATGAAGCCTCTGGGCTCCAGCCCTCCCGGTGCCTCCCACTGAGCCAGACCCCTGGAGACACCTGGCCGCTCTTCGGGGGCTCCAACACCCCAGCTTGTGTTTGCTGTGACACCCGGCAGCATTGTCAAGCCAGGCCGGTTTATGAGTCACGGAGCAGCCTTAGGTCAGCCAAGAGAACTGAGAGTAAAGCAGCGTCCATTGCGGTCAGCCAGCGCCCAGCCAAGCTGGGGTGAAAGACCCTTTCCAGGCTGTCTCTGTCTCTGTCTGACCTCCTTGGCCAGCTCCAGGTGAGAGCCTCCATCTTTGTCCAGCACCCCCCACCTCCCAGTCCTGTGCTCTCAAGCTGGGGTCTCTCCTGGCTGAGAGGCAGGAAAATCCAGGAGTCAGCGGCACTTGCCTTGTCTCTCTGGCCCCCTTGGTGATCTGGGTTGATTCCAACAAGTTCCTTAAGGACTCTTCATTCCACCCACACAGGGAGGAGACACCCACCTCTATGTCTCTCAGCCTGCCCTGGGAGTAAACTTAATCTTCCCCCTCACCCCTGCAACTGGGTAGCCTGCAACACATGGGGGAAACTGAGGTACACATACTGTACAAATATTAGAGAAAAATCCTACTTTATTACATCTCTTCCCTTTTCGAAGCCAAACTGGACAGGGTCACTTTAACCAGTGACCGTCCTGATGAAGTTTGAACACACAAATGCTACCCACAGAAGCCACAGCGTCTTCCCCATCCCTGTCCTACCAGTCCCTGTCAGCATGCTGACAGCTGGCTCTAATCAAACTCCCCCTCTCCAATACACAGCTCAGAGCGGGTCTGTTCGCCGACATTAGCAGCGGGCAGCGGGGAGTTTTTATGCAGCCTCAGCACCCTTTTGCCACCCCAAAACCTTAGGGTTTGAAACTGGGATGGGCTCCAGCCACTGCATTCCCTCCACCCCACCTCCAACCTGCTAGGGAGTGAGGAGGGTCTTGACCCCCCCTTCCTTCATGTGTCGGCTGTCTTGGCTGTATCCTGGGGTGTCGACCCCTAGGCTGAGGTAGGTAGTGACCCTTTGGGCATTTGGGGGATCGGTGTAGGTTTGTCCCCCATGTCTCTGGGGCACTGGTGTCCGAGGGTCTGGTGATGGAGGGGGCTCCCCTACGCTGGTTGTGTCCCAACCCCAGGGCTGTGTGTATGCCAGGAATCGATCTTCCCTCCTGGGGTTATCCTGTTTGCCCTTTCACCCCAGGCCAGAGACTCCCAGATGGCGGGCTTGCAATTCCAGGTCTCAACCTGGCCATGCCCTTGCCCATGGTTCTGCCCATGCCTCAGCTGGGCGCCTCAGCTCCACCCCAGGTTCAGCTTTCTGACTTCTGTTTCCCAGGGAGAGCAAGGGCCGTGAGGCTGGCCTCTCTTGGCCACAGGCTCAGAGGAAGTTCTGCTGGAAAGGAAGCTGTGGTAACTCACGTGTTCCCATGTGGAGATTGGGGGTGGGGAGGGGATGTTTCCTCGGGCCCCACTCAAATACAGGGGTCTACTTCCAGACAGACAGATGTCCTGAGTTTAACAACCTTTCCTTAGTGTTACAGGCAAGGGGGGAAACCGCTGCTCCCCACCGGCCGAGCTATTTGCCTTTTCACTGACACCTCCAGTCTGAGCCTCTGGCTCCTGGGGTTCAAACCCTTGGCTGGGGCAGGATCAGAGACTGGAATTTGTCTTCAGGTGATACAGAAAGTCTCAAACGGAGGTCAAAGCCTATGTCCAGGACAACCCTGACTACCAGGCCCGCCGAGTCCTGTGTCTGCACTGGGATCCGAGCCGTCGGTAGGGCTTCTCCCAGTAGGCGGGTGGCTTCCATTTCGGTCACACCCTGGGTCTTTTGCACACCCCCAAACCCTTTCATATAAGCCTCAGGTGTCAGGTCAAACATAAGCAGTGGAGCCGTTTTGAACACTTCGCAGTGCCCACTATTAAGGCCGTCCATCTGGCTGTACGGCTTTGGGGGACTATGGGGGTGAGACAGCAGCGCCGGTCCGCAGGGTCAGTCAGGTTCAAATCGCAACCCTTCTCAAAGGCAGTGAGGTTGGTGTCTACAGCCCCTCCTCCTCCTTAAACTGGGACAATTTGGTATCCAGCTCCCTGCAGAATGGGCAACCTTGGAGCCTTTGCCCACTTACCCCTTGGTGGGTTCTCTTGCCCCTCCACATCTCCAGATCATGCTTTTACGTGTTCCTTCACGTTTTTGCTGCTTCTCACAGCCATCTGGTTCCCTCTCATCATCTGCTAGCACCTTTGCTTTCCACACTAATTCCCACCGCTTCAAATCTATTGGAGGGGAACCGGGTTGTGAGGACACCCTGCTGCTGCGTCTGTCACTCTCAGACCCTCATGAAACCCCGCCTGGGTCTGGAACCTGCTGCTGAGTCCCGTCACCCTTCTCCAGCCTGCAGTCAGCTGTGCCTTGCTGAATTTCCCAACGCTTCGCCCTCTCTCCTTGCACAGGTTTGCGATGTGCTTCCTAGAGTGGTGATTATGCACCAGTTTCTTGCTCTTTTCTTCAACGGAGTGTGTTTTGCCACTGGCGCATTCAGTATCTCACCCCTGCCACAAGCTGAAAGCAAACTGCCTGTGTCGCTTAGCACTGGGAGCAAACTTAATCCGCTTCCCCCACTGGTAAGCCAGGGGAAACTGAGGCACACATAGGGTTCATAAAAATATTATAAAAAGGCCCATTTTGTCAAGGGTGTAGGCGGGGTGGTGGGGGGGTGGCGGGTGGTCAGAGCCATGGTGAGGACCAGGAGGAAATTCAGAGCGGGGGGGGGGGGGGGGAGGGTAGTCAGAGCCATGATTGGCTGTCACCCAGCTGTCCCACACTGTGATTGGCTGCCATGGAGCCGCCCACATGTTCATTGGCTTACGCAAAGCCTGCCCATACTGAGGTTGGCTGGCACAGAGCTCGCTTGTGCTCTGATTGCATGGGCAGGTCCTGGCAGCTACGCTGGGTGAGCAGCAGGCATTGATGCTGAGTTTGGACTTTGGGATGCAGGGGGGTGAGTGAGGAGGAGGCCCAGGGGGAGGGCCCCCCCACTGCTACCTCTAACCGAGGGGAGGGGGCCTGCCCCCCCCCGCCACCGCTACCTTTAACCTGGGGGATGGGCCTGCCCCCCCGCTACCTCTAACCTATGGGAGGGGTATGCCCTCCTGCTGCTACCCCTAACCCAGGGTGGGGGGGCCTGTGTAACGAAGTAGAAGCTTTCTATAGTATCTTTAGGATGCCTATGTGTGCCTCAGTTTCCCTCTGCGTCTTGTACTGCTCTGCACAGCGTGTGAATGGAAGGGACAGGGGTTGTGACTCACGTAGCAGCCCGGTTGGAGACCAGCGTCATTAACCAAGGGAATAAAGTCTCCATACATGCAAGGATGCTCTGGAGAGACCGTGGAAACACCAATGGCTGGGGTGGACGTTCACAGCGAGCGAGCAAGATTCCCCCCTCACGGCTCTGCAGTGGAGAGGCCCCCAGCTGAAGAACAGCGGCCGCGAGGGGTCAGGATACGGGGCTAAGAGCCAGCTTTTGGAGGGTCTCAGCGCTTGGCCTTGGCCTAAGAACAAAGGGACAGAGCCAGAGCCAGCCATGGGGCCCATGACGGCTTGGCTGGCTCATTGCCCTGGTTTGGCAAGGCTGGGCTGTGGCTTAACCTTTGATTCCCTGTGCTAACCTGAGGAGTCTGTAGCCAGATGACTAATGAATTGCTCCCGTGTTTTGCAAAGGCTGCCAGGGTCTCTGCCAACACACATTAGGGGCATTATGCTGGCAGGGACCCTGTCCAAGCCTCCCGCGGGCTTCTGGCTCAGATGCATTCACTGCAGGGAGCCACAGAGAGAGACAGGAGGCCTGGTGTCAAAGACCCAGTGGTGGAGGTCACGGGCCTGCCCCTGTGGAGCTGTGTGCAGCCTTAGGCCCTGGCCCACTACAGGGGTCGCTCCCAGGGGACTGGTGACAGGCTGGGGTATGGCACAGCCCCTGTTGATCCATGAGAGCCTGCCCAGCCCCTGTACTGCTGCTCCCTGACCTGGAGAAAGGGTCTGCCCCACATACTGCTACCTTCTGACCAGGTGGAGAGATCAGCGCCCTCCATGTACCCCCTGACCCAGTGGAATTCACCCCAGCCCAATATGTGCCCCGTCACCCAGGGGACTCTGAAGGACTTTCCCCTGCTCTCTGTCCAGGCCGAGAGTGGGAGGGTTCGGCCCTGCGGGGGTGGGTGAGTCCTGGTCACCGGTAGCGTGTCAGGCAGGCCCTGCCGAAGCATCCCCTCCAGCAGCCGCAGCTTGGAGGAACAGCTCAAGATCAGCATCGCTGGCCGGGATGGACCTTCGGAGCTTCCAGCAGGACAGTGCGAGGGGCACCTGCAGGGCAGGAGACCCATCAGTTCCCTGTGACTGTCTTCCAACCCCAGAGACAAGCTGCCAGCTCCCAGCCTTGCCAAAATAGCAAACACTATGTGTAGACCCCACAATAGCTCACCAGTATGTGCGCGGCCTCCTATGTGTTCACCAGAGACCTTACAATAACTCACCAGTCTGTGCACAGCCCCTGTGTACACCAGAGACCCTACAATAACTCACCAGTCTGTGTGCAGCCCCCATGCTCATCAGAGACCCTACAATAACTCACCAGTGTATGTGCAGCACCTATGCTCATCAGAGACCCTACAATAACTCACCAGTGTATGTGCAGAGCCTATGCTCACCAGAGACCCTACAATAACTCACCAATCTGTGTGCAGCCCCTGTGCTCCCCAGAGACCCCACAATAAGAAGGCCGCTGTAAGGCCATGTGCTGCCAGGACTGTCCATTCAGGGTTAAGGTGGCCCTAGTGCTTCCACTCACCTGGGGTGACTCCGTGCCGGGGGAGGAGCAGTTCCTGGATGTCTGTGGAGCTGCGAGGTCCCTGCCTGTCTCTCCTTCAGGGGCTGCTCCAGCCTCTTATCCCCGAGCGAATGAACCATTAACAGAGTCTATGCCAGTCCAGGAGCCCAGAGGCGGTGACATCCCTGCAGCCACATGGCACAGTTGATTCAGATTTTGCTCTAGGCAGAGGTGGAGGGGTCTCCGGGGAAATGCAAATGCACCCAGAATGCACCAGGGCCAGGGGCACAATGAGAGCAGGGACTGCCTGCCCTCCTTCTCCACCAATACCCTCAATCTTGACCTGCAGCCCCCTGCTATCCCAGCCTGGTCTTGGTCACTGTGTGTCCATGCCATACCCAGCACAACGGGGCCCCAATGACCCTGAGTGTGAGTGCCCCATAGCAGGAAATGCATTTCCTATAACATACCAGGATTCAGCTTGGGCCTTCTCATCAAATTTGAAAGCCCCAGCCTCCTGGAAGACAGTGCCATGGAGAATAGAGCCACTTTGGGTCAGATCAGCCGGGGCGGGGGGAACAACAAAACCACAGGGTTGGTCCCTGTGACAAAGTGGGAATTTTTTTATAGTATTTTATGACCCCTATATGTGCCTCAGTTTCCCCTATGTGTTGCATTGTTACCCTGTGGGAAGAAAAGGGAGTAAGTTTGCTCTCAGGGCAGGCTACGAGACATAGGTGGGTGTCACTTCCCTGTCTGGGTGGAGGAGGGCGTCATTAAGGAGCTAGTTGAAATTGACCCACATCAACAAAGTGGCCAGAGAGACAACGCAAGCCCCCATGGTTTATGGATTTCCCCACCTCTCAGCAGGGAAGCTGAGCAAAGACCCCCACCTCTAGAACAAAGGACTGAGAGGGGGAAGGTAGGGGATTGTGACAGAATGTCCACACCCTACCTACTGTTGTAATAATCTTTGTACAACTTTGCAAGGTATCATTTGTAAACATGTAATTTGCCGGTCAGTATTGCCCTGATAAAATATGTGTGTGGCAACATTGTACTTGAAGTGATAAGATTCCCCTTTATGGTGTTAACACGTGCTCTAACCTGAGGTTGGCAAACAGGCCTGTCTCAACAAAGGAATGGGTGCTCTGCTTAATTTGCATTTAAGCAACAAACAGAGTCATCAAGCAGGAAGAGAAACAAAAGAAACTTCAACAGGGGAGGAAAAAGCAGCAGGGAGCATCCTTCCCTACAGACTCTCTCTCCTGAATCTCAGCTGCAAATGTTTTCCAAGTGTTTCCAGTCCTCTGTGGAGAAAGAAATGGTTCAGGACTATTTAGAAAGGCTGGATGAGCACAAGTCCATTGCACTGCAACCAAGGGTGCTAAAGGAGTTGGCGGATATGATTGCAGAGCCATTGGCCATTATCTTTGAAAACTCATGGTGATCGGGGGAGGTCCCGGAGACTGGAAAAAGGCTAATGTAGTGCCCATCTTTAAAAAAGAGAAGGAGGATCCGGGGAATTACAGGCCAGTCAGCCTCATCTCAGTCCCTGGAAAACTGACGGAGTAGGTCCTCAAGGAATCAATTTTGAAGCACTTAGAGGAGAGGAAAGTGATCAGGAACAGTCAGCATGGATTCACCAAGGGCAAGTCATGCCTGACTAACCTAATTGCCTTCTCAGATAAGATAACTGGCTCTGTGGATGATGGGAAAGCAGTGGATGTGTTATTCCTTGACTTTAGCAAAGCTTTTGATACGGTCTCCCACAGTATTCTTGCCAGCAAGTTAAAGAAGTATAGGCTGGATGAATGGACTATAACATGGATAGAAATCTGGCGAGATCATGGGGCTCAACGAGTAGTGATAAATGGTTACATGTCTAATTGGCAGCCGGTATCAAGTGGAGTGCCCCAAGGATCGATCCTGAGGCCAGTTTTGTTCAATATCTTCATTAATGATCTGGGGGATGGCGTGGACTGCACCCTCAGCAAGTTTGCAGATGACACTAACCTGGGAGGAGAGGTAGATACGCTGGAGGGTAGGGATAGGATACAGAGGGCCCTAGACAAATTAGAGGATTGGGCCAAAAGAAATCTGATGAGGTTCAAGAAGGACAAGTGCAGAGTCCTGCACTTAGGATGGAAGAATCCCATTCACTGCAACAGACTAGGGACCAAGTGGCTAGGGAGAAGTTCTGCAGAAAAGGACCTGGGATTACAGTGGACAAGAAGCTGGATATGAGTCAACAGTGTGCCCTTGTTGCCAAGAAGGCTAAGGGCATTTTGGGCTGTATAAGTAGGAGCATTGCCAGCAGATTGAGGGATGTGATCATTCCCCGCTATTCGACATTGGTGAGACCTCATCTGGAGTATTGTGTCCAGTTTGGGGCCCCACACTACAAGAAGGATGTGGAAAAATTGGAAAGAGTCCAGCGGAGGGCAACAAAAATGATTAGGGGACTGGAACACATGACTTATGAGGAGAGGCTGAGGGAACAGGGATTGTTTAGTCTGCGGAAGAGAAGAATGAGGGGGGATGTCTGCGGAAGAGAAGAATGAGGGGGGATTTGATAGCTGCTTTCAACTACCTGAAAGGGGGTTCCAAAGAGGATGGATCTAGACTGTTCTCAGTGGTACCAGATGACAGAACAAGGAGTAATGGTCTCAAGTTGCAGTGGGGGTGGTTTAAGTTGGATATTAGGAAAAACTTTTTCACTAGGAGGGTGGTGAAGCCATGGAATTGGTTACCTAGGTAGGTGGTGGAATCGCCTTCCTTAGAGGTTTTTAAGGTCAGCTTGACAAAGCCCTGGCTGGGATGATTTAGGTGGGGATTAGTCCTGCTTTGAGCAGGAGGTTGGACTAGATGACCTCCTGAGGTCCCTCCAACCCTGATATTCTATGATTCTATGATTCTAAGTTGGGGACTGACACTATAAAAAGGAGGGACAAACACCCCAAGCCCCTGTCGTCAGATGTTGTCAGTGTTGTTAGATGTTGATGGATGTTTGCTGGGTGTGAGTGTTCTCCCCGTATGCCGTCCCAGCTCTGAGCAGACAGCCGGCACAGCGGACCTCAAATGAACTGCTCAATGACCACAAGATCTGTCAAGATATGAAGGCACTTGGTCAGGTTTATTGTCAGCAAAGCATGTTGGGTCACAGAAACCCCCTTGGGACTGCCACCTGATGTGCTGAGACTACTTCGAAGCCCATTTTTGCTGGCAGCTTGGGACTTCAGTAACCTGCCTTGTTGTAGTCTGCTACAAACACAGCCCCAGGTCTGAACCACATCCCGCAAAAGCTGCAGGCTTAACTGAAAACAGCTTAAGAAGTGCTCATGTCTCCAGCACCCAGATACCCAGTTCCCAATGGGATCCAAACCCCAAATAAATCCATTTTACTCTGTAAAAAGCTTATACAGGGTAAACTCATGAATTGTTCGCCCTCTATAACACATATCTATTCAAGGGACACCATCATAGGACCTAACCACATCAGCCACACCATCAGGGGCTCATCCACCTACCAATGTGATATATGCCATCATGTGCTATGTACATTGGCCAAACCAGACAGTCTCTATGCAAAAGAATAAATGGACACAAATCTGACATCAGGAATTATAACATTTAAAAACAGTAGGAGACCACGTCAACCTCGCTGGTCACTCAGTAAAAAAGCCTAAAAGTGGCAATTCTTCAACAAAAAAACTTCAAAAACAGACTCCAACATGAAACTGCAGAACTGGAATTAATTTGCAAACTGGATACCATCAAATTAGGCCTGAATAAAGACTGGGAGTGGTTGGGTCACTACAAAACCTAATTTCCCCCATACTAATTTCCCCCTACTGTTATTCACACCTTCTTGCCAACTGTTTGAAATGGGCCACTCTCATTACCACTACAAAAGTGATTTTTCCTCCCTTGGTATTCTACTGTTAATTGAATTGTCTCTTTAGACTGACCACCCACTGCGTAAGGCAACTCCCATCTTTTCATGTTCTGTATATTTATAGCTGCTACTATATTTTCCACTCCATTCATCTTATGAAGTGGGTTCTAGCCCACGAAAGCTTATACCCAAATAAATTTGTTAGTCTCTAAGGTGCTACAAGGTCCCCTCGTTGTTTTTGCTGATACAGACTAACACGGCTACCACTCTGAAACCTACTTTATTTAAAGGAACCTCAGCCAGACCTGGTGGAGCAGCAGAGGGTCTAATGACGAACGTATTGGGTGTGTCTATGCAAGCTCTGTAGCCAGTCCATAGCTGGTATGGGAACATGGCACCGGGGTTTCCTGCTGATCAGGAGTGGACAGGCTGGGACACTGTTCCCATCACACAACAGTGTCATAAATGGAGATACTATCCCACTCTAGTAACCTTGGCCCTGGACTTGCACCTGCTGCAGCTGTGACACTGCTGTCCTGGGGAGAGAGCTGGCCAGTGAGGGAGGGGGCAGCTCGAGCTGGGGAGGGAGCTGGGAATCCGCCCAAAGGAGCAGCTGGAAAAAGCTCTTAGAGAAGAAGGAAAAGAATCGAGATGCAGAGCGAGTGGAGGAACTGGAGCTGAGGTAGGAAGGGAGGTGATAAAATAGAAGAAGAAGAGGAGAATAAAAGCAGGGGACTGGGAAATGAGAAGGAGGAAAGAAGAAAAATAGGAAAGGTTTGGGGTCAGGAGAAGCAGAAAAAAAACAGAGCTGGGTATACAAGCAGGTACTATGAGAGAAGGGAAGTGGAGGGAAATAAACTCTACAGACTTACTCAGAAAGAGAGGATCAAGGGAAAAACTTGAAGAAAATACAACTGGGGAAAAAGGGAATTGATCAAAAAGCTATTGGAGAAGCAAAGTGGAGAGAAATAAAATCTACAGACTTACCAGAGAGAGAGTATCAAGGGGGCAGAAAAAACTGGAAGGAAATAGAACTGGGGGAAAAGGGAATTGACCACAAAGCTGTGTTTAATGCAAACAGATCCTGAAAAGGGTAAACGAGAAGCCTTACACGAGCAGAGAGAATGGCGGTGTGAACATCTATTGACGGAATACAGTTCAAAGGTGCCTAATGGAGAAGTGAGGGCCCACTAGGTGAAGAAACCCTGCTTGTGGATAAACTCGGTGCAAAGATGTACAGCCACAGGAACATCGACTCTACGGAGCACTTCAGGCTGAAGAGAAGCAAAGTACAGGACAGCGAGAGTGGAGCTGGACCTACCGCCAAGGAGAGGAAAGGTTGATTCTTCTCTGAAGTGACACAGTATATCGGAGAGTCAACTCTTGTTCTTGTTCATAACAATGCATTTGGTACTAACTGCACAGCATGTACAAGCTCACAAAGGTTAATGAGTTGGTAACCTATGGTTTATTAGTATAAGACTATAGTCTTTGGTAATGTTCTATAGTATTTATGCTCCTGGTACAATTTGATATTTTCCCTTATAAAGGCCTAAAAATTTAAAAGGATCCCTTTTGTCTTGGTTTGCCTCTGCCTCTCCTCCCAGTTAGCCCAGCCGGGTCACCACAGAAGGACCTGAAAGCAGACACCAAGCATTGTGTTATTGTTTTAGTGCTTCACAGTGGGGTCAATGCATCCCCAGGCCAGTGTGCCTTGTGGGATCTCAAGACCAACACTGATACTTTGTAAAGCTGAGCGTCAGTATATCAGGAGAGGAACACCTCGGCTTCCAAAAGCTACAGTGAAATGTACATAGACCATGGTGAGTTACAATTCACAATTTTTTGGTATAAAAATTGCAGCACTCCTTGGTCTGTCTCTGAGGGGCTAGCTGTGGCTTACTACATAAGCCTTCTCCATACTTTCAGGCATTCCACGTTCCTGGCGACATAACAATCCTAGAGGTTCCAGAATGGCAATGGCAGATTTTATTCCAAGATGCCGGTGCCAAGTCGACTCGGAGGTTTTCACATGTATGAGCGGGCACATGGGCTAGTGACCTACAGAGCAGGGCCTGGGAAATTTGCCCTTCCCTGAAATGTGACTGCCTGTCTGGAGTTCCTGCTTTGGGAGAAGTTGGCTTCTATCCGTACCTGAGACTGGGTCAGAATTCATGGGGGAAACCTACTGGATGTTGCATTAGCATTGACACGGATGACTGCCTCCCTACAAAGCCGAATGGCACCCGACATAGGCTGCTTTGAACACATCTGTCCAGGGACTACAAGCAAACAGACATGATAATATGGACTCCCAAAGAACTACGTCCCTCCAGCACATTTCTGGACTGCATGCAACTGCTTGGCTGTGCTCTGGACATTGATTTTGTCACCTATGGACTACATTTAACCTCCCCATTGATCGTTTTCATTTACAGGTGGCTGGTTCCGCTGTGGTGTGACCAATTTGTATGACACAGCATGCTAAAACGGAAGGTAATGTAAGGTTCTTACTTCAAACACCCCAGTTTGTGATGTTGCACTCCATATGATTTTATGAAAATATGCTTATAAGTGTGAATATAATGTAACTGGAATATGCTTCATGCAAAAGGTCTCTTGTACGGTATCATTACAAAGCTTATAATCTACTGAGTGTGGTTTCCCATTTGTATAAATGTATCATTCTTGTATCTGAAACTAGAAATATGAAATATAACTCTGAGGTCCTATTGTAATTATGCAAAGTGTGGGCCATTAATGGTGGTTTGGAATCTTGATGGCTCCCATCAACTAGGACAATTGGTTGTAAATGGCTCTGTTTACTTGCAAGCCCTTCCTGTGAGTCAGGCCAGGAAGAATGAAGGCCTGGACATGTGACCATGTCACCTGATACTGGAATCCATTTTAAACCTGGTGCTTTTCCATTTAGAAAGAGGGGTGGGCACCCAGAGAGACAAAAGATTCCTGCCTTGTGCCAAAGCTAGATAAGGGGGGTTGGAACAGAACAAAGTGCTCAGTCATGAAAAATCTCCTAGCTATCACCAGAGCTGGAACAAGGACTGTAAAGGATTAGGCCCAGACTAGGAAGGAGTCCAATCTGTGAAAGAAGCTTATTGGAACATCTTTGAGGGTGAGATTTTATCTGTAATCAGTTTCTTAATGTATTAGGCTTAGACTTGTGTGTTTTTGTTTTATTTTGCTTGGTAACTTACTTTGTTCTATTTGTTATTACTTGGAATCACTTAAATCCTACTTTTTATAATTAATAATCACTTTTTGCTTATTAATTAACTTAGGTAGCAATATTAATACCTCTGGGGGAGCAAACAGCTGTGCATATCTCTCTATCAGTGTTATAGAGGGTGGACAATTTTTGAGTTTACCCTGTATAACCTTTATACAGAGTAAAACAGATTCATTTGGGGTTTGAATCCCATTGGGAACTGGGTGTCTGGGTGCTAGAGACAGGAACATTTCTTAAGCTGTTTTCAGTTAAGTCTGCAGCTTTGGGGCATGCAGTTCAGACCCTGGGTCTGTGTTCGAGCAGACTGGGGTGTCTGGCTCAACAAGACAGGGTACTGGAGTCCCAAGCTGGCAGGGAAAATGGGTCCAGAGGTTGTCTCAGCACATCAGGTGGCAGTCCCAAAGGGGTCTCTGTGACCGAACCCATCACAGTTCATCTAGGATTGCCAATCCTCCAGGAATTAAAGATTAACCATTTATGTCATGTGATGAAACTTCCAGGAATACATCCAACCAAAACTGGCAAACCTAGGCACAGCTCTGTAAGAATGTGCGAGTTTCTAGTCCAAGTTTAATGTTAAATGCTTGCTTCAGTTTTGTTTGTGCTCCCAATCTCCATTTTGAACTCCAGCTGGTGCCAGCAATTTGCCATTACTGGCTACACGTGGCTGCCTGCAGCTTACAATACATTCTGCTTTGGGTAATAAATTGGAAATCCCTCCCATTCCTAGATTAATAACAGACATGCAGCCAGAAACTGACCAGGCTCAGAGGCTACCTCTACCTCTTGTGTTTCTGATGCTGGTTCCCTGGTGGGCAGCCCCTCTGGAGAGGCTTTCTGATGCCCCCCCCAAATAGGGACCCAGGATGTGCTGCAGCTGCTCTGGCAGCAAAGCTGCATTGGAGACCACAGTGAGCCTAAGAATCACTTTGGCCACCTCGTCCAGTGCTTGCTGGCTCCCCGCTGGCCCCGTGCTGGGTTCAGGTGTGAGAAGGTCACTATCCAGGCTGGTGCGGCTGTTGTGAAGCGCTGGGGGTGCATTGCAGCACCCAGCACCTGGTCAAACTCCTCGTAAAAAGGGGCAAGTTCCCAGAGGGGAGGTTCCCATCCTGGCTTTCTGGCATCTGGTCTCTGCGTTGATCACCGGTCCAGTGAATCCCCAGCGCTGCCAGCTGCTTTGCTATCAGTGGGTATGTGTGGGCATTCCTGGAACTCTGGCTGACCTCGAAGTGTTTGCTTTCCTGGCCCTGGAGATTAACCAGACTCTGAGTGTGCTCTCGTGACCAGCTCATGGCATGCTTGGCAAAGAACGCCTATACCTCGGGGTGCCATCAATAATGCAGGAGCCAGTTTGTTCCACTTGCAGCTCAGTGGTCAGAACAACATGGAAGGGTTAAATGCTGAGCAGCTGCACTTGCACTGGAGGGTTATTTCCATTTTCTGGGAGTTGCTTGGCCAGTCTTGGGATAGCAAGAACAAAGGACGCTGTCTCATGGGATTGTGGGATAGCACTGGTGCATTTTCAGGACCTGAGTCGGGAGGTGGGGGGAAGCTCAATCTGCATCCACACTGCAAAACAGTGGAGTTTGGGCCCAACCCCCCTCAGGGCTCGGCCTTGAACCCTCCACCTTTGAGGGGGCCTGCGCCTCAGCCCAACCTAATGTAAACTGGGTCTGAATGAGCTCTCCCCTGACACCTAGTGAGGAGCTGGGGAAGAGGACTTCAGGAGCCAACCTTGTTTGCATGGACCCATCCACTCTGCCTAGGTGTGCAGAATGATGGAGCTACTTTGCCAAATGATCACTTTTGGCTGGTGTTGGATTGCAAGTCACTTTGGTATTGGGTGCAGGGTTAATAAAGGGTTGTTATCCTCATGTGAATCAAGGACTGCAGAACTGTGCTTGGCATGCCCTGATTGAGGGCTTTGCCCTTAACTGATCTATACTTGCTAAGCAGGGGATGGGGTGCCAAAGGCCAGTAGAGATGAGAGAGGGTGGGGACAGGTATTTGTACCTGGCAGAGAGGGTGCTGCCCATTTGATCCTTCCCCTCTCCACTGTGTAATGATACAGCCGATTAAGATTCAGTTGAAAGGTTTTTTTGTTGTGCATCAACAGAGCTGAAATCACTGAGGCTCTGGTGAAAGAGAGAGCCTAGTCTGCACTAGCAGAAAGGCTCCCCAGCTAACAGCTGAAATCACTGAGAGCTGTATTAAGTGATGAGACCTCAAGACATCCCAGAGGGTGTGGTGGAGTGAGCAGAGCAGCCAGCAGAGTGGCTGGAGGAATGAACAAGGTGACTTCTCCTTCCCCGATCCCGGGTAGGAAGTGCACTCACATGAATGTACCTCTGAACTCTGGATCTTCACTGACCCAGGACAGCAACTGTGAGTGGGGTGTGGTGGAGGGAGAAGGGAGGGGTGTGTTAAAGCAACATTTGATTGTTGGACTCAAGAACCTGAGGCAAAAGACACTGCACAACGTACTCTGGGATGGTTTTATGGCTCATGGTTTTATGCTTCTGAATCCTGCTCAAAGCATTGACTTGGGAAAATGCCGGGTTACTTTCCTCCTTTTTATTTAAAGTCTCTTTTCTACACTCAGATGCTGTGCTTGTGAGAGGGGAAGTATTGCCCACTAGAGGGCACCCGTGGTGATGTGCAATTTTCCCAGTTTACAGGGTGGGGGTTCTGTGTTGTATTGTTGAAGAGGAACCCCTAGCTATTGAACGTGGCCCTTGTCACTGCCGGCTCCACCTGGCAGAAGGGTTACATTAGACAGAATTGTGTGCAGACAGAAGGGGGTTGGCCTTGAGCCTGAGCCCAGGCTTACGTTGCAGTGTAGACATACCCTTTGAATTTATGACCTGTCATTCTTGGGGCAAGGGGGAAACTGACAGTACTCCAGAGGTGGCTGCATAACACCACTGGGGGAGGGAGCCCTATATGAATAGTCCCCATGCCCCACCCCAGAGGCTGCCGCATCTCAGAGCTAGGGAAGGAAAGGGCCATGGAACGCTGTGGGAGGGGGCACTGGATCCAGCACAGACGGGGGCACACGGGGTGGGGGTTGGAGCAATGGCTGTAATTCACTGTATGGCAGGAGAGGGGCAGTGTCAGCTCAGAGCAGGCAGGAGCGATGCCCATGCCTCTTCCCCCCCAGGTATGAGGGGTCCCCATGAAGCAGCTCAACCAGCAGCTTCCCACTGAATCCCCCCTTGCCAGTTGGCCCCCACCCCCGGCTCTGGGACTGGCAGCTGCAGGGGGTCAGCCCCACACATCTCCTCAGTGGGCCAGGGTTGGGCCAAATCCAGGGAGGGGGTATCATGGCATCGCGGGACCTGTGCTCTGCCCAGCCTTTACCCCATCTCTTGACGAACCCTGACCTCACTGCCCCTGGGAGAGTGCCGCAGCTCCCCTGTACCCAGATGGGGCCTTTAGGTCAAGCTTTCCTGTTCTCACCAGATCCAGCCAGATCCGACCTCTGGGAGCCTGCTCCGCCTTTAGGGAGCGCCGCGCAGCCTTTCCAAGCCGTAGGGAGGCCGCGCAGCCTTTCCAAGCCGTAGGGAGGCCGCGCAGCCTTTCCAAGCCGTAGGGAGCGTTTACTCGCCCCCTGGAGCGCAGCATCAGTGGGGCCCTAAGGCAGCCGGAGGACACGCGGCTTGAGACAGGGTCCGTCTTGGCAGATGCGATGGGCCCAACCGGGATCTCGGCTCTGGCTGTCTCTGAGTCGGTGCCGTTCCCTCAGCCCCGAGTGTCGCCAGCAGCATCCTCAAAACCCCTGGCACCTCCTGTCTTGGATCCCCACTGCAGCCCCGTCCAGCCCGCCCAACTGGGAGTGCTGGCCACTGGCTCCATTCCTGGGGGTTGGCGCCCGCCGTCCTTGTTACAGTGTCCGCTCCAGACCCGGATGGTGTAGCTGGCTCTTGGCCAGGCCACGTTCTCTTTCCTCAGGAGGAATCCAGCCAGCCGCAGCCAGTGCATCTGGGGCCAACACGGTGGGAGGGGAAAGCCGCTGTGGCCTCTCCTTCGTGAAAGCCTTACAAGTGTTTCCCTGGTTTCAGAGTAGCAGCCGTGTTAGTCTGTATTCGCAAAAAGAAAAGGAGGACTTGTGGCACCTTAGAGACTAACAAATTTATTAGAGCATAAGCTTTCATGAGCTACAGCTCACTTCATCGGATGCATTTCCACCAAATGCATCCGATGAAGTGAGCTGTAGCTCACGAAAGCTTATGCTTTAACAAATTTGTTAGTCTCTAAGGTGCCACAAGTCCTCCTTTTTCTTTTTGCGAAGTGTTTCCCTGTTCACCACAAGGGGGCAGCGGGTGGCTCTCCCTGCACAGCCCCCTGGCCTGGGCACCCTGCCATGGGAGGGGAGAGGCATGGGGAGAGAGGCAGGTCGGAGGCTGCTATGTCCCGGAGCAGAAGGGGGACATGGGAGGCGGGGTGGGGAGACACGCTGTCCCAAGTGGAGGCATTCTGCCCTGCATGGCTCTATGACTCAAATATCTGGTCTGATCTCCCACGTCCTCAGGAACAAATCAGTTTCCCCCATCCCCCGCCAGGGGTGCTGATGCCAAGGTGACCGGTAGTTCACCAGGTAGTTCGGATAGTTCATAAAACCATTACATGCAGTTCCCACGTTGAGCCCCTCGCTCGCCCCTTGGAGACTGCGCTGAGCAGGGTGACGGTAACCAGTGACCTGGAGTGGTTTGAATTGTTGTCCAGAGATGCCAAGAGCCATTTCCCATCCACTTTGTAGCTGTCACCAGGCACATCTTAGATGCTTTCAGCACAATTTCGAGTTAGTCAGCCTTGCCCTTTCCAAAACACAGCTCAGAGCAGTCTCACATCTGCCCTCAGGGCGGGTCTGTTCGCTGACACTGGCAGGGGGCACACAGGGAGTTTTCAGGCAGCCTCAGTGCCCTTTTGCCACCCCAATACCTTTGGGTTTGAAAGTGGGATGGGATCCAGCCCCTGCATCCCCCCTCCCCTCATCCACCAGGCAGTGAGGAGGGCAGTGACCCCCTCACCTTCCTCCATGTGTCACCATCTTGGCTGCACCGTGGGGTGCCCTGACCTTTTGGCTGGGGTAAAGAGTGACCCCTTGAGCATTTGGGGGATCAGTGTAGATTTGTCCCCCTGCAAGGCGGATCTTCACCCAGCCATATCTCTGGGGCACTGGTGTGCCTGGGTCTGGTGATGCAGGGGGCTCCCCCAAACTGGCAGCTCTGTTCTGAAGTTATGTCTCTGCCCCAGGGCTATGCATATGCCAGGAACCCATTTTCCTTCTCGGGGCTAACCTGTTGCCCTCACCCCTAGGACAGAGCCCCTTTCGGCCCCTGTGACACTTTCTGGGGTTACCCGAGCAAAGTGTCTGGGGTGAATAGCTGCCAACTGTTTGCAGCAGGGAGGAGCCTTGCCTCTGCCTTCCAGGGGAAACTCCCCACCGCTACCAGCTGTTGGCAACACACATGCTCCACTGTCGCTAGCAATTTAAACACCCACTGTGATGCACGCAGGTGCCTGTCCTTTATCTTCTGGTCACCCACAATGTGCACCCATCTGCTGCCTCTGTGGAAGCAATGCAAGCCTGTTCACTGGCCTCACCGCTGTTCTGCACCTGCCTTCGCACCAGGCATTTGGGCAGGTTTACAGGGAAACCAAGCTGAAGTTTATTTAACAAAGGTTGAAATAAAGATTCAAATAAAAGCAAGTAGAAAGGTTTGGAAACATAAGGTTATGGGTAAAAGAAAAACATAAGATGCTATCGATAGCCTATACTTATTAATGGGTTTCTTGTATTTTGCACCCAAAGCTCATTCCTTGCAGCGCTTGTTCAGGACAAAGAGCTGGGATCCACTTTTCATGAGACATGCATGCTGCCAGACAGAGTTTCTTCAGTAATGGATCACAACTTGGCCCATTTCTTCTGTTCTGACACAGTTTCAAGCTATTGTCTTAGCTCAGGGCACTCCCCTCTTCATGAGTTCATTTCTTTTTGTGAAAACTCAAGGCTCCTCCTGGCCCAGACAGTAAACCAAGTGCTGACTCCAGGGATGTTCAGGATTTTCAATATTGATTGAGTTAGCTCTGAGACCCAGTTCGCCTCAAGTGATGTGTCTCCCTTCAACAGTTGTGCAACCCAATATTCTACATAGCTTGTAAACTGTTTCCTGTACAAACATCTTGCAATAACCATGATGGTCAACTAGCTTGACAGCTAGTTCTTAGCTCTTGGCGGACCATTGTGACACTCTGTACCACCATGTTCACTACTTTTACAAGTCTATTATAAATTTTATACGAAGTATGCCTTGTCAGGTGGTATATGAAAACTCATAATTTGCTGATAATTATTGTCATAGTAAAATATGTGTGGCAACATTGTAGCTAAAGTTATAAGATTCTGGTGTATGATGTTTGTGATGTTGTTTGATTAAAATATGATCATTGTTGCAACCACTATTATATATTTGCAACAAATCTTGTACAAAATGTGGCATGTAAGATGTCTATGAAAAGGTTATGATTTGCTGAATAGAATTATGCTATCTGTATGCACGTATCATTTTTGTATTTGAAGTTATGAGTATTGGCTCTTTACCTGGATTTCAACTGTTTGCTCCTGGGGTAACGCCCACAAGGTATTTAGCCTGCACATCTTGGAGGGACTATTCAAATTAAGTTGTTCATCAAGAAACACTTAACTGACAATGGACCATGGGAGACTATCTACACTGAATGGACTGTCCTGCAAACGTGCTGTCTGGGGTATAGGTAATGATTTCCTGCTGTGATTAAGCACAATTATGCATGGACCTGTGATTTGCCCATGTGATTCCAAACCCCATCTTGTCACCTGTAATTTTCTACTAGTTGTGCTGGGGACTTTGTTTGAAACAATGGGTTTCCCTCCACATGGCAGAAGCTAGAAAAGGCCCTAGAAACACCTCTGTTTTGCCTCTTTCCAGCTCAAACCTCTGGATTATGGATTTATACTAATGGGAGCATTCTAACTGAGGGCCTTCCAATGATTTGGAAGCAACCAGGGACTTATCAAGCCAGCAGTTTATTCCATCACTGCTACAAGCCTGAACCAAGAACTCTGCAGTTATTGTATGTATTTGATTCCTTTAACCAATTTTAACTTTTTCTATGAATAAACATTTAGATTTTAGATACTAAAGGATTGGAAACTGTGATTTTTTTTTTTGGGGGGGGGGGTGTGTAAAATCTGAGTTGTATATTGACCTGGGCATGTGGCTGGTCCTTTGCATCAGAAGAACCTGTTATTTGATTAAATTGGTTTTTAAAGAATCACTCATCTATAAGTCTAGTGTTTTTGGTGGCGATACAAGGACTGGAATGTTTAAGGAAACTGCTGTTCTGACTTCTTGTTAGCCAGTGTGGTGAAATAGAAATTTACTTTTGTCGTTGGTTTGGTATATCTCATGAGAGAATAGCCACCAGCTTTGGGGCGTATCTGCCCTATTTCTCGGCAGTTAGTCCTGAATTTGGTATTCTCAGTTGTGTCCCATGAAGGCATGGTTACAATGTTCTTAAGGCATATTTCAAATCTGGGGAAGCAGCCCAAACCAGTTCCTCAGAGAAAACAGGGAAACTGACATGTCAGTCAGGTGTCAACAAAATCAGCTGGACTGTCACTTAGTTAAGTGGCCATTCTTTGACTGGAAGAAGGATGTGAGCGAGAAATTTACATCTTGGCAAACAGACTCGCTGTTTCTGAACCCCAGCTGGAGGTGATTCTCAAAGTGGAGCTAAAGGTATAAAAATGAGGAACAGAGGCCCCAAATCACCTCTCTCTCTCCTCATCTCTATTCACGGCATCAACAACGTTTGAAAGAAAAGGAAGCATCACTGAACTGGGGGAATGGTCCTGGCTGAAAGAATCCAGCTAGACAGTTGTGAATACATGGTGAGAGAAATCCATTTGCTTTAAGTTCACTTAGCTTGTAAAGTTAAGTATTAGTTTGCATTTTACCTTTTATTTCTTTGTAACCGATTCTGACTTTTATGCCTCATTACTTGTAATCACTTAAAATCTCTCTCTCTCTCAGTATTTAATAAACTTGTTGTTTTATCTAAGCCAGTGTGTTTTGGATTGAAGTGTTTGGGACCCTCCACTTGGGATAACAAGATTTGTGCATATCATTTTCTATTAATGAAATGATGGACTTTTATGAGCTTGTATTGTCCAGAAGGAGAGAGCTGGGCAGTACAAGATGCATATTTCTGGAGACAAGTCTAGGACTGGGAGTTTGCTAGTGTCACTCTGCAACGTAATT
Source organism: Dermochelys coriacea (assembly GCF_009764565.3). Taxonomy (NCBI): domain Eukaryota; kingdom Metazoa; phylum Chordata; order Testudines; family Dermochelyidae; genus Dermochelys; species Dermochelys coriacea. Next base: position 6,629,501 of record NC_050073.1, on the reverse strand, counting down.
CAGGAGTGGCTGGCTTGGAGCCCTCATATATCAGCTGGGAGTGATTTTGCATGCTAGAGGTCATGTGTGAACAGACCAGGAGTAGTTGTTCTCTGAGTAAAGTAGTGTAAAAGGCTCCCTAGATTGGAGAGCTGAGGGGACACAGCTGTCCATCGGTCCAGATTGTACCCTGAGGAACATCACAATCACGCACGACCCCATCAATGTAATAGTGAGAAAATGGTTATTGGACATGTAACATATGTGTCTCATTGCCCCCTGACATTGATGCCCTAGGCCTAGCCACTGGCTATGCCGAATGCATCTGCTCTGGGCCCTCTTGTCTGGATAGCGTGTCTGCCCCCATGACATGTTGAGTCTCCATCTCATACCCTTGGAGGGCAATACTCCAGTGTACCAACCAAGAGTTGGTGCCTTGGTTCTGTGTAGCCATGCTAAATGGGGGGCAGTCAATCAGTACCCAGCACCTCCGGTTGAACAGGGAGGGGCTTAGCTGACGGACAACCTACAGTTGCCGAGCATTCATGTTCTATAACAGCAACATGGAGTCCGTTTTCTGCTCAGAAAGGCAATGGGATGCTGCTCGGTACCCTCCCCTGCTTGCATCAGCAGTGCTCCCAAGCCTGTGTTGGATGCGCCAGTGCACAATTCGAACACCTGGCCAGAGTCCGGCTTCTTCTTTCCTGACAGAATTTGTTTTACATCTTCAATGCCCCATCTTGCACTTTGACACCTTTACACTTAGACCTGCACCTTTGAGTCTCTTCAGCACCATGTGATCCTTGTGCTCTGGCAAGGAATTGCTGAAGATTGCAATATCCTTGATGTAGGCATGAGCAAAGTTCTGTCACCCAGCCACTTGATTCGCAAGCCTTGAAAGGTGGCTCCTGCATTCATTAACCCAAATGGTAACACTTTAAGCTCAGAGAGTCCCAAATTGGTTAAGTAGATATATATTTTTCTTCTGTGTATCACTGATCTATGGCAATGTGCCAGTATCTCTTTGCTAAATCCTGGATGCTTGGGTCTCTGTCAGAACCCACCTCCTCCTCCACTATGATTCAGGGTCTCTGGCAAGGATACTCCTTGTCATGGACCTACAGAGTCTGGTCTATGCTCCAGCCTGTGACCAGTCTCCAGGGAGCAACCCCTTTAGTGTGTGTGCTGAGCCTCAGGGACGTACACAGTTCCACAGGGGTAGGTCTGCGGCCTCCACAACTCTGAAAGTGGGCCTTCGGCACCAGCGATCCCTGTCTCCCTGCAGCTAATCCAGCCAAAGCCAGACTCCTGCAGGAGACTTATACTGGGCACCTTCAGGACGTGATGCTCCCAGTGAGGATTTGCGGTGACAGCAGGCAGCCTGTGCAAAACGAGGATGAGTCACCTGGCAGCAGGAGGTGAGCATCCTTAGGTCAGTGCAGAGAGACAGGGGATTGGCCAGCCTTCAGTCCACTCAGTGCGAGGGGTCTACCCAGCCAAGCTGCTGTCTCCGTCTGTCTGTCCCAGGGCAGAGCTGCTGCGTCTCTGTGAGCCAAGGTCTTATCACCCCCCCCCCGTCTCCTCCCCAAGCAAAGCACGCTGGGTTCACACAGTCAGCCCGCTGGTGCTTCCACTATGCCTTAATCGGTCAGTCCTGGGGCTTCCCATTGTCCTCTCGGCTCCTCCATTGACGTGGTCGGTTTCCGCCAGTCCAGTAACGTCCATGCGCACCACCCCAGACAGGTCCGTGACACACACAGCTCATGTCCCCTGCTCTGCCCCAGGAGTAGCATTTGAACCCTTCTGCACCCACTGGAGAGGGGCACCAAACTGGTAAGTACTGAGTCATACAGACAGTTCATGAAAGTATTAGTTTCCACTTGTCAGCCCCTCGATACATGACCATGGAGTGGGGGACCCAGGTCCATGGGTGCTGCAGCATTTGGCTGCTCAGGGAACTGGGATGTGGGTTTGCTTAGTAGGGGCTGGGCTTGTACCACCCCTCCCAACCTTGGGCCATAGAGGAGCTGTCACCAGGCAGGGATGGGCACCATGCAGGAGCTGTCACCAGGCAGGGGGCAGGATTCGGCTGCCTCTCTGAATTGTACAAAATCAGATCTGCTTGGAGGGCACTTCAGAGTAGGGGTGGGTAGGTGTGACTCATGGGACCCCAGGGTGGTTCATGAGTGTCAGCAGCTCTTGTCACACCTGACATACTGACTGCACCTGACACATTGCCAGCATAATCTGCATCTAAAAGGTGTCACATGAGAGATTGTTGGAAAGCAAATACCGCGCTGACCATTAGCATCCTTGTGTGAGATATATACGAGGAGTGTACCAAATTATGGACACGTGCTAGAATTATGTTCTTCAAATGTGTTTGGTGAGCAATGATTAAGCCCGCTATACCCTAGACAAAGGAGTGTATTTGTTTTGTCTCACCAGTCTGCTGTCATGCAAAGACAATGAAGGTACAGTTCCACAAAAGTGAAACAAAGCCATCAAACTGCATGTGGGGGGGTGTGGGGGAGATGGCCTCTCATAGGGGGCTGACCTTCAAGCGATGGGCAATTTTTACTCAAGGGCTTGTCTACAATATTAGTGTATTAGAAAAGTAGAAAGAGTGAGGCCTTTCGTGAAAGCCTGGGACACACTGGTGATGAGTGTCATGAAATGTCTGTAGTAACATGACTGGGAGTGGTCACCCCGCTAGTAGTGACTAAGGCTGGCTGAGATGGGGCTGGGGGCTGCTGTGAGGTAGGCAGGCTGCTGGGGTCATAGAGCTGACCTAGGGCTGCACAGCAGACAGACACTCGGGACTGTGTGATTGTCTGCTGGCCGTTGGTGTCCAGGCCCGGAGGCACAGCAGCAGAGCACCCAAGGCACCCCAGTCTGGATTGCACCCTAAATTGTGACAAAGGTCTGAGGGGCAAACTGGAGCATATTTGAGCAGGGCGCGTCAGAGCCTGGAATGTGGGCAGTTAGTTGTGCCAGGTGGTCAGAGCAGGAGTTAGGCATAGTGGTCAGAGCAGGAGTTGGTTGCCAGGAATTGATGCTCAGGGGCAGAGCCAGAGTCAGGGCTGGGTTATCTGGAGTGGGGCAAGGGGTGGGGGCGGGGGGCAATGCACAGCTGGGAACAAGCAGGTGCAGGAGCTACCACAGCCAGACTGCAGCTGCTGCTGGGGTTAAGAGACGGTCGGCTGACTCTTCCCACCAAAGAGGCGTGTAGCCACTCGGGCAGCCTGCTCCCGGCCAGCTGTGCTTGTTAGGGTGCCCAGAACCTGGCTCTGCTCCTGAGTTAAAGCCCCTGCCCCTCACACAACTGCTTATTAAGATTTCAAAAGTCCTCTGACACAGGGCCAGAAAGAGTTACACAACTAGCAGACTCAATGACTCAGATTCAACCTTTAGAGACATATGAGTAGACAATGATTGTGTTTTTTGTGTGTTTACATATATATTGTTAGAGGTTGACAATGTAACCAAATGGTTCCTATCACTGTATTCTGTTAATTCAGAGATCAAAAGGAGATGTTAACATTTAGATGAACTGTGAATGTAGTCATATGACTGCCTTCATTTCTCTTTGAAGTATGTAGGAAGCTACCTGTAAATATTGGGAGATGGACAGTTGCATCCGATGAAGTGAGCTGTAGCTCATGAAAGCTTATGCTCAAATAAATTTGTTAGTCTCTAAGGTGCCACAAGTCCTCCTTTTCTTTTTGCGAATACAGACTAACACGGCTGCTACTCTGAAAGTTGCCTTATACTAATGCATGTAGCTAATTAGTGGCGGTACTAGAAATAGGTTAGTTCAAAGACACTATTCTTCACCCAAGGACTGCACGCTGTCAGGAGGCTGCCAGGCAACTATAAAAAGAACAGCTAGGGCCCTGATCTCAGATCTGCTTAAGCTTCATCAGTGAAATTTGGAGTCACAAGACTGAGGTCTCCAGTCCTATCTGGATTGCCCTGTTATTGGACTGTAATCTACAGACTAATTCTGAAAGAACTTTTTACGGCTCTAAAGCTCACCACCTCTATTATGAAACTGACATAAGAACTCTATTCATACCTGTATGTATAATGAGCTTTTAACAAGTTCTCTCTCTCTTTTCTTTTTTAATAAATCTTAGTTTATTTAATAAGAATTGGCTGTATGCGCGTATTTGGGAAAAATCTGGAATATTCATTGACCTGGTGGGTGATGTGTCCGATGCTTTGGGATTGATATAACTTTTTAGATGATGAACAAGAGTATCAGTAATCCTCATCATATTTGACTTGGCTGTCTGGGTAGGTGCTCAAGGCTGGGTTGCTTTAAGGGAACTGTGTTTTTGGCTTCTGGGTAACCAGGAAGGTATTGTAGAATGGTGAATCTAATTATTAGAATAACCAGCAGTTTGGGGGCTCGTCTGCCCCATTCTTTGCAGTTTGGTCTGATTGAGTAATCTCAGCCTGGCCCCCCTGAGACCCCAGTCACATCCTTCAGTTGTGGTTTGCAGAGAGAGAGCAAAGCAGCAGAGTTGCCTCGGTGCTGGGGAGCCCATGGACACCCCGTGGGGTGTGTGTCACAGTTTAGAGGTTTCAGAGTAGCAGCCGTGTTAGTCTGTATTTGCAAAAAGAAAAGGAAGACTTGTGGCACCTTAGAGACTAACAAATTTATTAGAGCATAAGCTTTCGTGAGCTACAGCTCACTTCATCGGATGCAGAGGTGGTTCTGCAGTGACTTCTACCATCCTGCACAAAGCCGTGGGCACAATCTCCCCTCCCACTATGCACAACCGCTCCCTGGGAAGGGCTCTAACCCATGGCCTCGCTCCCCAACTACCAGCTCCTCTAGCTGGGAGCAATAGTTGCAAGCTCCTATCTTGCAAAATGCCCCAGGTGGGACTCCTAACCCCACAGACCCGCGGAGGGGGGAGGCACCTGGCGGCGATCGGGGGCACAAGCCAGAGTCCCTCCGTCAGTAGGATTCAGAGTGAACAACGTTCTTCCATTCGCTGTAGCGCGCGGACCTCCCGCGGCCAGGCGCCCAGAGAGCCATTCCGGAAATAACCGAGCGCCCGCCCGCGGCAGCCGAGCGGTTCCGGAAATGGCCGATCAGTTCCGGAAATAGCCGAGCCTTTCCGGAAAGCTCCGGAGCGGTCCGAGTCGGCGGCGTCGGCAGAAGCCGCTGTGCGGGAGCCATCATGGCGGATCAGGTCGCGCAGCTGCGGGCCGACGGGATCGCGAAGCGGCTGGTGCAGGAGGGCCGGGGCCCGATGCCCGACTACCGCGACGGCACCAAGGTAACCAGCCGCCCCACCCCCTCGGGACAGAGCGGGGCCGGGTTCTGGAGCGCATGCGCGGCAGGGACAGACCGTTAGAAGGGGCCTGGCGGCGCTGACAGGGGCGGGGGCGGTGACCGCGCATGCGGCAATGAGCCGGTACTATGGTGACTTGCCCCGCTTTCCAGCACCGTGTTTCTATTGGTGCTGTGTTCAGTGACGTACAACCGCTCCTGCTTGCTGATTGGCCAGCCACGCTAATGGAGGCGGGGCACGCCGAAAGTGTTGGGGCAGTGACGCTCTGTCCCAGGGAGGGGGCGTGGCCCGAGCTGCCCGCAGTGGCAGGCCCCGCCTTCTGTGGGGTGGGGCAGTGACGCGCGGGGCCCGGGGGGGGAGGGGATATTTTGGTAGGGTCGCTCGGTGTTTACAGTCTGCGGGGCCTGGCAGTGGGAGGGTGAACGGCAGCTAGAGCCCTGGGGGCAGCATGGGCCTGGCTGGGCACCGGGCCTGTCCCCCCACCCCCGAGCAGGGCTGGCACCGTGCCCAGGGCCCGTGGAGACAGAGTCGCCCAGGGTAGGGCTGGCAGAGCTCAGGCCGACGCCCCCATGCCCTGCCCAGGAGGTCAGGGCCGCGCAGTGCGCCCCAGTCCGGTGGGTGGGCTGGGCATAGGCACTGACTTCCCCTCTTTCCCCTGGGTGCTCAAGCTCCCCCCCCCCCCCGCTCCGGGGGCAGCCGGGCGGGAAGCTCTGGGAGGCAGGTGGAGGAGCAGGGACGTGGCGTGCTCAGGAGAGGGGGGGGGTGGAGCACCCACTCATTTTCCCCCATGGGTGCTCCAGCCCCGGAGAACCCACAGAGTTAGTGCTTATGGGGGTGGGCATGGTATGTAGCAGGGGTCTGCCAGGAGCACACATCCCCAAGCTGGGCACACAGCAGCCCCCAGGAGAGCGGTGCTCTGGGTGACCCAGTTCCTGCCAGGGCCCATTTCCTATCTAATAGGCTAGTAGGGGCATGGGTCTGTCACTGGGGCTTGTCAGCAAGAGCTGAGAATCCCAGTACTAGTGCCCACACCTTCCAACGCAAGCCTCCCTGCCCCGTCACGGCCACTGGGTCCTGGCGAGCAGTCACTGGCCTGTGGAGCCCCGTTGTGCTGGGTGGGGCGGGGTGTTGAACAGCCTCAGCTGTGTTTGGTCTCCTACCCAGGCCACTTTCCACTACCGCACCATGCTGTCCGATGGGGAGCACCGTGTGCTGGACGACAGCCGTGCCCGCGGGAAGCCCATGGAGCTCATTATTGGCAAGAAATTTAAGCTGCCGGTGTGGGAGACCATCCTGAGCACCATGCGGGACGGGGAGCAGGCTGAGTTCCTGTGTGACACCAAGGTATCTTCTCACCCCTGCCGGCCCCACAGCTCCCTGCATCCCCCCTCCAAGCATGTCCTTGGGGGGTGGGATGCAGGCAAAGTTCCTGTGTGACACCAGGGCCTCAACATCAGGTATTTCTGTGCTGTAACCTGAGCCTTGAGACAGTCTCTCTGGGGAGCAGCCTTCGATTTCACCAGGCTCTGAGCAGAGCCATCCACAAGGGCAGGCCATACGGCCACAATGGTTCTGAGCCTTCAGACTCACCAGGAGCTAGTCCAGCTGAGATCTGTTGGAGGCTTTTAGCCCTGTGGGGAGCCAAGCACGCAGCGATTCTAGCTGGACCCAGCCAGGGCTTTGTACTGTACGGTGTAGAGCACCTGTCTAGCAGTGTCAGCAGAGCCGCTACTCGAGATGAAAGGCAGCAGGAGAAGATCTGCCACCACAGCGACCCCACCTTCCCAAACACCACATGCTCTGCTGACAGCAACTGCGTCTGCGCCAGGGGTTCTGCCAGCGCAGCTCTGCTGGTTGGGGGGGGCTGATTTTCTCGTTCTCATAGCTGGCAGAACCTTGCAATGCAGACCAGGCCTGCCTCCCCGCAGCCCCCACTCCTCCCATCTGTGCCCAGCCCTAGCCAGACGCCTTCCTGGGCTGGTGGTTAGGAGTTACAGTGCTCCCATGTCTCTGCTGGGTCTCCTCCATTTGTGGGTGTTGATTCCAGCCCATCCTTATTAAGGGGTCTGGTTCCAACCCAGCTGGCACAGTGATCCCTCCCTCCCCCCCCCACCCCAGGAGGCCACGCAGAGTGGGCAGGTGCCCAGGGTCAGTACCACCAATTCCTGCATTCAGCCTGTGCCCCAGGATCCTCTGTGACACCCCTTTTCCCCGGTGCTGACACCCTGTCCCCCCAGCACGTGGTGCTGTACCCGCTGGTGGCGAAGAGCCTGCGGAACATCGCTGCGGGGAAGGACCCCCTGGAGGGGCAGAGGCACTGCTGCGGCATCGCCCAGATGCACGAACACCACTCTCTCGGCTACCCTGACCTGGATGACCTGCAGCAGAATCCCCAGCCCCTGATCTTTGCCATCGACGTGCTGAAGGTGGCAAGGGCCTGGAGACCCTGACCTGGGGATGGGGGGGCTCTGAGGAGTGGGGGGACCCAAGCTGGAAAGGGGGTCCCTGAGGGGTGGGGGAGCTGTGGAGAGGGGGTAGTGGGACTGGGGAGTAGTGCCAGGGGCTGGACTGGGGAGAGGGTAGTGGGATTGGGGAGTGGTGCCAGGGGCTCAACTGGGCTGGGGCTCTCCCCTTGCCAGGTGTGGTGCCTGGGGATGGGTCCACGGGATGGAGGTGGGGTGATGGATAAGGTGCCCGGGCCCTCTCAGGATGGGCGTGGTAGCCCAGGGCTGGGGCGGGGATGGGTTCTCTTTGGATGGGTGTGGTACTCCGGGGTTGGGCTCCCTCTGGATGGGCATGGTACCCTGTGGCTGGGGCGGGGCTGGGCTCTCTCTGGATGGGCATGGTACCCCAAGGCTGGGGCAGGGCTGGGCTCTCTCTGGATGGACTGGGGTGGGTGGGGTCTGGGCTCTCCCCCACTTACACAATACTGCAGGTGGAGGCTCCCGGCTCGTACCGGCAGGACCCATGGGCCATGACGGACGAGGAGAAGATTCAGGCCGTTCCGCTGATCCACGAGGAGGGCAACGAGCTCTATCGCCAGGGCAGGGTGACAGAGGCGGCCGCCAAGTACTACGATGCCATTGCCTGCCTGAAGAGCCTGCAGATGAAGGTGAGCGATGCCCCACCTGGGCATTATGTCCCTAGACACTGACCCTGACCACAGGGTGGGGCAGGGAGCTGGCTCGGTGGCTGCTCCAGGCCACTCCCACCCACTTGCTGTTCCCAAGGGGCCTGGCGTGCCTCCTTCCACGCGCTCTCCTGGGAGAGCCCCCATTAGCCCTGAGCCCTCTGCAGCTCCACAGCTCAGGGATGGGGCTTTCGGCTCCAGCTTCCCATTTCCCTGTGAGCTCCGGCAGTGAGTCCTGCTGAAATCGGCCTGCCCTGCCTCCAGGGAGCGACACCTCAGGGCGCACCTGCAGCCGGGGCCACCCAGTCAGAACAAGGCAGCATCCACATGGTGACAGCTTGGGGCAGCCAGGCCTGTGTCACATCCAGATGGGCAGAAACTGCAGCCCCTATGTCAAGGGCCCGCCTAGTGTCCATCGGGTGCTCTCTGCCCGTGTCTCTGAGCCTGGTTGCTAGCCCAGCCTCCTGCTGGGTCTGCCCCCTCTCTGGGCCGGCCCTTGGCTCTGCAGTTGGGAATGCAGGGGCTCTGGCTGAGGCCTACCGCTGACCACATGACTCCCAGCCATCCTTGTCCCAGAGGAGGAATTAACCCCTTCACCCCAGTGTGGAGCAGGTGGGGAAACTGAGTCATGCACATGGTTCATGAATATATTTCCACAATCCCCAACCGCGGGCTCCTCTGCCTCAGTGCCAGCACCAAGCCCACCTACTTGCCAGGATCCAGCCCCCGGTCTCCCCTTCCTTCTCCCCTCCCCCCTGTGCCTACGCCTCATTCCCCTCCCCCCGCGCAGGAGCAGCCGGGCTCCCCAGACTGGATGCAGCTGGACCTGAAGATCACCCCCTTGCTGCTGAACTACTGCCAGTGCAAGCTGCTGTGCCATGAGTACTACGAGGTGCTGGACCACTGCTCCTCCATCCTCAATAAGTATGAAGGTGAGGAGCTGTGTGGGACACAGCTGGGACAGCAGGGACTGAGGGGCGCTGGCAGAGCTGTGGGGGGAGCCCAGGGCTGGGCTAGCAGGGGTTGTGGGTCGGGTCTGAGGGACACTGGCAGGACTGTGGCGGGGGAGCCCAGGGCTGGGCTAGCAGGGGTTGTGGGTCGGGTCTGAGGGGCACTGGCAGGGCTGTGGGGTGGGGGAGCCCAGGGCTGGGCTAGCAGGGGTTGTGGGTCGGGTCTGAGGGACACTGGCAGGGCTGTGGGGTGGGGGAGCCCAGGGCTGGGCTAGCAGGGGTTGTGGGTCGGGTCTGAGGGACACTGGCAGGGCTGTGGGGTGGGGGAGCCCAGGGCTGGGCTAGCAGGGGTTGTGGGTCGGGTCTGAGGGGCGCTGGCAGGGCTGTGGGGCGGGGGAGCAAGGGCTGGGCTAGCAGGGGTTGTGGGTTGGGTCTGAGGGGCACTGGCAGGGCTGTGGGAGCTCAGGGCTGGGCTAGCAGCGGGTTGTGGGTCGGGTCTGAGGGACACTGGCAGGACTGTGGCGGGGGAGCCCAGGGCTGAGCTAGCAGGGGTTGTGGGTCGGGTCTGAGGGGCACTGGTAGGGCTGTGGGGTGGGGGAGCCCAGGGCTGGGCTAGCAGGGGTTGTGGGTCAGATCTGAGGGGCACTGGCAGGGTTGTGGGGCGGGGGAGCCCAGGGCTGGGCTAGCGGGTTGTGGGTCGGGTCTGAGGGGCACTGCCCCCTGCTCTCTCCCCACAGACAACGTCAAGGCCTATTTCAAGCGGGGGAAGGCTCATGCCGCCGTGTGGAATATGGCCGAGGCCCAGGCCGACTTCGCCAAGGTGCTGGCGCTGGACCCGTCGCTGGCCCCCGTGGTGGCCAAGGAGCTGCGCACCCTGGAGCTGCGCTTGCGCCAGAAGGACAGTGAGGACAAGATCCGCTTCAAGGGCATCTTCTCCCAGTAGCGGCTGGGCCAGCCCTGCGGAGCAGCAGGGTGCTGCCGGAGGGGGCTGTGCAGGGTGAGGGGCTGTGCCGACCCCGCAAGACCAGGCTGGAGCGAGCTGGCAGCTCCCCTCTGTCCGTCTGTGCTTGGCCCCCCCGTACTCCTATTCCTCGCTCCCCATGCTCTGTAGCCAATAAACTGATATTTATCCCTGGGCTCTGCCCTCCCTGCTTGAGCCAGGCCAAGGAGCCCGGAACTACTGCCATGCCCCTCTCCACCGCTTCCACATCAGTGTGGCCCCGTGCTCCCCGCTACCCCACTGCCCTGGGCACCCTGCAGCCCCTGTTGGACGGGTGTGAGCTGGGTTTGGTGCCTTGTAGCTGGTTTATCAGCAGGTCGCTGCTGATACACCATGGGGTTACCCCCACTCTCCTAATGCCCAGCAAGCAGTTCTCAGCCTGGGACTGTGGCTGCCTGTGGTGGCAAGGGACGAGATTGGTGCCCGGGCTCAGAACCCGTGGTGCCTGCAGCGCTGTCTCCTGCCTGAGCACTTGGCGCCGAGTTGAGCCCTTCACAGCACAAAAAAGGGGCCCTGGGCCCCACACCCTCTAATTGTGCTGACTTAAGGGGAAGGGGCTGGCCCTAGGCTCTGGCCCCAGACTGCCCTGCCTGGGGACAAGTGACCGGAGAAGTTCTTTCTCCTCTTCCACCTGTGTGAGGTGGGGGAAGCTCCCAAGGCAGGGCCTGGGGGTGGGGGCAGCTCCCCCCGGGTGGGCTGCAGAGAGGGTGGGGTGGGGGGAGCAGGGCTGCCTGTTAGCAGCTGATGTGTCCCAAGTCTCTAAAGTCCACCTGTGAGCATCTGGAATTGCAGTGTCGCCAGGAGCGGGGGCGGTGGGGACCGGTGGGTGCTGCAGGCTCAGGCCCTGGCACTCTTCCACCAGGTGCAGCCTGAGCTGGTGGCTGGCGTCTGCTACCCTGTGGGGAATCGTGCCCTCACTCTCAGCAGGGCTGCTTCACTCCGCTTGGGAGCACTGGTACTGCCTGCTGGGGGGTGCCCAGCCTGGCCACAAGGGGGCTGGGGGGGGGGCAGGCAAGAGGCCCTGAAGTTGACTGCCCAGGGCTGTGCATTCACGGCCTGACCGGGGCTAGTCAGGCCCGCTGTCCCCAGGGCCAGGGAGCTCAGCAAGAGCCGTGGCTCCCCCGGTGATGGCTAAGTGGGGCTTTCTGCTTAAGGGCTGATTCTCCAAGTGCCATCAAACCCCAGAGTGCAGCGAGCTGGGCTGTCAAAGTGCTGAGCTGCCCGACAGCCTTGCACAGCACGAGCCAGGACCCAGCGCAGCCCTTGTGCTGGCGGCAAAGCGGGTTCGGTGCCCACCTCACGCCCTGCAGCTGAGTCAGTGGGACTGACCAGAACGGGGCAGTTATTGAGTGAGCCAGCGCCTGTCAGCCAGTCCCAGCTTCTGCAGCCAGAGGCTTAGGGACACCCAGAGCGTGGGGCTGGGTCCCTGACTAGTAGCTTTGGTGGCTCTAGCCTCAAGGTGAGGTGGTGACTTGATTACATTCTCTGCATGGGAGAGACCTGTACCAGCGGGCTTGTCAGGCTAGTGGAGAAAGGGCTAACACGAGCCACTGGGAGGAAGTAGTGGACAGCTAAAGACCAACAGGAAATAAGATGTACATTTTAAAAGTGAGAGTAATTAACCACTGGACCAATTTACTGAGAACCGTGGCCAATGGGAGCTGTGGGGGTGGAGCCTGTAGGCATGGGATGTACGCAGAGCCCCCTGCCTGTGCCTCCACCTAGGGGCTGCAGGGACATGCTGCTGCTTCTGGGAGCCGCTGGAGGTAAGCGCTGCACGGAGCCTGCACCCCACATCCCCTCCTGCACCCCAACCTCTGGCCCTGAGCCCCCGCCCGGAGCCTGCACCCCCAACCCCCTGCCTCAACCTTGAGCCCCATCCCACCCTCCAAACCCCTCATCCTCAGTGCCACCCCAGAGCGCGGACCCCCAGCTGGAGTCCTCACCCCCTCCCCCTGCCCCAGCCCAGTGAAAATAAGCAAGTGAGCAAGGGTGGGGGAGAGCGAGTGACAGAGGGAGCGGGATGGAGTGAGCAGGGGGAGGGCCTCAGAGAAGGGGTGGGGCCTAGGGGGCAGGGCAGGATGTTCAGTTTTCTGCAATCGGAAAGTTGGCAACCCTACCCCCAGCACACGGCATTCAAACTGCAGCTCCCCCCCCCCCCCCCGCTCACAAGTGTGTGAGGAGCGGCCGTCCCATTCACTAGTGTGATTTGGTGGCTGTGGCAGACACCCGCCAATACCCCTCTTTGCTCTATCGGGTAGGCACTGGGCCATGAGCAGTCGAGATCATTTTCTTCCACGCGATAATCCCATCTCTGACAAGGCCTCACTCCCTGCTGAATAGATTATAGCTAGTGATTTTAATACTCCAGTCACATAAACTTCCCCCCTGCCGCCCTGTATTCCTCTTCCCCGCCCCCAGGGACCAGCCCTTCTTCTTTGTACCATTCTCTGTTTGTTTATTTTTACATTTTTATTTCACCTTTACACATTTTTTTAAAAAAAAAAAACAAAGAATCATGAATCCTTCTGGCTGCTCCCCCCCCAGGCCCTGCCTCCTCTGGGCTTGGCCCCTCCCTCGCTAGCTCCGACACCAACAAAAAATAAATAATGAACCCCCTGCCCCTGGGTGGGGGTGTACCGTGCCCAGCGGCGGGGGCATGGCCTAAACTCACGCCCAGGCTGTCTGGCCCTGCTTCTGGGATCCAGCATCACACAGGATACAGCCGGGGCTGGGTGCATGGGTGGGGTCTCTGTGCAGGGCGGCTGGGTCATGCAGGCTGTGGGGTACAGGAGCTGCCCAGAGATGGGCAGCTGGCCCTCCTCCCGCTCGCTGTGATGGGGACAGCAGGGTCCAGGGGCAAATGTGCCAGATCTAGGCCTTGCATGGGGGGCAGGGTGGAGAGGCCCAACCCCCTAATTCCCAGCAGCGACTCACCCTTCCCCTGGGTAACCCTGCCACAGTGCAGCCACTTGCTCCCAGAGAGCAGCATGGGCAACAAGGGGGGTCTCAGGGCTGGGCTGGCAGAGGTCTGTGGGTCAGGACTGAGGGGCACTAACAGAACTGCGATGGAGGAGGGGACCCCAGGGCTGGGGGAGGCTGTGGGTGGGGGAGGGGACCCCAGGGCTGGGAGAGCACGGGGTTTTGGGTGGCAGGCAGGCCATGCCCAAGAGAGCAGGGGGCTGTGGGTGCGGTAGGGGAGCCCAGGGAGATGGGGGGCAGGCCATGCCCAGTGCTGGGGGGCTCCTCTGCCCCCCACGCACAGTTCTCGCCCCGCACTGGGGCTGCGGTGCAGCGTGTGGTCCTGTCGGAGCGCCCTCTCTGTGCCGGACGCCCTCGTCTCCTCGTGCGGGCACGGCCCTTGCTCCAGGCCGGGAAGCCACGGGGGGCTCACTCCTCGCTCTCCAGCTTGAGGCTGATGCTACGGGCTTTGGCACGGGGCGGAGCCGGGGCGCCCCCCTCGCGCTCCGCCTGGCTCTGCCCCCGCGAGCGCAGCAGCTGGCTCTGCTTCCGCAGGAAGTCGACGGGGGCGGGGCAGCCGTAGGTGCCTTTGCCCAGTGTGGGCCGCGGTGCCCCCTTGGGTGAATGTGCCAGCGATGCCGTCTCCAGCTGGGCCAGGTGCGCCACGTAGCCCTCGGACAGGAACTGCGGACAGACGCACAGACCGAGCATGGGGACAGCTGGATGGGGGAGCACTGGGGCCCAGCCCCCACTGTCCCCATGCCATGGGCACCACTGCCTCCCACCCTTCAGCCCAGGGGCTCTGTGTCCTCTGGAAGGGGCTCCTGTGTCCCATTCCTCACGACCCTGAGCCAGCCAGTCTCCTGCCCGGGGGCCAGACCAGAGCCAGCGCCCCCTAGGGGGGAAGGCCCCATGTCCCAGTCCCTGAGCCAGCTAGTCCACTGCCCGGGGATTGCGACTTGTACCCCCTGGTGTCCGCGTACCTGGCACTGGTTCTGGAACTTCTTGACAGTGCGCCCGACGATGTAGATCTGGGTGGGCGAGAGCCCCAGGGAGCTGTAGACCGAGATGTCCTTCGTGGAGCCATAGCCAGCCACAATGGTGACCTCTGCCTGCAGCATTTGGGTACTCAGCCTGGCACCCCACCTCCTTGTACCACCCAAGACCCGCCCCCGCCTGCTGCCCGAGCTCCACCGCCTAGCACCACCAAGCAGCCTGAGCCCTGCCACCACATTCCCTAAGCCCCGCTTCCTCGTGCCACCTGAGCCATGCCCCCTTGTGCCACCAGAGCCCCACCCCCCAGCACCACCTGAGTCCCACCCCATACCCTGAGCTCCATCTCCTTGTGCCATCCCAAGTCCCACCCCCTCACACCACCTAAGCCCCACCCCTCATGCTGCACGAGCCCCGCCCCCTCGTGCCCCCCAAGCCCCACCCCTCACGCCACCCAAACCCGGCCCCCTTGTGCCACCCCCTGGCACTGAGTGAGTCCCGGCCTGGCCTGCCCCCCGCCACTCCAAAGCTCTGGCTGTGCCCTGTCCCCCGCGGCACTGGGCGCGGGCCCCACCTCGGTGCGCAGGCTCTGCAGGAAGGCAGCTTTCTGGCGCAGGGGGTCGTGGGTGAGGCCATCGCAGAAGGAGACGACGCCATGCGGAAAGTTGTGTTGCGACAGCCAGGCCACCACGCGGTGCTTCTGCATGTCGGGCCGCCCTGTCACGTAGATGATCATGTACCCCGAGTCCTGCCAGTGCCTGGGGCAACACAACATGAGCATCACGGGGGACTGTGGGGAGCTAGGTGGGGGCAGGAGCTGAGAGGACAGCAGCGGGAAGGTGGTTAGCAGGGTGGTAGGGGGTTGCTGGGCATAGGGACAGGAGGGGGAGGGTTACCCGGGGGGAGGGGGCACCTACCGCACAACGTCGACGGCGCCTGCCCGCACCTTGGGGTCGCTGCCCATGATGGAGACGCTGGCGGTGAAGGAGCCGTCGATGCTGAACACAACCGCCTCGGTGCTGCGTGCCACCACCGTTAGGAAGGCCTCGGCGTAGCTGTGATCCCCTCTGCATGGGAGCGGGGGCACATCAGGGACCAAGCGGGACATGGGAGCCCAGAGACACCCCCCCCGCCCCTGCATATAGATCTCCCCCTCCTCTGCATACACACCCTGCCAGGGGTGGGGGCTCCCGCAAGCCTTACCCAGAGGGGTCCCTGGGCTCCAACAGCTTCCCCTCACCCCTTCCCAGCACTGCTTTCCCCGGGCCTTCCCCTGAGGGCTCTCCCTGCCAGGCTGCTGGTACAGCCCCACTCCCAGTGCGTCCCTCCCCAGGATCACATGCATACGGACAGGGCGGGGGTCTCACCTGACCACCATGCGCACGGGGTACATGCCGATGCCCAGTGCCTTCTCGGGCGGGATGAGGAAGGCCAGGCGCCCGCTACTGCTTGTCACTTCGGTGCCATAGTGCAGCCACTTCCCCGACAGCGGCTGCGTCATGATGTAGATGTCCACCTGCCGGGAGCCACACAGGCGTTAACGTTGGCTCTTAACAGCCGCTGCTCCCCGGCCTGCCCGGGATCCGAGATCACCCTGTGCAGCACCCAAAAGTCCAGCTTCCCCTTGGAGTGGCCAAGACCTCTTGTCTGGAGACCCTGGCTACCTCTCTCGAGTCTAGAATTCAGCTAGAGATAAATTACAACGTTCCCAGGAACGTCGAGTAATACCTGCGAGGGATCTCCCAGCTGCTGTCAGACCCTAATCCCAAAGACTGCCCTAGTTCACTCACGGATGAGACGTCCAATTTGTTTAATCTAGCTAAGAGCCCCTGCCAGGTGACAGAGAAGAGCAGTTGCTCCGAGGCGTGAGCCAAGGGCCAGGGGAGAATAGGTAAGTTTAAGGAGCTGGGAACGGCTTGCAGGGTGACCCAAAAAAGTTCCTGAGAGCCCAAGAAGTCTCAACCAGCCAGCCCTTCCTGACGCCAGCATGCAGCCGCCTGCCTTGGGAGACAAAGCCGCCCCTCTCCTCGCCAACCCTCCGGCTTGTTCCTCCCTGGGACGCCTCAGGCCCTGGGACAAGCCTGAAGGGCGTGGCAGCAAAGGTCTCAGAGATCATCCGGGGCCGGGGCATTGGGCCCACCAGACTGCAGGGATCTGTCAGGGGTTGGTGTGCGCGCTTTGGAGGTGACCAGGGCTCTCTAGGAGTGACAGGAATTGCACAGCACCTCACCAGAGCTGGACTCTGGAACAGTAAGAGAAATTGCTCGCGAGGGGGCACTGGGCTCATTATGAACCAGGCCTGGCCATGAATCAAAGCAACATCCCTCGCTCTCTGCAATGTGTCATACACCACCGCCATCTCCTGGACAGCAGAGGAACGGAGAGCTGGAAAGCTCAGAGCAATTTGGAAAGTGGCATATAAAACCGAGGTCACCCTGGGGGGCCCCAGAGCTAGCTGCACTCTCGCGGGCAGCCTCTCCCCTCGGCCACGGTCACAGCACCAAGAGATGAACGACTCGCCCCCAGCCCAGGGTTCGCAGGAGAAGAAGAAGTGGTGAGATTTCATTTCCCCTCAGTTCTTTAACAGAAATATCTGCAGGTTGGCTTGTTGAGTGTACATGCCCTAGCAACACCTTGGGCAGCCATGTGTTGGATTTAACCTCCGTGTTTTGTGCGCTCTTCTTCGTAGGCCTGAGCATTGAACCAATCCACTCTGGGACCAATCCAGTCCCGTAGCAGTGTGACGGGCTCGAAAGACAAGCGCTTCCTTTCTCCTCGGTGAAATACTGGGCAGGAGTGTCCGTGTGTTCAGGGCGGAAGAATTGCTGAGTGATGATTATAAAGAAACCCAGGTGCTCTGCATTGCTCCTTGATCTAACCGCTCGTCCTCAACCCCACGGTACCGCCTGCAAGGCTGTGCAGGACAGAGCTGAAACGGTGGTTGTATCTACGCTCGAATGGTGCACTGCTGCTGGTATGCTAAGGTGGCTGTGGCCAATTAATAAACAGGTTGGCTGGGAATAACCGAGTGTCCAGCTGTGAGAAACGCCGTCCGAGCTGAGCGGTGATCTGAGAAAAGCCCAGTGTTAATTAGTAGCTAAGGTTCCTTGGGCTCAGTAAAAGGGGTTCTCTTCTTAGCTTCCACTGGAATATTGGCTACCAAGTGAGAGTTTTCTAATGTTTTTATGAGTCTGACGTGTGCCTCAGTTTCCCCCTGTACTTTGCATTGCTGGCCAGTGGGTGCAAAAGGGTTAAATCTGCTCTTGAGGAGAGCAGGAGACTTGAGGTATTTGTGTCACATGACTGCCAGGGTGGTGGGGAGGAATGGGTCATCGGAGGCCTGGGTGAAACCGACCCAGACCAACAGAGGGTGCAAACAGAGAACCCCAATCGACACCGAGCAGCAGGGAGGGCCAGCGGCGGGGCGCCCATGCAGACTCAGCTGGAGAGACCCAGGGCTCTGGCTTGGACTGACAGAGGGAAGGAGCCAGGAAGGGAGTCCACAGCTGCAGGGCACCCCAGGGCACTAGTGCCAGGGTTCACACTCCCAGCCCCCCTGCGGGACCCCGCCTCTCCCTCACGGTGCCGGTACCTTCTCCCCAGTCAGCGTCACCACGTCCAGGGGGCCGTACATGAAGCGCCCACTCAGCACCTGGGGCCGCCCCTCGCACACGATGATGTCGCTGGCTCGGTGGTTGGACGTCACGTTCTGCGGGGCAGAGCAGGGGGGTCAGTGGCAGCTGCTCCCCGCCGCCCGCAAGGGCTGTTGGGGTCTCTGCCTCCCACCCCAGGGGGGCCTGCCTGAGCTCAGGCAGCAAAGCTGAGGCTGAGTCCAGCGTCCCGTCCAGAGCCCTGTGCCCCAGGAGCCGAGCCCAGCCCAGCTGTGGGGGCCAATGGTGAATTGCTGACTCTGCATCACCCCAATGACATAACCCCAGCCATCAAACCCAATGACTCAATCCCCACCTCTCCGCTTGCTCCCCCCAGGCCCCTGCCCCCCTCCATTCTGCCTGGGCCCCCACTGCCCTCACCCCCACTCTCCTCAGCCCACCCCCCACAGCAGCCCCATCTCCTGCCCAGACCCCGGTCCCCCCCCATGCAGCCGCCTGCTCGGGCACAGGCCAGCTGCCGCAGCATCAGGCCAGTGCAGGCCGCGTACCCGGATCTTCACTTGTGTGCGCTTGCGCTGCCACTTCTCGCGGGGGATGGCGGGGCTGTAGCTGGAGCTCTCCTCGCACTCCGCCAGCTGGGGGCGCTCCTTCTCGATCACCTGCAATAGCAGCACGGCCTCAGCGCCCCCCACCACACGGCGACGGCCCGCGCGCCTCCCCGCCGCCAGGCACCAGCCCCCCGGCGACAGGGCCCCGGCCACTGCACGCTCCCCACCGCGCTCACGACACCCTCTGTGCCCCAGACCCTGCCCCCAGGCCCGCCGGCCCCTCCCTTCCCGGATCCCGCCGGCGCACCTGGCGCAGGATGAAGGCGACCACGTCGGAGGACTCCCAGTAGCTGGCGTGGAAGAGGTGCGGCAGGGTGACGGTGGGGAAGGCGGTCAGCGCGTCGGGGCAGTACAGGGAGTAATCAATGCGCTTGGCGCCCCACCACCGCTCCAGGACTGCGGGGAGAGCGGTGTCAGGAGACCTTGAACCCCGGCCTGGTCCTTCTGCCCGGTACCCACACTCCACATTGGACTGGTATCGCCTCCTGAGACGGGACTGGTACCCCGCTTCCTCCACCCGGTACCCCCTCCCAAAACAACCGGTACCCCGCTTCCTGCACTCGGTACCTCCCACCCCCTCCCAAAACACCCTGTACCCCGCTTCCTCCACCTGGTACCTCCCACCCCAGACCAGCCTGTACTCCGCTTCCTCCACTCGGTACCCCCTCCCAAACAACCTGTACCCCGCTTCCTCCACCTGGTACCTCAAACCCCAGACCAGCCTGTACCCCACTTCCTCCACTCGGTACCCCCTCCCAAAAACACCCTGTACCCCGTTTCCTCCACCTGGTACCTCCCACCCCAGACCAGCCTGTACCCCGCTTCCTCCACTCAGTACCCCCTCCCAAAACAACCGGTACCCCGCTTCCTGCACTCGGTACCTCCCACCCCCTCCCAAAACAACCTGTACCCCGCTTCTTCCACCTGGTACCTCCCACCCCAGACCAGCCTGTACTCCGCTTCCTCCACTCGGTACCCCCTCCCAAACAACCTGTACCCCGCTTCCTCCACCTGGTACCTCAAACCCCAGACCAGCCTGTACCCCGCTTCCTCATAGAATCATAGAATCATAGAATATCAGGGTTGGAAGGGACCCCAGAAGGTCATCTAGTCCAACCCCCTGCTCAAAGCAGGACCAAGTCCCAGTTAAATCATCCTAGCCAGGGCTTTGTCAAGCCTGACCTTAAAAACCTCTAAGGAAGGAGATTCTACCACCTCCCTAGGTAACGCATTCCAGTGTTTCACCACCCTCTTAGTGAAAAAGTTTTTCCTAATATCCAATCTAAACCTCCCCCATTGCAACTTGAGACCATTACTCCTCGTTCTGTCATCTGCTACCATTGAGAACAGTCTAGAGCCATCCTCTTTGAAACCCCCTTTCAGGTAGTTGAAAGCAGCTATCAAATCCCCCCTCATTCTTCTCTTCTGCAGACTAAACAATCCCAGCTCCCTCAGCCTCTCCTCATAAGTCATGTGCTCTAGACCCCTAATCATTTTTGTTGCCCTTCGCTGTACTCTTTCCAATTTATCCACATCCTTCTTGTAGTGTGGGGCCCAAAACTGGACACAGTACTCCAGATGAGGCCTCACCAGTGTCGAATAGAGGGGAACGATCACGTCCCTCGATCTGCTCGCTATGCCCCTACTTATACATCCCAAAATGCCATTGGCCTTCTTGGCAACAAGGGCACACTGCTGACTCATATCCAGCTTCTCGTCCACTGTCACCCCTAGGTCCTTTTCCGCAGAACTGCTGCCGAGCCATTCGGTCCCTAGTCTGTAGCGGTGCATTGGATTCTTCCATCCTAAGTGCAGGACCCTGCACTTATCCTTATTGAACCTCATTAGATTTCTTTTGGCCCAATCTTCCAATTTGTCTAGGTCCTTCTGTATCCTATCCCTCCCCTCCAGCGTATCTACCACTCCTCCCAGTTTAGTATCATCCGCAAATTTGCTGAGAGTGCAATCCACACCATCCTCCAGATCATTTATGAAGATATTGAACAAAACGGGCCCCAGGACCGACCCCTGGGGCACTCCACTTGACACCGGCTGCCAACTAGACATGGAGCCATTGATCACTACCCGTTGAGCCCGACAATCTAGCCAGCTTTCTACCCACCTTATAGTGCATTCATCCAGCCCATACTTCCTTAACTTGCTGACAAGAATGCTGTGGGAGACCGTGTCAAAAGCTTTGCTAAAGTCAAGAAACAATACATCCACTGCTTTCCCTTCATCCACAGAACCAGTAATCTCATCATAAAAGGCGATTAGATTAGTCAGGCATGACCTTCCCTTGGTGAATCCATGCTGACTGTTCCTGATCACTTTCCTCTCCTCTAAGTGCTTCAGGATTGATTCTTTGAGGACCTGCTCCATGATTTTTCCAGGGACTGAGGTGAGGCTGACCGGCCTGTAGTTCCCAGGATCCTCCTTCTTCCCTTTTTTAAAGATGGGCACTACATTAGCCTTTTTCCAGTCATCCGGGACTTCCCCCGTTCGCCACGAGTTTTCAAAGATAATGGCCAAGGGCTCTGCAATCACAGCCGCCAATTCCCTCAGCACTCTCGGATGCAATTCGTCCGGCCCCATGGACTTGTGCACGTCCAGCTTTTCTAAATAGTCCCTAACCACCTCTATCTCTACAGAGGGCTGGCCATCTCTTCCCCATTTTGTGATGCCCAGCACAGCAGTCTGGGAGCTGACCTTGTTAGTGAAAACAGAGGCAAAAAAAGCATTGAGTACATTAGCTTTTTCCACATCCTCTGTCACTAGCTTGCCTCCCTCATTCAGTAAGGGGCCCACACTTTCCTTGGCTTTCTTCTTGTTGCCAACATACCTGTAGAAACCCTTCTTGTTACTCTTGACATCTCTTGCTAGCTGCAGCTCCAGGTGCGATTTGGCCCTCCTGATATCTTTCCTACATGCCCGAGCAATATTTTTATACTCTTCCCTGGTCATATGTCCAACCTTCCACTTCCACCTCCACTCGGTACCCCCTCCCAAAATAACCTGTCCCCTGCTTCCTCCACTCAGTACCCCCTCCCAAAACAACCTGTACCCCGCTTCCTCCACCTGGTACCTCCCACCCCAGACCGGCCTGTACCCCGCTTCCTCCAGTCGGTACCCCCTCCCCAAAACAACCTGTACCCCACTTCCTCCAGTCAGTACCCCCTCCCAAAATAACCTGTACCCCACTTCCTCTACTCGGTACCCCCTCCCAAAACAACCTGTACCCCGCTTCCTCCACCTGGTACCTCCCACCCCAGACCGACCTGTACCCCGCTTCCTCCGGTCAGTACCCCCTCCCAAAATAACCTGTACCCCGCTTCCTCCACTTCGTACCTCCCACCCCAGACCGGCCTGTACCACGCTTCCTCCGGTCAGTACCCCCTCCCACAACAACCTGTACCCCGCTTCCTCCACCTGGTACCTCCCACCCCAGACCGGCCTGTACCCCGCTTCATCCAGTCAGTACCCCCTCCCACAACAACCTGTACCCTGCTTCCTCCACCTGGTACCTCCCACCCCAGACCGGCCTGTACCCCGCTTCGTCCGGTCAGTACCCCCTCCCACAACAACCTGTACCCCGCTTCCTCCACCTGGTACCTCCCACCCCAGACCGGCCTGTACCCCGCTTCCTCCAATCAGTACCCCCTCCCACAACAACCTGTACCCCGCTTCCTCCACCTGGTACCTCCCACCCTAGGCCGGCCTGTACCCCGCTTCCTCCACTCAGTACCCCCTCCCCAAAACAACCTGTACCCCGCTTCCTCCACTTGGTACCCCCTCCCAAAATAACCTGTACCCCACTTCCTCCACCTGGTACCTCCCACCCCAGACCGGCCTGTACCCTGCTTCGTCCGGTCAGTACCCCCTCCCACAACAACCTGTACCCCGCTTCCTCCACCTGGTACCTCCCACCCCAGACCGGCCTGTACCCCGCTTCCTCCGATCAGTACCCCCTCCCACAACAACCTGTACCCCGCTTTCTCCACCTGGTACCTCCCACCCCAGACCGGCCTGTACCCCGCTTCCTCCACTCGGTACCCCCTCCCCAAAACAACCTGTACCCCGCTTCCTCCACCTGGTACCTCCCACCCTAGGCCGGCCTGTACCCCGCTTCCTCCACTCAGTACCCCCTCCCCAAAACAACCTGTACCCCGCTTCCTCCACCTGGTACCTTCCACGCCAGACCTGCCTGTACCCCGCTTCCTCCAGTCAGTACCCCCTCCCCAAAACAACCTGTACCCCGCTTCCTCAACTCGGTACCCCGTCCCAAAACAACCTGTACCCCGCTTCCTCCACCTGGTACCTCCCACCCCAGATCGGCCTGTACCCCGCTTCCTCCGGTCAGTACCCCCTCCCCAAAACAACCTGTACCCCGCTTCCTCCACCTGGTACCTTCTACCCCAGACCGGCCTGTACCCCGCTTCCTCCACCTGGTACCTCCCACCCCAGACCGGCCTGTACCCCGCTTCCTCCAGTCAGTACCCCCTCCCCAAAACAACCTGTACCCCGCTTCCTCCACCTGGTACCTCCCACCCCAGACCGGCCATGTACCCTGCTTCCTCTGCCAGGTACTCCCTTCCAAGACCGGCACCCCCTCCCCAAATCAGCCCTGTACCCCACTCCCTCCACTCAGTACCCCCTCTTCAGACCAGCTCTGCACCCTGCTCCTTCCACCTGGTTCCCCCATCCCCGGCCTGTTCCCTACCCCTTCACCTTCTGCACTGCTCCCCCCTACCCAAGACCTGCCCCATGCTCTGCCCCTTCCACCTTGTGCCCCTCATCTCAGACCTGCCCCTACCCCTCATACCCTGGCCTACACCATCCACCCTTGAGATGCCCCCTACCCCTCAGCTGCCCTGCAGCCTCCCACCCCAGACCTGCCCCTACCCCTCACCTCCTGCCCTACACCCCCCACCCCTGACCTGCAGCCTGCCCCTCACACCCTGTCCTGCAGTCCAGCACCCCAGACCTTCTGTCTTGTACCCCCCTTAATGCTCCGTCCCCCCGACACCCTCACGTCACTCTTGCTGGCGCTGAGGGGGGTAGGTAACGAGCTCGGTGGGCGGGGGAGGGGTCGCACTCACTCTTGACGACCTCGCTGGTGCTGGAGGGGGCGGGGGGCTCTCCTGTCTCGCTGCCTCTCCAGAAGCCTCCAAAACAGCTGGTAGGGGTGGTGGGAGCTGCCAGCTCCAAGTCGCCCAGGAAGAGGGTGGAATGAGTCTGCAGGGCCTCAGCTGAGCCCGGGAGAGAGAGAGAACAGGGTGAACACAGCAACCCCAGGCACTCTGCGCCCCACAGTCCCCTGGGAGACGACCGAGAGGGGACCCCCCCCATCTTCACTGTCCCCGAGGGACAACCCAGAGGGGACCCCATATCCCACCACCACCCTGAGAGACAACCCAGCGGGGACCCCCAAACCCCACTGTCCCAGCCCCCCACTGTCTCCTATTGACCCCCTGAGGGACATCCCAGAGGGGCCCCCTTAACCCTCACTGCCCCCCTGAGGGACCCCTAACCTCCATTATCACATCCCCCACTTGCCCACCCCAAGGGGACTCCCAGAGGGAACCCCCAAACTCCATTGTCCCCCCCTTACCCCACAATATTATCCCCAGCCCCTGGGGACCCCATGCTCCCAATGAGACTGTCCCAAAGGAATCCTGTCCCCCCCGTTCCCAGCCCTTACCCAGCAGTGCCGAGGTGCCATCGCCCAGTGGGTATTTCTGGTAGCGAGGCACGCCCAGGGGGGGCACGGCGTGGAAGGCCTTGGCCAGCAGGGGCTCCAGGCGCGAGGCGCAGGGGTCGGCTGCGTGGAACAGGTTGTAGATCTGCTCACAGACCGGGCGCATCTGGGCCACTGCAGGGACAGGGGGGTTAAATGCCTGTGCCGGGGGTAGGGGGCAAGGGGTTAGTGAGCTATGCAGGGGAGGGGTCAGCCCCTGCACCTTGGTTGTAGGGGAAGTGCGGGGTGAGCAAGCAATGCAGGAAGAGTCACCCACTGAGTGAACAATGCAGGGGAGGGGAGCAGTGATGCAGGGGGGCAAGCGATGGGGGCAGCAGCCCCTGTGCCTAGAGGAGATGTGAGCAATCCAGGGGGCGTGAGCACAAGAGGGGAGAGAGGTCCCTGTACCTGGGGGGGATGGAGGGGGGGCAAGGCAGGGGGAACAAATGTTTCAGGGGGTGGGATCGGCACCTAGGGGAATGAGGGGGCCCCCTCTCTGTTGAGAGCCACGGGGAGAA
This sequence comes from Dermochelys coriacea, assembly GCF_009764565.3. NCBI lineage: Eukaryota > Metazoa > Chordata > Testudines > Dermochelyidae > Dermochelys > Dermochelys coriacea. The sequence continues at coordinate 6,604,705 of NC_050073.1, read as the reverse complement.
GCAGGGTTGCCAGATGCCCTGTCTTGGAGCAATGGAGCTGGCCCTAGCTCAATAAAGGGGACACCCCAGAGGTGTCTGTATAAAGGCTGGAGCAAAGCAGAGACCCTGGAAATCTGTGCCAGCTTGGTGTCAGCGGTGGGTGTCATTTCCCACAACAAGTGGCCCCGGCAACAGAAACAAGCTGAGAACAATTTGCCAAGGGCCGTGGTGGGTTCTCCAGTGTTTAAATCAAGATGGGATGTTTGTTCTAAAAGCTCTGCTCTAGGAATCATTTTGGGGCCGGTCTCTGGCCTGTGCTAGACAGGAGGTCAGACTAGCGGATCACAACGGGCTTTTCTGGCCTGGGAATCCAGGAATCTATGAAAAAAGAAACGGCAGGAGAAGTGACATCTAAACGACTCCCCATGAGGGAGATGGCAGAGCAGTGCAGGCACTGGGAGGCCTGCTCCAGGACCATCTGGCAAAGAACCCTGGTTCCACCCCAGGCGAGGTTCTGAGCGGCCCAATCCACCACTTGCAGGGAATGGAGACCCAGACGCCCCAGAGGAGAGGTGAGAGGCCAAGGGTGACAGCCGCAGCGGCCCCAGCCCAGGAACTAGAGCAGGCCAAACTGGAGCTGGAAGCAAAGGGCCGGCGTCTGGGGCTGCAGCGGCAGGAGCTGGCTGAGCAGGGCAAGCAGCCAAAAAGAGCAGGGGAAGCAGGCCCTGGCAATGGAGGCCTGAGAAGCAAGAGGCTGTGCGGCAGAGAGCTCAGGGGGCCAACTCCACTGGGAGAGAGATGCCGGATTGGTGACCCTGTTCAAGGTGCATCCTTTCCCTCCGAGGCAGCCTGTGAACCGGATCCCCCTTCAGGCGGGCTGCGTAGCCATGTGGCCAACTGGGAGGGGCTGATGGGGGGATTATGAACAGTCCCAAAAGGAATCTTTTCAGAAGGTGGCTACCAGCCTGGGGCCCACAGCACAGCCCCCCCCCCAACCTCCCGCCCCCCGCTCAGGGAAGAAAAACATCCTGGTGGTGGCGTTTGTCACCACTTGCTACCCTGAGCAGTAGGCTTCCCCAGCAAGGCAGTTACCAGCCAGGGGGCTAATTTCATGTCAATCTTTCTCTGGTGCTTGTGGGTCATAAGAACAACCACACTGGGTCAGACCAATGGTCCATCTTCTGACAGTGACTGGTGTCAGATGCTTCAGAGGGAATGAACAGAACTGGGCAATTATCATAGAATATCAGGGTTGGAAGGGACCTCAGAAGATCAACTAGTCCAACCCCCTGCTCAAAGCAGGGCCAATCCCCAATTTTTGCCCCAAATCCCTAAATGGCCCCCTCAAGGATTGAGCTCACAACCCTGGGTTTAGCAGGCCAATGCTCAAACCACTGAGCTATCCTTCCCCCCTTGTGATCCATCCCCTGTCATCCAGTTCCAGATTCTGGTGGCCAGAAGTTTAGTTGCATCTCTGACTAGCTTGGCTAATAGCCAGTAATGGACCTACTCTCCTGATGGATCTTATCTCATTCTTTTTTGAACCCACTTATACTTTTGGCCTTCACAACATCCCCAGCAATGAGTTCCATGGGTTGACCGTGCATTGTGTGAAGTACTTCCTTGTGTTTGTTTCAAACCTGCTGCTTATTAATTTCATTGGATGACCCCTGGTTACGTTATGTTATGTGAAGGGGTAAATAACACTTCCCTATTCACTTTCTCTACACTAGTCATGATTTTATAGACCTCTATCACATCCTCCCCTTAGTCAAAATAGTCCTTATCTTTTTAATCTCTCCTTGTATGGAAGTTGTTCCATACCCCTAAGCATTTTTGTTGCCCTTCTCTGTACTTTTTCCAATTCTAATATATCTTTTTTTCAGATGGGGCAACCAGAACTGCGCACAGTATTCAAGGTGTGTACGTACCATAGATTCACATAGTGGTATTATATTTTCTGTCTATTCCTTTCCTAATGGTTCCTAACATTCAGTTTGCTTTTTTGACTGTCGCTGCACATTGAGTGGCTGTTTTCAGAGAACCATCCACAATGACTCCAAGATCTCTGTCTTGAGTGGCAACACTTAATTTAGACTCTCGTCATTTTGTATGCACAGTTGGGATTAATTAGCTGGTGGCCAGAGCTAATTTTCTTGTTTTCTTTCTCAGCTCTTCCCCAGAGGAGGGTGAAAGGGCTTGAGGGTACCCCACAGGAAGGAATTCCCAAGTGCTCCTTCCTGGGTTCAAAAGGTTTTTTTTTTTTTTTTTGCTTTGGGTGGTGAAGAAACAGATTAACAGAGCCAGAAGGGTACCCAGAAGTCACCTACTACAGGACAGGCCCAACAAAGAAAGTAACAGAACGTCACTAGCCATCACCTACAGCCCCTAACTAAAACCTCTTCAGCACATCATCAAGGCTCTACAACCTATCCTGAAGGACTATACCTCACTCTCACAGACCTTGGGAGGAACATGTTGTGACTGAGTGGGCATTGTCTGTACTATTTGTATGAATCATGCCCATGCCTCAGTTTCCCTCATATTTTGCAAGGCTACCCAGTGGGAGGATGAAAGAACTGTTTGCTCTCAGGCAGGTGAAGAGACATAGGTATGAATGGCACCTAGCGGTCTGAGCCGGGATGGGTCACTAAAAAGGACTGGCTGAGGCCAACCCCATATCAACAGAGAATCTATGAAGAAAATGGAAAGCCAACCACCAGGACTGTGACACCTAGCAATCTGAGGGACGTGGATTTCCCCACCTCTCAGCAGGGAAGCTGAGCGACCTCTTCCAGCTGGAGAACAAAGGCCTGGCAAGGTGGGAGGTGGGGATAAGAGTCGGCTGCTGGAAGGAGTCGGGGCTCTCGCCCGGGATGTGATTAACGAGGTCAGACTCAGAGACAGAGCTTGAACCATGGGGTTCACTACAGCTTGGCTGGGCCCTGGGCTGACCGACCTGTGCTAACCTAAGGGCCTCCTATGCTGTGTTCCAGCTGACTAATAAACCGGACTGTTCTGACAAGGCTGTGTGAGTGTCACCGCAAATGCTTGGTGAGGTGCATTAATCCCTGGTGACTGGGCAATGGGGATAGTGTCGGTCAGAGGGGGCCCCCTCTGAGATGTCCCTCAAGGGGGCACACTGAAGGGGTTCCCCCAGAGACTCTTCCAAAGCTGGGGATGTAGCACTGAGCCCGTGGCTGCGTGACACATGGCCCAGGAGTGAAGGAGGCAGGAGTGACTGTGCAGGGCGACAAGTGTAAAGTGGGGCTCGCAGAGATGTCGTGCCTGGGCCACAAGGTGGGGAGCAGCAGCACAAGGTCAGACCTGCCAAGGTGGAGGCGATTAGAGACTGAGCCGCTCCCCAAACCAAGAACAGGCCCAGGCCTCGATTGGGATGGCAGGGCACTACTGGAGGTTTGTGCTCCACCCTAGTGCCCTAGCAACTCCCATAACCAAACTGTACAAGCAGGGGGAGCTGGACAAGGTGGTCTGGCCGAGCAGTGCACTGAAGGAGGCTCTAAGCCCAGACTCAATACGGGTGAACCCAGACTTTGCAAACTAGGATGAGTTACCTCAGACACAGGGCTGGGTGTGGTGCTGATGCAAGCCAGTGCTAAGGAGGAGAGACACCCGATTGTACCCTTGAGCAAGGAACTACTACACCAGGGGACAGAGCTGTGTCACCCCGGAAAAAGGAGGTCTGGCCAGTAGGTGGGCCCTGAAGAAGCTGCCGTCGTATCTGTTTGGGCAGCAGCGTACTGTGTGTACTGACCATTCACGTCTCATCTGGCTACAGCAAATGAAAGGGTTGAACGCTGAGTTGTTAAGATGGAGTCTGACAATCTGGAAGAGATTCACATGAAGGGGGAATGTGAATGGTACTGCTGACACATGGTCCTGAAAGGAGAGGGTCCAACTTCCCTTGGTCATTAGGGTGGAGGGGGGGTCTCCTGGGAAGAGGGTGCAACATGGAGAATGCAGGAACATCTATAATGTCTGCATGAATAATATACGTGACTCAATTTCCCGGCTCACTCTCGATGGCCCCAAGCACACTGGCTGTGAAGGGGTTGCCTTTCCCCTCTGGGGACCAGACAGGTGAAGGGGTGCTGCTGGAGGCACTATCCCCAACTATCCTCCAATAAGAGGAGGGAGGGCCCAGCGACTGGATGTGGTTCCATGAATGCCTGGCAGCCAACGTGAGGGGACGTGGAACCAGCGCAGCTGTGACCAGGGACAGAGACTCCCAGTGCATCACAAATTGAATAAAAAGAAAAGGAGTACTTGTGGCACCTTAGAGACTAACAAATTTATTAGAGCATAAGCTTTCGTGAGCTACAGCTCACTTCATCGGATGCATCCGATGCATTCGCTGTAGCTCACGAAAGCTTATGCTCTAATAAATTTGTTAGTCTCTAAGGTGCCACAAGTACTCCTTTTCTTTTTGCGAATACAGACTAACACGGCTGCTACTCTGAAACCTGACAAATTGAATATGAGCCCATGCCAGGATGCAGCTGATGGCTAATGTCATTCTGGGGTGCGTATGTGTGACGGAGGGAGAATTTTCCATACATATTTTGTATGAATACTATGTGTGCCTCAGTTTCCCCCATACGCTGCATTGTCACCTGGGGTGTGGGGACGATTGTTTACTGTCTGCGAGGGCAGGGGCTTCGAGATGCAGGTGTGACTGACACCTGCCTGTCTGGGGTCTGGCCCAGCTCAATGGAGAGTCTGTGAAGACAATGGCAAATCCAGTCACAGGACATTTGGTACTTAGCAACTCATGACAATGGATAGCCCACCCCTCTGCAGAAAGCCAGCCCTGTTTCTCCAGCTGGGGAACAAAGATGGAGGAGGAGCCAGCTGGGACCTGCCAGGAACTTGAACAGAGGACAGAGATCAGAGTAGCAGCCGTGTTAGTCTGTATTCGCAAAAAGAAAAGGAGTACTTGTGGCACCTTAGAGACTAACAAATTTATTTGAGCATAAGCTTTCGTGAGCATTCAGTGGGCATCCGTTGAAGTGAGCTGTAGCTCACGAAAGCTTATGCTCAAATAAATGTGTTAGTCTCTAAGGTGCCACAAGTACTCCTTTTCTTTTTTAGAGGACAGAGAGGAAGCCAAGGGGGACACACCGCTTGGCTGGGGCTCTGGGTAACCAGAATGCTGTAACTTTCTTTTCGCTATGCTGCATTCCAGTTGACTCATAATCCCTGCTATCTTTACAGACACTGCAGATGCTTGGGGGGGTGGGGTGGGGGGTTGTGTGTGTGTGTGTCTATGTCCCTAGAGGCATACAAGTCTCTCTGAGGTGTCCATCCCAGCAGGACTCACTGAACAGAGCTCAGTCAGTTCTGGGCTCCGCACCTCAGGACAGATGTGGATAAACTGGAGAGAGTCCAGAGGAGAGCAATGAAAACGGTCAAAGGTTCAGAAACACTGGCCTGTGAGGGAAGGTTGAAGAAACTGGACATGCTCAGGCTCGAGAAACGAAGACTGAGGGGGGACCTGATAATGGTCCTCAACTATGCTGAGGGCTGTTATAACCAGGACTGTTCTCCACACCCACTGAAGGTGGGCAAAGAGCAACGAGTTTAACCTGCAGCAAGGGAGACTGAGGCTAGGTATTAAATGGGCCTTTCTAACTCTAGGGCCGAAGTGGGAATTCTCTGCAGTATTTTCATAGATACTAAGGTCAGAAGGGACCATTCTGATCATCTAGTCCGACCTCCTGCACAGCGCAGGCCACAGAATCTCACCCACCCACTCCTATGAAAAACCTCACCCATGTCTGAGCTATTGAAGTCCTTAAATCATGGTTCAAAACTTCAAGGAGCAGAGAAGCCTCCCTCCAGTCAACCATGCCACATGCTACAGAGGAAGGCAAAAAAAACCTCCAGGGCCTCTCCAATCTGCCCTGGAGGAAAATTCCTTCCCGACCCCAAATATGGCAATCAGCTAAACCCTGAGCACATGGGCAAGATTCACCAGCCAGATACCCAGGAAAGAATTTTCTATAGTAAATCAGATCCCATCCATCTAATATCCCATCTCAGGGGATTTGGCCTATTTACCCTGAATATTTTGAGGAGTGATCTGCACAGCAGGGACTGATTTGTCATGGGGCCGGTACCCAATGGGGGCAAAAGGGTTAAGCTGCTCCTGGGGCAGAGCAGGGGACCCGAGGTGTTGTGTCACGTACCTCCCTGGGGTGGTACGAAGTGGGTGCGGTGGGGTAAAGGACTGTCTGAAACTGACCCATTCCACAAGAGCCCCAAGGACCGAACAACTGACACCGATCCAGGGAAGCTGGCAGGTGGCACACGTGAGCTCAGCAGGGCTCTGCAGGAGCCGGACAAGGGACTGAAAGTTGGCACATGGCTGGGATAAGAGCTGGCTTTTGGGGAGACTCAGCAGCTCTCACCTGCGATGGACAAAGACTGGAGAGAGAGCCAGCAAAGGGCTCGTAGGGCAGCTCAGCTTGGGGGGGGCCATGACCTGACCAGTTGGACGGTGTCTTAACCTGTCTTTCTATCTGTGGCCCTAAGGGCCTCCCTAGGCCAAGTCCCATCATAACCAGACACTGTTCTGAAAAGGCTGCCACGTGTCACTGCAAACACTGGCTTGGGGGGCACTGGGCCCCGAAGAGCAGCCAGGTCTCTCCCAAGGGTGTGGCTCAGTGGGATGCACCAGGCAGAGCTCACAGGGTGGAGCAGGAGGGCTGGAGCCCAGAGGCTCTGTCTTGGAGGTGGTGAGGCCGCGTGGCTGGCCCTGGAGGAAGGGTGAGACCCCTGGGGGGCTGTTGCACTCAAGGGTTCCTCTGAGGGACAGTTTACAAGCCGGGGGGCAGCCCACATCCCTGCAGGTGGGACAAACTCCGGCTGTCAGGGATGGTTTAGATTTACCTGGCCCTGTCTCAGTGCGAGGGGACAGAGTTGACCTCTCGAGGCCCCTTCCAGCCTGACACTACTATGATCAGAGCGTGGCCGTCCAGGGCACGGGCAGGGGCAGTGGACCCCAAAGGCTCTGGGCAAGGGCAGGGAATGGGACTGTGATGAAGTTTGGCTTCCTCACGTGGCCCCAAGTGGCCTCCAGCGGCCTGCCAAATGCGGATTGTAGGAGAGGGCATGCTCTCTCCCTGCAGATCCCTGTGGGGCCCATTGCTCTGCCAGGGACCTGAGCTCACATGGACCCGCTGGGGACCCCCGGGGAGAAGCAGGGCCCAGTCTCAGGGGCTGAAGCCACAGGCCTAGCCCTTGGAAAAAGCTGAGCCGAGGGCCTGGCGCACTAAGGATACGGCGACACAGGCATGGCTGTGGGTTTTGTTACCCTCACGCTGGGTAACAGCCAGGGCATCAAAGCCCTGGAAATCTGTGCCGGGGGCAGTGCCTGCGCTGGGGGGAGTGCAAGTGTGTGTGTGCAGGGGGTAAGTGCCTGCGCCAGAGGAGCGTGGGGGGGTCAGCGCTGGAGGAAGAGAGGAGGCCTGGTGTCGGCCCTGGGGGAGCTTTGTGGGGGTGCAGAGGCCGGGGCAGGCTGGCACGAGGGACCCTCACCATCCAAGGCTGGCATGACAGTCTTGCGCAGCGCTAGCACCAGCCCCAGTGGTGAGCCGAACAGGAAGAAGCCGGACACCTTGAAGTCGAGGTGGGCGGCCGTGCCCTCGCCCCCATCCAGCGCTGAGCCCGAGGAGTAACTGCTGCGCCGCAGATCCCCCTCCCCCTGGGGGACGCTGGCCTGCAGGCTGGAGAGGACAGGAGAGCAGGCTCCAGCAGGCACCGGGACAGGACACGGGGCCTTTCCTCTCCTGGGGGTGCTGGCTCTGATCCAGCCCCAGGGCAGGGGGACTGGCAGGCTCGGGGAGTGGGGAATGGGACACGGGGCCTTTCACCTCCGGGGGCACCGGCTCCTGTCCAGCCCCAGGGCAGGGGGCTGGTTCTGTGCATGTCCACATGGTGCTGCTCCCATGGGGTTGGGGTGCAGCTGTCACACACGGTCAATCTCCTGCCCCCCGACTGGGGTGAGCCGTGCCATGGGGCCCAGAGCCATTGCTCCAGTCCTGCCAGTGACCTCCTGTGGAAGGGTCATCCCTCCCCCTTCCCTTTCCCCAATACCCACCGAGGGCAGCCCTCTCCCCACCCCGGTGCTCTCACCTGCACAGGAAGTTGTGCTGCTGGTGCACAGAGTCCACGTCGCTGTGCTCCTGGGGGGGCGGGAGCACCCCAGGCTCAGGGCTGGCCCGTCCCGTCCCCCCTGCCCCCTCGGCCAGCGGGTCCTTCCTGCTTCCCAGCTCCGGGGAGATCGGCTCCATGTTCTGGGCAGTGGGTGAGCAGTGAGAAAGCAGCACCCGGCTGGGACAGTACCCATCGCAGGCACCCCAGCCTCATGGGGCCAGTGCCACCCACCCCATCGTGGGCACCCCAGCCTCACGGGGCCAGTGCCACCCACCCCATCGTGGGCACCCCAGCCTCACGGGGCCAGTGCCACCCCCCACCTATCGTGGGCACCTCAGGAGGCCCTCGGTGCCCTGGACCCCATCACCTCTCAGAGGCTCATCCCCATCCCAGACGAGGGCTCCCTGAGCTGCTGCTCCCTCCTCACCATGTAAAGGGTCGGGGCCATGGACAGCCCAGCAGGCTCCAGCGCTCAGGGGGGTAGGTATGGGGCAGTGTAGAGTGATGTGAAAATGGAGGATCCCACAGAGGGGCTGCCAGAGCCCACCCCAGCTCCCTTGGCAAAGAGGGGCCCAGGCACTCACCAGGCTGCCCCGACGGCTGCTGCTCCGGCTCCCCGCAGTGCCCGCCCGGCTCTGGCACAGGGCATCGAAACCCAGGATGCCCCCCACACAGTCACCGATCAGCACCACCTGCTGGAGGGAGGGACCGTCAGATCCGGGAGGGACCCCATGCCCCATAGCCATAGCCCACTTGGCCCAGCTCCAGCCCCACCCCCACCCCCACAGCCGCTGCCCCCTTCCCAACAGCACCGCCGTCCCACAGTGTCCCCCACAGCCACCAACCCCCACTCCTCACAGTGCCCCCCACTCTGCCCCCCACAGCCAGTGCTCCCTTCTCCAGCCCCACAGCCAGAGACCCCCATCCTCACAACTCCCCCATCCCACTCCCCACCCTGATCCCCACAGCTTCAGCCCCACCCTCCTCCCAACTGTGCCCCCCTTCACCTCCCCCCAGCGCTGCCCCCCCAACCTGGCCACAGAAGCCGGAGCCCTCAGTGGAGTGCAGGAAGGCACTGTGGGCCTGGTTGGCGCGGGCGATGGTGGTGGCCACGGCGTGCTGGTAGCTCCCGGAGGACGTGGCCAGCAGGGGCAGGGCGGCCAATGGGATGTGGTCCTGGCTGCTGGACAGGCTGTCTCTATCATGGCTGTAGGGGCTGAGGCTGGGGGTGAGGGGTTAGTGGTGAGAGAGGTGGCTGCTGCCCGGAGACCCCCATACTCCTGTGTCATTGCCGGAAGGCAGCCCCTCCCATGCCAGCTGAAGGATGGCACAGGCAGCTGGGCAGGGCCCCGTGCCCATAGGACCACCACCCGCTCTAGCCCATGGAGTCTGTGATTTAGCTCAGCAGGAACACAAGGAACCCGCAGGCTTGTGTCCTGTAAGACACAAGTTAGCATGAGTAAAGTAGGCCTATGGCCCTCAGCATAGCGAAAATGGCCTGACCGTTACCTGAGGTTTGGGGAGCTGGGAATAGCTTGCGAGAGAGAGAGTTGGGTCATAACAGTACCAGGTGATCGCAGGAGCGCTGAACTGATACCGGGCTGGGGTATTTTGGGACAGAATCGCTGGAAGATGTCGAACCACCAACTTACCTGAACAATAGCTAGGGCTCTACCAAATTCACAGCCGTGAACTGTGAAATCCGGGTTTTTGTGTGCTTTACCCTGTACTATACAGATTTCACAGGGGAGACCAGTGTTTCTCAAATTGGGGGTCCTGACCCAAAAGGGAGTTGCAGGGGGTCACAAGGTTATTTTAGGGGGAGTCACGGTATTGCCACCCTTACTTCTGTGCTGCTGTCAGACCTGGGTGGCCAGAGAGTGGCGGCTGCTGGCAAGGCGCCCAGCTCTGAAGGCGGCGCCCCGCTAGGAGCAGCGCAGAAGTAAAGATAGCAATACCGGACCAGGCCACCCTGACTTCTGCTCTGCTGCCTTCAGAGCTGGGCTCCTGGCCTGCAGCTGCAGCTCTCCAGCTGCCCAGCTCTGAAGGCAGTGCCGCTGCCAGCAACAGTGCAGAAGTAAGGGTAGCAGTACCGCAACCACCCCCCCCCCACATACACACACTAATCTTGTGACACCCCACAACTCCTTTTTGGGTCAGGACTCCTACAATTACAACACCGTGAAATTTCAGATTTTAATAGCTGAAATCATGACATTTACGATTTTTAAAATCCTACAATCATGAAATTGATCAAAACAGACCGTGATTTTGGTAGGGCCCTAGTAATAAGTGACCTATATGACAATAAGCTAAAAGGCACTGATGTGTTAACCGACGGGATACGGTCACCCCAATATTACAAGGGTGAGGAAGACAGATTGGACACAGAAGGCTGGGCATCATAATGAATGTTCGTGATATTGCCCAGGCTCTAGAATAGGCCAAGCCACCATGCAGCGGGGGCTAGCTTTCCATAAGTGACCCTTCAGCTCTCTACAGCTATCTACCACTGACCTTTGGGCGTCGGGGTTCTGGACCATCGGACTCCTTGGTCAGGCCAGGAACATGGCTGGTCCTTTCTCTCTCCCCACCAGGTCCCCAAGGAAGGGTGCGAGTAGATGAGCACACGCACGGAATGGCACCAAAGGGGCCCCTAGTACTGTGTCCTGCTATGTGGTTTGGAGCTTTGCTGTCTATGGATTGCATGACTACAAATCCCCATGACTTTGCTTTGCTCACAGCGGGAGAGTCTTTGCCATTCACCTGAGGTTCCCTACAAGATATTGAATTGTCAGTTTTCATTCTGCGGAGGCTGGTTCTGGGATGAGACCCTTAGTACCCCCAGCTCGTTACATTAGTATCAACTGGCAATCAATGGAATTATTATTCACCCTTCCAAAGGATTGGGCAACACCATGCCCAGCAGCCACCTCATCTGCTGATACAGGAGTACAGCCCCCCCCCCCCAGTGCCATGCTAGAGCCAGCACTGGCTGAGGGAGAGCGCCCCCTATGGAGTCCCCACCCTACTCCCCGCAGCAGAGCACCCCTAGCACCGCACTGGGGCACAGGAGCCAGCCCTGACTGCAGGCAGTGCCCCCTGCAGGAGGGAGGACATACTTGGAGACCAGGGCGTAGGCGGTGGCGCAGATGGGTGGGCAGGGCACCAGGCGCAGCGCCACGTGGCCCAGCGCCTCGGGGAAGTGCACGCGGGCAACGGCATCGAAGGTGGAGGCCAGCGTCTGCACGTCAGCTTGCTTGGAGCCTGGTTCGCCCGCACCCTGGTCCAGGATGTTCCCACTGTGCAGGATCAGGAACAGCGCGTGGATTCGGCAGGCCTGTGCCACGCTCTCCACAGAGCCACCCTGCAGAGACACATGCCATCAGTGAGGCAGGCAGGGACAGGGAGGCGTGGCCCTCGTGGGAGAGGGAGGGGAGATAATGGTGCCCCTTGGTGCAGGGGGAAGACGATGCCCACAGTGGGCACTTGGGAAGCACCCCCCTGAAGACCAAGTTAGTCAGCTTACGGAGCTCTGGGCTGGGGTCAGAGAGCCCCCACGTGGCCCCATGCAGCTGCCCTAGGCACACTGGACTGTGAGCAGCCAGCTCTGCCCCCCACTGGGGTTGGGGGTGTCTGTGCCAGGGGAGGCCATGGCTGGTGATTCCTAGGGGAAAAGGCAAGTGGCATCTGGGTTGCAAGGAGAGGGCCAGACCAGATGGGGGGGGCAGGGGCAGGTGAGACAAGACAGGTGGCAGGTGTGGAGTCAGCACCAGGTGGGCCGCGGGTGGGGTGGGGGGTAGGGCTGGGTCCAGGGCAGGGGGCACACACCTCGACAAAGCTGGCCCCGGTCAGTCCACTGCCACTGGGCTTGGCCATGCCGGTTCCATCTCCTGCACAGACAAAGCTCGGGTGAGCCTGCTGGCGTGGGAGGTGCCCCACGGGCCAGACCCAGCTGCTGGATCCTAACCCCACTATCCTGGGGTGCTAGGTGGACCACGGCAGCCCTGGCATTCGCCCTGCTGTACTCTGACTCACTCCCCCACTTCCCACCCTCTTGCCACCCTCCCCCCATGCCACCTGCTACCTTCACACCACCCTGTTCCTCTACACTATCCCAACCCCCACCCTCCTGCCTCCCTGCCCACCTAAAGCCCTGCCTTCCTCAACACCCCTATCCTCCTACTGTCTGCCCCACCCTCCTGCCATCCTGTCCCCCTACCCTATCCTATCCTATCCCCCACCCTCCCACTCCCCTGTCCTTTAGGAAGTGTATTTACTCCTTCTATTAACACAAGAACTAGCTAGGGGTCACCAAATGAAATTAATAGGCAGCAGGTTTAAAACAAATAAAAAGAAGTATTTCTTCACCCAACGCAGTCAACCTGTGGAACTCCTTGCCAGGGGATGTTGTGAAGGCCAAGACTATAACAGGGTTCAACAAAGAACTAGATAAGTTCATGGAGGATAGGTCCATCAATGGCTATTAGCCAGAATGAGCAAGGATGGTGTCCCTAGCCTCTGTTTGCCAGAACCTGGGAATGGGCAACAGGGGATGGATCACTTGATGGTTACCTGTTCTGTTCATTCCCTCTGGGGCACCTGGCACTGGCCCCTGTCCTAGGACAGGATACTGAGCTACCTGGACCTTTGGTCAGACCCAGTAGAGCCATTCTTGTGTCTACCCTGCCCCGACCCTCCCCCTGCCCCATGCTTACCCAGACCCTCGTCCAGCTCGCCCGGCCGATCCAGTGTATCCAGCAAGTCGTTGGAGTTCCACTTGGTCATCTCCTTGGCAAAGACCTCGTCACTGTCAGACAGATCCTCTGTGGGGGAGGGTGGGTCATGAGACTGAGACACTCCCCAAAGAGACCCCCCAAGAATGAGGGATCCTCAGGAGAGACACCCATGGGAATCGGGGACTCTGTTTGCACCTGCCCCTGGGAATGGAGGACCCCCAGGAATGCAGGACTCCACTTGCACACCTGCCACTAGGAATAGGGGACTCCTCCAGCAGAGATACTTTCCGAGAAATGGGGGACTCCCCCCAGGCACACCAACCACCAGGAACAGGGAACCACTCCCCTCCACCCTCCGTACCGTGCGCATCGAAGAATTCCTCCTCTGAGCTGTTCTCCGAGTCCCGTGCGATGTTCTGCATGCGCCACTCTGAGAGACTCTGGGGCGTTACCCCCCCTTAGAGGATGGGATGGGGGTCAGATACCAGAGACTGGGGAACCCGCCCCACAGCTCTCCCACCAGCAACCCACCCCAGCCCCCCTGCCAGCACCCCACCCCTCTCCCCGAGCACCTCGTCCCCCAGTGCCTCTGCGAGAATCCCACCCCCCTGTCTGAGCACCTTTGTACCCCAGTGCTCCTGCTAGCGCTTCCACCCATCCCCCTAAGTACCACTGTCCCCCAGCGCCCCACCCCACCCTTCCCCGAGTATCTGTCCTCCAGCACCTCTGCCAGCACCACCCTGTCCCTCTGAGCACCCCGGCCCACAGCACCTCTGCAGACCCCACCCCTCCCCCCAAGTGCCCCTATCCACCAGTGCTCCATCCCCCAGTGTCCCCAACCCCTGTGCCCCTGCCAGGAGCCCCACCCTTCCCCCTGAGTATCTCTCCTCCAGCACCTCTGCCAGCACCACCCTGTCCCCCTGAACACCCCAGCAACTCTGCAGACCCCACTGCTCCTCCACAAGCATCCTATCCCCCCAACCTCCTGACAGCACCCCACCCTTTCCCCCCCGAGTGCCCTGCCCCCCAGCAGCCCCACCCCACATCCCCAGCACCCCCAGCTCTGCCCAACTGCCCACAGTGCCTCTGCCAGCAGCCCCACCCTGTTCCCTGCAGCATCCCTTGCAACCCTCCAGCCAGTGCTCCCATCCTGCTCCATGCCAAGGCCTCCACCCCACTCCTTGCAGTACCTCCACCTCCTGCCAGCCCCCGCATCCTGCTCCCCATCACTTCTGCCCCTGCCAGCTCACTCCCCAAACGCCCCCAGCACCAACCCACCCCCTGGCCCCCTCACCTCCATGCTGGGAGGAGTAGGAGGAGCGGGAGGATGTTGACCACTGCTTGGCAAAGGTGTCATCGGGGGAGGCGTCGGGCGGCCCCTGCCCCTCAGCTCGGTCCTGCCCATCGACACTGCCCAGCTCGGCCCGGTCCTCAGCACTGGGGGCAGCCGCCACCTCCTCGGCCTCGGTGCACTTGGCCATCTTCTGGGCCAGCATGCGGGCTGTCTCTTCCTCCAGCTGCCGAATGTCCTCCATGGTCAGCTCCGTCCACTCATCCTGCCAGCACCAGGCCTGGCGGTGCGCCCGCAGCATCACCTTGCGCAGCCCTGTGGGGGGAAGGGCAGGGGAGTGCGGCCCAACCAGAGCATCCTTCCCCTGCCACACCCCCAGTCTGAGCCAGAGCACCCCTCCACCACCGAGCCTCTCAGTCCTCCCCCAGCCTGAGCCAGAGAGGCCCAATGTGCAGCTTCAATGGGGGGATTTCATGGTGGGGATCAAGGAATCGGGGTCCCCATAAAAGGGCTCTGCTACATCATTGTGACCCAGCAGGCTGTGTGAGCAGGTCCCCCTCCCCTGGTTGGGTCCCACAGCGTTATATCAGGAGGCTGGGGAGTCACTGGGAGCAGCAGCAGGGGGTCTTCCCAGGTAGGGCTGGGTGGCAAAGCCAGGGGATCAGGAGTAGGAGGGCCAATGCTAGGAGGGCGGAGGGGGCACAATGCTAAGGGGCAATGCTGGGTATGGGAGGCAATGACACTGGCCTGGAGGTTAAGGCGGGTGGGGACTGCACCAGGGGGCAGCACCAGGGCAGCGCTAAGGGGCAATGCAGTGGGGTGCAGTGCTATGGGCCAGCACCTGGGCACAGCTAAGGGAGAGAGCTGGTGGAGCGGCAGGGAAGCCAGGGGACTGGGGCAAGCGCTCACCTACGTCGTGGATGAACTGCTCGATCTTAGACTGCATGCCCCAGTAGCGGAACTCCACCTTGCACAGCTTGTAGGCGCACATGAGGGGCCCGGCAGCCATGGCCCCCTCCAGCCAGTCGTCACCCAACGGCCCCCGGCCTGTCTTCGCTGAGCGATACAGCTTGGGGTCCTCCTCCACCTTGTACTCGTTGGGTGAGATGGGGTCCCGCACAATGTCAATGGTGTCTGGGGGTAGAAGGGAGTCAGGACCCACACACAGTACCTGCTTGCCCCAGTGCCAGGGGTCTCACCTGCTGCAGCCCCCCAGGGACAGGGAAAATACCTGCCCCATTCCCCACTGTTTTTGTTGCAGAGCAATGGAACGGGGGGTTGGAGCAGTGTGTGGGGGGTGCACAGAAGGGAGGGAGATTAGTGGGTGGAGGAGTGGGGAGAACGCCTGCCCTCCCAGCACTCTGCCCTCCCTGCCCCACAGAACTCTGGGACATAGCACACTCGAGTGGCAAGGCTCAAGACGACACCTTCTCCCCACTCCAGCAAACCCCAGACTCAGAAGTAGGGAATGGGAGCTCTCCAGGCTCCAGCCCCCACGCACCGGACTTGCCTCAGCACTGAGCTCCCATACAACTAAGGCACTTGTGAGGCAGGTCTGTGCCCTGTTCACGGGCTTCCTCCCCTGGGGGCTGGCTCTGCTGCTCACCAGCTTGGTGGAGCAGCACCGGGGCTGTGCCGGTGCCAGGTGTCCTGAGCGTGAAGGCACAGATTGGCCCACCCAGTAAGGGGCTGGAGGGCCCCGTGGGAGCTGTCCCTGCAAGCAGTACTTACCCAGAATCCGCTGCCTCTTCTCGGCTGCCGTGAGGTTGAAGACATTGGTCTGTTTGCCAGAGTCGGGCCGGTAATAGGTCTCAATCTCGATGGAGAACTTCTCCACGAAGGGGCAGGTGTATCTGGGAGACGGGAGAGATGGGGGAACGGGGGGTGAAAATGGGCAGCTTCTGCCCTGCCCCAGCTCTGACCAGCCCCACCCTGCTCCAGCCCTTGCCCCACCCCCACCCACCTGCCTCTCTTTCCCCACACCTCACCCCCTGGGGCCTGCACCAGCCCCACCCCCAGCTTCTCCCCTGGTCTTGCCCTACCCCACATCCAACCCCCTGGGGCCATCAGTGCAGCATGAGGTGGGGCCCCACAGCGATGCAGGCTGTCCCCTACCCTGTGCCGGTCTCCTGGCCCTGCAAGGGACTTTGGGGCGGCTCCAAGATGTGTGCTCCTGACCAACACACACAGCAGGGGCAAGGGGACAGGGCAAGGAGGCAGCCCCCTGAACACTGCTATCAATGTTCCTCAGCTGCCTGCCCTCCACCCTGCATGCCGCTCAGCTGGCCTCACACATCCTGTTGTCGTTCCCCCACCCCACGCCATGCTGCACCTGGTGCGCGTGTAGGGATAGGCGTTCCACGACTCCTCCTCCACCTGCAGGGCAGCCTTGGGCAGCAGGGCACGGAACCAGCTGGGGATGTGGGAGCCCACGTGGTAGATCTTGTGGGTGTACTGGCCGCTGCCTCCCGGGCCGTCGCTGTAGGGCTGGTTGGCCAGGATCTCGACCCCGCTGCCCTCCCCGCTGGATTCCTCCCGGCTCTTCTTCTGGAGGGGAGACACTGACCCATTGGCTCCAACCTGGGCCCTGGAGCCAGTCCCACCCCAACTGCCCCCCGGTGCCGACCCTCCCAGACAGACAGATCCAGTCCCGGCTCTCCACCCAGACAGACCTCGCCCCGCACCCGCACACAGACCCCGCCCTGCACCCACACACAGACCCCTCCCCTCACCTGGATCATATAGAGCTGGGCCACCTGGTACTCCTCTAGGCTCATGGGCAGCAGGATGTGATACTCCTTGATGAGCATGGTGACTGGCAGAGCCTGTGGACAGGGGCAAGGAGTTAGATCCCCACTGCCCCCCCCCCCAGATTCCTGCCCCAGGGGGCCATCCCTGCCCCGACCCTCCTCCCTCCCTTCTGGCTGCTTGGCCCACAGCATGGGGGATGGGGACCCAGAAGCAAATCCCCATGTGACCTGCTTAAAAATCCATCCTGCCTGATGCGTTTCCATAGCGATGCGCAGGGAATGGGGGTGGGGAGGGGCAAGAGGCTAGGGGGCCATCTCCCCTCCCCCCCACGCTGTCAGGTCCTCTCGTATCCACCCTGCCCAGCCCCGCATCATCAAGGGACAGGTCTGGATTCCTGGGTCCCAACCCAGGCAAGGTTGGGCCCCTGCCCAGCTCCAACCCCCAAACTAGCTGGATGCTACTTGCATCCCAGGGCTGGTCGGGGGGCTGCTCCTGGAGCCAAGGGAACACAGCAGTGTGGGCACTGCAGCCCCATGGCCTGGGCCACCAAACCTCCCCACCCAGCCCCTGCAAGAGCCCGGAGCACCAAACCTCGTCCCCACATAGCCCATCTCCACCTGGGCGCAGGGGCACCAAACCTCCCACCCCACATTCCCCCCACCTGGGCCAGGGGCACCAAACCTCCCACCCCACATTCCCCCCACCTGGGCCAGGGGCACCAAACCTTCCCCCCCACAACTCCTGCCTGGGCCTAGGACACCAAACTTCCCTCCGCACATTCCCCCCACTTGGAGTTGGGGTATCAAACCTCCCTGCACAGCCCCTGCCTGGGCCCAGGACACCAAACCCCTCCCCCAACCCCTGCCTGGGGAACCAGCCCCACCCCCCAAAAATCCCTGCCTGGGGCATCAAACCTCTCTCTCTCACACACACACACACACACACACACACACAACCCTCACCTGGGTCTGGGTTCCCAAACCTTTCCCTCCCCCCGCAAACTCCTGCCTGGGGCACCAACCTCCCCACAACCCTCACCTGGGTCTGGGTCCCCAAACCTTCCCCCACAGCCCCTGCTTGAGGCACCAAACCTCCCTGCCCCAACTCCCACCTGGGCCTGGGGCACCAAACCTCACCCCTCCCCACAACTCCCATCTGGGCCCAGGACAGAAAACCTTCCCTCCCACGCCAACTCTTGCCTGGGCCATTAAATCTCCCCTCCCATAACCCCTGCCCCGGGGCACCAAACTTCCCCCGCCCCCACAGCCACTGTCTAGGCCACCAAACTTCCCCCACTCAGCCCCTGCATGACCCCGGGGCACCAAACCTCCTCTCCATACAGCCCACCTCTGCCTGGGCGGATGGCACCAAGCCTCTCACCCCACATTCCCCCCACCTGGGCCTGGGGCACCAAACCTCCCCCTCCCCCACATGCTCACTCCCCCTCCGCCTGGGGCATTAAACCTCCCGCTCCACATTCCCCCCACCTGGGCTTGGGCACCAAACCTCCCCTCCACTCCACCCGGGCCACCAATCCTTCTTCCCCCAACAGCAAACGCTTGGGTCTGGGATACCAACACCCCCCACCCAGCCTGAACCACCCTCCCAAGTTTCACCACAGGCAGCTACTGACTAGAGCCCAGCAATGGGACACCCAGCCTTGGGGGACAATTCCCAGCCAGCTCCCCTAGAGGGGAAGGCCCGGTGTCCCATTTGCTACCCTCTGAGCCAACCAGGCCCTTGTCCTGGGGCTGGATCAGAGCCAGCAGCCCCTACAGGGGAAAGATCCCTGGCCCCATCCCTCCACCCCCACCGGGTCAGGTCCCAGCCAGTGCCCCATAGAGGGGAAAGGTCCCTTCTCCATCCCCCCCGCCCCCAGATCAGGTTGCAGCCAGTGCCCCCTAGAGGGGAAAGGTCCCTTCTCCATCCCCCCCCCCCCCGCTCCCAGATCAGGTTGCAGGCAGTGCCCCCTAGAGGGGAAAGGTCCCTTCTCCATCCCCCCCCCCGTCCCCAGATCAGGTTGCAGCCAGTGCCCCCTAGAGGGGAAAGGTCCCTTCTCCATCCCCCCCGCCCCCAGATCAGGTTGCAGCCAGTGCCCCCTAGAGGGGAAAGGTCCCTTCTCCATCCCCCCCCGCCCCCAGATCAGGTTGCAGCCAGTGCCCCCTAGAGGGGAAAGGTCCCTTCTCCATCCCCCCCGCCCCCAGATCAGGTTGCAGCCAGTGCACCCTAGAGGGGAAAGGTCCCTGCCCCCCCAGTCAGGTTGCAGCTGGCGCCCCCTAGAGGGGAAAGGTCCCTGCCCCCCCAGTCAGGTTGCAGCTGGCGCCCCCTAGAGGGGAAAGGTCCATGCCCCATTCCCTGGGGTGCAGTCACAGCCAGCACCCCCTAGAGAGGAAAGATCCTTGTCCCATCTCTGCCCCTGGTCAGGTTGCAGCCGATGCCCCCTAGAGGGGAAAGGTCCCTTCCCCATCTCCCCCCTGAGTTTGCAGCCAGTACCCGCTAGTGGGGAAAGGTCCCTGCCCCATCCCCATCCCCATCCCCATCCCCCCCGTGAGGTTGCCGGCGCTGCCCCCTAGAGGGGAAAGGTGCCTCCCCCTTCCGATCATGTCGCAGTCGGCGCCCCCTAGAGGCCACGGCGCCGCGCTCCGCCCCCGCCCGGCTCGCAGCCGCCCCCTGGCGGTCCCGTCCCACCTGCTGGCGGCGCGGGCGGCTCTCACTGCACCAGCCGGGCCCTCGCCGGCCCGCGGTTGCTGCAGCGCGGCCCCCTCCGCGCCGTGCCGTGGAGCATCTCGCGGGGCTCGGCGGCCGCTGCCCGGCCGCGGCGCTCGGCTCGGCTCCGCTCGCTGCCCGCCCGCGTCACCGCCGCCCCCCCCCTCCCCTCCCTCCGGCGGCCGGCTCCGTGCGGGGGGGGAGCGAGGGGCGGAGCGAGCCGTGCGGGGCGGGGACCGAGGGGGGGAAGGAGGAGACCGTAGGGGGCAGGGGAGGGCAAGGCAGGGCGGGAAGCGAGGGGCGGAAGGAAGGGGAGGGGAGCGGGGGGAGCTGGTCCAGGCTAAGTTGCTGGTGGTGGAACGGTCGCTGCTTCCCTGGCTGCCGGCTTGGGCTGGACTCCGATTCGCCCTGGGAGGGGGAGACAGGGTCAGCGCCCGGGGGCCCAGAACCGGGGGGCAGGGGGACTCCCCCTCCTCGCATGCCAAGCAGCCGACACGTGGGGCCCTTTAAGAAATCAACACGCCATCCTCTCTGTCTGTGACATCACAGCTAGTTGCCATGGCAACAGCTGTGACATCAGAGGCCAATGACATCAAGCCCCAAAAGGGAATAAACGGCTGGGGGGGCCCCCCTGCGGGGAGAGAGGGGGAAACCAGTGTGACTCACTTAAAGGGTCAGCTGCCATCCTTCACCCTGCAGCCAGGGACTGGCCCCACAGTCTCAGCTCTGCCCCCCCGCCTCCCCCAGTTCTGCTGGTACCCCTCAGTCCTGACCTGCAGCCCCTGCGATCCCAACCCTTGGCTCCCCCACCATAGCTCTGGGCTATTGCCCCTCAAGCCTGACTCCCACCACTAGCTGCTGTTAGGCGTGTTGTGGCACACAGCCCAGCTCATTTCCTGTCTCAGTGCCACATGCCAGCTGCTTGCGGGGAAGGGTGATGGGTAATTTGGCACCCCGTGCCAGGAGTCAGGCCCAGCTGCAGAACCAAAGCTCCCCCCTGTGCACAGGAACCTGGTGGCTCTAGCCCTCTGCAGCACCCAGACCCACCTGGGGTCTGGCTCAGTGGGACACGCTGGGTAGAGCTCTCAGGGTGAAGCAGGAGGCGATGAGGCTGCATGGCCAGCCCTGCAGGAGGAATGGGAAACCTTGTGGGCCTGGCACACTGAAGGTTTCCTCCACAGGACTCTTTAAAAGCTAGCATCTACCCCAGACTCTGTGGATCAATGACACCAGACATCGAGCCTGCCCATCCCCAGCTTCCTCCCGCCCAGCTCCAGCTCCATGTGCCTGGGCCACGTACTGGGCCTGCCCCTCCCCAGTGCCCGGCTCCGACATGCCTAGCAGTGTTCAGCAGGAGCCCAGCAGAAACTGATTGGTGCTGGCTGCAACTCTTGCACTGATATCACTGGTGCCATTCTCCATGCATCAGCCAGGACCCCCAACCCAGCCCAGCCCCACCAGATGTCACAGGCCTGGCAGATGGGTAGGTGGCAGGGGCCAGAACATCTCTAAAAGCACACTCCCACCCCAAGAGCCCAGCTGAGGCCCGGACACTGGGCACAAAGACTGGGAGTGTCCTATCATGCCCAGCATCCAGGAGAGGGCTGCAATGCATAGGCCATGGGCTGCTGGTACAGCACTTGATCCATTAACCAGAGCGGGAGCACATGCCTCACACACAGCTGCTGAGGAGCAATCGCTGGCAGAGATGCCAACCAGCCACAAGCAAATCGACCCAAGCTCATGTAGCTCAGCAGTTTCTGAGCTGGACCTTAGTGCCACTGAATAGCTGAGCTCACAGCAGGCTGTCCCACACCTGGCACCAAATAAAAGGTGTATCTGGAAATGACAAAATTAGCTAGTTGGGGGAGGGCTGGATCTCGGGACCCCTTGACCAAAGGACCCTACAAAATCCCTACAAAATCTACTCCTGCTGTGTTGCAGCAGTTTTCAAGACAATCTCCCTCTGTATAGGAATTTTAAGCGCTTTGATTATTAAAGTCCCCTCTTTATTGGGGTATGGAGTAAATAAAGAAGTATTATTTACTCCTCATAACACAAGAACGAGGGGTCACCAAACAAAATTAATAGGGAGCAGGTTTAAAAACCAAACAAAAGGAAGCATTTCTTCACACAACGCACAGTCAACCTGTGGAACTCTTTGCCAGAGGATGTTGTGAAGGCCAAGACTATAAAAGGATTCAAAAACTAACCAGATAAGTTCATGGAGGATAGGTCCATCAATGACTATTAGCCAGGATGGGCAGGGATGGTGTCACTAGCCTGTTACCCAGAGGCTGGGAATAGTGACAGGGGATGTCACGCTCTGGGGCACCTGGTATTGGAAGACAGGACACTGGGCTAGATGGACCTTTGGTCTGACCCAGTATAGTCGTTCTTACGAGGGGAGGCAATAGCTGAGAAATCCTTTCAGCAGATGATGGTGGCTGGCACTTCAAACTACTGTTGGCCTGAACATGGAAGCAGACACTTCGTGCAAAGAATTTCATTTTTCCATCAAAACAACTCCCACTTTGGGAGGCCCTTGTCAGAGTCCTAGAGGAAGGAGCCACCAGGCAGATCATCTGGTCTAACCTGAGTATCACAGGCCACCACCACCGCCCAGCCTTGCTCAAACAACCCCAAATTTGGACCAATACCCTATCCCAGGCTTCCACAGGCACAACAAGATTCAAACCAATCCAGGTACGAACATGGATTCTAGAGCACTTATAAGTACGGGCTGTTAACTGGTGAATGAGCTAACTCTTAGCTGTAGTGGCCCTGCCACCCCACCCTAACCCCCTCCAGTAACAGCTGTGTGTTCCCCCCTCCGCTCCACTGGAGCATGCCCTTGATCCAGGATTTTAACTCTGCAGAACTCCAAGGAGGAGGCCAGGCTTGAGTGCTGGACCCACTCACACTGCCAGCTGGCTGGTCATGCTGAGTCAGCAGGATGCTTGGCTAAGACAGTGGGGAGGCAGTGGCAGGCCACTGTGCAGGCAGAACACACTCAGAACGCAGGGGGTTGAGCAGTGCAGGTGTGACTAGAGTAGGGCCAGCACAGCCCCGCCCAGGTGCAATCCCAGCATCACCATGCTGCTTTCCCATCAGCCTCGGCGACTGAGCCATATGCCCCAGGCACACTCAACCACCAGCTGGGGACTGTAGCAGGTGGCATGGCTCCGCATGATGCAGTTCCAAGCTCCAGGTGCTGTGGGCTCTCTCCAGCTAGCCCAGGGCATACAGCATCCTGCCCCTGGTGCAAGGCAGCCTCCCTCCTGCAAGCTGCTGCTCTTCCAAGGCCCTGGGAGGGGCCAACTCCTTCCTCGTCACTGGGGGCAGCACAAACCACAAGGGCCAGAGGCAGGTCAGAATCCCAATTCTTTCTTTTATTGAGTTATAAAAACAAACACGTTATAAAGATGCGAGAAAAGACGCTGGCTCCTCTCCCTGGAGATCTCTGCAGCATGGCCCAAGCGCCAGCTTCCCCAGCGCTGACTGCCGGCAACAGCTGCACTCCAGCAGGACCCGCTCCAGGTCCTCGGCTGACGAATGCTGAAAGGCCTGTGTGGGGTATGGCAGAGCCAGGTCTCAGGTGGGAAGGTCTGTGGGAGGGCAGATCTCCAGGTTCTCAGATCCTCATTGGTGGGAAGGTCCATGGGGCAGGGCAGCAGCTGTTACGTACGGGCATTGCGCTCTGTCTCTGCCAGACACTCTCTCACCAGCGCCCGGGCGTGGATAATGCCTGCAAGGGGAAAACCCAAGAGAGCCTCAGACCTGCCGAACGGCCTCTGAACCCAGCCCAGCAGGGCACAGTGCCAGGGCCACACCTAGGCCACTGAAGGGATCCAAGCACTTTTGGAGCTCTAGGATGTTTGGCACCAGCTCACAGCCAGGAGCAGAATGCCCACAAGCAGAGCTGAAAGGGTAGCAGCAGCCTTGTGGGAGAGGCACCAGCCAGCCCGCTGACCAGGAAGGACAGAGTGGATCCCGACTCCTCAGGCTCCACTCACATGACACTGAGCCATCAGCACCGCAGGCACTGGCAGGGAGCTGTAGCTTTAAGTGGCTCCACGGGGGCACTCGCGGCTTTAGCCTGTGGGGGATGTTTCTCCTCTTTGCCTCCCTGTTGGGCAGGGATGGAGGGGACATTACACTGGGAAGAGGGGTGAACTCCTCCTTCCCATCCGGGAACTAGTTGCCCCTCAGCCCCTCACCCCAGTATCTGACATTGCACCTGACAGTGATGGATACACGCTCACAGGATGGCGCTTCCAATGCCACTGGCAGGAAACAACGCTGACAGTGCAATTGTCTTCATGGGGTTCGGCAAGAACTGCCATTGAGATGCCTAGGGCAGCCCCTGCCCCCTCCCAGTGATTGTCTCAGGCTCGCTGCAGATTCAGGCAGCGTCGGCCACACCCAGGGCAGCTCCCAATCCCCAGCACCAGCAACGGGCTCAGACTCGGGCAGCGTTGCTGTGTCAGTCAAGCCCAGGGCAGCTTCCTCGCCCCGCACGACTCAGCAATGGGCCCAGGCTCTCTGCAGCCTCAGTGAGCATCACTGCACTGATCACACCTGGGGCAGCTCCTCCCCTCTCCCACAGCAATGGGCTCAGGCTCTCTGAAGGCTCAGGCCGCATCAGTCACACCCGGGGTAGCTCAGGCTCTCAGCAGCTGGCTCAGACTCTGTGCACAGTCACACCCAGGCTGACCCCCCAGGGCCTCGTACCTCGTTTCAGCCGCTCCATGGCACTCTTGCTACCTGCATAGGTGGGTCGAATCTCTTTGCCCATCTCCTCAATGACCGAGAGTAGGTCAGTGTACGTGCTCTGGGAGCCCTGGGAACCTGGTGGCTTCATGGCCTGCAAGGGGCAGAGAGAGCATGAGAGAGCCAGCCCTTCCTAGGCCATGCTGGAGCAGGCAGCAGAGGTGGGGGCAGCAGCTCACCTGCACGTAGCCCATGGACGGGGGGCCAAAGTCGTTGAAGAGGGGCCGGAAGGGGGCAGAGGCTCCAGGGACAGATCCAGATGGCGATGGGACACTCGTGGCTGAAAGAGATGAGAAAGGAGAGGGGAGGTCACCCAGGAAATAGCAGCCCTGTTCCTGCCCCAGTGCCCTGTGGCCAGCACCATCCAGCACACAGGCCCCTCCCAACCCTGCTGTGGGCTGCAGTGACGCTAGAGGCACCGCAATATCCCGCTCACAGCACATGGTGTTCCTTCCCCCTGCTGTGCGGGATGGGTGGGGGAGTGGATTGGATCTGCTAGGCTTCGGTTGGGGCAGGGCTCTAGCCCTGGTGCTGTTCAGTGATCTCTGGCCTATGCCATTCGCTGTCACCACAAACCGGAGGGAAGAATCCACTGCTTCCTCCCTTTGCTCCAATGTCCCCTGTAGTCCCCCCAGATCTATCGACCCCCTGCCTATATAATAGCACCCAGGCTGTGCCTCACCGCTAGAGCTACAGCACATGCCCCACCAACCGCTACAAGATTGCCTAGCTGGGCTCCTACACTGGCGCCATCACCATGGTACCAGGGCTTCTGCAGGGACTGCCTTGCCTCTCACAACAATCATGGACCAGTACAGGCCCATGGCCTGAGAAGCACCACCACCATGCACCCCATCCCCCTTCCTTTGGATTCAATGCAGCCTGTGACACTATGGCCCTTCCCTGTGGTGCTCCCGCCCCATGGAGGGCTCAGTTCCACTCTCAGCCTTTGCTACCTTCTGGGGCCGAAAGGCCGGGCGCAGGGCTGGGAGGAGACCAGGGCTCTCGCCCGCTCATTGTGCAATCCTACTTGCCAGTTGTGCCATGGGCAGAGTGCCACTGACTGAGCTCTGCCAGGTGCTGGGAGCATTAACCCCCGGTTCATAGCAGCACCATGGGCTCCTCTCTCCACACCCTCTGCTGGCCTTGGCCACAGGAGCTGACGGGTTTAGCTCAGCTTCCTGCAGCCAAGTGTTGCAGAGGAACAAAAGCCTATCTTGGGCAAGAGCTGCCTCCTCTCCACAACCCCATCTCCACACTGCCCCTCCTACTCCCGGCCTGCACTTGCTCCACTGCCCATAACCTGGGCATCGTCTGTGATGCTTAATTCTCTCCTTCCCCAGCCTTGGGTCTGCAGCTCAGCCCACCACCCCAGTGCTGCCTCCCCAAGCCCCTGCTCTAACATGCTGCAGCTGCCTTCCTCTGGGCACAAAGCAGCATGGGTATCTCCATGCATGCAGCTCACTTGCCTTCCTTCCAGATCCCAACAAGTCACCCTGCTCTCCAGAGGCTTCTCAACATCACTCCAGACTCCCTCACTGGTCTGTTGTCTCACTCAGACTTTCCATGTTTAGCTTCCTGTATAGCACAGGCCAGGGAACCCACCCAGCCCGACTATCTCCTGCCTCCCCTGCTTCCTCCACTTGCCTGGCACCAGCTCCTCACAAAAGGATCAATGTCAGAGCTTCCCCCACATCCTCCCTCATCTGCTTCACCAACTTCTCTCTCACGTCAAGTCTCAGCTACAAGCAACTCTCCATTTGCCTCAAGTCACCTGCATTATCAATCCTGGCTTAGAGAACTCCTTGCTGGACCAGAGAAGTGGGAGACTCCTGGATCCCTCATGCAACGGTTTGACTGTTATGGCTTCACAAAATATCTTTTCTCCCAGCTGTATGCCAGACATTGACATGAGACAAAGTCCAGATGTTTAAACCTGCTGACTAAGGCCTTGTCTACACAGGGTGGTATTGCAGAACAGCTGTTCCATGTGTGGACGCTCTTACTCCAAATCAGTTTAATCCACTTCCCATGTGGTTTAAACTAACTCCATACAAGGCACTCTTGTTCTGGAATAAAAGCATTCACACATGCAGTTAGTTAATCAGGAAGAGTTAATCCACTTTTGAGTCACATGCCAGCTTCTTCCAGGTTGACTTTCATGTGTAGACACGGTCTAAGCTTCCCTTCCAAGCCCTACAGCTGAGGATTGACTTTTTTGGTGAGGTCAGAGGTCCCAGGGGTCAGAGTGTCTTGCAGGAGAAAAATGGAAGACAAGATCTGAATATCTAACACGAGTCACACAAGCAGATCAAACCACCACCACAGTACAGCTTTCTTTACACATCACACAGCAGCAAAAACCAATACCCCTCCTCCCACCAGCTGTGACATTTCCCGATTTTTGCATGCTTAAAATATGCAGCATCTACTTCAAAGGAAGGTGCAAGATACTCGGCAGCAGCAGTTATGGGAGAGCCTGCCCCATGGCAGAGAAAATAGTAAATATTAAATCATAAGAACTGGTTCTGGCTGGATGAAAGGAATCCCCTGTTAGATATCAGATCCTTTTCTGTATCCAGCTAAGGTCTTGGCCTCAGTGATATCCTAGGGCAATGAATTCAACAAGCTAATTGTGTAAAAAAGTATTTCCCTTTACCATAGATTCCTGGAGTTAAAAGCACTGAGCCTGATGTGCCACATTCCAATGGCATCGAATGCCCTTGTTCCTTGCATTACGACAAGGGAAATACACAGTTCTGCTCTACAGTCTCTAAGAGTCCATTCAGTGTTTTGTATCCTTTTGTCAAATCCTCTCTCTGCCAAGCTGAGCTATCCCAACCTCCTTCCAGGGAGGAGAGTTTCTTGTCGCTCATCTCTGAAGCCCCTCCAATTCTGAAGTGTCCCTTCTGTGATGGGTTGACCAGTATTGCACATCATCTCCAAGGGAGGATGCCCCATTGATTCACAGAAGGGCATGCAGAGGATTTCAGTAGTATTCCCCAGCCCATTCCTCAGGCAAACACAGCGCTGCATTTGCCTTTCTCACAGTTGTGACACAGCAAGCAGAAGAATCACAGAGTGGTACACAGCAGTGATGAGAGTGGTGATGGTTAATTTACAGCCCAGTAAAGTGGACGGTGAGTTCAGATTAGTTCCTTCAATGTGCATTACTTAGCATCTGTCCCTCTGGAATCCCACCTTCCATGGTGCTGCTTTTTTCCCATACCGTGATTAGGTCCCTCAGAAGTGCCCTATCAGCATGAGTTTCCCACTCCAGGAACAGAACTGACACTTCTAATGGAGTTTATCACCAGCTACAAATGCAGCTTTTCTGCATTTAGCCTCCTAATTCCTTAGGAGGGAGTGTACAAGATTGCACACTTAACTGCTCTGAAGTCAGGAACGCCCAAGTCCCAGCTGCATGCACTATCCTATCACCCGCAGGCAGCATTACGATAACAAGACGGACTTCACAATCCAAGGTTATTTCTCAAACAACAAGCTGCTCTTCCAGCTCAGGTTTCAGAGTAGCAGCCGTGTTAGTCTGTATTCGCAAAAAGAAAAGGAGTACTTGTGGCACCTTAGAGACTAACAAATTTATTTGAGCATAAGCTGTAGCTCATGAAAGCTTATGCTCAAATAAATTTGTTAGTCTCTGAGGTGCCACAAGTACTCCTTTTCTTCCAGCTCAGAGGCTACAAAGCAGCATCTGCTACAGACAAGCAGGCTCTCCAAGTCACTGAATGGAAGAAGACACAGCAATCAGCTGAACGACCTACACAGCCAAGAAGAGAGAGTGGGGACAGGCCAGCTCACTTCACTGCCAAGGGATGGCCCCTTCCTCTGAGCTGCACTCCAGGAAGGCCATCTTGTGGTTTGAAAAGAAAATGCCTGACCTGGTGCATAGCTCTCATGGCAGGCTGGTCCAGGGGAAAAAGCACTGAAGTGGGTGTCAGATTTGAGTTCCACTCCTTGCTACGCCATAGACTCTGGAGAAGCAAACTCCCCCCACCTCCCAGTCCCCCATTTGTAAGATAGGGGCATCTGTACTTTACTTTCCTAATAATGTGCTCTGAGGCCTCAGAATGAGAAGTGTTACCTAGGAGCTGAGCTGACAGATTACGGTGAGAGAAGAATACACAGCGTCAAAGCTCAAAGGCAGCAGAGACACCTGCCAGCGACCACATTAGCTTCTCTGATGCACAGTGCCCACGCATCTACCCAAGGGGAAGCGGAAAAAGTCCCCAACCAGTGTAATACTGAAGAAACAGCGTGAGCCACAAGCATCCTGTGCCAATGGCGCAGGGCAGGGGAAGGCCTGAGGACGACAGAGCCATGGTACTGTCTGGCGGGGGGGAAATCAGGATGTTGATGTGGACCAGAGTTACTGTGAAGGGGTCCTGGCCAGGGGGGGCCCCCAGCAGGTGGTGGTGCCCTCGGCCCTTGTAGATTTAGTTCAGGGGCTGGGAAGCCAGGTAGGGCTGTGGGGGCTGGGATAGTCCTGTGCATGGGTCTGTCAATGGCAAGTGTGTGTGGGGGGGTGTCAGTTGGGGAGCTGAGCTCCTGGGGGAAGGAGGAAGATCTACAATAAAGTTATTCGGGGGGGGGGGTAAGGCTGGGAGGGGGCTGGTCCCAAGGGGGTTCCTTGGCAAGGGGAAGGCTGTTCTCTGCAGGGGTTTGTCTCTCACTGGTGAAGGGAAAAAGGCCAGACACAAGGGGAGCAGACTTACGGGTTGGGGGTTGTTTTTTCACTGGTGGGTGGGGGAAAATCACTGGCTCCCGTGAGGGAGGGGCTGTCGAGGAAGGGAGAAGGTCCCCGCTCCTAGGAGAGGGGCTGTTCTGGGGGGAAGTAACTTGGGGGGGGTCGCTCCCAGGGGAAGGGCTGTTCTGTGGAATAGTCATGAAGGGGAGGAAAGGGGGGTCTTGCGGGGGGAGGGACTCAGGATGTCGGGTCGCTCCCAGGGCAGGAGCTGTTTGGGGGGGGAGTCACTCAGGGAGGGGGGATCACTCCTGGGGGAGCAGCTGTTCTGGGGGGCAGGGTGGAGGTTGTTCCCGCAGTACAGGCTGCTCTGGGGGGGTCACTTCCGGGGTAGGGGCTGTTCGGGGGGGGAGGTCGCTCCCAAGGGAGAGGCTGTTCCGGGGTGAGTCACTCGGGCAGGGGGGGTCGCTCCCAGGGGAGGGTCCCTCTCTCCCTCACCGGCAGGCGGGGCACTGGGGGCAGGGGTGGTTGCCGGGGGAGGGGCTGTTCCAGTGGGGAATCACTGGGGGAAGGAGGAGTCACTCGCGGGGGGGGGGTTGCTCCCAGGGGAGGGGCTGCCCCAAGACGAGTCACTCCGGGGGGGGGTCCCTGTCTTGCTCACCGGCAGGAGGGGCACTAGGGGTCGCTCACAGGACAGGGGCTGTTCCTGAGGGAGTCACTCGGGCGGGGGGGGGTCCCTCCCGGTGGAGGCGGCGTCGGGGGGGGGGGTCCTCTCTCCCTCACCCCGGCGGGTGGGGTCGCTCGCGGGGGAGGGGCTGTTCCGGGGGGGGGAGTTAGTCGCGTAGGGGGGTCGCTCGGGCAGGGGGGGTTCCTTCCCTGGGGAGGGGGGGATCGCTCCTGGGGGGGGCGCTGTTCCCGGCGGGGGGGGGTCCCTCTCTTGCTCACCGGCGGGCGGGGCCCCGGGGGCGGGGCTGGCGCTGCTGCTGGTGCCGGCTGCTCCGGAGCTGGCGGGGGCGGGCGCGATGGGCTTGTAGGACATCCCCGAGTCCCCTCCCTGACGCGGCGCGCGACTCCTGGGCGCTGATTGGCTGCGGCTCCGGCGCGGGGCGCCTCGGTTCCCGGGCTAGCGGCAGGATCCCGCACGCTGCCACTGATTGGCCGGCTGGCGAGGCTCCTCGCGCCGATTGGCCGGCCCCGCTCACCCCTCGCAGTTGATTGGCCGCAGCCTCACCGTCCCGCTGGGTCCCGACGCCGCTCTCGGCTCTGTCCTCACGCTGGGTGGGCGCGCGCGGCCCCTTCCCGGCCCCTCGAGCGCGCGCGCGCGCTCTGGCGCTCACCCCTCCTGCTCGCGGCCCGTCCCCACAGGCCTGGGCCCGCCAGGCCCAGCGCGCGCCGCTGCCGCCTGGCTCCCTCCGCTCGGTCTCCTCAGCGCCCGCTCGCGATGACGCCTTTCCCCCCCCCGCGCCTGCGTCCTCCGCCCCCTCTGTGACGTACGCCTCATACGTAATGGCGCCCGCGCGCTCTCTCCCGTCTCCATGGAGAGCCCTGAGACGCCCGGCTGCGGCCTAGGCGCCCTCGGCCGGCCCGGCCCCGGAGGGAAGGCCCCGCTCCCCGACCCGCGGCCGCAGCGCGGCCCGCCAGGCCGGGTCCGGCTGCCCCCCGCCCGGCTCTCGGCCCCTCCGGCGCCTGCTGCCGGGCCGCTGCGCCACGTGGCTGGGGCGGTTCCAGCCTGGGCCCCGGGCGGGGGCCGCCGGGGGACGGGACCGGGCCGCTAGGCTGCAGCCGAACCCGTGCCGGGGCCTGGGGTCCCCCCGCTCCGCTGTGGGGCGGGGTCTGTCCGATCAGGCCCGCCGGGCCCCTCGGAGTTCGCTCTACGGCCCGTTTGCCCGGGGCCGGGACCGGCCTAGCCCCGGGGGGTGCATGGGGCGCCCGCGGTCAGGAGAAGGGCGCCATCGCCTGGCTCCTCGCCACCCCTCGGCCGCAGCTGGGGAGCAGGGAGTGCAGCTTTGGCTGGCTGCAGGGGGGCGCTCAGGGCCCAGGGGTGGGGGGCGTCTCCTCTTTGCCTCCCCGTTGGGCAGGGATGGGGCGACCTTCCACCGAGTGCAGGGACGGGTTCCTCCTCCCCCCCCCGGAGCTAGCAGCCCCTCGCTCCAGGAACGGACTCTGCGTCGGATGCACGCTCACAGGATGGCACTGCCGACGCCGCTGGCAGGGACCAACGCTGACAGCGCAGTTGTCCTCCTAGGGTTCGGCAGGTGCAGCTGCTGTGACGCCTGAGGCGCTTTCCCCCCCCCCCCCCCGCCGTGCTCAGCAATGGGCTCAGGCTCTCTGCAGACTCAGGCAGCATCACCGGGTTGGGCATACCTGGGGCAGCGCCCCCTACCGCAGCGATGGGGCAGGCTCTTTGGAGACAGGCCGCGTTACTGCACGAGTCACACCCAGGCTTCACGAGAACGGCTAGAAGGTGAATGTTGTGAAGCCAAGGGCACCACCATGCAGCAACTGCTGTCTGAGTGCAGCCCCCAGAGGGCCCTCCAAGCACCAGCTTGGCCTGGAAATATGTCCCAGTGATCCCAGTGTCAAACATTAGCACAGACTCTCCATGGTTGCTGGGAACTCTCCTGGGTTGCAAGCCCAAAAAGGGGGCAGATGGGACATACAGCTCTCCCCCAGCACCCTGCAGGAATGGCTGCAGCCTATCGGGGGCACCAGTACTTCCAACCAGAACCCTGTCCTGTGACAAAGTGGAAATATTTTGTAATAGTTTTATGAACCCTGTGTATGCCTCATTTCCCCGATATGTTGCATAGCTATCCAGTGTGGGGGGGAAGGATTAAGTTAACTCTCAGGGCAGACTCGGAGACATAGGGGTGGGTGACACCTCCCTATCTCCGTGGAACAAAGAGTCATTAACGTACTAACAGAAACTGACCCAGACCGACAAGGGGGACAGAGAGAAAACACAAGCTCCATGACTCACACATCAACACTCAACAGCTGGATGCTCCCGCCAGGGGAGCTGTGACCTCAGCGTGGCCCTGCCTGGAGAACAAAGGACAGATGGGTCCAGCAGGGAACACATATGAGCTCTGGAAGAAGCTGGGGGCTCTCACCTGGGAACTGATAATGGAAGGAAATCAGAGAGGTCCAGAGCCTGAACATGGAGTTTGGGCTATGTTCTTTGGGGAGGTGGGGGATGGCTTTAGGGGCAGGGGCAGGCTTGGCTGGTAAATTGTGGCTCAACCAGAATGGTTGATTCTTTAACCCTCAGTTCTCTCTGCTGACCTAAGGCCTCCCTGAGCTGTGTAAAAGGTGACTAATAAACCCAACTGTTTTGAAAACACTGGCAGGAGTCTGGCTCAGTGGGACGTGCCGGGCAGAGCTCTCAGGGTGAAGCAGAAGAGCTGGAGCCCAGAGGCTCCGTCTTGGAGGCAGCAAGGCTGCAGGGCCAGCCCAGGAGGAAGAGTGGGACCTTCGGGGGGCTGGTGCCCTGAGGGACTCCTCCAATGGCCTGTTTAAAAGCAGGGGCCTAGCACTGATGCTGACCCCCCCCATCTCTGACCCTCACAAAATCTAGATCCCAACCCCATCTCTGACCCTAACTGCCCGCCCCCCCCCCACACCTAGCCCAGACCCCACTCGCACCAGAGTTGGCAGCAGCACCTAGGGGGTGGTGATGAGAGCTTGAGAAGGGCTGCCCTCCCCTGGTGCCACCTCCTCCCTACTCAGGTGTGAAGAAGAACAACACTTTATTAAATCATTAGTTGGGGTCACAAGCAGAACACCTGGGGGGCAAGCAAGGGGCACAGGCTGGATGGGCTTGGGAACACACTCTAAACCAACTGGGAACGTGTCTGGAGAATTGGACAGGGTTGGGAAGGCAGCATTGGGGTTGGAGTGCAAGGGTCAGCATTAGGGGCAGGGTGCAGGAGGCACGGTCAGCATGCAGGGGTCCACATTATGGGTCAGGGTCAAGGTGCAAGGGGCTGAATCGGGGTGCAGGGGTCAGCATTAGGGGTGGGGCAAGGTCAGGATGCAGAGGGCAGCGTTAGGATTGGGGTGTGAGGGTCTGCGCTGGGGTGCCAGGGCACGGTCGGAGTGTGGGGGACAGCATCGGGGCAGTGTATAGGGCAAGGTCAGGGGCCAGCATTGGGGTGTGGGCAGATTGCCAGGGTGGCATGCCAGGGACAGCCCTAGGTCGGGGCAGGTTTGGGATGTTGGGGACAGTGTTAGAAGCTGGGGTGGGGGCAGGGTTGGGTTGCAATGTTTAGGGGGAGGGCTTGGGGTGGGGAGGAGCAGGGGCAAGGTGAGGATGGGGGGGCAGTGTAAAGAGTGGGATCAGGAGCAGGGCTGAGGTGAGAGGGGCAGCACTGGGGTGGCCAGGGCGCAGCACTTTGCTATAGGGTATATGCCTGGCTGAGTACGTGTTCTGCCGCGCTGGCCTGCTCCGGGGGTTGGAGGTGCAGGCCAAGCTCAGCAGCAAGGGATGGCATGGTCTGAGGTGCAGGTGGAGCCATCCGGGGGTGTGGGTGGAGCAGGCCCGGGGTGCAGACAGAGTGGAGCAGGAGCCAGTGTGGGGTTGGAGTGTGGGTGGAGCAGGCTGAGCTCAGCAGCAGGGCCGGAGTGGGGGGTCGGGGTGCACTGTGAGAGGTGAGGTCCTTGCTCAATGCTTGCACGTTGTGCTGCTCTGGTGTCCGGACCCTCCAAGCTGCCGCCAGAGCCAGCTCTCTGCAGCCCCCTCCTCTCCGTAAGGCACAGCAGGGCTCTTGTCCCGCACCCTGCACTGGCACTTGTGGCCTCAGCGTGACATCATTCGCACAAACTCTGCCAGAGCAACCCAGGGACACTGTTAGGGCAGTGAAGGCAAACAACCCAGGAGTCCTGGTACCTCCCCCAACCCATTAGGCCCCCTTCCCTTCCCAGAGCTGGGGATGGAACCCAGGAGTCCCAGTTCCCAGCCCCCCAGCTCTAACCATTAGACCTCACTGCCTTGCCCACACAGTACCTTCGAAATCCACCAGGCCGTCCCCATTGAGATCCACATCCTTGAGGATTTCGTTCACCTCGCGGTAGTTGAGTTGCTGGCCCAACAGCTTGCGCATGGCCTCGCGCAGCTCAGCTGTGCTGATCCGCCCGTCCCCGTTGGTGTCGAACTGCAGGGAGAGCCCTAGGCAGATGGCTGGGCTGGGTGCAGACCCCTCTTGTCCCTGAACTGCCCCAGGGCACCTCTACCCACACCTGGACCTGGCCCCCTCCTAACCCCCAGGCCCAACCCACCCTGCTACACCCTCAGGACAGCCCTGCCCGCATCTGACCCTGCCCGTCCCTGGGACTGCCCTGCCCTGACTGTCCCTGGCACTGCCCTGCCCCCCCACCCCCCATCCATAGGCCTGTCCTACCCACTCACACGAGCCATCTCCCACACCACCCTTCTAGGCCCACTGCCCCCCTACTCCCTGTCACACCCCCAGACCTGCCCCCTGCCGGACCCTCGGCCACCTGCCCTGCCCCAACCGCCTAACCCCGTTCCCTCAGGCACCCACCCCTTGCCCTGGCCCAACCGCCCAACTCCCTCCCTTTGCCAGGAGCTAGTTCAGCTGCCTTGTGTCTGCCTCCTGCTCTGCCCTGTGGGCTGTGGCATCAATGGGGCAGTGCCATTGGGGGTTCAAAACTGGGTACCACCAGAAGTTCATGGCTGGGCCACACAGACTGTGTGGGGTGCATGGGGCCAGGCCGGGCTCTCACCTCACGGAAGGCGTCCCGTAGCTCCTTCATCCCAATCATATCGGCAGTCTCTGCCAGCATCTTGGGGCCCATCAGCTCCACGAAGTCATCGAAATCCACCTTCCCCCCAGCTGTGAGACATGGACGCTGTTATGCGGGATGGGTGTGGACAGGGAACTGCGCCTAGTGTGGGGTCCTGGTGGGGGACTCTGCCCCACGGGAGGCAGGGGTGATGAGGGACCACGTCCTGGAGGAGAGTTGCCTGACGGAGTCTGTACCCCATGGGAGGGGAAGCCTGTGGAGTCTGTGACCCATGGGAGAGAGGTCTGATGGGGTCTCTGTCCTGGGGCAGCTGATGGGGTGTGTGTGAGGGGGCGACCTCACGAGGTCTGTGACCCGCAGGAAGGGGGCCTGATTGGGTCTGTGACCCAGGGGTGGGGGGGCTGATGGGATCTGTGACCTGGGACGATGTGGGGGGGCTGATGGGGTCTTTGACCCAGGGCTACAGGGGGCCTGATGGGGTCTGTGACCCACAGGAAGGAGGCCTGATGGGATCTGTGAACTGGGGTGATGGGGCACCCAAAGGGCGCAGGGCAATGGGCGTGTGGAGGTGGGCGCAGGGTGGTGGGCGGGTGCAGGTGGAAGGGGGTCTGTGACCTACAGGAAGGGGGCCTGATGGGGGATTGTGCCAAGGGCGAGGTGTCTGCAGCCCTGCAGGGCCTGGGCCATGCCCAGCAGGGAGCTCCCTGGCAGGGGCGCTGTGCCTCCCCCAGCGGGGGGGGGGGGGGCGTGGGCACGTACTGATCTGCTGTGACAGCTCGATGAGCTCCATCTCAGTGGGCATGTAGCCCATGGTGCGCATGCACTCGCCCAGGTCTTTGTAGCTGATGTACCCGTCACGGTCCTTGTCGAATTCCCGGAAGGCTTCCTTCAGCTCTGGGCAGGGGAGACACCATGACAGTGCACCCCGACACCATAGCCTGCCCCTCAACGAGGGCTCCCCATGCACCAGCCACTGACAGGGACATGGATCCACAGGAATCTGGGTTGAGACCCACCAAACTCATTACATATCCCACAGTGCTCCATGGGGGCAGGATAGCTGAAGGAGACCCCTAGAGGGGAAAAGCCCTGTGCCCCAGTCCCCATCCCCCCTGAGCCAGCCAGTCGCCCGCTCTGGAGCTGGATCAGAGCCAGCATCGCCTAGAGGGGCACAGTCCCATGTCCTGGGCATGGTGGGTGGGTGCAGCATTTGTAGGTGGCTGGGGGGTGGATCCCCAGCAGGGCAGGCTGGCCCCGACCCATGGTCCCGTTCCCTCCTTTACCTTCTATCTCCTCTGGCCGCAGCTCTCGGTCCTGGGGAGGAAGGAGAATTGGGAGAGGTCAGAGGGTAGCAGCTGCTGCGGATCCTGCCCCCAGCCAGGTCCTGGCCGAGCCTGCCCAAGGATTCCCCTGAGCTCAGCCTCTGGGACCCCTCTGCTAGACCCTGGGTCCATGTGATGGGTGGCCTAGGTGGCCTTTCCATGGCTGCATGAAACAGGTGCTGGCAGCTCTGTGGGCAGGGCTGGCGTGGGGCGCTGCAGGGCAAGTGCTGGATGGGGGGGGCGTGGGTTGGAGTGGCCGGTGGAGGGGGCATAGGAAAGAGGGCGTGGAGGGAGGAACCGGCGAGCGTGGGCATACATACCTTTGAGCTGGGCGACGGGGCGGAGGCGTGGGAGCAGGGCACGGTGCAGAGAGGAGGCTGGGGCAGGTACAAACTGTGAGGAATGTGGGATAAACTATCCATAGGACTCTGTCCTTGCTCCTTGGCATCACTTGTTCACTCCCTGGCCATGGAAGGTCAGGCCAGGGATTTGCGACAGCCGCTGGGACTGTCTGGGGCAACGGCAGACCCTGAGGAGACCAGGGGATCTCCTGTGGCAGGGAGAAGGGGTCAGGCTGGCTTCTCCAGCAACATGGCTCAAGGGGGATCTGGCATCGGCCAGGCTGAACCCTGGCTTCACCTTTGGCTCCCTGTGCCAACCTAAGGCCTCTCAGCCAGGTGGCTAATACCTCATTCTGCCGAGGCTGCTGGGGGTCGCTGCATTCTGCAGGGCTCTGGCTTGGCTGCATTCCCTGCAGGGTGCTATGGAGGTGCTATGGTGGGAGACAGGGTGGCTGGCGCCTGCAGGCCCAGGTTCAGAGTTAAGCCATGGGAGATGGGCACAGGGTGGTGGCTGTGGGGAGGTAGCCGTGTGGAGGTGGACGCAGGTGGTGGGTGTGAGTGGTGGGCACAAGGAGGGTGGGCACAGGGCGGTGTCTGTGGGGAGGTGGGTACAGAGCAGTGGGTGTGGGGAGGTGGGTGTGGGGTGGTGGGCACAGGGCGGTGGTGGATGCAAGTGGTGTGTGTTTGAGATGGGTACAGGGCAGTGGCTGTGTGGAGGTGGGGGCGGGATGGTTTCCGTGTGGAGGAGGCACAGAGTGGTGGGCATGGGGTGGTGGGCACAGGGCGGTGAGCATGGGAGGTGGGTATGGGGTGGTGGGCATTTGGATGTGGTCATGGGGTGGTGGGTATGCAGAGGTGGGCATGGGTGCTGGGTGTGTGGAGGTGGGTGGTGGGCATGTGGAGGAGGGCACAGGGTGGTGGGAGATGGGCACGGGGAAATGGCTGTGTGGAAGTGGGCATGGGGTAGTGGGTTTAGAAGGGGTCCAGGGTGGTGGGAGATGGG
Source organism: Dermochelys coriacea (assembly GCF_009764565.3). NCBI lineage: Eukaryota > Metazoa > Chordata > Testudines > Dermochelyidae > Dermochelys > Dermochelys coriacea. The sequence goes on along the minus strand of NC_050073.1, from coordinate 6,567,154 downwards.
TGCGGGGCAATGGCTGTGGGGAGATGGGTGCGGGGCAATGGCCGTTTGGAAGTGGGTGTGGGGCAGTGGCCATGTGGAGTTGGGCGTGGGGCGGTGGCCGTGGGGAGGTGGGTGCCGGATGGTGGAAGATGGGCACAGGGCGGTGGCTGTGGGGAGGCAAGCGCGAGGCAGTGGGTGTCGGGAGGTGGCTGTGGGGAGGTGGGCAGAGGGAGGTGGGTGCGGGGCAGTGTCCGTGTAGAAGTGGGTGCCAGGTGGTGGCTGTGGGGAGGTGGGCGTAGGGGGTGGGTGTCGGGAGGTGGCTGTGGGGAGGTGGGTGCAGGCGGTGGGCAGAGGGAGGTGGGCATGGGGCAGTGTCCATGTAGAAGTGGGTGCCGGGCAGTGGCTGTGGGGAGGTGGGCGTAGGTGGTGGGTGTGGGGAGGTTGGCATGGGGAGGTGGGCGCAGGTGGTGGGTGCCAGGCAGTGGCTTTGGAGAGGTGGGCACAGGGAGGTGGGCACAGGTGGTGGGTGCTGGGCGGTGGCTGTGGGGAGGTCGGCGCAGGTGGTGGGTGTGGGGAGGTTGGCGCGGGGAGGTGGGCGCAGGTGGTGGGTGCCGGGCGGTGGCTGTGGGGAGGTGGGCGTAGGTGGTGGGTGTGGGGAGGTTGGCGTGGGGAGGTGGGCGCAGGTGGTGGGTGCCGGGCGGTGGCTGTGGGGAGGTGGGCGCAGGTGGTGGGTGTGGGAGGTGGGCACAAGGAGGGGGCCGTGTGGAGGTGGGCGCGGGGCAGAGGGCATGGGAGGGGTGCGGGTACGTACGAGCTGGGTGATGGCGATGCTCTGGCGCAGGAAGATGCAGGCCGGCCCCACCAGCCCATGCAGCACCGAGTAGCTCTGCAGCGGCGGGGTCTGCGTGGCGGCATCCGGGTCGTCGGGGTTGTGCCTGCCGGAGGCCGGGGAGCCCGGGGCGCCTGAGCGCTGCTTGCCGTCCTACGGCAGAGCGGGCAGTTAGCAGCGAGGGGGGCCCACGCCTCCCCAGCCCGGCAGGCGCTTGGGACCCAGATTGGGGGTGGGCTGAATTGACAAGTCACACACAGGGGAGGGGGGATTCCTGAGCGAGAGACAGCTGGACAGAGGAACATGGATGGTCCGAGCGAGGCTCCCAGATGCCTCACCCACCAGTGCCCCGCTCACTGCATTGGGACACCCATGTGGCACCAACACACCTGCCTAGCAACCACACACCTGCATGGCACTGACTAATTCGCCTGGCAGTGACACACCCACACATGTGCCTCTCACCAACACATCCATGAGCCCCGCTGATACCCTCATACGTCCCCTTACTCCCCATAGGCCAGCACTGACAGCATACACCCACGGCAAAGTCCCTGCCGGCCCCCACCCCCACCTCACATCCCCTGCACCCACGTGCATGACACAAACCCGCTGACACTGCAGCCCCCAGTCACACAGGTGGTTACACAAACTCAGAGACCCACAATCCCATCCTCAGCTGCTGAGACGGCAGAGCTTGGGGGCGGGCAGAGAAGGGATGTACACGCTACCTCACTGCCACTGGGGGCCTGATGCACTGGCACTGGTGTGTGTGTGTGTGTGTACTGGGGCCCCGTGGGGGGTGGTGCTGTGAGGGGGACCATGCACAAGTGGTCTTGGGGGGACGGGCCTGTTGGTGGGATGTCAGGGGCCTATCAGCAGGCAGGCATGAGGTGGGGCCTGGAGGTGGGAGTGAAGTGGGGCCCTGTGGGCACAAGTGGGGCAGGAGCCTATGGGCAAAGGGGGGTGGCATAGTGGGACCTAGCAGCAGGAGTGTGGGGTGTTTTGGGGACTGCGCCCCAGAAGCAGCTTTAAGGGGGGCATGGGGAGACCATTGCCCATTGGCAGGTGTGGGGCAGAGGCCCACAGGTAGGCATGGGAGTCTTGCATGTTCCTGCCCCATTCCCACTGGGATGGCTCACTGCCCCTAAGCAAACCACTCAGGGCATCCCCAGGCTATGCATCCCGCAGGGCTGGGCCCCCATCCCCATCACACCCTGCTGACAGCAACAGGCCCCACTGAGGGGTGGACATCAGGGACCCAGGACCTCCCCACACTCCCTGCAGCAGAGATCCAGTCAGGGCCCTAACACACAGGAGGAGCCAACTGGCACCAGGGAGTGGGGCAGGATGAGAGCCCCTTGTAGATGTTGCCACCTGGTGCCCTTGGCCCTGGGGTAGAGGTGTCTCCGGCCCCAGCAGGGTAGGCAGTGTGGGGAGCGAGTGAAGAGCAGGGCAGGCAGGGGTGAGCCACAGGCTCTGGGTGCTGACACAGACATGGGAACAGACAGAGGGATCAGTGCCCATGCGCCCCTACCCGCCCCGCTCCACCCTGGCCTTACCTTGGAGACCCTCCTCTCAGGGGTCTTGGTGCAGTTGCCCATGGCTTGCGGGCCCCCCCGTGCCAGAAAGCATGCCTGTGCGGGGCTGGCGCTGGCCCCGGCCCTGGCGCTGTGCCTGGCGTTCTGGCCAAGGCGGGATTTTTTTTATAGTAACAGGGGCCAGTGGCTGCGTGGGGATTTGAGGTTTTTATTGAATATCTCTGTATATGCAGGGCACGGGGGGGGGCTCTCTTCCACACACACATAATCCCAGGATTACTCCCCTCTCAGTCACGCCGCTCCGGGCATGGGGACAGCCCCAGCTGGTCCCCACATGGCCCCACTCCCCCTCATACCCTGCACCTGAGGGTCTCACGGCCCCTCTTGCTCCCCCAAGGGCAGCCGGACGGCCTGCTGCCACTTGGGCGCCTGCCAAAGGGGCACTGCTCCCCCAGCTGGCATGCAGCCCTAATCTCCAATGACAATCACCAGGGATTTACAAATCTCTCCCAGCGGCGGGCCGTGCCGCCCCAAGCCCTGTACACCATCCCTCGTGATTGCATGGGGGGGACACCAGAGGTGACATGTGGGGGGCACATGGGGTCATGCCCCCCCCTCAAATTTCTGCCTTCCATTTAGCAACAGCTAAATATTCTGAGGGGACCCATCCAGCGGGGATGCTGCAGACTCTGCCCCACAGGGCACTGGGGGTGGGCAAAGCTTCCGGCCGCCTCTTGGGGCTGCCCAGCAGCGAAGAGGCAGCGGCTTCCCCCGGCTGCACTCACCATGTGCAGCATGGGGAGGGAGGGAGCAGCAGGGCAGCGGGCTGAGCACCCCCATACATGGGGCTGCTTCTCCTTCCCTGCTGCTGAAGTCCCAGCACTTGTCGCTGCCTGCTTAGCAGGCTGCCCTGGGGCGAACACCACGGGGGCAGGGCAGGGGCCGCTCTCCCACTCCTATAGCAGGGGCTCTATCCAGGGGAAACTGCTCCCCTTGGGCTGCGGCGGGGGCTGGCCCTGCCTTGCATTTAGCAAGAGCTTCTATCTGAGGCTGCTGGTGTCTCTGCAAATGCTCCCTGGGGGCATCGTGCCAGCAATGCCTCTGGCTTGGCTGCATTCGCTGCACAGAGCCACAGAGAGAGACAGGGTGCTGGTGCCTGAACAGCCCCAGTGGAGGCTGCGGGCCTGCCCCTGTGGAGCGGTGTCACAGCCCAGAGCCCACTGATCCATGAGGGTGCTGGCGGGTCTCACCAAGCTGCCCGGCTGCCAGCCTGCTGCTGCTCCAACCTGCGGATGGCCCAGCTCCTGTGCGGATGCTGTGCTGCGGGGAAGTCAGGGCTAAGCCTGGGGCATCGCAAGGCACCTGTGCAGGTGCTGGCGCCCAGAGCCCCCTAAGGCGGCAGCATAGGGATTGGCGGAGAGACAACCCAAAACTCTGAGAGCCCAGCCCAGCCCGGCCTGGCTCTCCCCACCGGCAGGGCCAGGAAGCATCGCCCAGCCCGGCCCAGCCCGGCTCTCCCCACCGGCAGGGCCAGGGAGCATCGCCTGGCCTTGGCCTACCCCACCCCACTGCTCAGTCCAACCCGCCTCACCAGCAGGCTCTTGGACCTTTCCCCCTGCAGCGCCGCAGCCTGACCATGCTGCCCGCAGGAGGCCCCACGGGGTAGCCTGACCCTACCTGGCTGGCTTAGGGTAACTCCACCAGGGCAGGTCCTGGCCTGGGCAACTGGCTGGGGGCATTACTGGGCTATCACTCCAGGGACCCCCACCCCTGTCCCAGGCAGCCCCTTCTTTGCTGTCTCTCACCCTGCCCCCGCCATCCCTCCCCCATTGCCCTAGCTCCCTCCCCACCATCCTATCTTTCCCACTGTTCCCCAATCCCGCCCCATCCCTGCTGCCACCCTGCTCCCCAATCTTGCCTCACCCCCTCCCTGCCCAATCACCTGCCCAAAGATGGAGCTGAGCATGGGCACCAGGTCCTCGGCACCCTGGGGCCCCTCCGCAGGGGCCAAGCTGGCCTTGCCCAACGATGCCTCCTCCTCCAGGCTGCGGGCTCTGTGCATGTTCCAGCAGGGCATGGCCCCTCTCCCCGTGTGCCCTGCGGGGCCAGGAGGCTCTTCGATCCGCTGGCTGCGGCCAGCCCTCCTGTGCAAGCCCTGCCTGCTGGCTGGCCGCTGGCGGGAGAGGCTCCGGGGGGCCGGGCAGGGTAGCCAGGGCTCGGGCATCTCGCCACTCAGGCGCTGTGACTCACGGAGGAAAAGGAACATGCCAGGGATGCTGAGCTCCCTCCTCCTCCTCCTCTTCTTCCTCCCACCTCTTCCTCCTCTTCCCCCTGCCTCTCCTCTTCCTCCTCCCCCTGCCACTGCCACTCTCCCTCCTTCCCTCCTCTTCCTCCTTCCTTCTCCTGCCACTGGGCTCCCTCTTCCGCTCCTCCTGCCACAGGCCTTCCCTTCCTCCCTCCTATGCTCCCTCCCTTCTCCCCCTTCCACACTCCTTTGCTCCCTCCGTCCTTCCCTCGGCTTGCCGCACTCTCTCCCACCCTGGCACCCTCCCTCTGGCTGTGCTGGGTGGCTCCTGGGTCCCTTCTCTCTGCAACTCCAATGCACGCTCCCAGAAGGGCACGCTCCAGCTGACAGCTCTGTCCTACCCCACCCCCCTTGCTCAGGTCTCCTTCCTGCCGCCTCTCCGAATCAGGTTCCCTCATTGCCGGGAGTGAGATTGCAGGGGGGTGGAGGGGGAAATCGGATCTGAGGGGTCAGACACACGACCCGGCCCCTTCTCCGCCAGGTAAAACTACCCGTGCGGCCCGAAACTGGAGCGTGCCTGGGGCTGCCAAGGGGATGGTGAGAGTGGGGCATCCTGGCCTCTCCCAGCAGGGGGCGCTGTGGGGAGCGGGGCAGGAGTGCTGGCTGGGGGGAGAGCAGTGGAGAGGGTAGGGTTTGGAGGGGCAGGCTGACTGTGGGGTTTGGGGAAGTGGGAGGGCTTTCTCCTTTTTTGTGGTAGTGGCTGTGAGGCTGGTTGCAGGAAGGGGGTGGGGGTCGTCTCTGGCTGCAGCCAGGTGGGGTTGTGAGACCAATGCAGTCCCAGCCAGCTTCCTTGTGCATCTGTAACTGGATGCCACCTGCCCAGCACCATGAAATCCAAGACCATGGGCATTGGCCCAGCTCCCCCCCGCCAGCCCCCCAGCCGCTCCCTGCCCATATTCTGCTCCCCCCACAGCTGCTCCTGGGCTACAGCCCGCTCCAATATTCCCCCACAGCTCTCCCAGCATGTTTAGCCCTGTCTCCAGCCCGCACCCCCCCACACTTCTATTCCCAAATCCCCCTATTGCCCCCCCCACAGGTCTCCACCCCCCCAGTGCAGCCCTGCGGCCCCCCCCCTCCTTGGAACAGCTCCCCCACACAACCACGCTCATTGCACCATCTCCACAGACCCTCCCCCACACACTCCCTTCCCTGTGGCCTGCATAGCCTTCCCCAGCCCTCCTCCACCCCCCTGCCAGGCACCGTGCTCTCACCCAGCCCACTCCCCACAACTACCTCCAGATCACCCAACCCTCACCTGTCCCCCCACAGGCCACACCCAACCCCTTCCATCCCCCCAGCCTTCACACAAACCTTGCCCAGGCCCCCCACAGGCCTCCCAACCCACACCATCTAACCTAACCCCCACACTGCCCCCCAAACCCCTACCTGCCACCCCAGCCCTCCCCAACCTCATCAGATGTGCCCTAGCTGTGAAGTGTGGGGGAAGGCTCCTGGGGAAAAGCAGTCACTCTCTGTGCAGCACAGAGCTCTCTCCAGCCCTGTGGGGTTGCATGTGGGGTGTAGGGCTTGTGTCAGACAAACCATCTGTTAGCTTTGGGGGCGTTGAAGGCATGATTCAGACCCCCCACACACCCCGACTACCCCTGCCTGCATTAGCTGCAATGCATGTGGGGTGGCTGCCAGGGAGGGGCATGGATCCCTCCCTCCCCACAGTATCTGCAAGAAATCAGGTCACCTCCCACGGTGTGGAAACTAATACCAGGGAGGCAGCCTGGGGGAAATGACCAAGGTAATTACAGCCAGGAAGGAAGACGACCCCCCCCCCCCCCCCGCCCTGACTGCTGATGGACTATGAAGATGTCTCTCTCTCTCACACACACACACACACACACACACACACACGGTGGGGGAGGGGAGCCCCTGGACTCAGTATGTGGGAACAAAAGGCTGCCCCAGGGGGCTGTGGGATCAGTTTTCTTCCTCCAGAGAAGCTGAGGTAAAGCCACAGGAGTCCCAGCCCCCTTTGTGCCCCCCCTCCCCCAGAGAGGTCCTGCCCTTCTCCTCAGCCCTTACACCTTTTCCCCTGTGTTCCCCAGCTCGGTTCCCACCAGTGTTTTCCCCAGGAATTGAAATTAGGGGGGGTGTTTAAATTTACAGGTGTGTGTGTGTGTGTGTGTGTGTGTGTGTCAGGGCCGATGACGAGGGAGACTGTGAGGGTGGGGGCTGTATGACACCATAGTAAAAACAGAAAAATGTTGTTTCATGACCATTAGATTTTAAAATTATCACACAAATTAAAGTTGGCTACTCAAGCCTTCTATGAAGCACGACGTCTACATCCTTCTTGGTTTCTTGTTATAATTTTGCACAACTCTCTTAATGAACTTCTTGAATGCAATGCATTCATCTTTGGTGGCTTCTCGTGTGTCCGGTACTTCCATTCCTTCAGTTGATATGCTCATTAGTTCATTCACATGATCAGGCAGAAGGCAACTTCTTTCAAAACACAAAGTTCTATTCAGTGATGAAAAAGAATGCTCCACTGTAGCTGTTGTGACTGGGAGTAGCAAGAGATGAATTCCTATTTCTTTCAGCCCAGGAAACACAGCACAAAGATCGGGTCAAGCCACTAGCAATGACAAAAAAGAAGTTGAAGTCAAATCTTCATTCATTCGTCATATGATATTCCACTCTATGTTCAAATTCTCTATTCTGTCCTGAGCACATGGCAGCCCCATTGCGGGTAGTGCCTCACTCCACTCAACTGTCAGTGTTTTATAAGACAGGGATCTGTAAAAGCTACGTAGAGGTTGAGTAGAATCCAGAGGTCGCTGTTGTAGATTTTTAAGAATCAAGTCTGTGTCTTAAACACTTCTTGTCCTCTTCACTTAAGGATTCAATATAAATGCCTTCATTAGTCAACTTCTGGACTGAAGTCTTTGCTTCTTCCAGTACTTTTTCAATGGATAGCTCTCTGATTGATCCAAATGTAGCTTCTGGATCAGCTTTGCTGGACAAAGATTTACTTTACTATTGTAGCAGATGCCTGGATGGCATTGTTTAATGATCCAAGTGCTGTCAACAGTAGACTTAAGAGAGAGAATGGCAATAGTCTTCTCTGAACGTAGTAGCAAAAGTAATCCACCAGCCTCACTACTTAGATCCATCCCATCTTAGTAGATACTTTCCAAAGCCAGTAATAATGGCTGGAGTAATTTTAAGACAACAGCCAAGGATCGCTCATGAGAAAGCCAGACGGTTTTCCCAGGTTGGACTAATTTGAATTTCAGTCTCAGTGTATCTTCTATATTTTCCAAGATATTCAGTCTTTTTGGACTCTTGCTGAAACAATAATATAATGAAGACATCAAAAGACATTTTATGCTTGTACTAGTGCTAGTTAGAGTAGATGGCCTCTGCAGTGTGTATAGGAGAGACTAGGGTTACACTTTTCTCTGAGCAAAGCTTGTGCTCCACCATGTCTTCCAGAGAAGTCTGCAGTTCCATCAAATGCACAAGCAGCCATCTGTTTGGGGTTCAGTTGACAAGCATTTAACTCTAAGATGTGGATGCAGCCAGTCTGTCTTCTATAACTTGAACATCTAGAAATGTATCTACTGGCCTACCACTGACATCAAGATAACGTACACAACGACTTAATACTTGATGACCATTTGCATTGGTGCATTCATCAGCCATGTATGCAAATTTTTTGAATGTGGTGAGAGAGTTCTTCACTTTTTCAACTGTTGAGTCTTTCACTGTTGCACCACATGCTTCTAGCCAGTGAGTTGAGTTTCTTGCAGAAAGATAGTGAGCATTTGCTGGTCTTGTTCGGAACTAGTGTTCAAATTCAGGATGAAGAAGTGACAATGCACTTAACATTGGCCTCCAGTTTGCAGTGTGTGGTATCTCTTGCCTAAATAGAAAGTATGATGCCACAGCCATGTTTGTTCGCATGAACTGTGTTGTGTAACAGCTTCATTAACACTCACTGGTGTTGTCCTTGGTCAGTGGAGACTCAGAGTTCAGAGGTGCTTTCACAGGAGTTCACCTCCCAGGTGGGGGGCAAGAAGGCACCTTGCTCGTTCCTCCAGCTGCTCACTGGAACCTCGCTGCTAGTACAGGCTGGGCCGTCTCTTCCACAGAAACACTGTCCCACAGCAGGTCTAAGCACTTAGACCTGATTATCAGTGATCTCAGCTTAACACAACAAACACTTAACACAACAAAAGACTATCTATGGAGCCTAATCAGCTCTGTCTTTAAACAGTGGAGAGGGGCAGGTCAAATCGTACATGTGACTCAGGCAGACCATCAAGCAAAACACCTGCCCCAACCCTCTCTCTTGATGCCCTCAATCAGCAGAGGCTAAGTACAGTTCTACTGCCCTTTACTCATATAATAAGAACAACAACATTTCTTTACCCTCCACATTCAAGTGATTTGTAACCCAACCCCAGCCAATACTTATTATTAGGTTGGCCAACATCACCAAAATGAATGCACTGACATGGTCATAAAAACAACAGCTGTATAAGGAAGCTAGTCTATGCTCTTACTTTTCAAATCTATTATAATTTTTCAGATAAAATGTGTATCATATCCTTTATATGCTTTTAAAGTGTGTATTAATATTTCAATTTCAATTCAAATTTCCAAACAATCACTAAATTGACAACACTGTATGTAACTAGTTCACAAAACTGGGGAGGATGTCGGGGAAATTCAGGGGGGAACACTCCCATAGGGGGGTGTCAAGGTTCCTTCCCCATTCTAATCTCTAGGGTACAGATGTGGGGACCTGCATGAAAAACCCCCTAAGCTTATTTTTACCAGCTTAGGTTAAAACTTCCCCAAGGTACAAACTATTTTACCTTTTGTTCTTGGACCTTATCGCTGCTACCACCAAGCGTCTAACAAAAATAACAGGGAAAGAGCCCACTTGGAAACATCTTTCCTCCCAGAATCCTCCCAAGCTCTACACTCCTTTTCCCGGGGAAGGCTTGATAAAAATCCTCACCAAATTGCATAGGTGAACTCAGACCCAAAACCTTGGATCTTAAGAACAATGAAAAAGCAATCAGGTTCTTAAAAGAAGAATTTTAATTAAAGAAAAAGAATCACCTCTGTAAAATCAGGATTAAGAGGGTAATCAGATTCAAAACATAGAGAATCCCTCTAGGCAAAACCTTAAGTTACAAAAGACACAAAAACAGGAATATACATTCAATTCAGCACAACTTATTTTATCAGCCATTTAAACAAAACAGAATCTAACGCATATCTAACTAAATTGCTTATTAATTCTTTACAGGAGTTCTGACCTGCATTCCTGCTCTGGTCCCAGCAAAAGCATCACACAGACAGACAGACCCTTTGTCCCCCCCTCCAGCTTTGAAAGTATCTTGTTTCCTCATTGGTCATTTTGGTCAGCTGCCAGCAAGGTTATCTTAGCTTCTTAACCCTTTACAGGTGAAAGGGTTTTGCCTCTGGCCAGGAGGGATTTTATAGTTCTGTATACAGAAAGGTGGTTACCCTTACCTTTATATTTATGACAGGGGGTGTAGAGAAATCCCTGGTTCCCACCTCACAGCTGGCTTTGATGTGGATTTCTCAGGCCTTGGGGCCTCTGTGGCTGGCTGGCCCCTCTGTGAATTTGGGTTGGGTTCAGTTGTTCTTTAATGGCCCAGAAAGGAAGGTGACACCTGTCCACCTGAGAGCAGATTGAAACCCCCACCACCACCACTGGGTAGTCATGCAAGGCATTGGAGAAAACTGAGGCATGCAATGGTCATCATAAAAATATTACAGAACCATCCTTCTTCATGACAGATGGGCATTGGCAGAGGGCTGGTTCTGTGCATGGGTGAAGTATGAAATTATGCAAGATCACAGCAGAAACGCCATCCAGAGACTAAACCAGGAAATAAATCAAATGTACCTTGCCCATCCCCACCCCAGAGAAGGGGGAGTGGCCAGGGGCATGGAGTCCAATGTGACCCAGAGAAGGGCGAGTGATGGGGTGGGGTGTGTGTGTGGGGGAAACGAGGCAGTGAGCAGGGCATCACCTGATGTGGGAAGGAGCCGGGGCTGGGGGGAGGCAGTGAGCCCAGCATCGCCTCATGGGGGGAGGGGCAGGGGTGTGGCCACAGAGCCCGGCGTGACCCAGAGTGGGGCTAGGGCGGGTGGCAGCCCCGAGCCCAGTCTGATCCAGTTGTGGTGGGTAAGGGTGGGTGGGAGTGCCGAGCCCAGTCTGACCCGGTTGCAGGGGCACCGAGCCCAGCCCGAGCCAGTGGGGGCAGAAGGGCCGGGGTGCAGCGCAAGCTGTGTTGCAGGGTTTGGCAGATGCTGGTCACGGACCCAAGGATCAGCCAGTCCATGGGGCAAGGTCCTGGCTGTGGCTGTAATGTTAGAAACTGCTACCTGCACAATGTGCTACTGGCAGCTATGACTGACGCCTAGCAGCTCTTTTAGAGGCCCTGTCACAATCTGCTACGTCTCCCCTTTCCCTATCTCCTGGTCCAGGCGTGGCCTGTTGGGATGGTATGGGCACTGCTCACCCCCTTTGCTACCATGGTGAAATCTCCCATTTAAATGTGGACACAAATAAAGAACAGTATTTCTGTAAGCTGGAGAAGCAGTGTGCAAAACTGCTCTATGTAAAACCCTGATTGAAGGTCTTTGTCCTCTATTGGTCCCTCTCCATTGTAGATTAGAGGTTTGTTTACCGCTGGCTATACAATTTCTAATATACGCCAAACACTAACTAGCGGGAAGCGTTGTAAACAGTATTTGAAATACTTATGAATAACTTTTCAACGCAAGCGGTTACGGGGTGCTGCTGGTGGGAGCCTGCCTATCAATGCCTCTCCCTCCCCCAGTGCCTCCTGCCCGCTGGGGGGCCCCACTAATCAGCGCCTCCTGCCTGCCATGGATCAGCGGTTTCGTGGCATCAGGAGGCATTGGAGGGGAGGGCAAGAAGCGAGGGTGCAGCATGCTCTGGGGAGGGGGCAGAATGGGATGGGAAGAGGTGGAGTGGGGGCAGGGTCTGGGCAGAGCAGTGGGGGAGCAACCCCCACAGCAGATTAGAAACTCAGTGCCTAAGGTAATGAGGCATAAAAGTCAGAAATGGTTACAAGAAAAAGAGATAAAAACTTACTAGTATCTGCTTAAGAAACTTTCTCAACACATGCTCCAGCAGACTACTGACAAAACTTTCATGTCAGGGCCCCTCCCCTAGTGTCCAATGGCTATTTCAATTGTCTTCTTAGGTGCAGCAAATGAGGTGGGCGGAGAGGGAGGGTGTCTCAGGGTGTTTGAGTTTCCTTTTATAATGACAGGTTTCAGAGTAGCAGCCGTGTTAGTCTGTATTCGCAAAAAGAAAAGGAGTACTTGTGGCACCTTAGAGACTAACAAATTTATTTGAGCATAAGCTTTCGTGAAGTGAGCTGTAGCTCACGAAAGCTTATTCTCAAATAAATTTGTTAGTCTCTAAGGTGCCACAAGTACTCCTTTTCTTTTTGAGTTTCCTTTGTTTCCCTTCCTGCTTCATGACTCTGTTTATGGCTTAAATGCAAATAAAGGCAAGTATACATTCCTTTGTTTAGGACAGACCTGTTTGCTGACTTTTGTTTGGATAGGTCTGTGGGATTTGGAACATCTCTTAAAACCAGCACACAAGAAAATCTTATAATTTCCCATACAATGTTGTCACACCTATTTCACCAGGACAATACTGACCAGAAAATTATGAGTTTTCAAATGATACCTCCCCAGGCATACTTTATACAAAGATTATTCACAATAGTGTGTAGGGTGTGAACACAAGGTCGTATTCCATCATACCCTCATGGCAACGGAGCAGTGTTAGCCACACAGTTATTATCAGAGCAATCAAGCTATGAATAATAATAATAACAACATGCATTAGCTACCCCACTGTAAAAACATAGCGGAGAAAAGGGATGTTTATTTCACCAAAAGACAAACTAGGTGAGGTCAGTGTGATGGGTTCCTCCCGGGGTGGCACCAGGAACTGAGGTACCACTGAGCTCTCTGACCCACCAGCCTGGGCTCCCTTTCTTACTATGCGGCTGTGACAAGCTGCAAAGCCTCCAGCCTGCACTTTCACTAGCATACACACAGGTAAGGACACACCCAGCTGCAGAGCAGGCAGGCTCTCTCTCCAGCCCCTGCAATAAACCAACAACAGAAAGACTACAGCTAAGGCAACTCCCAGCTCCCCAGGCACTCGCCCCCCGCCCCAGGAGTATAAACCCAAAATAATACCATCATGTGCTGCACAGGGAACAGTACAGTGTAAGCTCATAAAGTTCGCCCCCTCCCTCAATATGGAGAGGAATATGTCATGGCCTTTGCCCCTTGAGCTAAGATTCACATACACTTCACTCCAACTCACTGGTTTAGATAAAGCAAAAAACAAGTTTATTAACTCCAAAAGATAGATTTTAAGTGATTATAAGGGATAGCGAACAGATCAAAGCAGATTATCTAGCAGATAAACAAAAAATGCAAACTAAGCTTAGTATACGAAATAGATTGGCTAGGAATAGCAGATTCTCACACTAACTGATGGTACAAGCAGGCTGAAGATTCTTAAGGAGCAAGCTGCCCTTTCTTTACAGCCTGGAAGCCCCAGGTGTTTCATGCACAGGCTAGAAACCCCTTCCCCCAGTTCAGTCTTTGTTCCTCAGGTGTTTCCAGGAGTCTTCTTAGGTGGGGAGAGCAGAACCACAAATTATGTCACTCGCTGCCTTATATAGCATTAGCATCTGGTGGAACCCTTTGTTCCAAATTCAGTTTGTGGAAAAACACTGACATCCCAAAGTGGAGTCTGGAATCATGTGACCTGGTCACAGCCCTTGCCTGCCTTGCTGAGTCATCACAGCCATTACTCACAGGTTGTCTGAAGTGTCCTCAGAAAGGCTCAGGTGGTGGATAAACATCTCCTAAGACCTATTGTTTTCCCTAATGGCCCATTACCAGGAAAGGGCCCTTCCCATCCAGCTATCTAGACTGAGAGCATCTTGTCTAGTGGCCATTACCTAGATGTAACTACATCTGAAATACAGATACATAGTCACTATTCATAACTTCAGATACAAAACTGATACATGTGCACAAATAGAATACTCATATTTGGCAAATCATAACGTTTCCAATGACACCTCACATGACTTATCTTGTATAAAATGCATCATAATTATGCCATAATCATATAATAATATCACTGTGAAGACTATGGGGCATGGTGTCACACCTCCCTCTTAGATTACTGCCAGAGGGTTAGTCACTGACTAATGCGGAGGCAGATGCCTAATGCCCGCTTTAGGTTTGGCTCTACAATTCCGAAGTGTTACCAAACGTTCTACCGTCACGCAGTTTCTTTTCTGTGTTTCTTTTCCCAGGTTGCTGAAAACATTCTTGTGTGTAGCATTGTTAACATAATGCAGATATCAATTTATTTTAGAGTGTCAGTGTCTTGGCATTTAGCCACCAATGCCATGAGATGGTGTGCCTCAGTTTCCCCTTCTACACAGCAGACTGGGTTTGTTATGCTTTTTCTGCTGTGCCAAGCTCTAATCCTGTTTACAGGTATTAGTTGAGAAGCAGTATCCTTATAGGACTTCCCTGATACCACTCCTAGCATGTTCGAAAGTTCTTCCCAACAATCATGCATGTTACACCTTTTCAAAGGATTTACCTTCAATATAACCAACAAACTGTGTATTATGAGACTTAACAGTACCAGCAAATTCATGACAGGGAGGGATTTCCAAGTACCACGCCTTCTGTTTAGACAGTCCGGTTTGTTTAATATTCTTTGTTTTTTTCTATTCCTCCCTGAACCATAGCAGGTATTCACATACTGGTCTTTCCTCCCTGTTAGTGTTTTTTTCCAGTGTCCCCTTCAGTAAGGGTGTGATGGGATCCCCGGGGTGCATCTGTGGGACTGGGGGACCGCTGTGCCCCCTTAAACTCTGTCCAGCCTGGGCTGTCTCTCACAATGCTTTGCTAGTGACAAGCAGCAAGCCCCGCCAGACGCTGTGATCACTCAGCACAACAGCAAGTAGAGACTCACACCCTGCTAGATTGCATGAATGCTCCCAGAGCCACTCATGAATCACACAGTGAAAGGCACCAGAGCCAAATCCCCCCAGCTCCCAGCACTGTATCTCAGGAATATACTGTCTTGCACTGCTCAAGGTGGGCTGTGCAAATTTATTAATTGGTTCACCACTTCATCAATGGAAAGTGGATATGCACCAGCCTTTGCAAAACCTGAGCAGATTTGCCACACACTTTCTACAAACTCACTGGTAAAGATAAACAGTAAAACAAATTTATTGACTACAAAATATAGATTTTAAGTGGTATTAAGTGATAGGCAAAAAGTCAGCATTAGTTACCAAAAGAAATAAAATATAACCACGCAGTCTGAACTCTCAACTCTATTAGACTGGGCAACAACTTGATTCAGCAGTTTTTCTCACCCCACTGGATATTGCAGTTCAGATTTAAAAATTTTCTTAAAGCGAACGTTTAAAATCAAATTTGCACAAGTTAAGAAGGAAGGTACTGTACATCTGGGGTCAGGCTTAAGTTATGAGAGGTTACAAATATCGGTAACAAGGTTCATAGCACATAACCAGCATAGACACAGATTGGGGTGCAGGAGTTTTTAAAGTGTCAGTGGATAAGTGATCTCGGGTAAGCCACCCATAGAATGTATTTAGAGTCTAATTCAGTGTTGTTATAGCAAATAGGTGCATGGGTGCATAGTACTGTACACAGATTTCACCCCTGAAATCTGTACCAGTCCCCTCAGTTGGAGTCTTCAGAGTGTCCTTGTTGCTTGCAGCATAGGTGGGGGGGGGGGAAGAAAGGCCAAGCATGGGCCCCCTGTGTTCAATTTTATACTCTGAGTCCTATGTGCTTGTGGAGCACAAGTCCAGGCACGTCTGGGGGGCATTGCTGAGTCCCCAGGCAATGTTAAGCAATACCCCTGGTGTGGCCTCATGCAGGTGAGTCATTGAATTGTAGCTCCCTTGCTGGACAATGGCTGTTGTTGGATTGTTTGACACCCCACCAGGGTGTTGGTTACCTTCCTTGCTGTTGCCTCTAGGGAGCTAATATCTGGCTGATTCCCCAATTTACAGCATGTTTTAATGACAACCCTACAACACAATTCTCATAACTTCATAATACACATATATGGAGAGAGAAACGACTTTCAGCAGATCATAACCTTTCCCCGGGTACCGTACAAGGCAGGCTTTATAAGCAAGATCATGATTATAAAAAAAAAAAGAGGAATATGGGGGTTCCAGGATGCTCCCCCAAGGTACAGAATGTCACAAAGGGTTCTCAGTTTATGTAGGTCTTTGGGGTTTTGGTGAGGCAAGTATGTGAGGGGACCTTGCATGGTGTCTGGCTCTCTGTGGAGCTGTATTTGATCTCCAGGGTTATGCCCATGCAAAAAATCCTCACCTCGCCCCCCGCTCCTAGGATTTTGTGATTTACCCTCCCAGCACTGGGACTTTCCCCACCCCCCTTTTCCTAGAGGGCTGTGATCCTCCAGCAGCTTTTCCTTAGCTGCTTGCTGTATCTTACCCACCCTGGAAATTGCTTCCTCCTCCCCTTTCTCAGGTGAGTCATTAGCATTTTCACCAACATTCAAGTCTTTAGTAGGATTCTCATCCCATCTTAAAGAGACAGAGTTCATTTCCACAAGTATACCAGGAACAGAATTTTTCCAAAAGTGGGACCTGAATTGGGGTATCCTCACTTCAGTCCCTGGCAAAATCATGGAGCAGGTCCTCAAGGAATCCATTTTGAAGCACTTGGAGGAGAGGAAAGTGATCAGGAACAGCCAGCATGGATTCACCAAGGGCAAGTCATGCCTGACCAACCTGATTGCCTTCTATGACGAGATAACTGGCTCTGTGGATATGAGGAAAGCGGTGGATGTGAAATATCTTGACTTTAGCAAAGCTTTTGATATGGTCTCCCACAGTATTCTTGCCTGCAAGTTAAAGTAGTATGGGCTGGATGAATGGACTATAAGGTGGATAGAAAGGTGGCTAGGTTGTTGGGCTCAACAGGTAGTGATCAACGGCTCGATGTCTAGCTGGCAGCCGGTATCAAGCAAAGTGGCCCAGGGGTCAGTCCTGAGGCCGGTTTAGTTCAACATCTTTATCAATGTTCTGGATAAGGAGATGAATTGCACCCTCAGCAAGTTCACAGATGACACTAAGCTGGGGGGGAGAGGTAGATACACTGGAGGGTAGGGATAGGGTCCAGAATGACCCAGACAAATTGGAGGATTGGGCCAAAAAAAAAAAAAAATCTGATGAGGTTCAACAAGGACAAATGCAGAGTCCTGCACTTAGGAAGGAAGAATCCCATGCACCGCTACCGGCTGGGGACTGACTGGCTAAGCAGCAGTTCTGCAGAAAAGGACCTCGGGATTACAGTGGATGAAAACACGGATATGAGTCAGCAGTGTGCCCTTGTTGCCAAGAAGGCTAACGGCAGATTGGGCTGTATTAGTAGGAGTATTGCCAGCAGATTGAGGGAAGTGATTATTCCCCTCTATTTAGCACTGGTGAGGCCACACCTGGAGTATTGCGTCCAGTTTTGGTCGCCCCCACTACAGAAAAGATGTGGAGAAATTGGAAAGAGTCCAGCGGAGGGCAATGAAAATGATTAGGGAGTTGGGGCACATGACTTATGAGGAGAAGCTGAGGGAACTGGGCTTATTTAGTCTGCAGAAGAGAAGAGTGAGGGGGGATTTGATAGCAGCCTTCGACTACCTGAAGGGGGGTTCCAGAGAGGATGGAGCTTGGCTGTTCTCAGTGGTGGCAGACGACAGAACAAGGGGCAATGGGCTCAAGTTGCAGTGGGGGAGGTCTAGGTTGGATATCAGGAAACACTATTTCACTAGGAGGGTGGTGAAGCACTGGAATGGGTTACCTAGGGAGGTGGTGGAATCTCCATCCTTAGAGGTTTTTAAGGCCCAGCTTGACAAAGCCCTGACTGGGATGATTTAGTTGGGGTTGGTCCTGCTTTGAGTAGGGGGTTGGACTAGATGACCTCCTGAGGTCTCTTCCAACCCTAATCTTCTATGATTCTATGATCCTCTGTCATCCCTCTCTCTATTCCAAAGAGGTCAGTTGTGTGACTGCTCCCCTCTGGGAGGTCAGTTACACAGTTCGCTCTTAAAACCTGAGCTACAGGTTGGGTGCCTGGCTGCACAGAAACTGACCCAGCGTTTCAGTCCTGGGCAAACCCCTCCCCACATGTGATCAATGTGGAGACATCCCTGTACTCCCACTAATTCCTTTTCAGTTTTCTCCTCTGACCCCTGCTCTAAGACACACACCTAGAGTGGAATCTGTCCCCTGTCCAGCTGTGATGAGCGCGCAGATAACAGCCTGAACAGTTCTTTCCCTGGCAGGCACTACGCCCTCCTCCCTCTCGGAGTTGAGTTTGCCTCCAGCTACAGAGTCAGTGGAACCCTCACCCACCTCAGTGGTCTCTACAATTCCATCTCCCTCCTCTGGACTTCCCTCTGGGATACATCTCCCTATGTACGTGAGGTCTGTCCCTTACTTATCTGCAGCCTGCTGGCAGCCAACAACCTGGACAGTTTTCTCACTGGTAGGCAACGCTCCCTCCCTCCCCCCGCCCTTTCTGGGGGAAATGCTGCCTTCAGCTACTGGGCGAGAGGTGGTCTCAACCACACTCACCCCTGGAAGCATACAATTTCCCATGGCTGCAGAGGAATTAAAGAGACACTCTCCCCTTACTCCAGCAGTACCTGAGACCTTATCGTTTTCCTCTGGGGTTTCAGCTTAATACTCAACAGGGTTAAAAACTTACAATCCTTTTTTCCCCAATAAATCTTTTATCTGGTTCTGCTTCTTTCGCAAGTTTAGTTGGTGCTTTCTTTCTTTTTCTTTCCCCTCCATGGCTAATTTCTGGATCTTAATTTCTTTACCTTCCTCTATCTGTTTCAGTTGCAAAACTCTCTGGTATGCAGTTTCTTGCCTTGCATTCTCTGCTTTCATGACTTGCTTCTGGGCTTCAAATACTTTTTTTTTTTAATTCTTTTATCTCCAACAGTCTTTGGGGTTCTCTTTTTCTTCTGCTTGCACTCTGCACAGTTCCAAATTCACAATTTTCACTCATCTTGCTGCTTTTCTGACCCTAACTCCCTTGCCTGAAATAAGCAAACAGAAAATAACAAACGGGTAACTTCTTTGACTGATCTCAAGCCACTACACTTAAAATCTCACTTAAAATCACCACCAGCGTATGAAGTGCAAATCTCACTCAGAGCAACAAGCTGTGCATATAACCCTGCTCGACCATGCCATTGTGACGGGTTCTCACAGGGGTACCACCTGGAACTGAGGTACCACTGAGCCCTCTGACCCACCATCCTGGGCTCCCTCTCTCACTATGCTGCTGTGAAAAGCTGCAAAGCCCTCCAGACTTTCACTAGCTTCAGAACATGCAGGCTCTCTATCCAGGCCCTGCAATGAACCAACAACAGAAAGGCTACAGCTAAGACAACTCCCAGCTCTCCAGGCATGCACCCGCTCAGGAGTCTAAACCCAAAGTAATATCACCTTGTGCTGCACAGGGAACCGTACAGTGTAAGCTCATAAAGTTCACCCCCTCCCTCAATGTGGAGAGGGATATGCAACAGCCTTTGCCCCTTGAGATAAGATTCTCATATACTTCACTCCAACTCACTGGTTTAGATAAAGCAAAAACAAGTTTATTAATTCCAAAAGATAGATTTTAAGTAATTATAAGGGATAGCAAATGGATCAAAACAGATTACCTATCAGATAAACAAAAAATACAAACTAAGCTTAGTATACGAAATAGATTGGACATGAATAGCAGATTCTCACACTAACTGATGGTACAAGCAGGCTGAAGATTCTTAAGGAGCAAACTGCTCTTTCTTTACAGCTTGGAATCCCCAGGTGTTTCATTCACAGGCTAGAAATCCCTTTAGCCTGGGTCCAGCACTTTCCCCAGTTCAGTCTTTGTTCCTCAGGTGTTTCCAGGAGTCTTCTTAGGTGGGGAGAGCAGAACTACAAATTATGTCACTCACTGCCTTATATAGCTTTAGCATCTGATGGGAATCCTTTGTTCCAAATTCAGTTTGTGGAAAAACACTGACATCCCAAAGTGGAGTCTGGAATCATGTGACCTGGTCACAGGCCCTTGCCTGCCTTGCTGAGTCATCACAGTCATTACTCACAGGTTGTCTGGAGTGTCCTCAGAAAGGCTCAGGTGGTGGATAAATATCTCCTAAGACCTATTGTTTTCCCTAATGGCCCATTACCAGGAATGGGTCCTTCCCATCCAGCTATCTAGACTGAAAGCATCTTGTCTAGTGGCCATTACCTAGGTGTAACTACATCTGAAATACAGATACATAGTCACTATTCATAACTTCAGATACAAAATTGATACATGTGCACAAATAGGATAATCATATTTGGCAAATCATAACGTTTCCAATGACACCTCACATGACTTATCTTGTATAAAATGCATCATAATTATACCTTAATCATATCATCATAGTATCATTGTGAAGAATATGGGGTGCACTGTCACAGTCAGCACTTATGCCCGCTGCCGACCAATGCAAAGGAGTAACAGGATAATTAATTTTTTTTTAAATCCTTGATTTTGGCAGTACAAAACAGTAAACTTGTCAGAATGAAGGGCATCATGTATCATGTTGAAATGTATCAAAATAAAACATGTAGCATAAAAAAAGGCTATGAAAGTATGCAATTAGAAGTAATTCAGTAGAAAATCCATATCTAGGTATGCAACAAATGAAGTCACAGAAGAGTGAAGTCTGCACGTCAGCTTTTGCAGGATGGGGATTACCTACACAAAGGGAATTTTTAATAAGTTTTCAATTACAAAGTGTGTGGGGAGGAGGAATCACATGTTACTGGAAGTCCAAAACAGGATTTATAGGAATGTGCAGCTGTTTTAGGGATATGGATTCTTGGGGAGAGGTAACTGCAAAAGTACCAGCCTAGTGCACTGTAAAGGCTCATAAAGAAAAATGCAAATTAAAAGAACCCAGAATGAATTTGTTTATTTAAATCTCATGTCTTTTGGGGTGTAGAACTCATTATTTTTGAATGTTTGTGGCTGTCAGTCTATCTCGGAGTTGTATACCTATATTTGGTAAAAATTACAGTAGAAATTTGCCTTTGAGAAGGATTTCATACAAGCTAGTATAGTGTCTGAATAAAAAGAAAAGGTGTACTTGTGGCACCTTAGAGACTAACAAATTTATTAGAGCATAAGCTTTAAGCTTGAAGTGAGCTGTAGCTCACGAAAGCTTATGCTCTAATAAATTTTCACAGGTTTCAGAGTAGCAGCCGTGTTAGTCTGTATTCGCAAAAAGAAAAGGAGTACTTGTGGCACCTTAGAGACTAACAAATTTATTAGAGCATAAGCTTTCGTGAGCTACAGCTCACTTCATGCATCCGATGAAGTGAGCTGTAGCTCACGAAAGCTTATGCTCTAATAAATTTGTTAGTCTCTAAGGTGCCACAAGTACTCCTTTTCTTTTTTCTAATAAATTTGTTAGTCTCTAAGGTGCCACAAGTACTCCTTTTCTTTTTGCGAATACAGACTAACACGGCTGCTACTCTGAAACCTGCCTAAATAAAGGCACTTAGTGGGATTTTCAAAAGTATCAAGGTGCTTTCAACCTTTACACATCTGGCCTGTGTCGAATATTTGGGAACCGACTTCTGCACACAAGTGGTGAGGTGAAAAAGCAGGAGGGTGCCCGGATAGGAAGGCAAACAGTTGACAAAGGCAATCCCCATTGGTGGCTCAAAGGAAACGGAAAAAGTTTGCAAAAAGCAAAGAAGGACTTGTGGCACCTTAGAGACGAACACATTTATTTGAGCAGAAGCTTTCGTGACTTCATCGGATGCATTCAGTGGAAAAGACAGTGGGGAGATTTATATACAAACACAGAGAACATGAAACATGAAAACCCATTGTTTCATGTTCTCTGTGTGTGTATATATAAATCTCCCCACTGTCTTTTCCACTGAATGCATCCGACGAAGTGAGCTGTAGCTCACAAAAGCTTATGCTCAGATAAATTTGTTAGTCTGTAAGGTGCCACAAGTACTCCTTTTCTTTTTGCGAATACAGACTAACACGGCTGCTACTCTGGAAAAAGTTTGCACACCAGGCTAGGAAATCACTCCGCCTGGATTTCACATGATCTCCAAGACAGGTTTCAGAGTAGCAGCCGTGTTAGTGTGTATTCGCAAAAAGAAAAGGAGGACTTGTGGCACCTTAGAGACTAACACATTTATTAGAGCATAAGCTTTCGTGAGCTACAGCTCACTTCCTGAATGCATCCGATGAAGTGAGCTGTAGCTCACGAAAGCTTATGCTCAAATAAATTTGTTAGTCTCTAAGGTGCCACAAGTCCTGCTTTTCTTTTTAAGGCTCCTGGAGCAGCTCAAGGCACCGGCCAGGCAGGTGCCTTTAAGAACAGAGCCCCTGGGAAGCGGGTGGGGAGCTGCGAGCCCCCAGCCCAGCAGCAAATTCCGCCCCTGGGGGCGGGGTCTGTCCCTCTGCTTTTAAGGCACGGGGGGGGGGGCGTGATTCAGCACTTTCCTGGCTTCGGGTAACCAGGGCAGGACCCGTCCGGCTCCGCAGCTGCAGCGAGCGAGCGAGACCAAGAGTGAGTCCGGGCGAGGGGCCTTGGTGCCCCCCCCCCTCCCGCGGGGCCGCGTCCCCCCCCCTCCCCCGGGGCCGCGTCCCAGACCCCGCTAACGCCGCCCCCTTCTCTGTTCTCTCCGCAGTGCCCGGGCCCTTCACCATCAGCTACTTCCCCGTGCGCGGTGAGTGATGCGGGGGGTGCCCCTCGATCCTGTCCTGCAGCCCCCGGCCGGTGCCCCGCACTCCCCACCCGCAGCCCCCGCTAGCCCAGCCCTGGGCTCCCCCAACAACCCCCGTCCCCTCAGGGGGTGTCTGTTCCGCCCGGCCTGTGCCCTGCGGGGGCTGGGCCGCGAGGGGGGCGTGGGGCAGGGCTGCCCGGAGCCGGGGGGAGCTGCGGGGCGGGGGTGGGGCCGGCGAGGGCTGCCCGGGGCTGGGGGGGAGCTGCGGGACGGGGGGGAGGGTCTGGGGGTCGTTCGGGGGGAGCTGCGGGACGGGGGGGAGGGTCTGGGGGTCGTTCGGGGGGAGCTGCGGGACGGGGGGAGGGTCTGGGGGTCGTTCGGGGTCTGCCTGGGGGAGCTGCGGGACGGGGGGAGGCCGGCGGGGTCTGCCCGGGGTCGGGGGAGCTGTGGGACGCGGGGGGGGGGCCGGCGGGGTCTGCCCGGGGTCGGGGGGAGCTGCGGGGTCTGCCGGTGCCCGGGGGCAGCGAGTGAGGGTCTGCCCGTCCCGTGGCGCAGGGCGCTGCGAGGCCATGCGGATGCTGCTGGCCGACCAGGGGCAGGAGTGGCAGGAGGACGTGGTGACCATGGATCTGTGGCAGAAGGGAGAGCTCAAGAAATCCTGTGTGAGTGAAACCCCTGGGGGTAGCTGGCACTGAGCGGTGGGGGGGGGTCCCTGAGCGGAGTGGGGGAATGACCCTGTGGGGGGAGAGGGGATCCCCTGCTGGGGGAGTTGAGGGGAGTGACCCTGTGGGGCAGGAGGAATCCCAGGGGAGGTGGGGGGCATCTCAGAGGAGATTGGGGACTTGACCCCATGGGGGTGGGGAGAGGGTACTGGGGGAGATGGTGAGTATGGGGGAACCCTTGAGGGAGATGGAGGGGGCATGACCCAGGGTGCGTTGAGGAGGGGGATTGGGCACTGGTTCAGAGTGTCCTCCCCCAATGGCTTTCTGGCCCATCTTGCTGTTGCCCCACTGAGGTGGCGGCTCTGCCCCGTGTGTGTGTGTGTGTGTGTGTGTGTGTGTGTCCGTGTCTCATGCCCTCACCCTGTTGTCCCAGATTGGGCCATGTGACTCCTCACCTTGTGCTCCTTGCAGGTGTTTGGGCAGCTGCCCAAGTTTCAGGATGGAGACTTAACCCTGTACCAGTCTAACGCCATCCTGCGGCACCTGGCCAGGACCTATGGTATGGCTGGGGGAGGGAGGGGCTGGGTAGCTGCGGGGGGGGGGGGGCTGGGTGTTGCGGGGGCTCCCTGTGCTGGCCATGGCTCTCCTCTGGCAGTGCTATGTGGGAAGGAGCTTGGGGAGGCTGGGCTGGGTGTAGGGAGCAGGTGTAGGGTGAGGGGGGAAGGTCTCTCCCTGCTGATGGCAGCTCTCGCTCTGGCAGGGCTGTAGGGGTAGGACCAGCGGGAGGTGGGGCTGGGGGTGGGCGGGGGGGAAGGTCTCCCTGCTGATGGCAGCTCTCACTCTGGCAGGGCTATACGGAAAGGACCAGCGGGAGGCGGGGTTGCTGGACATGGTGAATGACGGGGTGGAAGATCTGCGCCTCAGATACGGCCAGCTCATCTACCAGAACTACGTGAGCCAAGGGCAGAGTCTGTGTCGGGGGAGGTGGGGGTGGGGTGGGGGCAGCTCCAGCACTGAGGGATAGGCCTGGTCGGGGTGGCTTGGGTGTGGCTCCAACACTTGGAGGCAGGAGTGGGCCCCAATGCAGTGAGGGCAGGGTTGACTTTGGTGCTAGGATGGGGAGTGAGGGCGTGGGTCCAGTGTTGGGGACAGGCCTCATTGTGGTGCGGGTGGGTCCGGTGCTAGGACAAGTTAGGATGAGGGGTGGATCCAGCTGGGGGTGGGCCCTGTCATGTTGGGGATGGGTACAGCACTAGGACAGGTTGTGGTGGGAGTGGGCTCCTGGGGGAGTGGCTGGGCCCTGACTCCTGTCTCCCACAGGAGAACGGAAAGGCGGCCTATGTGGAGGCACTGCCAGGGCATCTGCGCCCCTTTGAGACCCTGCTGTCCCAGAACCGCGCTGGCCAGGCCTTCATCGTCGGAGATCAGGTGAGTGTGTTGGGGTGGGGGGCTGTCTCCCCACTCTTACCCCAGCCACTTTGGGGGGGCATATGTCCATCAGTCTCCTCCTCCCCAGGTGACCAGTGTCTCACTGTCCCTGCCCCCAATACAGATGGGTCTCATCAGCTGCCCCGGGGGTATGGCTATGGGCTGACTCCACCCCCTTTCCCCAGATCTCTTTTGCAGACTATAACCTGGTGGAGTTGGTGCGGAACCACCTGGTGCTAGCACCTGGCTGCCTGGCCTCCTGCCCTCTGTTGGCCGCTTATGTGGAGCGGGTGAGTGCCCGGCCCCGCCTGCACACCTACCTGCAGTCGGCTGCCCACCGTGACCGGCCCATCAATGGCAATGGCAAGCAGTGACCCCCATGGATGGATGGAAGGGGCATTCCTGTGGCACAATAAACAGCTACCAGACCAGGCCCCTTTGTGTTTATTGTGGGGCACAGTGGGCAGGGGCAGTTGGTGCTTAGCGCACGAGAGAGGAAATCCATTTCCAGTCCCAAAAGCAGCCCCACACACAGCTCCAGCAGGCACCTGCTGCCTAGAACTCGAGGACCGTGCTGGGAGCTGGGTCCTGTGGGGCTGCTGATTTGTGAAGCTGGGGGGCAGGAGTTGGGCAGTGTTAGCTAGGCACACAGGCTACCTCCTCCCAGGGCCCTAGTGCTATTGAATTTGGTGGCTGTACCCAAGATGGGGCATTGCCCAAGGGGGAGATGCAGCTACTGCTGGGGTGGGATGGGCAGGAGCCACAGGGGCAGTGCCCTGACTCAGAGTGGTGCCTACACTATGCCCTGCATTTATCCTGCCCTCTTCCATCAGGCCAGGCTCTGCCAGGGGCAGGCTGTGTTGCCAGGTGCATGCCCACAAGCATGGAGACACCACCCCTGAGGGCTCAGCATGAGGCATGGCAAACTCACCTCAGGGATCCTTGAGCGGGGGGGTTGGGGCTAAGCACGCCCTAGGGCAGTTCACCCTGGGCTGGGGCTGCTCCAGCAGGTCCTCAGCCCATAAAATCCAATTCTCTTCCAGCCTAAATGAAAAAGCCGTTCGTCTGCCTCTCCCAGCCCCCTGGTGTCAGCATGGCTATCTGCATTGGACAGGGAAGGGGTGGAACCTAGGTGTCCCAGGTCCTGGCCCCCTGTCATAACTCACTGGACCTCACCCACCCTTTGAGGGCCGGGGATTGAATCCAGGCATCCCCAGCATGGGTGTGTGATTCCTCCAGGGGACCCACTCTTGGCCTGGCCTCTTGGGGGTTGGCAGCACCTGTGTCACAGATCCCCAGGATCAATGCTAGGCCCTAGCCTTTACACTATCCCATGGAGGAGCCCTGCGGTGCACCAGCCCCCCCAGGGGCCCCTACTCTTCCTCCAGGGCTGGCCATGTGGCCTCAGCACCAGAGCCTCTGGGCTCCAGCCCTCCTTCACCCTGCGAGCCCTGCCTACCATGTCTCCCTGAAGTCTGGTCCGGTGGGAGACCTGGCTGCTCTTCAGGGCCTCCGACACCCCAGCCCGTGTTTGCAGCGACAGCCAGCAGCATTTTCGAACCTGTTCCACAATCCAGTGAGGCCCTATGTCAGCAGGAGAAACTGAGGGATAAAGCATCATCCGTTCTGGTTGAACCAGAATTCACCAGCCAAGCCCATCCCTGCCCCTAAAGCTGTCCCCCACCTCCCGAACGTGCCCCTGACCTAGCCCAAACTCCATGTTCATACTGTGTCTCTGACTTCCTTCTTTCCTCAGTTCCCAGAAGAGAGCCCCCAGCTTCCTCCAGCAGCCAACTTTTCTCCCCCACCTCCCAGCACACCCCGTCCTTCAGCCTCCCTGCTGGGAGGTGGCAAAATCTTCCTGCTGGGGCACTGGGTGCTAGGGGTCCATGGCCTGGTGACTGGATTTCCCATTGTCTCCTCCCGTTCTCTGCTGATATGGATCGGCCTTACTGGGCCTCCTTTAATGATCAACTCAGACATCTAGGTGACCTTCCCCCACATGTCTCTTAGCCTGCCTTGAGAGCAAACTACAGGGGAAACTGAGGCACACATAGGCTTCGTAAAAAAATATTACAAAGAATTCCCCCTTTGTCACAGCATGTCTCCCTGCTTTCACCCACTACTGCCCCTGGACCTGTCAGATCCGGGCTGGGTGGGAGCTGGGGGAGGGGTTGTTTTTGAAGCATAAGCAGGGGGGAGCTGATGCTCTCTGTAACCTGGGCACAGACACGTGACCCCACCACTGTATCCACATTGGGAACGGGCCTCCCGCTGGGACAGGCTCCCTGGCACATGGTCAGTGCTGCCCTATGAGCAGGTTTGGTTTGGGGGGGGGGGGAAATTTCCAAAGCAGGACTGGCACCTCCCATCCAGGGGTCCCATCAGCCCTGCTGCACCCTGTCGCCCAGTGTGATGAGGGAATTGTCACTGTGGATGTGTTGTGGTGCTGGGATCCCCCTCCCCCTGCATCCGTTTCCACTGCTCCGTCTCACCGCACAGGGCACAGACCCCCTCCCCCGCACCGCCCTTTCCCTAAGGAGGGTCCTTGGTCACAGCCAGCCCAGAGGGATCTGAGAGGTGTGGTGTTGTTTCTTCCCATCCATATGGAAGGGAGTTGCCACAGCTATGGAACAGCTGCAGGAACCTGCCATGGGGGGAGGGGATGCAGCCACCCTGGAGACTCCCCATGGGGACTCCAAGGCCAGGGGATCTTCACTCCAATGGGAAAAGGTGGTAGGAGGAGCTGCTGCGGGACACGCACAGGGACCACACCAGCCCCAGGAACAGGGCTAGGGGACTGAGAGATGGAGAGGCCAGATGGGCCCATTGGCTCACCCAGTCTGACCTCCCGTAGGCTACAGGGCAGAGACTCTCACCCGCTTCCCCTGTACTGAGCCCTGTCACTGGTGTTTGACCAACGTCCGGAAAGGCTCCAGTCTGGCTCTGAAGACAGCAGCGATGGAGCCTCCATCCCGGCTCTCAGGAGTTTGCTCCAGGGGTTCCTCAACTGCACTGTTAGATGGTTGTGCCTCCCTTCTAACTGGAATATGCCCCTGGGTCTTGCCCCACCTTTCTCTGCTAGATCTAAGAGCCCTTTCGTACCTGGTGTTTTCTCTCCCTGAAGGTACTTCAACCTGGTTATCAAGTCACCTCTCAGGTGTGGGTTGGAGAAGCTAGACAGATGGAGCTCTGTCAGGCATTTTCTCCAGCCCTCAAATCATTTAGGTGGCTCTTCTCTGCACCCTCTCCAATTTTTTCAACATTTGTTGTAAAACTTGGCCCCAGAACTGGATGCAGCATCCCAGTATGGGTCTCCCCAGTGCCAGAGGCAGAGGTAAATCCAACTCCCTGCTCCTGCTCATCACTCCCCTGTTTATATAGTCCTGGGTCACACCAGCCCTTTTTGCCACAGCATGGCACCGGGAGTGGACGACAAGTCGTTTGGCCCTGTGATCATTTTGGGGCCTTGTCTGGACAGTTGATGGACA
This sequence comes from Dermochelys coriacea, assembly GCF_009764565.3. NCBI lineage: Eukaryota > Metazoa > Chordata > Testudines > Dermochelyidae > Dermochelys > Dermochelys coriacea. Next base: position 6,539,010 of record NC_050073.1, on the reverse strand, counting down.
CGTGATGGGGGGAAGCTGTTGCTATGGAAAACTTAAATACCCTCCTGTCTGTGCCCCACCGGCTAGCAGAACTGCGTTCCAGGGCAGGAGAATGGGGAATGCTCATATAACAGGACTGGCTAAGGAGATTGCTGGACAAACACACTTCCTCCCTCCCTGGCTGGGCTGGGCTGGGGGCAGTGGGAAATGACTGAAAAGACCCTAGTGTGGGGGGGTACATTAAACAGTCCCCCGGGGAGCTTGGGCGAGACACAGGAAGTTTGGGCAGGACAGAAGGTGCAGACAGCCACGCGAGGGGAGCTGAGCTGAGGGAGAAAGCTCCAGATGGCAGCAGACAAACTCTGCTCCTCAGCACAAGGGTCTGGCTGGCCCAGAGGACTTTGACCCCAGCCCAGGAATGTGCCCAAGTGGGGAGGATGCTGAGGCAGGGAAATGCTCAGCAAGCTTGTTGCCTTGCATGGGTCTGACGATTGTGCTATTAAAGGGCAACCATGGGGGAGACTCAAAGGGGCTGCATGTTTCTCTGTTTCGCATACTGCAGAGCTCTGGAGAGAGCTAACCGGGAACCTAGCCGGCTCACCCCTTCGGTGGAGTGCTGGGAGAGTAGGTTGCCAGGTGTCCAATTTTCGACTGGAACGCCCAGTCAAAAAGGGACCCTGGCAGCTCTGGTCGGCACTACTGACTGGGCCATAAAAAGTCTGGTCGATGCCGCAGCAGGGCTAAGGCAGGCTCCCTGCCTGCCCTGGCTCCAGCGCAGCTCCCGGAAGCTGACAGCATGTCTGGCCCCTAGGCACAGGGGTGATCAGGGAAGCTCTGCGTGCTGCCCCCACCCTAAGAAGCCACCCCTACAGCTCCCATTGGCCGGGAACCAAAGCCAATGGGAGCTGTGGGAGTGATGCCTGTAGGTGCGGGCAGTGTGGGGCCAGAGCCGGATATGCTGGGCACTTGTGGGAGCAGCGGGAGGCCAGGGCCGGCAGGGAGCCTGCCTTAGCCCTTCAGTGCTGCCGAATGGGAGCCCCCTGAGATAAGTGCTGCCCGGCCAGAGCCTGCACCCCGAACTCCCTGCCTCAGGTTGGAAACCCCTCCTGCACCATAGGTGCTGACTCCGTGGATGCTCCAGGGCTGGAGCTCCCCGCCCCAGCTCACCTCTGCCTTGCCTCCTCCCCTGAGCACACCGCATCCTGCTTCTCCCCCATCCCTCCCAGCGCTTGCCGCCACAAACCAGCTGTTTCGCGCAGCAAGCATTGGGAGGGAGGGAGGGGTTGTTAGGCTATAGATATTCAGGTCTGTCTGCAAAGGCCTATACTTTAAGAATTTAGGGATATGTTTATCATTTAGCTAGTTATAGAGATATAAAAGAAAGAAAGACTCAAAATCACTATCTGCCGGTGTAAGGGCCTTCTCTCACTGTGACAGTCTGAGGCCCGGTTCTTAGGCTAAGGCCTCTGGCTAAGCAGCAGGGGCAGCCATAAGCTGGGAAGCGAACGCTCACCTCCTCACATTCCAACCTGGTCACACTGAAATAAGGTGCTAGTGGGCTGTTAGGATACAATCCTGTCCTGATAATCCTAGAATCTCAGGGTGGAAGGGACCTCAGGAGGTCATCTAGTCCAACTCCCTGCTCAAAGCAGGACCAATCCCCAACTAAATCATCCCAGCCAGGGCTTTGTCAAGCCTGACCTTAAAAACCTCAAAGGAAGGAGATTCCACCACCTCCCCAGGTAACGCATTCCACTGCTTCACCACCCTCCTAGTGAAAAAGTTTTTCCTAATTTTCAACCTAGACCTCCCCCACTGCAACTGGAGACCATTACTCCTCGTTCTGTCATCTGCTACCGCTGAGAACAGTCTAGATCCATCTTCTTTGGAACCCCCTTTCAGGTAGTTGAAAGCAGCTATCAAATCCCCCCTCACTCTTCTCTTCTGCAGACTAAACAATCCCAGTTCCCTCAGCCTCTCCTCATAAGTCATGTGCTCCAGCCCCCTAATCATTTTTGTTGCCCTCCGCTGGACGTTTTCCAATTTTTCCACATCCTTCTTGTAGTGTGCAGCCCAAAACTGGACACAGTACTCCAGATGAGGCCTATCACCTTCAGAGAAAGGGAAATGCCTAGAAGATGTAAAAGGAAACTTAGTTTGATAGCATCCTGTCTGGCAAGAACTCACTTATCAATAACTGGGGTGTGAAATCCTCATTTCTGTGTTGTTCTATCACTGTAGTCCCCATTTCCCTATTGTTTGTCTGTATAATCTCTGTCTGGTTCTGTGATTGTTTCTGTCTGCTGTATAATTAATTTTGCTGGGTGTAAACTAATTAAGATGGTGGGATATAATTGGTTAAATAATCATGTTACAATATGTTAGGATTGGTTAGTTAAATTTCAGTAAAATGATTGGTTAAGGTATAGCTAAGCAGAACTCAAGTTTTACTATATAGTCTGCAGTCAATCAGGAAGAAAAGGGGGAATGGGGGTGGGGAAATTGGAATCATGTTTTGCTAAGGGGGAAGGAATGGGAACAGGGACACAGGTAAGGCTCTGTGGTGTCAGAGCTAGGAAGGGGGACACTAAGGAAGGAAACTGGATTCATGCTTGCTGGAAGTTCACCCCAATAAACATCAAATTGTTTGCACCTTTAGACTTCAGGTATTGTTGTTCATGAGAGAAGGACCAGGGAAGTGAGCGGGTGAAGGAATAAGCCCCCTAACAGGGGGGAAGAGGGGGAACGCAGTGCGCTCGGGGAAGAGGCAGGGCTGGGGTGGGGATTTGGGGAGCGGTCCAATAGGGGCAGGGAGGGGGCGGAGTTGGGGCAGGGACTTTGGAGAAGGGGTTGGAATGGGGGCGGGGCAGGGGCAGGGCAGGGGTGGAGTCGGGGTGGTGGGGCGCGAGCACCCACCGGCACCGGGGAAAGTTGGTGCCTATGTTCTGCACCACCCCAGAGCTCCCACCCCCAGCTGGAGCTCCCACACTCTAAACCCCTTTGCCCCAGCCCAGATCCTGCACCCCTAGCTGGAGCCCTCACCCCCTCCCAACCCGAAACCCCTGCCACAGCCTGGAGCCCCCGCCGCCCCTTGAACCCCTCACCCCCAGCTGGAGCCCTCACCCCCTTCCGCACCCCAACCCCCTGCCCCAGCCCAGTGAAAGCTAGTGAGGGTGTGGGAGAGTGAGGGACAGAGGGAGGGGAGCTGGAGTGAGTGGGGGCGGGGCTTCAGAGAAGGGGCGGGGGAATGGTCAGGTCCTCAGGAAAGGGGCAGGGCAGGGGGTGGGGCAAGGGTGTTTGGTTTGGTGCAATAGAAAGTTGGCAACCCTATGGGAGAGGGGATTTAAACTACAGTGTGGAGGGGAAAGGGTCAGTTCTGAGCCCAGGGGCTGGACTCCTGGACAGGAGGGGGTTGCTAGCCAGAAGGTCTTCACCCCAAGAATTGGCCTAGGGACCCCCAGACTGATACAGAGGCTTAAAACACTTGGGAACCCAGCAACTGGATCCCACCCCAACAGTCTAGTGATCAGCGGAGAGAGGGCGCTTGTCTGAGACCCGTGCTACCTCCTAAATCCTCTTCAGACTCCCTGTTCTCCAGAACCAGCCCCCTGGTCTGTAGGTGTGGGTTGCAGTCCTTCCTCTTGCACCGGTGACTTTGCATTTGGCCGTGTTAAAATGCTTGTGATTCGAATGCACCCAGTTTACCAAGCACTCTGGATGGCGCTGTCTGACTGCCCTGGCTGCCTCACTCTTTCCCACACCCCCAGTGGTGCCAGCTGCCCAGCTCCTCAGCAGTGGTTTAATATTTGCTGCTGGGTTAATGGAAACATTAAGTAGGGTCAGGCCTAGTGCTGACCCCTGCAGAAGCACCTGTTGGATGGTGATTCCCCATTGACTACGCCTTTGAGCTCCGTCCATTAGCCACTTCTTAATCCCTTTAATGGGGGTTTAGCATGGCCAGATAGTGCTAATTAGTTAATCTGGAGCCAGAGGAAAGCAAGGCTCTGGAGGAGAGCAGCAAAAGAGAGGGGGAGGATTGGGGGGGATGGGAGGAGATTAGCGTGGCAGGGCTGGCAGAGGGAGATGGAAGGGGATTAGCACAGCCTGGCCAGGAGGTGGGCAGGGATATCTCGTCAGAAGATGTTCCCAGAGCCCCGGATTGTTATTTACGAGTTCTGCCCCAGCACCAGGCTGGCCCCATACATGCCAATGCCCACCCCGGTCCCCCTCACCATGCAGAGGCAGCCCATGAAACAGGAGTGGCACTCAGCACTCCCAGCCCCGCATCTTTACAGGCGCCATCCCGCTCCCTCACCCAGCGCTCTCCAGTTGTGGCCAGGCAGTGCCGGATTAACGCATAAAATAACTAAACTCCTCTTTAGGGCCTCACAATATGAGGGGCCTCTAAAAAAAGAAAATACTGACTCCATTTCAAATTTTATCAAAATCAGTTGACAAATAAAGGAGATATGGGAAAAAGAAGAGTCTCTCTAAATATAGGCATTTTCGTTCATATCTGACAAAAATATACACATCTGGCTACAAACATACCCTTACCCTACCCTTACCCTTCACTAATTGTTCAGGTGGGAGGCCAGGGCTGAGAAAAGAACCATAATTGCACTCATAAAATTGCTATTTCTGTGAGTACGTCTGCTATCAGTCTCCTGAGCCAGCGTTTTGTTGGCCAGCTGCTACTGGTAAAATTCTGACCATGTCTTCGTCACGTACTTAAATAAATAAATAAATAATCTCACTGCCAATAAATTCGGGAACAATTTGAGGTGGGGGCGTTGTGAAGCTGCCCTGCCACACTCCTACTCGTAGGGGACTCGTCCTAGGAGCGATATCATGCATAGCCTCCCCCTTGGCGGGTAAGAGCCGGAAGGCCGCCATCTTTTGTTTACGGTCCAGCACACTAAGTCGTATAGTGCCTTTGCTCCTATTGTCCTTCGTTTTCCCAAGTGTTCGTGGGTTCTTTCTGCTTTGGATCTGTACATACGGACAATTGTGTATTTTAGTGCGCACACCGCTTTCAGCTTTATGCGCTACCCATACTTCACATGATTGAGCGTGCAGATGATCGTCTTATGGGCTTGGGTCAAGTGGATCTCGAGGACGGTGAATTTGTGTTGGCTTCCCGCCGTCAGTTTTGGGAACCTTCACAGTAAATATCAGAGAGTGCTGACGAAAGGATAAATAGAAGGTTTTGAGAGAAGTGAAAGAAGATATACATATATATAGAAATATTCTGAGTACTTGGTGAGCAAGTTATTTCAAACTACATGCAAATATGATTGATAGGCTATTAAATATTCATTATATTTGCTTGAATATAGGCTAGTTTTTCTCACTTTCTCAATGCCTGTCTAGAGATTATTAGTCTTTTTTCTGGTAAATTCTTTCTTCCTCTTTCATGCTTGTTGACACTCTGTGTGTCCAAGGTGTTTACTCGAGATTAATTAGTGGTGCTGGGGGAGACAGAGGATAGAGAAGTGAATTTGAAAGAGATGTCTGCCTAGAAAAAGAGATCTGGATTTTCTGCTTGGTGGGTTTGGATCATGCAAGATAATATTTTATGATAGGTAGTATGCTATGTAAAAAATTCTTATATAGACTTATAAATCACATATCATATGCATAATACATTGTATTTTTATAGTACGGCAAAAGAAAAACCCCAACAATTCATTGTTTCGTAGCGAAAGTTAACCCTAACCGTGTCTGGGGAGGCGCTGTCCATTCCAGATCTCTGTCCCCGTCTCTGCGGTGAGTTGCGCGCAGTCTGGCTGCTCTATCATATATCCTACAGCCCTGTGTAAGATCCCTGTGAGGGCCATGGGCAACCCTTGCGCCACCATGACAGCAAGCTATCCCCTGCCAGTGAACAGTGGGGCTGCCCCCACTGAATGTACCCACATACTCCTCTGGCCAGCTGTGCTGAAGTGGGGATTTTCTGTAATATGTTGATCAATCCTAGGTGTGCCTCAGTTTCCCTCTGTACTGTGTATTGCTGCCCAGTGGGGAGGGGGGGGGGGGAAAAGGTTAAGCCTGCTCTTGGGGCAGCACACGAGATGTGAGGGTGTATCGCACCTTGCTCTCTGGGCCGCAGTGAATAGGTCATTAAGTAACTAGCTAGAACCTGCTGAAAGCGACCCCATATCAACACAGAATCTCAGAATCTGAAAGAGACAACGAGAAGCCCCCCCCCCACTGGAACATTCACACCCAGCAATCAATGATCAAGAGGAAAGAAGTGCCCCTAGGGTGACCAGACAGCAAATGTGAAAAATCGGGACGGGTTGGGGGGGGGGGTAATAGGAGCCTATATAAGAAAAAGACCCCAAAATCAGGACTGTCCCTATAAAATCGGGACATCTGGTCACCCTAGGTGCCCCCAGCAGGGAAGCTGACCAGACACCAGCTCGAGAACAAAGGACTGAGAGGTGACATTAGAGACACAAGGTCGGCGAGGTAATATATTTTATTGGACCAACTTTTGCTGGTGAGGGAGACGAGCTTTCGAGCAACACCAAACTCTTCTTCAGGTCTGTGATGCTGTTGGGGTGTTGTAAAGTGTCCATGTGGTGGGGCTGGGTGCCATGGTTTCTCCCGGAGGTGGTGTCCCGTGGGTTATGGAGTTGGCTCCACTTTTTGTTTTTGTGGTGAATGGGTCATCAGGTTTTGTGACAGTTGTGTTGGGTTTCTTGCATGATTTCCAGGTAAGTTTCCTGGTGGCTTTCTTTGAGTCTCAGAGCCCAGGCTCCAGCCTGAGCCCAAACATCTACCCTGTTATTTTTTGCCCCACACTGATCCAGGCTCCCAGTGCCCTGGGTTTTAGTTTGCAGTGTAAACATACTCTAGGAGTCTATCTCTGTTGGACTTCCTGGGCACAGCTCATAGTGTGAAGGAGGCATGCTGGAGCCCAGGGGCTCAGTCTCAGAGGCAGGGAGGCTGCATGAAGGAAGAGTGGGACCCCTTGGAGGTCTGGCATACTGAAGGGTTCCTTCAAAATACTGTTGAAAAGCTGGGGCCTAGCACAGAGCCTGTGGATCTGTGTTAGAGGTGGGTTACTGAATGCACTGGTGGTATTTTGCAATAAGTGACTTGCAGCAGGAAAACAAGGTTAGTCAAAGGAAAATGGCGTATAACCAGCTCCCTCAGAGCAGAAGCACAGAACTGGTCAGGAAGAGAGGGACAAGTGTTGGAAAGTTCAACGAGACGCAATTGATTGCATGGTGGACAAGCTTGATTGAATCAAGAAGCAGGGTCCAGACCCGGGCAGGGTTCCTAAAGAGTCTGAGAACAGCAGAAGTTGCAGCCGCAGCAGCAGCAAGGCACGCTGGTGAACCTGTTCTCCTTGCAGCAGGTTCCTTGCAGCAGTACTCATGATCCGGTTCCCCTTCGACAGGGCTGAAGCAGTGGGAGTTGGAGCTGAGAGTGAAGGAGCTTCAGTTAGAGAGACAGAGATTAGGGGCAGGCCAACAGCTCTGCTGCTGTAGCGCTTCAGTGTAGACACTACCTACCCCAACAGGAGAAGGACCTCTCCTGTCAGCCGAGGTAATCCACCACCCCGAGAGCCAGTTCGATGGGAGAATTCTTCTATCGATGTAGTGCTGTCTATACTAGGCATACGCTGTCCATGTTGAAAAATCCACACCCCTGAGTGACGCAGTTAAACCAATCTGATTTCCTAAGACCTGGTCTAGATGACCGTGAGAGGCAATGAAATCATGAGGAAGAACAATGGAAAAACCAGGAAAAGCAGCGAAAGCATGAGCTGGAGATGAAGAAATGGAGGGGCAAGTGAACCCACACGGGGTAAATGGTGAAGGACCATGGGTTACCTATTCCACAGGGAGCCTAGATACCAAAGTGTTGCCCCAGTTTGGGGGGAGGATATCGATGCCAATCTCACTGCCTTTGAGAAGGGTTGGAATTTGAACCTGGTTGACCCTGCACACCGGCTCTGCTGTCTCACCCCCCATGCTCGGTCCCCCAAAGCCATAGAGCCATACAGCCAGATGGACGGCGTTAATACTGGGGGCTGTGAACTGTTCAAAAAGGCTCCACTGCTTAAGTTTGACCTGACACCTGAGGCTTATAGGAAAAGTTTTTGGGGTGTACAAAAGACCCAGGATGTGACCTAAATGGAAGCCTGCTGGGGGAATTCTATCTCCATAGTAAAGGTGCAGGCATCACCGCGCTGGGGGATTTGTATAATCTGGGCGGGTTGGAACAACTCTCTGAGATATCTCCCCATGAGTTAAAATATGGCTAGTGAATAGAAAGCCTAGAGAGCTGCATAGCACAGGCTGGGGGGTGGGGGGCAGATGCATTTATGGCAGTAGGCCTGGGTATGGAAAGAGACCCAAAGGAGACTGGCCTAAGCATGAGTCCTGGGAAAGGGAATTAATTAAAACTAAAGTAGGGGGAGCAGCCAGCTCCATTAGACCCCTGCCAAGGGATTGCAAGGAAACTGAGGCACAAATGCTGAAAGGAAGGACAACCTGGTTCCATATGTGAAGCTGTGTGCCCTGCCTATGACTCAGAACTCAGTGCAGAAACAGGAAGAATTGGGATGGCTCGTACCTGGGATTCTCCAGGACATCAGCTTTGGCCATGTCCTTGGGAATGACTGTATCACTTTTAAGACAAAATCCAGTCTTTTTCTGTAACAGCCAAGAGTTTGAACCAAGAGAACCAGAAGGCTCAGACTGGAGGTGTCAGTGAAAAGGCAAATAGCTCAGTTGGCAGGGAGCAGGGCATTTCCCCCCTTGCCTGTAACACTCAGGATACCTGTCTGTCTTTCAGCAGGCCCCTATATCTGAGTGGGGCAGAGGAACATTTCCCATCTCCACAAGGGACATGTGAGTCAAATGGGCTCCGGCAGAACTTCCCTGAGGCTGTGGCCAAGGGAGCCAGCTCACAGCGTGCTGTCCCTGGGGAAACAGAGTCAGAGCTGAGCCCAGTGGGAGCTGAGACCCCAGCTGAGTGTGGGCCAACATGGGCAGGACAGGAGGACGCCAGGCAGGTTTGCCTTCTCCAGGGGCGAGAGAAGTCTCAGAGAAGGGTAAAGCAGCTGGACGGCTGCTGCTATTAACACAGACACTTTGTCAGTGGGTGGCCATGGCCATGGTGCGCTCTCTTAAACAAGAGGCCTCAAATTACAGCCCACCAGCAGGTGGGAGGGCAGGGCAAGAGGGGTCTCTGTTCTGGGGGCAACAGCAACAGGTTAGACCCAAAAGGGAAAATGGGTTCCTGGCATACACACAGCCCTGGGATTGGGACACAGATCTGTTGTAAAGTGTTGAAGGCTGGAAAGTCATTGCCTTAGGAATGCTGTTCAGGCTGCCCAGTGCATCTGTCCTTGGAGCTCCAATGTTATAGTGTGAGTAGCCGATCAGGCATCCTGCTCGTTCAGCAGATCTCAATGTTACTCATGAAGAAAGACCACCGGCAGAGTTCGGTGACAGAGGCACCCATCCAGGTTTATTGCCCTCAAGACACAGTTTTAGTGCCCTGGCTCCATGGTTATAGGTACACTAACACATGAGTGCTCCGTGGCAAGGAATAGCTCAGTCATCAGCGGGAATCTCTGTTGTCCTCATGGCTACACAAAGGGTTAAGGTCAGGGACCCCAAAAATTATAGACTGAGACAAACAACTGGGATAAACACCTTATGTACCACATTACGTGTTTGTTACCTTCCCTTGTTCCTCATATCTTGGTCAGAACACTCTTACTCATTATTTTGTCAAACCATCTGATCTCGTACTAGATTGGGATGTATCCGTACAAGCTAGGATATATTTATGTAACTATCTAGCGCCTAGTACACCAGCAACAACTTTGCCAAGTTCATGGACTGGACAGTGAACTTGTGAGCATCTGCTTTAATACGTGGCCTGACTTTGGTTCACAGCCTCTGGTTCAGGTCTCAGATTTGGCACCAGGCCCATTGCTCTAAGCTCTCTCTCTTTATTACAAACTCCAGAGGGGCCTGCCAGCGTGTGGGAGCCCCCTACCACACCAGACCCTGAGACACCAGAGACATGGATGGGTTAAGACCAGCCTTGCAGGGGGACAAACGTACACTGACACCCCAAATGCTCAAGGGGTCACTCTCTATCCCAGCCTAGGAGGCAGGACACCCCAGGTTGCAGCCAAGATGGCTGACACATGGAGGAACCTGGAGTCATGGCAGGATCCTATCTCAGTTTCTAACCCAAAGGTTTTGCGGTGGCAGAAGAGCACAGAGCTGCATGAAAACTCCCCACTGCCCCCTGCCAGTGTCATCAAACAGACCTGCCCTAAGAGAAGGGATGTAAGGGAGCTGTGTATTGGAAACTTTAAGTTTGATTGATTAGAAACGGCTGCAAGAATCTAAAAAGAGCCTGGTAGGACAACTACGAAGGGGATGGGAAATGTGTAGTAGCAGCTCTGCATAACAGCCGTGGGTTTGAACTTCCGCAGGTCACTGGTTAAAGTGACCCTGCTCACTTCAGTCTCAAAGGAGGAAGAGATGTGACAAAGCGGAAATTTCCTGAAATATTTTTATAAATCCCACACAAGTCTTGGTTTCCCTCCATACTTTTCATTGCTAGCCAATGGAGGTAAAAGGGAGCTCCTGGGGCAGTGCAGGAGACATGAGGTGTGTGTGTCTGGGCCCCAATGCATAGGGTCATTAAGGAACTGGCTGAAGCCAACCCATATTAAAGAAGAATCTGAAGGAGACAATGGGAAGCCCCAGTGCTGACTTCTAATGGCGCCGGTGGGTGCTCGACCACTCTCTGCCCGCAGCCTCGCTCCGACTCCATCCCGGCCCCCCCTCCTGCCCCCATTCCAACCCCTTTCCCAAAGTCCCCGCCCCGGCCCCGCCTCCTCCCCTGAGCGCACCACGTTCCCGCTCCTCCCCGCTCCCTCCCGGAGCTTGCTACAGCTGTTTAGCACTGGGAGGGAGGTGGAGGAGCAGGGGTGCGGCGCGCTCAGAGGAGGAGGCAGAGGTGAGGCGGGGCGAGGCAGGGCGAGGCAGGGCGGGGAGCTTGGCTGCCAGGGGGTGCAGAGCACCCACTAATTTTTCCCCGTGGGTGCTCCAGCCCCAGAGCACTCACAGTCGGCGCCTATGGGCCAGTCTACGCTAGAAGCACAACATGGGCTCAGCTGCACAATACAGCTGCCCTGCTGTAATGCGTCTGGTGAAGATGCTCTATGCCGATGGGAGAGAGCTCTCCCATCAGCATCACAACTCCAGCTCTGTGAGGGTGGAAGTTATGGCGGCGGGAGAAGCTCTCCCAGTGACATAACGCTGTGCACATGGGTGCTTAGGTGATGTGACTTACGTCGCTTGGGAGGGTGGCTTACTCACACCCCTGAGAGACATAAGTTATACTAGAGACTAACAAATTTTATTTGAGCATAAGCTTTCGTGAGCTTTCATGAGCTACAGCTCACTTCATCGGATGCATTTGTTAATCTCTAAGGTGCCACAAGTCCTCCTTTTCTTTTTGCGAATACAGACTAACACGGCTGCTACTCTGAAATACGTTATACTGACAGAAGTGGTAGTGTGTACAAGTCCTGAGACGTGACAAGCATGGGCTTTGGGGAGATGCTGGGCTGTTCTTACCTGGGACTGACAAAGGGCAGAGACCGTGACAGAACTTGAGTTGGGGAGTCCATTTCAGCTTGGCTGGGTGAAGCTGTGGCCTTGCCAGACAGACTGTATCTACCTTCACTTCTCTCTGCTGCCATAAGGATTTCCAATGCTGTGTGCTAGGTGACTGATAAAGCCGCCTGATTTGAAACACTGCCAGGTGTCACTGCAAACTCCTGCTGGGGTGTTGGAGCCCCCGAAGAGCAGCCAGATCTTTCCCTGGAGTCTGGCTCAGTGGGAAACACTGAGCAGAGCTCATGGGGTGAAGTAGGAGGGCTGGAGTCCAGAGGCTCCATCTTGGAGGCGGTGAGGTCACATGGCTGGCCCTGCAGGAAGAGTGGGCAGGGGCACCATTTCAGATTTTGGTGTGCATGGGGCAACTTTAACCATGATTCCAGGGGCTACTTAGACACCTGAAAACTCTAGGTTTTTGACAGATAATAGGGGTGGGGGAGCACAACCACAAATTATAACTCAAAGGGGGGACTCAGCTCAAAAAGTTTAAAAGCCGTTCAGGGTGCAGTGAGGGGGTAGCTAGGGGCTGTGTGCCAGGAGAGGAGTAACTCAGGAGGCAGAGGGGCTGTGGCTGTAGGTCCAGTTTTTCAGTCCCTAGTTGGCACAGTGGGGGCAGGTCTGCTCCACATGGTCATGCCCACACCAGCCTGGGCCACGCTGTCCTATGTGATCACCTTGGCCACCGGCCCTAGCGGTTCATGGGCACTGAGAACTACGCCTACCTTAGCCTGTAGATCACAGAAGCCTTTATCCAGCCCATGTAGGGAAACTGATTGGGACATACAGAGGTGCCTGGCGTCACCGCTCACCTTGCGCCCAATGTTTCTCTGTGCCGTCCTGAGCCCCCTAGCGGAGCTGAGGGCCAGCCCTGCACAGCAGGACTCGGGAGGGAGCAAGGCCAAATGGAAGGCAGAAATCTGGGTGACACCCCTCCCTCCCATGCATCACCTCTGTGATATAGCCAGTTGTGGGGGACGCCAATCTCTGTCCATGCGGGGGGGGGGGGGCAGGTGCCCTCCCTAAATTGCACCTCTGAGAGTGGGACCAGCTGAGGGGCTGGTGCACTGAAGGGGCTTCTCCAAGGAACCATTTAAAAGTGGGGCATAGCACCAATCCTGTGCGTCCCTGACACCAACCAACACTAGGGCAGCACAAGGATCATCATCATCCCTAATCACATCACCCTCACCATCAGGGGCTCGTTCATCTGCACATCTACCAATGTGATAGATGCCATGTGTGCCATCAACACCCCTCTGCCATGTACATTGGCCAAACTGGACAGTGTCTATGCAAAAGAATAAATGGACACAAATCTGACATCAGGAATCATAGCATTCAAAAACCGGTAGGAGAACACTTCAATCTCCCTGGTCACTCAGGAACAGACTTAAGTGTGGCAATTTTGGAATAGAAAAGCTTCAAAAACAGACTTGTTAAGAAAAAGTTAGCATATGTGACTCCATTTTGGTTTGGGCCCACCATTATCTAAAGCAAGCACATCATGCACCAGGAGAAGTGTTCCTTAGATGCTGCATTCCTGTGAAAACTCTCCCCCTTGTCTGTTTTTTGTCTGTTCCTAACTCCCTGCCTCCTGGCCTTTTGATGTGGGCCTCCCATCCTGATAAGAAAAGTTACTGGTGCATTGCTTCATGGTGTGTAGTTAAAGTAATAGTTTAGCACTGGGAATGTACCTAGCAGGGATAGGTGGAAGATAAGAAAGGGGTTTGTCTATTGGCTAAGGTTTCCGATGCACGAGGGCAACATGCTTCGCTAAAAGATATATAATCTTTGTATAACCTGCATTCGGGGTCCCCTCCTGACTAGCAGGGGGGCACCACGCTCGAGCGTAATAAACTTAGTATATTTGGGAACTCTGCAGTTGTGGACTCTGTTTGTGTGCCTCAGCCTAGACTGGAACTGTGCGTGACCTGTTAGGTATAATTTGTAGCAGTTCCTGTGCATGACCTATCAGGTATAATTCGTAACAGTTTTTGTGCGTGACCTATCAGGTATAATTCACAACAGTTTTTGGCGACCCAGATGGGACGCTAGTCTCGCCCCGACGAGCGAGACCACACTCCTCCTCTCGGACAGCTCCAGCCGGCACAGGGTGAGTTCACCTTTGAGTACTCCGAGGAGCGGGAGTGTGGGCCGTCGCTTAGGCGATAAGGTGGCACATTTGGTGTCCTTTTCGTAGCCCATTATGGGTTCTGGGCAGAGTGTAAGTAGGGGGACCCCTCTGGCTGAAATTCTCGAGAATTGGAGGAATATTTCTGGTACCCGTGGGTTAGGTAAAAGGAAAGCTGTAATCTTGTGCAAGGTTGCGTGGCCAGCACTAACAACTCAAACACCTCTCGAATGGCCACCGGATGGGTCCTTTGCTGGGGACAAATTAACAGCACTTAGGAAAAGGCTGGAGGACAAAGCTCCAGTCCAAATGGATTATTGGTATGTATGGGATAACTTATGTGCGTGCAAAAGGACGTCCTCTGTGGGGTTTCATGCGAGCTGGACAAAGCACAACAGCCAATATGGTTGGTAGCTAAGCCGTTTATCTGTTATTTTCTCATTGCTTTTATACACTCCTCTTACATAATATTTTCAACCCCTTCCAAAGTCCATCATCCGATCACGGAGACATCTCGTTGGTCGAGCAGCCTCAGCACAGGCTATGCACGTGCGTCCTTCCTCTTGATTGGAGCACAGCTGTTCGCTGTCTGTTGTCAACAAGGTCTGGTGTTGCCAGTTTGCCTGGGTCACGTTCCAGTCTGTAACTATTTCTCAATAGTTCATTAAAAGTTCACCGCGATCTTAACTAGCTCATAAATATTCTTAACTAGCTCACAAATACACCATGTTCCCACATCTCCCCCCTTATTATTACACGATACACAGACCACCGATCACTTGCGTATTGCACATCCAATTTTCGTTCATTAACAGGGGTGACCCAACGGGGGCAGAGCGATGCATTTACGGAATATATCAAACAAGGAGGGGAGACATTGCAGACAGCAACAAAGGCAGATAAGACCAATACATACAAAAACTATAATTCCAAATAACTGCCGAAGCCACCCCAAAGAAGGCAACCACCCTGTAAGCCAGTCCGAAAATCCCGCAAACCCGGTATCTTGATGGATGTGCTCAGTGAGAGAAGTCAACTCATCCAGACGCTCCTCAATGGATCGGCTATTATCCGTAAGGTTGAAGCAACACATATGTTTAAAAGAATCACATCCCATATGATGCTTAAGCAATAAGAAATCAATCGCATCTCGATTATCTAAAATGGCATCTCTCAATTCCTGCTGTTCCATATTTAAAAGAGCAATTGCCTGTGATGTAGCATTAAGCGCTTTAACAGCAAAGCAAGCTAATGCATTCAAAGTTTGTACCGTGTAATAAGTTGAAAAACAAGGAATGCCTGCAACGGCATTCATTAAGGCCAAATATTCCGAGTGACTGTATAATTTAACATCGGCCGAACACGTATCTTGCAGGGTCGCACTCCGCCGACTTCGCTGCTGATTCTTTCCAGGCAACAAAAGGGTCATTTGGCTAAGGCAGCATAAGGTATTATGACTTAAATTAGCGGGAATATAACTGAAAGTCCGTGCGCCGCAGGTAAAAAACCAACCAGACGGCAAAATAATATGTCCATAATTAAAAGAAACATTAACTGCATTAGTACAATTCAAAAAGGGGGTGCTTACGATTTGGCAGCCCATGGGTACTTTTGCGCGTGTGCAATTAACCACTCATGCACACGTTACATTATCCGCCCGGGCTGGATACGGGGTATGTAAAGATAGGGCCCCAGGGGGCAAGGAATAATTGGCGGGGCCCCAATTTGCCATATTCGAATACTGTGAAGACAAATTGGCATAAGCTACAAGCATGGTGTTATTGCCAATTTCTTCGGGATGATGACATATGGGCACAAGTGCCCAGTAGTTCCCCGGCTGCCGCAGAATCAGACAAACAAAAGTGTGTGACATTGGCTATCAATGCTAGACGTTCCCATAGGTTATACGTCATTCGCACACGTAGGGGTACAAGGAGCCCCCCTTGCAACCCAAGCAATAATACTATAACAATTTTAGCAACCCACATCCTCATTTTGGAAATAAACAGGATATGGCTGCAAGCACAACCTCCTCTGATGCTTCCTCTCCAAGCGCGGGATCTTGTTCTCCAGGCACCAGGTTCAAGGGCGAGCGAGGTTGCTGTAGCCACGGACGTACCCACTTGGCCGGGATCCACCGGGGACCTGCATCAGTAGAAACACAAGCATATCCCCTTCCCCAGGTTAACAATTCCACCGGCCCTTTCCACATCTGTTGGCGATAGTCAAACCAGCGCATTCGGGGCCGGGCGATTTGTTCGTCCCGGGTCAACCCAAAGAGGTGCCGGAACACGGGGGGGTGTGTCATGTTGGCCAGGCTGTAACCAATTTAAAACATATAATGCCTTTAACAGACGGGCCTGCGGGGTATGCTGAAGTGTATCTGGATGTGGGTCAGGGGTTACTCCCCCTTTTTGTTTAAGTAATAAAGATTTAAGCAAAGCATGAGTACGTTCAATAATAGCTTGACCCGTGGAATTACCGGGAACCCCGGTGATATGGGATACACCCCAACGAGCAAGGAAACGAGCCGTGCGGCAAGATATATAACCGGCACCATTATCTGTTTTAATAGTGGTCGGAATGCCCATAGCGGCAAAGCAACTTTGCCAGTGGCGAATAACATCGCGAGTGCCGGTTGAAGAAAGGGCAGTAGCCCAGATATAGCCGGAAAAAGTGTCAATAGACACATGAACGGAGCGAAGGCGGCCAAACTCAGGGAAAATAGTAACGTCGGTCTGCCATAATTGGAGGGAGGCAAGACCGCGAGGATTAACACCGAAAGAAAGGGGCAGAGAATGCCTCTGACAATCTGAGCAAGAGGCAACAATTGCACGGGTGTCTGCAAGGGGTAATCGAAACTGACACGCGAGAGCGCGTGCAGATTGGTGAAAAAAGTCATGGGAAAGGCGAGCCTGAGCAAAGGAGTTGGGAAGCTGAGCATATAATTGTGGGGGATTAACAAACGCATCGGCTCGCGCGTTACCCTCCGCGAGGAACCCAGGAAGACCGGAATGGCTACGGATATGCATAATAAAATAGGGGACCAAACGAGCATTAAGGAGGTGCCATAATCGTAAAAAGGCACGCCAGAGGACAGGATTAGGCATGCGGCGAAGAAAGGCACGTTCCATCCGGCATACCACCCCAACAACATACAGGGAATCAGTAACAATATTAAGAGGTGTGGTAGGCCATTTTTCAAAAGCATGAATAACGGCACAAAATTCGAGAACTTGGACAGAACCTTCCGCTACAACGGCCTCATGGCACCAGCGGTCAGCACTACGCCAAAAAAGGACGGCACGGGCAACGCGGCCACTGGTGTCAGTAAAGACCGTAAGGCCAGAGAGGGGCGCCAGAGAAAGAAGCGGCAGACGTTCCAACGGAAGGGGAGCAGAGAAAAGACGGTGCGGGGGGTAATGATTGTCCAGACGGCCAGCGTAATTTAAGAGGGCCAACGCAAAAGGCAAAGATTCCGCAAGTAAACGAGTAAGGGTGCGGGAATCATAGGGGAGATAAATAATGAACGGGTCACAATATGAGCCGAAGAAAGGGAACGGGGATCGGTAGGAGTTTGTCCACCTTGAAGCAGACTAAAAAGGGGTTGCAAATCATCATTAGTAATACCGCATATAGAGCGGACCCACTGGAGATCTCCAAGCAAATGCTGTACATCATAAAGGGAGCGGATATCAGTATGAAAGGTAAGCTTTTGGGGCCGCACAACGGCATCAGTAATTTCCATGCCCAAGTATTGAAAAGGGGAACTCTGCTGAATTTTATCAGGGGCAACTACAAGGTCAGCCACCTGGAGGGTGGATCGAATTTCTTGAATAGCTGTATCGGGACACAAATCAATACCAGCAAATAGGAGATCATCCATAGAATGGTAAATAAGCCAGCGAGGGTGCGCGTGGCGAAGGGGAGCAATGGCCCAGGCCACAAAAAGCTGGCAAATGGTAGGAGAATTTTTCATGCCCTGTGGGAGTACGGTCCACTGAAAACTATCAGCGGGCTCAGCTTTATTCAGTGACGGGACCGAAAAGGCGAATTTCTCGCGGTCCATCGGATGTAGGGGAATAGTAAAAAAGCAATCTTTCAAATCGACAATAAGAAGGGGCCAATCACGGGGGATCATGGTAGGGGTTGGCAGCCCAGGCTGCAAGGCACCCATATCTTTCATAACAGCGTTGACCGCACGGAGGTCCTGTAATAAGCGCCATTGTCCAGATTTTTTGGGAATGGTAAAAATAGGAGTGTTCCAGGGACTAGTGGAAGGCTCCAAATGACCCGCCAATAACTGTTCGTTTACAAGTCTTTTAACATGGGCGAGCTTTTCTGTTGTAAGCGGCCACTGTGCAACCCACACAGGAGAGTCGGTCAACCATTCGAGTCGAGGGGTCGGTCGCCCATCAGTGGCCGCTAAGCAAAAAGGGGCTCATTTTGTAGCGTGACGCCCCATTGGTTCAAACAATCCCGGCCTAGGAGCCAAACAGAAGTAGCAATAACATATGGGCGTACCCACACAACAGTAGAGGGGTTTTGAGTGTCAGTAACAGCAATAAATTCGGTACTAATACTGGTGTTCTGAGTCCCCCCGATGCCACGCACGGGGGTGTTAAGTTCTTGCAGGGGCCAATTTGAAGGCCATGACTGGAGTGGGAGAACAGTAACATCGGCCCCGGTGTCTAAAAGGGCATCATGATAAAGCAAGTGTCCGTCGGGGCCCTTATAACATACGGCTCGAAGCGGTTTGCTGGCAGTTATTCTCATTGCAAAAGCGATCTCAGGATTTCCAGTAGACCCAAAACCACCAGAGCCTCGACGAACTGGATTAGTATGGGGAACTGCGCTCTGAAAAGGGATTAATTGTGCGACACGAGTGCCTGCTGAAATGAGGACAGGAGGACAAAAAACACGCACCATGATCTTTATCGGGCCGGTATAATCTGCATCGACAAGGCCCGGAAGAACAAAAATACCTTGTCGGGAGGCGGAGGAGCGACCGATTATCAGGGCACTTAGCCCATACCCCAAGGGTCCCGTGGCTGTGGATGGGAGAACATGCACTTGCTCATCATCTATGGAGGTGTCGACGGAGAGGGCCAGGTCCACTCCGGCACTGCCGGCGGTGGCTCCTGTGAGGTGTTCCAGACAGCCGGGCGAAGGGGAGGCATTTGTATCCGCGCGCCCCTCCGTTGAGCGCTCATTTGTCCATTTCCTGGTAGGGGGGTTCCATCCTTCTTATAGCGAGAACGGCATTCTGAAGCACGATGCCCAAACTTATCACAGCGATTGCATGTGCCAGCAAATGGGCGAGAAGAGACGGAAGGCGCAACCCGTTGCCCACCCCTGTCGTTTCTGTTGGGACAATTCCGTTTCATATGGCCGGGGCGCCCGCAGGCAAAACACGAACCTGGGGGCCGAACGGGCCCGCGGGCCCCAGGGGCACGGCCAATGAGCGGTTTAAGAGCGACGGCTAAGGCTGTCGCTTGGGCCTGCACATGAATAGTAGCCTTTTCCGCCTCCTCAACCGCCGTGGCACGGTTACATGCCTCAATCATTTCCATTAAGGAGGCTGTTTTTGGCAATGAGGCCAAAATGCGACGGCAAGTAGGGTTAGCATTCTGCGTTGCTAAGTCCATTCCCACCGCCGCTCTGGCGTCCTCCATTAAGTTAGGGGATCTTTCTAAGGCTTGCTGAAGGCGGTCCAAAAAGGCGGAATACGGCTCCGACGCGCCCTGAACAATTTTTGCATAAGGAGGGGAAGGTTTTCCCATCTGGGGCACCTCTTTAAACGCCGCCAACGCCAGACTCTGCGCCTGCTGTAGGACGCCAGGGTCTAGGCGGGCCTGGAGTTGAGGGTTGGTATATTCCCCAGTGCCCATCAAAACATCTAGGGTGACTGCTCGTAAGGGGCTGTCGTCCGGCTGATCCATATTACGAATAATCGCCACCTCAGCCCTGCGACGCCAGCTATCCTTCCATAACAGGCGCTGGGTCGGGGTCAACAGCATATCTGCAAATATTTGCGCGTCATAAGGACACATAACTTGACTAGTAAACACTTGCTCAATTAGAGATTGGACATAATGATTATCTAAGCCATACGCCATAACGGATTTCTGTGCTTCTCTAATCAATTTCCAATCAAGGGGGGCCCACCTTCGGCGCCCGTTGGCGTCCGTAGTAACAGGGTAAAGCACGGGCGACTCAAGCACTACTGGGTACGCCGAAGGGAAAAACTCCCCTTCGATAATCGCATCCTTTATCACCCCGTGCCAGCGTCGTGCCGGATTTGGGGGGCCCTTTCCCCGCTTCTGCCCCGGGAACTCAGGGGATTCCTTCTCCTCATCAGAGG
This sequence comes from Dermochelys coriacea, assembly GCF_009764565.3. NCBI lineage: Eukaryota > Metazoa > Chordata > Testudines > Dermochelyidae > Dermochelys > Dermochelys coriacea. Next base: position 6,518,864 of record NC_050073.1, on the reverse strand, counting down.
AGTAGACCGGGGGTGGAGATGAACCACCCCGAGTCCCTAATACTTTTGCCACCTGAGAAGGGCCAGGAGGCGGATCGCTTGCCATAAGGGCCAACTGCCGAAGCATGTCAGTCAGCTGCTGGCCCTGCTGGCGCATCTCCTGCAGAAACGCGTCGGATTTAGTCAATTTATTAAAATCGGGATAGGCAGGTTGGGAGGCATGTTGGGGAACAACAGCGGGAGAAGTATTTGCAAAGGGCACTGACTGCCCTGGATCCCACTGAAGCGTATCTGAAACGACAGGGTGGGGGTCATATGTAGGCATATCTCTAACCCAAGAACGGTCGACATGCTCGGTGGCATCCATAGGCACATCATCTGGTGGGAGCGGAACAGTACTTGGGTCTGGCGCCGGGACGGGCGAGGAGGGAGCCACAGGAATTACGGTCTCGGGGGCACCAAAAAAGTCTCGAGCCCCCACAAGAAGAACCTGTGGGGGATCATCCTTAGGTTTGGGGCGGAACATCTCAGAAACCGTCGCTTGCACCTCCGCCTCAGCTGCCAGGGCCGCTATAGCTTTCTTAACCTTGCACCAGGTCTGGCTAAGGGACACAGCCTCCTTATTCCCATGGGCAACGGAGTCCCAAAGATCCTGTCCCAATCGCTCCCACACTTGTCCATCAAAAGCATGATTTGGCTTCTTCAGAAACCCTCTCCTCTGTCCCCATTTCAGCAGATGAGACAAGGATTCTGCAGTTACTTTCTCGCCCCGTTTCTCTATGATACGAAGTAAAAATTCATGCACGGTTTTCTCTTCGGCTGATACAGCGGTACCCATTGTTACTTAAAGCCGCTCACCTGTGCGCACTTGCGTCACTCTCGGACGCCCAGGAGCCGAAAAGCCGGTGCCTCCTGCCGCGGCTAGAACTCTCGCTTTTTCAGAAGGGATCACGTCGGGGTCACCATTTGTGGGGTTTCATGCGAGCTGGACAAAGCACAACAGCCAATATGGTTGGTAGCTAAGCCGTTTATCTGTTATTTTCTCATTGCTTTTCTACACTCCTCTTACATAATATTTTCAACCCCCTCCAAAGTCCATCATCCGATCACGGAGACATCTCGTTGGTCGAGCAGCCTCAGCACAGGCTATGCACGTGCGTCCTTCCTCTTGATTGGAGCACAGCTGTTCGCTGTCTGTTGTCAACAAGCTCTGGTGTTGCCAGTTTGCCTGGGTCACGTTCCAGCCTGTAACTATTTCTCAATAGTTCATTAAAAGTTCACCGCGATCTTAACTAGCTCATAAATATTCTTAACTAGCTCACAAATACACCATGTTCCCACAGTCCTCTTTCCTCCTCCTTTTCTTATTTATCTCAGGGGTCTCCAGCCCCGCTCTGTGCTATGCCTGCTTCTGCCACTCCTCTGGCTTACCCTCGGCTTTCTGACCTACGCCCAGGACCAGTTACAAGCCTTAAAACAGGACTTCCAGGCAGAAAAAAAAGCACTGGCTAAGCAAGTACCAGTCCTTCAGAGACTTGTCAAAATGTAACCATTTGTGCTCAGCATACACCGTAACAGCAGTGTGTCTGCCATAAAAGGAAATTAAATAGTTAAACCGCCAATTGGCCGTGCATTCTGTCCGGGTGGCAAGCCTCACGGGGAAGGTCTAGGATAGCCCTTATAAGTAAAAATATTTAAGAGAAGAGACCAGAAGGGCTGGGGGCTAGTTAAAAAGCCCACCCTCCTTGTTAAATGGATAGTGGGACAAAGCTGGTGCTCATGGAAGGGACAGTTCAGAGAGAAAATCAGGATCGGGCCCTGGCGGGCAGGCAACAAATAGAAAAATTGCAAAACAGGTTAAAAACTTCGAGAGCATAGTGGAAAAAAAAAGGAGTTAATAATTACAGGAATGGGAAATGTAAATCCCGGAATAATATTTGGAATGGTAAAATATGAGTTGATTGGGTGTCGTTTTGGGAAATAAGCAAGTGATTTAAAAAAGGAAAGTGAGAGGTTAACTCTGTAGTTGCTGGAGGGAATTAAGTAGTTAAACTTTGTGAAATACTAGAAAGAAAAAGAATTTTTGGTTTCTTTGCAGCCATTTTAAGAAAAATGGCCCTTTTTCAAAGGAATCCAATTATACCGTGCTACTTAATTAATATCTTATTAGGCTCCAAGGGGCTACAATAGGAGGTGTCTTCCTTTTCAGGTCGCTGTGTGTTTGACAGCAGGAGTTAAAAGTAAAAGGCAATCAAAAGTCTGGTAAAGTTTATTGTGCCCTTTTTAAAGTAAGAATCTTTAAGCTGTGGATCCAAAAGCAAGCCGGAAAGCATTTGTTTTAATGTAAATTACCTAACTGATAAGGTAGAAGACACTGAAACCTGGGCTGCCTATGAAACAAATACAAGAAAATATGGGTAATTCCTTTGTTTTGCCTGCAATTAACAAGGGTATTTGTATATAAAAAAAAAAATTTAAGCAATGACTGACTGCCCAGAAGGGGTATATCTATGCTCTTTTTGTCTTTCAGAAAATCAGAGGAAACTGATGCCAGCTGAAAAGCAATTCAACATATCATGAATTTACTGGCACAATAGGAATTATGTTCTGTGTTCTATGTTCTGTCTTATGTTTGTCTTGTGGCCAGAATTACTGGGTCTAATTTTTCATAGGACAGTTTAATTTAAAACTAAATAGAAGGGTTAAATCAAAATGCAGATACTTGTTTTATTCAACTTGGAATACAAAATGTTTGGATAATATCAGGAAAATGTGATATACTAAAGTTTAATATATTTGCTTAAGTAAAAAAAATAAATTTCATTGGCCAGATCTTTTAATTGAAAAAATTGTTGTTAAAATTCACACACCAACAGTTTTTGGAAGCAAGGACATGAAAGGTTAACCCACTCCCCATATTACACATGGAATCCTTCTGGCTACCTCAAATTTCTAGCCAGAAGGCTGGGGAGGGAGGAAAGCTATTGGATACCAGAGATTGTACCAAGTGGACTCCTCAAAAGTGGGTGTGCTTGTCCTGGCTTGTTGCTCCAAAGCTCTGTAATAAAATCATTTTACAAGAAGGGTGTATGTGGCATACATTAAATAATAAGACTAAAGTGCTGTATAATGGGCAATGTATATGTGTTCATTTTTGAACAAAGGTGTGTGAGTAGAAAGTGAACGTTTCCTTTACAGGTTAATAGAAACCAAGAAGGGAAGAAGAAAAAGAATGGAGGACAAGTTAATTCAACGCTGTAGCTGGCAGGCTCGGTCCAAAGATAAGACACTGGTCTGCCCAAGGACACTACTCACAGCTAGGATTTGGCTGACAGCCAAGAAAGAGGGGGGCTTGAATGTGTCCAAGCAGCTGTGAGATCTGGAAAACACTGCCAGACATTAATGAAATGTGTTAGGTCTCTGTATTTACAGGTAAAAGAAGTCCTGCTCCAAGGATCCTGAGCAAACCTGCCATTTGTTAAAAACTGGGTCTACATAAAGGTCCATCAATGAAAGACTACCCTGGCCCCATGCTGGAAAGGCCCTTATTAAGTCCTGCTAACTACCAACACCGCTGTGAAGTACCAAGGACTGACTGCCTGGACCCATGCTTCTTATTGCAAAAAGACCCCTCCACCTCGAGATGACTTCACTTCGACTACTGATCAGCCTATCCCTCCTTCTGAGTTTTTTCTTTCCTCCTTTTGGACAGCAGGGGAAAGGACAAGGTGAAGTGCTAGTAACCTCTCCCTTGTCCACTGACAGAGCTAACCTGCATTCAGTATTTGCTAAAGAAACCAAAGCTCTACAGGGTGACGTGCTAGTAACCTCTCCCCTGTATAATGCAAAATCACGACTGTTCCAAAAGAAAAAAAGGAACACCTGCTCTCCTGAAACCACCAAGATCCAAGGATTCCTGGCTACAAAAAACATTGAGAATTGGTCTTGGTGGCGAAGACAGAGCATTGTACATTGGCAGGGAGGGAGTTGCGGGATGTATTCTTGGGAATGTGGAGTGAAGAGATGGGTTTATTCCAGGGGCTGGAATCTGTGCTTGTGGGCAAGTACCATCAGAATGCACTGTTCTCCCTAATTGTCTTCCGGATGATGAATACCAAAAATGCCTTACAGCCACGAACATTACTCCCACCATCTGCCACCACTCCTTTGCAGGTAAAGGTTCCTGGATCCATCATAGCTACGTTAAGTTGGCACTGGGACCCCCACCTGACCCTGACAAACCATCGGACGAGCCACTTCACGAACGAATGCCACTACCAACCCATGGACTGAGCTTTCCAGCTATTGGGACCTTTACAGCCCATCAGGACTTCTTGTGTTCCTGTTTATTGGACTTACATTGGTGGTGTTGATTTTTGTGTGGTACAGGGGAGGATGCCGATATTGGTATGGTTTGCCTGGGGGTTCCTCTCCCTATTCCCAAGTCCAGTACAAGGATGGGAGGATAATAGCTTTTTAAATTTAACCCGCGCCATAAAACAGGGTATAAATCGAACCTAGTGTTAGATTTGTATTCATACCCCCCACATATTTGGGTCAGGGAGTCCCATTGATAGGGGTATCTATCCCTCTTAATCGAACACTCCAAGCTAAGCTATGGGCAAACACTACATTTAACTGGAATGTTACGATCCAAAGATGGTCTATTGATACGGTGGCCCAGGGTAATTATGCTTTATGTGTGTCACGATGTAAGGGCATGGAAAATACAGTTTTTGTGGGGAATTTTGTGGCGTGCAAGGACACCACCCAGATCAGCTCTGGTGCGGCAGACCCCTCCACCTACTCCGGGGCCCCGGGGCCAGTCCCTGAGGGGTCTGGCTAGTATTGGTTATGCAATCACACAGCCTATAAGGTTCTCCTGGCAGGATGGTGCGGTACATGTACCTTAGGGCCTATAGTACCTGCCATGACAGTACACCAGACCCTGACCCAGGGAGAGATCCGCAATCTAGTATGGAGAAACCGATGAAGTATTCCTTTAAATCCTCTTTCTCAACGGCCCACAGGCTTTCACTTCTTTGTGCATCGATTTCTGCCATGGTTAGGAGTAAGCAAGTTAAAAAAAAGCTATAAAACATTTATACACTTTCTCATTGGAGTGAGTACATTCTCACTCCAATGAGAAACTCTGGAGCTTGAATTAATATGCAAACTAGATACCATTAACTCGGGTTTGAATAGAGACTGGGAATGGCTGGGTCATTACACATATTAAATCTATTTCCCCATGTTAAGTATCCTCACACCTTCTTGTCAACTGTCTAAATGGGCCATCTTGATTATCACTACAAAAATTTTTTTTCTCTTGCTGCTAATAGCTCATCTTAATTAATTAGCTTCTTACAGTTTGTATGGCAACTTCCACCTTCTCTGTATGTATATATATCTTCTTACTACATGTTCAATTCTATACATCCGATGAAGAGGGCTGTAGCCCACAAAAAGTTTATGCTCTAATAAATTTGTTAATCTCTAAGGTGCCACAAGTACTCCTGTTCTTCTTTCATCATCCTGTCTGTAGATGCTCTGTCTCAAAGGCAGAAATTCCCTTGCAAGCAGTGTTGCCAATTTAGACTTAGTAACTTTTTGGTTTCCTTAGCGAGAAAATAAGTGTCAAAGTCACCAGTGACAAATCTAGTGACTTTCACTGCCAACTACAGTGACATTCAGAGAAAGAAGTCACCAATATCTATAGTGACAAAATCATTCACAAGCAGCTCAATAATGTTAATAAAATCCATTCCTGCTCTTCTTACTACATTCTGCTGCACACCAAGTCAATGTCATTACGTCTCAATTGAGCACATCCTCGGAAGGAATCACATTCCAGGACTTCTTGGGCTGAGATCACTATAATCTGCAGGCGAGGAAAACAAGTTTGTGGAGGCTAATTAAATAGTTTGATAAAGCCAGGCGCACTGTGGAGCGAGCAGCACATTAGCCAGGCCTTGTTTTTACCCATATGTGTTCTTTCTCGCCGCTCCATAGTAGGTAGCACCCCCTGTAATGCAGGGAAAGATGGCTAATGAAGTGGGCAGGCTTGGGGAGGCAGTTAAGCCATTGAGGAGAGCGGCACGGATGGACGGTGGGGCGGGGAGGAGACAGGGCCATGTGCCCCAATGGGATGGGGGGGCACCATGCCTCCAGGAAGGAAGCCCTTACTACAGGATCAAAGGTGGAGCTAGCTTGATTTCAGGTCCCCTTTACTCCTTCCCCTGGCTTGGCCAGGGATTAGCTGCCCAGCTGTTTTCAGAAATCAAACCCTGGAAGCGGGGGGGGGGGGGGGGGGAAGGGGTCCGGCTGGCGGATTTTTGGTTCTAAATCTACTCTCTTGGCTGCCTGCAGCGCCGAGCTCGGGTCAGGTGAACGCCTCTCGCCCCGCAGGGCTCAGCCACGCGTCCCTACACGGCCCTGCGGTGAAACACTTTGAGGTCCATGGTAATTGCTCACAAAACGGGCGTGGCGGGGGGGCGGGGCTGACTGACACCACGCCCCCTGTCTGTCCCGAAGGGCGGCCACTCGGGCCAGTGGCCCTGGCGCCGCATGATGGGGCGGACCCTGGTCTCCGGACTCTCCCATTCGCTGCCAAGAAAGGGAGGCTCGCCTGAAACTAACCAACCCCAGCGCGGCGGGCGGCAGGGCACAGCGCGCCCTGGCCAATGAGCGGCCGGAGGAGAGAGAGGCGAGAGCGCGCGCCCCCAGCGCGCGTGCGTGCTCTGGGCGCGGCTTACTGGACTCCCCGCAGCCCCGCCCCGGGACTACGGCTCCCAGCAGGCTCCGCGCGGGGCCGCCTCTCTTCCGAGGGCGTGACGCCCGGCCCGACGCGCCGGAAGTGGGTCCCGGGGACGTGACGTTGTTTGCGCGCCACGCCGCCCCTCCGACGGCTTGGTGAAGGTGACGGGTCGGAGCGCGCGGCCCAGACGGACCCGATCCCCGGCCTCGCCCGCCATGGCCGCGCGCCAGCTGCTGAGCCCTCGCGGGGCTGCCGCCCTGCGCCGCTTCTCCGCCGCGGTGAGTGGGGGGCGGGGCCTGGGGCCTTCTTCTCCCCGCCCCTCCCCCCCCCGGCGATGACTCTGGAGCCGAGTGACGCCGGCCCCGCCCCTGCACCCACCGGCCCCGGGACACGCCCCCCCCCCGCCAGGGCGGGGCCGGGGTCGTAGCCGTAGCCGGGCAGCGGCTTGGCCCCAGCCTTTCTGCTGCTCTGGGCCCCCCCACCCCACGTTGTCCCTCCTCTGCCCCCGCGCAGGGCTTCCCCGCTGGGGGCCAGGGCAGCGCAGGGTAGGATGGGGGTAGTGCTGGGGGGTGGGTGGTCCCAGGTTAATGCCTGGCCATGAGGGAGAGGTGCTGCTTGCTGTGGGGCTGGTACCAAGTCACCTTGGCAATGTGTTTTCCGCAGGCAGCTCCTAAGAAAACCCAGTTTGGCTCTTTGAAGGACGAGGACCGGATCTTCACGAATCTCTACGGACGCCATGACTGGAGGTGAGGTCCAAGCTGCACAGCCTACAGTATGACTCCTCACTCCTGGACCACTCGATACAGCCCTGTACTTCTACTCTGATTACAGCCAGAGTGTGGACCAGTGGGTACTAGGAGCCCTGTGGCGGGTGGGAAGAGATCCTATGTTCCGGTTGCTCCCTACTCCTAGCCATTGGGCTGGATGGGTGCTGGAACCCTTCAGAGAGGAAAAGCCCCATGTCCCATTCTCCAGCCCCCTGAGCCTGCTGGGCCCCCTCCTCGTCCCTGGGGGTGGATTGGAGCTGGCACCTCCTAGAGGTGAAAGACCCTGCATGTTCCCCACCCCTCTGAGCCAACCAGTTCTCCCGCCCTGGGATCAGATTACAGTCAGCGCCCCCTGGATGGGAAAGGTCCTGCATTCCATTCCCCAACCCTGAGCCTACCAGTCCCCCTTCCCTGTCCTGGGGCTGGGTTGGAGCTGGTGCTCTACAGAGGTAAAAGAGCCTGTATCTGTTTGAGAGTAGCAGCCGTGTTAGTCTGTATTCGCAAAAAGAAAAGGAGTACTTGTGGCACCTTAGAGACTAACATTTATTAGAGCATAAGCTTTCGTGAGCTACAGCTCACTTCATCGGATGCATTTCTGCATTTCTGTATCTGTTTGCAAAAAGAAAAGGAGTACTTGTGGCACTTTTGCGAATACAGACTAACACGGCTGCTACTCTGAAACCTGTATCTGTTTGGTTTGTGCTCTAGGTTTGGTACTGCTGATCCCCATAATGTAACCAGCTACTTTGTCTTCTCTCTTGTCCAGGCTGAAGGGGGCTCTGAGCCGAGGTGACTGGTACAAAACCAAGGAGATCCTGCTGAAGGGGATCGACTGGATCTTGAATGAGATCAAGACCTCAGGCCTGCGAGGTCGGGGCGGGGCTGGCTTCCCCACAGGCCTCAAATGGAGCTTCATGAACAAGCCTTCAGATGGCAGGTGGGTGGGGCAGGGCTGCTACTTTTGAGCCCTCCGTAGCATGGGGTGGACAATGGCCCAGAGCGATACAGCTCCTTCTTCTAGTCTGAAACATCGCTGTGGGGGGTGGGCAGTGCTGGGGCCTGCATAGAACCTAGACATCCTGGCTGCAAGCTCCCCGCACTAACAAGCGTTCCCAGAGTACCTCCACCCTGGGGGCAGTCCCATTGCAGGGCATGGGGCTGCTGAGCTGCAGCGTGTCTGGGTCCCGTTGGCTCCCTAGGATGGGGACAGCTGGCAGTGCTGGCCAAACGGGCTTTCCTCGCTGGCAGCAAGGTGGTGGAGCCGGGTCTGCTGTGGGATGGTAGCTCACGCGGGGAGGGCTGCTGCAGTCGGTCTGACAGGGTCTGTGTTTCAGGCCCAAGTATCTGGTGGTGAATGCAGATGAAGGGGAGCCAGGCACCTGTAAGGACCGTGAGATCATGCGCCATGACCCACACAAACTGGTGGAGGGCTGCCTGGTGGCAGGGCGCTCCATGGGGGCCCGGGCTGCCTACATTTACATCCGTGGGGAGTTCTACAATGAAGCCTCCAACCTGCAGGTAAGCAGGAGCTATGGGGGAGCAGGCGCACTGACCCATAGAGCCTGGGGAGTTGTGGGGTGGGGCAGCAGCTGCCACTTTGACCCATTTCCTCATGTGGCACAGAGAGCATGGCTGCGGGTGTGATGGCAGGAGCAGCTGTACTGACTGGTTTCTCTACAGGGCACAGAGGGCAAGGCAGGCCAGGGAGCCAGGCCAGGCGGGTGTGGAGCAGCAGGGCCGGGAAAGCAGCTGTGCTGACCTGTCTCCCTGCAGGTGGCGATCCGTGAGGCCTATGAGGCCGGCCTGCTGGGCAAAGATGCCTGCAACTCAGGCTACGACTTCGATGTGTTTGTGGTGAGAGGCGCTGGGGCCTACATCTGTGGGGAGGAGACAGCGCTGATCGAATCCATTGAGGGCAAGCAGGGCAAGCCACGCCTCAAACCCCCCTTCCCGGCTGACGTTGGTATGACCCACTGGGGAACTGTGCTGTTGGGGGAAGATGGGGGGTGCCTTAGTGGGGGTTCGCTTGCCCTCTTTAGGGTACTGAGGGATTGTGGGGTGTTCTAGCTGGGTCTCCCTGTCCTGCTGCTTGTGGGGCGGGGGGTTCACGTTGTTTTGGAGCACTAGGACCCCCAGCCTGTTCTGCGTCCATGTCACTGCCCTCTCCTTCCCCAGGCGTGTTCGGCTGCCCCACTACCGTGGCTAATGTGGAGACGGTGGCTGTGGCGCCCACCATCTGCCGGCGCGGGGGAGCCTGGTTTGCCAGCTTCGGGCGCGAGCGCAACTCGGGCACCAAACTCTTCAACATCTCCGGGCACGTGAACACACCCTGCACCGTGGAGGAGGAGATGTCGGTGCCGCTCAAGGAACTGATCGAGAAGCATGCAGGTGAGTTGCCAAACCCCAGCCCTCCCGATTGCTGGGTGGGCAACAGGGCTGGACATCCGCCTGTCCTCCCTTCCCCTCTTAGGCCACTTTGTCTCAGGGCTGCCCCATAGGTCTACCTCCAGCTGTTGTGGCTGTGGGTAGCTCACCCTACAGAATTAGGCAGGTGTGTGGGGGGAGTGATGGGGGAAACAAGTGCTGGCCTGCTAACCCTGCTTGTGGCCTGTGCACAGGGGCTGATCCGTCACTTCCACCCAGAGCCTGGAGTAGCAGGTGGCACTAGGAGGAGGCTTGGGCGGAAGGGGACAGCACTGGGCATTATGGATCTGGTTTGCCCTGGGCAGGGGGAGTGCTAGGCCTAATCCTGCCCCCTCTGTGCACAGGAGGTGTGCGCGGTGGCTGGGACAACCTCTTGGCGGTGATCCCAGGAGGCTCCTCCACCCCCCTCATCCCTAAGTCAGTGTGTGAGACGGTGCCCATGGACTTCGACGGGTTGGTGCAGGCGCAGACTGGGCTCGGCACAGCTGCCGTCATCGTCATGGACAAATCAGTAAGGCCCTGCCCCTTGGTCTGCCTGTGGCAGGCACGCTCCCTCCCTCCCCGCCAGCTGGCCTAGCACCTGCAGTGTGGCACTCACCCTCTCTTCCTCCCCCAGACAGACATTGTCCGAGCCATCGCCCGCCTCATCGAGTTCTACAAGCACGAAAGCTGTGGGCAGTGCACCCCCTGCAGGGAGGGTGAGTGCTGGGAGCTGGGCTGCTGCTGATCTGGGTACGACTGGGGGAGATATGCCAGACTGCCCATTGGTGTGATCAGAGGTGGTGGTGGGGGAAGATTCCGGGCTGGCTGGGATCACTGGGGTTAGGATGGGGCGGGGAGGATGTCTGACTAGCTGGGACCATGGGTGGAATTGGGGTGAGGATGCTGGACTGGCTGGATCTGTGGGTGTGGGGGGATGATGCCCAGCTGTCAGGGCCTATGGGTGGTATCGGGGGAGGGCAGTTCTGCTGATGCAGCCTCCCCCCCCCCCCCGCTTGCCCTCCCCAGGTGTGGATTGGATGAACAAGGTGATGTGGCGGTTTGTGCAAGGCAACGCGCAGGCAGCCGAGATCGACGCGCTCTGGGAGATCAGCAAGCAGATTGAGGGCCATACCATCTGCGCTCTGGGCGATGGGGCCGCCTGGCCTGTGCAGGTAGCGGGCGGCTGGGCACCAGGGCGGGGGTGTGGGTAGATGGTGGGTGTGTGCATAAACTAGCCTGGCACAAGGGCTCTGTGTGTGTTGTGTGTGTGCGCGCGCGCATGTGAGAGGCTCCTGCAGATGGGGGGGTACATCTGGGGGCTACTCTACGTGTGGTGAGGGGTGGGTGGCAGATGCAGGATGGGGGTGGGGTGCTACCTTGCCCGCCCTGTGCACTCATTCCTTGCTTGCAGGGGCTGATCCGTCACTTCCGCCCAGAGCTGGAGCAGCGGATGCGGTGTCATGAGGAGACTCAGGCTCGGCAAGCGTCCGCGTGAGGGCTGGGTGCCCAGTGATGGAGGGGGCTGGATCCTGCCTCTCTGTGTGGTCAGCGCCCCTCCCCCATGACAGCAGGTGGGAGGGGCTGAGCACTTGATCTGCATGGGGGCAGCCCTCTGTGCCTCTGGGTGTTGATAGGTTTCTCTGACATGTGCGGGGCGGGTGACTTACCTGTGTGTATATTGGGGTTCTTCTTGCATGAGGGGGAGACCCTCTGGCTGTGCTGTCTCCTCACCCGCCCACTGGGTGAGCTCCTCAATAAATGTGCTGTGGTGGCAGCTGGTATCTCCTTCCTGTGTGAATGCGCATCTGTGTAACACCAGGGAGCAGCTGGGCACGGAGCCTCTTCCAGAAGAGTGGCGGGTTGGGTTCCATTACAGCAGTGGCGATCTGGCTGTTCTTGGGGGTGATCTGGTACCAGCTGAGCTCTGCTTGGGTCTAATTTGAAAGCCCGACCTGACACTTCCCCGAGCCTGAGCCAGTGCTGCTGCTGCCTCCTTGTCCTCAGGGCTTCCTGCTCTCCGGCCCCTGTGATCTGTCTGTGCCACCTCTTGCCTGGGAACGTGGAGGTGCCACAACTCGTTGTCATGCTCACTCTGCAGCACATGCCGTGTGGCCGGGCAGCGGTGACTGGCAAGAGACTAGGATTGGCTGCTGCTGTGCCAATCCCAAGGGCAGCAGGTGGTGAGATCCGACCGGAGCCCACGAGGTTGGCCTGTTTTCTGACCTCATTTCACCCAAACTGGCCCCTAGTGAACAGATTGCAGTGGGGTGGAGGGGGTTGCGGAGCGGTGCTGTGGGAGTGGGGGAGAGCGTGGGCAGTGGGTGTGGGCGGGGCATTCACAGTGTCTGGTGTGGGAGGCGAGGACTGGCCTCAGAGAGCCTGGCCAGGGCCCACATGAGGGTGGAAGAGTGGCCCTGTGGGAGGGGGCCAGGCTGGGGCACCAGGGGTTCCTCCAGTCCCCGTTGCTGGCAGGGGTGGGGTAAAGGGTGGGGCTGTTCATGAGTTCCTGTTGGTGTTTCCCCTAGGGGCAGGAGCTGAGGCCCAGCAGGGGGCAGCACTTGGCCCCGGGCCACTGCTCCCCCACCCCTAGCACAGAGGTGGCACACTGAACTCTGGGAGGTTTGTTTATGCGTAGGCCCCACATGAAATACAGCAGGCTCCAGCATCACAGCTCACATAGGTCTCACCAGTATCCCCCCTCCTGACACCATGTAACTCTTCTCCCCCGCAGCATTATCAGGGGCTGGGGATTCCCTCCTGGGGTCACCCCCTCCTGCGGTCACCTGGTCCCACACTCCTGGGCCAGGTATGCCCAGCCTGCTCCCCTTGTTCTTTCTGCCCTTGAGGTGAAGGGACATTTGCCCAGCCTGCCCCGCTGGCTGTCTCTGCCTCCAGAGAGACCTCACCCAGACTGGCCAGCTGGCTCTCTCCATGCTGCGGGGCTGGGGCAGTCCATAGCACAGGTGGGCTGGGGGCTCAGCGGGTGCCGGGTGGGTGTGTTCTCCGGCGGTAGGCGCTGGGCGCCAGCAGGTCCAGCGTGAGGTCCGTGATGATGGCCGTCAGCCCCCACACCCGGTAGTGGCTGTTGAGGAAGACGGGCAGCGTGTGGCTGTAGCGACCCTGATGGCAGAAGTGGGTGTAACCGTGGTTCTGGGCCTGCAGCAGGTGAGACAGGGGGATGGTGAAAACATCCTCGACCTGGGGGCGAAGAGAGACAAAAGAGCACGTTGGTGTGGCGCTGCCCGGCAGGGTCCCCTTATCCATGCCTGGCCCTGGGCTGGGCTAGGGAAGCAGCACACCCAAGAGCCCTATGGGGGGCTGTATTCCATGGCCCTAGCACACAGTACCCCCTACAGTAGACTAGGGCCTGGGAGAGGAGCAGCTGGGACCATGGCAGCTCCCTCCTTGACAAGCCTCCCTCCCCACTAGGGGAATATATTCTCGAGCACAGTTACTGCTGCAGCATGAGAGCATCTTGCTGTCCCTGTCCTCCTCCTCCCCACCCCCCAGGAGCTGCAGGCTGGGCAGGGCTCATCCCGTCCCCCTGGGAGCTCCCCACTGGGCCGTTCCCCTCTGGAGCTGATGGAAGCCTTTTCAGGTGGCCTCTAGGAACTGTGCTCAGCCCCATGCTGTTCAGCTTTATGAGGGAGGGCTGCTGGCAAAACAGGCAGGTGGCACAAAGGTGACCTCTATCCTCTTAAAACCGTGGTAGTGAGCCTCAGAGCCATATAGATGTTGTGGATTGGGCTGGAGCTTCAGAGCCCACCCCCCTGCCCAGGCTTCAGGCCTTGAACCCGCACACCTACACGGCTGTTTTCAGAGCTCCAGCACAAGCCCAGAGCTGTAGACCTAGGCTCGCTACCAGCTAAAATGCAGCATAGACATCCCCAAAGGTGGCAGGGATGCATCAGACCTGGCCCCTGGGTAAACCTAGCCCCTTCCATCCTGCCTAGTGCCAGCTCCTGTGGCTGGGAATGGAGCCTGCAGATCAGGCTGAAGGGTAGGGCTGTCCTTGGCAAGCTGGGCCCCTGATTAGCCCCCAGGGGTCCTGGTGGCTGAGAGGTGAATGCAGTCCTTGGTGTACAAGTGGAGACAACAAGCAGGGGAGGGGGAGCAGCTGTGTGCATGTGGGTGGGGGAGGGCTCACCACTGGTTACCACATTCAGTGCTGGGATTGGCCCTGCCCAGGGAATACCATCTCATGGCTCTGTCCAGGAGGTGTCATGCATCCATGGGATCAGTGGTGCAACCCAGCTTTGAGAGTTGCTTAGAGGAGCCTTTCAGTGGGCCAACCCCCCAAGGAGTCCCACTCTTCCTCCAGGGCAGGCCATGCAGCCTCGCTGCCTCTGAGAGCAAGCCACTAGGTTCCATCCCTCCTGCTCCACCCCATGAGCTCTGCCCAGTGCATCCCACTGAGCCAGACCCCTGCTCAGAGACTTATACACTCTTTGGGGACTAATGCACCCCAGCCAGTGTTTGCAGTGACACCAGGCAGCCTTTCCCACACACAGCAGGGTTTATTAATCACCTGTAACCAGTCTGGGGAGGGTCTTAGGGCAGCAGAGAGAAATAAAGGTTAAGACACTGTCCACCTGGCCAAGCCAGTGCCATCTACCAGCCAAGCTGCTTGGCCTCCGTTTCAGGCTCCGTCTGTCCCATTCTCAGTCTCACATGAGCATGCTGTCTCTCTCAAATGCCCTCTCCTATCCCTTCCCGGTCTCTCTGTCATTGGTTCTCAAGCTGGCCTTGGCTCTGCTTTCCTGCCGTGAGATGGGGGGAACCTCCTTCCTCATGTCTCCTGCTTGCTATGTGTGCATGTTCTTGTCACTGTGGCTTCCTATTGTCTTTTTTGGCTTAGGCATTGATATGGCTTGGTTTCAGCAGGTTCTAGCCCATTCCTTGTTCACTGCGCCCCACACAGCAAAACGCCACCCACACCTCATGGCTCCTGTGCTGCCCCAGAAGCAAATTTAACTCTTTTCAGAGATGTATACGTTTACCCATATTCAAATACCTAGTTTGCTTGTGCCCAGTTTCCCCAGTGTTCCAGATCATGTGGTATCTGTGATCCTGCCCTCTTCATTATTTACCACTCCCTGATTTTTGTGTCAGCTTCAAACTTTATCAGTGATGATTCTGTGTTTTCTTCCAGGTCATTGACAAAAATGTTAAATAGCATAGGGCCAAGGACCATTTCCCATAGGACCTCACTGGAAACGCACCTTCTCAATGCAATCTCCCATTTAAAATTTTCCACCACTGGGTAGCGCTGCAAAGTATGTAGGGGAGGAAGTGAGGCGCACATAGCATTCATAAAAAGAAAAGGAGTACTTGTGGCACCTTAGAGACTAACAAATTTATTAGAGCATAAGCTTTCATCGGATTTCATCGGATGCATCCGATGAAGTGAGCTGTAGCTCACGAAAGCTTATGCTCTAATAAATTTGTTAGTCTCTAAGGTGCCACAAGTACTCCTTTTCTTTTTGCGAATACAGACTAACACGGCTGCTACTCTGAAACCATAGCATTCATAGACATACTACAAACAAATCCCACAGTCACAGAAGATGAAGAGGTGACTTAGTCTGGTGCATAAGGATCGCCAAAGGAGGGCATTTCTGAGAGCAGGTGACTCTGTAACTTCAGACCCAGGGCTGGGGTCAGACTAGAAATAAGGCACAAATGGCTAATAGGGAGAGAAAATAATGCTTGGAACAAGGTGCCCAGGCAGGGCGGATTCCCCATCATTCTTCCTCGAACTCTCAGGCCACATCTACGGTAAGGGTGCTGCAGCTACGCTGCTGAAGCGAAGACGCTTCCTACAAGGATGGAAGGGATTTTTCCATCGCTGCTGGAACTGCACCTCTCAGAAGGAGCAGCTAGGTCCTCTGAAGCGTTCTTCTGTCGACCTAGCCCTGTCCGCTCCAGGAGCTAGTCTGGTGCAGCTGTAGCGCTCGGGGCAGGTGGAGAATTCTTCACACCCCTGAGAGCTGTAGCTGGGTCACCCTAAACTTTAAGTGTAGACCAGCAGGCCTCATGGTCTCTGCAGGAGATGGGCTCTCCCCCAAGCCAGGACACCACTGCCCGAGTGGGTTGCTAGGTGGGGGACTCCAGTTGCTGCAGGAGGGGAGCTGCTGGGCAGGGGAGGGGTCCCCCAGCAAGGGGCACTGGGGTGGTCTTGGGTTGCTGGATTGGGGCAGGAACTCATCCAGGGTGATTGGGAAGGTCCACTCTGGCCAGACCATGAGTCACTCCAGGTAGGGGGAGCCTGATGCAGGCAGCCAGGTCCACAGTGACACTGGACAAAGCTGCCCATAGGCCAGGGGGTCTGCTGAGGCCAGCACGCTAACCAGCCTGGTTGCCACCCTTTGGCCAGGGATCTGAAGGATGTGGGGGGGCCCTGCACGTGCTAAGGGCAGCCGCAAGCGGCACAGCCATGGCGGGGTGGGGTATGCGTGGGGCTCACCTCTTGTGGGTTGGGGCTCAGACACACACACTCCAAGGGGCCCAGATGTGCCAGAACGGGAGCAACAGTCAGTCCCCTCTGGAAGGAAACTAGAGTGAGACCTCACTGACACTGGCTTCCCTAGGAACCTCTCCCAATCCCGGGACCCACCTTTGCCTCACAGAGGTACCCCCTGCCCACGGGACCCACCTCCACCTTGCAGCACCGCCCCCCTGGAATCCTCCCTAAGAGACCCCTTGGCCTCACAACACTACTGCAACAGAACCCACCCCTACTGGGAGAGCCCCCATGGACCCTCCACCTCGCAGTGCCACCCTCCTCCTCAGAGAGACCCCCCCATGGACCCTCCTCCTGACAGCACTGTCCCCCAGAATCTCCCTCTCCTCAGAGAGGGCCCCCTCTGATAGCCTCTCTGCCTCACCACCCCCACACCATGGGACTCACCCTGCCTCAGACGGATTCCCCCCCACCCAGCCTTCCACCTTAGCATCTCCCCCTTCATCTCCCTCCTCTGAGACCACCCCTATGGCCCACTACCTCACAGCACCCCCACCCCGGGACACACCCCACCTCAGAGAGAGACTCCCAATGGGACATCCCCACCTTACAGTGCATCCCCCCCCATAGGACCCTTCCCTGTCGCGCAGTACACACACCCCAAACGACCCCTCCCACCTCATACACCTCCCCTCAGATTGCCACACGCAGTGGACCCCAGCCTCAGGAGGACCCCAACTCACATGGCTGCCCCCCATGGGACCCTGCTTCAGAGCAACACCCCACCCTTCATGCTGCTCCTCCCACATGATCCCACCCCAGAAAAATTCACCCTGCCCCAAAGTGATCCCCCCCAGGACTCTGCCCCAGAGGACCCCCCCTTCCCTCACACTGTCCTGCCTATGGGACCCTGCCCCAGAGACCCCCCCCCCCTTCCTTCACACTGCCCTGCCCATGGGACCCTGCCCCAGAGACCCCCCCCCTTCCCTCACACTGCCCTGCCCATGGGACCCTGCCCCAGAGACCCCCCCCCTTCCCTCACACTGCCCTGCCCATGGGACCCTGCCCCAGAGAGACTCCCCCCCCCTTCTCTCACACTGCCCTGCCCCAGAGATTCCCTAACACTGCTAGGGGAGCAGAGTGGTGTTACCCCAGTGAGTATGGGTCTCATGACCCCCCAGACGCTCTCAGCCCCCAAGTGCAAGCCCAGCTCTTCCTGAGTCTCCCTCAGCGCTGTGGCAATTACATCCTGGTCGGAGCTGTCACGTTTGCCGCCCGGGAAACTGCAACAAGAAAACCAGAGTCTCGTTAGAGGGGAGGCAGGACCCATTGCCTCAGGCACTGTGGCAGGCAGGAGGGGCATCTTCCACCCTGGCACCGGATGCTCAGGAACTGGCCAAAGGGGCATAGACTTATCACAGCACCGCAGAGAAGAGCTTCCATTAACTATTGAAACAACAGAGAGGTGGAGAGGCACCGGCAGAGCTGGGCGTGAGGAGAGCCCAGGGCTGGGATAGCAGGGGGCTGTGAGATGGGACTGAGTTGCACTGGGAGGTGGGGAGCCCTGGGCTGAGATAATGGGGCTGTGGGTCAGGATTGAGGGGCACTGGTAGAGCTGTGTGGGGTAGCTCTGAGCTAAGATAACAGGGGGATTTAGGTTGGGATTCAGGGGCACCCGTAGGGTTGTCGATGGGGGTGGGAGGGAGCCCAAGGCTGGGATAGCAGGCGGTGCAGGCTGGGATTGAGGGGGACCAGCACAGCTGTGGAGGGGTGCGGGGAGCCCAGGGCTGGGATAGCCGGGGCTGTGGGTTGGGATTGAGGGGCACAAGCAGAGCTGTGGGAAGAGGGTAGCCCAAAGCTGGGATAGCAGGGGGTGCAGGCTGGGATTGAGGGGCAACGGCAGAGCTGTGTGTGCAGTGGAGGCAGAGCTGTGGGATGGGGGTAGCCCAAGGCTGGGATAGCCGGGGCTCAGGATTGAGGGGCACCGGCAGAGCTCTGGGGAGAGCCCAGGGCTGGGATAGCAGGTGGCGCAGGCTGGGATTGAGGAGCACCGGCAGAGCTGTGCACGCAGTGAAGGTAGGCTTGGGGAGCAGGGCTGCAGGGCACTCAGCGAGTCGAGGGCTGTGGTACCTGACATCTCCCTTGTGCTGGCCCGTCAGCGTGCTGGAGCGCAGCGTGTACAGTAGCGCAGGGTACCCGCCCACAGAACACAATGTCACCAGCACAGCTGCTGCCACCGCCTCCTTCCGGTAGCGTCTGGTGGAGGCCTCCAGCAGCCCTCGGCATCGCTGCTCATTCTCCCGGGACAGGTACCCCCGTGCAGAGCCGCCTGCCCTCCTGGCAGCAGGTGTGGGGCGGGCGCCCAGGCGGAGATGGTGCAAGGCAGGGAACATCACACCCTGCGGAGAGAGCAAGAGGACAGCACAACTGAGGGCAGCTGCCCTTCACCGAGCCACGGCCACGTCACCTCACAGGGAAGAGCTCACTGGGTGGAGCAAGGGGGCTGGAGGCCAGAGGCTCCATCTCGGTGGCAGTGAGGCTGGGTGGCCTGCCCTGATGGAAGAATGGGACCCTCTGGATGCCTGGTGCACTGAAGGGTTCCAAGCACTGTTTAAAAACTGGGGCCTAGCACCGATCCTGTGGATCTGTGGCAGATGAGTTCAAGTACTGTGGAGCCTGGAGTGGGTACGTGGCTGGACAGTGGGTTCCAACACTCACAGGGGGGTGCCAGATAGTAGGTCTGTGCTCTGGGTGTGTGCCTAGGGACCCTGAGATTGGGCAGTAGCTGGACTCTGTTCAGGCTCCAGGTGTTTGAAATACCCCAGGGATCCAGAGCACAAAGGCTTGGATTCCATCTCACAGCAGCCCTAGCAGAACCCATCCACCACCATGCCCACTCACCCATCCCCTCCACCACCATGCACCTCTACCCTCATCCTCACCCCCCCCACGCTTCCACTCACCCATTGCCATGCCACCCCCCATTGCTACACTCATCCACCACGAGCCCATCCCCTCCATCACCACTATGCCACCCCTACGAACACCCACCCCTCCACCTACTCATCCCCATGCACTCTCACCCATCTCTCCTCCCATCACTGCTATGTACACTCACCCATCCCTTCCTGCACCCCCATGAACACAGGATAGCATGGTATTTAACAGAGGTGGTTTTTTTACCAGGTAAAATCATGGTTTTTACTACCCTGGGAAAAACTAGTTATTCCCAATTTAAGGCCTTTTAAAAACTGTTTCAGTAATGCACACCACTTTAGTTACATATTGAAAATGTGGTTCTATAAGGCAGTAGATTCAGTGATTAATTTAGGGTTGTACAAATAAAAAGTAAAAAATTATGCACAGGGCATAATACAAATATATGTAATTAGGAACGTCGGAATGCCTGTGTCCAGTTTGGTTTGGTATTTTCCTCAAGGAAATCATACAGGTCATGACTCATTTTCAATATTATACAAATAATCAAAACCATCTGAGGATATGAAAATGACAGTAATGCAGAGGTGCAGGCTACCAGCCTGCCTTGATGCATTACGCAATCAGAAGCATGCAGCGTTGCAGGCTACCAGCCTGGGTCCATCTGGCCATGCAGCATTCTGCAGCAGCAGACCGAGCCTATTCCTCAGTTATGAATGGATGTATCCAAAGTTTAAAAGATTCGTTCTATGCTTGCTGCACTTGCTGAGCACTGATACAACTGCATCACCAGTTTTTATGAAATTAGATGGACTATCAGCATCCTTCAGATTTTTCCATCCTTTTTCTTCATAGTGGATGAAAACGTAGATTTTTGAATCCAGAGATTCTTCTGCTTTAAATGCAAGTAAATATAGCACAGCATTCAGATTTTTGCCAAGCATCCACTGCTTTGCAATATATTCTTGTTCAGCTGACGGTTTCTTTCCCGAGTATTTTGGATGAAGGAGGTTGATCAACATGTGTACAGGAGTAATTGCCTCATGACATCTCTTTTGTACTTTTGCTTTATGTGGTGCAAGATCTTCATTTATCTGCAGATCCAACCATACTTCACATGTAACAGCAACTGCTGATGTGTGTCCCTTGGGAGTGTGTCAAGTGCCACCGCAGCTGGTTTCAATTGAGTGATCAACTTCTTTGCTTCTTGGTAAATTCCTTGAGTATTAATTATACTGATTGCTCTATCTTCAAATTCTGCCTCATGAGTTCTCACAATCCTGAGATAATGTGGCCAATTTTTAACATATGTTTCCAGGCATGTTATTTGATTGTTCCATCGTGTTACTGGGGATTTGGCATTCTTTTAATCAACTCCAGGCTGACAGCAATTTACAAAAATATTTTGGCAATCTACGTTTCATCAAAGCACTTAGTGTACATTCTTGTCCAAGAAGATTGAGCCAATATGATGCCCATCCATTGTCTTCCAAATCAATCATTTT
The DNA here is from genome assembly GCF_009764565.3 of Dermochelys coriacea. Taxonomy (NCBI): domain Eukaryota; kingdom Metazoa; phylum Chordata; order Testudines; family Dermochelyidae; genus Dermochelys; species Dermochelys coriacea. The sequence continues at coordinate 6,498,050 of NC_050073.1, read as the reverse complement.
TTCCATCTTTTTCTTATTTTCTGTCACGTCGCTCTTCACAATGCAACTGTACAGTTCATTTGCTAATGCCTTGGCTTCTCTTGTCAGTGTAGCATAGTACTGTCCAGGCTTCTTATTGCATACCGTATCAACCACTGACACATGAAGCAGTCTTCCCTATTTGCACACAGTGAGCAATCACTGGTTGTGCACATTATGCCAGCCATAACGTAACTGCTTTTCCATGTAATTTATTGCATGCTTCCACCCCTCAAGCCATCACTAACTGCATTTCACTGTTCACCTGGAACCTGCTTTTGACTGGGTGCTTGTTAGCTTGGCCGTAGGCAGCTGATCATTGCTTGAAAAGTTGGATGCTCAATAACAGAAAAGGGAATATTACAGCTATAAAAAAAATAAGAAAAGGAGAACTTGTGGCACCTTAGAGACTAACAAATTTATTTGAGCATAAGCTTTCGTGAGCTACAGCTCACTTCATCGGATGGATTTCTCTCTTTTGTTTCAGCTCTGGAGTTGTTTTTGTTACAAAACCATTTGTGATTGAAAACAACATGATACTTCCTGCTCGTTGTCTTTGGCTGACCTGGATCCAGCTTCCTTCTGGCGTACTTGGCAATGCAGTAATATTGGTACCTTCATCCTCAGAGTCCGAGTCTAACGCTCACAGATGTTTAGCCAAAATCAGTCAGTTCTGGGTGTCTTCTTCTTTCCACAGCATTCAGCAAAAAGGTTCCCGCCTGAGATCTCAGTTGTCCCACTTGCTTGTTCTTTGCAATTTCTGTAGCTCTGCCTCTCTTTGCCACCTCCGCAAACTTTTTCACAATAGCCATGAATTGGGTCGAGTGTTTTTTCCACCTTTCGCTCGTGCTGAAACTTTTGGACTTGGAGTCACCGTGTACACTGAGTCCAGGTGCAGCGGCCACACTCCAGCCACTCTGGCCAAGGGACAGAGGCCTGGGCTGGGCAGCTCCCGACCAACAGGAGCCAACAGGCTTCCGCAGCTGCGAGTCCTGTGACGAGTTTGCAGAAGGCACATAGGGAATTCTCCACACCCAGCAGGGTAGGGCAGGCCAGGCCCAGACTCTGACCTTTCCCTTTCTCTTGGAGGGAGCCAAGGCAACAGTGTATACAGCCCATGCACCCCTCTCCATCTCTCTGCACCCCCACTATTCCTCTGCACCCCCCTCCATGCACCTCGCTCCACCTCTCTGCAACCCCCACTACCTCTCTGCATCCCCCTCCATGCACCCCCCACTACCTCTCTGCACCCCCCTCCATCTCTCTGCACCCCCCTCCATGCACCCCCCACTACCTCTCTGCATCCCCCTCCATGCACCCCCCACTATCTTCTGCACCCCCTACTACCTCCATGCACCCCCCACTACCTCTGTGCACCCCCGGCCCCAACTCCCAGGGGCTAGCGCGGCAGTGTCTGGTCCCACATGCTCTGGGATGTCCCTGGCCGCGCACAGCCCGTCACCAGGCCCCCGCCGCCCACACGGCCGCGTCTCACCAGGCAGCTCCTCGGACAACGCGGGGTCAAACCGCGCCCGTTGCCCTCAACAAAGATGGCCCCTCCGCCAGCCTCGCCGCCCCTTAACAGACATCCCCCGTCGACTTCCGCCCGAGAGAAACATGGCGGCAGAAGACCACGCCTCCCGCCGCTTAAGCCAATCAGATGACGGGAGGGCGAGCAGAGGCGGAGACACGCCCCCTTGCTGGCCCCGCCCTCTGGGCTTGGCGATGGCTGATTCCTGGCGGGGTTGTGGGGGGAGGGGGTCTGGGGGCAGTGACCGAGCCCTGAAGCACCTGACGATTTAGAGCCCCCCCTTTCCAGAGGACCCCCACAACCAGCCTCTGGGAATCCCACCCCCAAACCCTCCCCCACAACCCCCCGAGAGCCCCCTCCCCCCAGCATCCCACCACCAAACCCACCCCCCCAACTCCCCCAGAGCCCCCTCCCCCCCAGCCTGCCCCCTGGGAATCCCACCCCCAAACCCTCCCCCACAACCCCCCCCGAGAGCCTCCTCCCCCCCAGCCTGCCCTCTGGAAATCCCACCCCCAAACCCCTCCCCACAAACCCCCCAGAGCACCCTCCCCCCCAGCCTGCCCTCTGGGAATCCCACCCCCAAACCCTCCCCCACAACCCCCCCGAGAGCCCCCTCCCCCCAGCCTGCCCCCTGGGAATCCCACCCCCAAACCCTCCCCCACAACCCCCCGAGAGCCCCCTCCCCCCAGCCTGCCCCCTGGGAATCCTGCCCCCTGGGAATCCCACCCCCAAACCCTTCCCCCCAACTCCCCCAGAGCCCGCTCCCCCCCAGCCTGCCCTCTGGGAATCCCACCCCAAAACCCTCCCCCACAACCTGCCCTCTGGAGATCCCACCCCCAAACCCTCCCCCCCAGAGCCCCCTCACCCCCCCCAGCCTGCCCTCTGGGAATCCCACCCCCAAACCCTCCCCCCAAGCCTGCCCTCTAGGAATCCCACCCCCAAACCCCTCCCCACAAACCCCCCAGAGCCCCCTCACCCCCGCAGCCTGCCCTCTGGTAATCCCACCCCCAAACCCTCCCCCACAACCCCCCCCAGAGCCTCCTCCCCCCAAGCCTGCCCTCTGGGAATCCCACCCCAAACCCCTCCCCACAAACCCCCCCCCCAGCCTGCCCTCTGGGAATCCCACCCCCAAACCCTCCCCCACAACCCCCCGAGAGCCCCCTCCCCCCAGCCTGCCCTCTGGGAATCCCACCCCCAAACCCCTCCCCACAAACCCCCAGAGCCCCCTCCCCCCAGCCCGCCCTCTGGAAATCCCACCCCAAAACCCTCCCCACAAACCCCCCAGAGCCCCCTCCCCCCCAGCCTGCCCTCCGGGAATCCCACCTCCAAACCCCTCCCCACAAACCCCCCAGAGCCCCCTAACCCCCCCCCAGCCTGCCCTCTTAGAATCCCACCTCCAAAACCCCCCAACAAAACCCCCAGAGTCCCCTCCCCCCCAGCCTGCCCTCTGGGAATCCCACCTCCAACCCCCCCCCCACAAACCCCCCAGAGCCCCCTCACTCCCCCCCAGCCTGCCCTCTGGGAATCCCACCCCCAAACCCCTCCCCACAAACCCCCCAGAGCCCCCTCACTCCCCCCCAGCCTGCCCTCTGGGAATCCCGCCAACAAACCCCCCAGAGCCCCCTACCCCCCAACCTGCCCTCTGGGAATCCCACCCACAAACCCCTCCCCACAAACGCCCCAGAGCCCCCTCCCCCCCAGCCTGCCCTATGGGAATCCCACCTCCAAACCCCCCCAACAAACCCCCCAGAGTCCCATCCCCCCCAGCCTGCCCTCTGGGAATCCCACCCCCAAACCTCTCCCCACAAACCCCCCAGAGCCCCCTCACCCCCCAACCGTGCTGCCTGTCCTCTGGGAATCCTACACCCAAACTCCTCCCCAGAGCCCCCTCAGCCCTCTTGCTGCCCTCTGGGAATCCCACCCCCAAACCCCTCCCACAAACCCGCCAGAGCCCCCTCCCCCCCAGCCTGCCCTCTGGGAATCCCACCCCCAAACCCCTCCCCACAAACCCCCCAGAGCCCCCTCACTCCCCCCCAGCCTGCCCTCTGGGAATCCCGCCAACAAACCCCCCAGAGCCCCCTACCCCCCAACCTGCCCTCTGGGAATCCCACCCACAAACCCCTCCCCACAAACGCCCCAGAGCCCCCTCCCCCCCAGCCTGCCTTCTGGGAATCCCACCCCCAAACCCCTCCCCGGAAACCTCCCAGAGCCCCCTCCCCCCCAGCCTGCCCTATGGGAATCCCACCTCCAAACCCCCCCAACAAACCCCCCAGAGTCCCATCCCCCCCAGCCTGCCCTCTGGGAATCCCACCCCCAAACCTCTCCCCACAAACCCCCCAGAGCCCCCTCACCCCCAACCGTGCTGCCTGTCCTCTGGAATCCTACACCCAAACTCCTCCCAGAGCCCCCTCAGCCCTCTTGCTGCCCTCTGGGAATCCCACCCCCAAACCCCTCCCACAAACCCGCCAGAGCCCCCTCCCCCCCAGCCTGTCCTCTGGGAATCCCACCTCCAACCCCCCCCCCACAAACCCACCAGACCCCCCTCCCCCTCAGCCTGCCATCTGGGAATCCTACCCCCAAACCTCTCCCCACAAACCCCCCAGAGCACCCTCACCCCCCCAGCCTGCCCTCTGGGAATCCCACCCCCAAACCCCTCCCCACAAACCCCCCAGAGCCCCCTCACCCCCCCAGCCTGCCCTCTGGGAATCCCACCTCCAAACCCCCCACAGAAACCCCCCAGAGCCCCCTCCCCCCCAGCCTGCCCTCTGGGAATACCACCCCCAAACCCCTCCCCACAAACCCCCCAGACCCCCCTCACCCTCCCCCAGCCTGCCCTCTGGGAATCCCACCCCAAAACCCTCCCCCACAAACCCCCCAGAGCCCCCTCCCCCCCAGCCTGCCCTCTGGGAATCCCACCCCAAACCTCTCCCCACAAACCCCCCCAGAGCCCCCTCACCCCCCCCAGCTTGCCCTCTGGGAATCCCACTCCCAAACCTCTCCCCCCTCACCCCCTGCAGCCTGCCCTCTGGGAATCCCACCCCCAAACCTCTCCCCTCAAACTCCCTAGTGTCCCCTCACCCCCCAACCCTGCTGCTTGGCTTCTGGGAATCCCATCTCCAAACCCCTCCCCCAGAGCCTTCTCACCTCCCCCAGCCCTGCTGCCTGGCCTCTGGAAATCCCACCCCCAAAGCCCTCCCCCCAAACGCTCCAGAGCCCCCTCACCCCCCATTCCTGCTGCTTTGCCTCTGGGAATCCCAACAAACCCCACCCCTGGGAGCCCCCTCACCTCCCCCCAGAACCCAGCTGCCTGCCCTCTGGGAATCCCATCCTGGGACTCCTCTTCCCCCTGCAAACTGTTCTTGCAGGAGCCCCACCTTGTAGAAACCCCACCCCTTCTTGATGAGACCTTGCAGCTCTCAAGCCTGTGCCACCCATTGCAAGGCCCAGCATGGAAATGGTGACTGATCCCCCACAGCCAGGGCCTGCTCCCACTGACTCAGCAGGTGCAGCTGACTTGCCACAAACCCTCTGGGCAAATGGCATCCGGCTCCTGCCAAATCCCTCCTCTGACCAGCTGCTGCTGGGCTCAGCAGACCCCTGAGAACAAGTTCCTGCCTTCTGGACTGGCTCCTGCTCCTTGTCCCTGCTTCATCACCCTAACTCCAGTTACTGACAGGCTGGGACCCTTGGCATGACTCCTGACTATGACCCTGACTACTCTGGGCTCCAGCCCCTAGGTCAGACTGCTGATGTTATGGGCCCTGACACTCCCCCAAGAACCCTGCTGTGGCAGTTCTTGGGGTATCCAAGAGTCTGAGTCATACCGTTACCCCCTCCCCCCCAGGTGAGAGGGAGTCTTGCCTGTGGTAGGTGGGTGTCAGCCCCCTAACGCCACCAGTCTTTCAGGCACTCAAGCCCTCTCTTCTGGGCTATGCCAGCTCCCCTTTCGGTGGTGAAGCACATGGTGATTGCTGTGTGGAAGCTGGCAACTCCAGACTGCTACCGGTTGGTCACGAATCAGTTTAGGGTTGGGAAGTTGACCACCTGGGCTGCGGTATCACAAGTGTGCAGGGCCATTAATTACATCCTGCTATGAAGGACTGTGACTCTTGGCAATGTGCATGAAATATTGGATGGCTTTGCAGAAGGTCTAGGTAATATTTAGTCCTGCCCATGAGTGCAGGGGACTGGACTAGATCACCTCTCAAGTTCCCTTCCAGGCCTATGATTCTATGATTTTATGAAATGGGATTCCCTAACTATGGCGGGGTGAAAGATGGCAGGCAAATTCAGTTTTGGTCCACAGACCATCTTGCGATGGAGTATATCAATAGAAAGGGATACTTCTCTATGGTATTGTAGGCGTTTGTAGCTCACTATGAGCATTTCACTGACATCAATGCAGTGTGGTTTGGGAAGGTGCATGATACACACATCTTCAGGAACACTGGCCTGTACAGAAAGCTCCAAGCAGGGCCTTTCTTTCCAGACCAGAAGAGTCCAGCAGGGAATATTGAAATGCCCATAGTGATCCTGGGAGACCCAGTGTACCCCTTGCTTCCGTGGTTCATGAAGCCTTACACGGGAAACCTGGACAGCAGCAACGAGAGCTTCAACAATAAGTTGAGCAGACTGACTGTAGAAAGTGCCTTTGGCAGATTAAAAGCACACTAGTGCTGCCTTTATGACAGGTTAGACCTAAATGAAGAAAATATTCCTGTGGTCATAGCAGCCTGTCGCATGCTCCATAATGACAGGTTTCAGAGTAGCAGCCGTGTTAGTCTGTATTCGCAAAAAGAAAAGGAGTACTTGTGGCACCTTAGAGACTAACAAATTTATTAGAGCATAAGCTTTCGTGAGCTACAGTTCACTTCATCGGATGCATTTGGTGGAAAAAAAAATCCGATGAAGTGAGCTGTAGCTCACGAAAGCTTATGCTCTAATAAATTTGTTAGTCTCTAAGGTGCCACAAGTCCTCCTTTTCTTTATGCTCCATAATGTTTGCAAAGTGGAGTGGGGGATATAAACAGCAGCTAAAAGAGGTAAAATCTGAACAGCTAGATTCATTGTTGTTAGTTCAGGGAAGTGGCTACTGGGCAATAAGCGTGGTCAATTTATGCCTTATTGCATGTGGTGGCTTAGTGTTTTATTGAAATCGACTCACCAGAGTAATCACATGCTCCAAGGTAAATACAACCCAGCATGGATTATTTTTTCAAGATCATGAGGTGTGTGCGTGGAGAAGGACAGGCACAGGATTTTTGAATGTTTGTGTGTGTGATGTTGGTTGTTTATCCCTGATTTGAGAGGGAAGTTGCCAAATGCAGATTCCAGAGCAGTTTCAATTTCCCCCAAAAGGGCTATGGAAAAGACATGTGAGACGAGCCACTGAAGAAACTGCCCAAAAGGGCAGAGGAGGGAATGTTTTTTAGGTTCCCTGCAAAACTCCATTTCTCACTGCTTGGGCTCTGCGAGCCAGTTTGTGCCATTCCTGACACTTGTACGCTAGAAGCTTGCACCTGAAATCTGCAACACGACCTGACCGACAGCTCCAGCATACTCCAGATACTGCCTTTGTGTACTGCTCCACTTACGCCCTGCCTGGTTAGAGGTGTGTATATGGGCCTTGGCTCCACCCCCTTATTGATATAACCTGGCCCATGGGCGGGGCTCTCTCTATACATAAATGCAGCAGTGGCACTGCTTGATCCAAACAATCCTAGGTGCAGGTGAGTTTATAATCTAGTGGAGGTGCTGGGCCCATGATCAGGTAAGATTTGGAGGATGCCCCTAGCTGTGCCCCAGAGTTGCTGAGATGTGGTGGTTCAGACCCCTAGTTCCCTCCCATTTACTAGTCTCCCCAGGCTCCTCCATGGCCCCATAGACCGTCAGCCCCTGCTCAGAGCCCCCCCATCTCTCTCTGTGCTTTCTCCTGCTGCTATGCTGCTCCTTCCCTTGGCTCACCCCCTTGCTGTGTGTGGGAGGAGCTGCCCCATGGGGAAGGCCTGTGCTTGCCCTGTTCCTTGACCCCCTGCCTTCTGGTTTGGCCAGGTTACTAAGGGCTATTGCCAGCTGGTATCAGTGACTCCTTACCCAGAGAGCTGGGGTGTGTGTCTGTGCCCTGAGTATGTGGGGTGCCTAAACCCACAAGTCTGCACCCGCCCCCTCCTGTATGCAGGGAGCCGTGCGTCCCCCCAGGTGTAATGTAGCCACTTGCGTGAAACTCTTCTCCCTCCCTGCACTCCTGATTGCCTGCTGCCCCTTTCTCCCTCCACGTGCCCACAGCTCCAGCTGGTGGTAAGAGCCTGTGTCCAGCACTGTGCTGTGTTGTCGCTCCCATCCCGCTGCCTGGAGGATGGTTGTGGGGGATGATAGCTGGATCCTTGAGCTGCTCGGCGTGGAAGCCTGGGGGAACCTGATGGGTGCCCATGCAGGTGAGGAATGGGTTAAAGCAAGGGAGGTCCCCCAGGATTTGCTGACCATGCTGTGAGATGGGGAGGCAGAGCTGGTGCCCTATCCACAGGGGCTGCTGTCCAGCGGCAGTGGGAGTGGTGTCTGGCGTGTGGGGCTGGGACTCGGGACTCCTGGGTTCTATTATTGGCTCCACCCCTGCAGAACAGGGGAAATAATCCCTTGCCTCTGTAACCCGCAAGGAGATTACCTAGATCCCTGGGGCTCTGTCTGCGGGCAGCTCAGGGAGAAGCGCACTGTCCCTGGTCAGGAGGGGGAGCTAAGGCAGACTCAGAGTCTGCCTGGCAACCAATAGGGAGTGAGAGCCCCTCCCAGGGGGCTCAGGAAAGCAGAGAAGCTATTTTTTGAGGCAGTCTGGAGCCAGCCGGGGCAAGGGCAGCACTGGCTGTGTGGGGAGCTGGTGAGTCCCAGGCCTGCATGCAGGGTTCCCCCTGAGAACTGGCTTCTAGGGACCTGACAGCAAGAGCCCTCAGCTGGGCTTTTCCCTCTCCACTGATGACTCCCAGTTTGTAGAGTTTTGCTGGGAAGTTTCCCCAGCCAGGCTGAGTTCGCCCTCCAGCTCCCTCGGTGAGACCAGTCACCACATGGTCAGCTCTGCTCTGGCTGCTAGTCCAGGGCTGCTGCCTGCTGTAAGCGTGTCTGGACGCTGGGCTCGGAGACGACCGTCTGGATTTTAGTTTAGTTGTGTAATCTGCACCTTGAGTCCCCCAGCCCTTTGTGGGGAGGGGAAATCCTGGGACCAGAAGCAGGCTGACTCCTGCCTGAAGAGGATCCCTGCGAGCAGAGATCAGCCCCTCTGTAGTGACGGAGGGAGTCCAGAGTCATTTCTGAACCTAAGGAGGATCAATCATGGAGTTTGTGAGTGCACCATCTTTTAGTTAGTCAGGGAAATTGTTCTGGGAACCCCCTACTCCCTGAACTGTGTCCTCAAGCCGGGGAGTAAGGGTTTGGGGATTTTATAACCTGCTGCGTATTAAAATTGTGGAGGGACTTACCACCTCCTCCCACTTGTGAGTTCTTTGGGCTGTACTGAACCCAGTCAGCCACACTGCTAAACCATGCAGAGAAGATATTGTGGTCATAGGTCATCAAGGGCCCCACCAAAGTACGTGTACCAACGGGACACTGTTCTTATGTTTGTTACATCAGGTCACGTGACTGGGAAAAGTCACGGGTATTATCAATGTGGGCACCGGTGACCCTAAGAATAGTGTTTTACCCTGTTACGTTATCTTTGTCTCCTGTCTAATATAATTACTATGTTAAATATATTGTATGTATTTGTGTCATTTCTTGGGAGTCTCAAACTGTCTGGCAAGTAAGTGGGGGTTATCCTGTGGTTAGAATTTTCCTCCCAAGCTGCCCAGAAAGAAGGGGGGGGGGTGGAGGCACCGCCAAATACATTCATAGGAAAAAATAAAGAAGATACAGCCTGCTAAGTGCGTGGCAGAATCCAGAAGAACCCAGACCTGTCCATCAAAACCTTCACGCAGATTGGCATTAAAAAGTAACGGGGTGGAAAGGGGATGCTACACCTCTTTAATGCCTATTTAGATTGTGAGAGATCCTAGGGGCAGAGAGTGGTTTTCACTGGGTGCCTAGGCAGTGTCCAGCACGCCAGGGCACTGGTCTCGGTGGCTGGGAGCCCGGGCAGTGTTCCAATGGTCAGTCACCCTCGCTGTTAGAAATGTGTGCTTCGTTTCTGATTTGAATTTGTCCGGCTTCAGCTTCCAGCCTTTGGTTCTTCTACTCACTACTCCCCTGTTTATACACCCACAACTGCATCAGCACTTTTGCCACATCACAATAGGCGCTTGCATTCAAGTTGTCTGTCCACCACGACCCTTAGAGCTTGTCAGAGTCATTGCTTTCCAGGTTGCAGCCCATCTTGTAGGTTTGGTCTGCATTTCTTATTCCTAGATGGATGTCGATGCATTTGGCTGTATTAAAAGGCATCTGGTTTGAATGGGCCCAGTATACCAAGCCATCCAGATCCTGCTGTGTGACAGCCCTGATCTCATCATTATTTACCACTCCACCAGTCTTGTTGTCATCCGCAAATGTTATCAGCCGTGATTTTATATTTACTTCCAGATCATTGCTGAAATGTTGAATAGCGTCAGGCCTAGAACCACACCCTGGGGAACCCCACTAGAAACGCCTCCATTCGATAACGATTCGCCGCTGACTGTTTCTTGAGATCTGCCAGTCAGCCAGTTCTTCAATTCTTGTGCTTTGCTGGTGTTATTGTAACCCTAATGTTTTTTTTGTTTGTGTTTTGTTTTTAAAGGGGGTTGATTTTCAGGGTGCAGATGCTCATTATGCTCTCAGAAGCTAGGCCTCTTGAAGGCACTTTATGCTGTAGCTCAGCCAGGAGTTACTCGGTGCGAGGCAGGAATCACTGCGGGAGATTCTTGGCCTGGGTTAGGCAGGAAGCTGAGCTGCATGGATGGGCACAATGGGCCCTGCTGGCCTTGGAATTGATGTCTCCAGTCAGGTGCCCAAAATTACATGTCGCTTCTGAACATCTAGGCCTGAGGCAGTGGGACGCGCAGGTGGTGACGCATGCATGCAGTGTCCTGTCCCAGCTACAGAACTCAGGACGGGAGGGACATGGTCAGAGCTGGGAATCTAACCTTGGGTTCTGTCTGAGTCACATCTGGCTTCTCTTCCCATTCCAGGGGGTGACAGGCCGGTGACAAACAGCCATGCGGAGAATCTCCCTCTGGTGGAGCAGCAACAGCTCCCGCCCTTGGGGTGCTGGGTGGACTCCGGCACAGAGAGGCCCCACCAGTGCTCGGACTGTGGGAAAAGCTTCCGACAGAGCTATCTCCTGGTGCAGCACCTGCGCATGCATGGGGAGCACCAGCCCTTCCCTTGCCCATGCTGTGGGCAGGGCTTCAGTCATCTCTCCAACCTGGTGCTGTACGGGCGCTCGCACGCCAGCGAGTGGTTCTGCTGCTGCCCGGACTGAGGGGCCAGCTTCGGACACAGCTCCCACCTGGTGATGCCTTGGCGGCGGCACACAGGGGAGCGGCTGTCTGCCAGTGCCCAGCATGGCAAATGCTTCGCTTGCTGTGCCCACCTTGCAGTCTACCAGAGAGTCTATACTGGGGAATGGCCCCATCGCTGCCCTGCGTGCAGCTGGGACTTCCAGCAGAGCATCCACTTGGCCAGGAACTGGAGGACCCATGCCAGAGAGTGGCCAGAACCCTGAACCTGGCACAGGGGTGTTTCCAGCAGTCCGCACGTGGCCAGGCATTGGAGAACCCATGCCGGAGACCAGCTGGAGCCTGGCATAGGGGCATTTCTGGCAGAGCGCCCACCTGGCCAGGCACCAGAGATTCCAGGTGATCCTTGAGCAGCTCAGGCAGCCCCTGGCCAGTTGAAATGGTCACTGCTGGGGCAGTCTTGGCTATCATGCCCCCCAGCAGCTGCAGGAGTTTGGGTGTGGGAGGGGGAAGGGGGTTGGGGCATGGGAGGGGGTGAGCACTCTGGGTGGTGCTTACCTCAGGGGGGCTCCCCAGAAGTGGCGACACTTCCCTCCCTCATCTCCTAGGCGGAGGCGTAGCCATTTCCCCCGCAGCTCCCATTGGCTGTGGTTCCTGGCCAATGGGAGCTGCAGAGCCAATGCTCAGGGCGGAGGCAGCACACACAACTGCCTGGCCACGCTTCTGCCTAGGAGTGGAGGGATGTTGCCACTTCCAGGAAGGCCTGGAGCCAGGTAGGGAGCCTGCCAGCCCGATTAACACCCCCTCCCCGAGCACCCGCAGTGCCCTCTGGGCTGCCTCCCCCCCAAGATTTAGTCGGGGTATATAGTACAAGTCACGGACAGGTCACAGGCCATGAATTTTTGTTTACTGCCTGTGACTTGTCCATGGCTTTTACTAAAAATACCCATGACTAAAACATAGCCTTAGCTATGAGTAGCCCAGGGAGGGAGAGAACAACCCCAGCCCTCTCCAGGAATTTTAAACACAATCGAGTGTGTTAAAGAATTTTAAGGACATGAAGTATGTTGAAACCAATTAAGAAATTTAAGAATAAAGTTAAGAAAATTGTGGGAAGGATTCCACCGAGCAATGTGTAAAAGGCTTAAAATCAGTTATTATTTATACTACAACCATAGATAAATAAAGAAGAAATGGAGTCAGCAGAGTATGACCAGACAAACAAATGGCCTAACAAGTTTTTGTGTTGAAGTATATTAAGGATGCGGGGAGGAGGTAAGAAAGGGGGGGAAAAATCAGGGGAGGTGGAGCAGCAGGAGGAATGGCAAGCAGTCGTGGAGATAGAAATATTTACGTAAAATGTGTGTGAAATAAATACTCTTTTAAAAGGATTCATAAAAATCTCTCGTCTTAATAATAATAATGGAAAATAATTTAAAGTCAAGGATATTAAGGCATTAATTGTCCACTGTGCCTTTAAGCTGTAATGCCTGTGTCTGTTCTTTAGTCAAAGTTGACAGAAACCAGTCAAAAGTTAACACTGCTTGGCCAGTAGCCAACATGTTGCTGCAGACACAAAGGGGAAGTGACTTCCCTAGCCTGTGTTTGTGAAAAGGGGAAACAGGCGAAGCGATTTGCTTTTAACCTAAATTTGGCTTAATGACATTACAAATTTGCTGCCCATAAACCAATGGTAATTCCCTTATTTTAATAATGTATTTTGAACAGAGTCAGTTGAAAGTATTTTAGTCCTATATGAGCATCTAATTTAGTATCCTTTAAAAATATTAATAAGTTGTAAGGTTCAGAATCTTTTTTAAATGAGGCTATGCCAGATAAAGGGTAAAACAAACCCGCCCTCACTAATCTTCTAAACTGCAAAATATGGTGGGGGGGGAAGGGGAAAAGGCAGAAAAAAGGAACAAAGGTAAAACCTTAGGTAAAATTAAAATATTAAGTATTGTTCTGTTGCTTGAATATCTGTATTGGCTGGACTGCTAGCTACAGAACGAGTTGGGTTCAAATTTTTGGTTGTTAATAAACATACCCTTGATTTTAGTAATTGGTTATAGGTATCCAGTCAATTATAATTCAGGACACACCCCCTGTGGTCATGATAAAGGAAATGAACAATGTAGAACTTTTCTGTTTTACACAGGAATCATTCTTTTAAGGAAGCATTGAAGACTCACTGAAGCCTCTAACAAAAACCAAAAAAAATATAAAAATAAAATGTAGTAGCCACTGCTACCCACAATATAACAGTCATTCCTCAAAATAAAAATATCCAGACTTATTTCTTGCAATTTTTCTTTTAGGTCTCCTAAGTGAATAAAGCATGTGTTAATATCCCTTTTAAAATTTTTATATAGGATATGAATAGTCAGGGAAGACACCTTTTGGCTCTTAACTAAACTATTTAATTTTTATAGCTAAATTAAGGTGTAATCTAGCTAAAAGCAGGTTGTTAACTCAAGTAGGTTTTTCTTGATATCATTCTGTTTAAAAATGGACAAATTTCCAGTGCCTGTTTGCCTTATTGATCAATGCTGCTGTGAACTAAGTCAAGGGTAATTAACGATTTTAAGCCTGAGGTTTATTGGCTGTGTCCTAAACCAAGAGTTCTCACTTATTTGCTTGTGCCCCTCTTTGTGTCTGTAGTCATTTTTACTCTCTCTCTCTCTCTCTCTCTCTCTCTCTCTCCAGGCGACGGCCAGCAGCTGCCACTCTCTGGCTGTCCAGCTCTGAAGGCAGAGCGGAGAGCAGCGGCTGGTGCCCAGCTCTGAAGGCAGCGCTGCCAGAAGCAGCCACAGCGCAGAAGTCAGGGTAGCAATACCATCCCACTCTTACTTCTCCGATGCTGGCGGTGGTGGGTGCTGCCTTCTGAGCTGGGTGCCCAGCCAGCAGCTGCTGCACTCCAGCCACCCAGCTCTGAATGCGCTCAGTAATTTTTTCCTCACACGTTCCCAGAATACATTCTGAGCCCGCCCGCTTGAGAACCTCTGCCCTAAACAGCAATGTTTAATCCATTGATTGTGGTTTGTTTTGTGTTTTTAACTTTGTTTTCTAATATATTTTGTTTATGTATAATAATGTTGGGATAATTTGTTCCTTGGTTATGTTTTTTTGTCATGTGACTGTTGGGTTTGTTTTTTTTTAAATTGTGGGGTTTTGTGTTGCAGCAAACATTTTTGTGTGCGAAACTATGAAAGAAAAATATTAAACTTTTTTGTGGTACCACTCTCTTTCAGTATTCTAATTAGGTTGTAACCACCATTGGTAGATTATTATAATGCACCAGTGGTAGTTCAGTTCCTTTGCAAATGCTAGTAATAAATACAGGTCTATTTGCCTCAATAAATAATGTAATTATAACTGTTTCCATGGGCAGCGGGTAGGGGAGGCTGGGGGACGCTGTGCCTCCCCAAACAGCCAGGCATGGCCCTGCCCACACTCTGCCCCCAGGGCCCTGCTTTGGTGGTACCACTGGGCTCCAGGGGCTTGGCCACGCTGCCCACCTTCCTGGGGCTGGGGGGGAAGGGGCTGTGGCAGTGCTGCCACGCGTTCTCTCTCCTGGCGCTGTGGGGCTGGGGGGGCCTGCGGGCACTAGCCAGCCTGGGGCAGAGGCCAGTGGCCTTGGGGGGCTCTGGGGGTGCATGGAAGGGACGGGGCCTTGGGCGGAAGGGGCAGGGCTGGGGGGGGTAGCCTCCCCCAGCCAGCGGTTCACATGCTGCCTATGTTTGTTTCTAGTGTTGATGTGGGACTTGTTAAATAATGTGGCAGAACCCAGGCTAGAATGTGTAAGATCATTAAAAGCAAACTACGGCAACATTAATGTTATAGCATTAATTTATAGCAACAATGTTTTACAATGTCATCATGTACATCATTTGGTTATCTGTGTTATAAATTGTTAAACATAATCAAATGAATGCAAATATAAAAAATCAGGTCCCAGCTAAGTATAATAATGAGGTCAAAAGAACCTAAAGTCACTTTGTTTTATTGCGTTACAGCCTGTGTGGCAATATTGTTGTATCAACAGAACAGTAAGGGCAATGTACATCCTTACTATGAATAGATTATTTTGATATTTTAAGCCTGGAATTCTAATTTTAAAACAAACCAAATGAAAGTGGAGGAAGGTTTCTCTCCCTTCCCCCCCCCTCCCCCCCCCCGTCCCCCAACCCCTGAGTTCACTGTGTGCCTGTGAGAGAAGAACAGCATCTCTGAAAGGGCACCATCCTGGGTGACCTGGGAAGAGAGAAATAATGCCATGGGCTTTTTTCTTCCTGCTCCTTCAGATGTGGGAAGAAGATGTTAGAGGGCTTCCCCTTTTGTTGAGACAGAGCTTTTCTCTGCTTGTTCTTTTAATCTGACCAGTTGGGTGCTATTTGGAAAATCTGAGCCCTGGCGATCAATCCTTGCCTTCCCTGATTTTTGGCAGACTGCTAGGAGAAAACTGGAGCGGGTGATTTCTCAGCTAGCAGGGGGTGAATCTCTTACACAGACAGCTCTTCTGCCAAACCTGAGTTAGAGCTTTGAACAAAATAGGCTATTGATGCAACCAGCCTGCAATGAGAATCGGCTGGGCAGCCCCTTTGGCATTGCGGATAGGGGCAGGTGCCTCTGCATGTGATTGAAATCTGAGGCTAAAGTGTAGAAGTCCCAGTCTGTGCTTTCCTGTGATATAGTCCTGCTAAATTCTCCGCCTCCCCACGGGATCCCCTAGTAAAACTGGAAGTCAGGAATCAATATTTCTAATGGGGAAAAAATGGAAAAAAAATCAAGCATCGTAAACAAACAGCCAATTTTCCCTTTCCAGTCATCTTTCATTTTCCATCCCAAGCAGACCTTCAGCTGTGCTCCCTTCACTTCCAGTGAAATGCTTTTCCTATAAAACAGACAATTTCCATTGGGAACTTTCCATGTGTGGTTTCCTGCCCACCGGGTTGCTTTGGTGAAATCTGAGGTCAGTGGGCTCGCATGGCGTGCTGTGGCTGTGAGGAGCTGAAACAGGAAATGTTTTCCCCACTCAGATATCTTAGAGATGTTGTAAAACGTGCCTCAAAAAATGACTTGATGCATCAACTCCAGTGCCAGCTTATTTGGAGTTATTCACTTCTGGGAATGGGACCTCTCTCTCTCTATTTATTTATTTATTTATTTGTGGGAGTGGGTGGGGTGCAGGCAGAAAGGCTAGTTTTGGAGCTTTAGGCAGAACTGCTCAAAATGGGTCTCCCCCTCCGACCCCCATGGAAAATTTCCAAACAATGACAAGATTGTTGTTTTTGTTCAAACTGCTTTGAACTCTGAAATATTTTTTTTTTTTTTGATGGAAAAGTGCAATTTTTCCTTTATTTTGATCGGGAAAAATCCCAGTCTTTTAAAATGTTTTATCTTTCCATTGGGAGGAGGGAATTTTGTTGACTAAATGGGGAGTCTAAACTTTCTCACTTTTTTTTTTTAAATTGGAAAAAACAGTAAATTGCTACTTTGCTATTTGATGTCATTTAAAGAGAATTAAAATGGAAGTGGTACTTTAAAACTTTCATTCTTTTGCTTTTTAAACATTCTCTCACTTTAAGTTTAAAAATAAAATCTAGAGAAAATGGGCCAGCTAATGATGGGGAATTTAAAAACAAAGCATGCATTTTCTGACTATTTTGAAAGGAAATTTTTTTTAAATACTGAAAATATTGCTTTCCCCCCTAAAAGTATCAGAGGGGTAGCCGTGTTAGTCTGTATTCACAAAAACAACATGGAGTCCAGTGGCACCTTAAAGACTAACAGATTTTATTTGGGCATAAGCTTTCGGGGGTAAAAAACCAGGTTTTTTTTTTTACCCACAAAAGCTTATGCCCAAATAAATGTTAGTCTTTAAAGTGCCACAGGACTCCCCCTGAAAGTGTTAGTTTAGAATTAAAAAAATAAAAAAATTGTGTGTGTGTGAAAGGTTTAGTTGGATGAAAACTTTTGTGTGTGGTAAGAGGTGTGTGAGCAGTTCTAGGTGTTGCCTTAGTTCACCCAGCAGCAGAGTGTCTGTGCTGGGATGTGCTCTTGGGAGAGGTCTGTGCCATGGTTACTGTAAGCCCATCAGCCACGCTCTGCTGGGACAGGCAGGTTACAGACTGCCAATTCGACTAGTATGTTGTCTTGTGTTTCAGAGGGTCTGTCTTCACTGCTCTTACCCAGATGTTGTACCCCCTGTCCATACACACAAAATCCTCTCTCCTGAGCTCTGTAGGTGTTTTAAACACAGGCGGGTTAAAGTCCTGGTGCTGCTTTCATTCAGGCTGCTAACCTGCCCCCTTTGCAGTGAGGACGCAGGTTAACCACTGCAGTGCTGATAGTCCTCCAGTGCCTTTCCACAATGCCCCCATGGGCCCAGAAGGTCAGAAAAATTGTCTCACAATGCACTGGGGGGGAAAAAAATCATAGAGCAGCTCAGTTTGCTGCAGCACAAAGCACCGTGGGATATGTCTCCTGCAGTCCTAACCCTTGTGGGGGAGGGCAGCACCCATCAGGACACAGCCACCACAATGCAAAGCCTGACTTGAGTTACTAACACTGGGACTGGGCTCAGACCTTGGGGCTCCCCCGCCGTGAAGACACACCCCTTGACCATCGTGTTCCAGTGTGTCACGACACCTAGAGCTACGGACAAAGGTAGGAGCCAGGCCTGCAAAGCCTCATGCATGGGAGTCGTCTCATTGCACACACTGAGACCACAGGTCTGACCAAAGCTCTGTTAAATCTTTCCAGCAACCTTCAATAGATCAGACCCTCGCAGTGGGTGCTACTCACTGGAATCAGAAGCTGGCTCCAGCTGGTAATCTCACTCTCGAGGGAGATAAAATCATCTACAGCCCATTGTCACACAAGTGTTTTTTAAAAATGTTTTCTTAAAAAATCAACTCAGGAAATTCCTAGCCTGCTCTTTAGTCACAAGACCCTCACAGCATCCCTGTGAGACTGGGAACGACATGTATTCATCCCCTGGAGTGCAGCCTATGTCATAAAGATTTCATCTGTTGGTTATGTCCCCGGGATAGCCCAGCAAAGCACTTTTATTGCTGAACTGAGTTGTTTTAAGACTGGCTCAGAGAAAGGGGCAGTGAAAGGCCCAAGGAGCACAATATAGTCAGCTAATATAGCTTATAAATAGGGCCCTACCACATTCACAGCTGTCAAAAACATAACACGGACCGTGAAATCTGGTCTTTTGTGTACTTTTACCTATGTTATAAAAGTACCCTATACAGAAGTACACAGCTTTTCCCAAACTGGGGGCCGCAACCCAAAAGGGGGTTGCAAGGCTATTGTAGGGAGGTCACAGTGTTGTCACCCTCACTGCCGTGCTCTGGCTGGCGGCAGCGCTGCTTTCAGAGCTGGGTGCATAGCCAGCGCCTGCTGCTCTGTGGCCACCCTCTACAATAGCCTTGCGACCCCCTTTAGTTAGGGACCTCCAGTTTGAGAAACGCTGAATCTTAAGGGCTTTGCATGTTTATATTTTGCTCTTTTTAAATACATATTCATGTTTGTTACAACACCGTGAAATTTAAGATTTAAATACCTGAAACCGTGCTATTCAAGATTTTTTAAAATGCGATGATTGTGCAAGTTATGAAAATGGACCATGAATTTGGTAAGGTCCTAGCTATTGGGCTTGAAGCTGCATTTAATTAACGGAAGTCCTGTGGACGGTGGTACGCAGGAGATCAGACTACACCGTTACAATGTTCTGACCTAAAACGCTATGAAAGGGGCACTGTCCATTTAAAAATTAGGCTGACAGTTTATTTAAAAACTTCTTCCAATGGGCTGTGGCCACACCAAATTGCTAAGAACAATCCCAACAGCATTCTGCAGGTGTAAGATTGCACAATGCATATACGCCTTGAAAATGGGGCTGCCACTTCTCGACCATTTCCCCATTAGGGCTCGCCTGGGATGCAGCATGTGGGTGGCAATGGACGTGGAGGATACATTCACTGTGCTTCTAAAACTGTCTCCCATGGTTTTATCAGCCCCTCCTCCCCCAAAAACCCCAAGCTGTCAAAGAAACATGGAGTCAGACTCAAAATATCACAAAATCGGTTTAAAAACTCATTAGATTTAATAAAATAAAATAAATTAACACAGAGTGATTTGCCCTTTGGCATTGTAGCCAATAGGGTTTGAGTTTCCTTGATTTTTCTCTCCGGTCATTGGGCTAGACCCAGATTTTCTTTTTATATATAAAAACAGAGCTGGGGCTTTAAGAGACAAGACCACAGACCACCAGAGTTGGTCACAGAACCTTTCTTCTCATTTTAACTCCATACAGAGGGAGATTTTTAGAGCTTCTTTTACACTCCCTCAGCTCAGGGCCCAATTTGAGAGTTTAAAATTCACCCAACTCTCCCTTCCTGTTGCCTGCCAAGATTTCAGCCTCCTCTCTCCCCCCGTCCCCCTTCCCGAGAAAGAGATGTCTGTGCTTTCATTTTACATGCCAGCCACTTGCTCTGCCAGCTCCGGTCCCGCGGTGCCAGAAATGCCTTCGTGCTGCCAGTCCTCTCTGAGCTGTTAGTGCATCCCACGCCAGGCCAGCTTCTCCTCTGCTGCCTAAGTGTGAGCCTATGGCATTGGCATTAGTTCCCTCCTGCACATTGATGGGGTTTCACACCCAGTTAGTGGAAAACCAGCTGAATGCATGTCTAGAGAAGCCAGCCCGGACCCTACTGTACAGTGATGGGGCTCCTCAAAGTCTGTTCCCCCCGTGAGCCATCCCTGCCCCTATCACGCAGTGACATCAGAGGGTTCCCCTGCTGTCTGCGCTTCCGTGTGACTGGTATGTGATTGGGGCCGGTTTCCCCCTTCCCTGGGGCCAGTGCATGTTTGGGGCCAGCTCTCCCCTTCCTCGTGGCCAGTGTATGTTTGGGGCTGGCTCTCCCCTTCCCTGTGGCCAGCATGTGTTTGGGGCCGGCTCTTCCGTTCCCCGTGGCCAGCACGTGTTTGGGGCTGGCTCTCTCCTTCCCCATGGCCAGCACATGTTTGGGGCTGGCTCTCTTCTTCCCCATGGCCAGCACGTGTTTGGGGCTGGTTCTCCCCTTTCCTGTGGCCAGCGCGTGTTTGGGGGCATCTCCCTCTTTCCCCATGGCCAGTGCATGTTTGGGGCCAGCTCTCCCCTTCCCTGTGGCCAGCGTGTCTTTGGGGCTGGCTCCCCCCTGCCCTGTGGCAAGTGCGTGTTTGGGGTTGGCTCCCCCCTTCCCCATGGCAAGTGCATATTTGGGGCTAGCTCTCCCCTTCCTCGTGACCGGTGTGTGTTTAGGGCCAGCTCTCCCCCGCCCTGTGGCCAGTGCATGTTCAGGGCCGGCTCTCCCTTTCCCCGTGGCCAGTGCGTGTTGAGGGTTGGCTCTCCCCTTTCCCATGGCCAGTGCATGTTCAGGGTTGGCTCTCCCCTTTCCCGGGGCCAGTGTGTGCTTGGAGCTGGCTCTTCCCTGCCTCATGGCCAGCGTGCATTTGGGAGTGGTTCTCCCCTTCTCCACAGCTGATGTGTGGTTTGTTGCTACTTTGTCCTTCCCTGCCCTCAGTGCATCTTTCAAAGCGGCTCGCTCCTCATGCACAGCTGGTGCATGTGGAGTCGGTGCTCTCTTCTCCCGCACGGCTGGCCTGTCTCTGTCCTCTCCTGTGCCCAGCCTGTTTATGAGGGCAGCTCTCAACGCACCCAGCCCAAGTGTGGAGGTTACCCTTTCCTTCCCTGTGGCCAGCATGTCCTTTGTTGCCAGCATGCGTTTGGGGGCAGCTATCTTTTCCGTGGCCAAAGCAACTTTCTGAGCTGCTTTGTCCTTCTCCCCCTTTGAACCCACTTCGTGGGTGGTGCTATCCTTCCCCACGGTGGATGCATCTTTCAGGGCTGCTCTTTCCTCCCCTGGAGCTGCTCCATTTTGGGGCGTGGCAATCCTCTCACTGAGCCCAGGAGTGGGGGCAGCTCTCTCCTCCCCCATGGCTGCCCCATTTTTGGGGCTGGTTCTCTCCACTGCTGTGACTGGTGTTTTTCTGGGGGCAGCTCTATTCTTGGTGCAGGGGCTCGCGTGGGTGCGTCGGTGTTTGACCAGGTGTGAGGCCTGGCTGAAGCACTTGCCGCACTCAGAGCAGGCGTAGGGGCGCTCACCTGTGTGGAGGCGCCGGTGCTGCACCAAGGTGGAGCGGTCACTGAAGCGCTTAGTGCAGACGCTGCACTCGTAGGGTCGCTCGCCGGTGTGGGTGCGCTGGTGGATGATGAGGTTGGAGCTGTGGTGGAAGCTCTTGCCGCACTCGAAGCAGGCGTAGGGCTTCTGGCCCAGGTGGATCTTGCTGTGGGTCAGGAGGTTGGAGCTCTGCGAGAAGGCGCGGCCACACTCCCCGCACTGGTAGGGCCGCTCCCCGGTGTGGGTACGCTGGTGCACGATCAGGTTGGACTGCAGCCGGAAGCTCTTCTCACACACCAGGCACTGGAAAGGCTTCTCTCCCGTGTGGACGCGCCGGTGCCGCTGCAGGTCCGAGCTCTGCCTGAAGTTCTGACTACACAAGGGGCACTGGTAGGACTTCTCAGAGGGGGGCAGGCTCTTGCTGGGAGGGGAAACTTGCTCTGCTGGCTTCTTGCTGCAGGACTTAGCCAGGGATGGCAGATGGGGCAGCTGGATAGGGGGAGTCTGTTCCCTGCGTACAGGAGGGGGTGGCTGTTCCCTGTGCATGGGGGAGAGAGGCTGTTCTCTGCTCAGGGGAGGGGGCAACAGTTCCCTGTGCATGGGAGGGACAGGCTGTTCCTGGCGCAGGGGTGGGGGCGGCTGTTTCCTGCGTACAGGAAGGAAAGGCTTTTGCATGCACACAGAAGGAAGCAGCTGTTGCATGGACATGGGACAGGTGGGGAGCTGCTGTTTCCCACCCTCAGAGGGGGCTTCTGGCTCTTCTCTGTCCAGAGACGGTTTCTTTCTCTTCCGGCCAGGGCTCTGGGGCACTTTCCTCTTGGGCCATCTTGGTGAGGCCTTGGGTGTTGGAGCTGCTTTGACAGGTGCCTCCGCCTCCCCGTGGTGCAGCACAGCCAGCTCCTCAGCGTCCAGCTCCCTCCCGGTGTCTGCGGGGACCAAGAGAGAAGTGGTGCATGAGCCGGGCCCCAGGTGCAGGGGGAAGCCAGCAGAGGGATCTAAACTAACACTGGCTGGAAAGTGGAATTCAAAGTTCACAAAAATATTCAAAAAGAAAAGGAGTACTTGTGGCACCTTAGAGACTAACAAATTTATTAGAGCATAAGCTTTCGTGAGCTACAGCTCACTTCATCGGATGCATTTGGTGGAAAAAACAGAGGAGAGATTTATATACACACACACAGAGAACATGAAACAATGGGTTTATCATACACACTGTAAGGAGAGTGATCACTTAAGATAAGCCATCACCCACAGCAGGGGGGGGAAAGGAGGAAAACCTTCCATGGTGACAAGCAGGTAGGCTAATTCCAGCAGTTAACAAGAATATCAGAGGAACAGTGGGGGGTGGGGTGGGGGGGAGAAATACCATGGGGAAATAGTTTTACTTTGTGTAACGACTCATCCATTCCCAGTCTCTATTCAAGCCTAAGTTAATTGTATCCAGTTTGCAAATTAATTCCAATTCAGCAGTCTCTCGTTGGAGTCTGTTTTTGAAGCTTTTTTGTTGAAGTATAGCCACTCTTAGGTCTGTGATCGAGTGACCAGAGAGATTGAAGTGTTCTCCAACTGGTTTTTGAATGTTATAATTCTTGACGTCTGATTTGTGTCCATTCATTCTTTTACGTAGAGACTGTCCAGTTTGGCCAATGTACATGGCAGAGGGGCATTGCTGGCACATGATGGCATATATCACATTGGTAGATGCGCAGGTGAACGAGCCTCTGATAGTGTGGCTGATGTGATTAGGCCCTATGATGGTATCCCCTGAATAGATATGTGGACAGAGTTGGCAACGGGCTTTGTTGCAAGGATAGGTTCCTGGGTTAGTGGTTCTGTTGTGTGGTGTGTGGTTGCTGGTGAGTATTTGCTTCAGATTGGGGGGCTGTCTGTAAGCAAGGACTGGTCTATCTCCCAAGATCTGAGAGAGCGATGGCTCGTCCTTCAGGATAGGTTATAGATCCTTGATGATGCGTTGGAGAGGTTTTAGTTGGGGGCTGAAGGTGATGGCTAGTGGCGTTCTGTTGTTTTCTTTGTTGGGCCTGTCCTGTAGTAGATGACTTCTGGGTACTCTTCTGGCTCTGTCAATCTGTTTCTTCACTTCAGCAGGTGGGTATTGTAGTTGTAGGAATGCATGATAGAGATCTTGTAGGTGTTTGTCTCTGTCTGAGGGGTTAGAGCAAATGCGGTTATATCGTAGCGCTTGGCTGTAGACAATGGATCGAGTGGTATGATCTGGATGAAAGCTAGAGGCATGTAGGTAGGAATAGCGGTCAGTAGGTTTCCGATATAGGGTGGTGTTTATGTGACCATCGCTTATTAGCACCGTAGTGTCCAGGAAGTGGATCTCTTGTGTGGACTGGTCCAGGCTGAGGTTGATGAGCCATCGCTCTCTCAGATCTTGGGAGATAGACCAGTCCTTGCTTACAGACAGCCCCCCAATCTGAAGCAAATACTCACCAGCAACCACACACCACACAACAGAACCACTAACCCAGGAACCTATCCTTGCAACAAAGTCCGTTGCCAACTCTGTCCACATATCTATTCAGGGGATACCATCATAGGGCCTAATCACATCAGCCACACTATCAGAGGCTTGTTCACCTGCGCATCTACCAATGTGATATATGCCATCATGTGCCAGCAATGCCCCTCTGCCATGTACATTGGCCAAACTGGACAGTCTCTACGTAAAAGAATGAATGGACACAAATCAGACGTCAAGAATTATAACATTCAAAAACCAGTTGGAGAACACTTCAATCTCTCTGGTCACTCGATCACAGACCTAAGAGTGGCTATACTTCAACAAAAAAGCTTCAAAAACAGACTCCAACGAGAGACTGCTGAATTGGAATTAATTTGCAAACTGGATACAATTAACTTAGGCTTGAATAGAGACTGGGAATGGATGAGTCATTACACAAAGTAAAACTATTTCCCCATGGTATTTCTCCCCCCCACCCCACCCCCCACTGTTCCTCTGATATTCTTGTTAACTGCTGGAATTAGCCTACCTGCTTGTCACCATGGAAGGTTTTCCTCCTTTCCCCCCCTGCTGTGGGTGATGGCTTATCTTAAGTGATCACTCTCCTTACAGTGTGTATGATAAACCCATTGTTTCATGTTCTCTGTGTGTGTGTATATAAATCTCTCCTCTGTTTTTTCCACCAAATGCATCCGATGAAGTGAGCTGTAGCTCACGAAAGCTTATGCTCTAATAAATTTGTTAGTCTCTAAGGTGCCACAAGTACTCCTTTTCTTTTTGCGAATACAGACTAACACGGCTGCTACTCTGAAACCTAAAAATATTCAAGTTTTTGGAAAAAAGTTTGTCCCGAATTGGGACAAAAAACCCAAAAACTGGAAATTTCCCCAACTTGGACCCTGCAACACTTCCTTTGGGACACACCGAGCTGCAGGAACGTTTCTGTGTGTGAAATGAAAAGTGCTCCCTGGGATTCCCAACTGCCTGTCCAGGCAGGTGCCGTGGAGTCAGGAGCGCCTGGGAGCCCTGGCTCCAGGGTAGCCACCAGGCCAGCTGCTGAGGGCCCTGGGAGTTTGGGAGTCGGGTATCCCAGTGCTTCCAGGCTCCTGGTGCCTCTGTAGTTCAGAAACCCCAGGCCAGGGGCAGCCCTCCTGGTGAGCTGCTGAAGTGCTGGGGAGGGGTGAGCTGGCGAGACACCAGGCAGGTTTCTGTCAGTCCCTGGCCTGCTTTCAGCCCAAATTCTGTCAGAACTGAGATGTTTCAAATTTGGCAAATCGTCATTTTGTGATGGAAAAAATCTCCAGCCAGCTCCAAAGTAACCCCGTTATCTAAACCAGGGCAAACTGCCACCTGGAGGTGCCTACTTTGATTTACCCTTAACCTGTTACCATGTGTATGGAACTGAACCAAAACAAGCCTGGTTAAAACCAGAACAAGGACGTCCTCACAGCCCAGTACAGCTGTTTAACAGACATGGGTTATATTAAAGTGTCTGTCTATCTCTGGTATTGACAGGCCCCACCACCATAGTATGCAAGTTCCTCACAATCCTTAATGTGTTTATCCACATGCACGCCTAGGAGGCAGGGCAGGGCTGTTATCCCCAGTGTACAGATGGGAACTGACACACACAGGATCTAAGTGACGTGCCCAAGGTCACGCAGGGAGTCTGTGGCAGAACCCAAATTGGACAGAGTGCAGCTTGGGGAACCAGGAATTCATGGTTCTGCCTCCCCCATGGTTCAGTGGATCTGACCATGGGGAGGGACTGCGGGAGCTCCTGGCTCTGTGGCTAAGCTCTGCCTACCCCGTGGCTCAGCAGATGCAGCCAGGGGGCATTGTCCTGGGAGCTTGTGGCTGGGATCCCAGGATTTTGCTTTCTGAGCTGGCTGATTCATCCCTCACCTGTTGGGACGTCCCTCTGGGTCTCCTGCTTCTCAGGGGCTGGGGGATCTGGGATGCATGGCTCCTCCTCTCGCTCCAGCTGAGAGATCAGGGCGGGTTTGCGAACTGGAAAGCCTGCCCATAGGGAAGAGAAAAGAAGCCATCAGGGCACAGTCAACGAGCCCCAGGGCTTGCTACAAAGATCCCTCTCTGCTGGGGAGGGGCAATGGGGAAGTTGTACGGCCAGTGGGAGGAGGGGCAGGCACAACCCCAATGATGACAACTCTGAAACCACAGAGACAGACCAGAGCACTGTCCACTGGAGCAGGAACCCCAAGCTCACACACGCAGGGAATACAGGCAATGCATGCGGATGTACTCGGACAGGGACTAGGCCCTTTTAGGAACTCTGGGGTGGAGTCACAGGTTCGAGGGCCAACAGGGCCCACTCTGACCAGACGGTTTGGCCTCCTGCACTGAGCTTGTTGGGAAAAATTCTACAAAGAAAAGGTTCCTTTGGAAAATGTCATTTCAACTTAAGGAAATTTTTCACAAAAACAAATAATTTTCAAAATGAAAATTTTTTGGAAAATGTAATTTAGGAAAATTCAAAACAGAAATTTGGTTTACATTTTTACATTCTTTTCATGACATGTCTCTCAGAGAGGCGCCTCATAGGACATAGATCAGAGTCTCTTCTGTTTGTGCTGTGGTTGTTTATTTATTTATTTTTTCTATTACTGTAGTGCCCTAGGAGCCCCACTCATGGAGCAGGACCCTATTGCACCAAGTGCTGAACACCATACAACAAATAGACAATTTGTACCTGAAAAAGCTCACAATCTAGTACATGACAAGAGACAACAGATCTATACAGATAGACAGAGGAATACAAGGAAACAAGGAGGCAACATTATCTAAATAGACAAGACACAAGGTTGGGAAAGGGGTAAAACTGAGATAACAATGTGATGGCAGGCAATGTATTGATAGTTCTATGATAGATTCATCACAGGCCCTGGTTTCCATGGGGGGAATTCAATCACCCTGACGTCTGCTGGGAGAGCAATACAGCAGTGCACAGACAATCCAGGAAGTTTTTGGAGAGTGTTGGGGACAACTTCCTGGTGCAACCAACTAGGGGCCATGCTCCTCTTGACCTGCTGCTCACAAAAAGGGAAGAATTGGTAGGGGAAGTAGAAGTGAGTGGCAACCTGGGCAGCAGAGATCATGAGATGGTTGAGTTCAGGATCCTGACAAAAGGAAGAAAGGAGAGCAGCAGAATACAGACCCTGGACTTCAGAAAAGCAGACTTAGACTGCCTTAGGGAACTGATGGGCAGGATCCCCTGGGAAGCTAATATGAGAGGGAAAGGAGTCCAGGAGAGCTGGTTGTATTTTAAAGATGCCTGATTGAGGGCGCAGGAACAAACCATCTCCTCATCCTTCTTTTTTAGGTATTACTTTGTCTTAAGGAGGTAATTCAAGCATCTGTGCTGATCACTCCAGATCCCAGCAAACCGCATCACTTAAAAAGGTCTTTGAGTGCAATTGCACTTGCAACAGTAGCTTCTAAAGAGTCATGGAAAAATTTAGGCCAATAGCCTATGCTCTAAAAGAACGAGCCTAGTGGAACTTAAATATTCCACTTGTGAAAAATATTTATTGGTCATCAGCTGGACAACCAAGCATTTTGCATTTTTAATTGGTTTAAACACAATAGCTCTACATTTCACACACACCGCTCTCCAGTCCTTGCTTTCTAGTCAAATCAAGGATGGACAGGTGTCTAATGCTCACCTAGCACACTGGACTTCGTTATTGCATGACAAAGGTATAAACATAACTCCAGCATGGACCCTATCTCCCCTGCTGGATGCTCTGTTGTATTCTGGGAACCCTCATGTGTGCCCAGATGTTAATCCAGGGAAAATCTGAAACCAGATTTTCACATCGATAGCTCCCAAAATAAAAATCACAGAAACTTATTATGATCAGGAGAAACCAATATCTTCTTGTTATTGATCCACTCTCCAAATGGGTGAAAGCATTTCTCCTTAAGGCAAATGCTGCTTTAGCCACAACAACAAAACGTGGTGAAACAAGTCTTCTCTCATTGGAAACTCCCCGCTAGGGTAGAGTCCGGCAGAGGAACACATTTTACTGGGCAAGTGTTCCAAAGATGTTTACAGTTGTTGGGAGTGCCACAAAATTGCACATTTCATATAGATCTCAATCATCAGGAATGCTAACGAGAACAAGTTGCACCATCAAACGAATGCTGCGGAAACTGGTAGATGCCAATGGATGCAGTTGGAATACCCTGATTCCACTCATTTTAATGGCACTCAGGGCAACTCCCACTGCTTCCACAGATCATACACCCTTTGAAGTGTTGACTGGGCAAACCACGTGAATGCCAAAGCATCTTTTGTGCCATACCAGTGGCACTCAGCTAGAGGAAGTCAAACTGAAAACCTATGTGCAAGCATTAAAAAACTTGCAAGAGAACCCGATTTAAATCGGGTTCTCTTGCAGGTAGCTATCAAATTGGGAAAATCCAAACAGAAGGCAAAGGTTTATTTTAATAAAGGAGAAAGAGAGAATGCTTGGGAAATTGGAGATCAGGTGGTAATATGCTGTATCAGAACACAATTTAAGTAACCAGTGAACTGGGCCACATTATATTATCAATAGACTCAGTTTCCTCTGTATAAAGAATCAGAAACAAAAAAAGGTAGATAAATTCTATCATGTTAATAGAATTAAAGTTGTACCTGAAAAGAAATATTTCTCCACAAGCAGAAGAATCAGAGATGTTGACAACAAAAGAGGAAGTAAAGGATCAGAGAAAGCCAGCCCAATAGAGTGAAAAGAAAAAAATGCATGTCTTAAGAACTTTGATGCTGTATTATTGCCTTAATACTGCACTTCAAACCAAACAGACTGTTCCAGTACAACAAGAACCAAGAATAGTCAAGGCAAATCAAAATTTTATGTTGGAACTAACCTCAAACTTGCCTGTTGAGCAGGATGCAATTATAACAGTGATCTGGGCTCAAGAACGGATAAAACCAGATTAAGATGTGAAAGATCAACTTTCAAACACTTTTCAACTGAAATTTTCTTCAAATGGAATTATCAGCCAGCACAAGGACAATTTATAATTACGACTTGGGTTAAAATATGGTTTTCAGCATGAACTAATAGTACAACTTTGAAAATACATAAGGTACAAAGTCATACATCAGGTCTGTATAGATTGGGGTATGGTTAGCATTGAAGGATAAGTGAAAGTTTGTATTGTGGAAAGGATTTTCCACTGAAGATCCAAAAACAAAGAAATTTAGTTAGTCAAATACTTCTTCCAACCACTCATAACAAATGTTATCAAAAAGTAAAAAAGTAATAGATAAGAAACTTGTTCTTAAATACAACATAAAAGGGAAAGAATACATGCCTTATGTAGATTGGGGAAAAACATCTCTCCCTTAATTAAGAAATCCAGGGAGGAGGATATAAAACATATTACAAGTGAAGTTAAATCTTCACCAATAAGTGATGGAATCCCATATGGATTATGGAAAACCAAAACCAAAAGTCAAAGCTCAGTAAAAACTGAAGCATCGACCAAAATTATAAATATAAGGAGAATATAAAGCTTGTAGCTAAATTAAGTCTTCGGGTATTGTAAAAGTTAATAAATATTTTAAAGTAAAGGTACAAGCCACAGTAGTGAAAAAGACCATTATTCACAGAACCTTGTGAAGTGTTCAGTTTGCAAGAAGGCCCTGTTAGTGGTCTCACAGCTATGTCTATACCAGGGTATTAATTAATCAAGTTCAGTTTATTCATATCCCTGTTGTATGAAATGTATCTAATTGGTAAATAAGTGAATTTAGTTATTGTAAAGATATTAAGCTTGCAACTTTCTTTTCAGTACTTCTCATTGATAAGGTTAGTTTTGAACAGTATCACAGATTTATTAGTTCAGAGGTGCTAATTTGAAATAAGGTTAATGTTAAAAGAATCATAAGGCATATCAGTTATGTGATTAAAAAAAGAAGCTAAAAAAGTAATTAACCCCATGTTAAAGGAATTAAAGGTTTAGCAAAATAAAAAAAAATTATGGTGTATAATATGCAGGAAATAACCAAATTGTTTAATGAAACTCAAAATAAGATTGATCAATTGATAAAATATAATAATGATCAGGGAAAAATCATTACCTTGGAAAAAAGAAAAGGAGTACTTGTGGCACCTTAGAGACTAACAAATTTATTAGAGCATAAGCTTTCGTGAGCTGTACGAAAGCTTATGCTCTAATAAATTTGTTAGTCTCTAAGGTGCCACAAGTACTCCTTTTCTTTTTGCGAATACTGACTAACACGGCTGCTACTCTGAAACCTAACTTGGAAAAGAAATTATTTGTTCATTATATGGTGAATATGTAATAGACACTATTAATAATACCTATTAGTTCTTGGAACTAAGAAAAGTACCCAAATTAATCAGAGATCAACAAATTTTGAATTGGTATTGTCCACATTGTATTCAAAACATGGAGGAGAGAAAATCGAATGCCAAACCAAATATATTTAAAAAAAAAAAATCTTTTGGTTCAAATAGAAACTTGGGATCTGTGACATTTTACAATCCATATGTCTTGTTCACAGTATCATTGCTCATATTCAATCCAGATAAGGATGTATGTGATCAGTTGGCTTTCCATTCCATAGGCCACCTAGAAGATGACATCTATAAGAAACAAATGCAAGTACCTCCACTGGTGGTGTATCACCAAAATGCCCAGACATGGAAAGTCCCATGGATTGCTTACTGTTCTCAAAAGGTGCATCAGTGGATCTGTAGGTATAACGTGTTTGAGGTAACAACTCCACTATGTGACCAGCTGGAAAGATATCAACGCAATGCACACTGGTATCATGCCCAGTGCAACTAATCAAATAGAAATCTTTTACGAAATGTGTGACCTATAGCAAAAAAGGAATAATATTGTGTAGTAACTAATCACAAAAAATTCTATTATGGTCATCTTGGATATATGGTCACAAATCCAAATTTTTGTGTTAAGCAACAAGTACCCACAGTTATTGGGCACACGACAATATCTCCAATGTTTTCGAAAATGAAACGGTTATTCTTAGCAACCCAGATCACTGGGATCTTATTGAACGGAGCACTCCAGTGTTTCATGCATATAAACCATTAACTTTACAGCTAAAACAATCATTAAAGAAAAAAAATTTGCAATTAATTAAAATTAGGAATAACATAAATAAGACGAACCAAGCACTGTCTGAAATTTTTGACAGTAGCAGCTCATAAGGTATTCATTGTATCAAGAGGGATGAAAATTGGATGGAAAAAAAGGTTTATTGTCTATAGTATTCTTACTATGTGTACTGTTGTATTAATCATGGCTGGATACTGTCATGTAATATGTATGTGACAGGGCTCTTATTGTCCAATCATCAATAATAATGAGATAACACTCACCCTGTCAAAGGGGGAGAAATGTAGCCAATGATTTTAGTTTATTATCCATTTATTGTGTGATGTTATGATTAATCAATGTTATATTACATATATTCATTGGAAATTAAATGTGTAGGATTATAAAAGTATAAAATTGATCAGTATTTAAAGGAACCAAGTAAGTAAGTAAGACAAGCTGAAACACAAGAACCTGTAGGTTGAGGCCTGCAAGACTTTAGCATAGCTATTTTGGGACTTGGAGACAAGAAATGATGACTCAGACCAATGACCGAGAAATAACCTAATGCCCTAAGATTATGGGAAAAGGGGTACCAAGTGGTAAAATTGTGCAAAATTACCCAGAAGGTTAATATTAGATCATAAAAATACTGTAAAGGCGCATCTGTCTCAGACATGTATCTTAACCATGGGATTCAGGTTGTGAGTCAATGCTAATGAGAACAAAGGGAACTTACACCACCCATAGAAAATTGGGGTCCCTTAAGTTTCCAGGGGACACAGACCGATAAGAGAAAAGAGGGTTGACACTTTTATGGACATGCGCAGAATGTAGGTATAGACAGAATCACATTATGAAAAGGGGATGCCCAGAATGGGAAAATTAAGCTCCCTCTGGGAGACTCCAGCAGGAACCATCCCTCTACTGATGACTAAGCCACGAGAAACCCATCAGACCCTGGGGGCTTGGCTAAACTTGCGAGTTACAGCGCAATAAAGGAGCCCCGGGCGCACTAGCTCACTACCCATCCACACTGGCGAGGCACGTAGAGTGCTCTGACTCCGCGGCTACAGCGCTGCTGGTTCTCCACCTCAGCGAGTGGAATAATGTTTGCTGCACCTCCGCTGGAGCGCAGTGGCACCAGTGTGGACACCCTGGTCCTATAGTGCGCTCTGATCGGCCTCCAGAAGTATCCCACAATGCCTGTTCTAGCCACTCTGGTCATCACTTTGAACTCTACTGCCCTGCCCTCAGGTGACCAACCATCAGACCTGCCCTTTAAATTCTTTGGCAATTTTGAAAATCCCCTTCCTGTTTGCTCAGCCAGGTGTGGAGTGCTCTCAGTGAATCTTTCCAGGTGACCATGCCTTCACGCGCCAGGCGATTCCCAATATGGAGCAATGGCGAGGTGCTGGACCTCATCAGTGTTTGGAGGGAGGAAGCTGTCCAGTCCCAGCTGCGCTCTAGCCGCAGGAATTATGATACCTTTGGGCGGATATCAAGGGCCCTGATGGAAAGGGGCCATGACCGGGATGCACTGCAGTGCAGGGTTAAAGTGAAGGAGCTGTGGAGTGCCTACCGCAAAGCCTGTGAGGCAAACAGCCACTCCGGTGCTGCCCCTGCGACCTGCCATTTCTACAAAGAGCTGGACGTGATACTTGGGGGTGACCCCACCTCCACGCCAAGCACCACCATGGACACTTCAAAGCCCAGTTCAACAAGGCAGGAGGAGGAGGAGGAGCAGCAAAGTGGGAGCGAGGGTGCTTCAGCTGCAGAAGACACCCCAGCATCCCTAGAAGCATGCAGCCAGGGGCTGTTCTCAAGCCAGGAGGAAAGTAGCCAGGCGTGGCGGCCGGTGCTTGGGGAAGGACAAACACCAGAGGAGGTTCCTGGTAAGTGGCTTTTATTTTGGGAAGGAAGTTATTCGGTGCGGGCTCTTGGGGCGAGGAGAGTTAGGGCTGCATGCATGCCTAGATGCGGAATAGGGCATTGATGTGCTCTCTCACATCGTGGTAATCGGCCTCAGTGATCTCTTCAAAGGTTTCATCCAGAACTTGGGCAATGCTCTTGTGCAGGTTTCTTGGGAGAGCCACTGTGTTCCTTGTCCCAGTAAGACTAACTTGTCCATGACACTGTGCCATGAGGGATGAGGGAGATCATTGCTGCACACAGGCAAGCTGCATATGGACCAGGGCAGAATCTGCATTGCAGTAGAAGACCCTCCCTTGCTTCCCACGTCACCTTCAGCAGCGAGATATCTTCCAGGACAAACTCTGTGGAAAATATGGGGACAGTATTCAGTATAGGGGCCCACTGCCGCTGTTGGCTCTCCCCAAGGCACAGAACCCCAGAGGACAGTACAGCCATGAAACAATCAGTCACGCTTGACCCTGTGCTTACTCACCATTTTGGGGCTCCTGTGGGTTGTGTGTGCTCGCTTTGGGATGGGCAAATTATGCTATTGTGTAGACTGTGCTTGCCCTTGAGTATGGGGGAATCATTGCTCTGTCTGGTGTGAACAATGCTGCCTCTGTGAAGTGTTGCATTTTGCCTTTACAGATGCAACCTTGAGATCTCAGCCATCCGTGTTATCACTGGCTGAAAGACACCAAAGAATCAGAAAGAGGCCACTGTGACAGGGTCGGGCCAGATAGCTATAGGAGAGTAATAGAAAGCAGATATATTAACACCCGGCTAAGTAGGTCCCTTTTCCCTGGGTAAGGTAACAGGGAAGGCTTCAGAACAATCAGGAACCTTCTAGAGACAATTAAGACAGGCTGATTAGAACACCTGCAATCAAGAATTAATCAAGAAGCTGCTAGAATCAATTAAGGCAGGCTAATCAGGGCACCTGGGTTTAAAAAGGAGCTCACTCCAGTTTGTGGTGCATGAGTAAGGAGCTGGGAGCAAGAGGCACTAGGAGCTGAGAGTGAGAATGTGGACTGTTGGAGGACTGAGGTGTACAAGCGTTATCAGACATCAGGAGGAAGGTCCTATGGTGAGGATAAAGAAGGTGCTGGGGGGAGGCCATGGGGAAGTAGCCCAGGGAGTTGTAGCTGTCACACAGCTGTTCCAGGAGGCACTCTAGACAGCTGCATTCCACAGGGCCCTGGGCTGGAACCCGGAGTAGAGGGTGGGCCTGGGTTCCCCCCAAATCCTCACAACTCCTGGTCAGACACAGGAGGAGTCAACCTGGACTGTGGGTTCAGAAAAACAGCCAAGCTGATGGCTGCCGTGAAGCTCCAAGGCGAGTAAATCCGCCAAGAAGTGCAAGACCCACCAAGGTAGAGCAGGAACTTTGTCACACCACATAGAAGCAAGGAAGACATGTTGCATGAACTAATGCAGCATTCAAGTAATGAAAATCGAAAAGTGCAGGAGTGGTGGGACAGTGAAAGGAGGATCCGCCAGCAGAATGAGGAGCGCTGGCACAAAAGTGCAGTGTTCCGGCAGCAAAGAACGGATCGGCTGATAAGCATAATGGAACGCTAAGCGGACTCGATCCAGGTGCTCATAGCCATGCAGGCGGAACACTACCGTGCCCGACCCCGCCTGCAGACCTTGTCCCAAAACTCTCTCTTGTGCCCTCATGTCACCGCCAACCCACTTTCCCCAACATCTGGGTTCTTACCACCAGCAGCTTCCTCCAACACCTGTAGCTTCACCACCCAGCCCTGAAAACTAAGACCCTTGCCCTCTGCACTCAACCCCCATCACCATGCAGTATAGCCAGCCAGAAGTGCAGCACTCATTGCACAGCACTCCAGACAGGAAGGCTGAGTATGATTACAGAACATACACAAATCTGTGATTGTACCATTTCCCACCCCACCCCCTTGCCCTTTCTGTTTCCCAAGAAGTTGTGTTTCTTTTCAATAAATGAATTTTCTTTTCAATAAATGGATTTTTTGCCTTTGGAAACATTCTCTATTATTGCATAAAGATACTTTAGCCCAGGAAAGAAACAGGCACTACAAGTCGGCATAGCAAACACAGATTCCTACTAATACTGGAACCACTGCACTTCACTCCTGTGCAGGGCAACAGACATTACTGGTGGCTTTCAGCCTCAAATTGCTCCCTCAAGGCATCCCTAATCCCTGCAGCCCCGTGCTGGGCCCCCCTAATAGCCCTGCTCTCTGGCTGTTCAAATTCAGCCTCCAGGTGTTGAACCTCCGAGTTCCATGCCTGAGTGAATCGTTCACCTTCCCTTCACAAATGTTATGGAGGGTACAGCACGTGGATATAACCGCGGGGATGCTGTCGTCAGCCAGGTCCAGCTTCCCATACAGAGAGCACCAGCGACCCTTTAAATGGCCAAAAGCACACTCCACAGTCATTCTGCACTGGCTCAGCCTGTTGTTGAACCGCTCCTTGCTGCTGTCAAGGCTCCCTGTGTAGGGTTTCATGAGCCATGGCATTAAAGGGTAAGCGGGGTCTCCAAGGATCACAATGGGCATTTTGACTTCCCCTACAGTGATCTTATGGTCTGGCTTGCAGCTTACTGAAGTCCCAGCTTGCAGCTTACTGAACAGGCCAGTGTTCCAAAAGATGCGTGTCATGCCAGTCTGCCTTAATGTCAATGAAACGCCCACGGTGATCCACTAGTGCCTGGAGAACCATAGAGAAATAGCCCTTCCAATTAACATACTTGGAGGCTAGGTGGACTGGTGCCAGAATTGGAATCTGTGTGCCATCTATCGCCCCTCCGTAGTTAGGGAAACCCATTTGTGCAAAGCGGCCACAATGTCATGCACGTTACCTGGAGTCACGGTTCTTCTGAGCAAGATGCGATTAACGGCCCTGCAAACTTGCATCAACACGATTCCAACGGTTGACTTCCCCACTCCAAACTGGTTAGCGACCAATTGGTAGCTGTCTGGAGTTGCCAGCTTCCAGACTGCAATAGTCACCTGCTTCTCCATCGTCAGGGCAGTTCTCAATCTCGTGTCCTTGCGCCGCAGGGTGGGGGTGAGCTCCTCATACAGTCCCATGAAAGTGGCGTTTCTCATCCAAAAGTTCTGCAGCCACTGCTCGTCATCCCAGATTTGCATGATGATGTGATCCCAACACTCAGTGCTCGTTTCCCGAGCCCAAAAGCAGTGTTCCACGGTGGTGAGCATGTCCATGAATGCCACAAGCAAACTCGAGTCATATGCGTTTTATCATCATCGGAGCCCTCACTGTCATTTGGATCATAAGGAATAACTCGACTGCCAAACATGAGGTGCTGGCGAGACTCGTCAGCATACTCCTCAGCACTTTGGGCTCCATTCCCGCAGACCGAAAGGGAAGACAAAGCGCGCAGTACAAAAAACTTTGAAAGATGGTGCCAAATGTGGATGGAAGCACAGGAATTGCTGGGATGCAAAGCGATGCATCATGGGGGGTTGTGATAGGACCCAGAATGCCCCCCCGCACCCTTCCCACAAACCACAGTGCCAGAATGGGAAGAGATGCTCTGTGGGATAGCTGCCCATAATGCACCGCTCCCAATGCTGCTGCAAGTGCCACAAATGTGGCTACACCAGTGCACTTGTTCCTGTCAGTGTGGACAGACTGCAGTGCTTTCCCTGCTGCGCTCTCTGAAGGTGGGTTTAACTCACAGCACTCTACATCTGCAAGTGTAGCCATGCCCTAACACTATTGTTAAGGATGTGAGTATAACTGTATTTGTAACTTGTGTATAGGTCTATATAGGTATATAGAATTTCTATATGCTTGGGTAATCATAACTTTAGTAACTTTAATAAAACCTGTAAAATAGACTAGACTTTGTACTGGTGAATGTATGTGTGGTCACCACCCTTGGTCTTTATGTGTTTCTAGAGATTAACTCTGAAGCAAGGAACAGAGGTAACTTTCACTCTGATGAGCTTGAAACTGTAGCCGCCAGAGCCGAACCCATGGTAGTGTAACACCATGTCATAAATATAAAGGGAAGGGTAAACACCTTTAAAATCCTTCCTGGCCAGAGGAAAAACCCTTTCACCTGTAAAGGGTTAAGAAGCTAGGATAACCTCGCTGGCACTTGACCAAAATGACCAATGAGGAGACAAGATACTTTCAAAGCTGGAGGGGGGGGAGAAACAAAGGCTCTGGTCCTGTCTGTGTGATGCTTTTGCCGGGGACAGAACAGGAATGGAGTCTTATAATTTAGTAATTAATCTAGCTAGATATGCGTTAGATTATGATTTCTTTAAATGGCTGAGAAAATAAGCTGTGCTGAATGGAATGGATATTCCTGTCTTTGTGTCTTTTTGTAACTTAAGGTTTTGCCTAGAGGGATTCTCTGTGTTTTGAATCTAATTACTCTGTAAGGTATTTACCATCCTGATTTTACAGAGGTGATTCCTTTTACTTTTTTCTTCTATTAAAATTCTTCTTGTAAGAAACTGAATTGTTCTTAAGATCCAAGGGTTTGGGTCTGTGGTCACCTATGCAAATTGGTGGTGGCAGCGAAAGTCCAAGGGCAAAAGGTAAAAGGTAAAATAGTTTGTACCTTGGAGAAGTTTTAATCTAAGCTGGTAAAAGTAAGCTTAGGACGTTTTCATGCAGGTCCCCACATCTGTACCCTAGAGTTCAGAGTGGGGAAGGAACCTTGACACACCACATTACAAAATTCACTTTAAATAAAATAAAAGGCTTGTGACGAAGTGGGACTGTTCTTAATGTTTCCTCTGAATATTGTGGGGGTGCCTCAGTTTCTCCTATGCAGTTCTTAAGTAT
Source organism: Dermochelys coriacea (assembly GCF_009764565.3). Taxonomy (NCBI): domain Eukaryota; kingdom Metazoa; phylum Chordata; order Testudines; family Dermochelyidae; genus Dermochelys; species Dermochelys coriacea. Next base: position 6,460,568 of record NC_050073.1, on the reverse strand, counting down.
CTAGGTGGTGGGATAAGGGTGTATGATCATTGCAGAGCCCTAGAGGGCAGGTGTGTGCAGGGGTCTGGGCACAGAATGGCCAAACCCTGTTTCCTGGCAACTGATGGCCTGGCCCTTCCCCCTGCAAGGTGAGAGTTAAAGGGTTGGAGAACAGAGGAATCAGGTGACCTCTTGGCCCAGGAAAAGGACAAAGCCCAGAGGAGGAGGGGCCGGAGAGAGTTTCAGTTTGGGGCTGGCTGGGGACATGGAGTGAAGTGCAGACGTGGTTGTCTGGCTCACTGCCCCCCAAAATGGACCAAGCTCAGGGGTCCTGTTCTCTGCACCTACAAGCTCTGTTTTAGACCATGTTCCTGTCATCTAATAAACTTCTGTTTTAATTGCTGGCTGAGAGTCACATCTGACTGCGAAGTTGGGGTGCAGGACCCTCTGGCTTCCCCAGGAGCTCGCCTGGGCGGACTCGCTGTGGGAAGCGCACGGAGGGGCAGAGAGGATGCTGAATGCTCCAAGGTCAGACCCAGGAAGGTGGAAGTTGAGTGTGTCCTGAAGACAGGCTGCTCACAGAAAGGAGACTTCCCCAGAGCAGTTCCAGAGCATCACCCGGGGACTCCGTGACAAGGCTATATTGGGCTACATTGGTAGGAGCATTGCCAGCAGATCGAGGGAAGTGATTATTCCCCTCTATTTGGCACTGGTGAGGCCACATCTGGAGTATTGCATCCAGTTTGAGTCCCCCACTACAGAAAGGTTGTGGACAAATTGGAGAGTCCAGCAGAGGGCAATGAAAATAATTAGGGGGCTGGGGCACATGACTTATGAGGAGAGGCTGAGGGAACTGGGCTTGTTTAGTCTGCAGAAGAGAAAAGTGAGGGGGGATTTGATAGCAGCCTTCAACTACGTGAAGGGGGTTCCAAAGAGGATGGAGCTCGGCTGTTCTCAGTGGTGGCAGATGACAGAACAAGGGGCAATGGTCTCAAGTTGCAGAGGTGGTGGAATCTCCATCCTTAGAGGTTTTTAAGGCCCAGCTTGACAAAGCCTTGGCTGGGATGATTTAGTTGGGGTTGGTCCGACTTTGAGCAGGGGGTTGGACTAGATGACCTCCTGAGGTCTCTTCCAACCCTAATCTTCTATAATTCTATGATTCATGTCATGTTAGTTCCACAGGTGTTAAATGTTTTCACTACAACATAAACAGGAGACACTTTGATCTAGAAAATAAGATGTTTCAATCTGTACAAAGCAGCCACTGCCCTTAATATTTTTTAAAATAAAATAAAAATATTTTGAATGTTATCTCATAATATGCCATATTATGATATGACTTGACATGAGAGGCCATGTTGTATGCAGTGGTGTTGTAACCTTCAGACCTGAAGAAGAGCTCTGTGTAAGCTCAAAAGCTTGTCTTTCTCTCCAACAGAAGTTGCTCCAATAAAAGATATTACCTCACCCACTTTGTCCCTCACAAGAGGACATGCCATAGTGTGCACTGCATGTCATGAAATAAGGTAAAAATAATCCAAATCGTACAACATTGACAAGAAAAAAGAAATAAAAGAAATGCCTGAACAAATTTTTAAGAATTTGTATTTCATTTCAAGAACATTTGGTTTTGTTCCAATTCAGAATGAAAACTAATTTTGAAATGTCAAGTGAAATGGAAATTCAGTGTTTTGACTGGACCTGCTCCGGCATAACCCAGGCCAGAGAGTCTCACCCAATGATTCCTACATCCAGCCCATCACAGAACTGCTCAGGACATAGGCACTGACTCCATGGGTGCTCCAGTGCTGGGGCGGCACTCAGGAAACAGCTCAGCGCACTGAGGGGGCAGAGGGCCAGGCTATGGCCAAGGCAGCTGGACTCACTAGCTGGGGCTGGCTGATCCAGTGCAGGTTGTTCCCAGCCTGGGCCGGGCCCCCACCCCCCAGGCACAAAGCTCTCTGCGTCTCCAAGCCCCACACGCCAGGCCTGGGGCAGTTTTGCCTGGCAAAGCGCCTGGGCCAAGCTGGAATTTTGGTGGGTGTCCCAGCCAGTAATTTCTGAACCGCCCCACTGGAGAACTGACCCTGGCCCTCCGAGCTGCCACCAGCACCTGGGAGAAGGGTCATGCTTTCCGAGGGATGAATTTCACCAGCACAGCAGCAATTGCAAAGGCTGCTCCCCCTGTAGCTGAAACCCTCTGGGTTATTTGCTGGGAGAAGCTGGAGGCAGGAGGCCCTGGATGGGGGAGGAGAAGGAGTGCAGTGCACTTGGGGGAGTGGGTGGAAGAGGTGGGGCCTTGGTGGCAGCAGTGGAGTGGGGGCGGGGCCTGAGGCAGAGTGAGGGTCAAGCACCCCCAGGAAAATCAGAAAGTCAGCGCCTCTGCCTCAGGAAATTATTTTTCTTTCCCCACTGTGAAATTTTTTTTTGGGGGGGGGGGGGGGAAGAGATTTTTTTTAAGATCTTTTTCAGGTTTTTGTTGGAAAAAAAACCACACATATTTGCGGGTTTTCAATGACAAAAATATTTGGTGAAAAGGTTTTGCGAAACTTAAATAAATAAATAAATAAATAAATAAATAAAAATCCTATTTCCAGCCGGAAATGTTTATAAAATTCCATTTCAGTTCTTTCATAAACAGAATTTTCCAAACATTTTGGTTCCATAGGAAATTTCTAATTTCTGACTTTTGTTCAAATTTCAGAAACGTGAAATTTCTCACAGGTAAAAAATTCTAGTTGATCACTAAGCTCCCTGCAGCCTGCCAGGTTTGGGGGTAGCAGAGACTTCAGAGTGAGAGTTGCTCAAAAACTGTCCATCCAGACTCTTTCTGTGACAGAAAATTGGGGGTTTGATGGAACAAAAATTTTAGCAGAGTGTGTGCTTTAGTCAATTGTTTGATTAAAAAAAAAAATGAAAGTCCCCCAAATTTAAAATTTTCAGCCAAAACCCAGATTTTGGCTATTTTTTAATTCTATTGATTTTTAATTTTTTTTGGCAGTTTTTGAACCAAAAATGTTGGGGTTACATTGAAAAGTATAAATTTTTCACTGAAAACTTCAACAAAAACTAGAACAAATATTAGTTTCCACTGAAATTTTCTATTGAAATCATTTTCTGTCCAGCTCTGCTCAAAGCCAGCCAGAGGTGGTCAAAATTTTTTGTTCCGCAACATCTTTGGATGAAAAACAGACTTTATTTGCAAATGAATATTTTCCATTTTTTCAACAAAAGAAGTTTCCAGTTTTTGTTTTTTCTCTCCAGTTTTTCCTTTTTTCCCAGTAGCAAAATAGTAAATGGGGGAAAGCGGGAGCAGGAGGAGAGAGGAGAGGATGAGAAAAAGCAGAGCGAGGAGGGGGGAAAAGAAAAGGCAAAGATTTAGATTTTCAGTTTGGGTTTTGTTGGACAATTTGGAATACTTTTGCAAAAACAATTTTTTTTTAATATTTTCAGTTTCTTTAAAAAAATAAAATTCAGTGGAAAAGATTTATGATTTTCTGGACAGATCTGCCCAGAGCTTCCACAGTGGGCAGGAAGTTTGAATAATAATGCAACTCACCCAGCGAGCTGATGCTCTGGTAATTCTCATACATGATGTCCCTGTAGAGCTGTTGCTTCTCCTCATCCAGCAACAACCACTCTGCCTTACTCAGAGTCACAGCCACATCCTCAAACTGCACTGGCACCTGCAACCACAAAAACTTCCACCTCAGCACGGGCCACTCCAAGGCTACCCCCTGCTCACCAATGCTTGTGCCAGACACCAGCCCTTCCCTTCCAACCTCTGTCAGTCCTCCTGCATCCCACTTAGCGCCAGCTTTCCCAGGGCCAATCCCTGAAATCAGGGCATCAGGCACAAAAGCAGGTCAGGGCCAAGTGCCGAGGAAACAAGACCCACAGAATTTGGGTGTGCATGGTGGGGATTGAATCCTGACAATAGTACTGGTCCATTACTAGATGGAAATGGTAGAATTATCAATAATAATGTAGAAAAGGCAGAAGTGTTCAATATTTCTATGCTTTATTGGGAAAAGAAAAACAGATGATTTAGTCTCATCATATGATGATGATAACATTGCATCCGATGAAGTGAGCTGTAGCTCACGAAAGCTTATGCTCAAATAAATTTGTTAGTCTCTAAGGTGCCACAAGTACTCCTTTTCTTTTTGCGAATACAGACTAACATGGCTGCTACTCTGAAACTCTTTCCATTAGTATCCCTGGAGGATGTTAAACAGAAACTATTTGTAAGACATTTGTAAATCAGCAGGCCCAGATAATTTGCATCAAAGGGTTTTAAAAGAAGTGGCTGAGGAGCTCGCTGGACCATTAGTGTTGATATTCCATAAGTCTTGAAGCATTGGGGAAGTTCCAGAAGACTGGAAGACAGCTAATGTGCCAATTTATAGAACAGGTAAATGGGATGACCTGAATAATTACAGGCATGTCAGCCTGACATCAGTCCTGGGCAAGATAATAGAGGGGCTGATACAGGACTCAATTAATACATAATTAAAGCAGGATAATGTAATTCATGCCAATCAACATGGGTTTATGGAAAATAGGTCCGGTCAAATTATCTTGTTTTTTGTTTTATGAGAGTTCAGTTTTGGATGACAAAGGTAATAGTGTTGACATAATATACTTAGACTTTTGTAAGGCATTTGACTTGGTACCACACAACATTTTGATTAAAGAACTAGAATGATATAAAATTTACATGGCATATATTAAATGAATTAAAAACTGGCTAACTGCTAGGTCTCAAAATGTAACTGTAAATGGATAATCATCATTGAGTGGGCGTGTTTTCAGTGCGGCCCACAAGGATCGGTTCCTGGCCCTACATTATTTAACATTTTTACCAATGACCTGGAAGAAAACAAAAAATCACTAATAAAATTTGCAGATGACACAAAAATTGGGGGAGTGGTAAATAATGAAGAGGACAGGTCACTGATACAGAGCGATCTAGATCACTTGGTAAACTGGGTTCAGGCAAACAATATGCATTTTAATACCGATAAATGTAAATATATACAACTAGGAACAAAAAATGGAGGCCAGTGGAGGAGTGGGGACTCTGAGAAAGAAGCAGTCTATCGTCAGAAGCAATGACTCTGAGAAAGATTTTGGAGTCGTGATGGGTATTCAGCTGAACATGAGCTCCAAGTGTCACGCTCTGGCCAAAAGAGCTAATGTGATCCTGAGATGCATAAATGGGAATCTCGAGTAGGAGTAGAGAGGTTATTTTACCTCTGTATTTGGCACTGGTGTGACCATTGCTGCAATACTCTGTTCAGTTCTGGTGCCCACAGTTCATGAAGGATGTTTGGAGAGGGTTCAGAGAAGATCCATGAACATAATTAAAAGATAAAAAAAACCTTCCTTATAGTGATAGATTCAAGGAGCTCAATTTACTTAGCTTAACAAAAAGAAGAGGTGACTTGACCACAGTCTATAAGTATTGACATAGGGAAGAAATATTTAATAATGGACTTTTCAGTCTAGCAGAGAAAGGTCTAACATGATCCAATGGCAGGAAGTTGAAGCTAGACTAATTCAGATTGGAAATACAGTGCAAATTTTTAATAGTGAGGGTAATTAACCATTGGAATAATTTACCAAGAGTGAGGAGTGGATTCTCCATCACTGACAAATTTTAAATCAAGACTGGATGTTTTTCTACAAGTTCTGCTCTAGGAGTTATTTCAGGGACGATCTCTGGCCTGTTAGACAGGAGGTCAGACTAGATGATCACAATGGTCCCTTCTGTTCTTGGAATTTATGAATCTTAGTGTGGGGAGATGATGTTCGTAGCCACATCAAGCAACAATTAGTGTTGTTTTCTGTGCCCTACAAAGTAACTCTAGTGAGGAAATGACTTGCATGTTAGCTTGAGGCCCTCCAATTTGGAGGGCACATTCTGTGGGAGACAGCCACCCTTACACAGTGAATTTAAAGAGCAGGCTGGCTTGTTTCCATGAGGCCTATAATTTGGTAGAGCACCTTCACTACAAGATGAGCACCCTTGCAGAGTGAATCACAAGCTTTCATAGAAAATCAGCACTGGGCGGGATTTAACTCAAACCAGTCACGACACTGCAGGAGAGAGCCCCAAGATGTCACTATTATAAGGGAGACTTTAAATGAGAGCAGAACATCTCCAACTCTCCCTCAGGGCATCTCAGACACACCTGTGTTAAGATGCCCCATGTGTGGGGAATTCCCTCCTTCAAATTCCCTGACTAGCAGCACTGGCAGCTCTCACTAGCCAAGGTCTCTCCCCTTGATGCTTCTAAGTTGTCAGGGCCACATGAGTCTCCAAGCACTCAGATGTCCATGAGTGGCCACTAACTTGGGGCACTACAGTTTTTAGTTGTCCAGCTGGGAGACAGGTGGGGCCTGGTTTCCAGGGGCAATGTGCTAAAGATAACACAGCTGTAGCTGGGGCGGTTGACTCACGTTGGGCACCCAAATTCTGAAGCACCCATTCTCCATGAACATATTGGACAAATACAGGAACTCTGGCTCCCCTGTGGCTTCCACGGTTTATCTCCCCTTCCCACCCTGGTCCCTCACTGAGATAACTGGAGTTAAACTCTCACCTGTAGCCCCAGCCATTCGATCTCTGGCTGCCCCACCTGGAACCCCTCTGCCAGGGCCACCGCTTGGGCGCCGGTCTCAGGACCACTTTCCCAGATCCAGCTCCGCATTTCCTCCGGCAGGATGGTCAGGAACTGCTCCAGGATCAGCAGCTCCAGGATCTGCTCCTTGGTGCGGCTCTGGGGCTCGAGCCAGCGATGGCAGAGCTCCCGGAGGCAGCTGTAAACCTCCTGGGGCCCCTCAGCCTCCAGGTAGCAGAATTCCCTGAAGCGCCTGCGCTGTGTCTCCGGGCTGATGCCATAGCGACGCAGGATGGTCGCCTTCACCTTCCCATAGTCACTTGTCTCTGTGATGTCTAGGCTACCATAGGCCAGCTGGGCTTTCCCGGTGAGATACGGCTCCAGTCGGGTTGTCCACTCCCCTCTCGGCCACTGGCAGGCATCAGCCACCTGCTCAAAGGTGGCCAGATAGGCCTCGATGTCGTCCTCTGGCGCCAGCTGTGGCAGCTGCAGGGTTCCCCATGTAGGTGCTGGAGTTGGATTAACCTTGGCAGGGGTCTGCGTGGCTGACAGCTGCTCCTCTCGGCACGGTGCCGTCCCCTCCTTCAGCTCGATCCCAGCCTGCTCCAGACCCCTGGGTGACTCACTGCCCCCCTGGGAGGTGGGGTTTTCACACCCATGTGCACAAGTCCGTGCTGGCACAACTCTGGGAGGGGGCGGCAGTTCTGGCTCTCCAGGCCTGAGGGCGCAGGCTGGAGCCGGCCCCACCTCCGGAAGGATGCGCAGCGCCCGCAGCACCTCCTGCCAGACGTCCTCCCAGTGCTGCAGCATCTCCTTCTGCGACGCATACCGGGCCTGCTGCGGTGCCACCCATCTCAGCAGCTCCCCAATGGTGCCGGACTGCACCACAATGGGCAGCCCGCCCGCCCGCTCCAATCCCGCATTTGGCTCGGGCCCAGCTGAGGCCTGCTGCTCCGTCAGCCCAGTGGGGCACATCGACTGCTCCACCTGGATCTGAAACTGCAGGTCCAGGGCCCCCTCTGCCCCCTGCCCTGCAGCCATGGCTGCTCCCTGGGGTGTCCTTATCCCAGCAGGGGATGAGCCCAGACCCCAGGCCTTTCTGGCTCATTCATGCCCCTGGCAGGAAGCATCCAGCCTCTGGCTTCCTACCTCAGTGTCCCGTTTTTGACACCAGGTGAGCCGGGTGGGGGATCAGGTGCGAGGGCCCAGAAGCACAAACTGTCTTGCGAAACCAGAGCGACCTCCTGGAGCCGGCAATGCTGCTGTCTGGAAAGAGGGGCTTCTCCCGCAGCTCCTGAGAGGGCACGGGAAACACAGACAGTGAGGGGGCAACTCCATGGTACCGAGGGATTTGAGTGCTTAGCTCAGTCTGCTAACTCCTGGTAAAAACGACAACGGCCGAGTCGTCCCTGGGATTGTGCCTCGTGTTCGCTAACACTCCTGTCCTCCTAGCGTGGACGCACCCTTCCCTGCCAGAAAAGCTGTGAGTTCTTACAGCCAGCTAGTGACCACCTCTCCTTGTTAGAGAATCGTCCCAGAAGGGAGATGGGGCAATGAGGGGCACGAGCCAGGGACCTGGGAAAACCGAGTTCAGTTTCCTGCTCTATCAGACTCTGTGTGTGGCCCTGGGACAGTCACTCTAGCTTCGTCTACATGAGGTAGAGTTTGTGGTATGATTACATCAGCATAGCTACACTGCCAGTACCCTGTTGTGGGGATGCAGTTATGTTGGTATAAAAGTGCTTACACTGATATAGCTTATGCTGGTTTGGTGTGTGGTCTAAACTATATCAGTGTAACTGCATCTACACTAGGGCATTTACTGGTATAGCTCTGTCGGTAATAGTATCACACCCTGCATCCCCCTCCCAAGGTATGCCAGTAAAGCTTTGAAGGATAGACCAGGCCTTGGTCTCTCTGTGCCTCAGTTTCCCCACATGTACCTTGGTACAGTAGGACTGCCCTGGCTCACAAGGGTATGTGAGGATAAATACATGAAGGCCTATGGGATGCTCACATACTATGTTAACAGGGAGCATATTTCCTCCTCACTTATCTTTGAACAAGGGAGTGAGTGAAAGTTCCCAATACTGGCAGGATTTGCATTGTTCATACCACATATGCAGAGCTTCCAGAGAAAAAGTCATAACTGAAAGACCCGTGCCCATCTTCCCCACTGATACCCCCTGCTCTCTGCCCCGATCCGGCACAGACAGGCCCCTGTCTTACCTCCCCATCCACCTCCCATTCCCTCAGCTCCCTGCCCCACCCAGCACAGACAGGCTCCTCCATGCCTAATGCTGGGTGACATGGGGTTATGTCTAGGTTATTAGGGTGTATCTACATGGGGAAATTGGCTGGTGGGAAAGACAACAACCCCTCCTTGTACAAGGACCCAGGGGAGGGGTATGCAACGGCTCTAACAGCATTCAACTGATCTGAACCCGCAGGTGAGGAGAATGGGATCCCAGCTTCCATGCCCCCCCCCCACATTTCCCTGCTATTCTCACACACATCCCCTCATGAGCCCGCCTCCCACTATATCCCTTCTGACACACACACGTTCCCTCACCCACATGGCTACCCCTCACCCAAACACGCTTCTCATGTGCACCTTGTTTTAGTGTCACCCCCACGTGTTCTTGGCCTTCTCTTGCATGTCCTCCACACATGCTCCTGCCCCCCACAGATCCTCTCCCCACTAAAATAATGTCTTTGTAGTCACATGCTCTCTTCCCATTTCTCTCTCTCTCACACACACACACACACTCTGCCCATCTGGCACTAGGGTGACCAGATAGCAATTGTGAAAAATCAGGACAGAGGGTGGGAGGTAATAGGGGCCCATATAAGACAAAGCCCCAAATATTGGCACTGTCCCAATTTTATAGGGACATCTGGTCACCCTGTCTCACACACACACAAATGCACACTCTCTGCCTGTCACACACACACTGTTGGAACAATTGGGGCCTAGCAATTATTGTGAGCCTAACTGTGAAAAAGTAAACAAAGTTTACAAACATGTTACTATAACCTCTAACAATATATGATGGTGAGAAAAGGTGCAAAAGGGAGACAGAAAGCCTGAATTAATCTAAACAAAAAGGCCTACTGATATAATTCAAAACTGTGTTACAGTCATGCCTGGGACCAGAAGTCAATGAACCAAAATTGGTGTGTCAGATATTGGGCCTATTGGTGGACAAAATAATGAAGGGATGGGCTATTCCACCCATCACTCTCCTTTTGGGGTCTGTGACAGGGTGTGCATACCCTGCACTAGGCAAGAAAGGGTTAACCCCAAACTGTGGGCAAAGGAAGTCCCACCCCTCAGATCTTTCTAGGCATGCTCCGACTGCCACTTTAGCATAAAAGGGAGCAGCCCAGCTCATTCTAGGCTGACCACTGAGGGGGATGGATGCTTGGTGGAGGCTCCAGTCCAGCAGCTGCTTCAGCACCTGTGGGATCCCGAGGACCAGATCAGAGACCTGTTGTTGATGGTGGGCTGACTGGAGTCAGAATCCCAGGGAGTGACCTGTTCCAGGAGCCCGGAGACCCTGAGACGTACAGATCCTGGTTTCAGGAGACACAGTAGAAAGTGGCCTGGGGGGGCGGAGTGAATGGTCTCTCCCACTTGAGGAAGGTCAGCGTGTTGCAGTAGGATCTCTTCTGACTAGGTGTTGACCACACTCATTGCTGACAGGACCCTGGCCAGGACCTGGTGGAGCAGGGAGGGCCTGGGCCTCTTACCCCAGCTGTCAACCTCCCCTCCCCTGAGTGGCCCCTGACTCTGGCCGTTAGCTATACAGCCTTGCACCTGAGGGCAGCCATATTGACTCTAACCTGTGAGCCATGCTGTCTTAAGCATGAGGACAGTCTGGTGTACCGTAGTATCCCCTCACCCAAGATCCACCCCAAAAGGGAGATGGGGTGTGCATACACTGCAACAAGGTCCTTTTTAAAAAAAAAAAAAAAAAAAGGGAAGAGAGATTTTGGGAGGAAAATTGGCAAAGGGGGATGCAGGCAGACTGCAAGAGAGAAGATCATGAAGGAGCAAGCTTTATCATCATGACTGCCTGACCACATTGTCTCCTGGATGACCAGGCTCCTCCATGACACTGGTGGGCCTTTGTCATCCTGATCCTAAGAGATTTTTCTGACCAGACTCAGGCAAAAAAAGGGACCCAGCTGACATCACCATCTCTCCTGGCTCTGGCTGAATCCCAAACACCACCTGGGATGTAAAACTTTGTCCCCCCACCCCTAGGTGTTCTTTTCCTTCCCCATCTTATTTCTTCTCTTTCCTATCCCTCTTCTTTTGCCTTCTGTTTAATAAGAGTCTGGCTTAGCTAGCCAAGGCCCTATATTTTGCAATATGGCTGTAAACCTTTGACCAAAAAGGCAGCTAAAAGTAATGCCCTAAACAGCCCAATACTGGTACAAGTTTGCCAAGTCTTAGTGTGACTGATCAGACGTGTGACTGGCAACATGCGTTTTTTCCAACAGTGAAACTGCAAGTAAAAGTCAACAACAACAAAGACAGAAACTGCACGTTCTATCTCTGCTGTCCTTTTCTGTCCCCTGATGTGTGCCCGTCTTGCTTTGCCTTTTAAATAACAAAACACACATCACTAACAATAGCTCCAGCCCATTTCTCTTAACTTTTTGATAGTTATTACTATCTTTAATACCATCTAAATATCTGTCAAATGATGGGGGGAGGGAGCATTCCTTTTAGAAACTCCCTCCTGCTTTTTTAAAAAAAAGAAAAAACAATGTTAAAATAAAAGCCTTATTTGGTACTTTACATATCAAACCTTTAACTATATTGTCCCTTCCTTTTTTTATCTTTATTAAAGGATTAAAAAAATGTTTAATGGGTGTTTGCCAGGGTACTAAATACTATTACTACCAAAACCCTGAACCTTGTTTTAAAATGTTTACTATTGGACACCTGTGAGTCTTTAAGTCCATATATTCCAATAAATTAATGTAACACATACAGTCTCTGCTCTCGCTCTCTCTAACACACACATACACATTGCCTGGCACACATGTTCTCTCCCTGTCATATGTGATGCACACACACACACACGTGCTCTTCTGCCCATTGCACAAACACACACAAGTTGCCTGGTGTGCACTCACATGTGCTCTCTCTCCTGATCACAGGAGCACACATATGCTCTCTGCACATCACACAGCCACACACTGCCTGACACACACACAGGCAACTCCCTGTCACATGCGCACACACATGCTCTCTGCCAGTCACACACAGACATGCACACAAACACTCTGCCCATGACACACACACTCACACGTGTTCTCTCCCTGTTACATGTATGCACATACCTTCTTCCCATCATACAAGCATGCATGCTCGCTGCCTGTCACATGCGCACACACACACACGCTCTCTCCCTCTCCCACACACACACCCTCTCTCACACACACACACACACACACACACACATTCTCTCAGTCACAGGTGAGGGCTCTCCTACCCCTCCTACTGTCCCTGTGCCACCAGGAATATTTTGGGCCCCCATTTCCCCCTTCAAAATACTATTTGCTTTCTTTCCACAAACCAGATCTTCCCACGGAGCCCCGTGTGAACGCGTCTGCTTCTGCCGGCAGCCAGCGCGGCTCCCACCCGCCCCTCGCCCTGCCTGCGTGCGCTCCCCTGCCCCGTCCGCATTCACCCAACCCGGCCGGGACCCCCCCGCGTTCCCTCCCTGCCCTGCCGGAGCGCTGCCGCGGGGGGGCTGGGAGCAGAGGTCGCCTTCAGCTCCCAGACAAAGGCAGAGCCAGATCCGCTGGCTGAGAGCGGCTGGGAGACCCACCCAGGGGAAAATAGGGGGCCCGTGGTTACCTGGGCTGGGGATGCACGCTGGGAACCGCGCCCCTAGGGCTGGGGGGGGGGGAAGGTGTCTGTCAGTCTCTTTCCCCAGGCTACGCTCTAGCTCAGCCAGAAGTTATTGGACCGGATGCAGAGGGTGGAGGTGGGGTTGGGGGGGGGGGGGGGGAAGGAGACTTTTTCCCACCATGCAACTGCAGGGTGGTGCTGCTCCTCCCCCACTTGCTTGCTCACCCCCAGCTTGCTCTCAGGACCTGGTGCCCAGAGACGTCCCTTGCTCAGCACTTATGGGGTGGGGTCAGCATGGAGGCTGTTTATACAGGGCGTCCTTGCTCGGAGCTGAGATGCAGCTGACTCCGGTGGCTCTTTACACAGGTTCTTTCAGTCCATCCTAAGATAAAGGTACCTCTGAGGTGGGGTGCAGGGGCTGTTTATACAGGGGTCCTTCAGCCAAAGCTGAGATGCTGCTAGCTCTGGGATGGGGGGTGGGGTCTGTTTGTACAAGGATCCTTTGCCCAGTTTTGTGATGCAGCTTGTGCTGGGGGCCCTTTAGCCAGGGATCCCTTGCCAGGCATTGAGATGCAGTTGATACTGGGGTGGGGCATTAGGGATGTTTGTACAGGGTCCCTCATCCCATAATGAGATGCAGCTGCCTCCAGGGTGGGCTGCAGGGGCTGTTTAACCAGGGATCCTTTGTCCGCTGTTGAGTTGCAGCCATCTCTGGGGTGGGGCATGGCAGCTGTTTATACAGGAATACCTTGCATGGTGCAGAGATGCAGCTGATTCTGGGGTGGGATGTGGGGGGCTGTTTAGGCAGGGATCCTTCAGCCTGGGCTAAGATACAGACACTCTGGGATGCTGGGGCAGGCCTGGGGGCAGCCCAGTGCACCGTTGCACTGACTCCAGCGCTTGTGTTTATATTGGCAGGATATGACCAGGAGGCATCTCCACTCAGCTCCCAGGGTGAATAGCCGGTTCTAAACTGGCAGATGAGTCGTGACCAAGTCTCCCTGAGGGCTAAGGGCTGGAGTGGTGCCAGCTGCTCCCAGCCACTGTGGTTGGGAATAAAACCATCCCCACAATTAATAGCAGCCTGACTGTGCTGCGACTGAGCCATCCCAGCCTCAGGGACTAGCACAGACTAGGCTGGGGGGGGGTCAGGACCCCATGAGTGCAGGGGCTGCCTCTGCCACCTCACCCCTCCCCCACTAGCTGATTGCAGACCCAGAGCAGCACCAGGTGCCCAGTTCAGATCCCTGGCTCCCCAGCACCATGGCTCAGTGGCTGTTGCTGGCTCTGGAGCTCTCCTCACATTGATGGGGTCTCTCCATCGTTGCAGAGGGGGGTTGCTGGGGCTAAGTGGTCTGCCCTCATACCCCCTCCTCCACGCAGACATTGATAGGGTTTCTGCCCCCGTAGGCTGGCTCTGCCCTACTGCCAGCACATTAGCGGGGTCTCTCCCCAGCGCAGGGGTCTGTTACAATTGTATGATAGGATCCTCATATAGGGTAATGCTTAGGAATGCAGAGAACTCTACGGTCAGTAGTTGCTTGATGAGAGAGGACTGTAGATGTGGCAGAAGGAATAAAACCAGACTGTCGCACTACCTTGGCTCTTTCTCTTATGCTAGACCACTGAGCATGGTGTCAGGAGTTAGTCCGCTCCTGTAGGTGCCTGAGATTCAAAACTAAGAATATTGCAGAAAAACAAAACTCAAAGAGGAAACAATAATTAGACTTGTCAGGACTGAATTTTCTTTTTTCTAATTTCACTGGATAAAATCTATGTTTATTTTAAAGCTTTTTAGATTTTTTGTCCATTTAAGTTTCCACAATTGCACAAATGTGTGGGTTTTAAACTTTTTTTTTCTATTTTTATCAATTTACATTTTTGCAATTGCAGGAAATTGCATGTGTATCAGACAATACTTATTTAGTGACAAATGTTGAAATTCAAACAATTAAAGTTTTATAACCATTAAAACACAAATTGTCAATGTTACATAAGAATAGCCCTACTGGGTCAGATCAAAGGTCCATCTAGCCCAGTATCCTGTCTTCTGACAGTAGCCAGTGCCAGGTACCCCAGAGGGAATGAACAGAATGGGTAATCATCAAGTGACCATCCCCTGTCACTCATTCCCAGCTTCTGTCAAACAGAGGTTAGGGAAACCATTCCTGCCCATCCTGGCTAATAGCCATTGATGGACCTATCCTCCATGAACTTATCTAGTTCTTTTTTGAACCCTGTTATAGTCTTGGCCTTCACAACATCCTCTGGCAAGGAGTTCCACAGGAGTTGACTGTGCGTTGGGTTAAAGAAATACTTCCTTTTATTTGTTTTAAACCTGCTGCCTATTCATTTCATTTGGTGACCCCTAGTTCTTATGTTATGAGAAGTAGTAAACAACACTTCCTTACCTACTTTCTCTACACCAGTCATTATTTTATACACCTCAGTCATATCTCCACTTAACTGTCTCTTTTCCAAGCTGAAAAGTCCCAGTTTTATTAATTTCTCCTCATACGGAAGCTGTTCCATACCCCTAATCATTTTTGTTGCCCTTTTCTGAACCTTTTCCAATTCCAATATATCTTTTCTGAGATGAGACGACCACATCTGCACACAGTATTCAAGGTGTGGGTATACGATGGATTTATATAGAGGCAACATGATATTTTCTCTCCTATTATCTGTCCCTTTCTTAATTATTTCCAACATTCTATTCGCTTTTTTGACTGTCGCTGCACATTGAGTGGATGTTTTCAGAGAACTATCCACAATGACTCCAAGATCTCTTTCTTGAGTGGTACCAGCTAATTTAGACACCACCATATTATATGTATAGTTGGGATTATGCTTTCCAATTTGCATTTATTGACATTAAATTTCATCTGCCATTTTGTTGCCCAGTCACCCAGTTTTGAGAGATCCTTTTGTAGCTTCTTTGCAGTCTGCCTGGGTCTTAACTATCTTTAGTAATTTTGTATCATCTGCAAATTTTGCCAGCTCACTGTTTACCCCTTTTCCCAGATCATTTATGAAATGTTGAATAGGACTGGTCAAAATATACAAAGTAAATATCCTTAAATTGAATTCTGAGTGGTTCTCCAGCAGCATTTTTCTTATTTTGCCTATCTGTAAATTTCAGTTATAACTGGTGGCAATAATTTTTCATTGGTTTGTGTGCATTGGGAGAAATTGACATTTACTGACATTTAGCGATTAAAAATCTCATCCTCCCAAGCCTAACAAAAATCCTGGTGACATCTCAAATCCGTTTCCCTGAACAAGCAGACACAAAAGGAGATGTGTTCAGCCACTGGACATTCTTTAGATCACAATGGGAAAACTACAAAATTACAAAGGGGCTGGATGAAAAGGAAAAAATAAAAAGCAGCCACACTATTAGCTGTAATGATCAAGGGCTGCCACATGCTCCAACAGCATCTGGATTATGTAGGCAGCAGACCAGGTTGACCCACGTAAAATCCTACAAGCACTACAAAAGCACTTTTAACCGACAAGAACAATGTCACACACCAAAGATATCTCTTCAACAAGTATAATCAAGATTTCAATGGCAAAAGAACTACATTCAGGCTGAGTTAAGCTAGCTTGGTTGTATGCCCTTTCAGAATGCTGAGTTGAGTAAAATTCAGACTTCTGAAAACCAGGAAGTGAAAAGTTAAAGTTGCCTGTACCGTCTTAATTCTGCCCTTTTTCAGTTGGGTAACTTTGTTTTTTCCTTTTTGTCCTTTAATAGTGTCAGATGGAATCCTGTGAATGAGCTGTAAAAGGAGCTTTTACATTTCAGAAATTGTGGGCTTGGCCAAGTAAAAAGGTATACCTGTTAACATGGTATATTGAGGCATTGCTAAAAGAGGGCAGGGCTGGTTAGACTGTCTGATGACTATTCTACTGCGTTCACAGTAACCCTCCCCATAAAATAAAAACATATTCTAACAGACAACTTGAGTTGTTAAATCTTTATTGCACAGGTGTACAAAGGTTTGGACTACAATAATTAGTGGTAGGTGTTCACCGGGAGCATGGCATCTGCACAAATTGCATTTCCTGGTTTTCAGAAGTTTGAGTTTTGCTCAAGTCAGCGTTCTGCAAGGGTCCGACATACCACCAAGCAACCATAACTCTGTGCTAACATAATTTTCTGTCATTGAATTTCCTAGTTTTTTGAACTGTAAAATATATTGTTTTGGTAGGAGTTAATAGTCATTTAGGCAGTTGTACATATCATGTCCTGCAATTTGCATACTGTGCCAGCCAGCCCCTCACTACACATCAGCTGGGCCCCTCTATACCTCTGACCCACTGTTTTCCTCACTCCAATCTAGCTTCCTCCCCACTACTGTTTCCAGACTCTCCGCTCCCCCCTGCCCCTTGCAAGGAGGGAATGCGTCTCCTAGACTCCTCATTCCCTGATATAAAATGTTGGGTTATCAGAGGGCATTACTTATCCCCTCTGATTACCCAACTCACATGCAGTGCCTGGAATGAAGGACAGCTGTGTTACAGTGCAGTGGTGTT
Organism: Dermochelys coriacea; assembly: GCF_009764565.3. Lineage (NCBI taxonomy): Eukaryota > Metazoa > Chordata > Testudines > Dermochelyidae > Dermochelys > Dermochelys coriacea. The sequence goes on along the minus strand of NC_050073.1, from coordinate 6,443,552 downwards.
CCTGGTTGTGCTTCAGAGTAGTTGAAGGGTGGAGTTTATAGCAGGGCCGGTGAGAGAAATCACAGACGGGGTTTCTGTTCCAAAATATTGACAGTTTTATGGTTGAGAGACAGAGCCTCTGTCCCCTGCTCAATAGATGGACTCCATCTTTGAGAAACACTGCAGGGTCAGAGCTCATAATGTTTCTGTGACAAACACTATAACTTGTCCAGTCAGCCGTGAACCTTCTCATTTCCCAATTAATGTTCTTCCAACCCTTAGTAATGGCTGCCATATTGTCACTGTAGGTATTATGCAGACAATCAGGGCTTCTCTACACTTATAGCGCTGCACTGGCACAGCTGCAGCGCTTAGTGAGGATGCTACCTATGCCAATGGGAGAGCTTCTCCTATCAGCGTAGGCTCTCTGCATCCCCGAGAGGCATTAGCTATGTCAACAGGAGAAGCACTTTCTACACTGCGGGTTAGGTTTCCACATTGCTGAGCGATATAGTTATACCAGCATAAATTGGTAGTGTAGACCAAGCCTTAGCCAGACTATCAGAGGTCCTGGACACAAATCTGTGATGCAGACCAAATCTGCTGTCATCCATTGAAGGAGGCCCAGATCATTTCTGCCTGAGTGAATCATGACAATGTCTGGTAGATTACAAGTCATTAGTTAGGCCTTCTCTACACTGCAAAGTTTTCTTGGCAAAAGCTGTTTTTTGCCGACAAAACAGGGGAGGTGTACATGCTGCAAAGCTACTTTTGGCAACAAAACTCTGCTGTTTTGCCAACAAAATAAAACCACCTCAACGAGAGCATAAAAACTTTTTGCAGCCAAGTTAAAGTGACAAAGCCTCAGTATAGACACTGCTGTTTGTTTTGTCAACAGAACCAGCTTCCAGAATCCGCTAGTATCCCACAATGCCTGCCGTGACCGCTCTGCTCGCTGTTTTCATCTCTGCTGCCCGGCAGGCATCGTGCGCCCCCCCCCCCACCTTTCAGAGCTCTGGGAAATGGCTGACAGCTGACCCTTTGGGGCACAAAGAGCAAATCATTAACGCGCCCAGCACCAGGCACACAGCGGCAGGCAGACTGCTGCTGTGGGGGGTGTGTGTGTGTGGGGGGGGGAGACTGCTGTGGTGCTTTGACATTCCTCAGCATGGCAAGCTCACAGAGTTGCTCTGGATGCTGCTCCGGAAGCTGAGGAGGCTGGGGGAGAACTCGGAGGGAATCACAAACTTGCAGGCAGAGCGGGCTGCTTTGGAAGAGACTGCTGTGCTGAGCAGAGCCGGGGGCTGATGTGGGGGGTTATCCCCCTCCCTCTGCCTCAGGATAGGTCAGTCAGCCTGCTGTCTCCCCTGCCCCAGACACACTGAAAAAGCGACTGACAGAAACCTGCGTCATGTGACGCTGTACCTGCCCCATGAGCCATTGCAAGCAGCAAACCCTTCCCAAAGCACCCTGTGGCCAGTTGCATAGTGAGATCACTACCCACAGTGCACTGCTCTCTGTGTCGAGGCAAGAGCTGTTAGTATGGATGCGCTTTGCCGACACAAGGAGCTAGTGTGGACACGCAACAGCTGTTTTAATTAAAGCAGCATAACTTTTACCAACAAAACTTTGTAGTGTAGTCAAGGCCTTAGATGCTGCAGAGTGGGCAAAACATGACAGGAACGCAGGCTACCTCTGACCATCCAAATCTGCCTGCAGTCAGCAACCCCTGTGTCACAGTGCACTCCTTGCTCTCCCAAAAACTTCTGCAAATTCCTGGGCCAGGGACTGCCCAGATTTCACATGTTGGCAATCCTGGCAGCACACATATTTCTGTTCCACCCAATATAACAAAAAATGTGGTTAGACCGCCTGCTGACTATTCTGCTGTGTTCACAGTAAACCGCCCCATAAAATAAAAGCATGTTATATTATAACAAAGACAATTTGAGTTATTATTTATACACAGTTGTATAAATCTTGGTTTATTAAAAACCTATGAAGGGACAGAGCTTCCTCCTGGAGAGAGAGAGAGACACGTAGCTGGAATTGTAACCTTTGTTAGGGGGTGAACAAGAAGGGACATGATCAATGTCTATAAAATATTGACTGGTCTAGAAAAAGGAGATCTGGGAGAAAGGTGTGTCTGTTCTCCCTATCCTATAATGCAAGAGCAAGGGGACACACTAGGAAAATAAAAGTTGGGAAATTCAAAACTGATCAAAGTAAATACTTTTCCACACAGCACATAATTATCCTGTGGAACTCACTGCCCCAGGATTCCACTGAAAGCAAGAACTTAGCAAGATTCAAAGAGGAAACATCCAGAACTAGAGCAGTTAATGCAAAAAATGCCTGGTAACCCCTCCTGCTTAAGGGCTCAGGGGAGCAGATTATCCCCCATCCACTAATGCTGGGTTCTTATATCTTCTTCTGCAGCATCTGGTGCTGGAGATGGGACACTGGACTGGATGGAACTTGTCTCTGACCTAGTCTGACAATGTCTATGTTACTGTGTCCCTGCCTGTTGCTACCCGCACCAGGAAGTCAAAGTGCCTTCCTGGAGGGAAAATATTGGGTGCTAAAGGGCTCTTTAATCTAGCGGTCTAGATTATATATTCAGGTCTCTGTGTGATCCTTGCTCCACAGCAGTCAGTGGGAAGTTCCCACTGAGACACCATCGCCAACCCAAAGTGATCACCAACCAGGAGACTAAAAATTCACCTTGGGTTCTTTGTATTAGATTTCTAGTGTCTCTGCTTTGGTCCTACCCAAGACAGCTCCCTCTCAGGCTCCCTGCAGATGCAGGCAGGTGTTGCTGCACTGGTTACACTAGGGGCTGTTTGCCCCAGAGATCGGCCCATGGCACACACCTAAGAGCCCCTCTCTCTCATGTGGAGCAGAGAACCCATCGGTCCCTGGAGCATGGGGCCATTTTTCTCTCAGCTCAACTCTCAGCTGCCACCCACCAGGGACCCCCTTGCTCACACTGGGGAGATACACTGCTACATGTGCCCCTGTAACTCACCCCCCCCCCCGGGTGGGGAGCTCTGTCCCATCTAGCATAGGCGCCAACTTCTAATGGCGCCGGTGGGTACTCAATCCCCCTCTGCCCCCGGCCCCACTCCGACTCCACTCCTGCCTTGGTCCCTCTTGGCCGCATTCCAACCCCTTCCCCAAAGTCTCCACCCCAACTCTGCCCCCTCACTGCCTCTATCCGACTCCTTCCCCAAATCCCCACTCCAGCCCCACCTCCTCCCCTGAGTACGCCACTTTCCCGCTCCTTAGGGTGACAAGATGTCCCGATTTTATAGGACAGTCCCGATTTTGGGGGATTTTTTTTATATAGGCACCTATTACCACCCACCCCCTGTCCTGATTTTTCACACTTGCCCTCTGGTCACCCTACCGCTCGTCCCTGCTCCCTCCCAGAGCTTGCTACAGCTGTTTGGCAGTGGCAAGTGCTGGGAGGGAGGGAGGGAGGAGCGGGGAGACGGCGCGCTCCAGGGAGGAGGAGGTGAGGTGGGGCAGGGAGCTTGGATGCCAGTGGGTGCAGAGTACCCACTAATTTTTCCCCATGGGTGCTCCAGCCCTGGAGCACCCACAGAGTTGGCACCTATACCTTCTAGTGGCACCAAGACCCCATGTACAGGGGACAGTGTACAGAGGACAGAGCCAGCCTGTGGGGCAGAGACCCCATCAATGTCCCACTAGTGGGGCAGTTCACTCAGTCCCCAAAAGCCCCCCTTTGTGGTGGTGGAGAGACCCCATCAATGTGGAAAGAGCCCCAGAGCCAGCGATGGCTGTTGAGTTGTGACACCAGGGAGCCAGGGATCTGCTCTGGGAACCTAGCACTATCCTGTCCCTGCAGGATGCTGATGGGGAAGATGGGGTGTCAGGGGCAGCCCCTGCACCTATGAGGGCCTGATCCTCTAGTCCCATCAGAGCCAGGCCCTGCGTTTGGGATGGCTCAGTCCCAGCTCTGCCAGTTGCTGTTAATTGTCAGGATGGTTTTATTCCTAAACACAATGATTGGGGGCAGCCAGCAGCTCTCCAGCCTCTACTTCCCAGGGAACCCTGGTCCCCCACCATATCTCACCAGCTGGGGGAAGTTGGGTGCTGGCTATTCACCGTGGCAGGGGAGTGGAGATGCCTCCTAGTTAGACACTCCCAATATGGACACAAGCTGTGGGTGCTGGAGTCAATGCAACAGTGACACCCAGCCTGGGGGGATCCCAACAGAGAGGGCACATGCCCCCAGGCCTGCCCCCAAAATCAGCTGTAGCTCATTGCCAGGTGAAGGACACCTGTATAAACAGGCTCCAAGCCCCGCTTCAGAGTCAGCTAAATCTCAGCACCAGGAAAGGACCAATGCTGGGCAGGGGATGGGCAGGAGAGCAGCGCCCTGTGCTGAAAGATGGGAACAATCCTTCTCAAACATGCCTGCCCTCTGCTCGGGATGGAGCCCCCATTTACCCCCCATTTGAATGGGTATGTAACACTGACAGGCCCCCACATCAGCGGCAGGCAGGATCAAACCTGGGACCCCTGGAGCTAAATGCATGAGCCTCTACCACATGAGATAAAAGCTACATGGCTCTTAGCTAAGGCTGTAGCAGACTCTTTAATCTCTAAGTGGTCTTGGTGCCACTAGAGGGTATAGGCGCTGACTCCATGGGTGCTCCAGGGCTGGAGCACCCATGGGGAAAAATTAGTGGGTGCTCTGCAGCCAAGCTCCCTGCCCCGCCTCACCTCACCTTCTCCTCCTCCTCCCCTGAGCGTGCCACATCCCCGTGCCTCCCTCCCTCCCAGTGCTTGCTGCCACCAAACAGCTGTAGCAAGCTCCGGGAGGGAGGAGCCAGAATGTGGTGCGCTCAGTGGAGGAGGTGGGTCCAGGGTGGGGATTTGGGGAAGGAGTCGGATAGGGGCAGTGAGGGGGCAGAGTTGGGGCTTGCACTTTGGGGAAGGGGTTGGAATGGGGGTGAGAGGGGCTGGGACAGGAGTGGAGTCAGGGCGGGGCTGGGGACAGAGGGGGGTTGAGCACCCACTGGCGCCATTAGAAGTTGGCGCCTATGCTAGATGGGACAGAGCACCACACCCAGGGGGTGTGTAGGTTACAGGGGCACATGAAGCACAGCCAGGCCTTGATGGAGGGAGCAGGAACAAGTCTAGCAGCAGAGCAGGGGCCTGGCCCCACAGTGGGCTATGTGGTGCAGGTGACTCCTGGAGATGTGGGGGAATCAGATGGGCATGTACCTCTCCACTCCCCCTAGCTCTGGGCCCTTTCACCACCAAAGTGAAGCAGGAGGAACCCCAACACTCTGACTGGGGCATGAGTGGGGAGCCATCCCCCAGCCCTAGAGCCAGACTTTTGTGGGGCTGGGGTGCACAGAGGCACTGCGAGTCTTTGCCACAGTGGGGTCTGTGCTGCAGGAGGGATGCCCTGGCTGTGGATCAGATGGGGGGATCTGTTTGGGAGAGACACAGGGGGCATGGGTGTAATATGTGCAGAGCTGTCAGGGGAAGGGTGTCCTAGTACCTCGGCATTTTGGGGTAAGTTCTGCTTTCCCTTCGATAATGTGGGTGGTGGGGTGAGCCGTGTTGCAAACAGCAGTGTGAGTCTGGGGGCATCATGAGGGGCACCGCTGCTGCTATTGTCTCTACAGGGCCCGCCTTGTGAGTGGGTGACATGGGTGACCAGTAGGGCCCTGCCAAATTCACAGCCATGAAAAATGCATCAAGGACCATGAAATCTGGTCTTTTGTGTGCCTTTACCCTATATTATACAGATTTCACAGAGGAGACCAGCATTTCTCAAATTCGGGGTCCCAACCTGGCCAGCAGCCGCCACTCTCCATCTGTCCAGCTCTGAAGGCAGTGCAGAAGGAAAGATGGCAGTACTGCAATCCCTCTACAAAAAGAAAAGGAGTACTTGTGGCACCTTAGAGACTAACAAATTTATTAGTCTCTAAGGTGCCACAAGTACTCCTTTTCTTTTTGCGAATACAGACTAACACGGCTGCTACTCTGAAATCCCTCTACAATAACCTTGCGACCCCCACCCCACTGCCCACTTGTGGGTCAGGACCCCTACAGTTACCCAAGGAAATTTCAGAATTAAATATCTGAAATAATGAAAATTAAGATTTTTTAAATCCTATGACTGTGAAATTGACCAAAATGGACTGTGAATTTGGTAGGGCCCTAGTGTCACCCAGGGTGCTGTGGCTAGTGGGGGAGGTGCTGGGCTTGGAGCTGGGGAGGAGCAAGGCTGGGGGAACACCGGATGGGGCTCCTACCATGAGCTGGGCTCCAGCTGCTAGTCCCAGCTGTGCTGGGGAGGGCTGGGACTTCCTCTTTCTGTGGGCGGGCTGCTTCTTGGCTGGGTCAGACCCACCACCCCTGGGAACAGGGCCGTCCTTACCCATACACAAAGTATGCAGCTGTGTAGGACACCAGGAAATTTGGGACACCAAATTTCCTGGTGCCCTGCACAGCTGTGTGCTGCTCCAGCCCCTGCTCCAGCCCCTTCCCCAGGACCCCCGGCCCTGCCTGGGAACCTCCCCTGCCTGCAGGAAGCTCTACACTCCTCCCTGGATTCCTGCCCCATCACTTCCCAGCCATGGGGGGACGGGTCACTGTACGGGGAGCTGCCTCCTTCCATCCACCCGACCCCTCCATATCCAGATTCAAAGAAAGGGCACCAAAAGTTCACTCAGGATGCCATTTTACTTAATGCCAGTCCTGTGTCTCTAGGCAGCTTGGGAAAGTGCCTGCCACAAACATCTCCCTCACAGTCAGACACCAGGAGTCTTAAATTGCCATTGATAAAAACGTTCATCCAGATCTCAATGTGCTTCTGCCCATTGGCAGCAGGATTGGGGCCCTGGGGAGTGGGAGAGCCATTTCTTCCCTCACAATCCAAACAAAGGGCATCCCTTGTTGTGTAGTCTTTGTACCGAGCAGTGCCCGAGGCTAGGTATAGCCCTGCCCTTAGCACAAAGTACAGGACACAGAGGAGTCAATGGATGGGGAAGCAGATTATTCCTCCCTCCTTTAAAATATTTTCCATTTTTGTGATAACATTTTGGTTTCCCTTGAAAAACTGAAAGTTCTTTACTTTTCTGAAACCAAAACGGTTTTGTTTTTAAAGCTGAACTCTGTTGGGCTTCGATTACTGAAAACTGAACATTTGTTGGGTTTCGGGATTTGGAGTTTCTTTCCAGTGAAAATAAAGGAATTTGACAAAAAAAATTAAAACATATTTGCAAAAATGTCCATTTTGATGAAAAGCTGTTTCCTTTCAAACCCCCTCCCACATTTTGATGAAGGATGAAAATTCACCAGCTCTGCCACAGTCTAAATATTTTCCGGTCTCCCTAGAGGCAGCACATGAAATTGTCTCCTCTGAGTTCATTCCACGCCAGCGTCAGTAATTCAGATCTACATCTCCTCTTTTGGTCTAGTAAAAACTCTGTGCTAGGTGAGAGATTCCTGTATCATCAGCCCCCTGCTGCCTCCAACCCCAGAGGTGGCTCAGATCAACGGGAGACATTAAAACAAGTTATTTTTGGAGGTGATGTCTATCTATTTAATCAGAAAGGAAACTCCATCCCATTCCACTGAAAAAAACCAACAAACGCTACACAGGGACATTCGCATACAGCTCATCTGGTTATAAACTGAACTGGGAAACAAGCCCTCTTATTTTGCTAGAAGAGTATCTAAATGGAGAGTTTAATAGTTATACTGCTATTGTTATGCCTGTACATTTCCTGTATGACCATCCTAGAGGTCTCTCTCTAGGCCAGGGGCGGGCAAAGTTTTTGGCCTGAGGGCTGCATCGGGTTTCTGAAATTGTATGGAGGGCCGGTTAGGGAAGGCTGTGACTCTCCAAACAGCCAGACATGGCCCGGCCGTGCCCCCATCCGACCTCCCCGCTTCTCTCCCCCTGACCGCCCCTCTGTGACTCCTGCCCCATCCACCCCACCCGCTCTCGGTCCCCTGACCGCCCTCGGAACCCCGCCCCTAACTGCCCCCCACCACCCCATCCAACTCCCCGTCTCCTTCCTGACTGCCTCCCCAGGATCTCTGCCCCATCGAACCCTCCCGTTCCCTGATGGCCCCCTGGGGACCTCTGCCCCATCCACCCCACCCGCTCTTGGTCCCCTGACCATCCCTGGAACTCCACCCCTGACTGCCCCCCGCCATCCCATCCAACCCCCCCTCCTTCCTGACTGCCTGCCCGGGATCCCTGCCCCATCCAACCACCCCTTCTCCCTAACTGCCACAGACCTCTCGCCCCTAACTGTCCCCTGCCCCTAACTGTCCCCCACTCACCCTATTCAACCCCCCCTCTCCTTCCTGACTGCTCCCTCGGGACTCCGGCCCCATCCATCCCCCCTGCTCCCTGTCCCCTGACTGCCCCCCTGCCACCCCATCAAACCCCCCCTCCTTCCTAACTGCCCCCTCGGGACTCCGGCCCCATCCACCCCCCCGCTCCCTGTCCCCTGACTGCCCCCCTGCCACCCCATCCAACCCCTCCTCTCCTTCCTGACTGCCTCCCCAGGACACCTGCCCCCATTCAACCCCTGTTCCCTGCCTTCTGACCGCCCTGACCCCTATTCATGTCCCTGATCACCTCCCGAACTCCCCTGCTCTCTATCCACCCCACCCCACTCCCTGCCCCCTTACCACACTGTCTGAAGCACCAGTGGCTGGCAGTGCAGCTGCACCAGGACAGGAACTGTGCCGCACAGCACAGAGCACTGGGTCAGGCTGAGCTCTGCAGCTCCACCGACTAGAGCATTGCGCCATGTGGTGGTGTGGTTGCGGGGGCGGGGGGACAGCCTCCCAGGCCAGGAGCTCAGGGGCCGGGCAGGACAGCCCTGCGGGCTGGATGTGGCCCCCAGGCCATACTTTGCTCACCTCTCCTCTAGGTGTTTATCAGTCCCTTGTCCCATCGTGTGCGAGCCCTAGTGCAATGAGGCCCGGATCTGTAAGATTCCAGCCCCTGTGGCTGGGGAGAAAAGCTGATAAACATGACCCTAATGGCCCCCACACTAGCAGGAGAGTAAACAGGCTCTAAAATTGGTTGTTTTTTTTAATATAGAAATGACAAGATATTTAAGATAATCTCAAGATTTTGGGGACCTGGCTCCTGAGCAACAGAGTTTGGCAATACTTCAGTGATTAACGGATTTTATCCTGACACAGCCCCGTGAGGTAAGAGAGCATTATCTCCATTTTATAGATGGGGAAACTGAGGCCCCCAGAGATTCCGTCACTTGCCCAAGGTCATGCAGGGAATCCCTGGCAGAGCTGGGCCTTGAACCCACGTCTGTCTGCCTGTGCGGGTCTGTCGGGAGGGAGTGTCTTGGGAAGAGCACCCACAGGGACCTGGCTCACTAAAGGGGCTGTGTCAGGAGCTAGGATATGGTAACTCCCCCTCCCCAAGCAGGGAGAGAGCTCAGCTGTGGTGGCTCAGCCCGGCACGGGTTTTGCAGTGGCAATCACTGTGGAAAGGCCAGGCTCCCCATTGCTAGAAGCTCTGTACAGGGCTGGCGGAGGAAGCCATGGGTGGTATGCAGCCACAAGAAGACTGATAGCTCCCAAAGACCTCAGGGACAAAGCTGTGTATCCTCAGGCACCTTCTCCTGGCATCTCATCCAGTGCTGAGTGGGGGAGGGAGCTGGGATTATGGGGCCAGAGAGATGGACCAGGGAGGGTCAGGGCAGGGCCTGTCTGTGTGCTGAGCAGGGGCAGGGAGCTGTGTTGGGTGGAGATTGGCAAATTTCCATGTACACAGACATCTCCCTCCAATGGAGCACTCAGAGTCCTTTCCCTACCCACTGGGATCTCATTTTATGGCCATCCAGCCCAGCCTCCAGCAGAACCCAGCTAGTTAACCTATCATCTTCCCCAGCAATTCCTGCCCCCCAGCCCAGTAACTCCTGGCTCAGCTAGAGCAGAGCTTTGAGAGAGAGATGCCCCATCTCTACTGACAGACTCTCAGGGAGGAGAAAAAAGAAAAGGAGTACTTGTGGCACCTTAGAGACTAACAAATTTATTTGAGCATAAGCTTTCGTGAGCTACAGCTCACTTCATCGGATGCATTTCATCGGAAGTGAGCTGTAGCTCACGAAAGTTTATGCTCTAATAAATTTGTTAGTCTCTAAGGTGCCACAAGTACTCCTTTTCTTTTTGTGAATACAGACTAACATGGCTGCTACTCTGAAACCTGTCAGGGAGGAGAATCCACCCCATCCTGAGGGGAGCTCTCCCAATGATTCATTCCCCTCCCTGGTAAACACAGGCCCCTTATTTCCAGTCTGAATTTATCTCCCTTCTACTCCAGCCAGTGGATCGTGCTCTGCCATTGTCTGGTGGTTAAAGGTCCCTCTGCTCTCAGCCATCCTCTCCCCAGGTCAGTGTCACAACCTGGAATCCCAGCACCACACTAAGGGTATTTCTTCACTGCAGAGCTAGCCTAGGCATGGAAACCCCTCCTACTAAGCGCTACCCATGCCAGACCCATGTAACTGCATCCTAATGTTACCGCACTAGCCGTGTACTGGAGTGGGTTTCTGGTGGGATATGTCCTGGCACTGAGCAGTACGTTAATCTGGGCTGCTCTCTCATTTCATTCACAGGGTGCTCTCTCTCTCTCCTAGCACAGAGCTGCTATCTGTGCAGTGACAAGGGAAAAGCAGTGCATGTACATAACTCACAGGTGAAGTGCCTCATGATCAATGTAGGCCATCCTGGAGGTGAAAGCTAACAGTTTTTGGCAACAAGAACTTCTAATGGGAATGTCTGTCAGACATTTGGTCTGCAAACCACACAATGTTTTGTAGCACGCTCAGCTGACAGTTCTGCCTCTCTGGGTCATAGAACCACAGGGCTAGAAAGGACCGCAGGGGTTATCGAGTCCTGTGGGTCTCAACCAGGAGCATGCACACCCCTGGGGGTATGCAGTCTTTCAGGAGGTACATCAACTTATCTAGATCAGTGGTCATGGGACAGGTTATAGGCAGTTATAGACAGGTATCCCTGTGAAGCTAAGTTATATACTTCAGCTCTGTGTGGTAGGGCTTGGACTTCAGCCCCACTGCCTGTGGCTCCGGCTTCAGACAAGGTCACAAGTGAAAAACAGACTCAAGGATCACACTGAAATGTAAGAACAATATTTATATTCCAATTGATGAATTGTATAATTATATGGCAAAAATGAGAAAACAAGCAAATTTGTCAGTACTAGTGTGCTGTGAAACTTTTGTATTTTTATGTCTGATTTTGTATGCAAGTAGTTTTTAAGTGAGGTGAAACTTGGGGACATGCAAAACAAATCAGACTCCTAAAAGGGGTACAGTAGTCTGCAAAAGGTTGAGAACCACTGATCTAGTCTAACCTCCTGCAAGATGCAGGATTTGTTGTGTCTAACTGACTGGGGTCCTAGCTGTCATCAATTAGGGTGAACTGCAAAGAATGGGGCAGACAGTCCCCATAAAGCTGGTGGATATTCTAATACTTAGATTCACCAAGCCAGCATAAAATAGCTTCTTTATTACCTTACTAGTTATTCAGAAGTCCAAACAACAGTTCCCTGAAAGAGATCCAGCCTCAGGCCCTCATCCAGGTACCCACGTCAAATATGATAAAAATTTCTGTAAATCTTATATCATCATATAAAAGAAAAGGTTCTGCCAATCCGAAAGGATCGGACACATTACCTCCCAGGTTATTGAATATTTCAGATCTTACGCAAATACACACTACAGCCAATTCTTATTAACTAAACTAAACTTTATTAAAAAATGAAAGAGAGAGAGTACGGTTAAAAGATCAATATACATTCAGACATGAGTTCGATTAATTGAGGTTCAGACTCATACCAGAGATGGTGAGTTTTGTAGCTGCAAAGAGTTCTTTCAGAAATAGTTCATAGTTTATAGTCCAATGTCCAAAACTCATATTCAGGGTGAACCAGCATAACTGGAACCTCAGTCTTGCGACTCAAACTTCCCCTGATGAAGCCTAAGCAGATCTGAGATGAGAGAATCAGGACCCAAGGATCTTTTATACAATTTCATGTCTTTTGACAAGTTGGAGTTCCACAGGGAACAAAAGGTAATTAGGATGACTTTGAAGGAGGTCCATCACCGGTACTTAGCTATACGAATTAACATAAGGCCATTTGCTTGTTCCTCCACCATTCACAATACATTACAACTAATTTAAATGATATCAGAATACAGCATAGACAGGGACTGTTGATTACATTGTGGACCCTACTCATACATATGTAAATACACAAAAACACAAACATTATCTTCCCACATGTCTTTTGAGGGTTATTTATTTTCCAGGATGTTTAACCCTTTCTAGCCATGCGTCACACTAACCCATCCAAGAAGATGGTTCCAGCCTCCTTTTGAAAACCTCCAGTGAAGGAGCTTCCTTGACCACCCTAAGCTGTTCTGTTCCATTGTCTTACTGTTCTTACAGTTAGGAAGTTTTTTCAGAGATTTAATCTTAGGCTTTGACTACACTACACAGCTTTTAGCAACAGGGCTGTGTTGACACAGCCGTGTTGCTAAAAGTCAGACAGTGTAGCCGCTGCTTGTCGGCACTCTTGCTGACAAAATACTTGCACCCCCAATGAACAGAGCACTCCTGCCGACAACACACTGTTCACAATGACACTTGCCATGGCAAAACTCTGCCCCCTGCCCTGCAGCCATGGCTGCTCCCTGGGGTGTCCTTATCCCAGCAGGGGATGAGCCCAGACCCCAGGCCTTTCTGGCTCATTCATGCCCCTGGCAGGAAGCATCCAGCCTCTGGCTTCCTACCTCAGTGTCCCGTTTTTGACACCAGGTGAGCCGGGTGGGGGATCAGGTGCGAGGGCCCAGAAGCACAAACTGTCTTGCGAAACCAGAGCGACCTCCTGGAGCCGGCAATGCTGCTGTCTGGAAAGAGGGGCTTCTCCCGCAGCTCCTGAGAGGGCACGGGAAACACAGACAGTGAGGGGGCAACTCCATGGTACCGAGGGATTTGAGTGCTTAGCTCAGTCTGCTAACTCCTGGTAAAAACGACAACGGCCGAGTCGTCCCTGGGATTGTGCCTCGTGTTCGCTAACACTCCTGTCCTCCTAGCGTGGACGCACCCTTCCCTGCCAGAAAAGCTGTGAGTTCTTACAGCCAGCTAGTGACCACCTCTCCTTGTTAGAGAATCGTCCCAGAAGGGAGATGGGGCAATGAGGGGCACGAGCCAGGGACCTGGGAAAACCGAGTTCAGTTTCCTGCTCTATCAGACTCTGTGTGTGGCCCTGGGACAGTCACTCATGCATGCAGAGCTTCCAGAGAAAAAATCATAACAGAAAGACCCCTGCTCACCTCTCCCACTCCTACCCCCGGCTTCATGCCCCCACCCAGCACAGACAGGTCCCTTTCTGACCCTCCTTGTCCATCCCTTCAGGGCCCTGCCCCCCCGCAGCTCAGCCAGTCCCCTCCTTGCCCAGTGTAGGATGATATGGGGTTGCAGCTGCATTACTAGGGTTATTCTACATAGGGAAATTGGCTGGAAATAACCATGGGTTAGTTGGGCTGAATCTGCCGCCCACCCGGCATGAGGCCCACGCTGGCTCTGACAAATGTCCAGCTGGCCTGAGCCCCAGAGGAGGCGAATGGGATGCTGGGTGGGTCAGTTCCCCCCTCAGCTCACACACTTTGTAATCCTTCGCCTCCTCTTACACAAACAACCCCAACTCCTTCTGTTAGCATCACACTCCACATGCCCTTGGCCCCCACGTGCATCCTTCCCCTGCACTTGGCCCCTACCCTCCCCACCGGCAAGTGCTGGGGTTTTGTTCAGCCTGGCTGGCAAGCTCCTGCTGTTTGTGTGCAGGGAAAAAGCTGCAGGCTGATCAAATCCGCTGTTGTTCTCTCCAGTTCCGCCTTTGCCTTCCCTGCAGTGTCTATCTAACTCCTCCCTATATGTGCCCTGCATTTTAACCCCACATTAGCCTGCTCCGTTTCCGCTGTGCTTAGAGCTTCCACAGCATTTGGACAGAGAACTCCTCCTCCCTCCTGCCAGTTGGACAGAAGCCTCCGGGATCATGGGGGAAAGGTTTTATGGGCAGGATTTCCCGATGATTATGTTTGCAGATGACACAAAGCTGGACGGGGGAGTTACCAACACTTTGGAAGATAGAGCTAAAATTCAGAGGGATAGTCGATGTGCCCCACTGGGCTGACGGAGCAGCAGGCCTCAGCTGGGCCCGAGCCAAATGCGGGATTGGAGCGGGCGGGCGGGCTGCCCATTGTGGTGCAGTCCGGCACCATTGGGGAGCTGCTGAGATGGGTGGCACCGCAGCAGGCCCGGTATGCGTCGCAGAAGGAGATGCTGCACTTTGCACTTTCCAGAGCTGTCTGGAAAATTGTAAATCTTTTCCACCGAAAAATTGTTTTGAAAGAAACTAAAAATATTTTTTCACAAATATTTCAAGTTTTTCAACAAGGACCAAATCTCTAGTTTCCCCCCCCCCATTCTTTCCTTTCTCTCCCGCATGACTTTTACTGTTTTGGTACTGGGGGAATAAAGGAAAAACGAGAGAGAAAAAACAAAAACTGGAAACTGAAAACTGGAGATTTTTTTCCATGGAAAGTTTCAATGAAAACTAATTTTTGTTTTAGGTTTTGTATAAATTTTCAGTGAAAAAAAACAAAAAACGTTGAGCAAAGCAGAAAATTTCTGCTCATTTTTTTGTTCAATATCCCAGTTTTAGTTGAAAATAAAGTTTGGATGGCTAGTCTTCGAGCAGTTCCCTTGGTGAGTTCTCGGCTATGCCCAGGTCTGGTGGGCTCCTGGTAGCACAGTGAGGAACCAGAATTTTTGGCTTGTGAGACATTTCGCTTTTCTAAACTTCAGACAACAAAGTCAGAAATTAGAAATTTCCCATGGAACTGAAATATTTGAAAAATTCTGTGTCAGAAGAATCAAAATTGAATTTATAAACATCTCTCAGGGAGCCAGCCAATCTTGCAGCTTCATGATTTTCACTGAAACTGTTATGTTGGAAAATTTTGCACCCATCTCTAGTTGCAGGCTATTCCCTGGTCTCTTGGGGTCCTGGTGGGAGGTGGCGTTAGAATCCCAGACTAAGCTTTGCACCCCTTGTTTTCAAGGAGACTGAGAAACACAGTACATGCACATAAAGCATAGATCTGCTCCAAACTTTCCCATTAAAATTATTTTCTATGGAAATTGGATTTTTCAACAAAACTGACATTTTTACAAAAACTTTCCATCAAATATGTTGTGTGCCAGCTGCTGAAACCCCCCAATGTGTTTGTATTAATCAAAAGCCTGAAAAGGTTAAAAAAAAAAAAGACACCCCCCACCCTTTAATCAAAATTTTTTTAAAAAGTAATTTCCTGAGCACCTCTGTGATGGGCTGGAAGCAAGAATCGCTGGGTGAGACTCTCTGGCCTGAGTTATGCAGGAGCAAGTCTGGTCAAAACTCCAAA
The DNA here is from genome assembly GCF_009764565.3 of Dermochelys coriacea. Taxonomy (NCBI): domain Eukaryota; kingdom Metazoa; phylum Chordata; order Testudines; family Dermochelyidae; genus Dermochelys; species Dermochelys coriacea. Next base: position 6,428,046 of record NC_050073.1, on the reverse strand, counting down.
TTTCTGTTTCGTTTCGACATTTAAAAATTTGTTTTCACCCTGAATCAGAACAAAACCAAATATTCTTGTAATTCCCGTGAAACAGAAATTCTGAAAATTATTGTTTTAAAATGTGTTTTGTTTTCATTTTTATATTATTTGTACGTTATTTCATGACATACGGGCGCACACTAGGACGTGCCCTCTCATATCATGATTTGTAATCTCATGACATAATAGTCAAAATATTTATTTATTTAATACACTAAAGCAGGGGTCCCCAATGCTGTGCCTGCGGGCACAATGGCGCCCCCGGGGCTGTTGTGTGCACTGCCGAAATGCCGCCGAGAAGTGTTGCCGTTTCTCGGTGGCATTTCGGCGGTGAGGCTTCTTTCCGCGGCTGCTTCTCAGCGGCATTTCGGCAGTGGGGTGTTTGGCACCCACCACAGTCTTTTGGAAATAGGAATGTGCTATTCCCACAGAAAGGTTGGGGACCACTGCACTAAGAGCTGTGACTGCTTAGTACAGATTGAAACATCTTGACTTATTTTCTAGATCAAAATGTCTATTTATGTTGCAGGGAAACAGTTGGATACCTGTGAAACTAACATGACGTAAATCTTGGAACTACCATGATGTTCTCTCTGTTCTACCCCTTCCCCCACCCTATGTTTTGTCTATTTAGATAATGTTACCTCATTGTTTCCTTGTATTCCTCCATCTGTCTGTATAGATCTGTTGTCTCTTGTCATGTACTAGATTGTGAGCTTTTTCAGGTACAGACTGTTTATTTGTTGTGTGTTTGTACAGCGCCTGGCGCAATAGGGTCCTGCTCCATGACTGGGTCTCCACCATAACACAAATAATAAATAAGAAACTGCAGCACAAACAGGAGACACTTTGAACTATGTCCTGTGATGCACTGCTCATAATGTAAACAATGTAATTTAGAAAATATTCAAAACAACATTTATTTTGCAGTATTTGCATTTTTATATTTTCCAAAGAATATTCATTTTGAAAATTATTTGCTTGTGTGAAAAATTTCCTTTAGTTGAAATGGCATTGTCCAGAGGAAAAATTTTTTTGTAGAATTTTACCTAACCGGCTCAGTGCAGGAGGCCAAACTGTCTGGATAGAATGGGCCCTGCTGGCCTTTGAACCTGTGATGCTATCCTGGGGTTCTCTATCTGAGTACACGCATGCACGCACTCCCACACACACTCACTGCCTATATTTCCTGCCTGCCTGAGCTGGGGTTCCTGCTCCAGCAGAGAGTGCTCTTATCTGTCTCTGTGGGTTCAGAGTTCTCACCACTGGGTTGTGCCTACCCCTCATCCCACTGGTTGTCCCACTTCCCCATCGTCCCCTCCCAGCAGAGAGGGACCTTTGTACCAAGCCCTGGGGCTCGCTGATTGCGCCCTCATTGCTTCTTTTCTTTTCCCCATGGGCAGGTTGTCTGGTTCGCAAACCCGCCCTGATCTCTCAGCTGGAGCGAGGGGAAGAGCCATGCATCCCAGATCCCCCAGCCCCTGCGGAGCAGGAGACCCAGAGGGACGTCCCAACAGGTGAGGGATGAATCAGCCAGCTCAGAAAGCAAAATCCTGGGATCCCAGCCACGAGTTCCCATGGCAGTGCCTCCTGGCTGTGTCTGCTGAGCCATGGGGAAAGGCAGAGCTTAGCCACAGAGCCAGGAGCTCCTGCATCCCTGTCCCACGGCCAGATCCACTGAGCCTTGGGGGAGGCAGAATCAAGACATGCTCTGCCTTTCCTTTCCACTCCTCATCACGGTGAATCCAGTGTGAGACGCTCACTGTCACCACTTCCAAGCTACTGTTACTCTGACATCCACCAGGCTTGGCTGTGTACAGAGATGCAGTAGTGCGGATAGCTGCATGATCGGGAAGTGTGGCCTGGTGCTTAATTGCTGGCCTTGGATGCTGAAGACCTGGCTTCTGTTTAACCTCTGACACAGACTCCCTGTGTGACTTTGGGCAAGTCATTTAGTCCCTGTGTGTGTCAGTTCCCATCTGTACACTGGGGATAACAGCCTTGCTCTGCTTCCCAGGTGTGCATGTGGATAAATTCATTAAGGATTGTGAGGTGCCTGCATACTATGATGCTGGGGCCTGTCAATACCAGAGATAGACAGACATTTAGAATCTTAGGGTGGAAGGGACATCAGGAGGTCATCTAGTCCAACGCCCTGCTCAAAGCAGGACCAACCCCAACTAAATCATCCCAGCCAGGGCTTTGTCAAGCCTGACCTTAAAAACTTCTAAGGAAGGAGATTCCACCACCTCCCTAGGTAACGCATTCCAGTGTTTCACCACCCTCCTAGTGAAAGAGTTTTTCCTAATATCCAACCTAAACCTCCCACACTGCAACTTGAGACCATTACTCCTCGTTCTGTCATCTGCTACCACTGAGAACAGTCTAGATCCATCCTCTTTGGAACCCCCTTTCAGGTAGTTGAAAGCAGCTATCAAATCCCCCCTCATTCTTCTCTTCCACAGACTAAACAATCCCTGTTCCCTCAGCCTCTCCTCATAAGTCATGTGTTCCAGTCCCCTAATCATTTTTGTTGCCCTCCGCTGGACTCTTTCCAATTTTTCCACATCCTTCTTGTAGTGTGGGGCCCAAAACTGGACACAGTACTTCAGATGAGGCCTCACCGATGCCGAATAGAGGTGAACGATCACGTCCCTCAATCTGCTGGCAATGCCCCTACTTATACAGCCCAAAATGCCCTTAGTCTTCTTGGCAACAAGGGCACACTGTTGACTCATATCCAGCTTCTCGTCCACTGTAACCCCTAGGTCCTTTTCTGCAGAACTGCTGCCTAGCCATTCTGTCCCTACTCTGTAGCAGTACAAGGGATTCTTCCATCCTAAGTGCAGGGTTCTGCACTTATCCTTGTTGAAACTCATCAGATTTCTTTTGGCCCAATCCTCTAATTTGTCTAGGTTCCTCTGTATCCTATCCCTACCCTCCAGCGTATCTACCACTCCTCCCAGTTTAGTGTCATCTGCAAACTTGCTGAGGGTCCAATCCACGCCCTCCTCCAGATCATTAATGAAGATATGGAACAAAACCAGCCCCAGGACCGACCCTTGGGGCACTCCGCTTGATACCGGCTGCCAACTAGACATGGAGCCATTGGTCACTACCCGTTGAGCCTGATGATCTAGCCAGATTTCTATCCACCTTATAGTCCATTCACCCAGCCTATACTTCTTTAACTTGCTGGCAAGAATACTGTGGGAGACAGTATCAAAAGCTTTGCTAAAGTCAAGGAATAACACGTCCACTGCTTTCCCCTCAACCACAGAGCCAGTTATCTCAGCATAGAAGGCAATTAGGTTAGTCAGGCATGACTTGCCCTTGGTGAATCCATGCTGACTGTTTCTGATCACTTTCCTCTCCTCGAAGTGCTTCAAAATTGATTCCTTGAGGACCTGCTCCATGATTTTTCCAGGGACCGAGGTGAGACTGACTGGCCTGTAGTTCCCCGGATCCTCCTTCTTTCCTTTTTTAAAGATGGGCACTACATTAGCTTTTTTCCAGTCATCCAGGACCTCCCCCGATTGCCATGAGTTTTCAAAGATAACGGCCAATTGCTCTGCAATCACATCCACCATCTCCTTTAGCACTCTCAGATGCAGTGCTCGTCCAGCTTTTCTAAATAGTCTTGAACCACTTCTTTCTCCACAGAGGGCTGGTCATCTCCTCCCCATACTGTGCTGCCCAGTGCAGTAGTATGAGAGCTGACTTTGTTTGTGAAGGCAGAGGTGAAAAAAATCATTGAGTACATTAGCTTTTTCCACATCCTCTGTCACTATGTTTCCTCTCCCATTCAGTAAGGGGCCCACACTTTCCTTGACCTTCTTCTTGTTGCTAACATAGTTGAAGAAACCCTTCTTGTTACTCCTAACATCCCTTGCTAGCTGCAACTTCAATGTGATTTGGCCTTCCTGATTTCACTCCTGCATGCCTGAGCAATATATTTATACTCCTCCCTGGCCATTTGTCCAATCTGCCACTTCTTGTAAGCTTCTTTTTTGTGTTTAAGATCAGCAAGGATTTCACTGTTAAGCCAAGCTGATCGTCTGCCATATTTACTAGTCTTTCTACATATCGGGATGGTTTGTTGCTCCAGCCTCAATAAGGATTCTTTAAAATACAGTCAGCTCTCCTGGACTCCTTTTCCCTTCATGTTATTCTCCCAGGGGATCCTGCCCATCAGTTCCCTGAGGGAGTCAAAGTCTGCTTTTCTGAAGTCCAGGGTCTGTATTCTGGTGCTCTCTTTTCTTCCTTGTGTCAGGATCCTGAACTTGACCATCTCATGGTCACTGCCTCCCAAGTTCCCATCCACTTTTGCTTCTCCTACTAATTCTTCCCTGTTTGTGAGCAGCAGGTCAAGAAGAGGTCTGCCCCAGCTGGTTCCTCCAGACCAGGGGTGGCCAACCTGAGCCTGAGAAGGAGCTAGAATTTACATTGCCAAAGAGCCACAGTAATACATCAGCAGCCCCCCATCAGCTCCAGCACCTCCCACCCACCAGCAGCCCCACTAATCAGCGCCTCCCCCTCCCTCCCCGCACCTCCCGATCAGCTGTTTCGTGGTGTGCAGGAGGCTCTGGAGGGGAAAGAGAGAGGAGCGAGGGCAGGGCAGGCTCAGAGGAGGGGGTGGGAAGGGGTGGAGTGGGGGCAGGGCCTGTGGCAGAGCCAGGGGTTGAGCAGTGAGCAACCCCCGGCACAGTTTCATACCGGAGCTCTGAGCAGTCATACTGCTCTCTTACATACAATGCAACTCCCCCAGCTTTTCTGCCCTGCCTGTCCTTCCTGAACAGTTTCTATTCACCCGTGACAGTACTCCAGTCATGTGAGTTGTCCCTCCAAGTCTCTGTTATTCCAATCACATCATAATTCCTTGACTGTGCCAGGACTTCCAGTTCTCCCTGCTCATTTCCCAGGCTTCTTGCATTTGTGTACACTATAATTTAACCTGTGTCTGTTAAACAGCTGCACTGGGCCGTGTGGACGTCCTTGTTCGGATTTTAGCCAAGTTTGTTTTGGTTCAGTTCCATGCAAGTGGAAATAGGTTAAGGGTAAACCAAAGTAGGCACCTCCAGGTGGCAGTTTGCCCTGGTTTAGATAACGGGGTTACTTTGGAGCTGGCTGGAGATTTTTTTCCATCACAAAATGACGATTTGCCGAATTTGAAACGTTCCATAGAAACATCTCAGTTCTGACAGAATTTGGGCTGAAAGCAGGCCGGGGACTGACAGAAACCTGCCTGGTGTCTTGCCAGCTCACCCCTCCCCAGCACTTCAGCAGCTCACCAGGAGGGCTGCCCCTGGCCTGGGGTTTCTGAACTACAGAGGCGCCAGGAGCCTGGAAGCGCTGGGATACCTGGCTCCTAAGGCCATCAGCAGCTGGCCTGGTGGCTGCCCCAGAGCCGGGGCTCCCAGGCGCTCCTGACTCCACGGCACCTGCCTGGACGGGCAGTCGGGAATCCCAGGGAGCACTTTTCATTTCACACACAGAAACATTCCTGCAGCTTGGTGTGTCCCAAAGGAAGTATTGCAGGGTCCAAGTTGTGGGGGAAATTTCCAGTTTTTGGGTTTTTGTCCCAATTCGGGACAAACTTTTTTCCAAAAACTTGAATATTTTTGTGAACTTTGAATTCCACTTTCCAACCAGTGTTAGTTTAGATCCCTCTGCTGGCTTCCCCCTGCACCTGGGGCCCGGCTCATGCACCACTTCTCTCTTGGTCCCCGCAGACACCGGGAGGGGGCTGGACGCTGAGGAGCTGGCTGTGCTGCACCACGGGGAGGCGGAGGCACCTGTCAAAGCAGCTCCAACACCCAAGGCCTCACCAAGATGGCCCAAGAGGAAAGTGCCCCAGAGCCCTGGCCGGAAGAGAAAGAAACCGTCTCTGGACAGAGAAGAGCCAGAAGCCCCCTCTGAGGGTGGGAAACAGCAGCTCCCCACCTGTCCCATGTCCATGCAACAGCTGCTTCCTTCTGTGTGCATGCAAAAGCCTTTCCTTCCTGTACGCAGGAAACAGCCGCCCCCACCCCTGTGCCAGGAACAGCCTGTCCCTCCCATGCACAGGGAACAGCAGCCCTCCACTCCTGGCAGGGAACAACCTGTCCCTCCCCTGAGCAGGGAACAGCTGCCCTCCACTCCTATGCACAAGGAACAGCCACTGTCTCCTCTGTGCATGGAACCGCTGCTTCCTGCCCTGCACAGGACACAGCCACACCCTGCTCTCAGGCAGGCACAGCAGCCCCCTCTGTCATCTCCTGTTAATTCCTGCTGCAGGAATCTGTTCATGCGAGGCTCCCCCACTAGTAAGAGCCTGCCCCAGTCTGAGAGGTGCAACCAGTGCCCTGAGTGTGGCCGGGGCTTCAGGCAGAACTCAGACCTGCAGCGGCACCGGCGCATCCACACGGGAGAAAAGCATTTCCACTGCCCAGTATGTGAGAAGAGCTTCCGGCTGCAGTCCAATCTGATCGTGCACCACCGCACGCACACCAGGGAGCGGCCCTACCAGTGCGGGGAGTGTGGCCGGGCCTTCTCGCAGAGCTCCAGCCTCCGGACACACAGCAAGATCCACTTGAGCCAGAAACCCTATGTTTGCTCTGTGTGCGGCAAGAGCTTCCATCACAATTCCAACCTCGTCCTCCACCAGCGCACCCACACCGGCGAGCGGCCCTACGAGTGCAGCATCTGCACCAAGCGCTTCAGCGACCACTCCACTCTGGCTCAGCACCAACGCATCCATACAGGTGATCGCCCCTACGCCTGCTCCGAGTGCGGCAAGTGCTTCAGCCAGGCCTCACACCTGGTCAAACACCGACGCACCCATGTGGGCCCCTGCACCGTTCTGGCCAGGGACACAGCTGTCCCCCAAAACAGGCCTGGCACAGGGGAGAAGAGAGATGCTCCTAGATACAGACCAGACTGTGGGATGGAAAGAGCCGCCCCCAGAGACAGGCCAGCCAAGGACAGAGCTCCTCCCAAACATGGGCTAGGAATGGGGGATGAGAGAGCCACTCCCCAAAATGGCCCTGGCACAAGAGAGGACAGACACACTCCCAGACATGGGCTGGGCACAGGGCAGGAAAGACAGCATGGAAAGATGTGCTGTCTCTGAAAGATGTTTTGGCAGGGGAGAAGGAGAAAGAGGCCTCAAAAGACACATCAGCCGCAGGGAAGGACACAGCTATCACCAATCACACACCGGGCATAGGTACGGAGAAAGCAGCAATAAAAAATCATGTTGGCCACAGGGAAGGAAAGGTTGACCCCCAAACCTCGGGCCAATGAGAGGAGAACTGCCCTTCAAAATGGGCTGGGCATGGGGGAGGACAATGCCAGACAATACCCCAAAGAGCTACAACAAAAGATGCACCAGCTGTGGATGAGGAGAGGGCTGCCTTGAAAGATGCACTGAGGGCAGCGAAGGACAAAGCAGCAACAAAAGAAGCATCAGCAGAGGGGAAGGGAGAAACTTGCTGCAGCAGAGGGGGAGAAGAGAGAGGCCTCAAGAGAGACGCTGGCCACCGGGAAGGGGAGATCCACCCCCAAACCTGCACTGGCCACGGGGAAGGGGAGAGCCTCCTTGAAACGTGCTCCAGGTACACAAGAGCCCAGACTTCAGTGGAGCCTTCTCATGTCACTGCATGGTACGGACAGGGGTGATTCATGGGGGGCAGAGACTGTGGGGAGCCCTGTCACTGAGCAGTAGGGTTGGGGATGGCTCATAGGAACATGCATTAAGCTGGGGGTTCACAGATCAGGTGTGAAACCCCATCAATGTGCAGGAGGGAAGTCATGCCAATGTTACAGGCTCACACTTAAGCAGCAACAGAGAAGCTGGCCTGGCGTGGGATGCACTAACAGCTCGGAGAGGAAGGGCAGCACGAAGGCACTTCTGGCACCACAGAGAGGCCCCGCTGGACCCGGAGCTGGTGGAGCGAATGGCTGGCACTTAACATGCAACCACAGAAATATGTTCAGGTTCTTGCCAAAAATGGTCTGTTATCAGATGTTTGGTTTTCCGACAGAAAGTAGCTTTGTAGTGCAGTGAGTGGATGTCCCCTCCCCGAGTCCCCCAGAGCACAATTGTAGAGGTCTCCAGGATGAGTGGGGACAATGTTACAGAGGTGGCAAAAGGGCCTGTCATGGGGTCACTCACCACACTGGCGCCTCCTGCTGGACGTTTTGGGAATTAGCTCAGTCTGAGCGGGTGCACCTTTGGGTGGTGGTGGGTCTCCTGCCCTCGTCTCTTGTCCTCGTCTCTGCCTGCAGACCCCTTATAGCTACTTATGATCCGTTATGGTCTACTTCGTGGCACAGCTCTCCGGCCATATCACCATCCGGAATGGGGGAACTCAATCCAACAAGAGTCCAGACACTCCTCCCAGTGGCTTGGCAGTCCACAGCTGGGATGCTCCCTCCGCAGCTAGTGGGGGAGGGGGCCCAGGCCCGCCCACTGCTCTGGGCCCCAACCCAGGGATCCTGCAAACAGCAGCTTCCTGCTGACTCGTCCTTCCAACCCATTGTCTCTAGTCCCAGGGCCACTTACCCGCAACCTCAGTTCCTTCTGCTCCTGCCTCTGGCTCCAGCTCCTTTGCCCTCTTCTCAGGACCTCGAGCCTATAAGTCCTGGCAGCCCATCAGGAGCTCTCCCTAGCTTCCCTGGTCCCTGCTAGTACCTGCCCTTCCCCAGGTGCTGGTCTCTCTGTAGCCCTCTAGGAAGCCAGTCTTCTCCCTAGGGCTCCCTGCAGCAGACTCCCTCACTGTGGTCTACAGCTTCCTTTTATATGGGCCAGCTGGGCCCTAATTGGCTGGTCCAGTCACCGCCCTAATTGTCTGCAGCAGCTGTCCTAATTGGATGTTTCCTCTGCAGCCATTCCTTTGGCTGCCTCCCACTCAGCCTCCCTACTACAAAACCAGAGTGAGGAGGTTGGCCGATGGAGTCTCCTGTGACTGTGGGGACTATTTCCGATCCTCGGTCCGTTCACGTATCCGGGCAGAGTTCCTCTGGGCGGCATCCTCTGACTCCCTCGATGCCTTTGAGGAGCAGTGGGCTCTGTCCGGGGTTCTCTGCTCGGTGTCCCCGTCCGGTTCCCTTCTTTTGACCCTTTGACCATACTCCTGTCCCTGTTATTTTATTAGTTGTCCCCTGGAATTTTTTGGGTATCTAGGTCCTGTGGATCCCCCTTTTAGGCTGGGGGGACCCTTTAGCAGTGGACGGGCTTCGCCCGCCCACTTCCCGGATCCCAATAAGACTCAGCCTCCCTAGGCTGGTTTTAACTCTCACAGGGACAGTGCAGGGCATGCGCCCTGTCACAGGGACATACAGGGAATATACCATCTTTCTTCTGCTCTTAAGCAGAGGGGACCACTGGGTCCCCCAAGATACCTCATAGGCATCCACATCACCAGCATCAGCAGAGCTTCCCAGTTACAAGAGCAAGCAAACCATTTGCTTTCTAAATAAATTCATAACCTAGGCTCCACAATAACCTTAACTCTGACCCAACCCAACTCATGAGACTATGGCACCATGTGTCATGACATACTAGTGGCTTATGAGGGTTCAGGGAGTAAGCGGGACTGTTCTCATGCTGCTTCTGCATGTGCCTGAATTGAGAGGGGACGTGTTTGGGTTTATTGCTATCTCTGAGGCTGAAGTGGATGCAGGGTCCATTCAGAGGCTGGTGAATCAGACTAGGGATAACGAAGTTAGTTCAATCAGGGAGGATGTGGACCAGAACTCCACTAGCCATCACATACAGTCCTTAGCTAAAACCTCTCCAACCCATCATCAGTGATTTACACCCATCCTGGACAACAATCCCTCACTTTCACAGGCAGTGGGAGGCAGGCCAGTCCTTGCTCACAGACAACCTGCCAACCTGTAACATATTCTCACCAGCAACTACACCCCGCACCATAGTAACTCTAACTCAGGAACGAATCCATGCAACAAACCTCAATGCCAACTCTGCCAACATATCTACACCAGCGACACCATCACAGGACCTAACCAGATCAGCCATACCATCACTGGTTCATTCACCTGCACGTCCACCAATGTAATCTATGCCATCATGTGCCAGCAATGCCCCTCTGCTATGTACATCAGCCAAACTGGAAAGTCCCTATGTAAAAGGATAAATGGACACAAATCAGATATTAGGAACGGCAATATACAAAAATCTGTAGGAGAACATTTCAACCTCCCTGGACACACAATAGCAGATTTAAAGGTAGCCATCCTGCAGCAAAAAACTTCAGGACCAGACTTCAAAGAGAAACTGCTGAGCTTCAGTTCATTTGCAAATTTGACACCATCAGCTCAGGATTAAACAAAGACTGTGAATGGGTAGCCAACTACAAAAGCAGTTTCTCCTCCCTTGGTGTTCACACCTCAACTGCTAGAAGAGGGCTTCATCCTCCCTGATTGAACTAACCTCATTATCCCTAGCCTGATTCTTGCTTGCATATTTGAATATATTGAATTTCCACTACATGCATCCGACAAAGTGGATATTCACCCATGAAAGCTTATGCTCCAATACGTCTGTTAGTCTATAAGGTGCCACAGGACTCTTTGCCTGTATTTGGTGTTTGTTTTTTGTTGGGTTTTGAAAAAGAATTGTAAAACACATGTGTGACAATTTACTGTAGATGATTATATCTCCCCAATAGTGAGATTATGGGATGGAGTCAGCTTCTGGAAACCCTGACTTTGGTGAGTAGATCCTACTCAGAGGGCCTGATCCAAAACCTTTTGAAGGTCAATGGAAAGACTTAACTGGGCTTTGGACAAACCCTTATGCCTGTTGACGGCAATGAGATGACTCAGATAGAATCATAGAAATATAGGACTGGAAGGGACCTTGAGAAATCATCAAGTCCAGCTCCCTGCCCTGAGACAGGACTAAGTAAACCTAGGCCATCCTTGACAGGTGTTTGTCCAACCTGTTCTTATAAACCTCCAGTGATGGGAATTCCACAACCTCCCTTGGAAGCCTATTCCAAAGCTTAACTCCCCTTATAGTTAAAAAGTTTTCCCCAATATCTAACCTAGATCTCCTTTGCTGCAGATTAAGCCCTTTACTTCTTGTCCTGGCCTGAGTGTACATGTGCATGAGTTAAGTACGGTTTATTGGGTTTTTCCAGCATCATTTAATTCTCTCTCTATATATTACAGAGCATCAGTAATTGCACCGGTTAGAGTGCAACATGATTTCATAGAATCATAGAATATCAGGATTGGAAGGGACCTCAGGAGGTCATCTAGTCCAACCTCCTGCTCAAAGCAGGACCAATCCCCAACTAAATCATCCCAGCCAGAGCTTTGTCAAGCCTGACCTTAAAAACCTCAAAGGAAGGAGATTCCGCCACTTCCCTAGGTAACCCATTCCAGTGCTTCACCACCTTTCTAGTGAAAAAGTTTTTCCTAATATTCAACCTAAACCTCCCCCACTGCAACTTGAGACCATTATTCCTTGTTCTGTCATCTCGTGCCACTGAGAACAGTCTAGATACATCCTCTTTGGAACCCCCTTTCATGCTATCAAATCCCCTCCTCATTCTTCTCTTCCACAGACTAAACAATCCCAGTTCCCTCAGCCTCTCCTCATAAGTCATATGTTCCAGTCCCCTAATCATTTTTGTTGCCCTGGATGCTGGATGCTTTCCAATTTTTTCACATCCTTATTGTAGTGTAGGGCCCAAAACTGGACACAGTACTCCAGATGAGGCCTCACCAATATCAAATAGAGGGGAACAATCGTGTCCCTCGATCTGCTGGCAATGCCCCTACTTATACAGCCCAAAATGCTTACGAAAGGCTGTCAGTGAGGACCTGTCCTTTCCTCCCCACCAGGAGCTGTCATTCAGGGTTTCATTCCCCAGCCTCCCTCCCCTGCCCACACTCATGACCCCCACCTCACCAGGGCCAATCTGTACTATGCGAATACTTTTTGCCCTACCCGGTGCCATCTCTAGTGGGTGTGAAGGTGCTCAGTCCTGCCAAAGGCCCTGTCACAGTCCTGGCTGGGGTAGAGCAATCCCTTGTGTGGACTTGCTGGTGCTCAGTAAGTGTGCAGTGTTGTTGGAAGCGCTGGGCACACTGGTGGGACCAGTCCCAAGGGCAGGCCCTGTGGAGGGCCATGTTGTCTTTCAGTTCCCCTGTTGCCACGGACCCTGTGGTACCTTCACCCCTGGCCTACCCCAGTGGGGAACTCTCCAGCCAGTGCTGGCATTCAAAGCTGTTTGTCCTGGTGGAAGTCTACAATGAGCCCTCTCTGCAATTCCCTGAGAATGACCCATGTAGGCCCATGGACGTTGCCGCCTTGTTCTCATCCAGGAGACCTTGATACCTGCTGGGATAAAGAGGGAAGCTGTTCAAAGGGTCCACTCTAGCTCAGCCATAGGTCAGAGGGCCAGATGCAGAAATTGCTGGGTGAGATTCTTTGACCAGTTTACGCAAGAGGTCAGACTGGATGGTGAGAATGGGCCCTTGTGGCCTTCATATTTATGGGACATGAACTCTTTGGGGCAGACACTGTATCTCACTGCATATCTATGCAGCCATAGGCACTAACTCTGTGTGGGTACTCTGGGGCTGGAGCACCCACAGGGAAAAATTATTGGGTGCTCTGCACCCACCAGCAGCCAAGCTCCCCACCCCCCCACTTCACCTCCTTCTCCGCCTCCTCCGAGCATCCTGTGTCTCCACTCCTCCCTCCCTCCCAGTGCTTGCAGCCCCCAAACAGCTGTAGCAAGCTCTGAGAGGGGGTGGGGAAGAGCGGGAACATGGCATGCTCAGGGGAGGAGGCGGGGCCAGGCAGGGATTTGGGGAAGGAGACGAATAGGGGTAGGGAGGGGGCAGAGTTGGAGTGGGGACTCTGGGGAAGGGGTGGGAATGGGGGCAGGAAGGGGTGGGGTAGGAGTGGAGTCAGAGCAGGGGCAGGGGCAGACGCGGGTCGAGCACCCACCGGCGCCAGAAGAAGTCGGCACCTATGCATTCAGCGCCCAACACAAGAGGGGCCCGATCTTGGTCACCGTGTGTCTGTACAGTGCCTGGCCCAACGGGGCCTGGAGCTAAGCTGCGGCCTGTAGGAACCACCATAATATAAATAATCGACTGAATAAGGCTAGGGAAATGTGTGCAGAATGCACTGTAGCAAGGTAACCTTTGGCTAAAAACCATATGGCAGAGCCCAACAAAAAATGACAAATTAGTTTTGGTAAAAATGCTGAAGTTGTTTTCAGTTCACAGGTTTTCACACAGACTCATTTTTTGTTTTCCCTAAATTCTTTGTGGAACATTTTTATAAGAAATATTACAAAAAATGTTAGTGAGCTTTTTTGTTTACAAAACACTCGACGTTTGCTAAATAAAATTTTTCCATTTACCTTAAACAGTTTCAATGACCATTTTAATGACATTTTCAATAATGTTTCGATTTTAAAAAATGTGAAAATTAGTTTGAGACATAAAAAAAAGTTTTTAATGGAAAAAAACCTTTTCTTTTGAAAAATTGTCATCAGCTCTCCTCTCTCAAGGACTTGGGGAGCAATGCGGAGAGGTGTGGAGTCTTAGACTTGTTCAGAGCTGAGGTCCTGGCATGTTAGTGGCCTCTGAGACCAGTTAAAAATTATCCCAGTGACACATTTCCAAGGGTTGTAGGGCTCTGCACTAAGCTTTGACTCTCTGTTGCCATGACTAGGGCCTTGTTAACTTCCCCTCCATTCCAGATTGGGTTTAGTGTCACACCAATTAAAATTACAAGCTGTCCAGCAACAATGGAAACCTAAGGGTTTGATTTACATTGAACATGGCTACTGTTGTGGCTACTTTTCCAATGTGTACATAATTTCTCTCATCTACCCTGAGGCTCTCACTGAACCCAACCAACACTCAAAATGACCCCCTACTCCAGAGCCCATCACAACCTCCTCCCAGCCCAGTCATTCATCTACCACCACAGTACACCCAGAGAGACGCACACCAAACCATACACACCCAGACACAGAGACATGTATCACACCACTGAGAAAAATTTCTGGATTCACACACTGCGCAGTCCAGAATGGATCTTTCCCACAGCCTCAGTGGAGTGGACACACTCGCTGCCCAGGGCTCCCATCCCCGCCTCGGGCACAGCTTCTGAAGTGGTGCAAAGGCCATCTTATGTGCTCTGTGGGCTGGCTGGGCCACTCCTCCCACCCTGTAGATCACATGATGTGCCCCCCAGCTGGGGTCCTCCCCACCCCCAGCACCATTATAGAGTAAATCCTCATGTGACCGGGGGAGTATACTTTGGGAAGCTTCCCTGGCAGGGTCTCCTGTTGCTCTGTAGTCTCAATTGCTGTCTCCCCTTTGAGGTTCCTGAGAACCTCCCATGTGGTTCCCCATCCTGCTCCAGAGTCCCTCTCCCCCATCCACCCTTGCACAGGGTCCTGGTGCCCTGCTGGCATGGAAAGAACCCAGATGTAGGCCAGTCCCTGAGCTGTGGGGACTGGATTTCTTTTTTTAAAAGATATGTTCTAGATCAAAAAGAATTATTCTGGGGGTGTTTTATGGCCCATGTTATATAGGAGGTCAGATTATATGATCACAATGGTCTCCTGGCCTTGGAATCTATGAAGCTATTAACAAAATTGGAAATGGTGCAGAGAAGAACCACAAAAATGATTTGAGAGCTGGAGAAACTGCCTTACCTAATGAGAAAATTAAAGAGCTCAATCTGTTAACTTGATTACAGTATACCTTCACAGGAGACCATACTGGGTAGTAAAGGGCTGTTTAATCTGGTGGAGAATGGTAGAACAAGAAGCAATGACTGGAAGAAGAAGCCAGATACATTTGAATGTGAAATAAGTCACAACTTTAACAGTGAGAAGGATTAGCCACTGGGATAAACTCCCAAGGGAAAAGATGGATTCTGCATGGAATTTTCATGTCTTTAAATCCAGACTGGGTGCCTTTCTGGAAGAGACATTAGCCAAACACAGGAAATTGGGCTCAATATAGGGGTAACTAAGTGGAATTCTATGGCCTGTGACATACAGGAGGTCAGACTGGATGATCTAATGGTCTCTTCTGGTCTTAACCTCTATGATAATCCACATATCTCCACTTCAAGAGAGGATGGATCCTAAATCAGAGCCTGCACAGATGCTTTCCTAACAGCCAGGACATTGATGAAGTCTTTCCCTCCTTGGGGAAGCTCTGAAGGCTGATGGAGCCTGAGTTCCAACTAATGCTCACCCCTCAGCCAGGATCTTTCCCACCCTGGGGGATTCTCTGCTTATTGATTTATCAATTTATCCAATTTATCAACATCCTTCTTGAATTGTGGGCACCAGAACTGGACACAGCATTTCAGCAGCAGTCGCACCAGGGCCAAGTCATTTTCCAAGTTTCAATAATTTCTATGTTTAGTTTTCATGAAAACTCAGGCTCACAGAAATAAAGCAAATGCGAGTAACATGTTCACAGCTTTATCATTGAGTTCTTCATACCCTCCTTTAACTGAAATCCTGGTTTGGTAGCATGTGATCACTTGACAATTTAAGAGATTTTCTTGAGCTGAGATACTTAAAGTTGGAATGGAGTCAGCTGTTCCCAAGTACCAGTTTAGAATCCATTTGGTATATGGAGATTCATGTTCAACTACAGGTATATATTAATTAAAATGGAAATACAATCCATAGAAATGAGTTAATATTTGGTCTTTAATAGCATTTTGATCACTTTCACTCTTTAAAAAGCTGGACTGGAAACAATGGAACTATTTCAATAATTTCCTTTTCAATGTGGCTTCTTCCTGAGTCTCCCGACTTGCTCTTTCATATTGAGTATATTTGTATTCCTCCCTTGAAGTGTTAGGTTCCATGAATTCAGTTTGCCAAATACGTCCACCAGGTAAATGATCATAGTCAAGAAATCCATATTACACACATAACCTGCAAGATACGAAGATACATTGTAACACTTTCCCATGTGACAACTCCACTGTGAAACAGAAGCAAAGTGTGGTCAGAACCCATCTCCACACAGCATACTAAAACAATATGTGTTCACTGCCTGTGATTTTGTAAATTTTAATAACAGTGCTGAGGGCCTCATGTACTTCAGGTTGCAACTTCTTTGATATCAAAGCTTGAAGGTGAAGCATGCAGTGTGCCCAAACTGCTGCTAGTGCCACTTTTTTTACTAATGCTGCAACTCCACTCTACTTTCTATTCATGGCAGCTGCACCATCAGCATATAGCGCCCACTCCTCCACATAACCCAGTGAAGACCTTCATCCCTTAACCAAAAGAGGGCTGAAGGGAGATATGATTGCTCTCTATAAATACATCAGAGATATAAATGCCAGGGAGGGAGAGGATGATCAGTTTATGGAGGGCATGGTATGATGAAACTGCCTACAATGGCATGTAGCTGATGTGCGATTGCTAGTAGAAAGTATCTCCAATGGCCAGTGATGGGACACTAGATGGGGAGGGCTCTGAGTTACTACAGAGAATTCTTTCCTAGGTGTCAGGCTGCTGGGTCTTGCTCACATGCTCAGGGTCTAACTGATCATCATATTTGCGGTCAGGAAGGGATTTTTCCCCCGGTCAGATTGGCAGAGACTCTGGGTTGGTTTTTTTTTTTTTTGCCTTCCTCTGCAGCATGGGGCACTGGTCACTTGCAGGTTTAAACTAGTGTAAATGGTGGATTCTCTATAACTTTAAATCAAAGTCTTTAAATCATGATTTGAGGCCTTCAGTAACTCAGCTAGAGGTTAGGAGTCTATTACCGGAGTGGGTGGGTGAGGTTCTGTGCCCTGCAAAGTGCAAGAGGTCAGGCTAGATGATCATGATGGTCCCTTCTGACATTAAAGTCTATGAGTCTATCCACTATGAATTTATCAAGGAACTTGACTATTTCCTCATTGGTTGTTCATGTTGGGATTTCTTTGCAAAACAAAAGTTATTCAGCTATTGTACTTGCTGTGACAAATCTCATATAACACAGAAGCTGAGCCATGTTGGCTGTGGATGTGGTTTCATCAAGCAGCAGTGCAAAATATTTATTCTTCTTAACTTGCTCCATTGACTGATCCTGACATTTTCTGGTTTCAGAGTAGCAGCCGTGTTAGTCTATATTCGCAAAAAGAAAAGGAGTACTTGTGGCACCTTAGAGACTAACAAATTTATTAGAGCATAAGCTTTCGTGAGCTACAGCTCACTTCATCGGATGCATTTGGTTTTTTCCACCAAATGCATCCGATGAAGTGAGCTGTAGCTCATGAAAGCTTATGCTCTAATAAATTTGTTAGTCTCTAAGGTGCCACAAGTACTCCTTTTCTTTTTGACATTTTCTGCAAAGCCATCAGTGAATTGACAGATGATATCACTTGAAATAGGAATGATTTTCAGTGCCATGGTTGCTTGTTCCCCAATCTTGATTCTACACATCTATTGCTGCCGGGAGTACAAGGGTCTTGCCAATGGTGTGTGCTTGTTTGTATTTTGCAATTCGCATGCCCACAACGTAAGAATCTTCTAAGGCTTTTTGAAAGGCAGTTGCTTCTTTAGACTCACCCCACGCACCCACCCTCCGCTTTAATTCTTCTTATTTCTGAAGGGGAAAAAATCACAACTCTCCTTCTTGTTCTGTTCATTATCATCTTCAGTCGAATGTTTGCTGTGTGTAGCCTTAGCATTTGGTAAAAATCATTCCTTTGTAAAGAGTCACAGATTCCAAAGCCAGAAGGGATCATTATGATAATCTAGTCTGACCTCCTGTGTAACATAGGCCATGGAACTTCCGCAAAATATTTCCTAGAGAATAGCTCATAGAAAACATCCAATCTTGATTTAAAAAATTGTCAGCGATGGGGAATCGACCACGAATAACCCTTGGTAAATTGGTTAATTATGTTCACTTTAAAAATTACACCTTATTTCCAGTCTGAATTTGTCTAGCTTCAAATTCCAGCCATTGTTAGACCTTTCTCTGCTATATTAAAGAGCTCATTATTAAATATTTGTTCTCCATGTAGATACTTATAGACTGTGTGACAGGGTATGCATAACCCACACTAGGCAAGAAAGGGTTAATCCCACACTATGGGGGGAGAAAGTCTTCTTCCCCCCCCCCCCCGAGACCATGCTGGGCATGCTCCAACTGCTGTGCTAGTATACAGGAGAGCAGCCCAGCTCACTCTGGGCTGGCTGCCAAGGAGGAAGGATGTTTGGTGGAGGCTCCAGCCCAGGAGCCACTACTGCTCTTGCCTGCAGGAACTGGAGATCCTGAGACCCAGAACAGAGACCTGTTGCCTAACAACTAACCAGCTGGAGTCAATGTCCGAGGTAGTTACCTGCGCCAAGAAGCCCAGAGACTCTGATGTCACATGGATCACAGCTTCAAGAAGCATGGTAGGAAATGGCCCAGGGAGGTGGAGTGAGTGGTATCTCCTACCCGTGTAAGGTCAGCATGTTGCAGTAGAAGCTACACTGAATGGGTGGTGAATGCACTCACTGCTGACAGGGTCCTGGGCTGGGACTCCTGTGGAGTCAGGTGGGCCCACTACCTCGGGACTCTCTACCATAGCTGCCACCCCCATTGGATGGTGGTCCCTGGATCCAGCCACTAGGCCACACAGCCCTGCACTTGAGGGCCACTACATTGACTCCAGTTACTAGGCTGTGTAGCCCTGAACCCAAGAGCAGCCACTTTGACTCTGACCATTGCGCTGCACTGCCTTGAGTCCCAGGACCCTAGTCTGGCAGACTGTAACCACAGTGCCACCACATCCACAATCCACCCTACCGGGGGACGGGGTGCACATACACTGCCACAGACTGTAACCAAGTCACTCCTTTACCTCCTCTTCATTAGACTCAAGGAGCTCAATCTATTTAGTGTGACAGGGTCGGGTCAGATGGCTATAGGAGAGTAATCCCATTGGGATCCGGGAAGTGGGTGGGCTTTGCCCGCCCACTGCTAAAGGATCCCCCCCCAGTCTAAGAGGGGATCCACAGGACCTGGACACCAAATAAATCTGGGGGCAACTAATAAAATAACAGGGACAGGAGTGGGTCAAAGGGTCAAACAAAGGGAACTGGATGGGGACACGAGCAGAGAACCCCAGACAGCACCCACTGCTCCTCAAAGGCGTCAAGGGAGTCAGTGGATGCCGCCCAGAGGAACTCTGCCCGGATACGTGAACGGACCGAGAATCGGAAATAGGCCCCACAGTCACAGGAGACTCCATCGGCCAACCTCCTCACTCTGGTTTTGTAGATGGCCATTTTAGCTAGGGCCAGGAGGAGGCTGACCAGGAGATCCTGTGACTTTGTGGGGCCGCAAATAGGGAGTGCATAAATAAGAAGGTGAGGGGAAAAGTGCAACCAAAAACGTAATAAAATATTGGTGAGGAGCCGGAATAGGGGCTGCGGCCTGGCACACTCCAAATATGTGTGTGTCAGGGTTTCCCTCATGCCACAAAAGGGGCAGGTGTCTGGGATAGGGGTGAACCGTGCCAAGTACATGCCTGAGCTCACGGCTCTGTGAAGGAGCCACCAACTGATATCCCCGGCAGGCCTCAGGACCAAGGTGGAATATAGGCTGGTCCACCGGGGCTCCTCACTCTCCAAAGGTGGCAGGAGGTCCCGCCATTTTGTATCAGGGCAGGACAAGAGGGTGAGGGCGTGAAGGGTGCTATAGGAGGATAATCCTATTGGGATCCGGGAAGTGGGTGGGCGAAGCCCGTCCACTGCTAAAGGATTCCCCCCAGCCTAAAAGGGGGATCAACAGGACCTAGATGCCAAAAAGTTCCGGGGGACAACTAATGAAATAACAGGGACAGGAGTGTGGTCAAAGGGTCAAACAAAGAAACCGGATGGGGACACCGAGCAGAGAACCCAGGACAGCGCCCACTGCTCCTCAAAGGCGTCAAGAGAGTCAGAGGACACCGCCCAGAGGAACTCTGCCTGGATACGTGAACGGACTGAGGATCGGAAATAGGCCCCACAGTCACAGGAGACTCCGTCAGCCAACCTCCTCACTCTGGTTTTATAGATGGCCATTTTAGCTAAGGCCAGGAGGAGGTTGACCAGGAGATCCCGTGACTTTGTGGGGCCATGGATAGGGAGTGCATAAATAAGAAGGTGAGGTGAAAAGTGCAACCAAAAATGTAAGAAAATATTGGTGAGGAGCCGGAATAGGGGCTGCAGCCTGGCACACTCCAGGTATGTGTGTGCCGGGTTTCCCTGACCCCGCAAAAGGGGCAGGTGTGTGGGATAGGGGTGAACCGTGCCAAGTACATGCCCGTGCTCATGGCTCTGTGAAGGAGCCGCCAACTGATATCCCTGGCAGGCCTCGGGACCAAGGTGGAATATAGGCTGGCCTACCGGGGCTCCTCACCCTCCAAAGGTGGCAGGAGGTCCCGCCATTTTGTATTGGGGCAGGACACGAGGGTGAGGGCGTGAAGGGTGCTATAGGAGAATAATAGAAGGCAGATATATTAGCCCCAGGCTATGTAAGTCTCTTTTCCCTGGGTAAGGTAACAGGGAAGGTTCCAGAACAATCAGGAACCTTCTGGAAACAATTAAGACAGGCTGATTAGAACACCTGCAGCCAATCAAGAAGCTGCTAGAATCAATTAAGACAGGGCACCTGGGTTTAAAAAGGAGCTCACTTCAATTTGTGGTGTGCATGTGAGGAGCTGGGAGCAAGAGGCACTAGGAGCTGAGAGTGAGAATGTGGACTGCTGGAGGACTGAGGTGTACAAGCATTATCAGACGTCAGGAGGAAGGTCCTATGGTGAGGATAAAGAAGGTGTTGGGAGGAGGCCATGGGGAAGTAGCCCAGGGAGTTGCAGCTGTCGCACAGCTGTTCCAGGAGGCACTCTAGACAGCTGCATTCCACAGGGCCCTGGGCTGGAACCCGGAGTAGAGGGCAGGCCTGGGTTCCCCCCAAATCCTCACAACTCCTGGTCAGACACAGGAGGAGTCAACCTGGACTGTGAATTCAGAAAAACGGCCAAGCTGAGGGTTGCCGTGAAGCTCCAAGGCGAGCAAATCCGCCAATGAATGCAAGACCCGCCAAGGTAGAGCAGGAACTTTGTCACATTAGCTTATCACTCTAAGGCCTGGTCAACAGTAGAAAATTAGGTCAACATGACTATGTTTTTCAGGGGTGTGAAAAACACACATTCCAAGCGGCATAGTTGAGCTGACCTAAGTCCCTATGTAGACAGTGCTAGGTTGATGGCAGAGTTTTTCCGACAAGCTAGATTACCTACATCCATGGGAGTACCCCTTCCATTGGCGTAGATAATATCTACACTGAAGTGCTACAGTGGCACAGCTGCTGTGCTGCAGTTGTGCGGCTGTTGCGTTTCAAGCGTATACAACCCCTAAGGCAGGTTTTCTAATCCCTTAAGCATTCTTGTGGCTCTTCTCTGAAACCTCTCCAATTTATCCACATCCTTCTCGAACTGTGGACACCAGAACTGGGCACGCTATTCTAGCAGTGCTCGCACCAGGGCTAGATAAGAAAAGACGCATGATTCTCTTCCCTCAGCCCCTTTCTCCTGTCTGCTTGTGCTTCTGTTTCCGCTAATGTTGACAGCGCTGGAACCTCTCTTTGTCCTATGCTCCAGCAGGGGGTTTTTAGCCAAGGGACTTCCTGCTGAATGCTTCTATCCGCATGGAATCTCTCTGCTGAAAGCCCCCTGCAAGAGCAGAGGCCACAGAGAGGTTCCCACTCAGCCCTTGCAGCAGCAAAAGCCGCAGACCCAAAGATAAGACGCAGGTAATTTTTAAGCCTTGTTTAATAATGCCATAATAATAATAATTAATAAAGGGCCTATCTATCAAAAAATTTCCCCCCAAACACTTGTGGCTGGCTTTCCCAAGAACTGGCTCCCCAAAGAAGCTCATGGCTCACAGTTTGGGACACATTCCAGGATGGTGATTTCAATCTCTGCTTACATAATAACAACTGCACATTCTTGTTACATGGCCACTGCAGCCATGCCCAACCCCCTGAGCATGATGGGAATAATAGGCCAAAATGTTATTCGCTTGGCCCTTCCCTAGTCAATGTCACTTACAGGGTCTCCGTCATGCATGGATTTTCTGATGGCTAATGCAGGCTGATAACTGACTGAAGCTTTTCCAAAAAGAAAAGGAGTACTTGTAGCACCTTAGAGACTAACAAATTTATTTGAGCCTAAACTTTCATGAGCTACAGCTCACTTCATCGGATGCATTCAGTGGAAAATACAGTGGGGAGATTTATATACATAGAGAACATGAAACAATGGGTGTTACCATACACACTGTAAGGAGAGTGATCACTTAAGGTGAGCTATTACCAGCAGGAGAGCGGGGGTGGAAAAAACCTTTTGTAGTGATAATCAAGGTGGGACATTTCCAGCAGTTGACAAGAACGTCTGAGGAACAGTGGGGGGGGGGGGAATAAACACGGGGAAATAGTTTTACTTTGTGTAATGACCCATCCACTACCAGTCTCTATTCAAGCCTAAATTAATTGTATCCAGTTTGCAAATTAATTCCGATTCAGCAGTCTCTCGTTGGAGTCTGTTTTTGAAGTTTTTTTGTTGAAGAATTGCAACTTTTAGGTCTGTAATCGAGTAACCAAAGAGATTGAAGTGTTCTCAGACTGGTTTTTGAATGTTATAATTCTTGACGTCTGATTTGTGTCCATTTATTCTTTTACGTAGAGACTGTCCAGTTTGACCAATGTACATGGCAGAGGGGCACATGATGGCATATATCACATTGGTAGATGTGCTGATGAACAAGCCTCTGATACTGTGGCTGATGTGATTAGGCCCTATGATGGTGTCCCCTGAATAGATATGTGGACAGAGTTGGCAACGGGCTTTGTTGCAAGGATAGGTTCCTGGGTTAGTGGTTCTGTTGTGTGGTGTGTGGTTGCTGGTGAGTATTTGCTTCAGGTTGGAGGGCCGTCTGTAAGCAAGGACTGGCCTGTCTCCCAAGATCTGTGAGAGTGATGGGTCATCCTTCAGGATAGGTTGTAGATCCTTGATGATGCATTCGAGAGGTTTTAGTTGGGGGCTGAAGGTGACGGCTAGTGGCATTCTGTTATTTTCTTTGTTGGGCCTGTCCTGTAGTAGGTGACTTCTGGGTACTCTTCTGGCTCTGTCAGTCTGTTTCTTCACTTCATCAGGTGGGTATTGTAGTTGTAAGAATGCTTGATAGAGACCTTGTAGGTGTTCGTCTCTGTCTGAGGGGTTGGAGCAAATGTGGTTGTATTGTAGAACTTGGCTGTAGACAATGGATCGTGTTGTGCGGTCTGGATGAAAGCTGGAGGCATGTAGGTAGGAATAGCGGTCAATAGGTTTCAGGTATAGGGTGGTGTTTATGTGACCATCACTTATTAGCACCATAGTGTCC
This sequence comes from Dermochelys coriacea, assembly GCF_009764565.3. Lineage (NCBI taxonomy): Eukaryota > Metazoa > Chordata > Testudines > Dermochelyidae > Dermochelys > Dermochelys coriacea. Next base: position 6,404,587 of record NC_050073.1, on the reverse strand, counting down.
AGGAAGCGGATCTCTTGTGTGGACTGGTTCAGGCTGAAGTTGATGGTGGGATGGAAATTGTTGAAATCATGGTGGAATTCCTCAAGGGCTTCTTTTCCATGGGTCCAGATGATGAAGATATCATCAATGTAGTGCAAGTAAAGTAGGGGCATTAGGGGACGAGAGCTTTTCCCACACTCAGAATATTTGTAGGGTCTTTCTCCAGTGTGCAACCAAAGATATTCCCACAGTCAGGCATTGGCAGAATCGCTGTCCCGTGTGGATTCTCCAGTGTTCAGTAAGGGGTGCCCTCTGGTGGATGCTCTTCCCACATTCAGGGCACATGTAGAGCATCTCTCTCATGTAGCTTCTCTGATGAGAAGTAAGGCTCCAGCTCATACTGAAGCTTTACCCCACTCTGGACAGTTATAGGGTCTCTCTCCTGTGTGGATTCTCTCATGTCTGAGAATGCATGAGCTGCCGCTGATGCTTTTCCCACATTGGGGGAACTGGTGGGGTCTTTTTCTTCCATGTGGATTCACTGGTGCTCAATAAGGTGTGCATGGTGTAGCTTTTCCCACAGTCACTGCATGTGTTGGGTCTCCCTCCAGTAGGGATTCTGTGATGAGTAGTTCCTTTTATTTTCTTGACCACTCTGCTCCTGTGAGTGGATTTATTCCCTCTCTTTCCTGGCTGGTTTCCCTGCGTGCCTCTCTACCCTGTGTTGACTCTCATGGGCTTCTCCCTGCTTAGGACTGTGGGAAATGTTCCCCTTGGCTCTTCCCAATATCATCCCATGCAGTTCCACTTGCTCAGTGCCTTCCTGATGAGGATTCTTCTCCTTGTTCTCACTCCCTGTACAACCTGGTGCTGGGACAGAGAGAGAGAATCCGGACAGGATTCATTCTTTCCCTCTGCCGGGCAAAAGTAAACCTTAGAGAGGGGAATGGGAAAGACAGGATCTGTGACCCAGGGACACATTGGTGCCAGCTGGCAAAGAAAAAAGAGAGTGCACAGGGTTTTACCAGGGATCTTCTTGGTTGGATATATGTATAATAATTCACCAAAAGGTGGCATGTTGAGGTTTCTACCGAGAGCCAGTAGCCCACTGGTTTTCATAATCATTGCAAAATGTATATATGGATAATATTTAAGGAGTTATGTATCTATACTGAAAATTATGGTCTTAAGGTCTTAGAGATAAGATAGGTTGCCAGGAGTAGACATACTTCAGGGATGTGCCTTTCAGGCAGGAGGTGAACTGACACTTATCTCCCTGTCTGGCCATTTATGTATTGTAAGCCTAGTTGCATATTGAACAAGTGTGAATTGAGTGACTGTGAAATCTACAAGGGAAGAAATCTACGGGAAGAAACAAACTGCAGAGGGATGTCCTGTTCTTGAATAAAGACAAAGAATTGGTCTGGTATACCCTGGAGTGCAAAAAGACACTGGAACCCTCACCTAGGGGGCAAACCAACAGTGTGATTGTCTTACAAAAGGAGGGTCACAGGTCACAGCCAGCCTGGCTGGAAAGCACTGCAGGGATTTTGGGTGAGCAATAACTTTATTAGACATGAGAATATCTTTTTAATTAAATCTAGGCTCTAGATTGTGAGTTATGGTTTTATTTTATATGTACCCATTTGGTCCCAACACTTCTACTTGCTACTAGTTGGATCTCTGTGCTTTGTAAAATAAACTTATGCTTGATTTCACTCTAAACAAATCTGAGTGCTGTGATTTAAGCAGAGCCGTGACCTGAGGTGAAACTGGTAAGATGGAGTAGACTGCTTCTTTGGAAGCAACAGATCAGTGAACACTGTGCATGTCCAGTGGATTCGGGGGACTCTCGGAGGACATTGGGGAGCTGTCTGCCTATTGCTAACCTGCAGAGTAATAGCGGGGCCAGTGAAGCCAAGAAGGGAGTGCTTGTGTTACCTGGGGCTGATAGAGTTGGGCAGCTGGCCCCTGGCAGGCACAGACAAAGCTTTCTCACGCTAAGGGCGGGTGGTAGCAAGCTGCCTTACAACCCAGGATGCCCCCAGGAAGTGTCAAAGCATCAAACCCAAATGATTGCTGGGGAAATTGAGATATCAGGCACTGAACCCCAGTCCCTTTCCAATGGGAGATGGAGCCAGGGATCAATTCTGCTTCCATGTCCCACCTGAATATAGATAAGGGGATGGACTATAGCAGGGGTGACCAAACTTACTGACTCTTCGAGCCACACATGACAATCTTCAGACGTTTGTGAGCCGGGGCACAGCTGCAGGAGTGGAGAGGCTTTCAGCAGCTGCAGCAGCACCAATGTAAGAAGCAGACCCATAGATAAAACCCAGATTATTTTCAAACTTAGTTTGATAGCCTCTTAGGAGGTTAAAAACAGGGGCATATCTATTAAACAATTTCCCCAAACACTCGTGGCTGGCTCCCCTGAGAACCCTTCAAGGCTCCCAGTTTGCCATGGCTCACACAGAGGCTCTACACGATTCTAGTCCAGGATGGTGATTTCATTCTCTGCTCACATAACTGCTACATGCCCTTGTTACGTGGCCACTCCAGCCTTGCCAAACCCTGTGAGCAGACGTTAGGGACATTAGAAACTTGGCGCCTATCTGCCGGGGGTGGGGGGTGCTCCCATCGGCTCCCCCCAGGCCCCACCCCCCACTCGATCTCTTCCCCCAAAGCCCCACCTCTGCCCCCACCTCTTCCCCGCCCAGTTCCACCCCATCCCCTGAGCGCGCTATGCTCTTGCTCCTCCCCACTCCCTCCCAGCGCCTCCTGACATCTGATCCGCAGTGGGCGCTGGGAGGAAGGGGGAGGTGCTGATCGGTGGGGCCCGCTGTTGGGCAGGAGGCACTCGGGGGAGGAGGAGGTTCTGGTAGGGGGGCTCCTCCTCGCTCCCACCCACCTGCCTGCCGGACTGCCGCTCACCTCCTGTTCGCCTCCTCACCCACACACCTCCCGCCTCACCTCCCCACCCGTGGGGGCCCCCCAAAGCATGAGGCCCAAGGCTGTCATCCTGATTCATCATACCCAAGGGAAGGCCCTGCCTGTGAGCTTGGTGCAAATCAGCCATGGTGCTGTTCACTTGGCCCATCGCTAGTCAGGTCACTTATGGGGTCTCTGTCTTGGGTGGATTTTCTGATGCCTAATACAAACTGAGAAGTGACTGAGGCATTTGCCATGCTCAGGAGATTAGCAGGGTCTCTCTCTTGTGTGGATTCTCTGGTGTCCAGTAAGGTGTGACTTCTTGTGGAAGCTTTCCCCAAACCCCCCTGGACCATTATAGGGTCTCTCTTTCTCATGTGAATTCGCTCATATCTGAGAACGTATGAGCTGCTGCTGCTTTCCTCACATTCGGGGCACTTGTGGAATCTCTCTTCCTTGTGGATTCCCGGGTGCACAATAAGGTGTGTGTGGTGATTGTAGCTTTCCCTACACTCACTGCATTTGTAGGGGTTCCCTCCCATGTGAATCCTCTGAAGTCTGAGCTGAGACTGAAGCGTCTCTCACACTCATTGCATTTGTGAGGTCTCTTCCCCCGTGTGGAATCCCTGGTGTGATACATGGCCAGAAAGGGTTAAGCAGCTCACAGGCTAAATGACCCAGATTCAACCTTTAGAGAGTGTTAGAAAAGTACGTAAATGGTAATTAGGGCTGTTCCATGTTAGATAGGCTAGAACATTGAAATGCAAACCTGTATTGTCAGAGAACAGAGGTAATACTAATTGTATGTGTTTACTGCTATATAGTTAGATGTTAACCATGTAAACAGACAATTCTTGTCTATTACTATAGCTTTGATTCAGAGATCAAAAGGGACAATTAACATTTAGACGAAATGTGAGTGTGATAATATCATTGTCTATATGTCACTTTAAAGTTTGTGATGAACTGCTTAATGGATAAATTACCTTATGTTAATCCATGTAGTTAATTACCAGTAATGTTTGGGAAACAGAAAGTTACATCAAAGGCCTATTGTTCATTCAAGAACTCTGTGCTGTCCAGGACTTGTATAAAGAATTCTTGGGACCTGATCCTTTCATCTCAAATTTGCTTATGCTTTATCCGGGGAAGTATTGAGCTGCAAGATTGAGTCTCCAGTCCCACTTGGAATACCCTGGTATGGAACATTGGACTCAAACGATGGACTAATTCTAAGAACTCTTTTGCAACTCCAAAGCTCACCAGCTCTACTAATCTGCTGTTTCTCTCCCTCCCCGGGGCCACCTCTGGCTGCAACTTGCTGCATCTCCCCTGCACCTCATGCCCCCACTTACTGCCCAGCTAGGGACTGCAGACGGGAACTCACCTTGCTCACATATGGGCCAAAGCCAGGCTCAGGACCCAGATGTGAGGTGGAACAGGAAGGCCCCTCCCTTAGCCCAGCCTTACAGGACTGGCAGGGTTTGGAGACTGGGAACACGCTGGGTCCATGTCCAATCCCCAGAGTCCAGTGCTCCGCTCTGTCCAGCACCATCCCAAGCTGTCCCTCCACATGGAGCCTGCCCTTGGCCAGCCCATGCCACACACAGAGCCAGCTGTGGACAGAGGCAGCAGCCCAGCCACTGTGGACATATGCCCAGGGCATGGTGCGCCCCTCCTAGCCCCAGTCTAGGTTGCATGGGGATGGGGTGCTTGAGGTGAATGGGAGGAGGACCCCCCATAGTGCCTCCACTTATCTCTCCACCCATCCTGCTCCCTTTATCTCCCACAGCCCCCATCCTCTTCCGCTCCCAGTTCCCCCATAGTGTCCCTAACCCCACTCTGCATGGTGACTCCCTGTACCATCTCTAACTCCCCTGCCCCTCAATGGGCCCCATGGTGTCTCCCCAGCTCCACATGGTGCCACCTGCTCCCCCTCTCTGCCCAGTGCCCCTTTTGCTTACCAAACCCCTGCTCCCCCACACCCTCCCATGTTGGCTCAACCGGCACAATGCCCCCTTCCCCACATAGTGTCTCCCCAACCCCGCCCAGTGCTGCAGTGCCCCCTGCTGCTTCCACAGTGCCTCTGCCCCTCCACTCCACCCTACTTCCCTCTGCCCCCCACAGTGCTCCCCAACCCTGCTGTGCAGTGTCCCCCTGCTCCTCTGGTGCCACCCAACCCCCCAAGTGTCCCCCACTTCATCCTATCCCCTAGTCTCCCCCCACACACTGCACACTCCAGGCCTCCCTGCCTCCCCCATGGTGTCCCTCCACTTCAAATCCCCCATTTTCCTGCTCCCTCCACATGGTTCTCTGCACAATGTGCCCCTCCCCCACTGCCCAGCAAAGTGTCCCTGGTCCCCCCTCTCCCCCTCACTCCACTTTGTGTTCCCCACCCCACATGGAGCCCCCTCTCCCCACAGTGCCCCTAGTGGTGACCCTCCTACCCTGCACAATGCCCCCACTGCTTCCACAGTGCCCTGCCCCCCAACTGCTCCCTACTCTCCAGCCTTACCCCCTATGGTGCCCCTGCTGCCTGGTACTCCCACTATGTCCCCCCTGCAGTGCCCCCCCACCCACTCCTCCCCGTCTCCCATGGTACCTCCCCACACCTGCGCTTCTGTCGGTGACATTTATGTCAGTCAAGGGGTGTTTTTTCACACTCCTGACTGACAAAAGCTTTACCGCCAAAAGTGCTAGTGTAGCTATAGCCTTAAAATCATGAACTGAACAGAGACTGGATTTATGGTTTATTACAACAATCGGTAACCCACTAAGTCCCTCTTTGTCCTATGAAGGCAGATGCTGCAGTGCAGAGGTGTTAATAGGCTACCTTACCTTGAATTGTCCCTTGGGATATGTGCTATCTAGTGATGCTGAACAATCTGTTCTACCTTGCATTTAACTGTGATGCTCGGAGAACCTTTCCCAGACCTGACGAGATGGTCTGTGTGGCTCAGAAATGCGTCTCTCTCACCAACAGAGGTTGGTTGGTCCAAAAAAAAGATATTACCTCACCCACCTTGTCTCTAAGTATGTGGGTCAGTCAGAACTGTTCTCTCCATCTCAGGTAGACTGATTTAAATCAACAAGCAGGAAACTTTAATTTAAATAATCAGTTTTAATTTTTTGTACTCTTTAGTTATTCCCCCCCACCCCCAAGGGTTGATTCTCCTTGCTTGGTAACCGTTATAACGTGTTGATTTGAAACTAAATATAGCCTTTACAGGAAATTTTTTGCTAACCTGGAGGATACACTATATCCATGCACATTTATTTAAGCAATTATATAGCTTAACAATTCAACTTTTAAAGTTTTAGATTTTTTTCCCTATATTTGCCTTTTTCCAATCATCCGGGACCTCCCCCGATTGCCACGAGTTTTCAGAAATAATGGCCAATGGCTCTGCAATCACATCAGCCAACTCTCTCAGCACCCTCGAATGCATTAGATCCAGACCCATGGACTCATGCATGTCCAGCTTCTCTGAATAGCCCTTAACCTGTTCTTTTGCCACAGAGGGCTGCTCACCTCCTCCCCATACTGTGCTGCGCAGTGCAGCAGTCTAGGAGCTGACCTTGTCTGTGAAGACAGAGGCAAAAAAAGCATTGAGTGCTTCAGCTTTTTCCACATCATCTGGCACTAGGTTGCCTCCAACATTCAGTAAGAGTCCCACACTTTCCATGACCTTCTTTTTGTTACTAACATACCTGTAGAAACCCTTCTTGTTACCCTTCAGCCTTATTTGTCTGCTTTTAAACTTCGCTTCAGCAAAATAAAATAATAAAAAAGAATTTTATTATTAAGACCCGAGTTAAAAACATCTATTTTTGCAAGTTGGGTAAGGGAAGGTCTGACAATAAAAGGGGCTACCCAAGTCAGCTCTTCCAGTTCCAACCACCCAAGGGGCAGTAAAGGGATTACCAAATTAATTGCTTCCAGTCCCCAAACCAAGAGTAGGGTCCAAGGGCCCATCTATATGCACAAATACGCCATATGAACTAAATGTGTGAGTTTAAACTGGTCCAAGGAGACTGTTTTAATACTCTTTAATTTGGTTAACCAGATTTGTTTTGCTTTAGCTTGAGTCAGCTTTTAGGAACAAGCATCCCCTAAACCACAGTGTAAGGGACTGCGGAAGACTTTGTTACGGCCTAGCTAGAGAAATTCTGCTTTCTCAAGCCGAAAGGTTATTGTAGGACATAGAAAGTTACTGAAGGACACAGGAAACCAGCTGGAACCTGCGTTGACCGGTCCCAGCTGCTTTGCATGGCCTTTCGCCAGGTAGCTGAAAGTCCCCTTTGGGAAGTACCTAATTCTATATTCATGAGCTGTTTTTGTGTGGTGCTTATTAATGCTGAAAGAAAAGGAGTACTTGTGGCACCTTAGAGACTAACAAGTTTATTTGAGCATAAGTTTTCGTGAGCTACAGCTCACTTCATCCGATGCATTCAGTGGAAAATACAGTGAGGAGATTTATATATACACACAGAGAACATGAAACCCATTGTTTCATGTTCTCTGTGTGTGTGTGCATATAAATCTCCTCACTGTATTTTCCACTGAATGCATCGGATGAAGTGAGCTGTAGCTCACGAAAGCTTATGCTCAAATAATTTTGTTAGTTTCTAAGGTGCCACAAGTCCTCCTTTCCTTTTTGCGAATACAGACTAACACGGCTGCTACTCTGAAACCTGTTATTAACGCTGACCGTCTGCCCCTCCGTTGGTCTCCGTCCCAGGCAGAGCTCCGGGGTTCCCCACCTCCGTGACTACAACGCTTGGAGTCCCAGTTGCGGGTGAGTCACTAACCTTCAATAAAGCCAATAACTCACAGCTGTGTGTAAGCCTCGTTTTTCTCAGAGTCCTCCTGCCAGGCCTGTGGTGCTTCAAGCACCTTGGCCCAGAACACACAGTAAGGGCCGGCCACACACAGAGCTGTCCCTGAATACCCTTTGCAGACCCTTATTCTGGAATAAAAGTGCTTTGTTCAATATTAGCTCAATCTCCTGGGATCTGGCACCGGTTGTGCATGGTTGCACCAGAGCCACACATGTGAGCTACTGTTAAATTTAGGGCTGTCAAGCAATTAAAAAAATTAATCATGATTAATCGCAGTTAACTCATGCGATTAATTGCATGATTAATTGCACTGTTAAACAATAGAATATCATTTATTTAAATATTTTTTGATGTTTTCTGCATTTTCAAATATATTGATTTCAATTACAACACAGAACACAAAGAGTACAGTGCTTTGTATTACGGGACTTGTATGAGGTGAATTGAAAAATACTATTTCTTTTGTTTATCATTTTTACAGTGCAAATATTTGTAATAAAAGTAATATAAAATGAGCCCTGTACACTTTGTATTCTGTGTTGTAATTGAAATCAGTATATTTGAAAATGTAAAGAAACATCCAAAAATATTTAATAAATTTCACTTGGTATTCTATTGTTTAACAGTGCGATTTAAAACTGCGATTAATTTTTTAAATCATGATTAATTTTTTTGTTAATCGCATGAGTTAACTGTGATTAATCAACAGCCCTAGTTAAATTCCCCAGCATCCACAAAACCTCACCCCCTTATCCAGCCGCTGCCCACCTCTCCCCATGTTGGAACACAGGGGAGTTACGTCTGCAGGTCCCGGGGCAAGACGGTGTGTGTTGACAGAGAGGAAAACCCTCTTGGAGACACGCAATGGGATGCATAGAACATTGGCTCTCCCAGGGCTTGGAACCTTGTCACCTGCTCAGCTTGTTTTTGTCTTCTGTAGGGCATGAGCCACCCACGGGTATTTCCGTCTGACATATACATATTTGTTCTGCCTGGATGCTGTACTTAGTATCACCGGCCTCACATGTGCCAAAGTCCTGAATCAAGCCCCAAAAAATCATGATTGGCTTAAAAACCTTGAGAATGAAAAAATAATAAATGTGGGGCTCTGTTTACTGGCTTCCTGGTACTGGAGCATTGTGGGGGGAAGAAAGAGGGGGTCTCTACAAGCTCTTCTCCCCAACTGCAAGGGCTTAACACTGACTTTTTAAAAAAGGAAAGCTGAGATTTTCCCCTAAGCATAGCTTAGGGCTCCAGATGATGGGGCTGAATATCATGAGATTTGCAATAAAATCATGAGAGGTGCCAACACTGTGTGCTCCACCATGGCTACATGGAGGCTAGAACACTCCCGTAATGGAACAATTTCCCAGATTTTAAAAAAAGTGTATTAATAATTATTATTTACAGCCTATGGACTCGTAGAAGGAGCATCAGGATCACTGCAGGGCTGCTAGCTAAATGTAGCTACCTACATGCAAGCTAGAATAAGAAAAGTACAGCAAAGAGTGGGATTTATACCAAGCAGGGCTAGCATTTACACTCAGTTGTGTTATTTATCTCCACAATGAACAAAATCGTTCTCTGGTGGCCAGTGCCCTGTCCCTTACCCACCAATAAGCAATTTCCAGACCAGCGCACTGACGACTGTCTTTGCTCCTCCTTCTGGCTGTCTGGATCCACTGGTTGTCTCTTGTCTTATGTTTAGACTGTCACCTCTGTGAGGCAGGATTTTTTTGTTCTGTTTGTACAGTGTCTGGCACAATGGAGTCTTGGTCCTTGACTTAGACTCCAAGGTGCTACCATGATACAATAAATAAATAATATAATAGTAATAAGTTACTGGAAATTCTTTCCTTCCAGTAGCAATCTCAGCCCAGCTACTTCACTCCCCATCCAGAGATTCACGGAAACCAGTCTGAGCCAGGCACCGTCTCACAAGTCTGTTAATTCCACACAGCAATCCAGCCTGGCAGCCAAAACACTCACATTGCCCTGGGTTATTTCTACTGAGCACCAGAGGTACCACATTGCTGTATCTGTGTTAGGACAATGCAAAACCACTCTCCAGTCAGGAGGCAGAGGGCCCCCCAAAATAATGAAAACAACAAGGAGTCCTTGTGGCATCTTAGAGACTAACACATTTATTTGGGCATAAGCTTTCGTTCCCAAATAAATGTGTTAGTCTCTAAGGTGCCACAAGGACTCCTCCATGTTTTTGCTGATACAGACTAACATGGCTACCTGTCGCCAAAATAGCGAGTGACTGGATTTTTAAAAAATAATACATCTGGGAGTTCTGTTTATTCACCTTCTGGCTTTGGAGCCTTTAGGGGTCATATTTTAGGGGAGGGATAGCTCAGTGGTTTGACCATTGGCCTGCTAAACCCAGGGTTGTGAGTCAATCCTTGAGGAGGCCATTTAGGGATGTGGGGCAAAAATTGGGGATTGGTCCTGCTTTGAGCAGGGGGTTGGACTAGATGACCTCCTGAGGTCCCTTCCAACCCTGATATTCTATGATTTTCCAATTTCAACCCCCATGAGGACTAGAAACTAGAGTTGGACCATAGTCCCACAAGAGTTTGAGCTTTCGAAAAATTTTCCCTGTCCCAAATTGGGATAAAAAGTACAAATCTTGAACACTTTCACATATTGATATCTCAACATTGGCTTGGACCTAGTCAATCAAAATGTTTCGTTTCAATGGTTTTAAAATCTTTTGTTTAGATTTTTGACTTTTGAGTAATAAATTAACTAAAATTTGGAAATGAAAAGTCATTTCGGACCAAAAAATGAAACTTTTCATTTCAAAAATGCGGACGATTCCAAATCGTTTATTCAATTTTTTTTTTCAAATTGGGGGATTTGTTGAAATTAACCCTTTCCCACGAACAGGTGCAGTATTGACGAACTGGCATTTTCCAGCAAAGAAGCCTTTACCTGGAAAATTCCCAACCAGCTCAACCAGAAATTGATTATTTTTTTAAAAAAAATATGCCAGTTGACCCTAAGAAAGAGAAGGGTGTATGTGTAATGTGGGGATGGATATATCTATATCTAGAGAGAGGGGGATAGATGGATCGATGCACAGACAGATTTCTCCTGTCATTACAGGTTTCAGAGTAGCAGCCGTGTTAGTCTGTATTCATAAAAAAGAAAAAGGAGTACTTGTGGCACCTTAGACACTAACAAATTTATTTGAGCATAAGCTTTCGTGAGTTACAGCTCACTTCATCAGATGCATTCGAATGCATCCAATGAAGTGAGCTGTAGCTCACAAAAGCTTATGCTCAAATAAATTCGTTAGTCTCTAAGGTGCCACAAGTACTCCTTTTCTTTTTTCCTATCATTACGTGACTCTGGGAAGTGGTGGCTTAAAAAACCAACACAACCCACCACACATTGCACAGTGGGGAATAAAAATGGCAAGAGATGGTAATGCAGCAACACAAACACTGCCTGTTATTTCCACCCAGATAATTAGGTCCTACCACTGGTATAACTTGGGGGTGATGCATCCGATGAAGTGAGCTGTAGCTCACGAAAGCTTATGCTCTAATAAATTTGTTAGTCTCTAAGGTGCCACAAGTACTCCTTTTCTTTTTGCGAATACAGACTAACACAGCTGCTACTCTGAAACCTGACCATAGGTTGGTTCTTTTCCCCAAAGCCACAGGGGGCTAGAAATAGATAATTTGTTTTGAAATGGAAGCTGAGGTTCCTCCATAACCACATCAATTCAGAAGCTTCCACCTTTACATGACAAGGCAATGCACAGAACACAGCAAGAGCAGCCAATGCTGCTGCATAGACATGGCCCTGATCTTCAGTTAGGGCCCAACGCTGTGTTTGCTCGAGGTCTGCAGCGCAGCTATGAGTCAGTGACAGGCTCTCTCTCTTTTGGAGGCACCTCCCCGGGGCCATCCTGCTGTGGGCAAAACCCTTCCCGCACTGGGCACAGTGATAGGGCCACTCACTGGTGTGGGTGGCGCTGGTGCCAGAGAAGGTCCGAGCTTTGGATGACGCCTTTGCCGCAGCTGGAGCAGGCAAAGGGCTGGTGGGTGGCATGGCTGGCTCTGTGCCAGGTCAGCACCAAGCTGTGGTAGAAGCCCTTGCCGCAGTCGGGGCAGTGGCAGGGCTGCTCGCCGGTGTGAGTGTGCCAGCGCCCAGCCAGGTGGGCGCGGCAGGCAAAGGCCCTCCCGCAGGCACCACAAATGTGGGGCTTGTCCCTGGAGTGGGTGAGCAGGTGGGAGCACAGCTCTGAGCCAGAGCAGAATCCGTGGGCGCAGAGAGGGCAACAGTGTGGGCGCTCCCCGGCGTGCATCCTCTGGTACTCTACTAGCTCCACGTTCCGGCGGAAGGCTTTGCCACACGCCCCACATTGGTAGGGCAGCACCCCAGTGAGGCCATGCCGGTGCTTAGCCAGTGCCACGCTGGAGCTCAGCTCGTGGCCACAGTCAGGGCAGCGGTTGGGTGCCTCTGTGCCGTGGGATGCCTGGTCCGGGCCGCCAGGGAGATGCAGGCCTCCCCACACTGCGGGTAGGGCCCCGGGCCAGCATGAGTGGAGTGCAGGTGTTTGGCCAGGATGGAGTTGGAGGTGTAGGCCTTGGGACATTGGGGGCAGCAGAAGGGGCGCTCCCCGGTGTGCAGCTGTCGATGCTCTGCCAGGCTGTAGCTCCACCAGAAGCTCTTGCCGCAGTCAGTGCAGTGGAAAGGACACTCAGCGGTGTGGACCCACTGGTGCGTAGCCAGCACTTGGCAGGAGGCGAAGCTCTTGCTGCACCAGCTGCAGGGGAAGGGGCACAAGCTGGCATGGGCGCTCTGCTGCTTGGCCAGCTCAGAGCTGTAGGTGAAGCTGTCCCCGCACTGTCCACAGCAGTATGGCCGCTCCCCAGTGTGAATGCGCCAGTGCACTGCCAGCGTGGAGCTGTGGTTGAAGTGCTTGCCACAGGCGGTGCACTGGTAGGGACGCTCCCCCGTGTGCACACGGCAGACGGCACATGTATCCCTAATTGGGAGGGGGCTACAGCATTTTCTGGGCAGACTGAGAGACCAGAGCAGACAGACACACTGGAGCAGGAGCCCAGTTATGTCCCTCTTCAGGAGCCCCAGGGAAGAGATGCTGCCCTGCCCCCACCACCCTCAATAAGCCCCCCCCCTTGGCCCATATGCTCAGGGGGACAAGTCCCACAAGAGAGAACTTCCCCTCCCAGCTCCCTCTGAGACCTAACATGTTCATTGCACCAGTGAGTGCAACAGCCCCCATGGCAGGGGGGAGGGGAGTCAGGGAGTGCCTGTTTGTGCTGAGTGGGGACAGGGAGCTGGGGTTGTGGGTCAGGGGGATTTGGGGGGGGACACTAGAGGGGGCTAGACTGTGTTATGTCTGGGCAGGGGCACAGGGTGTGGGTGCTGAGCCTAGTAGCCTGCTAGGCAAGGCTGAGAACTGAAAGTTTCTTAACGAAGCTTTGATCCCTAAGCCCTTTAGTACCCATCAACCCTTAAGCAGGGGGCAGGGCTACTCAGGAAGACCAGGGCTTTAAAAAGCCTGCTCCTAAGCGACCAGAGCAGCAAGCGAACAGGAGCGACTAACGGGAGTTTTGTGAGGGAGTTTACAGGGAGAGAGTGAGGGGGGAGCTACACACACTTATCATTCCTTAAACTTCTTTAAACTTCAAGCCCAAACCACCCCTGGATAAAAACAAAACAACAAAGGAACAAGCTTCAGGAGTAAAAAGAGAATGCAGGCAGAAGTCCAGCAACAGAATGGGGACTACCCAGTTTATTGCACCCAATGCAGCATGTATGATTACCTGCCCTATGGGCAGGTGGCATGTGTGTGCCTTTGGTGCAAGGAGCTCCTGGCCCTCAGAGACTGTGTACAGGCTCTGGAGACCAGGGTGGCTGAGCTGGAGGAGCTAAGGGAGACAGAGAGGTACATAGATGAGACTTTCCGGGACACAGTAGAACGGTCCCATCCCCAGTCTGACAGCCTCTGTGCTGTGGAGGAGAATGAAAGTCTTAGGACAGGAGAACATCCAACTAGAGCAGAGGGAAATGATCCCATAGTTGGGACCCTCCTTCCAGATGATGTTGGGGTATCCTCTCACACTGAGGATACCTCTCTGGAGGAGAGAACTCCAGTTATTAGGAAGAGACAGGAATTAGTAATGGGCAATTCAATCATTAGAAACATAGATTGCTGGGTTTGCAATGACCAGGAGAACCACCTGGTGACTTGCCTGCCTGGTGCGAAGGTTGCAGATCTCTCAAGACATCTAGATAGGCCTATGTGTAGTCCTGGGGAGGAGTTGGTGATCATGGTACATGTAGGTACTATGATACAGCATGACCAGAGAGCAGCAGGAGAGCATTAGAAGGGAGCTTTATTCCCTGTAGAGGGAAGAAAGTTTGCTATAAATTAATTAAAGCACCTGAAGCCAGTCACATGATAAACAGCCCCCCCTTCCTTCAATCAGACAAGAGGAGGAGTTGAAGTGGAGTGGATTGATGTGGGAATAGAGAGTGGTTTGGAGGAACTGAAGCAGAGTGGATTGGTGTTGGAGCAGAGAGCAGTTTGGAGGGAAGCAGAGGAGAGTTTGGAGAAGTGCTGCGGTGGGCTAAGAAGACCAAGATCCTAGGTAAAGGGATGCTGGTTTGTGCAGAGGCAGGGCAGGAAGCCCCACAAGCTGAAGGCAGGAGAGGGAAGTAGCCCAGGGGAAAGAACTGCTAGTTCTAGTGGTTTATTACTATCCCTAGGGCCCCTGGGCTGGGACCCACAGTAGAGGGTGGGCCTGGCTCCCTCCCTCCCTCTCCTCTAGGACACTAGTGGGGCAGTTAATACCCCAGTTCAGGAGCAAGAAATGGTGCCCTGAACACCCCCCCCCCCCGAAGAGAGAACATGAAACCCATCATAGTAGTGCTGGCAATCTGCCACAATACCAATGACATACGGAAGGATAGGAAAGAGGTCCTGGAGGCCAAATTTAAGCTGCTAGGTAAGAGATTGAAGTCCAGGACCCCCATGGTAGCATTCTCTGAAATGCTTCTAGTTCCACGCATAGGGACAGTTAGACAGGTAGAACTGCAGGGTCTCAATGTGTGGATGAGATGATAATGTAGGGAGGAGGGGTTTAGATTTATTAGGAACTGGGGAAACTTTTGGGAAAGGGGGAGCCTATACAGGAAGGATGGGCTCCACGTAAACCAAAATGGAACCAGATTGCTGGCACTTAAAATTAAAAAGGTTGTAGAACAGTTTTTAAACTAAGGGCTGAGGGAAAGCTGACAGGTTCAGAGGAGCACGTGGTTCGGACAGAGACATCCCTTAGGGGAGGATGTCCCCTGCACTGCAGCTGGGTGCCTGGCCAGCAGCCTCTGTGCTCTCCGCTCAGCCTTTAGAGCTGGGTGGTGGGAGAATGGCTGATGCTATGGGGGGACTAAAGCAATTTTTGGGGTGGCTATGGCCCCCACAACCCTCCCCTGCCCTTGGGGAGGGGGTGTCCTCCTTGCACACAAAGAGCACAGCCAATTCGGATTCACTCTGATGTGGTTTCTTCTCATCCAATGCCCTCACCCGTGTGCTGCTTTCCCGCAGGGACTTGGGGAGTGCATGAGAATTGCAGATTTTCTTGTAATGGGGAAACCCAGGCTCTGGTTCCCGCAGGAAAGCACCATGTGGGTGAGGGCATCGCAGCCTGGGAAGGGAAGGAGCCCACTGGTCTCTGCAGAATTGGAGGGGGGAATCAGTGGTCCAGACTTTCCATACGTCCAGGTCTATGCTAAAAACTTAAATCGACCTATGTTAAGTTACAACTCCCAGCCGGCCTGCCCCCTGGGGTCCCTGCTCCCAGTCAGGCCCGGCTGCCCCTCTGGTTCTCCACTCCCCACTTCCAGCCAGGTTGTCGCTCGGGCTACTTGCAAGGAGCCTGGGTGCCAGCTGCACACTCGGCTCCCTGTTTCCTGCTGGGAGCCCATCTTCACTGAGGCTCCCTCCTGGGAGCATAGCTGGCCCCTGGATTCTTGGCTGCCTGCTCCGCACCGGGAACCCAGCAGCAGCCCCAACTCCGGGCACAGAGCTCCCCGCCCAGAGTAAAAAAAAAAAAATCCCCAAAAGAACAGAAATGTCCACAGAGGCAGCTATTCCACGATAGTTACTCCATTCAATTTCCCAATTCATAGATTATAAGGACAGAAGGGACCACTGTCATCTTCTAGTCTGATCTGAATAAATTTAAACGTGGTTTGTATTGTTTTAGTTTGCACTTGCAATGGCTGGCCTAGATACAGCTTGGGTACTGATTTAAGTATTGTGGGAAGGGATGCAACCTACACCAGTGTAGCTAAAGCAGGTACAATGCTTGGTGTGGATATAGTTATGCTGGTTTATGGTATTCCCAGTTTAAACACTTTTATAACAGTACAGCAGCATCCTCACTAGGGGATGGGCGGGAGTTGTACAGTTTTCACCATAGCAGTATAGTAATGGTAATGTCTGTGTATTGACAAAGCCTAAGAGGTGCAAGCTAACCCCATGTAGCCAGACTGAAAGCTGACAGCAGCATCCACGCACATGGACTTGTCTTCACTAGGGTTTTTTTTTAAATTGTCTGGTTTTTTTTCACCTTGAATTAATTGGTTGCCAGTTAAGTCGAGGCCATTAATCCCCCTTTGGAACCAATGATGAAAAATGTTTCCTCAAATGTCCTTTTCAATGCTTGTTTTGTGTCTCTGAATTATTATTTATATTTAAGGCTAAGATTTTGTCATGGGTATTTTTAGAAAGTCACAGACAGGTCACAGGCAATATTGAAAAATTCACGAAAGTCCATGACCTGTCCCTGACTTTTACTAAAAATATTCTTGACAAAAAGGACAGGCTGGGCAGCTGTGTGTGGCTGGGAGCTCCAGGGTCCCCCTCTGCTGGGGCTTCTGAGCTGCGGGGGTCCCACTGCCTCCTGTGGTGGCCCAGAGCTGTGGGGGGTCCCCCTGCTGCCCATGGTGGGCAGGAGCTGGAGGGTGCCCCTGTGCTGCTCGTGGTAGAGGGGAGCGTTGGGGGTGCCTCTGCTGCCTGTGGCGGAGGGGGTGGCAGGGGACCCTGTGGCTCCCAGCCGGCGCTGGCTGAAGTCATGGAGGTCTTTGGAAGTCACGGATTCTTTGACTTCCCTAACCTCTGTGATTCAATCACAGCTTTATTTTTGATCAATAATTACTGGGTTATTAATACCCCGATCCTGCCAGCACCTTCTGCCCAGGCTTAGCATTACAGCTGAGAGTATCCATCCCCCATCGAAAGCAATACCCCTCCTTGATCTCTTGCTAACCCTCAAAGAGCTCCTTCAACCTTCGTCCATACCCCTACCCACAACAACCTTAGCATCTCTACTGCTCCCCCAGGTACCCCCTTAATACCCCCTCCAGCATCCCTGGAGATTCCTAACATCCAAGAGTCTGCCCTATAGGACGCCCCAAACTACCCAGCTATGAAAGCACACAACTACTCCCCCAGCACCTCTCAACCCCTCCCCCAATGCCATCTATCTCCAAGTAGCCACCAGCTCTCCCACAGGCACCCTGTACCCATCCAATCCACCCTACTTAGCACCCACCTACCTTCTAGCTTCCCCAATACCTCCCTACCACCCAGGAGCCCTAGCACGCACCTACCCTCCAGTATCTGAAGTCAGTGCTGCCCATGCAATATTTTTTTAAAATGATTTAAATACTTTTTGTTTTCACTTTGAAGGGCAGGCTCACGGGCAGACCCACGCAGCACAGAACTGCCCATTTCAGCTTGCCAGGGTTGTAGGTTTCTTCTTCTACTAAACTGTGTCTGATGTCTGTGAGCAGTGAGTGCCGTCCCATGCCGGCCACCCACCACCACCTGGGCCATCAGGGCATATGGACTCTCAAGTGCTGGGCGAGGTGCGAGTTCTGGATGAAGCTTTTCCCACACTGTGGGCACTTGTTGGGCCTCGCCCCTCTGTGGCTGAGGCAGTGCACCTGCAGGTTGGACCTGGAGACAAAGCTATTCCCACATTGGTAGCAAAGATGCGGCCGGTCGACTGTGCAGGCCCCGTGCTTGAGAACATTGGAGCTTCCGGTGATGCTCTTGGTGGTCTCGGTGCAGGCATGGGCCATGCAACGGTGCATGATGGAGTTGCTCTGACAGCAAAACTGGCTGCAGTCAGGGCACCAGTAGGGGCGCTCCCCCCGTGCAGGGCTTGGTGCTTGATCAGATTGTAACCCTGGCTGAACTGCAGCCTGCAGGCCCTGCACGAGAATGGATTCTCTACAGAACGGTTCCTCCGATGCATCTGCAGGGCCGAGGTGGTGAGGAAGCTTTTACCGCATTTGGGGCATGGGTGGCACTGCTCCCATGTGCTCAGCAGCTGTGGGGAAGGGACATGGGGCAGCGCCACCCTCTCGAGAGCTTCCTACTGCCACCACCTCAGCTCCTTGCCACCTCTCATGACCCTGACGCTGGCTGGAACACAGGAAAGCCAGCTGTGAGGGGTTGTCTAACTCGGCCCTGTCCTTGGAACCTTCCACCATTATAATGGCCATCTCTGTAGTCTTGCCTGTGGCAAAGCATTCTCGGAAGCTTCATCCACCATGGCAGCCATTTTACCAGCCCTACCTGTGACAAGGCATGCTGGGAAATACAATCCACCATGACAGCCAACTAAACAGCCTTGTCTATGGCAAAGCATGCTGGGAGAAAGGGCTGGGGGAATATAGTATAAAAAGCAATACCCTTTTGGCTGCCTACAAAGAAGACTGAACTGAAGTGCCCAGGGTGGAAGTCATAGTTTTGGAGTGAAATCCAGCCATTTTATACTCTGCTATCAGAGCAGGGGCAGGACTCGGCAGGGAAGGGGAGCACAACTGAGACCTTCTCAATGGGCCAGAGAAACTCCTGTCCCTTATTTGACCTTCCATTCTACTTGGGTCAATCACACACAAACCCCTGAGCTCTCTGGACTCAGCCAAACTGCCTGGATTGCCCTAAACCAATGGAAAAAACATGGAATGGGGCATTCGGGAATTACAGCTGCTAGACCAATATATTTGATGCCATTCCAACCCTTCCCCCCCGCGCCATTCCGGTAGTGGTATTTTTAGACTGCAGTTCTTAGGGCAGCGCTTTGCCTTCTGGTCCAGTATTTGTGCAATGTCTGGAGTGACAGGGCCCTGCAATGACAGCGCATGCAAAATATCACAATAATAAATAAATTGGCTCCAGCACAAGTTACTTTCTTTTAATGCACCTAGTGAGCCAGGGCACTGACTCTCTCTCTCTCTCTCTCTCTCTCTCAGGCTCAGTCCCCCACCTATAAAACAACAAAAATAATCCTTCCTTTTGTATTCTCTATTTAGAGGGTAAACTCTGTGACAGGGACTGTCTCTCACTGTGTGTCTGGGCAGCGCTCAGTGCAATGGGGTCCCGATCTCAGGAACTGTATGTCTATGCAGCACCTGGGCACAACGGGGCCCTGATCTGAAGTTAACCATACTATAATAATTTGAAGGGGACGTGGCATGCCATTTTTGTGGGGGACAGAGATTGAGCTGTTAGACACAGCTCAGAAATCCCCATCGAGTAGCTGCTTCCTGGCTTTGTGCTCAGACGGTCCCTGATACTCTCCAAACTGTGTCGAAAAATTTTCCTGCAAATTTGCCTGCCCAACCATGGAACCAAAGTTCTTAGACTATAATTAGAGCTGAGTGAATAACTGATTTTGTAGTTCACAGGCTCAACCAAAAAATCCCCCCCACAAAAAAGTGTTTTAGTTTTGAACCAAAATTAGGTTTTTTCCAAATTTTTCGATCAAACTGGAGAACTTGAAAAAATTTGGTTTCAGATCTACAGAAACCTTTTGGCTGGCATAACATAGATTTTTTTTTTTTAAAGTGTTTTGTTTCAATTCAGTTGTTTTTGGGTGTTTTTCACCCTTTTCTTTTTTTTTTTTAAACTGGACAAACTTCAGAAAAGAAGAAACGAAACATTTCAAAATAGTCACCTCAAAACCTTTAGAGGTTTTTTTAAGTGTTTCCCATGGTTTTTTTTTTTTTCCAGCTGAAACTACTAATTGAATTCAACCCAAATTCAGGAATAGTTTTGGAGCCACAAAAATGCATTTTTTTTTTTAGTGAAAATCATATTTGTCCAAAAAATGTCACTCTGATTTAGTTACAACACCCCTTGGCAGAGGGGCTGGCGCTGCTAGCTGCAGAAAGGCGGCTGGGGACATGATGGTCTCTCCGGAGGGATCAGCTGGGAACGGAATACGAGTGGGAGAACTGCATCCCAGTTCTGTGTTCGGGATTATGGTGGGTCCGAGTTGATCCAATGTTTTACCTGTAGTGTGGCACCTTTTAGGGGTGGGCAGGGGATCCGGGACCCACGGCACCTGCCCTTGCTCCATGCAGGAGATTACATCTGGCTTGGGAACGTGGAACCCTGTGTGCGAGGCAGAGAAAGGACAGAGGTGACAGGGTGGGATTCTCAGCAGCGGGGGAGGTGTGATCCCCATGGGAGGGAAGCGGCATCTGGGACCTGCTGGGAAGGGTGACTCCTGCTGGAGAGCCTGAGATCAGGGCATGCACAGGGAAGCTATGTTCTCAGGGAGGCTGTGGGTGTGTAGTGGCAGCAGGGGCTGGGCAGGGTAGTGCCTCCTTTCTCCCCTACACCGACAGCAGCCTGGCCAAGGGCCGGTACGAGAGCCCATCCCCAAGAACAAGGACAGGCAGATGTGGCAGCTCCCATGAAGGGATTTGCACCAGGCAGGTCCATTCCTGGATCTCCTTTTAGATAGGAAGTGACAGCATCTCTGTAGCAGGCGCTGCGCACTAGGCACCAGGGGGCTGACCCCATAGAAATAAAGGGAATCGAAGAATGTGCCCATCCAGCCCGGCCTCCTGGCTAACCCGGCCAGAGAATCTCTCCCAGCGATTCCTGCCTCCGGCTCAGTAACTCCTGGCTGAGCTGGAGCAGGGCTTTGGGACAGAGATGCCCCATCTCCACTGACAGACTCCCAGTGAGGGAGAATCCACCCTGTCCTGAGGGGAGCTCTCTGTGGTTCATTCCCCTCCCAGATAAACACTGATCCCCAATTCCCAGCCAGAATTCATCTCCCGTCTGCTCCCAGTCAGACCCTGCCTTTTGTTAAAGAGCCCTCTCTTCCCAGCAGTCCCCTCCCTGTGTTGGTGCTTACAGGCTAGGATCCCATCACCTCAACTCCTCTGGGACAAACTAAAAACATACCAAACTCCTTCAGATTCTCCCTGGGCTGCTGGCTTCCCGGGCACCAGGATCCCAAGCACCAGGAGCTGGCCCAGACCTTCCCCCGAGACGCACAGCCCCTTACCCAGCGACTGGAGGCTCCAATAGTTCTCCAGCATGACGTCCCTGTACAGCTCCCTCTGCTCCTCGTCCAGCAGCTCCCACTCCGCCTCCGTGAAGGTCACAGCCACGTCCTCAAACTGCATGGGCCCCTGCAGCCCCCGGGACTCCCCTCTCAGTGCTGGCTGCTCCAGGGACCCTTGCCCCATCTCCGTCGCAGGTGCGGGAGAGGAGTTGAGCTCAGGCAGCAGCGCTGGAAATGCTGACAGAAGGAAACAGAGCTGGATACGGCTCAGCTGGAGGCTGACGAGAGCGAGCGACGGCCCCAGCGCCCAGGACTCCACTCTGCAGCGAGGGCAGAATCCAGGGTGGCTGGAGACAAGGAGGGGCTGTGAGAGGACTGGGCCACATAGGGGTAATTGGGAGGGAAGGCAGGGGAGATGCAGCCTGGCATAACGGGGCAGGTAGTGGGGTGGGACTCAGAATACCTGGGTTCAATTTCTGGCTCTACCACCACGGAGCTGCTCTTTGACCCTGGGTACGTCACTGTGCCTCTGTTTCCCCTCCCAACTTTTGTCTGTTTAGACCTAAGCTTTTCAGGGCAGGGACTGTGTCTGTGCAGTGCCTGGCACGACGGGGCCCGAATCTTGGTCGTTCTGTATCTGTGCCTAGCACGACAGGGGCTCAGGCTTGGTTGCTATGTGTCCGTGCAATGCCCAGCGCAACAAGGTCCCCAATCTCGGTCACGGTGTGTCTGTGCGATGCCTAGCATGATAGGGCCCTGATCCTGTTGGGGGTGCTGCTGTAACTCAGACAAAGGGGGAGACTCCCTGCTCAGGGGTGGGGCACGGGGCTGATCAGTTACATCCCCTCCCTGCACTGATACCAGCAGACCACTGAATTGTCCACAATGTGGCCACAGCATTGCAGCCTGCCCGAATCAGCCTATGCCCTCCATATGCCCAGCTCTGGACACACCTCTCCCTGTCCCTTGTCAGCCCCCCACATTCTGCCCCATACCCAGCTTATTACCTATTTCCTGGAGGGGCTGGGGTGCCTCTCTGGGGATATGTGGTGTATTGTTCTGGGGTCCTGGAGGTTCACCCTGTCCCGCATCCTGGGATACACACTCAGGATGGGGCTGCAGCCACTTCATCTGGAAGCCAGGATATTCCCATAATGCCCCAGGGGATGCCATCTTCTCTGAATTCTCTTCCTTGACGTTCGCACCCACCACGACCTGGGAAAGAGCCAAACATGTCAACGTGGAGCTGGGGCTTGGGACCCTCTAGGAAGAGTTGGGTCTGAGAGGGGAGATGGCAGGGAATATCCCACTGAGATATGGAGGGGACACAGACTCCAGGGCCAGCAGGGGGTGCTGCAGGGGTTTATGGGAGAGAGAGGCCAATAGTCCTGGCTTGAGCCAGTCTGCATCTGTCAAAGCTTCCCCCAGACACAGCTCTGCCAATGCCCCTCATTCCCAATCTGCAGCCATCCTGCTATCCCAACCCTGGACACAAGTGGATTGAGCTAACTCTGGAATAAGAGTGTCCACACATAGACTTAATCAATAGTTAATCCGTTTTATGTTCACCCACCACCCCCCACATATACCACCTTATTCTGGATTATTTACGTGTCTAGGCAAGCCCTAACCTCTCACTCAACGGCATTTTTTGCAGCCATTAAATCATTTTTGGAGCTCTTCTCTGCACCCTCTCCAATTTTTTCAACACCCTTTTAAAAACACTGACACCAGAACTGGCTGCAACATCCCAGTATCAGTCTCACCAATGCCATATACACAGGTGAAACCACTTCCCTGCTCCTCTCCTGTTTATACATCCAAGGGTCGCATTAGCCCTTTTTGCCACAGCATCACACTGGGAGCTCATGTTGAGTTGCTCGTCCACTGACCCATAAATCCTTTCCAAAGTCACTGCTTTCCAGGATACAGTTCCTCATTCTGGACAAGGCCTGCCTTCCTTGTTCCTAGATGTATAACTTTGCATTTGGCTTGACTGAAATCCAGATCACTCTGTATAATAATTCTGTCCTCATTATTTATCACTCGCCAATCTTTGAGTCACCTGCATATTTTATCAGCAGTGATTTTGTATTTACTTCCAGATCATTAATGAAATAAAAGTGCTGGACCAATGCCTGCAGAACCCCACGAGGAACACCGTCATTCAATAAGGGTTCTCCATTAATGACTGAGATCTATCAGCCAGCCAGTTTTTAATCCACTTAGTGTGTAATTTACGGATATGATATAGGCTGAATTTTAAGTCAGAATGTTGGACAGCACGAAATCAAATACCTTTTACTGAAGTATACGTCTATTACATCTATGCAGTTATCTTTTTTGACCAAACTTGTAATCTCATTAAAGAATGAAATCAGTTTTGTTTGACAAGACCCATTTTCAACAAAAAACCATGATGACTTGCCTTAGATATAATCCCATCCTTTAATTCTTTATCTGACATTATTTTCCATTCCATTATTCTGCCTAGGGTTGATGTCAGGGTAACCCAGGTTGTCCTACTTGCCCTTTTTAAATATTGGCACGTCATTGGCTCTCTTGCAGTCTTCTGGATTTTCCCCAGTATTCCAAGACGTATTAAAAATGAACAACAGCAGGCCACAGATCTCCTCACTCACCTGTTTCAGGACCTCTGAGTGTAAGCTATCTGGGCCTGCTGACTTTTAAAAATTTATTCCTACTCATTTTTTTTAACGTCCTCCTTGGTTACTAACAGTCTAGAAAGTATTCCATCATTGTCATACGATCAGGGTTTCCAACTTTCCAATGGCTAAAAACCGGGCACCCCTGCCCCACCCCTGATGATCCGCCTCTTCCATAAGGCTCCGCTCCCTACCCTGCCTCTTCCCCCTTACTTCTCTCCCCCTCCCACCCTCCATCACTCACTCTGCCTCTCCACCCCGAGGACTCACCTGCCACCCGCAGAGCTGGGCTGGGAGAAGCTCACATGGAGCCTGCCCGTCTGCCCAATCGGGGGACAGCGGCTGGGCTCTGGTTCAGAAAAAAAAGCATAGTTAGCACCCGCGGAGCCTTTTAACACTCCCCTTTCCCATTCTCTCTCTTCAGTGTCCCACTGTACTGAGCTTTTCCTGATTTCACTAAGGCTACACTACCACATATGTCAGCAAAACTTATGTTGCTCAAGGATGTGGAAAAAAACCACCCCCCCGAGTGACATAAATTTCGCTGGCATAAGTGGTAGAGTGCTCTATGTTGGCGGGAGAGCTCTCTCCCATCAGCACAGAGTGGCTACACAAGAGATCTTACACCGGCACAGTTGCATCGGTATAGCTATGCCATTGTAACGTCTCTAGTGTGGATATGGCCTTAATCTCCCCACTGACTTATAATTAAATTAGAGTTTGGTAACATAGTACAGAGGAAAATGATGGTGAGATTTTATTCTTTGATCTGATCTGTGCAATAGTATTTGCATAAACCCAAGGTAGATGTTTAATTTAAATGTTTCCAGGCATAACAAAAAACATTATACGTTTATCCATTCTGTTCTACTGAAACCTAATCACTTATCAAGTCTAAAGGACATAGGCAAAACCTTTCAAATTTCACCGTCTAAAATTAGGCACCTCAATTGGACACTTTCATAAAGCTAAGTAGGTTTTCAGTGGTGCTGAGCACCCACAAAACCTCTGAAAACCAGGTTGCTTTTCTGTGTGTGCTTTAATATATGGTTAGGTGCCAAGTTGTAAATTTTTGGACGTCACCAGATGCTGTATAATGTATAATCTTTCATACAAACTTTATATCTTCTTTATACTTCACGAGATGTTAAAAAACAAAAACAGTGCAAGAAACTCCCTAGTACAGCCACAAAGAACTTTCATGAGAATAGCAACTTAAAAACTGTTTAAATTTATACTTCTGATATTTTCTTGCTGCTGCCACAAGCTCCTTAGTCGCTTCTGTCTTCAAAAATCCAGCAAACTCGGCACATGTCATTTGATAGTTGAAGTGCACAAATAGCTCAGCTTTTGCCACGTCCACTTGGAGCCGATTCCTTTTGTTGGTTCCTTTTGTTGGTTCTTCATAACACTGAAAATGCCTTCCACAAATGTGTTGCTGGGTGGTGTAGCAAGCACATGCTGCACAATTTTAAGTAAGTTTGGGGCCTCGCAGCGCTTAAAGAATTCTACCCACACCTCGGAGACATTTTGGTGTTCTTGTTGCTGCCAATGCAGTGTCGATTCAGCATAATTTGTCAAACTCTTTAGCATCGGTAGCACATCATTCAGCGTACACATTTCTGTAAATAGTTCATCTCCGTCCACTTGAATGTCCAAGCTTGCAGTCAATTCGTCTAGCTCAAGAGGTCTGTCCAGATTGAGGGGCACACACAACTTATAGAAAGAGTTTTCACTGAAATCAAACCACTTTTCCAGGTACTGTACCATGCGTGTGTAAGCCCGTTGGGCATCTCCAACAAATTTATTCTGCTTGTTAGGTGGTAGTTTCTTCAAGAACTGTGTCACCTTGTACCCATAGAATGCTCTCTCTTGTCGATTCTGAATCTCTCTCCTCAGCTTGTTGAATTTAGTATACAGTTCAGTTACCTCAACGTAATCACTCTCAAGAACCTTTATGGTATTGTTAAATTGGCTCATAATGTTGTGCACAAAATAGATGTACAGCTCGGGAAGTGTAAGACTTTCATCGTTGGACACTGCATGCTCTTGCTCAGAAAGGAAGGCCCATATTGCACGGCACACATTTTCCTCTCCTTTGCTCACAAAGTAAGATTTGAGTGCTGGCCAATTCTTCAGTAACCTGTCTACTGCAGTGAAAAGGATCAGAAAACGTGTAGATATATGGGGTAAGATTTCTGAATATTCTGTCCCCATGAAGTCAAAGAACTCTTTAAGTTCACTAATATTCTTTTCACTGGATGAGAATTCACTGAAAACATTGATGACCAAGTGCTCTACATCATAAGAGAGCATTTTCAAGCCATGTTTCGCCGCATTGTTTAGTATGTGAGCACTGCAATGCCCTGGCACAAGGTTTGGTAAATCCAACATTCATTTTAGGTGCACAAAAACAGACTTGTGTTTTCCAAAATTAACAGATGTATTGTCTGCTCCATACGCCACAATTTTATTATGTCTCAGACCGGCATTTTGAAGACAACTTTTTAAGTTGTTTGCAATTGCCTCTGATGTTTCGTCTGCATCCTCAAAAAGGTCTATGATCTTGTAGGTGTTTGTCTCTGTCTGAGGGGTTGGAGCAAATGCGGTTATATCGTAGATCTTGGCTGTAGACAATGGATCGAGTGGTATGATCTGGATGAAAGCTAGAGGCATGTAGGTAGGAATAGCGGTCAGTAGGTTTCCGATATAGGGTGGTGTTTATGTGACCATCGGTTATTAGCACCTTAGTGTCCTGGAAGTGGATCTCTTGTGTGGACTGGTCCAGGCTGAGGTTGATGGTGGGATGGAAATTGTTGAAATCATGGTGGAATTCCTCAAGAGCTTCTTTTCCATGGGTCCAGATGATGAAGATGTCATCAATGTAGCGCAAGTAGAGTAGGGGCATTAGGGGACGAGAGCTGAGGAAGCGTTGTTCTAAGTCAGCCATAAAAATGTTGGCATACTGTGGGGCCGTGCGGGTACCCATCGCAGTGCCGCTGATTTGAAGGTATACATTGTCCCCAAATGTGAAATAGTTATGGGTGAGGACAAAGTCACAAAGTTCAGCCACCAGGTTAGCTGTGACAGTATCGGGGATACTGTTCCTGATGGCTTGTAGTCCATCTTTGTGTGGAATGTTGGTGTAGAGGCTTCTACATCCATAGTGGCTAGGATGGCGTTTTTAGGAAGATCACCAATGGACTGTAGTTTCCTCAGGAAGTCAGTGGTGTCTCGAAGATAGCTGGGAGTGCTGGTAACGAAGGGCCTGAGGAGGGAGTCTACATAGCCAGACAATCCTGCTGTCAGGGTGCCAATGCCTGAGATGATGGAGCGTCCAGGATTTCCAGGTTTATGGATCTTGGGTAGCAGATAGAATACCCCAGGTCGGGGTTCTAGGGGTGTGTCTGTGCGGATTTGTTCTTGTGCTTTTTCAGGGAGTTTCTTGAGCAAATGCTGTAGTTTCTTTTGGTAACTCTCAGTGGGATCAGAGGGTAATGGCTTGTAGAAAGTGGTGTTTGAGAGCTGCCTAGTAGCCTCTTGTTCATACTCCGACCTATTCATGATGACGATAGCACCTCCTTTGTCAGCCTTTTTGATTATGATGTCAGAGTTGTTTCTGAGGCTGTGGATGACACTGTGTTCTGCATGGCTGAGGTTATGGGGTAAGCGATGCTGCTTTTCCACAATTTCAGCTCGTGCACGTCGGCGGAAGCACTCTATGTAGAAATCCAGGCTGCTGTTTCGACCTTCAGGAGGAGTCCACCCAGAATCCTTCTTTTTGTAGTGTAGGCAGGAAGGTCTCTGTGGGTTAATATGTTGGTCAGAGGTGTGTTGGAAATATTCCTTGAGTCTGAGACGTCGAAAATAGGATTCTAGGTCACCACAGAACTGTATCATGTTCGTGGGGGTGGAGGGGCAAAAGGAGAGGCCCCGAGATAGGACAGATTCTTCTGCTGGGCTAAGAGTATAGTTGGATAGATTAACAATATTGGTAGGTGGGTTACAGGAACCATTGTTGTGGCCCCTTGTGGCATATAGTAGTTTAGATAGCTTAGTGTCCTTTTTTCTTTTGTAGAGAAGCAAAGTGTGTGTTGTAAATGGCTTGTCTAGTTTTTGTAAAGTCCAGCCACGAGGAAGTTTGTGTGGAAGGTTGGTTCTTTATGAGAGTATCCAGTTTTGAGAGCTCATTCTTAATCTTTCCCTGTTTGCTGTAGAGGATGTTGATCAGGTGGTTCCGCAGTTTCTTTGAGAGTATGTGGCACAAGCTGTCAGCATAGTCTGTGTGGTATGTAGATTGTAATGGATTTTTTACTTTCAGTCCTTTTGGTATGATGTCCATCTGTTTGCATTTGGAGAGGAAGATGATGTCTGTCTGTATCTTCTACAGCAACCTCTACATCCTCTACAGCAAACAGAGATCCACTTCCAGGACACTACGGTGCTAATAAGCGATGGTCACATAAACACCACCCTATATCGGAAACCTACTGACCGCTATTCCTACCTACATGCCTCTAGCTTTCATCCAGATCATACCACTCGATCCATTGTCTACAGCCAAGATCTACGATATAACCGCATTTGCTCCAACCCCTCAGACAGAGACAAACACCTACAAGATCTCTATCATGCATTCCTACAACTACAATACCCACCTGCTGAAGTGAAGAAACAGATTGACAGAGCCAGAAGAGTACCCAGAAGTCACCTACTACAGGACAGGCCCAACAAAGAAAATAACAGAACGCCACTAGCCATCACCTTCAGCCCCCAACTAAAACCTCTCCAACGCATCATCAAGGATCTACAACCTATCCTGAAGGACGACCCATCACTCCCACAGATCTTGGGAGACAGGCCAGTCCTTGCTTACAGACAACCCCCCAATCTGAAGCAAATACTCACCAGCAACCACACACCACACAACAGAACCACTAACCCAGGAACCTATCCTTGCAACAAAGCCCGTTGCCAACTCTGTCCACATATCTATTCAGGGGATACCATCATAGGGCCTAATCACATCAGCCACACTATCAGAGGCTCATTCACCTGCGCATCTACCAATGTGATATATGCCATCATGTGCCAGCAATGCCCCTCTGCCATGTACATTGGCCAAACTGGACAGTCTCTACGTAAAAGAATGAATGGACACAAATCAGACGTCAAGAATTATAACATTCAAAAACCAGTTGGAGAACACTTCAATCTCTCTGGTCACTCGATTACAGACCTAAGAGTGGCTATCCTTCAACAAAAAAGCTTCAAAAACAGACTCCAACGAGAGACTGCTGAATTGGAATTAATTTGCAAACTGGATACAATTAACTTAGGCTTGAATAGAGACTGGGAATGGATGAGTCATTACACAAAGTAAAACTATTTCCCCATGGTATTTCTTCCCCCCCCCACCCCACCCCCCACTGTTCCTCTGATATTCTTGTTAACTGCTGGAATTAGCCTACCATGCTTGTCACCATGAAAGGTTTTCCTCCTTCCCCCCCTCCCCCCCCGCTGCTGGTGATGGCTTATCTTAAGTGATCACTCTCCTTACAGTGTGTATGATAAACCCATTGTTTCATGTTCTCTGTGTGTGTATATACATCTCTCCTCTGTTTTTTCCACCAAATGCATCTGATGAAGTGAGCTGTAGCTCACAAAAGCTTATGCTCTAATAAATTTGTTAGTCTCTAAGGTGCCACAAGTACTCCTTTTCTTTTTGCGAATACAGACTAACACGGCTGCTACTCTGAAACCTGTCACAGACAATGTTAATATTTACATATCAGTTACCTGGCATTCCTTAGAGTACAAAGTTCTGTCATAAAGGTGATTCTCAGGGATCATCTTCATTTTTCTGGACTATGTTGACTCTTACCACATGGCATCTGTTGTTCAAATCTTTGCTGAGTGTTGTGTCAGAGAAATCAATCGTGGCACAGTGGGGTGGAGGACAGTCCCCAGAGCAAGGGGCCGGGGTGGGGACAATCAGGGCACAGCAGGAGGTGGGGTCGGTCCTCAGAGTGAGGGACCGCTTCTTCCACAAGCCTCCCCCCTCATTCCTTTCCCCCCCCCCATTGCTTGCCCCCCTCCCCCACTCACCTGCCACCTGCAGAGCCAGGCTAGGAGGAGCTGATAGGAAGCCTGGCTGCTCAATCAGGGCACAGCTGTGGGGCTCTGGCTCAGAAAAGTCAGTCCCCAGAGTAAGGAGCTGGGGCAACTGGGGCCCAGCAGGGCAGGGGGGCAGGCGGTCCCCGGAGCAAGGGGCTGAGGGAGGGGCAGACAAGATCCCCTTCTGGGCAGCCCCAGTACCCAACCTACTTCAATCTGCTGGAGGCTGGAACCACTTCTCTCCGTCAACAGCTGAGCAGCTCCTCCAGGTACCAGTAGCTGCTGCTCTTGCTGCCCTCTGTGCGATTGCGGTTACACCGATAACCGGATGTTGAGTGTCCGGTCCCCTTTTCGACTGGACAAAACGGCACCCCTGGCAGTTCTACATACCATACAATTACAATACTCCATGAAGCGTCTTTCCAAAGGCAGAGCAGAAATGCCCATTGAGCCCTTCTGCCTTCGCTGCACCATCATCATTCACAATTTTCCCATCTC
Source organism: Dermochelys coriacea (assembly GCF_009764565.3). Lineage (NCBI taxonomy): Eukaryota > Metazoa > Chordata > Testudines > Dermochelyidae > Dermochelys > Dermochelys coriacea. Next base: position 6,374,184 of record NC_050073.1, on the reverse strand, counting down.
CAGCCAGCGCCACTGCTTTGCTTCCTAATAGACTGAGCCCACTGCCCCAGAGCTCTCCTGCAGCCCCGGACCTGGCTCAGCTGGGGGGGTTTCCGGTTCCAGCCCCGGTTGGGCTCCGATCCCCACCCCTGGCCCTGCCGCCCCCGATTTCCTGCCTCGGCAGCTGTTTCTCCTCCTGCGCTCAGAGGGGGATTCGCCCCCGTACGCCCAAGCCAGCTCCGGAGGGACCCAGGTGTCCGGGGGGGGCAGGGAGGGGCTGGCACAGGAAGATCCCTCCATTTTCCGTCCCTCTGTAAACACGGCCTGCTTTCCCCAGGCACCGAAAGATTTAGGCGCCTCCTCCACGCTTTTTAACCCTTCAGCTTCCCGATTTGGGGCAAGTGTGCGCCATTGCGCCATTGCGGGGGTTTATGGTGGAATCCCCAGCTCCTGGAGTCACGCAATCACAGGGGACTCCCCCTGCAAAGAGAAAGAGCGTTTTGTAGCCCTGGTGGTTGCAGAGTAAAAATGTGAACATTTCACCCACGCTGCCTGCAAATATAAGGTGACCATATTTCCCAAAGGGAAAATAGGACACCGTGTGGGGCTAGTCCTCCCCCTCCCCCAGCGGAGGGCTGGCCCGAGCCCTGCCTGCCCCTTGCCCAAACCCTGCCTCCCCCGCATGGGGCTGGTATGGCCACTTGCATGGACGAAGTGGTGAAGTTTCTCCTGGGGTAGGCTCCCTGTCCCCTGGGTTTTTCCACCATCAGCCGCACCCACACTCCTCACCACTTGCTGTGTCCCTCCTCTTCTCCACCCCTCTCCCCTGTGGGTATCGGGGGCATTTGTCCCATTTGCTCTTGATGATCAAGTTGGCAAGAGCAAATAGGACAAATGCCCACTTTTGCCAGAGAAGTTGGGACAGCCAGGAAAGGGCTTAAAAACAGACTGTCCTGGTCAAAAAAGTGACATATAGTCACCCTATGTAAATACTCTGAAACCAACAGATACGGCTGGGAGGGGGACATTATCTCCAGTCCCTCTATTGTTGCCTGGAGTAGCAGCATGGCCAACTCTCTCAATGTGATAGGATGTTTTCCTCAAAGTCCCAGCTCCTGGAGTCCTGTGATGACAAGAGAAGCTTGCTTTTTGGAAAAATCAGCTTCTACCAGTGCTGCCTTGGGATGGCAGGGAGGGGAAAGGGACGTTTAGTTTGCCCTGGAAATCCCCTATTTGAGAGGGTATCCAAACCAAGTGGCATTGCGTCCTGCCCAGGTTTTGCCCAGCTGCCTCTAGTTCACGACACAGCTCCAGCCCCACAGGATGGGAGCCACCGCTGCAGGATGAGCGCAAAACAGGCTTGCTCCCAAGCCACCCCTCATCTGGGGCCTCCCTTCAGAGTTCTGCCTATCTCCCCAAAAACCTTTGTGCAGCCCTTGTTTCTAGCTCTCCTGGTTGGGGAGAAAAGCTTGGAAACATGACCTGAGTGTGTGAGGCTCAACACTCAGAAACCATAGGCCACAGAAACACCCCACATTTCTTGTTTTTAAGATAATTGCATGATTTGGTGGGGGGCCTGAACTCCTGATTGTTCAGTGTCAGGATTGGCCAGGCCGCCAAAAGGTCCTTGAAAACTGATTTGTCTCTGTGAATATCCAGAATGTTCTTTCCTACAGAGGATGGGATTTTCCACTGGATACTCAGACTGTGAGCGCTTTGGGACAGATACCTGCTCTTTGTGTTTGTTCAGGGCTAGGCTCATCTGCGGCCTCTAAACCTACTGCAATACAAATAAATATTAATAATAAGACAAGGACTGGCTGGAAAATACCAATTTTTTTCACAAGAATTTTAAAAAATGTCAAAATTTCCAGCCATTCCCTCCCCTTCCCTCCCAGTTTTTCAATGCAAACCCCCAAATCTTTTAATTTTTGGAAACCACATTGTGTCGGGTTTTTTTATTTGAAACTGAATATCAAAAAAATGTTACCCAACAGCCTGACTTATTACTGGGCACCAAAATTTTCTACCTTTAAAAAAAACTAGAAAAAAATTACTGAAAACTGAAGAATCTTTCCATTTCAAATAGCAATTCATTAACTAGTTTAAAAATCAGTTTTCATTAACATTTTTGATTAAAAATTCCAGTTTTGGGGTATCTGGCCCCATTGATGCCAATGGAGCTATGGATGATTGACACCAGCTGGGGATTTGGCCTCATTAATTCCAAAGGAGTGATGGCCAATTCACAATCAGTCGGCATCTGGGCCACTGACATCAATGGCGCTACAGCTGATTGACTCCTGGTGAGGATCTGGCCCATTGGCTCCAGTGGAATAACAGCTGATTCACACCAGCAAGGGTAGTGGTTGTGTCTAGGCACTAATAATCCCCATTCAGGGACACACCCTCTGCCGTTCTTTGCACCTCTTGCCCCATGCCCCCTCCTCCTGCACAATCTGCCCGCTCCTGGTTGCCACTTTTGGTTGGACGTATTCCTGGAGGTTTCATCACACGACGTGACCTTTAATAATGCCTGGAGGCTCCAGCAGCCCTAACTGGGAACGCCTTCTGCACAGAAAGCAGCAGGAAGGACAAAGTTCACTTTGCTGGCTTCACCTTGTGCTGGGAGCTTTTGCCATGAGCTTGGAGCGCTGACCTGAGCACGTGGCCCAGGCTTTCGGGGAGGTAAAGAATTCCATTTCTCCTCCTTGCCCTTCTCTTTCTGTCTGCCTTATTCCTGTCTTCCACCCTTCCCCCTGCGCTCTCAGTCTTTCCCACATTATTTCTGTCTCCCGCCCCGGCTTGTCCCTTCTGTGCTGGTGGGACCCCCTTGCTGGTCACTGTATGTGACAGGTGCGGTCCCCTGCTGGCCTAATGCACAGCAGATGTGAGCCTGTTACAACCTCAGCTCCAAACTCTGGCCCTTTGCTCTAGCTAGGGAGGTTGGTGTTTTCAGTTCGGTACAGTCCTGCTCTCCCCCACGCCCAAGCCAGATAAGATGGCCGCGGTCGTGCTTGCTGTCCTGGCAGGTAGGGGACTGATCCTGTATTCTCTGTGGGCGCTGCCCCATCCAGCCCCATGGCTGTACGAGCTGTGTCAGAAGAAGATGGCACTGCTGACTTAAGGAAGGACCCCATAAATCAGGAGACCTCAAAAAAAACAAACAACTAGTCTATTTGTCCTCTGGGGTCAGTGCCATGTAGAGTCATCATGTTTCTGTCAGCTGACTCTTAAACTCTTAACTAACTCTTCAAAACGCAACCGGAGATTCCCCCATAATCCGGGGAGTGCAGGAGTCAGGGTTTGAAAAAAAGCATTCAATCTCATGAGAGCTGGCAGCGCTGGGAAAGGGCAAGTGCCATAGCTGGCATCCTGCCCAACCACAGCAGCCTTCAGAGCCAAAAGCGCAAGTCTGTTGCACTCCTGTTGGGAGGGGAATGATGGTCCAGTGGTTTGGGTGCTGCTATCTTGGGACCCACTGACTTGGGTTCAATTTCTGCTCTGCTACAGGTCCCTCGGGTGGCCTTGAGCAAGTCAGTGAATTGTTCTGGGGGTAACAGCTGTGCCTTGCCTCACGCGGGGCTGTGAATATCACTACAATGCTGTTTTATAGATTTTAAGGCCAGAAAGGACCATTAGATCATCTAGTCTGACCTGCATAACCCAGCCCAGAGAATCTCACCCAGTTACCCCGGTATTGAGCCCAATCACTTAGATTAGACTAAAACATTTCAGTCTTTGGGAGATTAAATAGCTGAGTATCCCAGGCAGAGAACAATTGAGACCAAGGGGCCCCTGAGGCCCCTGCAATGGCAGGGAATTGATTAGGTGAGAAACGCCCATGTGGTCTTGGCAGGTGATTCATGCTGCAGAGGAAAGTGAAAATCCCCAAGGTCCCTGCTAATCTGACCTGGGGAACAGTCCTTCCTGCACATGAGAACAAGACCCACAGCCACATAGCTAGAGAGCATTCTTCAGACAGCCTCAGACAACTAGTCTGTCCTGTCTCCAGCTATGGACAATCCCTGATGCTTCAGAGAAAGGGGGATGGAGAGGAAATGAAGAATACATCTGGCCAAACTGTGCATGGAGACAAATAATTCCTTCCTGACCTCCTCAGTGGCTGTAACCCTGAAGCATGATATTTGATTACAGCCATTGTCTTAGTGCAGAGCTGCATGTGTGAGCATGTTGAGGGCAGTGCAGGCAACCCTGTTCTCCCCATGGCCCATGAAGGAAGGGGATTAGCACAGGGACTCATAAAGATAGTGAGGCAGCTGACACTGTGGTGATGGAGTCCATATAGCTAGAGCTAAAGTGTCTGGGCTGTAATAGACTCATGCCTTGCACTGACTGGGGGGTTACACATGCAGGATAACACACCTTCAGAGGAAGTTTCCTCTCGCTAGGTAGAATTTGGGTCGCTATAAAGCAAGCTTGATTGGATCCCTAAAAAAGCTCTTGGGTTTGTGTGGTGTATTGAGGACTGTGTTTGCATTGCAAGCTATCACTTTAAGAATGTTTTTTTTCCTGATCCTGTTTGCAGACTAAGGGGCTCTAGAGGGGAGTGTGTGATCAGTCAGTCTGCAGCCAGCCAGCCTAGAGCAAGGTGGGTGAATTGGGCCTCACTGCCTTAGGGAGCAGCCTGCTTTGTCTCTCTCTGTTTTGGGATTCTTGAGGAGTGTTATTCTGAATTCTAGGAATTAAAGTAGCATCACGTTGCAACCTTCCAGCAAGAGAGTTTTATGTTTTTATCTCATTTCTGTGCGTGTGCCATGAACATAAGCACTCTGTTTTACAGGACATTGCCATGTAGCAGCATCATGGCCTCAGCAAACCTTGTGGAGAGACTGAAGGATGAGGTCTTGTGCCCCATCTGCCTGGATTGCTTCACTGAGCCGGTGAGCATTGACTGCGGGCATAACTTCTGCCGTGTCTGCATCAGTCGACACTGTGAGGCATGTGAAGAGGAAAGCTCTGGTCGACCCGTCCAGTGCCCCGTCTGCAAAGGGAAATTCAGGAAGGACAACTTCCGGCCCAATTGGCTGCTGGCCAACATGTTAAAGACCATCCTGGAGCTGAGGGCTGCGAGGGGAAAGGAGCAGGTGGGGCCGTTCTGCCAGCATCACCAAGAGCAGCTCAAGTTGTTCTGCGAGGAGGACGGGAAGACCATCTGCATGTTGTGCCGGGAGTCCCAAGAGCACCGGGAACACAGGGTGGCACCCATGGAGAAGGCTGCCCAAACATACAGGGTGAGAGTCTGATGGGTGCAGGGGCTCCTGGATGCTAATCTGCTGGGGAGCTGGGTGCTAATCACAGGCACAGCTGGGGTCTCCTCTCTACTGCTGAAAGTTTGAGTGGGGCTACAAGTCTTTTCTTGTGTTTGAGAAAACGCTTTTCCCTCAGCAGGCTGGGCTGCTTGTCCATGCCCGAGGCAGGCCCCGAGGATACCTGGTTGAGTTCCCAGCTCTGACACAAATAGACCAAACAACGGCTTTAGGGTTTCTTCACTGCAACCAAGGGAACTTTTCAGGGAAAAACATGAATATTTTTCACAAAATCGTCCATGTTGAAAAAAACAACAACATTTTTCTTTGTGTGGGAGGGGAACTTCTAAGCAAATCTTTGGACAGGCTTTATTTATAGGGGAGCCTGTGTGTGGCCAATGGCTCACTTTACTGGTACAAAGGGACACCCCTGGTGACTGATCCCAGAAAGGATCAGTGGAAGAGCCTTAAAAGTGCGGGGGCCCACAGGCTCCCAAACTGTGGCCCCACCCCCATGTCACCCCTACACCGCCCATTCCCCTGAGGCCCCGTCCCTGCACCACCTCTTCCTCCAAGGACCTGCTCCTGCACCACCTTCCCTCAAGACCCCACCCACCACACACTCCTCTCTGCCCCTTCTCCGTCACTCATTCTTATGGCCAGTAAAGATTGGGGGAGCCATGGCCCCCTGACCTCCCCTGTTCCAGCGTCCTTGATCTCAGACCTCTGGATCTTCAACCACACACCATTCCTGTTTGAGCTTACAGACCAGGGGGCATTAGCTGAGATGCAGTAGCAGCCTTACAACCCCCTCTACATGGTCAGATCACAGGTCTGGTGGAAGCCTGATGTGGTCAGCACCTCAGTGGCAGGTGCATGGCCCTCCCGGATGCCCTCCTGACCTGTGCTGCTCTTCCCCCTCAGACCAAAGTCCAGCAAGCCCTGACTCAGCTCAGGAAGAAGATGGAAGCTGCCAAGCGGCTGGAGGCCAAGGAGAACAGGAAGATCAAGGAAGGGCAGGTGAGTGTCTCCCTGGTGGGAAGGTAGATCCACTCCAGTTCAACCACAACCTATTGAGGCCTTGCTCTTGGTCGCCTTGTGTCAGTGCGACAGGGCCCTAGCTGTTACCATGATACAAATTAATAATAATAATAGCAAGGTATTAACTGGCGACTTCTTTTATATTTAGTGATGACCCTGGCTCAGGGATCTGTGGGGACTGAACCCAGGGTACCAAAGCATCCGCCTCTAAAAGATTACATTTATTAGTTCAGTGACTGTAGATGTCCAAGCCATCAGGGCTGGCCTCCTGCCTAACCCAGGCCAGAGAATCTCCCCCAGGATTCCTGCCTCTGGTCCAATAGCTCCTGGCTAAGCTAGAGTGGAGCTTTGAGACAGAGACACTCCATCTCCACTGACAGACTCCCAGGGATGGAGCAGACACTACTAGACGCATACATGTGCTGTAGCTGCTGTGGGGGTCTGGGAGCACATTAGCACAGATGTAGGAGAGCACGGCTGAGGGATGCTGCTCCTCTGTCCCCCTGTGCTCTCTGAGGACACCCTGCTCTGGCTGTGAGCCTCCATCTCTCTCGGGTGGAATCCTGAGATCCTGCACTCTCAGACCGGGTCCTGCCCTGCAGTGCCCTGTGTATCATGCACATGTGGGCTGTCCCTCGGGGAACACCCAACCCACAGTCCATTCAGTAGCCAGACTTCTTATAGCAATAGCGATGTGTCTGTAACCATCTGGAGAAAGCACTTCAGAGAGAAGGACCCTGACTCATCAAAAGGTCTCCACGTAGATCCGCGTTACCTGGAATCCTGCCAACTTTCCCCAGTCTAGTTCTCCTTAGCTCTCAAAAACCTTTCCCTCTCCCTTGAGGGTGTGAGCCTCTTTGAGCCCCCCACTCCCAATGGGACCGAGTCATCCCTGGGCAAACTTGTCTAGCAGGGTGTGAAGGCTGATTCCCCACTCTGGCACTTTGAGTGCAGAAGATGGGGGCCCGCAAGGATTCTAAAAATTAATACTGGCCACTCCAGGCTTGTATTAAACTCACAAGTTTACAGCTTCTCTCTGACCTTAGATGGGTAGATGCTGCCACCATCCAAGTGCAAAAAACCCCTTGGGACCAAGGAAGGCGCACTTGGGAATTCCTCCCTGTGGGGTACCCTCAAGCCCTTTCACCCCCCTCCAGGGAAGAGCTGAGAAAGAAAACAAAGGAAATCAGCTGTTGCCACCCGCTAATTAAACAACATCTACACAAACCTCGTAGGACACAAAAACACAGTCCTGTTCTTAAAAACAGTAAATTTTATTAAAAACAGAAAGAAAGAGAGAAAGAGAGAAAGAAAGAAAGAAAGAAAGAAAATACATCTGGAACTTAGGCTATTGCTAGATTTAAAAATAGCAAAGATAATAATTAAGCATCAAGAATGGTTTTCTTGAGGTCCAGCTTAATGGTTGCAAGCAAAACAAAAGCAGTTGGGGGTTAGCACAGAGGAGTCCACAAGCCAATAAGAAATAAAAGAAATAACCCTAATCACGTCTTCCCAGACATTCCCTGATCTACTTACATATCTGGGGTTTCAGATAAGTAATTCCTAGGTATGATTTGATGATTTTTCATACCTGGTTTAGCTTCTTACAGCATTGCTGCTCTGTATCTCCTCTCTCTGGAGAACAACAACAGACAAAGGGAAAGTTTTATCTCCAATTTTAAAAAGTTCTAGCCCTCCCATTGGCTCTTTTGGTCAGGTGCCCACTCCCTTCCTTTTACCTATGGGCTTTTTTAACCCTTTACAGGTAAAGCAAGTAGAGAACAGCTACTAACAGGGATTTTGTAGCTAACTGTCTGGCTGGATGTCCATAAAAGAGAGCTACCCCTCCTCTTCATTCATCACACAGGGGTCAAGCCAGGGCATCAAAAAAATGCATCTTTCATTGTACTTTAAGTGTTTCTGAGAAGCATTTACCTAGATCCATTTCTCCCTTCCCATCTCTCCTTTCTTGATTTTTGATGGGAAATTTCAGAATGAAATGAAGATCTTCTTTACATTCTGAGCCAATATGAAATTTCCCCTTTGGTTCAAATTATGCAATGGGAGACTTAAAGAGCTCAATCTCTGTAGCCTCTCAAGAAGAAGACTGAGATGTGACTTGATAGTGCTGTAGAAGTACCTCCATGGGAGAAAATACTGGCTACTAAAAAACTCTTTGATCTAGCAGAGAATGGCAGAACAAGAGCCTATGGCTGGGAGCGGAAACCAGACAAATTCAAAGTAGATATAAGGCATAAGTTATTAACATGAGGGGTGATTAACCACTGGAACAAACTCCTAAGGGAAGTGGAGGATGCTCCATCTCTTGATGGCTTTGAATCTAGATGGGACGCCTTTCTGGAAAATGCTTTAGTCAATCACAAATTATTGGACTCAGGATAGGGTGACTGGGTGAAATTCAATGGCTGAGCTATGCAGGAAGTGAGACTAGAATCTAATGGTCCCTTATGGCCTTGGAATCTGTACAGTTATTAAATAAAAAATGTTGGTTTTGTTTCACTTTTCGAAACCTGGATAGTGGAGTGGGGGGGAGGTCAAACAATTTGGAGAAAATGGGGGGGGGGGGGAACTATCCCTTTCTTCTCACTTTTCTCTGTTATTAAAACCATTTTCCATGAGAAAAGTGTAGGGAAGGATTGGCTGGCTGGTTGGTGTGTAAGTAGCATTTAGTTTTCCCTTAGCCCTGTTGGATTTTTTTTACTTCTCCTGGCAGGAGAAAGTGCAGGTTCAGCGTCAGATCATTGTATCAGAGTTCGAGAAGATCCGCCAGTTCCTGACCGAGGAGGAGAAGCTGCTGCTAGAGAAACTGGCAACGGAAGAGAAGGACTTTGTGCAGAGAGTCCAGGCCAACCTAGCTGACCTCTCGGAGCAGAGCTCTGCCCTGGGCAAACTCATCGCAGAGCTGGAGGAGAAGTGCCAGAAATCGTCTGTGGAGCTGCTAGAGGTGAGAGTGAGTTGGGTGTGTCAGCAGGTGGCTGGGTGGCCAAGGGGGTAAGGTACAGGGCAGTGATGTGGGATGCCTGGGCTTTAATCCCAGCCTGCCTCTGGGTGACTTTTCCTTCTTTGGGCATCAGTTTTCCCATCTGTTAAATGGGGCTAACTAGTAGAATTGGTTGGGAAATGAGTTGGGATTTTTCCCTCTACTGAAAATGATTTTGTTTTCTTCAAAAATTTGGGCTGGGTGGGAGGGAGGTTGGATAAAACCCCAAATGGAACATGTTAGGATTCACCAAACAAGCCTTTTTCACAGCAGACACTGATTCTCCTCCATTTCTCCTCTGCAGGGTGTGAGGCGTTCACTGAGCAGGTAGGTGACCATGGTCCATCTCCGCTCCGTTTCTGCTATGGATGGGTGTACTGGGAGCTGAGATAACGAGGCATTTCTCCCCATAGTGCTGAAACTATCAAACTGTGGGAGCCAGAAGCCATCTCCACTGAAGTGAAGAATAAATACAAGTTCCCTGAGCATTGCCTGGATATGAAGAAAATGCTACAGAGATTCAAGAGTGAGTGACACCGCACGGGATGGAATTTGCTGCGGAACCCAGGGAGAACAGAAGAATATACACCCCTTGTGTGTTTGGGCGGAGGGGTGGGGGGGAAGTAATGTGATACTTGGATGCATACACAGGGGAATCTCGAGTAGGAGTAGAGAGGTTATTTTACCTCTGTGTTTATCACTGGTGCGACTGCAGCTGGAGTCCTGTGTCCACAATTCCAGAAGTATGTTGATAAATTGCAGAGGGTTCAGGGAAGAGCCATGAGAATGGTTGAAGGATTAGAAAATCTGCCTTCTAGTGAGAGACTCAAGGAGCTCAGTCTATTTAGCTTAACAAAGAGAACTTTCAGGGGTGACTTGATCACAGTCTATAAGTACTTACATGGGGAACAAATATTTAATAATAGAGGCCTCTTCAAGCTAGCAGACAAAGGTCTAACAAGATACAGTGGCTGCTAGTTGAAGCTAGGCAAACTCAGACTGTAAATACCGCGTGCCTTGTCAACAGTGAGGGTGAGTAGCTACTGGAACAACTTACCAACGGCTGTGGTGGATTCTCCATCATTGGCCATTTTTAATTCAAGTTTGGATGGTTTGTTTTTTTTTTCTTAAAGATCTGCTCTAGTTCAAACAGAAATTAATTCAGGGACGTCTTGTGTTATTGTGTTACACAGGAGGCCAGCTAGATTGTCACAGTTATCCCTTCTGGCCTTAGAATCTCGTGCAGGCAGGTAGGGAGGGCGTGGTTTGTACATGAGGGGAGGTAGGCCCACAGTGCTGAAGTGGGGAGCCATGATGTGTGGGCATGGGGCCATAGTGAGGGGTAGAGCCACAGCATGGGATGAGGCTACTTTCTGGGAGCCATATTGCAGGGGTAACACCCACAGACCCCGTTCGTTGGTGGGATCAAAGCTGTGACCTCTGGAGCTAAATGCATGAGTCTCTACTGCATGAGCTAAAAGCCGCATGGCTCTTAGCTAGGGCTGTAGAACAGACTCATTAATCTCTAAGTGGTCTCGGTGCCACTAGCTGGGACAGAGGACCACACCCAGGAGGTGTGGCCCTGATACAGAGGCTGGAGCTCTGATTGGGGGGTAGGACCTTGGTGTGGTGTGGGGCTATATTCTGGGGAGCTGGGCCACAGGGCAGAGCTGCAGCCAGGGCCCTTGGGTGGGGCCACGGGGTCCCTGGACCATGGAGTGTTTGGCTGCAGGTCTCAGCAGCGCTGGTCTGACTCTCTCATCTCTCCATACAGCGGACGTGACTCTGGACCCCGAGACAGCCCACATGTGCCTGGAGCTGTCCAAGGACCATCGTGGTGTGCGGCTGGGGGAGTTGCAGTGGGCCGTCCCATCCCACGCCAAGCGTTTCGACACATACCGCTGTGTGCTGGGCGCGGCGGGGCTGCGGACGGGACGGCACTACTGGGAGGTGGAGGTGGAGGCGGGCGACAAGGCCTACTGGACGCTGGGCGTAGCGCGGGGCTCGCTGCGCAGGAAGGGCTGGTTCAGCATGGAGCAGGAGGAGGGCATCTGGGCTGTGTGCCTCATCAGGGGCCAGTACCACGCCCACACCTGCCCCAAAACCAGCCTGTCCCCAAGCCGCAGCCCCCAGCTCCTGGGCATCTTCCTGGACTGTGACGGTGGGAGCATCACCTTCTATGAGGCGGAGGGCATGGAGCCCATCTTCTCCTTTGCCGCCGGCACCCCCTTCTCCGAGCCGCTCTTCCCCTTCTTCTGGCTCATGTGCCCCGGCACCAGCCTCAGGGTTCGACCCACAGTGTGAGGGGGGCAAGCAGGCCTGACGGGCTGGGGAATGGCATGGAGGTGGGCAGTGTCCCTGAGAGGGCCTCTCGGTGGGACAGTGGCCCCTTCCCCATCACACCAACACCCACCCCAATCGTCTAGTAGCTGGGAACCACTCAAGGCTGTTGGAGTTGGGGGGCTCCCTCACCCTAGCAGCAGTGGGGGCGGAGGGCAGGGAGATGAGGTATGCCAGCCAGCTCCCCTCCCCTTACCCAGCTCTCAGGGCCGGCGGGGGGGGGATGCTGCCTCGGAAAGCGTGTGTATACCATAGAACTCCCCGCCAGCCTTTGTGTACTTCCTTCACCTACCACCCCCCCACCCCAGATCTGAGACGAAGTGGGGCAGAGATGGCAGGGCCGGGTCTGGTTGCTCAGTGGGATGAGCTCACCCGCACTGGTCGGGCCTCAGTCTGTGCCCCCTGGTGGGATGCCCTCGCTCCCCCTCTCCCCAGGGAGCCCTCGCTCTGCTGGGTTGGTTTGGTCAGGACCTTTTTTTTTTTTTTTAGAATAAACTGAATGTAAAGATGAGGCAGGTTGTGAGTTACTGACCTCTCCACCCCACCCCCGCCAGGTGTGTGCGTACATCATGCCTACGCCAGCCCCATGGGGCAGCACCATCTTGTGATTCAAACCCTTGGGAACTAACACGGGAGTTATTCAGAACCCAGAGATCATCGTCCTCCTAAGTAAGGACAGTTTGGGGAGAAACCCACCCTAGAGCCCCCGTATTGTCTTCACTGCTGGGTGCTGCACTCCAGGACTTGACTCCAAAACTAGACTGAGAGACCATCTGGGCAGGGACAATGTCTGGGATCACAGGAGGGATCCATCAAGAGCCCATTATTATTACTGTGAATCCAACCAGAATTGGGGTCCTGTTGAGCAGGGCACTGCACAGACACTTGCCCTGCCTGAGTCTGGCGAGAGCCTGAGACAGTTGCTCTGAGGGGATGGGTTTCATGCACCGTGCCCTGGAGGCTGAATCCTGCTGTCCAAGGGCTTTGATAATCAGGGGTTAAATCTATGTGGCTCAGAGTCCTCTGGGAACTAGAGACCCCTAGAAAAATTTTGATGACATTTGATTTGTCATTTTTAGCGTTTTTTAAAAACCAACCCCCTAGATTTTATGTTTGGAGTCAGGGGGCTTATTTCCCCACTTTGTTCCAGGTTTCCCTCTTAGGGTTTGTTTGCTCTCACAGTGCTCAACCCTCATCGGATAAGCTTGCCTTGCAGGGAGCTAGCATGGGCCACCTTTGCGCCCCTCTGCCTCCTCCACCCTTTAGTCCCCCCCATAGCCTCACTGCCCTCCATCCAACATCCCTCCCCCCATGCTCCTGTGCTCCATACCCCTTCATCCCCCTGCCTCCTCCTCTGACTGCTAACTCTTCATGTCTCTGCCCCCTCCTCCTCAGCCCCCCAACTCTGTCCCATAGCCCCTTTCTACCCTTCATCCTTCTGCGCCTTTCTGCCCTGCACCCCCTGTGTCCCTCCACCATGTGTCCTGTGCCCTGCACCCTATGCCCCTCCACCCAGCTCCACACAGCAATTACTGAGGAACAAGCCCCCGCCCCCCCCGGGAGGATTCCCAGAATGGTGTTGCTCCTGGGAGCATTAAGCACTGTGGGAAAACCTGCTCACATCCTCCTGGGGCATGATGGGAGGCAAGGGCTGAACTCCCACAATTCACTCCTGCCATAAGTGTGGCTGAGGGGTTTTGTGTGTGGAGGGGTCTGCAGCACCCCCTGTTGGGCCCTTGCTCCTAGCAGCACTGGTGGGTGTGTGGGGGGGGGGGGGTGCACTCCTTATAGGGTTTTAGGCAAGAAGGAAGCACAAGTCTGACTGTGCAGACAGACAGTGTGAGGGCTGTAGGTTTGGGGCAGCCATTGTGTCTGAATAAACTGGATTCTGCAGCCACAAAAGCTGGTCTCAGTCCAGTGAGTGGAGGAAGCACCCCCCACCCCCACAGGGGAAAGGCCCCATGTCACATTCCCTGCCACCAAGACAGACAGACAGCTCCTCCCAAACTCTGCCTTCCCCAATAGCTGCAGTCTTTTACTGCAGTCCCCCCGGCATCGCCAGGCTGGGTTGTTATTGTTTATTTGAGTTATGTGGGGCCTATAGGCCAGGTGCCCATTGTGCTGGGCACCGCACGAACACAGAACAATGAGAAAGTGCCTGCTCCCAAGAGCTCACAATCTATGGGGGCAACATCAACCCTGGATCAGCCCAGGGGCCCATCTAGTTGGACCAGTGCCCAGGAGCAGCCCATTCAGAGGGAGGGGCGTGAGGCCTGCAGTGGGCAGTTGTGGGAGGAGCTGGTTTGCTCCTGGTCGGGGCCAGGAGTAATTAGTGATGATGGATAACTATGAACGTTCTCGCTTCCCACCTGGATGCCGAAGCGCAGCTCCTCTGCTGGTGTGAAGCGCCCTCTTTCCATCTGTCCCCCAATCCCTTCCCTGAGACATGTTTGGTTCTTGGACTCAGAAACACCAGGTGGCAATGAGTTCCACAGGGCATGGCAAAGGGCATTTCCTGTCACTGAAAATGAGCTGTCTTTTGAAGTGTGGACCCAGGACCCAGGATCCAGGAACCGTCTCCCCAATGCTGCATGCAGCAGTAACACGCCTTCTCCACTCTGACTCTGTATTTCCCTGCTCACACAGCCCAGGAGCAAGTTATCCTCTTAACCATGCACTGCAGAGTGGACTTGCCTACATCCTTTTCAGGGCCTCTTGTTTCCAGGGTACAATCCCCATGCTGCAGGTCTGGCCTGCATTCCTTGGTCCTAGAAAGATGACCTTGCATTTGGCTGTTTTAAAAAGCACCCTGTTCGAATGATCTCAGCTGACCCCGATTGCTCATACACTTTAAGGCCACAAGGGACCATCATGATCATTTAGTCTGACCTCCTCCACATTGCAGAACCGCCCCCACAGAACCGCCCCCACCCACTTGCATAACAGGCCCGTAACCCCTGGCTGAGTTACTGAAGTTCTCAAATTACGATTTAAAGACTTCAAGTTACAGGGAATCCACCATTTACTCTAGTTCAAACCTACAAGTGACTTATGCCCCATGCTGCAGAGGAAGGAGAAAAACACCCAGGGTTTCTGCCAATCTGACCCAGGGAGAAATTCCCTCCTGACCCCAAATATGGCAAAAAATTAGATCCTGAGCGTGGGGGTGCAATCCATGAGCCAGCTCTGCCCCCATTGTTATTCCCCACCCACTCACTTTTGTGCCACTTCCAAGCTTTGCCCTGATGTGTGTGATACTCTCTGGGGATGCCAAGCAGACTCCACGCTTTACTTCACTTCACCCTCCTGCCCCCGCACCCAGCTCCTTCCCATCCTAGTCCCCAGCCCCACCCCCAAGTTCTCCATCTAGGTGCTAGGTCCCTCCCTCCAGAGCCCATCCCCAGCTTCCCAGCACCCACCCCAATCTGACCCCTGTCCTCTGCTCCGCTTGATCTCCAAACCGGCCCCGGACCCCCAAGCGTAAGCCGTGGCCAGTCCCTAGCCCGTGTGAGTCCTCTGGTGTCTGATCAGGGCTGAACTCTGGCGGAAGTCCTTCCCGCACTGGGTGCATTTGAAAGGCTTCTCCCCTGTGTGGGTCCTCAGATGGGCGCTGAGGGCCGAACTGTGCAGGAAGCTTTTCCCACACTGGCAGCAGCTGTGCAATCTCTGCTGGCTGTGAGTCCTCTGGTGCCTGCCGAGGGCAGCACGGAGCTGGAAGGCTTTCCCGCAAGCTGCGCACCGGTGTGGCATCTTCTCCCCATGGGCACTGCTCTGGTGGTTCAGGAGTTCGGAGCTGGCACTGAAGCCAGCCCCACAGTCAGGGCACTTGTGGGCTGCAGCCCCAGTGTCATGGCCCCTCCGGTGGGCCAGGAGATCAGAGCTGACGCTGAAGGCCTTGCCGCACTGTCCACACTTGTAGGGCTTGTCTCCAGCGTGGAGCCGCTGGTGGATGAGGAAGCCCGAGTTCTGGGTGAACCCTTTGCCGCATTGGTGGCAGCGGTAGGGCTTCTCACCAGTGTGGGTGCGCCAGTGCACCGTCAGGGTGGAACTCATGCCAAAGCACTTGCCGCACACAGTGCACTGGTAGGGGCGCTCCCCAGTGTGGGTGCGGCGGTGGGCCACCAGGTCAGAGCGCTGGGTGAAGGCCTTGCCACAGTCGGGGCAGGGGAAGGGGCGCTCACCGGTGTGGATGCGCCTGTGCGTGGCGATGTGGGAGCGCCGGGCAAAGCCTTTCCCGCACTGGGGGCAGCGGTGGGGCTTGTGGCCGGCATGGCCGCGCAGGTGAGCGGCCAGGTTGGAAGAGTCAGTGAAACCGCGGCCGCAGTCTGGGCAGCGGTAGGGGCGTTCGCCGGTGTGGGTGCCCTGGTGCTTCACTAGGTTGGAGCTGCGGCTGAAGCTCTTGCCACACTCACCGCACTGGAACGGCCGCTCCCCGGTGTGCGTGCGCCGGTGCTGCGCCAGGTGTGAGCTCCAGACAAAACTTTTCCCGCACTCAGGGCATGTCTTCCGCTCCGCGCTCCCTTCACCCTGTGTTCCATCTGGCTGAGCCTCGGCCTTGGGCTGGCCCTCAGACGCCTCGCCCGAAAATGCTTCATCCTGCCACAGACTCCCCTCCTCGTCCCTGTGCAGCATCTCAGCACCTATGGGAAGGAAATGGGAGACAATGAACAGCTGGGAGAGGGGAATCCTGGGAGAGAGAGAGAGATCAGTGACTGAGATCTGGGCCCCGTTGTGCCGGGCGCTGCACAGACACCCAGTGACTGAGATCAGGGCCCTGTAGTGCTGGACACTGCTCAGACACACCGTGACCATAAAAACCATAAAAGATTAGGAGAAAGGTAACCTCAGAGAGCACAACTGGAAAAGGTGGGATCTTTAAAATACAAAAGCAAAGCAAGATCTGCTGGCTGGGAGCAGAAGGGAGACAAATGGAGGCTGGGAATTGGAGGCCAGTGTTTATCTGGGAGGAGAATGAACCATTGGGAGAGCTCCCCTTAGGACGGCGTGAATTCTCCATCCCTGGGAGTCTGTCAGTGGAGATGGGGTGTCTCTCTCTCAAAGCCCTGCTCTACCTCAGCCAGCAGTTACTGGGCCAGAGGCAGGAATCGGTGGGGGAGATTCCTGGCCTGGGTTAGGCAGGAGGCTGGGCTGGATGGGCACGATGGGCTCTGCTGTCTCTGACATCTATGAAATTCCAAGACATTATGATGTGGAAAGGGCCAGATTCTGTCCTCATTACCAACTTCCTGCCACTAGAGCTGGTAGCGAGATTAAACTGGGCAGGAGTGAAATCTCTCCTCCTGTGTAGTCTTTGCTCTCGGCTCTCCGTAGAAAGGTGGGAGGCAAAGGGCCAGAGCTGCTGCTGCCAGAAATAAGTCAAGGTCAGTGCAATCCATGCATGCCATGGCCAGGAGGGCGTAATGCGGCTATTACAATGAAAAACTAGTTCCACCACAAAAATGTTCCTTTTGTGGCTTCCAGCCTGAAGCATTTTTTATCGCTTCAAAACTCTTGGACCCAGGTTTCCATCACGGTCACTAGCTACTTCTTTCATCCACTGAAAACCTGGGTGTTTCACCCACATAAAATTATCTGGGGCCTGACAACCTGCTTCCCAGGCAATATTGGTTGTGGGCAGTGGACTTTTTGAAAGAGGACATTGCCTGGTACTTCACAAAAAACAATGCATTTCAAGAGTGTTGCTGATTCCCCCCTACCCCCCCACCCCAAAAAAAACATTAAGAAGCTATGAGAAAACCCCTTACTTGGAAACCAAGATCTATGGCATGCTATTGAATGAACTGGGATGGGACAGAACTGGGGCTGTGGCGGGGGAGGAGGGGAGCTCACCCCAGCCCCAATGGGATATTTACAGGCTCAGAGATGCTCTCTGAGCGCCTTTAATGCTTCCCTCACCTCTATGGATGCCTTGTGGCCCATCCATGTCCTCAGAGCTTTGGAGATCTGGGATGCAGGGTGCTTCCATGGGAATCAGGAATCCTCCCCCTGTGAGGAAGAGCAGGGCAAGCGGGAGATTTTCTCCAGGAGCTGAAATTGGTCAACTACTGAAAGTTCTGAGAAAAAACTCCTCTTGAATTATTTTGCCAACCAGGAAGGGGGGCAGGGGGAGGAAAACTTACACAAAAACGGTTTCTTTTCTTTCCAAAATTTCCATGAAAAACAGCCCCCTAAATTGCAGCCAGCTCTAGTGACTAGGCAGCAAACACCGAGCAGAAAAAGCTAATCCCAGCTTCAGGGATGATCGGTGGTTTAGGGCTCCAAGTCACATGTACAGCAAGGAGTGGGGTCTGCCCTGGCTCCTGGGAACGAGTCCACACACCTGCTTGGCGTGTCTCTCACAATCACCGAGCAAGAGCATCCCAGAAGGTGACTAGATAAACCTCACTAGAGCAGAGAGAGGCACAACCACTATGAAGAGCTGCCTAAGGCAAGCGCTGACCTCCGGCTGCTACCCCCACCTCTAACCTACCAGACCCCACTCCCCTGCCAGAGCCGGGGACAGAACCCAGGAGTCCTGAGTCCCAGCACCCGCTGGCTGATGCACTCTCCCAGGCACCAGGGGATGCTCAGAGAGGGTTCCCAGGCCCCCATGGCCCCAGGGCGTAGAGCTGCGTGGAGGGAGAAAGGAGGCACAATGGGGACTGGGGAATAGGACATGAGCTGCACAACCAGGAAGTGCTGAAGAGATTGAGAGAGAGAAAAACACGAGCTTTGCCTCCCAGAGCCAGAGCCATCTAGTGGCTCCGGCCCCTGAACCGCATCCCCAGACAGACAGGGGCATGCAGAGCCAGACAGACGCAGGGCTGAATAATATGGAGGTAGTCAGAGAGCTAGGTACAGCTTTGAGATACCGGGACCAATGCAGTCCCACTCCCTGCACTATGGGGCTAAGAAGATTAGCAGCAAAATTTCTCACCAGGTTTAAATTGGCACCATTAGGTTTCACAATCAGCAGGATCCCCCCCGAGATGAACAGACACTTTTCAGCCCTCAAGGAACGATGGGCTCAGACTCTCGGCAGATGCAGGCAGCTGTCACTGCCGTGGCTAAACCACAGTTTATATTCCAAACGTTTCATTCAGAGCCCTAACAGCTAGGGACTGTGTGTCCTTGTTAAAGGAAGCTGAGCTGCTGGATCAAAGTGGGGTGGCTTCTACTGCAGATACCGAGCCAGGCCATCACAGAATACAATGAGATGTGCCACCACAGAGAACCCAGGAGTCCAGACTCCCGGCCTCTCCCTCTGCGCTACCCCACCCCCTTCCCTGGCTTGCAGAGCTCACAAGCCCCGTGCATGTGCGTGTACGTGTCTTACTCTACTACCTAGCTATGCAGAGCATCAGCCCAGTGCAGCTCGTCCCTCAGCCCAGGGACAGGTGCCTCTCTCCTGCCACTAGCAGCCCAGGGCTCTAAATGTGCTGGTGATGGCACCAGAGGGGTGTTTACACCAATGGTCCCAGCTCAGGAAGGGCCGTTTCCATTGGGTTGCCAAGGAGGCTAACATAGAATCATAGAATATCAGGGTTGGAAGGGACCTCAGGAGGTCTATCAAGTCCAACGCCCTGCTCAAAGCAGGACCAATCCCCCATTTTTGCCCCAGATCCCTAACTGGCCCCCTCAAGGATTGAACTCACAATCCTGGGTTTAACAGGCCAATGCTCAAACCACTGAACTATCCCTCCCCCAGAAGTTATTACCTAGGCTCCCCTGTTGCCAGGGGCTGTACAGACACAGAACAGAGACAGGCCAAGCCCCGAAGAGCTTGAAAATCTCATTGTCTTTGCGCAGAGGTATTCATACATATAACGGGCAGCAGGGCCCATTGTGCCCATCCAGCCTGGCCTCTTGCCTAACCCAGGCCAGAGAATCTTCCCCAAGTGATTCCTGCCTCCAGACCACTCCTGACTGAGCTAGAGCGGGGGCTTTGAGAGAGAGACACCCCATCTCCATTGACAGACTCCCAGTGAGGGAGAATCCACCCCTTCCCTCAGGGAGCTGAACCTGTTCCAGTGGTGAATTCCCCTCCCTGGTAAACCCCTATTCCCAGCCTGAATTCGTGCCCCTTCATTCAGGGAGGTGATATTCCTACCCGAACAGGGAAACTCCTTCCGTTATCATATGCTCCACCTTCACTAGGGGACTGGGCCGGGATATCTAGGCTGGCATAGGCTTGGTAATATAGACATAGCCTCAGCCTAGCACGATTTATAACTGGAAACTGCTCCCCTATTGCAAAAGTTACGGCAAGAAACCCTGAATGTATGTCTACACTGCAGACATTCCAGAGGTACAGGTACAGTGCATAGTGTAGACACGTAGTATAGCAACGGATTGGGTTTTCCCATCACTGTATTAAATCTACGCCCTCGAGGGGCAGCAGCTAGGTCAACGGAAGAATCTTGAGTGGACCTAGCTGCTTTTACAGTGGGGGTTAGTTCAATCTCACTGCATCACATTGAGCATGACATTTTTCACAGCCATGTGAATCTAGGTGGGCAAACTTTTTGGTCCAAGGGCCAAGTCGGCGTGCAAAACTCTATGGAGGGCTGGGTAGGGAAGGCAATGCCTTCCCAAACAGCCTGACCCCCGCCCCCATCCAAACCCTCACACTTCCCACCCCCTGACTGCCCCCCTCTGAACCCCTGCCCCATTCAACCTCCCCTGCTCCTTGTCCCCTGACTGCTCCCTCCTGGGACCCCCACCCCTAACTGCCCCCCAGGACCCCACCCCCTATCCAACCCCCCCATATCCCTGTCCCCTAACCACCCCGTCCAGGGATCCCCACCCCTAACCACCCCCGCTGGATGCCACCCCTATCCAACCTCCCCTACTCCTTGTCCCCTGACAGCCCCCTCTTGGGACTCCCTCCCCTAACTGCCCCCCAGGACCCCACCCCCCAGCCAAACCCCCCAGCTCCCTGTCTCCTGACCACCCCCTCCTGGGATCCCCGCCCCTAACTGCCCCCCATGGGACGCCACCCCCATCCAACCCCCCTACTCCTTGTCCCGACTGCCCCCTCCCAGGACCCCCACCCCTAACTGCCCCCTGGGACCCCACCCCCTATCCAACCCCCTCTGCTCCCTGTCCCCTGATCGTCCCGACCCCTATCCACACCCCCACCCCCAGACAGGACCCCCGGGACTCCCACACCTAACCAACCCTCCTGCTCCCTGTCCCCTAACCACCCACCCCCATAACCTCCACCTCATCCAACTGCCCCCTGCTCCCTGTCCACTGACTGCCCCCCAGGACCACCTGCCCCTTATCCAAGGCCCCGGCCCCCTTACCATACTGCTCAGAGCAGCATGTCTGGCAGCCGCGCCACCTGGGCCGGAGCCAGACATGCTGCCTCGCTGCCCTGCATGAATGCGCAGCCCTGCCACCCAGAGTGCTGCCCCTGTGGCAGCGTGGTTGCAGGGGAGAGGGGACAGCAGGGGAGGGGCCAGGGGCTAGCCTCCCTGGCCGGGAGCTATGGGGCCGGGCAGGACGGTCTGAGGGCAGATGTGGCCCGCGGGCCATAGTTTGCCCACCTCCCTTGGTGTTCACACCTCAGCTGCTAGAAGAGGCTCATCCTCTCTGATTGAACTAACCTCGTTATCCCTAGCCTGATTCTTGCTTGCATATTTATACCTGCCTCTGGAAATTTCCACTACATGCATCTGATGAAGTGGGTATTCACCAATGAAAGCTTATGCTCCAATACGTCTGTTAGTCTATAAGGTGCCACAGGACTCTTTGCCGCTTAAATAGTCATAATAAATCATGGGAAGTAAGACAAGTGATAAAAATGGTGCCCATCCAACCTCCCCTGCTCCTTGTCCCCTGACCGCCCCCTCCCAGGACCCCCACCCCTAACCGCACCCCCAGGATGCCACCCCCATCCAACCCCAATGGTGTATGCTTAGACTGATTAAAATGCTCTAGTGGTTTTAAAAGATGGCACCTTAACTAGATTTAATGCAGCAGAGGGTAGTTTTTCCTGCTTAGACCTGGGAATTATTACAGCAGATATTGCAAGTAGATGCAACTGGAAAATATATAAGGAAGAAGAAATAGGGTATGATAATTTCCCGATAGTACTTTTACTACTTTTAAGGGCAAGATAAGATTGAAGATAATGGAAAATTAAGACAGCTAACTGGGAGTTATTTACAAGTAAATGTATTGAATTAGTGATAATAATTGTGTGAGTGATGCGACAGAGAATTTCAATGATTATGTAAGAAAGGGATAAACAGCAGCAGCTACTGTAGCCATACGTAGGATACTGAAGTACCCCAAAAATAAAACTCACTTCTATGGTGGAATGAGGAGTGCAAAACGGCAGTTAAAAATAAGAACAAAGACAATAAAAAAGCAAAAAATACAATGAATAGCGAAGTTCTAAAGAAGTAAGGCAGTAGCACAAAGAATTATAAAAAAAATCAAAGAAGGAGCATTGGAGAAAGTACTGTGGGCAGATAAACAAAGATACCAAGACATCCGAAAAATACAGGCAAATTAGAAGAAATATTGGAATTCAGACTAAGACTTCCCAGGTCTTAATGAGACTGACAACATAGTAAGAAATTCTGATAATGAGAAAGCAGAAGTTTTAGCAGACACTTTCTGAGGGGTCAATAATGATGAAAATCCAAGGGAAGTTTTCCTTCAGATTAAAAGACAATTCACTGGGGAGAGTCACGATCCATTATGTAACTGGGGTAAACATGAGGCTACTATACTGAATGAATGGTTTTGTATGTGAGAACTTGAGAAATCTACTGATATCAGCAAGAATACATCCCCAGGTAAATATAATAAATGTAACATCATGTTTAAATATCTCTCTGACAGCAGTTTGAGAGTTATCTTGCAATTATTTAACACTCTATGGGAAAAAGGAGTGAGTGATACCAGACCAATAAAACTGAATCATGGAGTAGTAATTCCAATATGAGAACCAGGCAAACTGTTTGCCTAAGTGGATGCCTATAGACTACTTGCCCCCACGTTAAGGCGAGAACGGTGAATGACAGATTGGCTGCCTATTTGGAAAACAATGGCATTACAGATAAGGTGCAGAGTGGTTTTAGGAGAGGCAGATTCACCATTGTTCACATTGCTAAATTAAAAAAAAGAAAAGGAGTATTTGTGGCACCACCTGATTACTAAATTAGAAACTGAAATACAAAAACCTATGAGGTGCAAGGGTTTCATGATAGCTCTCCTCCTAGGTATTGAAAAGACATATGACCTGGTATGGAGGGAAGGCTTATTGTACAAAGTAGGTGCACTAAGGATAAAGGGAAGAATGTAGGGGTAGATTAGAGAATTATTGAGTAAAAGAACCAGGCAGAGTTGGGAAAGTTATATTGAATATGTACAATATTAAAAATGGAACGCCAAAGGGAAGTGTTATCAACCCAACCTTATTTAATATTATGATACTGTAAATGATCTCCCATAACAAATAAGTGCTGTGGCAGGTGTCACTATTCACGGATGACTGTGCTCTGAGCATTAGGAGCAGGATTACTGGGGTGGCAGAAGAGAGAATCAACAATATGTTAGGAGAGACCTCTGGCTGGGGATATACATGGGGCTTTGTGTTCTCCATTGCTAAAACCAAAGAACTGGTCTTTACAGAAAGAAAAGTTGCAAAGGAATGTAAACTGTATGGTGTATAAAGAAAAGGAGTACTTGTGGCACCTTAGAGACTAACAAATTTATTAGAGCATAAGCTTTCATGAGCTACAGCTCACTTCATCGGATGCATGAGCTGTAGCTCATGAAAGCTTATGCTCTAATAAATTTGTTAGTCTCTAAGGTGCCACAAGTACTCCTTTTCTTTTTGCGAATACAGACTAACACGGCTGCTACTCTGAAACCTGTATGGTGTATGTAGAACAAACAGATATAATTACAAGGTTCAAATTCTTAGTGTTAATATTTGATACTAAATTACTTTGGAAAGGTCATAAACCCTATATTAAAGATCAACGTTTAGGAAAGATTAACCTGCTTAAAAGTCTTGCTGGACAGATAAGAAAACACTGCTGATGGCCTACGGGGCTTTAATCAGACCAGTTACTGACTTGGCTGCCAAACTTTTGGGTCAGCTTCAAAATCAGAATTTAAAAAATTAGATTTAATACTTCCAGGCACTATGAATTGCGAACAGTGCATTTATTACAACACCTGTGCGCATTACAGATAGCTTCCAGTGAAATGCCAGCTACACAACAAATGAAACTACTGGCCCTAACTTTCTGGGCCAAAGTTAATGGGAACTGCAATGATGAAAGTATCAAGCAAAATATGAGGCTTGTTGGGAATCTGATAGGTAAACTATATAGCACTGTGGTGGGGCGGTTGCCCCACACAGGGAGAAGAAGGGGTTAAAAGCAGCACCAAGGAGGCTGCGCAGAATCCACTAATCAGGAAAGGGCTTATTGAGCCCACCAATAGGGGGAAGGCTTGCTGGAGCAGCCAATCAGGGCCGGCGAGGGCCATATATAAAGGACTGTTCAGCAGAGTAGAGGGCAGTCTCTCCCTGGAAGGTAAGGATGGGGGACTGGGTGCCTGAAGAAGTTTGATTGATTGATTGATTGATTGATTGATTGATTGATTGATTCTCAGTGCTGGGCAGGGGCAGAAGGGTGAGCTGCTGACCGACCGACCACTGCAAGGCTGGGGCCTTGCTGCCAGGGCTGAGAGGCTGCTAGGGCTACGGGGGAAGTGGCCCAGGGGAAATAGGCAGCAGGTTGGAGAGGGCAATAGGTGGCTGCTGGCTATAGGATCCCAGGGTCAGGACCCAGAGTAGTGGGCAGGCCTGGGTCCCGCACTCCACTTGCCAATGAAGAGAGTGGCCGGTATCCAGACTGCAGTTTGCCCGAGATGAGGGGCTGAACCTTGGACTGCAGCTGGCTGTTGAGGCAAGTGATGTGATGAAGGACTGCTGGCCCCCCGGAAGGGGGGAGATACTAGGGTGGGGGCACAGCTGGAGGACCATGCCTAGAAGAGGACACTGCAGTTCGGGGAGCAACGCAAGTCCAAAGAGTGGAGACAACAGTGACAGTAGGCATGACACCACTAGCTGAAGGCAGGCTGGAAGGGCCAAGAGCTAATTCCCAGGATAGCCAGCAGGAGGCACTGCAGTGGTGAATTGTGCCCTGTTACAAACACACGATGTTAAAACTCTACATGCAGGAGTTTGAAAGACAAGGAAAACCCGAATTAAATCAAAACTTTTAGTCATGGGAAAATTAGTTAGGGATGGAAAGTCACATCCCCAAATGTGGATTGAAATTTTATTAATTTGAGGGTAAAAAAGAGACAGTAGGTATTGAAAATGAAGTGTACGATGAGGAGTGGAGTCAGTTTTGTAAAATATATTGTAACCATTCTGCCAGGTGGAACCAGCAGCAACCAGGGCTGAGTTCAATATCTCAGGATTCTTTTCCATCGATACAACATAGAACCAGCTCAAGCTCCCACCCAGTAACCTGGGAAAATTATATACCACCCCTGGGTGCCTCTGAGAGGAATACTTCCCCTCTCACAAGCACAGAGTCTGAGTGTAATAAATAAACTTTTAATAAAAGGAGGGGAGTGACTTGGCATTCATTTGGGAAAACGCTGCAAACAGGGTTCATAAACATAAACCATGAGTAAAAAACCCACCCTCAAGTAAGTTGGTCAGTGCCCTTTCCCCATCAGGTTCTTACGTCCAGCAACCGAAAAGTCCTTTTAACATGCCTGTCCCTTCTCTGCACCCCACTCACAGTTGCTGTCCTTGGTCCGTGCAGATCTAGAGTTCAGAAGTGCATCTGTAGGATTCACCTCCCCCCCGGGGTGGAGGAGGGAGTAAGGAGGCACCTTACTCACTCCACTGCTTGGACACTCGCTCGCTGCCTCTCTGTCTAGCACCCTGCTGGCTGCTCGCTGTGCCTCTCTGCCAACTGCCCTGCTGGCCACTCACTGTGCAGCCTGGCTGCCCTGCCAGCCACTGCTCCTCACACCTGGCTGTTCCACCAGCCCTGGTTCCTCTCCACTGGCTGTTCCATCAGCCACAGTTCCTTGCTGCCTCACCAGCAGATTGTCAGTCACCTTCTGATGCCATCAGCCTCTCTGCTGTGACCTCTGCATATGAGTCTCTTAGTAATTTTTAGCTCTTTGCAGGCTGCACAGAAACACTGCCCCATCTCAATTGATTTTAGCTCTTAGGAGGCTAGGCAGAAATACAGTCCTACCACAACTGATTTCAGCTCTGATTGATCATTTAAAATAACAAAAAGGCTCCTAATAAACCTTATTTAGCTCTTTCTTTGAAGAGTGGAGGGGAACAAGTTAAACCAGTACAGGAAGGACTCTTGGGGAAGGGGCACGTCTCCTGGCTAGAACACTCATCCCCACCCCTCTTACTTCTACAGGGCTCTGACATTTGAGCCCCTGGCTTAACGAGGTCCTTTCAGCTGAGAGTGACTCCCCCCTCATTTGGGACACATTAATTACAGTTCTACACCCATTTATTCACAATAATGCCAACATTGGTAAAAGCATTTCACTACCCCTGCATTCAGTACTAAGGTGATTTGTAACTCAACACTAGCCAAAGTTGATCACTTTGAGAACACACTGCTCTATCTGCTGGCTATCTAAGCAAAGTAGGTGTGTTCATGTAAATACAGTTTGCTCTTGAAGTCTCTCCTCCTCCCAGGTAGCTGTCAGGGAAGAATTCAGTAGACCCTACTTACATATATACACGTGGATCCAAAAAAGAAAAAAAACAGGAATAATAGGGATGGCGTATTGTATACCAAAATTGGGAATTAGTGCTTCCAAAAGAATATCTGACTATGTAGCTGTCATGACAGCTGAACTAGCAGCAATAATGCTAGCATTAAACTGGATCTTGGACGTACGCCCAGCAACAGCAGCAGTCATATTTTTGGATTCAATCTCAGGCGTTATGGGGATAAAAAAAAGGGAATCTCAATATGTAGAAGTGATTTAATCAACAAAGTTATATTTCTAACAACAGAGTTACGACAGATGGGGATACAGGCAGCATTAGCTTGGATCCCAGTGCTTATTGGGATAACAGGGAACAAAATGGCCAACAAAGCAGCTAAAAACGCTGTGAGAAATGGAAGGATTAACACAGAAATACCCTTGAGTAAATAGGGATTCAAAAGCCTGGTACAGAAAAATGTAAAAGGGGAATGGCAAAAAAAATTGTACTAATGGAAAAAGAGGAAGCTGATTATCTCAACTGTGCCCTAGATCTGAGGATTATGACATATTTCGGGGCTGGATAGG
The DNA here is from genome assembly GCF_009764565.3 of Dermochelys coriacea. Classification (NCBI taxonomy): domain Eukaryota; kingdom Metazoa; phylum Chordata; order Testudines; family Dermochelyidae; genus Dermochelys; species Dermochelys coriacea. The sequence goes on along the minus strand of NC_050073.1, from coordinate 6,347,229 downwards.
ATGCACGCAGGAAGTGCTTTTGTTTTGTGGCTCAAACAAAAATCTTTTTCAGATGAAGAGAGACAAAAACAGACTCTGTGCGCCCTGTAAGGCAGAAGAAATGTGCAATCACCTTTTATGGGTATGTCAGAGCTTTGATAAAGAAAGGGAAAAGCTTTGTGAGGTGGTTACAGACCCCTCTGCCCCCCCACCCTGCCCCTATCCTTACTCCTATAATCCTTGCCTCCTTCCCGCTGTGCTACTATCCTGCCCCACATCGGTGCCTATACACCCTCCCAGAACCTAACCCTCCCCGAGTTCCTCTTCCCTCCCCCTCTGCTGACCCCCCAGCAGTTCCTGTGTCCCCATCCCCCCCGCACTATCATCCCCCCCCACCCTCCTGCAACTCTCTCTCCCCGGTGTTCCCCCCGTTCCTCAGGCCTCTGCATCCCAAGTCAGGTTGCTTCATGATACTCATGCCTGTCTTATATAGCACTTTTCATCAGGAGATCTCAAAGCACTGCCCACCCAATGTTTAGTGTATTTATCCTCACAACCGAGTGCCATTAACCCCATTGTGCCTATGGGAACTGAGGCAGAGATAGGCTAAGTGATTTGGCCAAGGTCACACAGGAAGTCCATAGCAGAGCAGGCACGTGAACCTGGGTCTCCTATGGCCTAAGCCACTGCCCAAGCCCCTGTGCTGGGGCACCAGCAGCACGGGTACTGGGAACACTGTAGAGACAATCACTCTGTTCTCAGTTCTGGGACCCAAGGAGGCAGCAGCCTAGAGCAGTAATTGCAGAGAAAGTCTGACTCAATGCCTGCAGCCCTGGCCTGGAGCATAGAATCATAGAAATGTAGGGCTGGAAGGGACCTTGATAGGTCATCAAGTCCATCCCCTGCACTGAGACAGGGTTAAGACCTAGACTATCCCTGTCTAACATGTCCTTAAAAACCTCCATTTACAGGAATTCCACAACCTCCTCAGGGAACCTGTTCCAGTGCCTAATTATCCACAGTATGCCAACTAATTATCCACAGGATGCCAACATTTTTATGGCTGACTTAGAACAATGCTTCCTCAGCTCTCGTCCCCTAATGCCCCTACTCTACTTGTGCTACATTGATGACATCTTCATCAACTGAACCCATGGAAAAGAAGCCCTTGAGGAATTCCACCAGGATTTCAACAGTTTCCATCCCAGCATCAACCTCAGCCTGGACCAGTCCACACAAGAGATCCACTTCCTGGATACTACGGTGCTAATAAGCGATGGTCACATAAACATCACCCTATACCGGAAACCTATGGACCGCTATACTTACCTATATGCTTCCAGCTTTCATCCAGACCACACCACACGATCCATTGTCTACAGCCAAGCTCTACAATACAACCACATTTGCTCTAACCCCTCAGACAGAGACAAACACCTACAAGATCTCTATCAAGCATTCCTACAACTACAATACCCACCTGCTGAAGTGAAGAAACAGATTGACAGAGCCAGAAGAGTACCCAGAAGTTACCTACCACAGGACAGGCCAAACAAAGAAAATAACAGAACGCCACTAGCAATCACCTTCAGCCCCCAACTAAAACCTCTCCCATGCATCATCAAGGATCTACAACCCATCCTGAAGGACGACCCATCACTCTCACAGATCTTGGAAGACAGGCCAGTCCTTGCTTACAGACAGCCCCCCCAACCTGAAGCAAATACTCACCACCAACCACACACCACACAACAGAACCACTAACCCAGGAACCTATCCTTGCAACAAAGCCCACTGTCAACTGTGTCCACATATCTATTCAGGGGACACCATCATAGGGCCTAATCACATCAGCCACACTATCAGAGGCTCGTTCACATGCGCATCTACCAATGTGATATATGCCATCATGTGCCAGCAATGCCCCTCTGCCTTGTACATTGGTCAAACTGGACAGTCTCTACGTAAAAGAATAAATGGACACAAATCAGATGTCAAGAATTATAACATTCAAAAACCAGTCGGAGAACACTTCAATCTCTTTGGTCACTCAATTACAGACCTAAAAGTGGCAATTCTTCAACAAAAAAACTTCAAAACCAGACTCCAACAAGAGACTGCTGAATTGGAATTAATTTGCAAACTGGATACAATTAACTTAGGCTTGAATAAAGACTGGGAGTGGATGGGTCATTACATAAAGTAAAACTATTTCCCCTTGTTTATTTCCCTTCCTACTGTTCTTGTAAAGTGCTGGAAATGGCCCACCTTGATTATCACTACAAAAGGTGTTCCCCCTCCGCTCTCCTGCTGGTAATAGATCACCTTTCTTGATCACTCTCGTTACAGTGTGTATGGTAACACCCATTGTTTCATGTTCTCTGTATATATAAAATCTCCCCACTATATTTTCCATTGTATGCATCCAATTAAGTGAGCTGTAGCTCACGAAAGCTTATGCTCTAATAAATTTGTTAGTCTCTAAGGTGCCACAAGTACTCCTGTTCTTTTTACGGATACAGACTAACATGGCTGCTACTCTGAAACCTATAATTATCCACAGAGTCAGAAAGTTTTTCCTAAATCTCCCTTGCTGCAAACTAAGCAGATAACTTTTTGTCCTACCGTGGGTGGGCATGGAGAACAGTTGATCACTGTCCTCATTATAATAACCTTTGATTTATTTGAAGGCTGTTATCTTATCCACCCTCAGTTTTTTCTACTCTAGACTAACCAAGTCCAGTTCTTTCAACCTTCCCACACAGGCCAGGTTTTCTAATCCTCTGATCATTTTTGTTGCTCTCCTCTGGACTTTCTCCAGTTTGGTCCACATATTTCCTAAAGTATGGCGCCGAGAACCGGACACAGTGCTCCAGCTGAGGCCTCACCAGCGCTGAGAACAGCAGAACAATTACCTCCCATGTCTTACATACAACACTGCTGTTAATATGCCCCAGAATGACATCTGCCTTTTCCGCAACAGCATCACACTGTTGACCTGTAGTCAACTCGTGATCCAATGTAACCTCCAGATCCTTTTCTGCAATATGGCTGCCTAGCCAGTCATTGCCCAGTTTGTATTCGTGTACGTTCCATTGCTCGGGTGGGGTGGCAGGGCAGAGGGCATGGTGGTGCAGTCCAGTCACATAGAATCATAGAATAGAATATCAGGGTTGGAAGGGACCTCAGGAGGTCATCTAGTCCAACCCCCTGCTCAAAGCAGGACCAATCCCCAATTTTTGCCCCAGATCCCTAAATGGCCCCCTCAAGGATTGAACTCACAACCCTGGGCTTAGCAGGCCAATGCTCAAACCACTGAGCTATCCCCCCCAATCTCGGAGCTGGTGCAGATGTATTTAGCAGCAGTTAACAAGCTTCCATTGGGCACATGTGAATTGAGATTTTTCAAAGGCTCACAACTTGGCCAAATATGAGTGTTTTCTACAGGCACAGCAAAAGGCACTAGGGTGACCCCATTTGCCAAATTTCAATACCTGCTTCAAAGTATGGAGGTTTTTAAAGTTATTTCATTTCCTTTGATTTATGAAAAAACAATTGAAAACATCCATTAAAAAACCCCACTTACTAATACACCTTTCCGTCCCATTAGCCCCCCGCCCTCAGTGCCTCTCCCTCCCCACCATCCCTCCCACTACAGTCCTATGCAGGACTACTTTTTAATCCCGCTCCCGTCCCACCCTGCAATACCCACTCCCACCTGCTCCTGCATTATTTCTTGCATTTTTATCCCGCTACCACCCACAAAAACCTTAGATCCTACAAATCCCATCAGAGAGAGAGAGATTTCCCCATTCTACTAAAAACAAAACAAGCAAACAACCTCCCCACTCCAATATATATAAATGGAATTCAGTCACAATTTTTGCCACTAAAAGAATAAAATAAATCTTGCTTAAACCATGTGTAGCAGGGTGGTCACCCCACTCCTGCCCTGCGGGACTTAAAACAGCCCAGGAGAGGGCTGTGGCTAGGTGCAAGCAGCCCCCAGGCTGATTGGGGAAGCAGCCTTGGCGGTGGCCACACCCCAATCAGGGCCCAGCTGGCCCTTATAAGAGGGCAGTGGGCTAGGAGCAGAGAGAGACTCTCTCTTTTGGGAGAAGGTCCAGGTTGCTGAGGAGCATACCTGGGTACCTAAGGTGGAGCAGGGCTGGGGGAAGGCCTGGGGAGCTCCGGCTTGGAAACCCCCCAGGCTGCAGGCATAGTGGAAGGCCCAAAGGGGTACTGGGGTTGCAGGGGGCAGCCCAGGGGTAGGCAAAGGCAGCAGGTCCAAACCCCCCCTTGCCTGCAATGATTGGCTTATACACTGCAGGCTGCCCCAGTGTGTGTGGCTCAATGGTGACTGGCAGTAGCCAAAGACTGAGGTGAGGTGGGGATAGTGGATGAGGGTTCCACGGGGAGGGGAGACTGTGGGAGTACTGCCAGGGGGCAGCCCCCTGGGTAAAAGGGGCACTGGGGTCCAGGAGGGACACAGGGGCCAGCAGCAAGCGGGACACCAGCCTGCAGAGGGCGCTCTGGAGGCTGGAAGAGCTAATTCCCTGAGAGACCAGCCAGAAGTGCCGCAGGGGTGAGTCCCACCCCGTGACACCATGTAAAAAAAAATACTTTAACTCTGGTTATAACAGACATCAAATCTCTTTCTATCCCTCACTTAAATTTAAGTATTAAAAGTTATAAAGTTTTTCCCTGCAGATTACTGCAGTATGTTGGGGTTTTGGGGGATTTTTTGTCCCGCCCAATCCTACCTGCAGCAAAGTACATTCGCTCCTGCTATTATGGCTGCAGGATCCCAGTCCTGCTGCAGGGCTCTGCCTCCCACTTCCATTCGCTCTAGCTCCCTTCATCCCCCCCCGCACCTTTTTTTCCTCCCCCCAACCCCATCTCTCTCCCTCTTTCATTTGGTCAGTGGGTGGGAGCCTCCAGCATCCCCTGCTGACAGCAGCACTGCTCTGCTCTCAGACCAACTCATCACCAGAGCTGAGTGCAGCCAAACTGAACAAGCTGTAAACAAAATGACGTTTAGGGAAAGGGGTCATTTTAGGGCACTTTTTAACACGAAAGCAATGGAAACAAAAGGCGTAAGAAACAGGTCGGGGGGGGGGAGTGAGCTCTTACTGCTGTATTCTTGTGGTTAGCATATTCTCTTGTGATGTGGGAGACCCTGGTTCAATTCCCTGCTCTGCTTGAGGGGAGAAAGGATTTGAACTTGGGTTTTGCACTGTGCAGAAGAGCGTCCTAACCCCTGGCCTATGGGGATATTCTGGGACAGCGTTTGCACAGTCTCTCCTGTTGGAGCAGTTCTACTCGGTATACACAATTAAACAGCCACTAGAGCGGGGACTTGAACTGGGGGCTCTTATAGTACCAGTGAGTGTCCTGACCCCTGGATTATGGGCCATCCTAGACTGGCTCCTTCTCAAGATCTTTTGCAGAAGCTATTCCACTTTGTATAAAATACCTGAATAGTCTCTGAGCCAGCCAGAGAACAAATGACTCTATAGCCTGGCAGGGCACTTACCTGGGCTGTGCCAGCCCCAAGTTCCAGTCTTTGGGCCAATGACTAGTTATTTTGTTATACTGCAAGAAGAAGCTTCAGCAGGAGAGACTGAGGGAGCCATGTGCCAGACTATCCCATAGCCAGCGGCCAGGGCATGCTCCTGGGAGACCCAAGTACTCTACATCAGGCTGAGTGGGGAACTGAACTGGCATCTCCCACATCCCAAGTGAGTATGCTACACAGTGGGCAACAGGTATAAGGGAGATCACCATAGTTCCCTGCCCCCCCCCGGGCCATTTTGTAAATCCAGGCCACACACACAAACCCAACGCTCTCCTTTCAGAAATGTGGAAACGCTTCATTTCTCTCTTTCGGGTCAGTTTTGGCTTTTCCCTGAAATCCACCTGAATTCGCAAATAGCTTCGGGGCGAACCAAGCTGCATTTTTTCAGTGGGGAAAAAAAAGCTATTTGTGCAAAGTTCGCCCAGCAATACTTATCACTGTCACGCAACGCCCCACTGCAGCTGTTAAGTGCTACATGTGGCCTTTGGACCCCCACTTGCTGCCAGACTATGAATCAGGTTGGCAGAGGTCTAACCCCATCCCCCGGGACAGATTAACAGGTACACCACAGGGGGGTAGAGGGAGGGAAGTAAAGCCCAGAGCTGGATCCCTTCCCCCACAGCCTGGATTTCACTCCCTTTCCCTTCCCAATGTCGGCATCTGACATGTTAGGCTCTCCTCCTGGACTCCTGCCCCTCAGGTCTCTAGAGCGGATGAGACCAGCCCCTGAGTGTCAGAGGGATAAATACAGGAGAGGGAGAGGAATTATTTAAGCTCAGCACCAATGTGGACACAAGAACAAATGGGTATAAACTGGCCACCAGGAAGTTTAGACTTGAAATTAGATGAAGGTTTCTAACCATCAGAGGAGTGAAGTTTTGGAATAGCCTTCCAAGGGAAGCAGTGGGGGCAAAAGATCTATCTGGCTTTAAGATTCTACTCGATAAGTTTATGGAGGAGATGGTATGATGGGATAATGTGATTTTGGTAATTAATTGATCTTTAAATATTCAGGGTAAATAGGCCTAATCCCCTGAGATGGGATATTAGATGGATGGGATCTGAGTTACCCAGGAAAGAATTTTCTGTAGTATCTGGCTGGTGAATCTTGCCCATATGCTCAGGGTTTAGCTGATTGCCATATTTGGGGTCGCGAAGGAATTTTCCTCCAGGGCAGATTGGAAGAGGCCCTGGAGGTTTTTTGCCTTCCTCTGTAGCATGGGGCACGGGTCACTTGAGGGAGGCTTCTCTGCTCCTTGAAGTCTTTAAACCACGATTTGAGGACTTCAATAGCTCAGAAATAGGTGAGATTTTTCATAGGAGTGGGTGGGTGAGATTCTGTGCCTGCGTTGTGCAGGAGGTCGGACTAGATGATCAGAATGGTCCCTTCTGACCTTAGTATCTATGAATCCTTGGAGAGAGAGACATGCCCTTGTCTGTGCCCGTCGCACGTTGGGGTCTGAGGGTATGTTTACACTGCATCTGGGAGCGAGACTCCCCACCCGGCTCCACAGACTCATGCTAGAGTGCTCACGGCAGCACGCTACAAAATACCTGTGTAGACACACTGCTTGGATGTTGCTGCTCAGGCTGGAGCTCAGGCTGGAGCTCAGGCTCCCAAGCTGACACCCCGCCTCCCCCCACACCAGTCTGAACACCAGCGCAAGCTGCAGTGGCTACACAGCCAGTTTTAGCAGGCTACCACGAGCCCTCTTAACAGGGGTGCTGGAACGGGGGGGGGGGGACAGGAGATCATGGCCCACCCACTTTTACTGGCCGAGCGACAGGGGGAGGGGATGGAGAGGAGCAAGTGGGGGGTGGGGTCTTAGGGGAAGGGGCAGGGCAGAGCCTCTGGGAGTCGGGGTGCTACAGGGGGCAGGGTGCTACAAGGGATTCAGGTGCCCATGGTCCCCCCAACTTTTAAGAACTTCCGCTGCTCCTGCCTGCTAGCACAAGGCCATGGATCCAGGGACACTCCCAGCTGCACTGATGCCACCTCCAAGGGCATCAGCCTTTGCCCTATTTGGGTTGGGTTTGTGTTTTACACAGGGAATACCCAGTCCTGACTCAGCCCCGCCCCCGTCCCCTTCCCACTCAGCTGGGGCTGGGAAAGTTTGGCTCAGGGTTCCGCCCTGCGCATTGCAGTCCAAGTGCCCTCTCCCTCCCACCCAGCAGCTGCTGCTTTCTCCCTTGCACCCGCCTCCACCCCCAACCACAAAATCCTCCTTGCCACCATGGCTGGCACTAATGAGCGACTGCCCCACTCTCAGACAGGTACCACCTTCTTTTTAATTTAAATACAAAGGTACAAAAGTTGCTCTATGTTAAAATAATAACAATAACCAGCCCCTATTGGGTTAATGTGAGAATTACAGTGATTTCCTCTTTCAGCAGGCAGGGTGAGAGGCAGCCCCCTCTCCCGACAGGGCCCTGAGGGGTTGGTGCTGGTGGACTTAGATGGCCAGCAAAGGCCCAGGGTAGCAGCCAGGTTCTGGCTTGGGGGACGTGTGTGTGTCTGGGGAGAAGCAGAGCAAAGCCTCGTCCTGGCAGCGGTGGAATTGCCTTGCCCAAAGCCCTGATACAAAGGACAAATGGGTCTGTAATGCAAGTGAGAGCATGGGGGAAGGGTATTGCAGTGTACGAGGCTCTGCAATCTACTGGAGAAAAACAGAACAAGAACCCAGGGCTGGGAAGCTGAAGCCAGACAAGTTCACACTAGAAATCAGGCACCAATTTTTCCTCACTCAGGGTGGAAAAAATGACCAAAGGAAGTGGTGAATCCTCCATTCTTGAAAAGAATAGGAGTACTTGTGGCACCTTAGAGACTAACAAATTTATTTGAGCATAAGCTTTCGTGAGCTACAGCTCTCTTCATCGGATGCATTCAGGAAGTGAGCTGTAGCTCACGAAAGCTTATGCTCAAATAAATTTGTTAGTCTCTAAGGTGCCACAAGTACTCCTGTTCTTTTTGAGAATACAGACTAACACGGCTGCTACTCTGAAGCCTCCATTTCTTGGTGTCTTCAAATCCTGACCGACTGCCATTGTGGAAGAGGCTTTAGTCAAACGCAGGTTATTGGGCATAGTGCAGGGGTAACTGGGTGAAATGTAAGGGCCAGGGCTACACAGGAAGTCAGACTAGATGATCTAATGGTCCCTTCTGGCTTTAAACTCTAGGAGGGCATCTCTGGACTTTTTTTTGTCCAAAGGGAGGGATGTGGTGGAACAGAATGTAGCTGTGGGGATTCAGAGCTTTATCTTCCCCAGGACTAGGATAAAATGGAGACACCCCCCCCAGATTTGCGGTCCTCACCAGCGCAGCCCACCAGCTGTTCAGTTCAGCCTCCAGCCCTTCACACTCAGCTGCCAACAGAATGCAGCAGCCAGGGGCTGAGGTGGCTGGGAGAGCGAGGCAAGGAGAGGGAGCTGCAGTTTGGTTTGGGGTCTGCTGATGGCAAATGAAGGATTTTTCCACTGATGTTTTAAAACAAAACAAAACCCCCAAACAAAAACAGATCAATAGATTTCATTTGTGTCCAGATTTTTCACGAAAAGTTCAACTTTTCAACAAAAGCAAACAAAAAAAACACAAACAAACTAAAACCAAAATATTTTGATTTGGAAATGCTGCTGCAGTTCCAAATGGGAGTTGAAATTTGGGTGCCCCATGACCCCATTCTCCACTGAGCTCCAGCATGCACCATGGTCTCTCCTTTTGGTGAGGAGGCAGTTGCATCATGGGAATCCTTGGCCATGGTGCCTCATGGGAAATGTAGTCCAGCTGAGGGCCCTGGTCCATAGATGAGAATGGGGATGAGGCCAGTGAACTCCACCTCCCATAAGTTATACCCAAATTGAAATATTTCAGGTTTTGGCTGAAATATTTTTGGTTTGGGTGTTTGGTTTTTCAACAATAAATTTTTTTCTCAAAAAATAGATATTATCTTGTTAAAAATCTGATTTTCCATTGAAAAATAATTTCAAGGGAAAGTTTTCATACAGCCCTTGTCTTAACCAGTTGTGACATCTTTGGAAACATGGGGAAGAGCCAGAAATGGGTTTCCCTCCCTGAAAAACACACAGGAAGCAAAGGGAAAGGCAGTGTGTATGCATAGAGGGGGAAGGGTGTTCATTGCCTTCATTCCCCTTCCAGATCTGCAACAAGGAACTTGCACTTGTCCTTCAGCGCCCCGTAGAGCTGGTCTTTGCAATACCTGTTCCAGCTCAGCATGAACTCATACAACTTCCGCATTTTCATTGGGTTGGTTCTCTCAGCTGTAATGGTCAGGTATTGCTCATAGTCCAACACATCACCCAGCAGCTTATCCAGGACACCCTCGACCAGAGTTACTCGCTGGATAAGCTGTTCTCGGTGCCGGTCAACAAAGTGTGTCTCTGAGGGGAGAAAGAGGAACACAAGAGAGTAAAGAAATGGTCTGCCTCATGCTCTCTGCTGCACTCTGATTATTGACACAGTGTATTAGCTACTCTGTTAGCCATGCATTCTATTTGATTATGTGCATGGTTTATTAGCTACTCCAGGATGGTCCAAATAATATTCCACATAGCCTATTAGCTGCTTCATTATCCACACAGTCTACTTGCTATTCCATTATCCACACAATCACCTACCCATCTTGACTGGCTCGGCACTCAGTCCCTCGCTATTGACTACCCACAGGGCCCTCTGTTGTCATCTGTGGCTTCACTGCTCTGTGACCAGGCAGATTTTCTCTGCTCCGTAACCTCCCTCCCATGCATAATTAATCTGGTTTGCCCCGTCATCCAAAACCAATCCGCAACCCCTCCAGCTAAGCCCTGTCTCCCCTTCACCTCCAACTTCATTCAATGTGCCACCAACAACTGCCCCTCCAGCTCCACCTCGGTTCCGCCCCTCTGATCTGGCTTCCACCATCACCAAGGCCCTCTTCTGGGCCCAGCCTCAGTGCTTTAACCCCATTCTCATCCTTGATTTTGCCACTGCTTCAGACACCATCCATCATACCCCTCCTGCTTGGTACTTTGTCCTGCCTTAGGCTTCAAGATTCCCTCCTCTGCCAACTGTCCTCCTACCACTCTGGTCGCTCCAGTGACTCAACCGGTGGATCTCCTCCCCACCGCTCCCACTTGTCACTGAGAGGATCCCTCCTTTTCTCCCTGCTCTGAACTGTACACATGGCTTTGGCTGCTATCTTCATGCCTATGACTCTCAAATCTCTGCTCTTGTTCCCACTCCAACTCAAATCACTCCTCTCAGTCCTGTCTCTTTGAAGCCTCCTCCTGGATACCTCACTGTCAGCTCACATTAGCCAACCAGATCTCCCCTGCGAGGGTCTCTGTTCTCTGCCTCTATTGACAGCACTACCATCGTCCTTGTCACTCCAGCCCGTGACCTGACTACATCTTTGACTCAGTCCTTCTCTCGACACCCTCATATCCAGGCAGTGCCAAATCTTGCCTTGTCTTCCTCCTCAGTGTCTCTGAGGTCTGTCCTTTCCTCTGTCCACAAAAGCTTTCTCCAGGTCTTTATCCCCTTCGACCTCCTTCACATCCAGATCAACCCCTCTCCACTCCATTCCAAACCAAGGTGATATGGGATTTGAGATGTCGCTATCTTGGGGCCCAAAGGTTCAGTTTTGGCTCACATCAACAATGGTGTTTCTAAAGGTTGGGTCCAAAAGGAACCTTAAGCCTGAGCCCCTTTCGGTTCAAATCCACAGCCAAGATTTGAGTCAGATCCAAAACTGGGAGGGGCCCGTTTTCATCACTGGGTTTAGATCTGGCCCAAGATGCAGGTAGGAAATCAATGGAGAGCCACTGGCAAAACTCCGGCACTGTGGAACCTGGCTTCACCCTGATTTGGCCTTTGACCCCAAGCTGCAGCCTAACCCGGAGCTGGACATGCACTCCTGGGCCCATCTACCTTGCGCCCCACCCTCCATTCAGCTCTCTTCAATGTAATATAAAGACCTATCCCAGCTAACTTTGCCACTCACCATTTCCACCAGCTGCGTTTTCTCTGTCTTCCCTGGAAATGGGCTTAAATTCCTTGGAGCCAGGGGTAACTTCCTTGGAAACTGGAGTAACTTCCCTGGTGTTGGGGGCAACTTCCTTGGAAACTGGAGTAACTTCCCTGGTGTTGGGGGCAACTTCCTTGGAAACAGGAGCAACTTCCCTGGTGTTGGGGGCAACTTCCTTGGAAACAGGAGCAACTTCTTTGGAAACAGGAGCAACTTCCCTGGTGTCGGGGTCAACTTCCTTGGAAACTGGAGTAACTTCCCTGGTATTGGGGGCAACTTCCTTGGGAACAGGAGTAACTTCCCTGGAGTCGGGGGCAACTTCCTTGGCGCTGCGGGTAGCGACACCTGTTCAGAGACCCCAGGAAATAGAGTTAGAGACCCAGGAGAGGACATTACAGAAGCTATATCACCAGGGAGAGGTTAGAGTAACAGTCCTTTCTGCTTGTATTGGATTCCTCGTCAGGTACAGAGGTGAAAGACTCAGCAAAAACACGTGTGTGCTGTTACTTGCCCGGCACCCTGGCTAAAGCCGGCCATCGTGTTTCTTTGGGGGACCCCAACCCTGCCTGTATTCTTAAAATTAAAAATTTCAGGTCCTTGCTTCCCAATATTTTTCCCTGTCTGGACTTTTGGACTCACCCCAGCTACACAGCACTTTAGAAGATCCCAGGAAAAGTCAGGACCTGAGATTATTGTGAATTACTTTGCTCAGGAACGCCACTCATGGACCAAGACCCTTTGCTCTAGGCAATGTACACTCACAGAAAAAGAAGATGAGCCCTGCCCCAAAGAGCTTGGACCCAGGGGTCTGATCCAGGGCAGCAGGGAGAGGTGGGATACTGGGCTAGATGGACCTAGGGGTCTGATTCAGGGCAGCAGGGAGAAGATGAGATACCAGGCTAGATGGGCCCATTCGTTGGATCTGGAGCAGCAGTTCCTATGTCCCATCATTTTATTCCAGGAGAGCTTGAGGGCTCTCTGGACCCCATTATGGATCTCTGTTGGGGAGGGGAAGGGAAACCAGACCTCTCTGCTCAGCCCCACATGGGTGTCTGCTGAATCCACCAAGGGAGACTTGTGTGACTCTCTGCATCATCCAGCTGCAGGGAGTCAGGGTTCTGTGGCAGGGGAATCTGGAGAAAGTGACAGGGGTGAGGGGTGTTCCCAAAGAGCCGATCCCAGTTCAGGGCTAGAGTGGGAGGAAACCAGAGATATGGGGCCTCATCCTGCAAAACCTCACTGGGGTATCACCTGGTGCAGCACTTGCTGCTGGGAGAAGCCTCAGTGAAGGGACTGGGATTGCTCACAGCTGCCAGCAATAGGAGCTCAATGATGAGTGACTTATTTATTTCCAGGGTCAGGTACTAAAGCTACTAAGCGCTACAGTGACTGGCTCCTGACATATGATCCAGACCAGCAAGCTGGGGTCTAGGAGAATGGGGATGAGGCAAGTGAACTACAACTCCCATAAGTTATATCCAAATTGAAATATTTCAGGTTTTGGCTAGCTGGCTGGGGCCTGGGAAGACAGACCAGTGTACTAGGATCTAGGGCTGGAGACAGATACACACATTAGGAGAAGGGAAGCCCCAAACAACCCATGGGCAATAGCTCTCCACCTTTAAACTCAGACTGACCTTTGACCTCCAGTGTCCCAGTGCTCCTCTCAATGGGGGTCTGCAGGGCCACATGTCCCACCTGGAAGATGAACTCTGCCCCTTGGTCCCTCCGCACCGATGGGGTGAAGGACAGCGTCACCATCTGCTGGTAGGTCTCCCTGTCTTTGGCACAGGTCTCCTTGGGGATGATGGCATAATCAGCGGAGTCCTCGATGGGCATGGCTACACTGCCTCCACTCTCCCTCCTGAGCCAGGTCACAGTTAGCTCCTGGGGGAAATACCCTGCGATGAAGCAGCTGAAGGCCACGTGACTGCCCTCCACCAGTGGCTGAGACTGGAATATTTCTGACACCTCCGGGCGCCGCAGGACAACTGAGAAGTCAAATGGATAGAGAGAGGAGGAAGGAGAAATCTTGATCCGGAGTGGGGCTTCCATCTGTAGTGTCTGCTAATGGCCACTACTGGAGTTGGGTCCATTGATCTGATTTGGGGTTGTAGGGAAGGGGCAGGATACAGTTTAGACTGGCCCAATGATTTGATCCCAAGTGGCGTGGAGGAGGCAGGATATCAGGGTAGATAGGCCCATTGGGGCAGTTCCTATGTGCCATCATTACATTCCAGGAGGGCTTGGCATCTCTGGACTCCAACATGGATTTCTGTTGGGTGGAGACAGGGACCCAGCCCTCTCTGCTCAGCCCCACACAGTACCTTCTGAATCCACAAAGGCAGGACTTAAATTCAGCTGTCCGGAGAGGAGCTCCAGTAAATATTTTCCCTTGACTCCAGCCTGATGCTGTTGGCTCTCAATCTGGGATCCCGGCTCTCTGGGGGAGCCACAAGCTGGTTTCAGGGGGTCCATGGGGCCCCATGGCTGAAGCCCAGAGCCACAAGCCCAGAACCTCCTGAGGAACTGAAACCCCAAGCCCTGGTGCGGCCCCTCTGGGGCTGAAGCATTGAGCCCCGAATGGGATGGGGGGGATGGGCCTGGAGGACTCCAGGAGAATGTAAGCACTGCAACAAGGGAACTACTGACCTGTGTGTCCCTCTGCATTGTCCAAAGGGAGAATTTCCAGCTGCTCAGAGTCAGGAATCAGAGTGGGAGGGGACTCTGGAGCAAATGAGACAGAGAGGAAGCGTGAATGCTACAGAGTGAGTCGCGGCTCAGAGCTGGAAAGGGCAGAGACCACTCACGGGGAGCCTTATCCCCTCAACACTTGCCCTGGTGCTACCAGGCACAGAGCTCCCTGCCTGAAGGCACTTACATTACATCTCAGTTCACTAGATAGGAAAAAAGTCTTCACCTGGCCTCTTTCTACAGGAGCCAGCGAAGGGCAAAAATGAGGAGGGGGGCACTCTGCCGTTTGTCACCAGTGCATGGCAGGAAGAAATGGAGATATGATTGCTCTCTATAAATATATCAGAGGGATAAATATAGGAGAGGGAGAGGAATTATTTAAGCTCAGCACCAATGTGGACACAAGAACAAATGGGTATAAACTGGCCACCAGGAAGTTTAGACTTGAAATCAGACGAAGGTTTTTAACCATCAGAGGAATGAAGTTTTGGAATAGCCTTCCAAGGGAAGCAGTGGGGGCAAAAGATCTATCTGGTTTTAAGATTCTACTCGATAAGTTTATGGAGGAGATGGTATGATGGGATAATATGATTTTGGTAATTAATTGATCTTTAAATATTCAGGGTAAATAGGCCTAATGGCCTGTGATGGAATGTTAGATGGGATGGGATCTGAGTTACTATAGAAAATTCTTTCCTGGGTATCTGGCTGGTGAATCTTGTCCATATGCTCAGGGTTTAGCTGATTGCCATATTTGGGGTCGGGAAGGAATTTTCCTCCAGGGCAGATTGGAAGAGGCCCTGGAGCTTTTTCGCCTTCCTCTGTAGCATGGGGCATGGTTGACTTGAGGGAGGCTTCTCTGCTCCTTGAAGTCTTTGAACCATGATTTAAGGACTTCAATAGCTCAGACATGGGTGAGGTTTTTCATAGGAGTGGGTGGGTGAGATTCTGTGGCCTGCGCTGTGCAGGAGGTCGGACTAGATGATCAGAATGGTCCCTTTTGACTTTAGTATCTATGAATCTATGAAAATGGGGGTGATGGTTCCCCACAAAAATCTAGGGAGCTTGGGAAGAGCCCTGAGCCAAAGCTGCCCCAGATGTCTCCAAGCCTGGGATTTGGAAAGGGAATGATCTGTCCCAGGCTAGGGGGAAGGAATCCTCCTTTCAGAGCCTTTCACGCACCTCTTGATCTACACCCCACTCACCGGCTGCTCCAGCTGTGGCACCGGCAGGAAGGGGCTCGCTCTGCACAGCAGTGGCTGCAGATCCAGGGGGCACTGGAGAAAAAAGGGGGGAAATCAGTCTCGGACCTGTGGTCAGCTCACAGCATGGCCCACCTCCTCCCCACACGCTCCCTCCTCCCCACACATACATACAGAGGACAAACGTAGTTCTTCGAGGCCATAACAGGAGTGCGAGTGAGATATCGGCGTGGGGGAGAGTCAGGGGCAAAGGGAGAAGGATCCATAATTGCAGAGGAACAGGGGTCCAGAGGGCTAAAGCAGATGCTTTTGCCCCCCAGTTAGATTTGCTCCTTGACCTTGTTCTAACTATCACATTTTCTTTCAAGTGAACGCTGCACAAACCTACTACAAATAGGGCCCGGGGGGAGGGGGGGCGGGGACGGTGTCTGGTCCAGGGAACGGGATGGAAGGAGGACAGATATGGCAGTGGAAAGGAGTCCACTGGGAAGGAATAGGGTTCATTCTGGTGCAATCTGCAAGGCCTGTGTTGGACACCTGTCATGGAGCACATGGAATGATTCATGATTAATAAAAAAAAAAACCTAAGGAAATTTCCCATTTAAAAACAAACAACTTTGTTAACCTGCAGTTTGGGGGGAGAGATTCTCTCACTTACTTGACCTAAAACACCCCACACAGCACTCTCGGCCCCACGAAGAGGGGCTCTCCAGGAGTCCCTCCTTGTGGGGCTGAGAATGGGAGCCCGGCCACTTGAGGCTGAAAACAGAATTCTATCGCGAGATCCTGAGCGAAGCTTAATTTTGCCCAGAAACCACATCTCTTGCGATGCATTCGTGAGCGTTGGCCTGTTTGCACGGGGGAGGCCCAGCCAGGGACCAAGCCCCCATTGCGCCAGGCACTGTACAAAACCCAGAACAAAGAGAGCGTCCCTGCCTCCAACGCGTGAACAATCAACGCGAGCTAGTGAGTGCTCAGCTGGTTTCGGGGGTGGGGTGGGGGTGCAGCAGGTCCAAGGGGCTGAGTTAGTTTTGCTTGGCGAAATGATGTTAAAGGAATAACAATTTGTGTACTTGTGGCACCTTAGAGACTAACAAATTTATTAGAGCATAAGCTTTCGTGAGCTACAGCTCACTTCATCGGATGCTGATGAAGTGAGCTGTAGCTCACGAAAGCTTATGCTCTAATAAATTTGTTAGTCTCTAAGGTGCCACAAGTCCTCCTTTTCTTTTTGCGAATACAGACTAACACGGCTGCTACTCTGAAACCAACAATTTGTGTGTGCGTGTTGGGGGGAGCGGGCTGCAAGGGGTTTTGCCAATGGATCAACAACCCTCTCTTGCTTTTTACACATGAGAGGGGGGGTGGGGAGCAGATTCTCCCCAGGTGTAAATGGTCCCTAAGGCCACATCAGCTCAGGATGTGGCCGGAAAGGAGCCGGGGAGCGGCAGGGCAGGAGGGGAGGGGCTGGTATGAGAAGAGAATGAAAGTGAAAGCGGAAGGGGGGGGGGGACAGCCCAGCCTGGGAAAGAAAGGCAGACTGGGGGTAGTTTCCCGCTCCCAGAGACCCCCCGCGGGGGGGATTTAGTCGTGCCCAGAAATAAGGGGGCCGGGCGGGGAGGGGCAGTGGGGATCCCCCCCCCCCCCCATCTCTCTCTGTACCGTCTGTGCCGAGTGCCCCTGCCAGGTCTCGGATGCGGTCCGGGTCTATCAGCAGCTGCACGGCCGCCTCCAGCCCGCCGTACTCGGCGCTGTCCCTCCGCTCGTTAGCGCCCGCGGCCCGCTCCGCCCCTCCCTCCGGCTCGTTCTCGGCGACGAGCTTCTCCCCCTCCCTCCCCAGGCGCTTCTGCACCCTCTTGCTGAGCCGCTGCAGCTCCCGCTCGCCCTTCTTCTCCAGCGGCCCCAGCAGCTGCTTCAGCAACTGCTCCATGCCGCCCCTTCTGGGAAGCGGCTTCCACAGCCAGGTCCCCGCGCCCCGCCCCGCGATTGCCCCGCCCCGACGGGGCCCGAGGGCGGGGCTGCCCGCGGGGGCGGGGGCGGGGCTCGGGGGTCTTCGGGTCGCGCCCGGCGACTCTGCCTGGGCTCAGCACGGGGGGGGGGGGGGGGGCTAGAGAGGGGGACGAGATTTCCCCAAGGGGAAAGGGGACGCCCCGTGGGGGGCTAGACCGAGCTCCCCCTCCCCATACTGGACTGGCCTGAGCCGCTTGCCCCAGCCCCCCTCCCCCCCCGCCACACACACACACACACACACACACACGAGGCTGGCCCGAGATCCCCCCCCTCCCCGGCTCGCCCAAGCCCCCTCCCCCCTGGGCTCGCCCGAGCACACCCCACTCTCCGCGGGGGGCTGGCGTCGCTGCTTGCCTGAGCCCTGCCTGCCCCCCTCCGTGCCCAGCTGCCCCCCACCCTCCGCGGGGGGCTGGCGTCGCTGCTTGCCTGAGCCCTGCCTGCCCCCCTCCGTGCCCAGCTGCCCCCCACCCGCCTCGCGGGGCTGGCGTCGCTGCTTGCCTGAGCCCTGCCTGCCCCCCTCCGTGCCCAGCTGCCCCCCACCCTCCACGCGGGGCTGGCGTCGCTGCTTGCCTGAGCCCTGCCTGCCCCCCTCCGTGCCCAGCTGCCCCCACCCTCCGCGGGGGGCTGGCGTCACTGCTTGCCTGAGCCCTGCCTGCCCCCCTCCGTGCCCAGCTGCCCCCACCCTCCGCGGGGGGCTGGCGTCACTGCTTGCCTGAGCCCTGCCTGCCCCCCTCCGTGCCCAGCTGCCCCCCACCCTCCGCGGGGGGCTGGCGTCGCTGTTTGCCTGAGCCCTGCCTGCCCCCCTCTGTGCCCAGCTACCCCCCACCCTCCTCATGGGGCTGGCATCACCACTCCCCCCCCCACACACACACATGCCTCTGCACCCCACTTTGTTGGCAAAAGTGGGCATTTGTCCCATTTGCTCTTGCCAACTGATGGACTTTTGCCAAAAAAAAGTCAGGACAGCCAGGACAGGGCCTAAAAACCATTTTTTCCGCCAAATGCATCCGATGAAGTGAGCTGTAGCTCAGGAAAGCTTATGCTCAAATAAATTTGTTAGTCTCTAAGGTGCCACAAGTCCTCCTTTTCTTTTTGTGAATACAGACTAACACGGCTGCTACTCTGAAACCTGCTTTACCAGGGTACATTTGTCGGGCCAGAGTGATGATTTGCAGTTTATTGCATGGGTTTTTAAAAAGAACCATATACTTAGTATTTAAATTAATTGTTCGGCTTTTTTTACCCTGACAAAACACGTTTTGCACAATGTACATAATACTTAGGTTTTTGTGGTGTATGTATTTTGTAGAGGCTTTTTCGATTTCGCCACTTTCAGAAGCAGACTCCATTAGATCATCTATAATAACCATATTTACTTTATTACTAGGAAATAAATGTTCATCATTAAAAGTCTTAGGTAAACCTTCCAAAAACATAATACATGGAAATTTTTGCAGCAACTCTTTATACAACAGTTGCCAATAGCTGGAACACCACAAAATATTTTCAGGCATACACGATAACAACTTATTACCATTTTCTAACAATTGCTTTATAAAAAATGATTTTCCAGAATTTGAGGGGCCACAAAGCAAACAAGAAAAGGGGTGAACAAACTGAATGTGGCTTTTCATAATAATCAATACCCACATGGCAAGGTTTTAAAATCTGTTTCGATGGCTCTTTTGTAGTAAACGACTTTTTGGTTTTTTTTCAGAGTTCCCGTTTCTATCAACCAGTGCTTTTTTACCCTTACGATTCCTGGCTGCTGTGCCACAATATCTTTTGGGATCTCTCCCGCGGGGTAATCCCAGACGAGTTCTTTTAAGCTTTTAAAATTAATTTTCTCACTATTCCCTGAGTTGAGCGTGATCCCTTTTACTTTCATACAGGTCTTACTGCTGGACAGTTTGTACTCATATGTTTTAAGCCCAGCGGACACAAAATCCACGATGTGTTCATCTGGTGGCATTTCGCTGGTCAGATCCCCTAAATAATCCCCTAGGGGTGGGTTCCACTCCCCTTCTTTACTCACAAAAATTACAGAGTCCGTGTCTTGATAAAGACATTGCTCCTGTAAGCGGTCTAACAGGCGGTAGTGCTCTAGCCTGGCATAAGCGACGGTCAAGCACACTATAAACACATTAGTGTTGCTGGAATGGGTGCAGCGCTCTTTTGCGTACTTCCAACTCCGAGGCCTTTTGTTTCTGTCTCAGGTGTGTTTTAATGTAGTCTGAAAACAGGGCATCTGAAGAGCGGTTAAAATGCCAGACTTCATAATTCTCAGCAATTCTGTACCCTTTGTCTAAAGCCTCCACCAACTCTATTGTGCACCAAGTTCCTGTTAAAGCCCTCTCCTCCTGACTGTGTGTGCAGGGGTCCTTTTGTTTTGTTTCTGCACAAATGGCACACGGGGAACATTAGTTTACCACCGACCCTATATGGTAATACGGGGCAATACAGGTCTCTCGGAGGAAGAAAAGGAGTACTTGTGGCACCTTAGAGACAAGTCCTCCTTTTCTTTCGAATATTCTGCGAATACAGACTAACACGGCTGCTGCTCTGAAACCTGTCTCTCGGAGGGTACAATTTAACCTTGGTGATGCCAAAGTCCTGTCTGATATCCCCAAAACCCTCATACACAATAATGGGGCGTCCCACAGGGTATTGTTTAGTCTTGTTAACACAAGGGTAGAGGCTGGTAAAATCATAGTCATGAATCTGCTCCCCGGGCTGCGGTTTGTAATAAAGGCAGATGGCATTCGTTCTACACCGTAAAGGGCGTCTCTAGGAACCAAAGGCTGTGGCAAATCCCCCCCTTCCCCTGGTTATCATTAGCTAGCATAGCCTGCCATTCGTGTTCCCACACGGTCCTTACCTCAACCCCCTGTCTTTTTAGAAATTCTGCCTTAATCAGGGTTCGCTTGTACACGTGTCCGTAGGTCGCATGAAGCAACGGATTGTAATCATTTTCACAACAGCAGACAGGGCAGTCGTGAAAAAAAAAATCTGTTAAATTCAAAGGCTGTGGGTTTACCTGCTATGACAATGTAATCATCCAGAAAATAGGACCCCCGCTTTAACCTCCCCACCCTGCAATGCGTGTTGGATGTAAATGTTCTCAGTGTGGGCTACGTACAGCAACCATTGAATGGCCGGGATGGAATATCTCTTCTGCTGTTTGTGGTAATTGTCTAATGGCAGAAGGGCTATGGTTTGCAGTTTTAAAAAATTAAACCAGTACATGGCCATGCAAATCGAGGCTAATGTAAGGTACTGAAAGTTTTCCACCAAATGCATCCGATGAAGTGAGCTGTAGCTCAGGAAAGCTTATGCTCTAATAAATTTGTTAGTCTCTAAGGTGCCACAAGTCCTCTTTTCTTTTTGCGAATACAGACTAACACGGCTGCTACTCTGAAACCTGAAAGGGGTCTATACACTTAGTGACCACCTCCTCCTCATCCTGTCCTGGGCTTTTAACAATCTGCTTCTCGGTCATTTTTATGACTTCATTTCTGGGAACTGTTCGCAAGCCTCTCGCAAACTTTCAACATCTTTTTGGCAACAATAGCGCAGTTCTTTCTGGAGATCGAATTTGTTCTGGTGATTGTGTTGGAACCAGTTCAGAAATTCCTTTCTTTCTTCACGCATTATGTATTCTACTCCAAAGTACTTTATCCCGGGCATAGGTCCCACATAGTTCTGATTTTCAGCTGTGTTAAAAAATTGTGGAAAGTACCCCTTGACTTCCTCAAACCCCACAGCTTTGGGTAACTTGCTAAGTTTCATGAGAAGAAAATTTAAAGAATCTATAAATCTGATGTCTAAGTCCACCACCGTTACGCACATTAGTTTCCTACCTTGCGTTACGGGGCTGACGGCCATTTTTTTTCTTTAATCAACTGTCTAAGGATAAAATAACAATTGTAACCTTTAGCGTTATGAGTGATAAATGTGTATCCCTTAAAGCGTTTGTCTATGAAGGTTCAAACAAACTCGTTCATGCATTCTTCACCCTTAAATTCCCAGCTGGTTTCTTTATCTAGGTGCAAGGCATAAACAGAATTTGGCACGTGTACCCCCATTTCTTGCATGCATTCAAAATCATAAAACACATAATCCTTCCCTTCTTCTGGAGACCAAATATTACGCATATAACACTCGTGACCCTCTATGTTGTCGGTCTTCTGATAGCACTGGGGACATTTTTTGCTTTTACACCTGTGATTTTTAACCTCATAGATGCCGCACTTATCGCAAAGACTTCTGTTTTTACAATCAACTTTACCATCTTTTACCAGAGCGCTGTGCCTTTCTAAACAGGCCTTGGACCTGCAAAATAGCTTACAGCTGGGGCATCTTTTTTTTTCAGTGGCCACTTCTAGGCACTCAGTGCTATTACACGTACGACAGTGATTTTTACAGGCATGCTGATGTTTGTGGCTGCACGTGGCGTAACAGTAGTTGCACAAATACCGTGCGCCTATAAAGGCTTTAATATTTAGGATGCCATAATAATGTTTGTCATGTAACAGAACAAAAACAGTATTGGGGCACTGTACACCAGCCGTTGTAAAAAAGGACCAATTTCCATTTTCAGGATACATAAAGGTAATAGCCAGGCCTAAGCACTCTTCAAAAGAGCTCACGTTGGTAAAGCTAATCATTTTTTGGTCCGAAGACCCCAACTCCTGATGGAAATGCCTGGCCCCCTCTGGGCATCTGTAAGTTTTTCATCTGATAAAAGATGCAGCATGCTACCAGCAAAACACAGATTGTTACCTTGGTTATTTAAATCAATTAAATGTTTTCTTTTTTTCCCAATGATTTTACTGTATGTGATAGTTTTTAAGGGTCTTACAACCCCACCTCCACCAGCCCTGTTTCTAATAATCATAACAACCAGTCTTAGAGATACGAACCCAACAATCTCAGCGTTACTTTGCAACACCGTAATGATGTTATTTAAAAAATCTACGGTGTTTAAATCTTCCCAAGGTCTCCATAGAGAAAAAAGTGGGTGATTTAGCCCCAGGGCATCTAAGCGTAGCTGTACTAAATCTTCAGGGCCCACCTGATTATTAATATCATCTAGCAAATTTTGAATAGTGGTGTCAACGGCCGCCATGGCCTCTGTAAACCCATTACTCTGTCCAAATTAGTGAAACGAAATTCTTGAAAATATTCATAAGCGTTAAACTCTCTTCAGGGTCTTATCCAGTGTCTTACATGTTCCAAATACACCGGAGGTGGTATATTAGGAGCGGGAGAATCTGGACCTTCAGAAAAGGGGGTCGAGGGGTCTATGTCTATTTCCCTTTCCTGGTTGGGGGATTGTTTTCTTAAAATAACTCTGGCTTTTTAAAGGTTTTTGGCCAAAAGCCTCCTCAATTTTTTAGATCTCTTCCATTTTTCCTCCAACCCCTCTTTATGTTTTTAGGTTTCATGTTTAGTCACACCCTCCCTTCCGCCTTTAACATGCTTTCCAACTTTTCAAGCAGTGCACGGGTCTCTGTTATCTTTTGGTCCAAAACCAGCCTTTCTTCTGGAGCATTTTGCTTTTGAAACACCTCAAGAATTAGCTTCAAAAACTTTTTATCTGTTAAACGCTTAAGAGATCTACAAACACTAAACAGCTCATTACAAACAACAACTGATGCAGCAAGACCTACGGGGTGGTTCTTATTTGTAGCAGAGGTTCTGCTTTGCCCAGAAGCCGGGGGGCTGGCCTCTTGACTCTGCTCAAATCCACCCCTGGACACAGGTGCTGCTACAGGATTGTTGCCTTTACCCTTTTTAAAGCTGGTTCCTTTGGGGCTATAAAGGCTTGGGGTTGTTGAGAACTAGGGGTTTTAATCCCTTTGGATCGCTTAACCAGTGTCCCTGGAAGCTGCAGAGGTAGATTTTTTGGCCCTGGTGGTGCAGGGTGGTTCCAAATCGGGGAGTCTGACCCCCTTGCTCCCAACTGCTGTTGTTTCAGTAGTAGATTTTTTGGCCCTTTTTAAAGACAGTTGGTTCTGTGTAACAATGGAATTGGATGTGCTGGGCTGCTCAAAATCGAAGTGTCTAATACCCTTGATTCCAACTGTCGCTGATTCAGAGGGAAATTTCTTGGTCCCCTTCAACGTTTCTTCTTCAGGGATAACACTTGATAAGTCTGTCAATACACATAAACAAAATGTTTTTAGCACATAAACCTGTATGTTCTTTTTACTAACAGCCACAAACATATCCCCTACATATATACATTTCACATGGGATAGCTCAGTGGTTTGAGCACTGGCCTGCTAAACCCAGGGTTGTGAGTTCAATCCTTGAGGGGGCCATTTAGGGATCTGGGGCAAAAGTTGGGGATTGGTCCTGCTTTGAGCAGGGGGTTGGACTAGATGACCTCCTGAGGTCCCTTCCAACCTTGATATTCTATGATTCTGACATAACCCACCCCGCCACGCTAAATACAATGTAAAATACGAAAGCGCTATTCCCTCTTAGGCCACACGGTGGTAGTATAGCTCCAAAATTCTCAACAATGGCCAGCAAAACATTTTTACAGGGTTCAGAGGAGCAGCTGTGTTAGTCTGTATCTGCAAAAAGAACAGGAGGACTTGTGGCACCTTAGACCTTATGCTCAAATAAATTTGTTAGTCTCTAAGGTGCCACAAGTACTCCTTTTCTTTTTACAGTAAAACCTTTGGGGCAAAGGCAGGGCCGGCTCGAAGCACCAGCGGGCCTGTGTTTGGCGGGCAGGATTCCCCGTTCAGTGGGCAAGCTGGGGATTTTTTGCCACTTAGGGCGGCAAAAACGCTGGAGCTGTTCCTGGGCAAAGGTGGTTTCTTTTTTTTTACTCAAAACAACAAACCCCTAGAAAATATGTACACTATTTTTAATAGCGGTTATTTCAAACACATATTTAAAAACAAATCATACCGTCTTCTGTAATCTCAGGAAAAGACTGAGATTGTCTGTTGGTTTTGACTTCCATCTTGTTCTAAATTTAAAAAAAACTTAAACTCCTTAAAACCATTTCTTTTAAAAATAAACTATAAATGTGTAAGCAGCTTACCAAAATTTAAAACTTCTCGTGCAGAATCTGGTATGTCAAGAAAAAAGGCCTTGTCCTTTTATATATATATATATATATATATATATAAGCTTTTAACTAAGCACAACACAGGTATAAAACAAGGGTAACACACACCATAGTCATTTTTCTTACCATATCGTTTCTTCCCATGACACCAAAAGTCTTGTATCAGTGGTGTTTCTTTAACAGCCTTGTCCAGTTTTCTGTCCCTATTTATAGGTTTAAACCGGTTGAAAAAAGGGCTTAGGGCCCCCTAAAATTTAAAACAAGGGTGCGTAATGGTCATTTGTTCTAGGAAAAAAGATGGGGAGGGGGGCATACGGGGGAAGAAAGGGGCTACATACTTTAGCTTCTTTAAACTTTAATGGTTAAAAAGTTCTTATTTTCTATAGTGTCTTTAAACAGTTAATAAAAAGACACTGTAAATGGTAATATGTCCATTAACATATCTGTAACCAAAGGTCTTTAAAAGCTACAACCTTTATTCTTTAATTCAATGTATTCAATTGTTTATGGTATGTGTTGGTCAGCATTTGTTACAGGGTCATGTTTGTTTAGATTAAGAGCAGAGCAAGCATCCTCTAAAGAAAAAAAAAAAAAAAGCCAGGAATCCTGGGCTACATTCTTTAGCTTTAATGGTTAAAAAGTTTTTATTTTATATAGTGAGTCTATTTACAGTTAAAGTTACTGTTCTTTTTAGTACAAATCTTTGGTATCATTTTGTTTTAAAAGCAGGCCTTGGGCTTTCTTATTTCTGATCACAATGGCTTCTTTTTTCACAGGTTTCATAGTAGCAGCCGTGTTAGTCTGTATTCGCAAAAAGAAAAGGAGTACTGGTGGCACCTTAGAGACTAACAAATTTATTAGAGCATAAGCTTTCGTGAACTACAGCTCACTTCAATGCATCCGATGAAGTGAGCTGTAGCTCACGGAAGCTTATGCTCTAATAAATTTGTTAGTCTCTAAGGTGCCACAAGTACTCCTTTTCTTCTTTTTTCACATTGTTCTTACTGACCACGTTAGTCTAAAACTTTTTTGTGTTTTTAATTCCTGAACTGTTTCTGCAGGCTTGCCTTTTATTAAAACACTTATGCCCATGGGACTAAATAAAGGAGTATATCTTTTCAAGGGTTTATTCCTTTACAAGACTTTCATCTCTTTTTGTTAAAAAGTAAAAAATAACAAGCTTCTTCTCTCTGATCCAGGGGTTAACAAAATAAAGGAAATATAAACTGTCTGTTACTAAAAACCTGGGGTTTTAAACCTGGGGTAATTCTGCCTTCTCTATTTTATTGAAACACCCCTGTAAATAAAGGGCTGTGTCTTTTCAAGTCAATATAAAGCAGAGCTTTATTCCATTACAAAACTTAATGTAACTAACTTGTGTCTGTTAAAAAGCAAGTAAAAAAGCAGCCTTCTTCTTTCTAATCACAGCTATCAGATGCAAAAGCCTGTTGTTTTATATTGGGCTTACTAAAAAAAAAAACCCTAGGAAAAAACTTTTTAAAATTGTTCATTACTAAAAGCATATGGTTCTAACTTTTGTGAAAACCCCCTTCTAAAAAACTACATGGCAGGAAAAATGCTGAGGGGTCTGTTTCTTTAGATAAGAATAAGGCCGTTAAAAGGGTGGGGGGAACCTTGGGCCTATAAAATTGGTTCAGGAAAATAAACTCTATAACGGGTTGTAGAACAACCTCTGATTGGCCCAATCCAAAGGTGGGGATAACAAGTCTGAAAGTTTCTAAACTGTGCAGCTGCCTCATTTTACAGAAAGACAAGCAAGGTAAAAATCTCTCTCTCTCTTCGATTCAGTCATGTGCTCTCTATCTTCCCCTGTTCTTTCTTTTAACTTCCCCTAATACTGAGTGCTTTTTTATTCACTTTTTTATTATGTGCTTACTACATCCCCTTTTCTTGCACTGTTTTTTTAACCTTTCTTTTTTCTTAACCTATCCTGATACTGAATCTTTTTTTATTCACTTTTTGATCATGTGCTTAGTACATTTCCTTTTTAAGCCTAGCTTTTAATGTTTTTAGACAGTTTTTGGCCATGTGCTTACTAAACAGGTTTTTAATATTGTTTAATGCTTTTTATTCACTTTTTTATCACGCGCTTAGTACATTTCCTTTTTAAACTATTTTTATAGCTTTTAATGTTTTTTTAGCCAGTTTTTAATAAGCCGTGTGCTTACTAAACAGGTTTTGCCTTAGTTTTTAATATTGTTTAATGCTTTTTTATTCACTTTTTTATCATGTGCTTAGTAAATTTCCTTTTTAATCCTGTTTTATAGCTTTTAATGTAAGGTAAAGATCCTCTCCCTCTCTTTGATTCAACCATGTGCTCTCTATTTTCCCCCTGTTCTTTCTTTTAACCGCTCCTGTTACTGAATGCTTTTTTATTCACTTTTTTATCATGTGCTTACTAAACAGGCTCTGCAACCATGTGCTCTCTATTTTCCCCCTTTTTTTACCCTGTTTTTTAGGAAAGGTACAGTTCTCTTTCTCCAATTCAACCATGTGCTCTCTTATTTTTCCCCTTTTACTGAATGCTTTTTTGTTCACTTTTTTATTATGTGCTTACTAAATTCCCTTTTCTTGCCCTGTTTTTTTAACCTTTCTTTTTTTCCTAACCTATCCTGATACTGAATGTTTTTTATTCACCTTTTTTATCATGTGCTTCCTAAATTTCCTTTTTAATCCTGTTTTTATAGCTTTTAATGTAAGGTAAAGATCCTCTCTAAATCTCAGGGCTACAGGATTGGTTCAACAAGTGCATTCTGTGACCTAGCTGTAGAACAACCTCTGATCGGTCCGCCAAAAGATGGGCTAGCTCCCAAGGAGCGCTGCCGAGAACAGCTATCATTTTACTACCGGCAGTCGGTGGGGTAGGATGTTTTGCTCGGCATGTGTTCCGTAACACAAACACTCTAGTCTTTAATAACTTGCCCTTTACCATCAGCTCTCCTTGTTCAATCACCTTTTTTCAATAAACCTCACCCAAACGTCTCTCACTCTAATCTTTCAACCTTTTGTTCTCAATGTATCACATTTTCTATTCTTTTCTAGCATTCCTTCATCTCTCTTTTCTTTAATAACCTGCCCTTTAACAACAGCTCTCCTTACACAATCCCCTTTTTTCAATAAACCTCACCCAAGCTTTAAATTTCTCTCAATGTATCCATGCACAATACTTCTCCCATTCAAATGCACACAAATTTTTTTTTCAAAATGGCCGACGGTGCCAAACTTCGGCGCCAAAAGAAACAAGGTGGGAGGGCAGGACATAAGATTCATAGATTCATAGATACTAAGGTCAGAAGGGACCATTCTGATCATCTAGTCCGACCTCCTGCACAGCGTAGGCCACAGAATCTCACCCACCCACTCCTATGAAAAACCTCACCCATGTCTGAGCTATTGAAGTCCTTAAATCATGGTTCAAAGACTTCAAGGAGCAGAGAAGCCTCCCTCAAGTCAACCATGCCCCATGCTACAGAGGAAGGCGAAAAAGCTCCAGGGCCTCTCCAATCTGCCCTGGAGGAAAATTCCTTCCCGACCCCAAATATGGCAATCAGCTAAACCCTGAGCATATGGGCAAGATTCACCAGCCAGATACTACAGAAAATTCTTTCCTGGGTAACTCAGATCCCATCCCTCTAATATCCCATCTCAGGGGATTTGGCCTATTTACCCTGAATATTTAAAGATCAATTACTTACCAAAATCCCATTATCCCATCATACCATCTCCTCCATAAACTTATCAAGTAGAATCTTAAAACCAGATAGATCTTTTGCCCCCACTGCTTCCCTTGGAAGGTTATTCCAAAACTTCACTCCTCTGATGGTTAAAAACCTTCGTCTGATTTCAAGTCTAAACTTCCTGGTGGCCAGTTTATACCCATTTGTTCTTGTGTCCACATTGGTGCTGAGCTGAAATAATTCCTCTCCCTCTCCTGTATTTATCCCTCTGATATATTTATAGAGAGCAATCATATCTCCCCTCAACCTTCTTTTAGTTAGGCTAAACAAGCCAAGCTCCTTAAGTCTCCTTTCATAAGACAAGTTTTCCATTCCTCGGATCATCCTAGTAGCCCTTCTCTGTACCTGCTCCAGTTTGAGTTCATCCTTCTTAAACATGGGAGACCAGAACTGCACACAGTATTCTAGGTGAGGTCTCACCAGTGCCTTGTATAACGGTACTAAAACCTCCTTATCCCTACTGGAAATGCCTCTCCTGATGCATCCCAAAACTGCATTAGCTTTTTTCACAGCCATATCACATTGGCAGCTCATAGTCATCCTATGATCAACCAATACTCCAAGGTCCTTCTCCTCTTCTGTTACTTCTAATTGATGCGTCCCCAACTTATAACTAAAATTCTTGTTATTAATCCCTAAATGCATAACCTTACACTTCTCACTATTAAATTTCATCCTATTACTATTACTCCAGTTTACAAGGTCATCCAGATCCTCCTGTATAATATCCCCATCCTTCTCTGAATTGGCAATACCTCCCAGCTTTGTATCATCTGCAAACTTTATTAGCACACTCCCACTTTTTGTGCCAAGGTCAGTAATAAAAAGATTAAATAAGATTGGTCCCAAAACCGATCCCTGAGGAACTCCACTGGTAACCTCCCTCCAACCTGACAGTTCGCCTTTCAGTAGGACCCGGATGTTTCAGTGGAAATCATAGGTTTCAGAGTAGCAGCCATGTTAGTCTGTATTCACAAAAGAAAAGGAGGACTTGTGGCACCTTAGAGACTAACAAATTTATTAGAGCATAAGCTTTCGTGAGCTATAGCTCACTTCATCAGATGCATTCCACCAAATGCATCCGATGAATTGAGCTGTAGCTCACGAAAGCTTATGCTCTAATAAATTTGTTAGTCTCTAAGGTGCCACAAGTACTCCTTTTCTTTTTAGTGGAAATCATAGAAATGCAGGGCCAGAAGGGACCATGTACTTCCAGCCCAGACAGGCTGTTTCACTGTTGATAAACTCACAGGAAGGAACCTTGTATATATTGGGGAAAACAGGTACTCCTGGAGCTGGTCTGTGTCTCTCACGAGGGTGGTGTTGGGCAGGTTTGATCTCTGTCCGAAATTCCCCCACAGCCAGTTCAGAAACAATTCTGCAATTTGCCTTTTAGCCAGGTTCACCTTGACATGGTCTCTGTGTAAATCTACACCTTCCCTCTCAGAGAAACTGTCGGGCATCATGCAATCAGCACTGTAGTCTGCCATAGTCCCGACCTAGTTTTCACTTTTAAAGTGTTAAATTAATGAGGAAAATACCCTTTATCCCAGGCCAAGCCCAGGGCTTGCATTAGCTGGTTGAGCTTCATAGGTAAGAAGTGGAAAGAGTCAATAAAACAAATGTCCAAGGCTTTCACCTTCACAATCAGGACTTTGCCTTCGTGCGCAACCAGATCTACATCCATCTTCTCCTTCAAGAGCTGCCTCAGGATAATGTATCTGTCATCCCCTTTGCCACAGGAAGCGAGGAAGATGTAGTTCCAAAAGAGCTTAGCCAGAAAGGGCCTGGCAAAGGCTGCACACGTTCCACACCTGTAAACTACCAGCAGATCTTGCTTTGCAAAAATGTAACCAGGGATCTGGTCGGGGTCCCCTGTGCACAACATACACAATGTACTTTTCTGATGCCTTGGTTGCACTGATGTTGAGTTGTTGACCATGAAACACAGATGTCTGTCAAGATCAGTGGTTCTCAACCTGTTTATCATTGTGGGCCGCAGGTTGAGAACCACAATGTCCCCCCACCCTAAAACCATTCACAATCCCTTATTCCCAGCGCCCCTGCCCAGAGTGGGGCCAGGAGTGGAGCTGGGCAGCAGCGGGACCTGGACCCACTGGGTCAGGCAGCAGCTGGGACCCCCAGCACCAGCCAGAAGCATAGCACCTGATGGGGCTGGCAGCCCCGGACCCAAGAAGGGGGTCAGGAGCAGAGGCCCACCTAAAACCTGGGGCAAACCCCTAGTTCCCAGAGCCCCCCCAAAAAACTTACCCACAGACCCACTCTCCTGCCCCCTACCCCACTGTGGCATTCACCAGCCCCCTGCTGGCAGAAGCGCTGGTGCAGGTGGCAAGATGCTGTCTTCCCCTCAGCCAGCCCTGCCCCTTGCCAGACCAGAGCAGCAAATTCTGAATTTTTTTTAGCACACAGTTGGGCCGCAGCTATATGCTAATTGGGCCGCCTGAGGCCCGCGTGTTGAGAACTGCTAGTTTAGATCATCACATTTCTTCAACATCACCAGGGATCCTAGTTTTCTGTGATAAAAAACTGCAAAATTTCTCATTAAAACACCATAAAAATCCACATTTTTCAGCGATTAAAATGAAACGCTGAACTTTAGTTTCCCTAGCCATAAAATATGTAGAGTATCACTTGAATACAATGTTTTATTGATATATTTACAATTTTTAAGCAAGTTTGAAGCCTCTTGTTTTCATTTATTTTAATTCTGTTTATGTTGCGCGCTTTCCCTTTGTTCTACAATTGTCTGCCTTCAAATGTAATCTACAACCTTGCTGCATCCTGTACAGAACAGCACATTACCATCAACGTGAAATTTGTCCTTGCCAAAGTCAGTGACAAGGTCTTTAGGGGCGATTTTTAAAATTTTTGGCCTCTTTTCATCACTTTACTTACTCACGTCTGGAGGCTGAAGTGAAATCTGAGATGCATTAAAACATGAACCCCTATATGTTCCTTGAATAACCTCTCTATGCTGGAAGCAGTTTATTGGAGTAAGTTTAGCGATGTAAATGTAAAGAGCATTCAAAAATCAAGCAGGATGGAGAGGTCATGCACATTGAATAAATGACACTGGTACTTTCAGTAACATTTAGTGAATATATGTTTTTATTTTTCCACAAATTTAAAGATTCTCTATCAAAATGCAAATTCTGCATTTTTCTGCGACAAATGGATTTCTACGATCCCTGAACATCACACAGCTTACAGTCCCGGCCTTTGCAAGGGTGGTCTTTTTCCATGTAGAACCGACACCTGTCATACAGCAGCTTGGACTGGCTTTGCTTTGGGTTGTGTAGTGGAGTGGCTGCCCCACTCCAGCAGAACAGGGGTTAAAAGCAGCCCTGGAGAGGGCTGTGGCTGGGATAAAAGGAGTGAGAGCAGCTGAGGGAGTAGCTGACCACAGGTGTGGCCAGCTCAGTCAGGGCCCAGCTGGACTTGATAAAAGGGCTGCGGGGCCATGAGTTGAAGGAGTTTCACTCTAGCCCTGGAGTGGGAAGGGCTAGCTGCCTGGGAGGAAGGTACCTGATGTGGAGCAGTACTAGGGAAGGGCAAAGGGAGCTGGGGAGCTCCAGCCTAGTAAACCCCCAGGCTGCAGGCCTTGTGGAAGACCTATGAAAAATACTGGGGCTACAGAGGGGCAGCCTGGGGACAGGCAAAGGCAGCAGGTCCTACCCCCTTGCCAATGATGAGTGGCCACTATAGACTGCAGTCTGCCCCAGGGAAAGGGGGCTAGATGATGACTGGCAGTAGCCACTGAGGCAAGGTGGGCTTAGAGGGTTGGGGGTTCCCCTGGGAGGGGAGACCCAGAGTGTGAGGGCACTGTGGTGGGGCAGCACCCCCAGGTATGGGGCACTGGGGTCTGGGAGGGATATGGGGCCTGAGGTGGGTGAGACACTGGCCAGCAGAGGGTGCTCTGAGGCTGAAGAGTTAATTCCCAAGATGACCAGCAGGAGGCGCTGGGCCAATGATTCTACAGGTTGCTAAGGTCCTCTGTCTCTCTAAGCACAATAGGGGCCTGCAGAACACCCTGCCAGTGCTGCATCTCTAGCACCCTCTGTACACTTGTAAGGATAAGGCCTTTTCCTGTAGCCATATTGCAAGGCCCAAAGCCTTTGTCTGCACCATATTAGAAGAGCAGCAGCCATTAGCTAAGAAGCAGGAAGTCACATCCTCGCCTTCTATCTAAATTACATTCAAAATGTAATATCAGGCTGTTAAAAAGGCAATCCTCTAATAGCACCCACTATCACCAGATAAACAGATCTGAAGATGGCTAAAGACAACTTAAAAAGAAAAGGAGGACTTGTGGCACCTTGGAGACTAACAAATTTATTTGAGCATAAGCTTTCGTGAGCTACAGCTCGCTTCATCGGATGCACTAAAAAAGGAGTAAAAGTACTCCTTTTCTTTTTGCGAATACAGATTAACACGGCTGCTACTCTGAAAGACAACTTAGTTTGGTAGCATTCTGTCTGGCAAGAAACAACTTATCAATAGTTGTGGTTGTGAAATCCTCATTTTTGTTTGACCTTTATGGTCCCCACTTCTCTATTGTTTGTCTGTATGATCTGTCTGGTTCTTTGACGGTTTCTGTCTATTACATAATTAATTTTGCTAGGTGTAAATCAATGAAGGTGGTGGGGTATGACTGGTTAGAGAATTTTGTTACACCATGTTAGGAGTGGTTAGTAAAATGATTGATTGGTTAAGGTACAGCTAAGCAGGACTCAAGTTTCACTATATAAACTGGGGTCCAAAAGGTAATTATTTGGAATCTGCTCCAGGACACAGCCCCAAGATCAGAGCTGCCAGACCTCCACCTCCTGCCAATAACACCATGCAGAACCTGGAGTCCCCAAATAACCTGATCCTGAGTGGCCCGCAGGAAAAATTCGTCTGCTTTATTGGGAGTGGTGAGCATTGTATGCTTAGCGTGAGCATTCTGGTTTTGTTGATTGTTAATAAAGAGGATAAGGATATTACTGTGTAAGGCTCTTTCACTGGTAAAAGATCCTGCAAACCCGCAGAGTATAAGGTTATGCCTGAACCCTAGGAACGGGTAAGGGTGTGTGAGTAACAGAGGTTTGGGAGGGTAACACAGCGTGCGCTCAGGCAGCGTCTGCAGCTCTGGTGGCAAACCTGGCTATTGTTACGGTTACAGGTTATGCAGCAAAGGTCACAAATATCTTACCCCAGGCATTCTTCACATCCAAGACCCCCCCAAGTAATGCTCATTTTGCACGAGGATAAATGCTGGTTTTAGGGTCTACAGGACCCTGGGGTTTAAACTGCCCCAACGCCTCCCTTCTCACTGTACACTGCCACACTACTGGTGACCCCTGCACCCCACTGAGCGTGAGCTTTTTCTGATGGGGGAAAAGCCTGATGTCTCATGGACCTTTCTCACCCCCTCCACCAGCTCGGGGTTGGGGAGCTTCTTCTGGGGTAGCGCTGTCACCAGGCTGCCCGGCGTCGCCGCATTTTCAGCAGCGGGAAATCTGGGCACCCCGCATAACACCCGCTTACCTGCCGGAGACGTTAGACTCGCTGTCTGAAGCTTGTCTTGGGGCGGGGGCGGGAGGGGGGGGTTGCACGGGAAACAGCCCTGGGGCTGTACCGGCTTTGCTCGGACGGGCTCCAGGCAAGGGCAGGCGGGACGGAGCCGACATTTGCATAATGAAGACACTGGCACGGATGTAATTCAACGGGGAATTGGTCCGGGCCAGGCCCGGAGCACGGAGGCTGCCGGTAGCCGGAGCTGGCTGCGCGGGGCCCCCCTCCGCGCGCTTCCGCGCTAGCCCGGGGCGGGGATTGGACCTGGCCCACGTGGCCCCGTGTCGAGCCTCTTGGAGACCGGGCCCGGGCGGCTCCGGCCCGCACGGCTCGGCTCGGCGCGGCTTACAGGCTGGGGCGCTAAATCCGCCCTGGAGCAGGCGGGGCCGAGGAGCCTTCCCGCGCCAGGCCGGACACCTGGGTCCCCAGCCCGGCCGGTGCACAGGGCGGGTCCCCGCTGCAGCCCGGGGGTCGGTCGGTGAGCGGGCCGCAGGGGAGGGGGAGAAAGCGCCGCGGAGGCAGGAAATCGCTGCCCGGGGAAAGCGGCCGCCGGGGGGGGGCGGGTTCGGAGCCGAAGGGGGCTGGGCCCCCCCCCCACCAGCCAGTGCCAATGAAGGGGGGGGGGGTCTGCAACTGAGCTAACCTAGGGCTTCATTCCCACGCCCGTAGTAGGGCAGTGACGGGGGGGGGATCCCAGCCCCCTCCCTGGGATGTTACTGAGATTGTCACACCTGCCCCAGGCCCGCAATAACGGGGTCCCGCTCTCCTGGGGGGATTCCCTGGAACCTGACTCGGCCCCTTTTCTCCTCTCTCCAGACACGCCCTGTCTGTCCCTTTCCTGCTACCAAGGACCCCGCCTTGCCCCAGACCCCAATAGCCCCAGACCATGGCGATGGCTGCAGTGGGGCCGGCGCAGGTAGGACGCAGGGCGAGGACTCCCCGGCCCGGCGCTGGCTGGTCCCGAGGGGGGCCAGGACCCAGGTCCCTCCCACACTAGTGACCTCGGGACTGGGGGTTGCAGCAGCTTCGGGGGGTGGTGCTGCCCCAGGGCAGGGAGCAGCTCGGTGCGGCCAGGCAGGACCTGGGGTCCTGCTTTGCACCAGTGCAGCTCGGGGGCTGCAGCAGCTGGAGCCGGGGAGCGGCTTTGGGGCCTCGGGACCTGCCCACAAAAAGCCAGGACCCTCCCTGGGACTAGGGAGGGGAGGGCCCTGGCCGGGCGGACATGGGGAGATGGGCGCAGTCCCTTTACCCCCGAGGGCCCTGGCCTGGCAAAGGAGCCCCCAGGCGCACAAGCTGGGGGCGGGAGCGGGGCTGAGCACAGGCCTGGGGTGAAGGCGGGGACTCCGGCTGGGGGCTGGGGAGGAGCCTGTTCCCTGCCCTGGGATTAGGGCCCTGACTCAGAACCCCCTGGGCAGAGGTGAAAGTAAGCCGGTACGCCCCGCTATGGTGTACCGGGAAGAGCCGGTGCGCCATACCGGAGTGGATCGGCTTCCTCAGGTGCAATTTAAAGGGCCTGCACCAGCTGGAGCCCCCAGCCCTTTAAGTGCTGCCAGAGCCCCGGGCCCTTTAAATCATCCCCGGAGCCTGCCGGAGCCCTGAGCAAGCGGCAGTGGGGCTCCAGGGACAATTTAAAGGGCCCAGGGCTTCGGCTACTGCTCGGGGCCCTTTAAACTGCTGCCAGAGCTCCCGGCTACCGCTGCTACCCTGGGGAGGGGGAAGGAGGCACTTGCCGGTACAGGGTGGGCCGGGGCTAGCTCTGGCCCCCAGCCCCGCCGCTTTCTCCTGAGGCCCCGCTCCTTCCAGGGGCCAGAGCTGGCCCCAGCCCAGCTCCATACTGGTAAGTCCCTAGACTTACTTTCACCCCTGCCCTGAGAAGCTAAGGGCAACTCCTGTCTCCTCAGCAGGGCCCTGAATCCCTGGGGAGGCTCCCTGGGTTACAGCTGCTGGGCTGGGGGTTCCCTGGGAGTCGCTCCCCTTGAAACCGCGTCCCCTGCTGAGACCCCGGGTTGAGGGGCTGGGGCGGAAGGGGCTGAGTGTGTAACGCTTGTGCCAGCAGCTCCGGGTGGCGTTTGAGGACGTGGCTCTGTATTTCACCCGGGAGGAGTGGGAGCTCTTATCCCGGCCAGAGAAGCAGCTGTACCGGGACCAGATGCTGAAGAATTACCAGGCCCTTGTTTTCCTGGGTAAGGACCAATTTCCTCTCTTTTATTCGCAGCTGTGAAATGTCTGGGTTCCCTTGAAGCCTCAGCTGCCACGTGCCACTGAGTGGCCAAGTGGTGGCAAATGTCAGTACTAGGGTTATCAAGCAATTAAAAAATTAATTGTGATTATTCGCACTGTTAATAGAATACCATAGAAATATTTTGGATGTTTTCTACATTTTCAAATATATTGATTTCAGTTACAACACAGAATACAAAATGTACAGTGTTCTTTATATTTTTTGTTACAAATATTTGCAGTGTAAAAAAACAAAAGAAATAGTATTTTTCAATTCACCTCCGACAAGTATTGTAGTGCAATCTCTTTATCATGAAAGTTGAACTTACGAATGTAGAATTATGTACAAAAAAACTGCATTCAAGAATAAAACAGTGTAAAACTTTGGAGCCTACAAGTTCACTCAGTCCTACTTCTTGTTCAGCCAATCGCTCGGACAAACAAGTTTGTTAACATTTGCAGGAGATAATGCTGCCCGCTTCTTGTTTACAATATTACCTGAAAGTGAGAACAGGTGTTTGAATGGCACTGTTGTAGCCGGTGTCACAAGATATTTACATTCCAGATGCACTAAAGATTCACATGTCCTTTCATGCTTCAACCACCATTCCAGAGGACATGTGTCCATGCTGCTGATGGGTTCTGCTCAATAATGATCCAGAGCAGTGCAGACCAACACATTTTCATTTTCATCATCTGACTCAGATATGCCAGCAGAAGGTTGATTTTCTTTTTTGGTGATTCGGGTTCTGTAGTTTCCACATAATATGTTGCTCTTTTAAGACATCTGAAAGCATGCTCCACACCCCATTCCTCTCAGATTTTGGGAGGCATTTCAGATTATTAAACCTTGGGTCGAGTGCTGTAGCTACCTTTAGAAATCTCACATTGGTACCTTTTTTGTGTTTTAGCAAATCTGCTGTGAAAGTGTTCTTAAAATGAACAACATGCTGGGTCATCATCCGAGACTGCTATAACATGAAACATATGGCAGAATGTAGGTAAAACAAAATAGAAGACATACAATTCTCTCTTTCCCCCACCCCCAGGAGTTCAGTCAGAAATTTAATTAATGCATTTTTTTTTTGATGAGCATCATCAGCATGGAATGGTGGCCGAAGCATGAATGGTGCATACGAATGTTTAGCATATTTGGCACGTAAATACCTTTCAATGCCGGCTACAAAAGTGCCATGTGAATGTCTGTTCTCACTTTCAGGTGACATTGTAAACAAGAAACGGGCAGCATTATCTCCTGTAAATGTAAACAAAATTGTTTGTCTTAGCAGTTGGCTGAACAAGAAGTAGGACTGATTGGACTTTTATGCTCTAACATTATTTTTTGTTTTTGAGTGCAGTTATGTAACAAATATCTACATTTGAAAATTTTCACTTTCACAACAGAGATTGCACTACAGTACTTGTATGCGGGGAATTGAAACATTTGAACTGTAAAAATGATAAACAAAAGAAATAATATATTTGTAATAAAAATAATATAAAGTGAACACTGTACATTTTGTATTCTGTGCTGTAACTGAAGTCAATATATTTTAAAATGTAGAAAAACATCCAAAATATTTTAATAAATGTCAATTGGGATTCTATTTAACAATGTGATTAAAACTGCGATTAATTGCAAATCATTTTTTGAGTTAATTGCGTGAGTTAACTGCGATTAATCAACAACCCTAGTCAGCACCTTTCAGGTCCGCTTCCTTTTGGAGGAGAGCTCAGGTCCATAGAGCCTGGGGTCAATTTTAGTGTAACTTGTTTACTTGCATTATGTACCTCAGTCCTGGCACAGCAGTGGTAGCAAACAGCCCATGAGCAACAACCTCTTCCAGGAATCCCAGCCCAGCCACTGATGGCAGCAGTTCTGCTCAAGGCATGGAGAAAATGTTACCCACACACTCTAGGGCACCTGCCCTTACCCAGTTCCTAGGGCTCAGGGTGTAACTTTACATTCTGTGCATTTGTGGGTGTTTTTTTTTTTACTAGTGAAAGAACCTTATGCCTTATATCCTTAACCTCTGTTTATTAACAATCACCAAAATGGAATGCTCACGCTAAGCATACAATGCTCACCACTTCCAATAAGGCAGATGAACTTTTCCTGCTGGCCACTCAGGATCAGGTTGGCCAGGGACTCCAGCTTCTGGGGGTGTTGAGGTCTGGCAGCTCTGATCTTTGGGCTGTGTTCTGGAGCTGGTTCCAAAGAACTTCCTTTTGGACCCAAGTGTATATAGTGAAACCTGAGTCCTGCTTAGCTGTATCTTTACCAATCATTTTAAAGTACTGCAAAATAATTCTTTGACTAATCTTAACATATTGCAAAACTATTCTTTACCTAATCATACCCCACCACCTTAGTTGATTTAAATATAAAATTAATTATGCAACAGACAGAAACAATCAAAGAACCAGACAGAAACCATACAGATAAACAATAGAGAAATAGGGTCTGTAAAGGTAAAACAAAGTAGCAGTTTCACACCCACAACTGTTGATAAGTGATTCCTTACCAGACAGAATGCTATCAAACAAAGGTTTCTTTAACCATCTGAAGATCTGTTTCTGTATCTGATGATGGTGGGTGCTATTAGGATTGGATCTCCTTCTTAACAGCCTGGTATTACATTGTTTTAATGTAATTTAGATGGAATGTGAGAAGGTGACTTCCTGCTTTTTGGACTCCTGGCTGCCGCTCTCCTAATATAACTGCAGAAAAAGGCTTCAGACCCTACAAAAACTCTCCTGCTGCTTGCACAGCCTCCTGCTCCCCCCAGCCCACTCCTCTGGAAGATAAGATACATCATAAATTTAACAACTGTGCAGGTGAACAGTGCTTGCACCCTAAGCAAAAAAATGTGCAGGTCTATGTAGTAGTGTTACCTAATGATACCTGCATAACACATTATGGCCAGTCTCTTAATGACATGCTGCAAAGAGCTGTTGAAAACAGCAATAAGACGGCAAATAAGCAAAGACTTCCTTCCTGAAAAATTTTTCA
The DNA here is from genome assembly GCF_009764565.3 of Dermochelys coriacea. NCBI lineage: Eukaryota > Metazoa > Chordata > Testudines > Dermochelyidae > Dermochelys > Dermochelys coriacea. The sequence continues at coordinate 6,308,088 of NC_050073.1, read as the reverse complement.
GGAGACAATTGGGTACGTGGCCAGGAGAGAAAAGGTAGTGGGGGACTTCCTGTTCACCCTGTCTCCTAATCTGAGGACAAAGGGATGTTCAATGATATTTCAATGGGTAAAAGGAAATCTGTGTCACACAGTTGTCCTGCGGAACACACTGGTGCTAGATAGCACTGAGACAAAGATGGAATATTTCTCTGTGACATTTAAAGTTATCCTAATGCTTATTTTTAAAATCTTTATCTCTTGCAAATTCAGAAGGATTATAGACCGTGCTGCTTCAGAGTATGAACTAAAGTCACCTGGAGGGGTATGGGATGAAATCTCTCCTAAGGAAGTTTTATTCCATTATTGTCCTGCTTGGGATCTTTTTCACTTTCCACTTTCCTGACCGAGATCAGGTCCCTGTTGTGCCGGTGCTGCACAGGCATATTATAAATGTAGGTCTCTGCCCCCAAAAGCTTAGGCTGTGTCTATGCTACAGTACTATGACGACAAAAGTTATGTCGACGACCAAAAAATGCTATAACAACATCACTATTGCGTGTTCACGCTGTGCTCCCTCTGTCGGCAGAATGCATCCACACTTGGTGCTCTAGCATTCACAGTAAGATCAGTGCATTGAGGGTAGCTATCTCACAGTGCTACTCACCACCTTGTGTTGCTATGACTTGTGGGCTGGCGGAGTGGATCACAGCGCATCATGGGTGTGGACTCAACGTCCCATGATGCATTGTTTTCCGTCCCAGCATTCTGTGCTCTTCCGAGTGCCTTTCACTGCATTTTACAACGACTCTTGTTTGCTGTGCGCCCACCATCTGTGTGTGAAAGGATGGATCCCACACTGCTCTGTTAGCTGTCATTAACACATCGCAGATTGCAGTGCACTTAATCATGAGGTTCCTATCTGAACATGAGTCAGAGCTGCCTGACCTGCTGTGGGCCATGGATAGAAACAACACCAGATTACTTCTGGCATTCATGGAGCAGCTGCACATGGTGGACCATCACTTTTGGGCTCGGGAAAGAAGCACTGAGTTGTGCAATCGCATCGTTATGCAGGTCTGGGATGACGAGCAGCAGCTGCAGAACTTTTGGATGTGGAAAGCCACCTTCCTGGAACTTTGTGTGGAGCTCACCCCAGCCCTGCATTGCATGAACATCAAAATTAGAGCTGCCCTCTTGGTGGAGAAGCATGTGGCAATTGCATTTAAGAAGCTGGCAACTCCTGACTGCTACCAGTTGGTCACGAATCAGTTTGGAGTCTGGAAGTTGACCACTCGGGCTGCGTTAGCACAAGTGTGCAGGGCCATTAATCACATCCTGCTACGAAGGACCATGTCTCTTGGCAATGTGTGTGAAATAGTGGATGGCTTTGCGGAAATGTTTCCCTAACTGCGGAGGGGCGACAGATGGCATGTGTATCCCAATTTTGGCACTGGACCACATTGCCACAGAATATGTCAATAGAAAGGGCTAATTCTCCATGGTGTTGTGGGCGTTTCACTGACATTAGTGCGGGGTGGTCCAGGAAAGTGCATGACACATGCATCTTCAGGAACACTGGCCTGTACAGAAAGCTGCAAGCAGGGACTTTCTTTCCAGACCAGAAGAGTCCAGTGGGGGATGTTGAAATGCCCATAGTGATCCTGTGAGACCCAGCCTACCCGTTACTCCCATGGCTCATGAAACCTTACACGTGAAACCTGGACAGCAGCAAGAAGTGGTTCAACAATAGGCTGAGTAGGTGCAGGCAGATCGTGGAGTGTGTGTTTGGCAGATTAAAGGAATATTAATATATAATATTCCCATGGTCATAGCCACCCACTGTACATTGCATAATAGTTGTGAAGCGAAGAGTGAAAGGTTTGCTCAGGGGTAGAGCACAGAGGCAGATCGCCTGGCTGCTGATTTTGAGCAGCCTGATGCCAGGGCTATTAGAGAGGCACAGTTTGAGAGAACGCAATTCGAATCAGGGAGGCTTTGAGGTAACATTTTAAGAGTGAAAACCAGTGATGTATATTTCTATGTAGCGATCTGCCGTGCTTCATTAAATCAAGTTCCGTTACGAAACACTTGTGATGGTTCATAGACTAGGTTTTCAGTAAGAAAATGACTAAACTGCCTATATATGTTTTATTGCTAGCTGCTATCACAATCTGTAATACACAAATAAAGATTAGTTATCTTTCAGAGATTTTGTTTTTATTAAACACACACAAAGGCTTGGTGGGAAGGGAGGTACAGTGAAGGGCAGATTGTCATAGCTGTGCATGTCCAAAGGAGTGGAGTGAAGAGGAAACTGAGAAGTCCCAGAAAGTTGAAAGGAATGTGTGGGAGGAGTTTGGGGAGGGCAAGGAAAACCATTTCGAAGCGGCTGCAGTGGGAGTCGAGCATGCATCTGTTCAGAATGGAGCATGATTAGGGACTTCAGCATCTCTGGTTGCCTCTTCATTACTTTTATCATCCACCCAATGGCCTTTTGAACAATCTCCTGATTTTCTTTTCTGTCCCGCCTTTCCATTTCTATCTACTCCCTGCAGTCCCTTTTTTCTGTGTCAGAGAACTGTAGCATCTCCTGGAACATGTCCTCTTTGCTCCGCCTTGGTCACTTTTGTGACATTTCACTCCATATTCTTTATGAAAATATGCTTCTGATGTGAATATGACATAACTGAGATAGGTCTTCTAAGACATCCTTGGAAAGTTTTATAATTTACTGAATGCGATTATTCAATTTGAATGCTTTGTATCATTTCTGACAGGTTTCAGAGTAGCAGCCGTGTTCTGAAGTTAGGAATATTGACTATGTATCTGTATTTCAACTATGCTACTTTGGGTGACGCCCACTAACAGTTCAGGTACAACAATGGAAAAGCCAGACAGGGTTGATGACCTATCAGTGAGGACAATGGACTGTGAAAAGCTTGGCCTTCCTGCGGACGCTCCAAACTGCCATTGACTCATGGATGTTGGGATACTACAGAGTCAGGTGGTCTTGTCACCTGATACTAAACATTACCTGGGACTTGTTGTAACTTTCCACTGGAGGGGGTGGGTCAAGCTTGGGAAACAAAGGATTCCTGCCTTATGTAAATCCTATTTAAGGGTGGGGAGGAAGGAAACAAGACTCCTCTCCGTGACCTGTCTGCCCAAGAAGACTGCTAAAGCCACCTGAAGGGAAGGCAAGGGGGGAGACGGGTACAGTCTGAAAAGGAATAGAACTGGAACTCTGAACCACAGAAACTTTGCAACCTGCCTAAAATAACATTTAGGGTGAGAATTTACATTTTATAACCTGTTTCTTAAGTATATTGAGCTTAGCTTGCGTATTTTGCTTTATTTGGTCAGTAACCTGCTTTGTTCTTTCTGTCATCTCTTATATTTACTTTAAAATTCACCTTTTGTAATTAATAAACTTATTTCTTGTTTATAATCCAGTTTATGTAATTTCTAAGTGGGGGCGGGGGCAAGAGGTTGTGCATAACTCCCTCCACATTGAGGGAGGGGGCAAATTTCATAAAACCTTTGAGTTTGTACTCCTTAAAGGGAGTGGGCACCAGAGTGTTGGGGCAAGCTCTGAAGGCTGAATCTTTCCAGAGTGGATCTATCTCTCTGTGCAGCTGGGTGTAGCCCTGCCTGTGTGGTTGGCTGGAAGAGGCTTGTGAGCCTAACCCAGCAAGGCCAGGTAAAGGGGACCCAGGCTGGCAGAATAGGCTGATTCAGTGGCATCCCAGCACATGGGGTGACACCCCAAAGGGCCCAAACCCATCACAGCTTTCTTATCTGGGAGAGATGCTCTGCTGGTGCATAAGGGTTCCCCTGAAGGCCACATCTGTAGAAGCACAAGACACAATGCACAGAATCATGATTGTTAGTTCACGCACCCCATTGAATCATTAAAGTAAAATACACCTCTTGTAACATCCCAAGCAGTTTCTCACTGACCCTAGGCAGGCAGACATCTTTGTGAACAAACACCCCCTAAGCATGAGGAGTTCAGCCCAGTGTGTGTGGGGGGGAGGTGGGAGGGATGTTCCAGCTCGGAAAAAGAGCGATGGTGGTGATTCAAGGGTCATGGCGCAGGTGACTAGGAACAATGTTGAAAATTCTTCCACCCTTTTCCACCGGCGGGGATCCTTGAAGCTGATATATCACTCCCGAGTGTAAGCAACGATGCAAGGGTGCATCTACTGCATGCTTGTGGGTTCAGACCTGTTCCCTATGCTGCTCACCTGTGTGCCACTTTTGTCCCTGCACAAGGGATTGCCGAGTGGCACGGGAAAGTTTCCGACAATGGGGGAAGGAACAAAAGCAGCTCTGCCAAGGAACCTTTGGCAAAGGATTGGCAAGTACCTCCAGGAAAGTTTCGTAGAGATATATCTGGAAGATTCCCATGAAATCCCAGTGTGCATCCACACACTGTTCCGCCACACTGCTTAGCTGCACAGGGGAATGTGAAGTGCACAGAAACACAGTAAGTCTTGTAGATTTCTAACTCTTCACCCACTTTCACACTACACAAAGCGAAGGAAAGCTGGAAATCATATAAACAAGAAGCATCAACTCAAGAAAGTCACTTACCAGCCGTCTCCTCTCCTGCTTCCTGCTCCCCAGAGAGGGACTGGGTAGACACCTCCAGAGTGGAGAAGAGGTCCTCACTCACAACCCCCCTTGGAGACTGCCATCTCCAGCTCCTCGTCCGTGATCCACTGCCTCCAGCCCTGCTGAAGTATCCACAGGGCTCTTGGCGGAGGAGGTGGGATCACCGCCAAGGATGGCATCCAGCTCCTTATAAAAGTGGCAGGTCTTTGGTACAGCACCAGAGTGACAGTTTGCATCCCTCGCCTTCTGGTACTCCTGCCTCAGCTCCTTTATATTGGCTCTGAACTGCAGCGTGTCTCTATCATAGCCCTTTTCACACAAGCCATGAGAAATGTGCCTGTTAGTATCAAACTTCCTACAACTGGAGCACAGCGGGGACTGGACAGCCTCCTCTCCCCATATACTGAGCAGATCCAACAGCTCCGCAGGGTCCAAGCAGGAGAGCGTTTGCCATGTGGAGCCGCCATGATCAGCTGGGAAGATGCAACGTGAGCTCTCCATGCCGACAAAACAGGAAGTGGAATTTCAAAAATTTGTGGGGCTTTAAGACGGAGGGGTGGATGCCTGTGTACCTGGCTGCAGGGCAGCGGAGTTCAAACTGCTGACCAGAGTGGGCAGGATGGGCATTGTGGGGCACCTCCTGGAGGCCCTTTACAGTGACATAATCAAGCACAGTGTGTACACTGATACTTTGTCGCTAAAACTTTGCCTCAAAAAGCTCCATGCCTCTCATGGAGGTGGTTTTATTTGATCACCAAAACAGTTTTTGTCACCAAGTGTTGCATTGTAGTGTGTACACCTCCACCATTTTGTCAACAAATCTGTGTAGTGTAGACAAGACCTTAGTAATAAAACTGATTCTTTCCCCTCAAACAGGCTATTCAGGTTCCATACCGGACTTAATCCACCGGATTGAGGTAGGGGAGGCAGAGCTCTGGATCTGGGATGCCGAGGGCTCCAGGGAAAGCTCAGGGCCTGAGAGCCCCTCCTCAGGTGAGTCATAATAATCCAGTCCCTTCTGATTTACACACCTGTTAGTGAAGAGCTCCTTAATGTAAAAGGCAAAGGCAGAGTGAGATCCACTGGCTGGAAGCTGAAGGGAGACAAATTGAGACTGGGAATTAGGGGCCAGTGTTTGAATTCACCACTGGAACAGCTCCCCTAGGGATGGGATGGATTCTCCATCACTGGGAGTTTGTCAGTGGAGATGAGGTGTCTCTCTCTCAAAGCTCGACTCTAGCTCAGCCAGGAGTTACTGGGCCGGAGGCAGGAATTGCTGGGGAGTTTCTCTGGCTGGGTTTGTCAGGAGGCTGGGCTAGATGGGCACAGTGGGCTTCTATGGGCTTGATATCTATGATTCGGGATGGGACCTAAGAGAGATGGGGCCTCAAAGCAGTGAAAGGGACATGAATTGGAGATGGGGAGGGGATGAGATGGGATGAGGGATGGGGTAGTGGTATGGGACAGTGTGGGGGGAGGATTTAGGGGTGCTGAGAGAAAGCGAGAGCTCTTGTGGGGGAAGGACATGGGGAGCTATGTTTACACAGAGGTGCTCTGCTGGTGTGAAAGGGTTTCCCTGAAGGCCACATCTGCAAAAGCACAACAAACAATACACAGAATCATGATTGTTAGTTCACATGCCCCATTGAATCATTAAAGTAAAATGTGGATTCATAAGTTCTTGAGTCAATTTCTAAAGTGTCTCACTACCACGCTCCCTGTGCATCAGTTTCACCCTCTGTGTAATGGAGAGGGCTGTGGGGCCGTGAGGATAACATCCATTTGTGTGTGTCGGGATCAGACTCTATAGAGTGGCGGGGTGAGACAAGCCTGCTGGTCCATAGTCCACAAAGCTCTCTTCTAGGCTTCCTTGCAGATAGGACTTATTCTAGGGCAAGAGTTTTGAGCCATTTCCCCCTGCCATTTAACCAGGACCCCCAGCAATATAGGAAGGGCATAGTGGTGTTGACCCCAGGTCTAGGATCTACATGAGGGAGTGCAGTGGGACAATCTTTCTCTCATCCCCCTCTCTTCCTGCTCCCTCAGTGTCACAAACCCTTTGTCACTTCAAACTAACATTGCCTCAGTGCTAATGCTTAGCTCGCCCATCAGCCTAAATGAGGTCTGTGCTTGTCTGTAGATCACAGGCCCACAGTGTAGGAGCCATGAACACCTTCCCACTTAACAATATCCATTGATTGGCTTGTAAAATAATACAAAAGTGGTTTCAGATTACATCACATAAATCCTGAGTAATGTGTCCCCTCCCCCACACCTGCAAGAAAAAACAAACTTCCAATTTAGTTTTGCACAAGGAATGAAACATCAGGCCAAGGCTGAATGACTTCTTTAGAAGGAATTCCTTGAAAAGGACTCACTCCCCCAGAGGAATAAGCTATGTTGTTCTAAGCATCTTTATACCGGTTTAACTGTGTCCACATTAGAGGATTGTAGCCCTTTAACTAAACTGGTTTCAAAGTGGCATAGTTAAAACAGTACCAAAATGAGGGAGCAGGCCTCATGCTACAAAACGGGGAGAAAGTGAAGAGCCAACAACATAAAATCCTCTGATTGAAATAAAACCAAAATCAGTTTGAAAAGAAAAAACAGATCTTGTTTGTACTGCATTAGCATGTAGGGGCCCTTGTCTTGGATCAGGGCCGCATTGTGCCAGTCGCTGCCTGTTTCCTGGGCACTCTACAATTTAAGCATAAAATGAGACCCAAGAGGTGCATGGCTCATATGGAAGCTGGTGCTAGGCGCTGCACAAACACCATAAGGTAGAATCACCATAAGTCAGGCTGCAGATTTGTCACAGCATTTTGTATCCAATGGGCACCGACCATTCACAGCAGCACCCTCCACCCAGCACTGTGACCCTAATCCTGGTCTGGTGTGGAGAGGCTGGGGGGTGGGGGGAGGCTTGAGAGTGAGCCTGCCCCGTGCTCACCCCACAGTGTTAGTCCCTGAAGCTCTCCTAGCTATAGGGCTTGTCCTGGTTCCCTGCCCTCACCCCACAGCAACAGCTCCTATCCTGTGGGGCTCAGGTTTGATCTGTCCTGGGTGGGACAAAGGGGCAAATGTGAGTGGGCACTTTGGCCCTGGATGCCAGGTTACACCACCTGGTGCAGGGCTTCTGGTCCAGCCCCATGGTACAGGAGTCACTATTGAGCGGTGAGTCACAGACAAGTCACAGATAAATGGGAAAATCGAGCTATCGATGAGATTATTCTCACTTTAACAAACTGGCAAACTTAACCGTGAGCCAACACCAGGATTCCCTCTGCTCTCTCCAGCAGGGCATGGGATCCAGGGAGGAACGAGTCCACAGTCTGAATGTGGGGAGAGTATGGGAGGAAAGCAGGATCCCACGGCCCATGGCGGGAGCCATGGACAGAATGGAGTCAATCCTCGTGCCGAGTGTGGAGATGGACTCAGCCAGAGACCGGACCTGGCTCCACATCAGAGGCTTGCCGTGGGGCAGCAATCCCATGGCTGCGTCGACTGCGGCAAGAGGTTCAGCAACGCCTCGGCACTGACCCAGCACCGGCGCACGCACAGTGGGGAGCGGCCGTACCGCTGCGCCGACTGCGGCAAGGGTTTCATCCGAGCCTCCGCGCTGACCCAGCACTGGCGCACGCACACCGGGGAGCGGCCCTACCGCTGTGTCGACTGCGGCAAGGACTTCGCTCAGCTCTCACACCTGACAGCACATCAGCACACACACACTGGGGAGCAACTGTACCGCTGTGCTGACTGCGGCCAGAGCTTCTGCTGGGCCAAGTCACTGCACCGGCACCGGCGCACACACACCAAGGAGTGGCCGTACCATTGTGCCGACTGCAGCAAGAACTTCAGTGATGCCGCCTCGCTGAGCCGGCACCGGCGCACGCACACTGGGGAGCGGCCGTACCTCTGCGCTGACTGCGGCAAGAGCTTTGGCAACACCTGGACGCTGACTCAGCATCGGCGCACGCACACTGGGGAGCGGCCGTACTGCTGCGCCGACTGCGGGAAAGGCTTCAGCAATGCCAGCACGCTGACCCAACACCAGCGCACGCACACCGGGGAGCGGCCGTTCCGATGCGCTGACTGCGGCAAGAGCTTCAGCAACGCCAGCACCCTGACCCAGCACTGGCGCACACACACCGGGGAGCGGCCGTACCGTTGCGCCGACTGCAGCAAGGGCTTCAGAAACGCCAGCACGCTGACCAAGCACCAGCGCACGCACACCGGGGTGCAGCCGTACCGCTGCACCACCTGCGGCAAGGACTTCAGCCAACAGGCAAACCTTACCAGGCACCTAGCCACACATGCTAATGCCTCTCTACCACCACCAGGACCTGAGGGGTTTCCGGGGGCCGGGGGGCTTGGCACATCTCCAGCAGATGCAGACCAGGCTGTGGTCCTGTCTTCATGATGCCCAGTGGAGATTCCATGTCGGGGCAAGGAAGGGAATTTGGCTGAGCATTGTGGGGAAAGGGTTGGCAGCTGGATTGTGGAGATGCCCATGAGCTTATTGTGCCTTCAGAGCAATTGGTCACAGCCTACTCCATTAGTGTGACCTTCCCACCCCATCTAGCTGGGATGCAGCCAGGACACTCCCTGCCCTGCCATCTTGCCAGGATCCACCCTTCTCTCTCTGTCTCTATCTCTTACACACACACACCTCTAACGGGGACCCCGCCAAGAACTTCCCCCCACAACGGGTGGGCAAACTTTTTTGGCCTGAGGGCCACATCAGGGTTGTGAAACTGTATGGAGGGCCCAGTAAGGAAGGCTTTGCCTCCCCAAACAGCCTGACCCCCTGTCCCCTATCTGCCCCCTCACACTTCCCACCCCCCTCAGAACCCCTGACCCATTCAAGACGCCCCCCTGCTCCTTGTCCCCTGACTGCTCCCTCCCGGGGCCCCCGTCTCTAACCGCCCCCCCTGGGACTCTACCCCCGTCCAACCACTCCCTGTGCCCTGGCTGACCCGATCCCTATCCACACCCCCAGCCCCTGACAGGCCCCCCGGACTCCCATACCTATCCAACCCCTCCTGCCCCCCTGTTCCCAGTCCCCTGACTGCCCCCCCCCAGAACCTCCACCCCCTGCTTCCTGTCCCCTGACTGCCCCCTTACCAGGCTCCTCAGAGCAGCAAGAGCTCGCAGCCATGCCCCCGTGCTTCCCGGCTGGAGTGGCGGGCCAGAGTGCAGGCGGTGTGCTGAAGCTGCGGGGGAAGAGGGACAGCACGGGAGGGGCCGGGGCTAGCCGCCCCGACCGGGAGCTCAGGGGCTGGGCACGATGGTCCTGCGGGCTGGATGTGGCCTGCAGGCCGTAGTTTGCCCACCTCTGCCCCACAACCATCAGCTCCAGCCAGGACACTCCGGAGGTGGGATTTGCCATCCCATCTCAGCGTGGATTGGTCTGAGGTACAGGGCGGGACAGCCTAGTCCGTGTGATTGGAAGAAGACTCAGGAACTGCTCATGCTGTCTATTTTAAATAGAAACTTGATCAATAAGAAATATATAACAAATCTTTAACAAAGGTCTGTCTAACTGTATTTGATATTAAAGAAGCTGTCCATTCAGTTGGCATGTGGAGAAGTCAATGTGAAATGTTTCAGAGTAGCAGCCATGTTAATCTGTATTCGCAAAAAGAAAAGGAGTACTTGTGGCACCTTAGAGACTAACAAATTTATTTGAGCATAAGCTTTCGTGAGCTACAGCTCACTTCATTGGATGCTGTAACTCACGAAAGCTTATGCTCAAATAAATTTGTTAGTCTCTAAGGTGCCACAAGTCCTCCTTTTCTTAATGTGAAGTGTAAATCTTTAAAGTGAACCAACCAAAGTGTTCTCTAAGTCCTAACTGATTATGAGGCCTGATGAACTGTGTGACTGGCAGGTGCCCAGAGAGAGTGTCACATGTGAAGTGATCCTACTGACCTTGTCACTGAGGAGTAGGAAATAAGTCCTGGTACGGAGGTGCATAGAGCTCTCTTGTGTTATTTCACTAACTGTTCTCTCCTCTTGCTGGTGGACCAAGCAAGTGAATCAAATGACTGTATATGGCTGTGTAATGAACTACTACCCAAGGACAGAGCCATCCAGGAGGGGGAAGAGACTTTCCTTAGGGACTTTATACTAACTTCCAGAACATTGCTGGAGATTGCTGCAGACAGCTAAGAAGGAAAGAGCATGGAGTCATGCACAGTGGGCCAAAGGAGCATACTGCAGGAGGCCCATGGAAAGTAACTTGCAGAAATAGGTTACTGACTGGAGCTGAGCCAGCAGATGTTCAATGCATGGCCAGGCGTGTCTGACCTAAGTGGAGATGGCACAAGGTGTTTTACACAAAGACACTGGAGTTTTCCAAAGTTGCAAGAGGCCTTGTTTTCTCATTGGACAATGAGAAGGGACATAACTCGTATGCTGGCTGGACATTCCAAGTTTTTGCCATGAGTCCGGATCACTTCCTCATTGGACCACATTAGCTTTGCCCATCCGAAAAGATATAAAATGTCCCGCTTCCTAAAATAGAAACATCTGCATGACAGTGATGGTGAGTGGAAGTATACTTTCCTGGCCAGGTTGAGCGCCCCGTGCTGGGTAACAACTGATATCTGTCGCTAACAAGCACCACTGAGAAATCCACCCAGAGAACAGGCATCTGGCTGTCACAGCACCTTGAGTGAATCACCTGAATGAACTCCCTCTCCGTCTCTAGATCCAGCCATCGCAGTGATGAAGCTGGATATGGCCCACGGACCGTAGTTTGCCCACCCCTGACCTGGGGCTGATGTGTGAAGGAGACACGTGGCTGCCTGAGGAACTGTGTCCCCGCCCTCCACACTAGACCTGGGCAGACTTCCCCTTCCCTCCCATCCCTGGAGTGGAAGAACAGAGTGGGGGCTATGAAACATGAACCCCAGCAGGGATCAAACCTCTATTGTACCCGCACTATATTGTACCTTCCTGTCACAGGCCCGAGGGCTCTGGCTCCTGCTCCTTGGCAGTGCGATGGTCGTGGCAGGTTAGAGGGAGATGGAGGAACCTGTTTCAGTCACTGGCAGTTTTAGCTCTTGCCTGAACAGGGTCATAGAATCATAGAAGATTAGGGTTGGAAGATATCTCAGGTCATCTAGCCCAACCCCCTGCTCAAAGCAGGACCAACCCCAACTAAATCATCCCAGCCAGGGCTTTGTCAAGCCGGGCCTTAAAAACCTCTAAGGATGGAGATTCCACCACTTCCTTAGGTATTGTGCTTCACCACCCTCCTAGTGAAATATCCATGTATTGTTTACCCAATTGATGTCTTGATTGTGTTTAAACTAAATGCTTCATACCAGGGTTAAAACCCTCTGGACGACTAAAATCTGTGATGTGTATTTGTATTTCACTAGTCACGAGTTGTCTAGAAGTTGCACTGAATCACTAACAGGCTAGGTCTACACTATGGAGCCTGTTGATGGGGCTATTCCAGCATGGTTACCTAGTATAGATGGAGTGTATGCTGACAGAAGATGTTTTTCTGCTGGGGAAGGAACACCTCCTCCTTGAATTTTGAGCATATGCATGCTACTGCAGCACATCTATGGCTTTGCAGTCATAGCACCATAGTGTAGGGTTTTGCAACACAGACGAAAGGGCTTATTCCATCAATCTGATCTTTAATAGGGCTATCAAATTATTAAAAAAATTAATCGTGAGATTAAAAAAATTAATTGTGATTAATCATGTGATGAATCGTGCTGTTAAACAATAATAGAATATGATTTATTTAAATATTTTTTGGGTTTTCTACATTTTCAAATATATTGATTTCAGTTACAACCCAGAATACAAAATGTACTTCAGATTCATTTTTGATTACAAATATTTGCACTGTAAAAAAATGAAAGAAAGTGTTTTTCAATTCTCCCATTACAAGTACTGTAGTGCAATCTCTTTATCATGAAAGTTGAATTTACAAATTTAGAATTATGCATAAAAAAATGCATTCAAAAATAAAACAATGTAAAACTTTAGAGCCTACAAGTCGACTCAGGCCTACTTCTTGTTCAGCCAATTGCTCAGACAAACAAGTTTGTTTACATTTTCAGGAGATAATGATGCCCATTTCTTGTTTACAATGTCACCTGAAAGTGAGAACAGACGTTCGGTAGCCAGCATTGCAGATATTTACACGCCATAGATCCCTTCATGCTTCAACCACCATTCCAGAGGACATGCGTGCATCCTCATGATGGGTTCTGCTCGATAATGATCCAAAACAGTGTGGACCAATACATGTTCATTTTCATCAGCTGAGTCAGATGCCCCCAGCAGGTTGATTTTCTTTTTTGGTGGTTCGGTTTCTGTAGTTTCTGCATCTGAGTGTTGCTCTTTTAAGACATCTGAAAGCATGCTCCACACATCGTCCCTCTCAGATTTTGGAAGGCACTTCAGATTCTTAAACCTTGGGTCGAGTGCTGTATCTATCTTTGGAAATCTCACTTCTTTGCGTTTTGTCAAATCTGCAGTGAAAGTGTTCTTAAAATGAACAACATGTCCTGGGTCATCATCCGAGATTTCTATAACATGAAATATATGGCAGAACGTAGTAAAACAAAATAGGAGACATACAATTCTCCCCCTGCCCAAGGAGTTCAGTCACAAATTTTAATTAATGCATTATCTTTTTAATGAGTGTCATCAGCATGGAAGCATGTCCTCTGGAATGGTGGCTGAAGAATAGGTTCATAGATACTAAGGTCAGAAGGGACCATTATGATCATCTAGTCCGACCTCCTACACAACGCAGGCCACAGAATCTCACCCACCCACTCCTGCGAAAAGCCTCTCAGCTATGTCTGAGCTATTGAACTCCTCAAATTGTGGTTTAAAGACTTCAAGGAGCAGAGAATCCTCCAGCAAGTGACCCGTGCCCCATGCTACAGAGGAAGGGGAAAAACCTCCAGGGCCTCTTCCAATCTGCCCTGGAGGAAAATTCCTTACTGACCCCAGATATGGCGATCAGCTAAATCCTGAGCATATGGGCAAGATTCACCAGCCAGATACTACAGAAAACTCTTTCCTGGGTAACTCAGATCCCACCCCATCTAACATCCCATCACAGGCCATTAGGTCTATTTACCATGAATATTTAAAGATCAATTAATTACCAAAATCATGTTATCCCATCATACCATCTCCTCCATAAACTTATTGAGTTTAATCGTAAAGCCAGATAGATCTTTTGCCCCCACTGCTTCCCTTGGAAGGCTATTCCAAAACTTCACTCCTCTGATGGTTAGAATCCTTCGTCTAATTTCAAGTCTAAACTTCCCAATGACCAGTTTATAACCATTTGTTCTTGTGTCCACATTGGTACTGAGCTTAAATAATTCCTCTCCCTCTCCTGTATTTATCCCTCTGATATTTTTATAGAAAGCAATCATATCTCCCCTCAACCTTCTTTTAGTTAGGCTAAAGAAGCCAAGCTCCTTGAGTCTCCTTTCATAAGACAAATTTTCCATTCCTCGGATCATCCTAGTAGCCCTTCTCTGTACCTGCTCCAGTTTGAGTTCATCCTTCTTAAACATGGGAGACCAGAACTACACACAGTATTCCAGGTGAGGTCTCACCAGTGCCTTGTATAACGGTATTAAAACCTCCTTATCTCTACTGGAAATACCTCTCCTGATGCATCCCAAGACCATGTTTCTGTTATCCCTATAATATGTGGTTTCAATTTCTGCACCAGTAGCTCTAATCCCTCCATTTTGTTACCTAGGCTCTTTGCATTGGTGTACAAACATCTTAATTTTTGCTGTTTGGCCTCGCTCACATTCTGTACCCTATTAGGCACGGTCATTCTACAGCCAGTAATACCTATTAGACTGGTATCCACACTGCCCTTCCTCCTTATATACATTCTCCTACCTATGGCTGTATCCTTTTTTACTTCGTTCTCTTCTCTCTCAATGCTAAAATCTGGCGTGGAGATTACCTGGACATCTCCCAACCATCTACCCCAAATTCCTAGTTTAAAGCTCTCTTAATCAGTTGTGCCAGCCTCCATCCTAGAAGTCTATTTCCTTCCCTACTCAGATGAAGTCCATCCCGAGAGAACTGTCCTCTGTCCATGAATGCCTTCCAGTGGCCATACATCCCAAAGCCCTCCTTATAGCACCACTGCCTAAGCCATCGGTTGATAGTAATAATCTTGTCATACCTTTGTTGCCTAGGTAAGAGTTTTGTCTGCATGAAATGCCGTCTGACAGAGCTGATGGAGAAAAAGATCCTGTGGTTTGGAGATGCAGGTGGAAAGTCTGGTTGAGTTTAGGAAGGGGTTTGAGCAGATTATGGAGCAAAGACATGAGGTATCTGAAGGGAAAAGCTCAGACTTGCAGATGGAAGCAGGACTGAGGAATTCTGAGGGGAGACTGAGTGAGAAAAGTGGTCAGTGGAAGCATGTGACTAAAAGAACCAGGCATGAAGGGGTATACGAATATTTAGTATATGTGGCATGTAAATATCTTGCAATGCCGGCTACAAAAGTGCAATGGGAATGTCTGTTCTCACTTTCAGGTGACATTGTAAATAAGAAGCGGGCAGCATTATCTCCTGTAAATGTAAACAAACTTGTTTGTCTTAGCAGTTGGCTGAACAAGAAGTAGGTCTGATTGGACTTGTAGGCTCTAAGATTTACATTATTTTGTTTTCGAGTGCAGTTATGTAACAAAAAAAATCTACATTTGTAAGTTTCACTTTCACAACAAAGATTGCACTACAGTACTTGCATGAGGTGAACTGAAAAATATGATTTCTTTTGTTTATTATTTTTACAGTGCAAATATTTGTAATAAAATAATATAAAGTGAGCACTGTACACTTTGTATTCTGTATTGTAATTGAAGTCAATATATTTTAAAATGTAGAAAAACGTCCAAAAATATTTAATAAATTTTAATTGGGATTGTATTGTTTAACAGTGCAGTTAATTGTGATTATTTTTTTTTAGTTAATCATATGAGTTAACTGCGATTAATTGACAACCCTAATTTTTAACTGTAGACCTCTCTGATGTTAGCTTTGCTGACAAAAGTACTCTTCCACTGAGGTAGGTGTGTCTATACAGGGATTTTGTTGGAATAGCTGTGTTTGGGCAGGGATATGTTCTTTTTTTTCATACCCCTAACCGATGTAGCTATACCAATATAACTTTCAAATGTTGACCAAGCCTCAGTTGAGATCACTGAGGCTGGAGAAACTCATTACGCTAACTAGAGTGCTTCTGTCAATGTAGCTAACGTCACTGAGGGAGGTGACTTTCCTTCTGTCTTAGGGTATATCTACACTACGAAATTAGGTCGAATTTATAGAAGTTGGTTTTGTAGAAAGCGTTTTTATACAGTCGAGTGTGTGTCCCCCCACACAAATGCTCTAAGTGCATGTAGTTGGCGGACTGTGTCCACAGTACCGAGGCAACCATCGACTTCCAGAGCTTTGCACTGTGGGTAGCTATCCCACAGTTCCCGCAGTCTCCACCGCCCATTTGAATTCTGGGTAGAAATCCCAGTGCCTGATGGGGCTAAAACATTGTCACAGGTGGTTCTGGTACATATCGTCAGGCCCCCGTTCCCTCCCTCCCTCAGTAAAAGCAAGGGCAGACAATCGTTTTGTGCCTTTTTTCTTGAGTTACCTGTGCAGATGCCATACCATGGCAAGCATGGAGCCTGCTCAGCTAACCGTCACCGTATGTCTCCTGGGTGCTGGCGGACGTGGTACTGCATTGCTACACAGCAGCAGTTTATTGCCTTTTGGCAGCAGACAGTGCAGTATGACTGGTAGCCGTCGTCGACGTAGTCCTGGGTGCTCTTTTAACCAGGCGCCTGGGCAAACATGGGAGTGACTCAGCCAGGTCTTTTCCCTTGTTTTGTCTCATGGCGATTGAGTCCTACCAGCAGTGCACTGTCTTTTAATCTGCAGCCAGCAGAAGACGATGGCCAGCAGTCATACTGCACCGTCTTCTGCCGAGCACCCAGGAGGTGACGATGGCTAGCGGTCGTACTGCACAGTCTGCTGCCTGCAAGATGTATAAAGATAGATGAAGTGGCTCAAAACAAGAAATAGACCAGATTTGTTTTGTATTCATTTTCTCCTCCCTCCCTCCCTCTGTGAAATCAACGGCCTGCTAAACCCAGTTTTGATTTCTATCCTTGAGGTTTTGAGTTCTATCCTTGAGGCGGCCATTCAGTTTCTCGCAAAGCCACCCCCTTTGTTGATTTTAATTCCCTGTAAGCTAACCCTGTAAGCCATGTCATCAGTCGCCCCTCCCTCCGTCAGGGCAACAGCAGACAATCGTTCTGCTCCTATTTTCTGTGCAGACGCCATACCACGGCAAGCATGGAGCCCGCTCAGATCATTTTGGCAATTAGGAGCACATTAAACACCACACACATTATCCAGCAGTATTTGCAGCACCAGAACCTGGCAAAGTGAAACTGGGCGAGTAGGCGACGTCAGCGCGGTTACAAGAGTGATGAGGACATGGACACAGACTTCTCTCAAAGCACGTGCCCTGGCAATGTGGGCATCATGGTGCTAATGGGGCAGGCTCATGTGGTGAAACGCCGATTCTGGGCCCGGGAAACAAGCACAGACTGGTGGGACCGCATAGCGTTGCAGGTCTGGGACGATTCCCAGTGGCTGCAAAACTTTCGCATGCGTAAGGGCATTTTCATGGAACTTTGTGACTTGCTTTCCCCTGCCCTGAGATGCAAGAATACCAAGATGAGAGCAGCCCTCACAGTTGAGAAACGAGTGGCAATAGCCCTGTGGAAGCTTGCAATACCAGACAGCTACCGGTCAGTCGGGAATCAATTTGGAGTTGGCAAATCTACTGTGGGGGCTGCTGTGATGCAAGTAGCCAATGCAATCAAAGATCTGCTGATATTAAGGGTAGTGACCCTGGAAAATGTGCAGGTCATAGTGGATGGCTTTGCTGCAATGGGATTCCCTAACTGTGGTGTGGCCATAGACGGAACCCATATCCCTATCTTGGCACAGGAGCACCAAGCCAGCGAGTACATAAACCGCAAGGGGTACTTTTCAATAGTGCTGCAAGCACTGGTGGATCACAAGGGACGTTTCACCAACATCAACGTGGGATGGCCAGGAAAGGTACATGACGCTTGCATCTTCAGGAACTCTGGTCTGTTTCAAAAGCTGCAGGAAGGGACTTTCTTCCCAGACCAGAAAATAACCGTTGGGGATGTTGAAATGCCTATAGTTATCCTTGGGGACCCAGCCTACCCCTTAATGCCATGGCTCATGAAGCCATACATAGGCAGCCTGAAGAGTAGTCAGGAGCTGTTCAACTACAGGCTGAGCAAGTGCTGAATGGTGGTAGAATGTGCATTTGGATGTTTAAAAGCGCGCTGGCGCAGTTTACTGACTCGGTTAGACCTCAGCGAAACCAATATTCCTACTGTTATTACTGCTTGCTGTGTGCTCCACAATATCTCTGAGAGTAAGGGGGAGATGTTTATGGTGGGGTGGGAGGTTGAGGCAAATCGCCTGGCTGCTGGTTATGCGCAGCCAGACACCAGGACAGTTAGAAGAGCACAGGAGGGCGCGGTGCACATCAGAGAAGCTTTGAAAACCAGTTTCATAACTGGCCATGCTATGGTGTGAAAGTTCTGTTTGTTTCTCCTTGATAAAACCCTCTGCCCCTTGGTTAACTCTACTTCCCTGTAAGTTAACCACCCTCCCCACCTCCCATCGATCACCGCTTGCTGAGGCAATAAAGTCATTGTTGCTTCACATTCATGCATTCTTTATTAATTCATCACACAAATAGGGGGATAATTACCAAGGTAGCCCAGGAGGGGTGGTGGAGGAGGGAAGGACAAGGCCACACAGCACTTTAAAAGTTTAAAACTTATTGAATGACAGCCTTCTGTTACTTGGGCAATCCTCTGGGGTGGAGTGGCTGGGTGGCCGGAGGCCCCCCCCAACCGCGTTCTTGGGCGTCTGGGTGAGGAGGCTATGGAACTTGGGGAGGAGGGCGGTTGGTTACACAGGGACTGTAGTGGCAGTCTGTGCTCCAGCTGCCTTTCTTGCAGCTCAACCATATGTTGGAGCATATTAGTTTGATCCTCCAGCAGCCTCAGCATTGAATCCGGCCTCCTCTCATCACGCTGCCACCACCTTTCAGCTTCAGCCCTCTCTTCAGCCCGCCACCTCTCCTCCCGGTCATTTTGTGCTTTCCTGCACTCTGACATTGTCTGCCTCCATGCATTCGTCTGTGCTCTGTCAGTGTGGGAGGACAGCATGAGCTCAGAGAACATTTCATCGCGAGTGCATCTTTTTCGCCTTCTGATCTTCGCTAGCCTCTGGGAAGAAGAAGATCCTGTGATCCTTGAAACACATGCAGCTGGTGGAAAAAAAAAAAAAAAAAAAAAAAAAAAAAAGGACAGTGGTTTTGAAAAAACACATTTTATAGAACAATGGGTACACTCTTTCACGGTAAACCTTGCTGTTAAAATTACATACATAGCACATGTGCTTTCATTACAAGGTCACATTTTGCCTCCCCCCACCGCGTGGCTAACAGCGGGGAACATTTCTGTTCAGCCATAGGCAAACAGCCCAGCAGGAACAGGCATCTCTGAATGTCCCCTTAGGAAAAGCACCCTATTTCAACCAGGTGACCATGAATGATATCACTCTCCTGAGGATAATACA
The DNA here is from genome assembly GCF_009764565.3 of Dermochelys coriacea. Lineage (NCBI taxonomy): Eukaryota > Metazoa > Chordata > Testudines > Dermochelyidae > Dermochelys > Dermochelys coriacea. Next base: position 6,288,774 of record NC_050073.1, on the reverse strand, counting down.
GAGAGATAAAGAACGGATGTTGTTTGAACACCAGCAAACATACACTGCAATGCTTTGTTCTACAATGATTCCCGAGTATGTGCTACTGGCCTGGAGTGGTAAAGTGTCCTACCATGGTAGATGGAATAAGGCTGCCCTCCCCAGAAACCTTTTGCAAAGGCTTTGGGAGTATATCCAGGAGAGCCACGAATGCCAGGGCAAATTAATCATTAAATATACTGGCTTTTAAACCTTGTATAGTATTTTAAAAGGTACACTCACCAGAGGTCCCTTCTCCGCCTGGCGGGTCCAGGAGGCAGCCTTGGGTGGGTTCAGGGGGTACTGGCTCCAGATCCAGGGTGAGAAACAGTTCCTGGTTGTTGGGAAAACTGGTTTCTCCACTTGTTTGCTGTGAGCTATCTACAACCTCATCATCATCGTCTTCCTCGTCCCCAAAACCCGCTTCCGTGTTGCCTCCATCTCCACTGAAGGAGTCAAACAACACGGTTGGGGTAGTGGTGGCTGAACCCCCTAAAATGGCATGCAGCTCATCATAGAAGCGGCATGTTTGGGGTTCTTACCCGGAGTGGCCGTTGGCCTCTCTGGTTTTCTGATAGGCTTGCCTCAGCTCCTTAAGTTTCACGCGGCACTGCTTCGGGTCCCTGTTATGGCCTCTGTCCTTCATGCCCTGGGAGATTTTCACAAATGTTTTGGCATTTGGAAAACTGGAACGTAGTTCTGATAGCATGGATTCCTCTCCCCATACAGCGATCAGATCCCGTACCTCCCGTTCGGTCCATGCTGGAGCTCTTTTGCAATTCTGGGACTCCATCATGGTCACCTCTGCTGATGAGCTCTGCATGGTCACCTGCTGCTTGCCACACTGGCCAAACAGGAAATTGAAATTCAGAAGTTTGCGGACCTTTTCCTGTCTACCTGGTCAGTGCATCTGAGTTGAGAGTGCTGTCCAGAGTGGTCACAATGGAGCACTCTGGGATAGCTCCCAGAGGCCAATACTATCTAATTGCATCCACAGTACCCCAAATTTGACCCAGCAAAACTGATTTCAGCACTAATCCCCTTGTCGGGGGTGGAGTAAGGAAATCGATTTTAAGAGCCCTTTAAGTTGAAAAAAAGGGCTTTGTCATGTGGATGGGTGCAGGGTTACATCGATTTAACGCTGCTAAATTCGACCTCAATGCCAAGTGTAGACCAGGGCTTAGCCTCTGTTAGCATAGCAGACAATGTTCTATTTAGAACAGGAAACAGCTTCCCCATAGCAAAAGTTACTGCAAGAAACCCTGAGGGCATGTCTACACTACAAGTGCTACAGTAGCACAGCGTAGCATTGTACTTACCACAGTGATGGAAAGGGTTTTCCCATCTCTGTAGTAACTCCATCCCTTTGAGAGGCGGTAGCAAGGTAGATGGAAGAATTCTTCCATTGACTTAGCTGCATTTACAGTGGGAGTAAGGTTGACCTAACTAAGTTGTGCAGGGTGTGAAATGTTTATATCTAAGTTTTTGGTGTTGACCACATCTGAATGTTTCAAAGGGTTCATCTTAGAAATTTTTGTGGTCAAGAAAATTGACAGCTTCTTAGACAGAGGGGAAGGAGCTTTGAATTAGCTTGTGAGATAAAGATTTTTACTACTATTTAAATGTATGGTTATAGTGGCATAAGAACTGGTTAAATTCTAGCGAAAGTAGAATAGCTTCAAAATCATTCCCTGCATGTTAGGTTTTGGTTTTAACGTGGAGTAGTCTTGTGCCTGTACAAGCTTTACTCTGAGTATCCCTGGGCATTGTCCTTCTGAAATTAATTGACATTTCTTGATAATGAAATAATTTGACTACATTTCTAAATTCTACTGAGAATTGGTGTCAGTTCAACTAAACAAGCAGTCCTGTGAGTCCATTAGCAGATAAACTTGAGTGGAAGAAGAATCTATATTGAAGTATCCATAGTCCCTTTCTGGTAGCAAAATCACCCACCCAGACTAGGATAGAACCAAAGTTTGTCTTTGTAAGAAGAGTGTGATAAAAAACCTTGCGTAATGGAATGGTACGTTGTAGGCACTGAACCTCACCAACCCACTCCTGCATTAGCCTATAACTTCTGGACTGGTCACAATGGACTTTCCTGACAGGATCATTTTTACCTTGTTAAAGCCTTTCTTTTCATGCTACTTCACTTGGTTTTGGTTTTTAACGCTAGCCTGTGATAGCATTTCAGCAAGTACAAGTGAAGGAAGAAAGAGCATGGAGCTTTCTTCCCCACCAGACTCCATGTTGACTTCCTCATAGCATGAATAAACTTTACTTTGTGGAGTGACCCTCAGCAGAACCCATTTAAAAGATTGACAGAAGTATAAAGATATGGGCTCAACCTCAAGTGATGAGCAATTGAATCAACTGAAATGCTACTGTATTATAAAAAGAAAAGGAGTCCTTGTGGCACCTTAGAGACTAACAAATTTATCTGAGCATAAGCTTTCGTGAGCTACAGCTCACTTCATTGGATGCATTCAGTGGATTTCCACTGAATGCATCCGATGAAGTGAGTTGTAGCTCATGAAAGCTTATGCTCAAATAAATTTGTTAGTCTCTAAGGTGCCACAAGGACTCCTTTTCTTTTTGCGAATACAGACTAACACAGCTGCTACTCTGAAACCTGAAAGCTAATGACACCCTGGTGATTAACGTCATTATGAAATGTCTGTATTAACACTATATGAGGAAATGTGGATACTTAACAATACTATGTTTTAAAGTTTGTGGCCAAATAGGGAGAAACAGGTTCCCTCCCAGACAGGTGTTTCCTGTGTAAATTAAACATGGTGGAAAGAAAACAATGGAAGCTCCATTTACATACAGAAGGATGGGAAGCTCACAGGAAGGGAAGAACAGCATGAGGTCATCCTGCTTCTTGAAACAAGTTCATTGAACTTTGAAAGATGTAAGCAAGGACAGAAGCCACCTTTTGGCATTCATTGCTCGACAAACTCAAAGGGGCAGAGCTCTTGCAAGCTGAGAAAGATGGGTCCTTCAACACCGGGAGGGTTGAAGTCTGGAATTGAATATAGGTAAGAAGCCTGCTTAGGCAAAGATCTTTCACTTTTGTGGAAGATCCTGACTAAAGGAAAATCAGCCATGGCTTGGATGAAGGATGACTGGTGAGAGAAACCATCTTGAACAAAGCCTGCTAGATTAAGTTTTAGACTGTTCGAAGCATGTTTGGTTTGGTTTTACTTGTAACTCTTTCTATCTTCATTCCTTATCCTTGAGCTCACTTAACCTTGTGTATATTTTGTTAATAAATTTGTTTAAGTTTCAGAGTAGCAGCTGTGTTAGTCTGATGCATCCGATGAAGTGAGCTGTAGCTCATGAAAGCTTATGCTCAAATAAATTTGTTAGTCTCTAAGGTGCCACAAGTACTCCTTTCCTTTTTGTAAATTTGTTTAAGTTCACTATAAATGAAGTCCGTGCTGTGTTTTAAAGGGAAGAGTGCATTTTCCCCAGATAAGTTAGATACGATGTGCTTTGGGAGCTTTACAGGAAAAAGCAAACATTATTAGTTCTCTGAACTGTCCAGGAGAGAGCTGGACATTACAGAGCGCACTGTATGGGGAAAATTCAGGACTAGGAGTGTGTTGGGGGCACCTTGTTTGTGAACAAGGCTGGGGAAAGCCAGCATGGGGCTGTAGACAGGCTGTTGGTGTAAGGGAAGATTTTAACAGCCCAGCAAAGTACCTAGGCCACTGCCAGTAACTGGAATATTGATTATTATGCTTATTGTCAAAAGCAGCTGCAAGGTGTTTGTAGCAGCCTTAGCATAACTAGGTGGGAGGGACAAGGGAATGACCACGAGACTTGAGCATGATCCGGCACCATCCTGTCTTCTTTCAAACTGCTGAAGTAAAGGTTTTGAAAGACAGGGCATCTATCTATATCTGATTTCTGATGTGTTTGGATCTACAACATTGCAGACTTTGCAGCAACATACTTGCAACAACATAACTTTCCAACAACATAACTAACGGCTTGAAACTTGTTTAATAAACTGCTTGCTTAGTGGTTATTGGTGATTGACAAGCTATGTGATACTTACTAGCATAAAAAGGTGAAAAGATCTCAGTTGGGTGGACTCTGCTGTGAACCCATCTTAAAGTCAGTGTAGTGAGGAGGCTGCCGCACCCGCGGGAGAGAAGGGTTAAAGCAGGCCAGAGAGTCTGCACAGATGGGCAGCCAATCAGAAAGGGCCTGTCGGCAGGCAATCAGGGCCAGGCTGAGCCCTATAAAAGGGCTGCTGATCAGAAGAGAGATCAGTCTCCCCCTGACCAGCAAGAGAAGAGGACTGGCTCCTGGTAGAAGGAGCAGTACCCTGGATAGTGTAGGAGCTCTGGCTGACCCCTGCCAGACTGCAGGCCTAGATACAAAGGCTGAGTGGGTGCAAGGGGTATGGGAAAGTGGTCCAGGGAATGAAGGCAGTAAAGGAGAGTGGAGGAAGGCAGCAAGCAGCTGCCGGTCAAGGTCCTTGGGCTAGGGCCCAGGGTAGTAAGTGGGCCTGGTCCCCCACTCCACTTTGCCCGACTGGCCACTAGAGGGAATGGCCAGCTAGAAGGACTGCAGCTTTCCCCTTTCAGATGGGTTAGACTAAGTGGCCACAGTTCAGCATGGGGCAAAACTGAGGACAACTGATTCCCACGGAAAGGGGGAGAACGGAGTTGGAAAGACAGCCAGAGGGTTGTGCTCTGAAGAGGATGCTGCAAGCTGAGGAGCAATGTGGGTCCCAGATGGTGGAGAAGGCAACAGCAGGCAAGTCACCACCCGCAAAGGGCGCTCCAGGGCTGGAGTTGAGCTAATTCCTAGGAGCAACTAGCAGGAGGCGCCACAATGGTGAGTCACGACTTGCAACTGTCAGCAGCAGCAGATGGTAGCCAGGACACCGGAAGGCTGCTGTTGACCACTCTAGACCTTTGGGGTAACAATTGATTTGGGGTGCTCTATAACCTGTTGTTTGTATGTGCTTGTAACTATATAAAGTAGAAGCTTTAAGTGAAAGCGCTCGTGTTGTACAGCTTGTGCCAACCATCTGTACCCAGCAACACATTAGCTCTATCTCTTATCTTCTCTCCTTGTGCTAAAAGCCCCATCTGGTTGTGTGACATACAACACACAGTGTCTTTCTTTGTTCTTACACATTAGTATGCAAGAATATCAAACTGAAACCTCTATCTCAGGCTAACAAATAGGCCTATATACTAACATTAGACACTTTGGAAAACTTGCCCCTGAACAACTAGTGGTAACCTCTGAAAAATGGCTAAAATGACTTTCCCAGCTTCATGCAGGGGGTCAGGATAAGAAAACTGGTTTCCAGTGGCCACTCCAGAGTGTTAACCACAAAGCCTGCTAACCACAAAGCAGTGCCAACATCCCTCATATAGGTGACCTGTGCAATGTTGCAGTGACGACGCATGCCTTCTGACGTGCCTGGACGCCATGGTGAAAAACATTGCAGAAAGTGCTATGCAGGATGTCATCAAGAAGCGAATCGCCAGGACCCCCTCCAACCAACAAATCGCCACCTACCTGAGCGGCTCCTTGGAAGGTGAATTTGGAAGAGATAGGGGAGACTTTGCTTCGCTCTGGACTCGTGCCCACAATGCTACATGATGAATGGAGAAGAATATCGGCTGCCACTGGACATGATGGGAGGAATGCCAGGAGCTGGGAGTCCTGATGCCCCTGGTGAAGAGTATGGAGCACGTACTCATTACTTCAACAGCCAGAGCCATGTGGAGAGGACTCTGACGGATGCCATCCTCTGCCAGTATTGTAGATGTGAAGATAGCATCATAGAATATCAGGGTTGGAAGGGACCTCAGGAGGTCATCTAGTCCAACCTCCTGCTCAAAGCAGGACCAAGCCCCAACTAAATCATCCCAACCAGGGTTTTGTCAAGCCTGACCTCAAAAACTTCTAAGGAAGGAGATTCCACCATCTCCTGAGGTAACGTATTCCAGTGCTTCACCATCCTCCTAGTGAAAGTTTTTCCTAATATCCAACCTAAACCTCCCACACTGCAACTTGAGACCATTACTCCTCGTTCTGTCATCTGCTACCACTGAGAACAGTTTAGATCCATCCTCTTTGGAACCCCATTTCAGGTAGTTGAAAGCAGCTATCAAATCCCCCCTCATTCTTCTCTTCTGCAGACTAAATAATCCCAGTTCCCTCAGCCTCTCCTCATAAGTCATGTGCTCCAGGCCCCTAATTTTTGTTGCCTTCCGCTGGACATTTTACAATTTTTCCACATCCTTCTTGTAGTGTGGGGCCAAAAACTGGACACAGTACTCCAGATGAGGCCTCACCAATGTCGAATAGAGGGGAATGATCACATCCCTCGATCTGCTGGCAATGCCCCTATTTATACATCCCAAAACGCCATTGGCCTTCTTGGCAACAAGGGCACGCTGTTGACTCATATCCAGCTTCTCGTCCACTGTAACCCCAGGTCCATTTCTGCAGAACTGTTGCCTAGCCATTCGGTCCCTAGTCTGTAGCGGTGCATGGGATTCTTCCGTCCTAAGTGCAGGACTCTGCACTTGTCGAACCTCATCAGATTCTTTTGGCCCAAGCCTCTAATTTGTCTAGGTCCCTCTGTATCCTATCCCTACCCTCCAGCACATCTACCTCTCCTCCCAGTTTAGTGTCATCTGCAAACTTGCTGAGGGTGCAATCCACACCATCCTCCAGATCATTAATGAATATACTGAATAAAACCAGCCTGAGTACCAACCCTTGGGACACTCTACTTGATACCAGCTGCCAACTAGACATGGAGCCATTGATCACTACCCGTTGAGCCCGACAATCTAGCCAACTTTCTATCCACCTTAAAGTCCATTCATCCAGCCCATACTTTAACTTGCTGGCAAGAATACTGTGGGAGACCGTGTCAAAAGCTTTGCTAAAGTCAAGGAACAACACGTCCACTGCTTTTCCCTCATCCACAGAGCCAGTTATCTCGTCATAGAAGGCAATTAGATTAGTCAGGCTTGACTTGCCCTTGGTGAATCCATGCTGACTGTTCCTGATTACTTTCCTCTCCTCTAAGTGCTTCAGAATTGATTCTTTGAGGATCTGCTCCATGATTTTTCCAGGGACTGAGGTGAGGCTGACTGGCCTGTAGTTCCCAGGATCCTCCACCCTCCCTTTTTTAAAGATGGACACTACATTAGCCTTTTTTGTACCTTGGCTATAAATGATTTTCGTGGATTGTCTGTAATACAGAGTCAGATGTAGGACAATAGATACATGTGCCTCTAAGGCTGTAGAACAAGGTTTGATATTAGATGAATTACATGATCACATTTCTCATATAATTCAATCACGATGCATGCCCATGAAGGGGAAGAGTTAAAGAGGAGACTAAAAACTCCAAGGTACCTGAAAGGGAAGGGGGAACTGGGCTTATGGGCTTGACTAGGCCTGAAAGAAAACCCTCTTTCACTTCTCTCGCTCTGTTTTGTTCTGCCTATTTACATTCCCAGTTTGGGGCCCGATTGCCCTGGATGATGATGAGAACCAGTGAAATGAAGACAACAGAAAAGTCAAGAGAGGGATAGTGACAGAGGGGAATGGATTTTAGGTCAGACGGTTCACAACTCTGATTTTTTTCATTTGTTTTTGTTAAAAGTTCATTAGCTGATGAAAATTAAAAGGTACCTTTATTAAAAGATTCAAATCCTGCCTCTCCTCACCCCCTCCACACACAAACACTCTTTGATTAAGCAAAAAGAAAAGGAGTACTTGTGGCACCTTAGAGACTAACAAATTTATTAGAGCATAAGCTTTCGTGATTAAGATGAGACGCATGCTTTGAGACATCCACAGACCCCTTGAGCAAAACAAGGAAACACGAGACTTCTCATGCTGGCTATTTCTAAGGTCTCATACAAGCAGGGAGTTATTTATTTTAAACCTCCCAGGCTAACTTTATTAATCATGAAGCAACAGCAAAAGAAAGGGCACAAATTAGAGTTTTTTGTTTTGTTTAAATCTTATCACTTGGAAACCTCCTGGAAAAACAAGCAAACAAACAAGCAAAACAAAAGCACCTGGGGTTAAGCACAGAGGAGTCCACAAGCCATAAAGAAATAAACCTAATCACGTCTTCTTAGACATTTTCTGATCTACTTACATATCTGGGGTTTCAAATGAATAGTTTCTAGGTATGATTTGATGAGTTTTCATACCTGGCCCAAGATATGGCTGCAGCCCTGTCTTGCTTCTCCCCGAGAACAGACAGACAAAGGGGAAGTTTTCCCCCCAAATTTAAGAAGTTCTAGACTTACCATTGGCTCTTTTGGTCAGGTGCCTGCTTCCTTCCTTTTACCTATCTAACGTCATTTTTGAAAATTTCACCCCTGCTCTGGCAGTTTCTGTTATCTGACAATGAGCTCAGCTGTAGAACAACCACAAGATGCTGGGCTGGAGGCAGCAATGGCTGGAGGGGTCATTATTTGTCCTGGGTTACAAAGGAGGCCAGACGGGATGGGCAAAATGGCGCCTTCCCGCCTCACCATATTTTCAAAGATTTTATTTGCCTTTAAAAATCAACCTGTGAACTAAAACAAAAGCAAAATAAATGAGACCTTCCATCAACAGTAACTAGCACAGCATTGCCCAAGGCACATGTCCAAAAATAGTGAGCCAAGCCTCAAAAAATCAAGGCAGTTTAAAAACCATAAAGAAAAGGAGTACTTGGGGCACCTTAGAGACTAACAAATTTATTAGAGCATAAGCTTTCGTGAGCTACAGCTCACTTCATCGGATGCATCCGATACTCCAAGTACTCCTTTTCTTTTTGCGAATACAGACGAACACGGCTGCTACTCTGAAACCTTTAAAAACCATGAGACCTTACAAAATCGATTGAATTTGCCTTATTGTTTCGTAGCCCCAGGATTGTCTCTCAAGGCTGATCCTTTTTTAAAAAGACAGTGAAGATTTTGGCATAAAACAATTGCAGGAGCTGGGAATCTAAGGAATATCACCCGAATGTCACAAGACTCATGCCGCCGCCACCACCCCTTCCACTTTGGAAATAGCTGTGGCGTGGGGAGATGGGGCTGTCACAGTGACTGACCGAATATGTCTTGGGTCACCACGTCCCTGGGCTCTTTGCCTGTTCTCCGCTGGCCATGCCACTTCTTGCCCCAGCTTTATTCTTGTGCAAGACCCACCAGCTGCTCCAAGCCTGGGCAAGTTAAGCAGCTGCCCAGGGCCGTCGATTCGTGGCAAGCTGCGACGTGCTCCGGCCTCAACACACGGTGGAGCATGTTCACTGTTCCTTAATGCGCGTGGATCTGCTCCCCTTGGGAACGGACCCAGCCCAAGGCGCATTTATACATGGTTTATGTGCAGCTGCAGGGTTCACACGGCGTGCGCCTGGCCTACGCACATTAACACAACGGCCCTGATCCCCACCGCAGGGACTGCGGGCTCCGCGGGCTGAAACGGGAAATCCCCCGGCCCGGCGGCTGGAGCTGGCGGCGCAGGCGCGGGGCCGGGCGGGAGGCGGCAGCCGCGGGGCGGGAAGTCGCTGCCCGGGCGGAGGAAGCGGCCGGGGCCGAGCCCGGCGATGGCGGCCGCGGGGCCGGCGCGGGTAGGACGCGGGGCGGGGACTCCCCGGCCGGGCACGGGCTGGTCCCGGCGGGGGGCCGAGGGGGGCCGGGGCCCGGGTCCCTCCCGCGCTAGTGACCCCGGGGCTGGGGGCTGCAGCAGCCGGAGCGCGGGGGCCGGGGAGCGGCTCTGGGGGCCCCTGGCCGGGCGGACACGCGGAGCCGGGCGCGGCCCCTTCCCCCGAGCGAGGCCCCGGCCGGGCCGAGGAGCCCCGAGGCGCCCGGGGCGGGGGCGGGGGCGGGGCTGAGCAGCAGGCGGGGGCGGGGCCTCCGGCCGGGGGGCGGGGCCTGTTCCCTGTCCCGGGACTCGGGCCCTTCCCAGCGCCCCGCCCCAGAGCCCCGTGGGGAGCCGAGGGCGACTCCTGTCCCCGGCCAGCAGGGCCCGAGTCCCGGGGGGGCTGTGCGGGGGGGTCTCCCTGGCTCACAGCTGCTGGGCTGGGGCTTCCTGGGAGTCGCTCCCCTAGAAACCGCGTCCCCTGCTGAGCCCCCGGGCTGGGGCTGGGGCTGGGGCTGGGGCGGAAGGGGCTGAGTGTGTAACGCTTGTGCCAGCAGCTCCGGGTGGCGTTTGAGGACGTGGCTCTGTATTTCACCCGGGAGGAGTGGGAGCTCTTATCCCGGCCAGAGAAGCAGCTGTACCGGGACCAGATGCTGAGGAATTACCGGGCCCTTGTTTCCCTGGGTAAGGACCAATTTATCTTTACTCAAAGCTGTGAAATGTCTGGGTTCCCTTGATGCCACCCCTGACATGTGCCACCCTATGGCTGAGTAGTGGCAAATGGCAGCCTCTTTCAGTTCGGCTTCCTGTTGAAGAACTCAGGGCTACAGAGCCTGGGGCTAATCTTAATGTAACTTGTTTACTTGCTTCAGAGTAGCAGCCGTGCTAGTCTGTATTCACAAAAAGAAAAGGAGTACTGGTGGCACCTTAGAGACTAGCATCCGATGAAATGCATCCGATGAAGTGAGCTGTAGCTCACGAAAGCTTATGCTAAATAAATTTGTTAGTCTCTAAGGTGCCACAAGTCCTGCTTTTCTTTTTGTTTACTTGCATAACCTACCTCACCTCAGTCGTGGTACAGGGCTGGTTACAAACAGCACATAAGCAAATAAGGCAGGGAGAAAACTCTTCTTATGCTTGTAACAGCTCCCTACCTCCCCAAAAAGAATGAACATCATAAACTTAACAACTGTACAGTTGAATAATACTTGCATTCTAAGCAAAAGAACTGATAAGTCTGTGTAACGGTGATATCTGGTGACACCTGCCGTGTCTAACTCCCCAAAGCAAATTGAGACAGGTCGTAGACATTGCTGCTTCAGAGTATGAACTAAACTTGCCTGGTGGGAGACGGGAAGAAATTTCCTCTAAGGAAGGTTTATTTCATTATTCTTCTGCTTGGGATCTCCTGCGCTTTCCTCTCGAGCAGCATCCGAGATCGGGATCTCATCATGCCAGGTGCTGTGCGGACGCACCCTGACCGAGATTGGGGCCCTGTTGTGCTGTTTAGCTGTTAGCGCTCAAGAAAGAGATCTCGGAGTCACTGGGGATAGTTCTCTGAAAACATCCACTCTGTGTGCAGCGGCAGGAGTCAAAAAAACGAAAAGAATGTTGGGAATCATTAAGAAAGGGCTAGATAATAAGACAGAAAATGTCATTTTACCGCTATATAAATCCATGGTACACCCATATCTTGAATACTATATGCAGATGTGGTCGCCCTATCTCAAAAAAGATATATTGGAATTGGAAAAGGATCAGAAAAAGGCAACAAAAATGATTAGAGGTATGGAACAGCTTCCGTATGAGCAGAGATTAATGAGACGGGGACTTTTCAGCTTGGAAAAGAGACGGCTAAGGGGAGATATGACTGAGTTCTATAAAATCATGACTGGTGTAGAGAAAGTAGATAAGGAAGTGTTGTTGTTTACTACTTCTCATAACTCAAGAACTAGGGGTCATGAAATCAAATGAATAGGCAGCACGTTTAAAACAAAGTCAGTATTTCATTACACAATGCACAGTCAACCTGTGGAACTCCTTGTCAGAGACTGTTGTGAAGGCCAAGACTATAACGGGGTTCAAAAAAGAACCAGATAAATTCATGGAGGATAGGTCCATCAATGGCTATTAGCCAGGATAGGCAGGGATGGTGTCCCTAGCCTCTGTTTGTCAGAAGCTGTGAATGAGCAACAGGAAATGGATCACTTGATGGTTACCTGTTCTGTTTGTTCCGTCTGGGGCACCTGGCACTGGCCACTGTCAGAAGCCAGGATACTGGGCTAGATGGACCTTTGGTCTGACCCAGTATGGCCATTCTTTGGTCTGCACCAACATATAAATGAGACCCTGTCCCCAAAACTATAGTCATAAAACTGATTCTTTCCCCCCAAACAGGCTATTTAGGTTCCACACCAGATTTAATCCACAGAATTGAGGTAGGGGAGGCAGAGCTCTGGATCCGGGATGCCGAGGACTCCAGGGAAAGCTCAGGGCCTGAGAGCCCCTCCCAAGGTGAGTCATCATAACCCAGTCCCTTCTGATTTACATACCTGCTAGCGGAGGGCTCCTTAATGTAGAAGGCAAAGGCCGAGTGAGATCCACTGGCTGGGAGCAGAAGGGGACAAATGGAGACTGGGAATTAGGGACCATTGTTTATCTGGTAGGGGAATGAACCACTGGGAGAGCTCCCCACAGGACGCAATAGATTCTCCCTCACTGGGGAGTCTGTCAGTGGAAATGGGGTGTGACTTTCTCAAAGCTTTGTTCTTGTTCAGCCAGGAGGTAGGAATCGCGGGGGGGAGATTCTTTGGCTGGGATAGGCAGGAAGCCAGGCTGGATGGGCACAATGAGCCTGTCTGGGCTTGATATCTATGAATTCTGGAAATCCTAGAAACACAGAATTAGAAAGCACCTCAGTAAGTCATCTAGTCCAGTCAGTCCCCTGCACTGAAGCAGGACTAAATATTATCGAGTCCATGCCTGACATGGTCTTAAAAACTTCCCATGATGGAGATTTCACAACCTCTCCAGGTAATTTGTTCCAGTGCTTAACTACTGTTACAGTTTGGAAGTTTTTCCTAATGTCCAACCTAAATCTCCCTTGCTGCAATTTAAGCCCATTACTTCTTGTCCTGGCCACAGTGGATAAGAACAACAATTTATCACCCTCCTCTTTGTAACAACCTTTTACGTTCTTGAAGACTGTTATCAAACCCTTTCTCCCACCCCGCCCCGGCCCGTCTTCCCTTCTCCAGACTAAACAAACCCAATTTTTTTCAATCTTATCTCGTAGGTCATGTTTTCTAGACCTTTAATAATTCTTGTTGCTCTCCTCTGATCCTGTCCAACTTATCTACATCATTTCTGAAGTGTGGGGCCCAGAACTGGACACAGTATTCCAGTTGAGGATTCACTTTGTTGACTCAGTTAGTTTGTGATCCACTATAACCTCCGATGGTTTTCTGCAGTACTCCTTCCTAGCCAATGATTTCAATTCCGATCATTTCTCCATTTTGTCAAGATCATTTTAAATTCTAGTCCTGTCCTCTAAAGGGCTTGCAACCCCTCCCAAGCTTTGAATCATCCATAAACTTTGAGTGCACTCTCCATGCCATTGTCTAAATCATTTATGAAGATACGGAATAGAACCAGATCCAGGACAGATCCCTTCAGGATCCCACTCAAGATGCCCTTTCAGCTCATTAGAGAACGATAAGAACCACTCTGTCAGTGTAGTTTTCCAACCAGTTGTGAACCCACCTTACAGTAGCTTTGCCTAGGCTATATTTCTCTAGTTTGATTATGGGAAGGTCATGTAAGACAGTTTCAAAATCCTCACTAAATTTGAGATGTGAAATCTACTGCGTCCGCCCAGTCCAAAGCTTGTTACCTGTCAAAGAAGGATATTAGGTTGGTTTGACATAATTTGTTATTGACAAATCCATGCTGACTGTTAGTTATTACTTTATGTCCTTCTAGGTGCTCACAAATAGAATGTTTGATTACTTGCTCCCTTATCTTTCCAGATACTGAAGTTATGACTGGTCTATAACTCCCTGAGTTGTCCTTATCCCGTTTCTATACCTAGGTACTATATTTGCCCTTTTCCCATCCTCAGGTCTCTCAACCATCCTCCACACATTCTTAGAGATAATCACTAATGGCTCAGAGATCTCTTCATCCAGTTCCTTAAGTATTCTAGGATGTATTTCATGAGTCCCTGCCAACTTGAAGACCTCTAACTTGCCTAAGTAATTCATAACTATTTTCATTTCCTATTTTAGGCACAGATCCTACCCCATTGACACTGATGTTGACTATGTTAGTCAGCCGATCACTGCTAACTTTTTTGGTGAAAACTGAAACAAAAGAGGCATTTAACTATTTGGCCATTGCTGCGTTTGCTCTTATTGTCTTTCCCTCCATTTAGTAATAGGCCTAGCCTGTCCTTGTTTTCCTCTTGTTTCCCATGTATTTGTAAAATGCTTTGTTTTTTCCCTTTATATTACTGCCTAGTTTAATTCGCTTTTTTGCCTTGGCCTTTCTAATTTTGTTCCTACATGCTTGTGGGTTTGGTTTGGGTTTTTTTTGTTTGTTTTTTTTTAATATTCATCCTTTGTAATTTAACCTACTTTCCACTTCTTGTATGACTCTTTTTTTGAGCTTCCGGTCATTGAAGATCTTCTGGTTAAGCCAGGGAGTCTTATTATCATACTTCCCATCTTTCCTACTCATTGGATATCTGTGACCTACGATGGGACCTAAAAATGATGGCGCCTCAAAGCTGTGACAGAAATGGATCAGAGATGGGGAGGTGATGAACTTGGAAGAGATGTGGGGTGGTGGATGTGATGGGTTGGATCACAGAAACCCCCTTGTGTTGCCAACTGATGTGCCAAGGCTACTTCTGAACTTGCTTTCCTGCCCTGGGAGCTTGGGACTTCAGTGCCCTGCCTGGTTGAGCCAGACCCGCTAGCCTGCTGCAAACCCAGACCCAGGTCTGAACCACGCCTCCTAACAGCTGTAGGCTTAAACTGAAAGCAGCTTAAGAAGTGTTCCTGTCTTTAACACTCAGATGCCCAACTCCCAATGGGGCCCAAACCCCAAATAAATCCATTTTACCCTGGATAAAGCTTATACAGGGTAAACTCATAAATTGTTCGCCCTCTGGAACACTGACAGAGAGATATGCACAGCTGTTGCCCCCCTCCGCCCCGTATTGATACATACTTTGGGTTAATTAATAAGTAAAAAGTGATTTCATTAAATACAGAAAGTAGGATTTAAGTGGTTCCAAGTAATAGCAGACAGAACAAAGAGAATTACCAAGCAAAATAAAATAGAACAGGCAAGTCTATGTCTAATACCATAAGAAAACTGAATACAGATAAAACCTCACCCTCAGATGTTTCAATAAGCTTCTATCACAGACTGGACACCTTCATGGTCTGGGCACAATCCTTTCCCCTGGTTCAGCCCTTGTTCCAGCTCAGGTGGGAGCTAGGGGATTTCTCATGATTTCAGCCCCCTTTGTTCTGTTCCACCCACTTATATATCTTTTGCATAAGGCGGGAATCCTTTGTCCCTTTCTGGGTTCCCACCCCTCCTTCTCAATGGAAAAGCAGCAGGTTAAAGATGGATTCCAGTTCAGGTGCCATGATCACATGTCACTGTAAGACTTCATTACACACTTGCCAGCACACAGGTATACTGGAAGACTTGCAAATAAAACAGCCATTTACAATCCATTGTACCGGTTAATGGGAGCCATCAAGATTCCAGACCACCATTAATGGTCCACACTTTGCATAATTACAGTAGGCCCTCAGTGTTATATATTATATTTCTAGTTTCAGATACAAGAATGAGACATTCATACAAATAGGATAAACACATTCAGTAGATTATAAGCTTTGTAATGATATCTTACAAGAGACCTTTTTGCATGAAGCATACCTCAGTTACATTATAGTCACACTCATTAGCATATTTTTATAAAATCATATAGAATGCAATGTCACAGTGGATTTGAGAGATGCTGAGGGAAGAGAGAGGTCTCTGTGATGGGGGAGCATATGGGGATTGCATTTCCCTAGTGGGTAGAACTTTGCAGCAGGATTCAGAACATCTTTTTTCGATTCTAGAAGTAAGTCACTGTAACTCCCCCATGCCTCAGTTACCCCACCTGTGTAATGGAGAGGGCACTGGGGCTGTGAGGATAAAATATGTGTGTATCAGTGGATCTGGCACTGGGGGGCAGACAAGTACCTGGGTAGAAAGACACTCCTACTGGTCCATAAACTACACCACCTTCTTCTAGGCTTTCCGCACCTCAGAACATCATACCAAGGAACGGGTGTCCTAGACATTTTTTAGATGGGTTTCATGCCTCTGCCCCTCCTGACTCAAGTTGTGTGCGCTGGTGTTCTCTGGCCCTGGGCACCTGGATCCAGACATAGCTCAGACAGGCAAAAACCTGCTTGCAGCCTGGGATAACATCTCCGAGTCACTGGCCCTTGGCAGAGAAGGTTCTTTCCTCTCCAGGTTCCCACCCCACCCCCTCTCTGCCACTTCACATCACACATGACCTCTCAGACTGGAGAAACATGTCCCCGGCGAGCAAGGAGAAAGCTGGGAATGACTCAGGGCAGGATCAGTCATGTATGATGAGTGCGAAGGACACCATTTTGTAGAGCAGGTCTCCAGTATTTGCAGCATTTCACTGTAATGCTCTAAATCTGCCTCGCGTGCCAGGCAGCTGCTGTAGAGGGCACAAACGCACATGGGAGCCAGAGGAAATTATCCTGTGTAGCATGCCTTGGAGTATCCTGGTGTATGGGCTGGGTGTGAGGGAGAGGGTGGTGGGATGGCCTTTGTCACATCCCCCTTTCCTCCTGCTCTCTCAGTGGCACAAAATCTTTGTCACTTACATTGCTTCAGTGTCAATGTTTAGCACAGCCCTCAGCCTTAACATGGTCTGTGACTGTCTGTAGATCAAAGGCCTGCTGTGTGGCAGCCATTCACCCCTTCCAGCTCAGCAGTGTCACTGATTGGCTTGTGACACAATACAGACATGTTTTTCAGGTTACATCACAGAAACCCTGACGGACTGGTCATCCCCTCAAACCTCCCCCCAACCCTCTTGAGGTTTTAGTTTAGTTTTAGTTTTGCACAAAGAGTTAAACAGGCTCAGGGTAAATGACTTCTTTAGAAGGAATTCCTTGAAAAGGACTCACTCCCCCACAGGAATAAGCTTCGTTGATGTAAGCAGCTTTATACCGGTCTCAATGTGTCCACGAGGGGATTGTAGATCCTAAACTGGTTTCAAACCAATATAGTTTAAACAGAGCAAATACTGGGGAACAAGAGACGTCCTGTAAAACAGGAGACGGTGCAGAACCAGCAACATGTAAATAAACCCCTCTGATTGAAATAAAACCAAAACCGGTGAAAACGAAACCCAGATCCTGTGTGTTAGCACTTAGAGCCCCTAGTTCTGTATGAGGGCCCTGTTGTGCCAGGTGCTGCCTGTATCCTGGGCAAGCTACAATTTAAGCATCAAACAAGACCAAGAGGTGCATGGCACACACGGGAGCAGGTGCTAAGTGCTGCGCAAACAACATAGGGTAGAACCACCCTTAGTCAGGCTGCAGATTTGTGTCAGTATTTCGTATCAGAAATCACAGAGCAGTTGTAGTAAATATAGTAAAAGTCACAGGTCACTAAATTTACTGTGACCGCTCCATGATTTTTAACAAAACCTGCCCTCCTCCTCGCCCTGCCCAGGAACCCTCCAATACTGCAACCCTAACCACAGGCTGATGCAGAGGCATTGACGCAGGCTAGAGAAGATATGAGTGGCAAGTCCATTCACTGAAGTTTGTCCCACCTCCCCCACCATCATGACTGGGGGTGGGGGCAAATCTGAGTGGCACTGTAACCCCGCAGGCCAGGTCTCAGTGCCCAGAGTGAGGCTTTGGGTCCAGCCCTGTGGGACAGGAGCCACTATTGCTGGGTGAGGCACCCATCCCAAAAACAGTCACAGACAAATGGGGAAATTGCTCCATCCTTGAAATTTTTCCTTCCTTGACAAACCTGTAGCCTTAAGTGTGAGCTAACACTGGGATTGCCTCTGCTCTCTCCAGCAGGGCTCGGGATACTGGGGGAACCGCGGACACCGTCTGAGTGTGGGGAGAGCGCGGCAGGAACGCAGGATCCCACAGTCCACAAAAGGATCCATGCACAGGATGCAGTCCGTCCCCCGAATAAACTCAGCCAGAGACTCCCCATGAGCCGGTGTCCCTATCGCTGCGCTGACTGTGGCAAGAGCTTCAGGCAGTCCTCAATCCTGAGAATACACTGGTTTACGCACACTGGGGAGCGGCCACACCACTGCTCTGACTGCGGGAAGAGCTTTGCACAGAGCTCAAACCTGAGAGCACACCAGCGCACACACACCGGGGAGCGACCACACCGCTGTGCTGACTGCGGGAAGGGCTTTGCACAGAGCTCACACCTGAGACTACATCAGTGCACGCACACTGGGGAGTGGCCATACCGCTGTGCCAACTGTGGTAAGGGATTTAGTAGTGCCAACACACTGATGCTGCACCAGCGCACACACACCGGGGAGCGACCGCACCGCTGTGCTGACTGTGGGAAGAGCTTTGCACAGAGCTCAAACCTGAGAACGCACCAGCGCACGCACACTGGGGAGCGGCCGCACCACTGTGCTGACTGTGGGAAGAGGTTTTCACGGAGCTCAAACCTGAGAACACACAAGCGCACGCACACCGGGGAGCGGCAGTACTGCTGTGCCAACTGTGGTAAAAAATTCGGTAGTGCCAACACACTGACACTGCACCAGCGCACGCACACCGGGGAGCGGCCGCACCACTGTGCTGACTGTGGGAAAAGCTTTGCAGAGAGTTCAAAGCTGAGAATACACCAGCGCACGCACACCGGGGAGCGGCCACACCACTGTGCTGACTGTGGGAAGGGCTTTGCAGAGAGCTCAAAGCTGAGAATACACCAGCGCACGCACACTGGGGAGCGGCCGCTCCGCTGTGCTGACTGTGGCAAGGGATTTGCACATAGCTCAAACCTGAGAACACACCAACGCACGCACACCGGGGTGCAGCCACACCACTGTGCTGACTGCGGGAAGAGCTTTGCACGGAGCTCAAACCTGAGCAGACACCAGCGTACACACACCGGAGAGCGGCCATACCGCTGCGCTGACTGCGGGAAGGGCTTTTCACAGAGCTCAAGCCTGAGAACGCACCAGCGCACACATCAGGGAGCAGCCGCACCTTTGTAACGATTCTAGTAAGAACTTCAACAAAACCAGTGCACTGATGAAGAACCAGTGCACGCACACTGAGGAGAGGACATTCCGATGCATTGTCTGCAGCAGGAGCTTTGCACGGGCCGCCTCCTTGCTATCACATCGGTTCATTCACAGCTGAGAGCGGCCACACAGCTGTGCTGGCTGGGGCAAGCACTTTGCTAGATTGGCCAACCTCTCAGCACCGGTCATGCACCTCAATGCCCTTCTGCCACCTGCAGGGCCTCAAGGGCTTCTGGCAGTCAGTGGGCCTGACACAGCTCCAGCAGAGGCAGATCAGGACATAGTCCTGTCCCCATGATGCCCAGCAGAGAGATGGGGGGAAGGGGGACAGGGAAGGGGACTTGGCTTAGCAGTGTGTGGAAGAGCAGACAGGTGGAGTGTATTTAGAGCAGATGGTCACAGCCTACTGCATTAGGTGGGATCCAGTCAGGTCTCTCTCTTTCCATCCCACACTCACTCCCCCTCTCCCCCTCTCCCCGTCTCAGTGGGACTAAGCTAGGAACTTCCCACACATGCCTACCTTGGTTCCAGCCAGAGGATTACTCTTGGATGACATCTAGAGGTGGGATTTGCAGTCCTGTCTCAGCATGGATTGGTCTGAGGGACAGGACAACCAAGTGCAGGGGTGGGCAAACTTTTTGGCCCGAGGGCCACATCAGGGTGCAAAGCTGTATGGAGGGCTGGGTAGGGAAGGCTGGGCCTCCCTAAACAGCCGGGCCCCCACCCCTGAGGGCCCCTCTCAGAACCCCCGACCCATCCAATGCCCCCTGCTCCTTGTCCCCTGACCGCCTCCTCCTGGGACCAACCGCTCCCCGGGACTCCACCCCCTATCCAACCCCCACTGCTCCCTGTCCCCTGACTACACTGACCCCATCCACACCCCCGGCCCCTGCCAGGCCCCCCAGGACTCCCATGCCTGTCTAAACCCACCCCGTTCCCTGGCCCTTGACCACCCCCAGAACCTCTGCCCCATCTAACCCCCCCGCTCCCTGACTGCCCCCCCCCTAAACCTCAGCCCCATCCAACCCCCCCTGCTTCCTGCCCCCTTACCATGCCACTCAGAGCAGCAGGACTAGCAGCCGCACCACCCGGCCGGAGCCAGCCACACTGCCCATGCAGCTGTGGGGGAAGGAGGACAGCGTGGGGGGGGGCGGGGGCTAGCCTCCCTGGCCGGGAGCTCAAGGGCTGGGCAGAACGGTCCCACGGGCCAGATGTGGCCCACAGGCTGTAATTTGCCCACCTGTGACCTGGTGTGTGTGATTGAAAAAAGACCGCTCATGCCATCTATTCTGAATAGAAATGTAACAAAGAAGAATTATGTACCTAATGTGTAACAGAGGTCTATCTAACCCCGTGTTTCTTTTCTATTAAAGAAGTTGATGCATTCACACAGCATGTGGAGAAGCCAATGAAAATAGTGTAACCAATCAAAATGTTCTAGGGCCCAACTGACCATAAGGCCTGATGAACTGTGTGACTGGCAGGTGCACAGAGAGAGTTTCCCAATACTCTTGGGGAAATTCTGCACCTAAAAATTCTCCAAACAAAATTTTAAAATTCTGCATATTCTGTTTGTCAAAATTACACAATATAATCACACTAGTTTCAATTATTTTGGTAATTTATTTCAAAATCCCTGTCAGCAAGTATGTCTGTAACAATACAAAAAAGATTCAGTACTTGTAGCACCTTAGAGACCAACAAATTTATTTGAGCATAAGCTTTTGTGAGCTACAGCTTACTTCATCGGATGCATGAAGTGAGCTGTAGCTCATGAAAGCTTATGCTCAAATAAATTCGTTAGTCTCTACGGTGCCACAAGTCCTCCTTTTCTTTTTGCGGATACAGACTAACATAGCTGCTACTCTGAAAAAAGATTCCATTTGTGTTTTTTGACAAACAGATTCTTTACTAGGCATATTAACACAGAACTTTGAGTAAGAATTCATGTAAACTACCATACAGAACCTTATTTCCTATGCCCCTCAGAAGCAGTGCAAAGGCTTGGGGGACTCAGGGGTAATGGAGGAGCTCAGGGAAAGGGAAGTAATTGCCAGGAAGGAGCCTGGGAGGGAAGCAGGAGGGTTATTGGGTGTCTTCCCCCCCAGCCCTTCTGAACCCCAGTCCTTGTGACCTTACAGAAGTCCTGTGTGCCCTGCTCTGTCTGTGTCCACCCCTCATCTTGCATGTTTCCTCACAGGTTGCTGTGAGGAATGCCACTTCTGCTATGGCTGTGAGTTGGCTATCCTCTATTCTGGCACCACAATAGCTCCTGGTGGGCAAAGGTGTAACTGCAGCACCTCTCTGGCAAAATGTATTTTCTGCAGAGGAAAAAAAAATCTGTGGGGGACATGAATTCTGCGCCTGTGCAATGGTGCATAATTTCCCCAGGCCTATACAGGAGACCACTGTGATCATTCAGCCTGAGCTCCTGTATAACACAGGCCAAAGAACTTCCCTGAGTTAATACCTGTTTGAACTAGAGCAGAGCTTTGATTTTTTTTAAATCTAAACTTGACTTAAAAATTGCCAGAGATGGAGAATCCACCAGGATGCTTCGGAAATGATAAATTGTACATGCATGGTTAAAAGTAGGGAAAATGGTTTGGTTTTATTTTACCCTCTGCTTGTTTAGAAGAGCCTGAAGTTGCCAATTCCCCCTCCGACAGCTCAAACGGCAAATGAATTCTCTTTTGTAAAAACAGCTTATGCACACGGGGGAGGGAAATGGTTGTGGATGTTCTCAGAAGAGAGTCAAACAGCACAATGCCTCTTGCAGGGGAGCAGCCATTGCACCAGATGTTTTCTGTGCAAAGGTGGGCTGAAGGCAGCAATAGCTGGCTGCAGAGTGTGGGCTTCATCCCCTTAGGGCAGCAGCTCCTTTTTTCCTTCCATGAAAATCTGTCTGATGCATTGATGGCTCCACTCCTTACACAATAGCTCCTTGATTGGATTGACACAGCCCACTCCCACCTGTGTTTTGGGGCTGGAGAAGGAAAATGCCTCACAACATATGGAGTTTAGAGGAGGGAGAGTTGTTTGCCTTGGTTTTAGTTGAAATATATTATTCTCTTGAGATAATTTAAAGATGGGGGCCTCTGTACATCTTAAAGTGCATTACAAAGCAGCTTAGTGCCTCAATCTCCATTTTACAGATGGGGAAACCAAGGCACAGAGAGCCTCACCCAAGGTTAGTCAACAGACCAGTGGCGAGCTGGGAATGGAACTCTGGTCTCCTGGATCCCAGCCCATAGCTCAGCCCACTGAACCACACTGTCTTTAAAAACAGTTCTTCAGTGTGTAATGTCTTGCTGTGCTTTTAAATGAAAACACTGGGCTTCTCTCACCCCTTCATACAGCATGAAAGAGTAACAGCCCCCCACCTCCCAAATGTCAATGCCAAACTGGGCAAGGAGAGATCTGACCATCCAGAACCCCACAGCTTTTAATGAGATGAAAGGAGCGGGCAGTTCCACAGTATGTGCTTATTGTATAATTGATAGGGTTGCCACCGGTCCAGGTTTTGGCTTCTGTGTCCGGGTGCCATTTAGGGTTGCCGGGTGTCTTGTTCTTGGGACCTGGTAACACTAAATGGTGCCCAAACCTTTTGGTTACAGGACAGGAGAAGGCAGCAGTGCTGAGCAAACATAAAGGAGCTGAGGCAGGCGTACCAGAAGGCAGCTAAGCAGTGCGGTGGAACAGTGTGTTAATGCACACTGGGATTTCACGGGAATCCTCCAGAGAGATCTCTAGGAAACTTTGGCAGAGCTACTTTGTTCCTTCCCGCATTGTAGGAAACTTTCCCGCACCTCTCGACAATCACTTGTCTAAATGTGACTGTCCACTGTGTAACTGATCCGTGAACGCCATAAGTAATCTGGTGTTGTTTCTTTCCATTTGCACACAGCAGGTCAGGCAGCTCTGGTTCCTGTTCACTATGGGCGCTCATGATGTGCATTTGGCCATTTAAAAGCGCGCTGGTGCAGTTTACTGACTAGGATAGATCTCAGCAAAACCAATATTCCAATTGTAATTGCTGCTTGCTGTGTGCTCCACAATATCTGTGAGAGTAAGGGGGAGACGTTTATGGCGGGGTGGGAGGTTGAGGCAAATCACCTGTCCACCAATTTTGCACAGACAGACACCAGTGCAATTAGAAGAGCACAGCAGGGTGCACTGCACATCAGAGAAGCTTTGAAAACCAGTTTCATGACTGGCCAGACTACGGTGTGACAGTTGTGTTTGTTTCTCCTTGATGTTACCTGCTCCTTTGTTGACTCTAATTCCCTGTAAGCCAACTGCCCGCCCTCTCCCCCTTTGATCACAGCTTGCAGAGGAAATAAAGTCATGATTGTTTCAAAACCATGCATTCTTTATTAGTTGATTAAAAACACAGGGAGATAAATCACAAGGTAGCCCGGGTGGGGTGAGGTAGGAGGGGAGGAGGGAAGGACAAGGCCACACTACAAATCAAAATTTAGGATATGCCGGCCTTCTGCTGCTTGGGCAATCCTCTGGGGTGAAGTGGGTGGGTCCCTAGAGCCTCCTTCCCCCCTCCCCCGTGTTCTTGAGCATCTGGGTGAGGAGGCTATGGAACATGGGGAGGAGGGAGGGCGGTTATACAGGGGCTGCAGCGACTGTCTGTGCTCTTGCTGCCTTTCCCTCATAAGATCCACCAGACAGCGGAGCATGTCAGTTTGCTCCCCCATCAGCTTGAGCATGGCATCCTGCCTGCTCTCATCGCGCGCCTCCCTCCTCTCATCGTGGTCACTGAATGCTTTCTGGGACTCTGCAATTGTTTGCCTCCATGCATTCAGCTGTGCCCTATCAGTGTGGGAGGACTGCGTAAGCACTGCAAACATGTCATCCCGAGTGCTTTTTTTCCGCCTTCTAATCTGGGCCAGCTCCTGGGACAGAGTTGATAGGGGGTGCGTTGAAACATTTGCACCTGTGGGAGGAGAAAAAGGGAGAGTAGAAGTTTAAAAGATACATTTTAGAGAACAAAGGGGAGACTCTTTCTCAGTGAAACAAGCAATTCAAGGTACCTAGCACATGTTCTTTCTGTACAAGGTCTCATTCTGCCTTTTATACTGAGTGCCTGCCAGGTTGGTGTGACTGCATTATATGCGGCTGGGCAACAGCATTCAGCTTGCAGGCAGCCATGGTAAACCCTAGGGGCACGCGGGATTCTGCTTCTTCTGCATTCATTATGCTTTCGAACTGCAGCGTCCTCCTCTCCCATACCAAGCAATGCCTGGTGGGTTGGCCATTTAAAAGGAGGGCCTGCAGTCTCTCTGGGATAATACACACACACACCCTTTAGGCCAAATGCCAACAGGCCAGCGTGGATGGGTTTCCCCACACACATACCACATGGTTCAGCCAAACGCGAATAGCCCAGCGTGAATAGACACCTCTGATTGTCCCCTTAAACAAATTCCCCTATTTCAACCAGGTGCCCATGAATGATATCACTCTCGTGAGGCTAACACAGAGAGATAAAGAACAAATGTTACTTGTATGTGCCCAAAACCTGGGAGCTTTTGCTGCAGTGCTCTGTTCTGCAATGATTCCAGACTACTTGCTACTGGCCTGGCAGGGTAAAGTGTCCTATCATGGAGGATGGAATAAGGCAGCCCTCCCCAGAAATCTTCTGCAAAGGCTTTCAGAGTACCTCCAGGAGAGCTGCATGGAGATGTCCCTGGAGGATTCCCGCTCCATCCTCAGACATGTTAACAGACTTTTCCTGTAGCTGTACTGGACGCGAATGCATCCCAAGTCTTCAGGGCAAATGAATCATTAAACACACTTTCTTTTGAACCCTGTCTTGTATTTACAAAGGTACACTCACCAGAAGTGCCTTCTCCAGCATCATGGTCCTGGAGCCCGCCTTGGGAGGGACTGGAGGGTATTGGCTCCAGGGTGATGAACAGTTCCTGGCTGGCGGGGAGAACGGATTCATCACTTGCTGCCCGTGCACTGACCTCCTCCTCTTCCTCCTCCAAAAAATCATCCTACCTGCTCCATGAGAGTCCCCTCTTGCAGGTGTCCACGGACAGTGGTGGGGTAGTGGTGGCGTCCCCCCACCCCAGAATTCCATGCAGCTCATCGTAGAAGCGGCATGTTTGGGGCTGTGACCCGGAGCGCGTGTTTGCCTCTCTAGTCTTTTGGTAGGCTTGCCTGAACTCCTTGATTTTCACACGGCATTGCTGTGTGTCCCTGGAGTAGCCTGTGTCCATCATGCCCCGGGAGATTTTCACAAATATGTTTGCGTTCCTTTTTTTTTAACGGAGTTCTGCCTGAACAGATTCTTCTCCCCATACAGCAATGAGATCCAGTACCTCCTGTTCGGTCCATGCTGGAGCTCATTTGCGCATCTGGGATTGCATGGTCACCTGTGCTGGTGGACTGTGCATGGTCACTGATGAGCTTGCCACACTGGTCAAACAGAAAATGAAATTCAAAAGTTCTCAGGGCTTTTCCTGACTACCTGGCTAGTGCATCTGAGTTGAAAGTGTTGTCCAGAGCAGTCACAATGGAGCACTCTGGGATAGCTCCCAGAGGCCAATACTGTCGAATTGCGTCCACAGTACCTCAAATCCGGAACAGCAATGTTGATTTTAGCGCTACTCCCCTTGCTGAGGTCAAGTACAGAAACCGGTTTTAAGAGCCCTTAAAGTTGACAAAACCAGGTTGGTTGTGTGGATGGATTTAGTTTTAATTCAATATAACATAGCTAATTTCGATATAATCACATACTGTAGACCAGGCCCAAGTGTGGACGTGCTGTGCAGAGACAGAGAGTGTAGTGTGAACATGTATTATTGCACTCTTGGATTGTTGGCATAAAGTTTGTAGAAAGAACTCTGTAATGTAGACAAGGCCTAGGAAAACAAGGTGTGTTCTTATCTGAGGGTAAAATCCCAGTCAGGATAAGGAAGTTTGCCATTAACCGGTCAAGGTCAAGCCTGGGCGCCCCTGTGGTCTTGTATATTCTCAGGTCAGAGCAGGGCTCATTTGGAAAATAAATTAGTTTAAAACCTTTGTTTCTTTTTGACTAGACACGGTTTGGCGAGTTCAGTTCCGTCCTATGAGCTGCAGGAGTGTGTGTGTGTGATGGATTCCCCCCCGGTACCACCAGCACCCATACAGGTAGGGACATACCCAGCTGTAGTTACATGCAGATGCTGTGATCAGCCTTGCATGGGAAGGCTCCAGCCAAGGAACTTCCCAGCTACTCAGGCACGAACCCCGCTCTGGAGTGTAAACCCAAAATTATGCCATCTTGCGCTGCACAGAGAACTGTGCAGCGTAAACTCATGAAATTCTCCTCCTCCTTCAATGTGCAGAAGAATATACAACAGCTTTCTGCCCCAAGTTATGACTTCCACACACTGGTTTTAGACAAAGCAAAAACAAGTTTATTAACTACAAAATATAGATTTAAAATGATTACAAAGGATAGCAAACAGATCAAAACAGATTATCTAGCAAATAAACAAAAATACAATCGAAGATCAATATACTAAAGAGAATGGATATGAATAGCAGATTCTCACCCTAAAAAGTTGATACAAGCAGGCTGCAAATTCTTAAGGGGCCAGCTGCACTTGCTTACAGCTTAAAATCCCCAGGTCTTTCACAAACAGACTAAAAATCCCTTTAGCCTGGGTCCAGCACTTCCTGCAGTTCATTCTCTGTTCCTTAGTTTTGGTCTACACTACGACTTTAGGTCATAGAATCATAGAATATCAGGGTTGGAAGAGACCTCAGGAGGTATCTAGTCCAACCCCCTGCTCAAAGCAGGACCAACACCAACTAAATCATCCCAGCCAGGGGCTTTGTCAAGCCTGACCTTAAAAATCTCTAAGGAAGGAGATTCCACCA
The DNA here is from genome assembly GCF_009764565.3 of Dermochelys coriacea. Classification (NCBI taxonomy): domain Eukaryota; kingdom Metazoa; phylum Chordata; order Testudines; family Dermochelyidae; genus Dermochelys; species Dermochelys coriacea. Next base: position 6,261,869 of record NC_050073.1, on the reverse strand, counting down.
CCTCCCTAGGTCATGCTCCCCGCCGGCCCCCCCACCCAGCTCACCTCCGCTCCGTCTCCTCCCCTGAGCGTGCAGCCGCCACTCCACTTCTCCCCCCTCCCTGCCAGGCTTGCGTGTGCAAGCCTGGGCGGGAGGGGGTGGAGGGGAAATATGGGGGAGGAGGCGGAGGCAGGGATTTGGGGAAGGGGTTGGAATGGGGGCGGGGACGGGGCAAGAGGGCACGAGCACCCACCAGCGCCAGCTAAAGTCGGCACCTATGACTGAGAGACAAGCTTCTTCTAAGGCCTATTGTTTTCTCCTCATTCACCTGAATGGGCGGTTCCCAGCCAGCCATTTAGACGGACAGGCTTTTGCCTAGTGGGCGTTCCCAGGCATTTGTAATACAGATAGATAGTCAATATTCTTAACTTCAGATACAAAAATGATACATGCTAACAAATCGGATAATCATTCAGAAAACCCTAACCTTTCCAATCACACCTCACATGAGTTATCTTGCATAAAATACATGATGATTATGTCCTAATCATGTCATAATAGTATCACAGTGAAAAATATGAGGTGCAGTGTCACAGTGTGTGTCAGTGTTTTACCCCCAGACCCTCTGTTTGGGCGTGTGTTTTATCTCTGGACCCTGTAGGTATGCCTTAACCACAGGACCTTTTGCAGAACCACACATGGTAAAATATTAAACTGCATCATGAAAGCTTATGCTCAAATAAATTTGTTAGTCTCAAAGGTGCCACAAGTCCTCCTTTTCTTTTTGCGAATACAGACTAACATGGCTGCTACTCTGAAACCTGACACCTTCTTCAGTCACTCTGAATTTCTTTTGACCCCATGGCTTTTTATGGGTATTGTAGCATCCTCAAATATAAATTATAGCTAAAATAGCTAGAAAAAGAAGAGTGCACGTAGATTTCTTTATTAATCTTTTTACAAAAGACTATGACTGTTGGCAATTATACTGACTTGTTTTTAATTCTGGACCAGGAATCAAATTTCCTTTTTCTACATAATGTAAAATTAGTTTTATTTGACAGCTAAGTCTCACAGAAGATCATACTTGTTTTCAGCAATATTTTATACAAAACACACACACAGCCTAATGTCAGGTAACTCTAACAATGTAAAATTTGGCCAGTACACCCATGGATGAGACAAAACACAGACTTGGTTATTGACTTTTTTGCCACATTTAGCAAAATTAAAAAAAAATACAAAATTCATGAAACACTTAGGCCTGGCAGAAGCTATAAAAAGCCCTGGAAACATCTGCATTTTGCCTCTTTCCTGCTCTGATCTCTGGACTATGGACTTATAATAAAAGGAGCATTCTAACCAATGGACTCGGGACCTTCCAATCTTTTGGATGTTATCAGAGACTTAAAAAGCCAGCAATTTATTCCATCACTGCTTCAAACCTGATAGAAGAACTTTGCAATGTGTGTATTTGATTTCTTTAACCATTTTAACTCTCACTTCTTTCTTTTTTCTTATAAATAAACCTTTAGATACTAAAGGATTGGCAACAGTGATTATTGGGCACGATCTGAGCTATATGTGGCTGGTCCTCTGGGATCAGAAGAACCCTTTGGTTGATGAAATTGGTTTTAAATAACCACTCATCATTAAGTCTAGTGTCTGGGTGGTGAAACAAGGACTGGGATACCTAACGAGGCTGCAATTCTGACTTCTTGTTAGCCAGTGTAGTGAGACAGAAATTTACTTTCGTTGCTGGTGTGGCATACCTTATGGAAGAATAACCATCAGTTCTGACATGCGTCTGCCCTATTTCTCAGCAGTTTGTCCTGAATCTGGTATTCTCAGGTATGACCCACTGAAGCACAGTGACACTAGCACAGGATGATTATCCTCACATCTGCTACTGTGGGATTCTTACACCAACCGCTGCAGCCTCTGGTGCTGGAAACAGGACATTGGAGTGGACACACCTCTGCTCTGATCCCGTCTGGCAATTCCCTATGACCCAAGGGATTTGCCCAAGGTCAGAGGGAACAAGTGGCAGAGCTAGGAATAGACACCAGGAGTCCTGTAGCCCTGCCCAGCATCGTAGCCAAAACCCCAGTCTTGCTCCCTCATTCAAGGCTCCCAATGCCCTTTGGCAGGGCCTGGCCTGGCCCGTAGAATACAGCAAGGGCCCCTCTGCCCCCTGAGATGAGCTGGCTGGACCCGGCTATTTACCCCTCCTTTGATGGCCTCCTCAATGGATGCTTTGGGCATGCTCTTGCTCCAGCACTGCTCGATGATGTTGGCCAGGTTGGTGTTGAGATCAGGGTTGGGTCTGTAGGAAGTGTCACAAGGGAGACATGGCTGGGATCCCATTCCAGGCCAGGCCTGGCTCCCAGCCCCTACTACTTTAAACCATCAGCCTCCACTCCTCTCCTCTCCAAGAGCCAGGGGTAGGACCCAGGCATCTTGACTCTAACTATCCCCCTCCCAGTGCCAGGGATAGAACCGAGGAGTCCTGAGGCCCCTGGTGGCCCTCCCTGCCCTAAACCACCTGTCCCAAACCCTTCCCCTCTTCAGCCACGGTTAGCTGTTATCTTAGGCCCTCTGAACCACAGGGACTGGGCTTCCCCCCACTTATGCAAAGTAGCTGCAAGAGTGGGACAGAGACGCAGTCACGTTAGGGGAGGTGTTGTGAGACAGAGGAAAGATCCAGTGGAGAAAGGATGAGAAGGGGAGACACTACCCCACAGACCAGCATCCTCTGTTCCAGCAGCCATGGACGGTGCGGGCCTTGGGCTAATAGAGGTTAGGAGGTGCTGGGGTTAGGGGCAACAGAGTCAGTGCTACTCAAGGTGGATAAAAATCAATGATTTTTTTAAATAAAAAAAATCAGATTTTTTTAATTTAAATCAGATTTTTTTGATAAAATGCTTTTTGAGGAAAAAGTTTTAATTAAGATACATTATAGCTCAAAGATATTTCATAATGGAATAGGGATTATAAATTCTAATTCTATAGTATGAGACAATATAGTATGAGAAAATATATTTATGTAATGTTTAAGAAAAATTTTGTAAATGAGTTTTGTAAATGAGTTCCAATAGTTCATGGATTAGGGACCCAATCTTATTGGGTTCCAGAGGCTTCTGTATAGATTATTTAGGTTAATCTTTCTATTTACCCAATAATAGGTAAATTATTAGTCTAATTTACTCAGTCTAAAAGATACCATCAGAGATGCTTAGTTTTGCAGTTCTCAAACTGTGGATTTGTGTCTCTAGAAATAACATGCTTACTAACAGCAAAAATGTTTTAAATAAATAAATAAATGATATATAGAGGTGAGAAATAACAGACCTCAACCCTATTGTCCCTCTGCAAGTTTGTGTACACAGAGTCAATCCCTTACCTCTCTCTAAAAGTGCAAAGTTTCAAAAAGTTCAATGAATAGAAGATTGTTGGGGGCAGAATAGATCTGGACAAGGAGAAGAAGTCTGGAGATAAATATGAGAAGGGAGGGACAGGAAGTAGAAACAAAAGTGAAACTGTTTGAGCAGCATATTCCAGAAGACTTGAGGTCTTTTTGAGGGTAGCCTTCATTGATTTGAGCTCTACCATACCATTCTCTCGCTAGAAGGGAAAACCTATAATGGCAGCAGGCCATAAAAGGAGGCACTGCAGCGGTGAGTGCTCGCCCTGCTACAGGGGACGACAGTTCGGTTGCACAAGATTCCCTCGGGGTTTTCATAACGCACCCACAATTTGTCACTCCCATGTGGTTAAGATGTGGGAAAAATTGACACCTGATGAGCAAAAGAGAGTAATTTCTTAAGTTGATGATCTATTGGTGCATGGGGACAATAGGTTGGTAGGATCACTGAGGAGTCATTACACATCATCCAAGATACCGTATTCAAGGCTAGCAGAGCCAAGGCCCAATCGGGACAGCAAGAGGTAAAATATTTAGGGGTCATATTGGGAAAGGAAGGATGAGCCTCAGCTGCACAATGGTGGAGTTGATTAGAAAACTTCCCACCCCTACTGATGTGGCATCCTTAAGAGCCCTTTTGGAAACTCTGAACTTCTCAAGAGATTTTATTGAAATGTATGCTGACAAGAGTCACCCACTGTATTTTCTCCTAAAGAAAGGGTGGCAATAGTACATTCTGCCGCCTGCCTGTCTCCCTCCCCCACTCCCAGCGCAAGAGGGGTCCTGGCAATGGCCCCCTGGCCCAAGTTTTAGTTAGAGGCTGGAATATAGTAAAAATCATGGACAGGTCATGGTTACTAAAAATACCTGTGACTAAAACGCAGCCTTACCTATAATATCCTGAACAAACCGTATGGAATTATGATTAACTTAATTCACTAAAGTGTAACTGTATGGAATTAGGGTTAATATCTTTGGGGTACACTATACTAAAAATGCAGCTGTGTATGCATTATTGTTACTTTGCTCATACCTTCTCTAGTAGGGAGGCTAATATCCTTCCTCTGTTATCCCACCCCAGAGAGATCTGCATGTACTAGTTCAGACTGGATTCTCTAGGGACCAAATCACAAAGAAGGGTTTTGTGAATAACTAGCCTGGTTTCAAACAGGCTCAGGGCCTTCTTCCCTGATCCATCAAATGGACAGGACCCCTGACCCACACAGATCTTTGGGCCTTAGGGGAGGGCTGGAAGGACTGGGTGCTAGTTTTGAGCTGAAACTGGGAAGAGTTGGTAATCACAAGGAACACAATTGGGCAGGGGTTTGAAGGACTGCTTCTGCCAGAATCCATGGCAGGTTGGGGAATCCTGGTCTTGTTAGCATGAGCGTAGGTTTCTTATTTTTATTTTATTTATTTTGTGGGTTTTCTCTGTAGTTCTTTGTGCCTTAAGAAGAAAGCAGACTTGTTAGGAAATCCAAGAAAGAAATCCAAGAAGAAAGCCAAGGAAAGTGTGGGCCCCTTACTGAATGAGGGAGGCAAGCTAGTGACAGAGGATGTGGAAAAAGCTAATGTACTCAATGCTTTTTTTGCCTCTGTTTTCACTAACAAGGTCAGCTCCCAGACTGCTGTGCTGGGCAACACAAAATGGGGAAGAGATGGCCAGCCCTCTGTAGAGATAGAGGTGGTTAGGGACTATTTAGAAAAGCTGGACGTGCACAAGTCCATGGGGCCGGACGAATTGCATCCGAGAGTGCTGAAGGAATTGGCGGCTGTGATTGCAGAGCCCTTGGCCATTATCTTTGAAAACTCGTGGCGAACGGGGGAAGTCCCGGATGACTGGAAAAAGGCTAATGTAGTGCCCATCTTTAAAAAAGGGAAGAAGGAGGATCCTGGGAACTACAGGCCGGTCAGCCTCACCTCAGTCCCTGGAAAAATCATGGAGCAGGTCCTCAAAGAATCAATCCTGAAGCACTTAGAGGAGAGGAAAGTGATCAGGAACAGTCAGCATGGATTCACCAAGGGAAGGTCATGCCTGACTAATCTAATCGCCTTTTATGATGAGATTACTGGTTCTGTGGATGAAGGGAAAGCAGTGGATGTATTGTTTCTTGACTTTAGCAAAGCTTTTGACACGGTCTCCCACAGCATTCTTGTCAGCAAGTTAAGGAAGTATGGGCTGGATGAATGCACTATAAGGTGGGTAGAAAGCTGGCTAGATTGTCGGGCTCAACGGGTAGTGATCAATGGCTCCATGTCTAGTTGGCAGCCGGTGTCAAGTGGAGTGCCCCAGGGGTCGGTCCTGGGGCCCGTTTTGTTCAATATCTTCATAAATGATCTGGAGGATGGTGTGGATTGCACTCTCAGCAAATTTGCGGATGATACTAAACTGGGAGGAGTGGTAGATACGCTGGAGGGGAGGGATAGGATACAGAAGGACCTAGACAAATTGGAGGATTGGGCCAAAAGAAATCTAATGAGGTTCAATAAGGATAAATGCAGGGTCCTGCACTTAGGATGGAAGAATCCAATGCACCGCTACAGACTAGGGACCGAATGGCTCGGCAGCAGTTCTGCGGAAAAGGACCTAGGGGTGACAGTGGACGAGAAGCTGGATATGAGTCAGCAGTGTGCCCTTGTTGCCAAGAAGGCCAATGGCATTTTGGGTTGTATAAGTAGGGGCATAGCGAGCAGATCGAGGGACGTGATCGTTCCCCTCTATTCGACACTGGTAAGGCCTCATCTGGAGTACTGTGTCCAGTTTTGGGGCCCACACTACAGGAAGGATGTGGATAAATTGGAAAGAGTACAACGAAGGGCAACAAAAATGATTAGGGGTCTAGAGCACATGACTTATGAGGAGAGGCTGAGGGAGCTGGGATTGTTCAGTCTGCAGAAGAGAAGAATGAGGGGGGATTTGATAGCTGCTTTCAACTACCTGAAAGGGGGTTTCAAAGAGGATGGCTCTAGACTGTTCTCAATGGTAGCAGATGACAGAACGAGGAGTAATGGTCTCAAGTTGCAATGGGGGAGGTTTAGATTGGATATTAGGAAAAACTTTTTCACTAAGAGGGTGGTGAAACACTGGAATGCGTTACCTAGGGAGGTGGTAGAATCTCCTTCCTTAGAGGTTTTTAAGGTCAGGCTTGACAAAGCCCTGGCTGGGATGATTAACTGGGACTTGGTCCTGCTTTGAGCAGGGGGTTGGACTAGATGACCTTCTGGGGTCCCTTCCAACCCTGATATTCTATGATTCTATGAAATGCTGGGTGGTACTTTATACCTGTTGCACTGCATCTATTAACAATTTCTGAAAAGAAAGTCCTTGGGCAGCCTGTCTGTGCTGGGATAACACAGGGAAGGGAGAACGATGCAACCTGGAAATACCCCTATCAGAAGGGAGAGGGGCAAGTGTCTTCAGCCAAGAGAGGGAACAACTGGGGAGCTGGAAGCCTGACAGCGGGTGCCCTGGTTGGGCCACTGAGGGCTAATACAAGTGCAGTCGCTCTGAACTGAATTCCAGAGCCCAGCCTGGCCCCTGGCAGCCTCTCCCTGGGTAAGCTCAGGGGTATGCAAGCAGGTAAGTGGTTCCTCCTCCCTCCCATCTGCCACCTGCTCTAGTCCTCCTGCCCTCTCCGTTCCTTGTGTCCTACCCCAGCCTACCTGCCCCGACTCCATGGCTCCTGCCACCTATATCCTAACACCACTGCCCTAGCCTTCCTGTCCACATCTCCCCGGCCTCCCCGTATTCTAGCGCATCTGCATCCTGCCCCTTCCAATGTGCCCCCAGGTCCAGCCCTCTACTGTGGCAATCTGCCCCACAGTGGTCTGCTCTCATCTGTCCCCAGGTCCTGACCCCCATCCCATGGGCCCCCTTCTCTAGCATTCTACCCGATCTGCCCCCATGTTCTATTCCCACCCACCATCTGCTCGTTCCCTACCCTTTTTCTAGCCCCCTCCCCTCTGCCCACTGGGTCCTAGTCCCCCCATCCCATTTCTCACTAGGGCTGACAACCCTTGGGCCTAGAGTTTCCAGGAATTAAAAATGAATCTTTAATTAAAGATTGTCAGAAAAAGAAATCTACTGGCAACCCCTTTTCTCTCCCAGTGTGTTTCAAATCGCACCGCATCAGTCCTATGTTTCCTTGCCTTAGGGTGACCAGCTATCCCAATTTTACAGGGACAGTCCTGATTTTTGGGTCCTTTTCTTATATAGGCCCCTATTACCTCCCACCCCCTGTCCTGATTTTTCACATTTGCTCTCTGGTCACCCTAGCTGGCCCCGATCCCCACCCTCTGTCCATCCCCCTGTATTACAGCCCCCCGTTATGCCACCCATGCATTTCATGCCCCTGCTTCCCCAGCCTCGAGTCGGGGACCTTCCCTCTCTGGCTTGTCGCAGCTCCATCTGCACCCCAGGGGGGCCTTCAGCCTGACACCCAGAGGGGTTCGCTCAGGATGGGGGGGCAGAGGGAGCCCCAGAGACACGAGTTCCTGCACGTGCTGCTCCTGGGGACAGAGCCCCACCGCGGGGCTCCGGGATCCTCGGGGTGAAGTGGGAATCCGGGGGGGGGGCTGGGCCAGTAGGTCCCTGCGCTGGGGCCTTCCCCGGCTACTGGAGCTGGTGAGGCGGGCGGGGAGGGCAGCAGGACTGGGGCGGGGCGGGGCGGGGCGGGGCCTTCCCGGACACCTGGGTCCCAGCCTGCCTCGTGCGCGGGGAGGCGGCCCCGGGGCGGGAGGCAGCAGCCGCGGGGCGGGAAGTCGCTGCCCGGGCGGAGGAAGCGGCCGGGGCCGAGCCCGGCGATGGCGGCCGCGGGGCCGGCGCGGGTAGGACGCGGGGCGGGGACTCCCCGGCCGGGCACGGGCTGGTCCCGGCGGGGGGCCGAGGGGGGCCGGGGCCCGCGTCCCTCCCGCGCTAGTGACCCCGGGGCTGGGGGCTGCAGCAGCCGGAGCGCGGGGGCCGGGGAGCGGCTCTGGGGGCCCCTGGCCGGGCGGACACGCGGAGCCGGGCGCGGCCCCTTCCCCCGAGCGAGGCCCCGGCCGGGCCGAGGAGCCCCGAGGCGCCCGGGGCGGGGGCGGGGGCGGGGCTGAGCAGCAGGCGGGGGCGGGGCCTCCGGCCGGGGGGCGGGGCCTGTTCCCTGCCCCGGGACTCGGGCCCTTCCCAGCGCCCCGCCCCAGAGCCCCGTGGGGAGCCGAGGGCGACTCCTGTCCCCGGCCAGCAGGGCCCGAGTCCCGGGGGGGCTGTGCGGGGGGGTCTCCCTGGCTCACAGCTGCTGGGCTGGGGCTTCCTGGGAGTCGCTCCCCTAGAAACCGCGTCCCCTGCTGAGCCCCCGGGCTGGGGCTGGGGCTGGGGCTGGGGCGGAAGGGGCTGAGTGTGTAACGCTTGTGCCAGCAGCTCCGGGTGGCGTTTGAGGACGTGGCTCTGTATTTCACCCGGGAGGAGTGGGAGCTCTTATCCCGGCCAGAGAAGCAGCTGTACCGGGACCAGATGCTGAGGAATTACCGGGCCCTTGTTTCCCTGGGTAAGGACCAATTTCCCTGCATTTATTCACACCTGTAAAACATCTGGGCTCCCTCGAGCCTTTGGCTGCCATGTGGCACCCTTCACTGAGTGATGGCAAATGCCGGCCCCTTTCAGGTCAGCTCGCTGTTGGAGGAGAACTTAGGGCTACAGAGCCTGGGGCTAATCTTAGGGTAACTGGTTTATTTGCATTACCTGCCTCAGTCGTGGCACATCCCTGATGGTAGCAAACAGCCCATGAGCAACAATCTCTTCCAGGAATCCCAGCCGGAGGCTGAGGGTAGCAACTCTGCCTCAGGGGCTGACTCTAGTCAGACAAATAAGGCAGGGGAAAAACACTGCTGCTGCAACAGCTCCCCACCTCCCCCAAAAGAATGAACATAGTAAATTTAACAACTGTGCAGTTGAACAATGCAAAAGAACTGGAATGTCTGTGTAAGAGTGACACCGGGTGACACCTGCCATGACACGTTGTGGCCAATTTGCCTTCATGACATGCCCGAAAGGTTTCAACAGCTATAAGGTGGCAAAGGAGAAAAGTTGCCTTATTCCAAAGTGTGGGTTAAAAGAAAATCCATGTCACACAGTTGTCCTACGGAACGTAGTGCCACAAGATGGCATAGAGGCCAAGGTGTTAGCAGAATGGGATATTTCTGTGGAACATCTGGAGCAGGGGTGGGCAAACTACGGCTGGCCACATCCTGCCCAGCCCCTGAGCTCCCGGACAAGGAGCTAGTCCCTGGCCCCTCTCCTGCCTTCTCCCTCTCCCCCAGAGCCACACTGCATGTGGGCAGCGCTCTTGGGGGCAGGGCTGTGCGCTCCTGTGGGGCAGCATGTCTGGCTCTGCGTGGTCGCCCGGCATGCTGCTTTGAACAGCATGGTAAGGGGGTCGGGGTCAGGGGGTTGGATAAGGGGCAGGGAGTGGTTGGACGGGGCAGAGGTTCTGGGGGAGTGGTCAGGGGACGGAGAACGGGTGTGTGTGGATAGGGTGTGGGAGTCCTGGGGGTTTGTCAGGGAGCTGGGGTGTGGATAGGGTTCGGGACAGTCAGGGAGCAGGAGGGGTTGGGGTCCTGGGGGGTGTGCTTAGGGATGGGGGGGGTCTCTGGAGGGGGCAGTCGGGGACAAGGCGCAGGGGGGTTTGTATGGGTCGGGGATTGGGAGGGGGCAGTTAGGAGGTGGGAAGTGGGAGGGGACAGATAAGGGGGGGGCCAGGCTGTTTGGGGAGGCACAGCCTTCCCTACCCGGTCCTCCAAACAATTTTACAGCCCCGACGTGGCCCTCGGGCCAAAAAGTTTGCCCACCTCTGATCTAGAGTTATCCCAGCAAGGCTTTAAACTTGGCTCCCACTGCAAAGTGAGAATGGTTGTAGATGTTGCCAATTCAGAGTACAAGTGAGAGACAGGAAGAAATCTCCTCTAAGAAAGGTTTATTTCAGGGGTTCCCTACTCCCTCTCTCCCCAATTCGCCGCTTCCCCGTTCCTCTGCTTATCTCCAGGTGCTTAGAGCTTTCCAGGAGGAAGGGGGAGGAGGTGGGGTAGATGCGCCGATTTGGGGAAGGGGTTGGAATGGGGAGCAGGGGCAGCGGGGAGGGGTCAGTAATGCGGCCCTCGGGCCAATGTACTAGAACTCATGTGGCTGTCCTGGTGATTGGAGTTTGAGATCCCTGATTTATTTAATTATTCTCCTGTTTGGAATCTCTTGCGCTTTTCTCTGAAGCAGCGACCGAGATTGGAGCCTCATCATGCCAGGTGCTGCGCAGATGCACCCTGACCAAGATGTGGGCCCTGTTTTGCTGGGCTGCACCAACACATGAATGAGTCCCTGCCCCCAAAACTTTAGTAATAAAACTTTCCCCCAAAACAGGCTCTTCAGGTTCCAAACCAGACTTGATCCACCGGATCGAACTAGGGGAGGCAGAGCTCTGGATCTGGGATGCCGAGGGCTCCAGAGTAAACTCTGGGCCTGAGAGCCCCTCCTCAGGTGAGTCATAATAATCCAGTCCCTTCTGATTTACACACCTACTAGCGGAGTGCTCCTTGATGTAGAAGGCAAAGGCAGAGCGAGATTCACTGGCTGGGAGCTGAAGAGAGACAAACTGAAGCTGGGAATTAGGGGCTAGTGTTTAGACCAGTCAAAACACTAAAATAACACACTTAGGAAGAATAAAATTGCAGAAAATATATATGCATTATAGAAAGGACCAAGAAGTAACAACAATATTACAAGTATGTGTTCGGAGGTGAGTGTGAAAGAGCCAGAGACTCTGTGTGTGTGTGTGTGTGTGTGTGTGTGTGTGTGTGTGTGTGTGTGTGTGTGTGTAAAACACACAGAATCAGTCTGTGCTGGCAAAGTTTCTGAGAGACGCTGGGTGCTGTCTCTAAGACATTTACTGAAAGCTCTCCTGAGCCCTGTCTCTCCTGCCCTTGCTCTGAGGAAATGGGGTACATGGACTGGTGTGGGGGAGGAGGGGAGAGAAAGATAGAGACTATGTGAGCTGGCTGCTGGGGGGCAAACAAGCACCTGGGTAAAAAGACAAGCCTGTCAGGTCATAGAACACAACACCTGCTAGGCTTCCCACACCTCAGAAAATCATACCAAGGTAAGGGGCGCCCTAGAGATTTTTCAAATGGCTTTTCATGCCTCTGCCCCCTGCAAGAACATCCCAGAGTCACTGGCCCTTGGCAGAGAAGGTGCTGTTCTCCCCAGGTTCCCACCCCCACCCCCTCTCTGCCACTTCATTTTGCATGTGACCTCTCAGACTGGAGAAACCTGTCCCCAACGAGCAAGGAGAAAGCTTGGAATGACGCAGGACAGGGTCAGTCACATACAACTAGTGTAAGGTGACGCCACGCAGAGGATGCCATTGTGTAGAGCAGGTCTCTAGCACTTGTAGCGCTTCGCTGTAATGCTCTAAAACTGCCCCGTTTGCCAGGCAGCTGCTGTGGGGGGAGTGGACACATTTCAGGGCCAGATTAAATCATCCTGCAGGCCATGACTTGGAGTACCCTGGTGTATGGGCTGGTTGTGAGAGATAGGGTGGTGGTATGGATCTTTGTCCCATCCCCTCTCCTCCTGCTCTTTGTGGCATGAAACCTTTGTTACTTACATTGCTTCAGTGTCAATGCTTAGCACAACCCTCAGCCCTAATGTGTCTGTGACTGTCTGTAGACCAAAGGCTGGGTGGCAGCCATTCGCCTCTTCCACTCAGCAGTGCCAGGGAGTGCGTTGTGACGCAATACAGACATGTTTTACAGACAGGTTACATCACGCAAACCCTGAGTGACTAGTCATCCCCTCAAATCCTTCACACACAGACACCCCCAAAATCCTCACCTTCTTGAGGATTTTAGTTTCGCACAAAGACTGAAACCTCAGGCCGAGAGTAAATGATTTCTTCAAAGGAATTCCTAGAAAAGGACTCTCACCCCCACAGGAATAAGCTACATTGTTCTAAACAGCTTTAAACTGGTCTCACTGCATCCACATGAAGGGATTGTAGCCCCCCAACTAAACTAGTTTCAAACCAATATAATTATAACAGCAAAAAAACTGGGGAACAGGACTCATGCTATAAAACAGGAGAAAGTGAAGAACCAATGCCGTGTAAATAAACTCCTCTGATTGCAATAAACACAAAATCAGTTTGGAAATAAAACCAGGGCCCTGTTGTGCCTGGCGCTGCCTGTATCCTGGGCATGCAACAATTCAAGCTAAAAACGAGATCCAAGACATGCATAGCCCCTGTGGGAGCAGGTGCTAGGTGCTGCACAACCAGCATAGGGTAGAACCACCCTGAGTCAGGCTGCAGATTTATCACAGCATTTTTTATCAGAAATTACAGGGCAGTTATAGTAAATTTAGTAAAATCACAGGTCCATAAATTTACTGTGACTGCTCCAGGATTTTTAATAAAACCTGCTGTCAAGGCTCATTCCCTGCTCTGGCACTTTGAGTGCAGAAGGTGGGTGTTGGAAGAAGAACAGGCTGACCCAGAGGCGGATTTGAGTAGATGGGCTTCTTTATTGCGGTACTTGTTCCCCTGGACCCAATTGTCCAGTAAGCACTGGATTAGTTACATCATACTCTTTTTTTTTTTATTTACATAGGTATGTAAATTCCTACATTTATTACAACACCCCCAAAACCCTTATGGAGTAATATGAACACCCACACAATGAATATTGATAACCCTATACTGAATGACAGGTTTCAGAGTAGCAGCCGTGTTAGTCTGTATCCGCATAAAAGAAAAGGAGTACTTGTGGCACCTTAGAGACTAACAAATTTATTTGAGCATAAGCTTAAGTGAGCTACAGCTCACTTCATCAGATGCATTCAGTGGTGAAGTGAGCTGTAGCTCACGAAAGCTTATGCTCAAATAAATTTGTTAGTCTCTAAGGTGCCCCAAGTACTCCTTTTCTTTTTGCCTATACTGAATATAATTATTCCTGCCCCTGATTACTATTTACCTCATTAGCATACTTGCCTGCAAGTCTTACTTTGAAGATGCACTTTTTTGCTATAATTGCAGTAATGAACTCCTTGGATCAGCAGTTTGCAGGGTACGGAGAAAGTGGCCATGACCCAGGGTTTGCTTATGTAGCTGGGAAAGGAAGGGAGGAGGAGATAACGCTTCTTTACCCAAAAGGTATTCTTTAGATCCCCACAATTATTATGCAGCTGCAACACTTATTCATTCTTAACAAGGAGAAGGGAGGGGAAAGGGGTAACATTTTATCTGTTAGGCGAAGGAATAGTGCGTGCCTGTGTCTACTCCCTGATACCATGCCAGCACACCAGCGGTTTTTCATGTCTTTACTTAACCCTTATATATCCCAACAGTGGGGGCCCGCAAGGACTTTAAAACTTAATACTGGCCACTCCAGGCTTGTACTAAACTCCTAAGGTTAGAGATCCCCCTGGTCTTGGGTTGATAAATGCTGCCACCACCCAAGTGCAGAACCCATTTGAGAGCCCAGGAAGGCACACTTGGGAATTCCTTCCTGTGGGGTACCCCCAGACTCTTTCACCCCTCCTCTGGGGAAGAGCTGAGAAAAGGAAAAGAAAAAGAAAGCAGCTGTTGCCACCAGCTAATTGAAAAACATGTGCACGGACCTCTTAAGACAGAGAAATCCAATCCTCTTCTTAAAAAAAAGGTAACGTTGTTGAAAAAAAAAAAAGCAAGAAAACACATCTGGAAAATTAGACTGCTGATAGATAGATAGATAGATAGATATAGCTATGTTACAAAAATGCAACTGCAAGAATTAAACACCAGGAATAGCTTTCTTGGGGTCCAGCTTAAAGGTTACAAAAACAAAACAAAAGCACCTGTGTTAGGACAGATGAATCCACAAGCCCAAAATAAAGAGAGAAACCTGATCACGTCTGTCTGAACCAGGGGTGGGCAAACTATGGCCCGCAGGACCCTCCTGCCTGGTCCCTGAGCTCCCAGCCAGGGAAGCTCCCCCCGGCCCCTTCCCTGCTGTTCTCCCTCCCCTGCAGCCTCAGTGTGCCACGCTGCTGGCGCAATGCTCTGGGCAGGGGGGCTGCAGAGCTGCGGCCTGACCCGGTGCACTCTGCTTCGTGATGCATGGCTGCCTGTCCTGGTGCAGCCGCACCACCGGCCACCCGTGCTCCAGGCAGCACAGTAAGGGAGCAGGGGAGTCAGAGGTTTGGATAGAGGGCAGGGGAGTCTGGGAGGTAGTCAGGGGGCAGGGGTGTGGATAGGGGTTGGGGCAGTCAGAGGGCGGGGAACGGAGGGTTGAATGGGGGCAGGGATCCCGGGGGGGGGCAGTCAGGAATGAGAGGAGGGGTTGGATGGGGTGGCAGGGGGAAGTCAGGGTTGGGGGTTCTGGGGGTGGTCAGGGGACAGGGAGAAGGGGTGGTTGGATGGAGCAGGTGTCCTGGGGCGGGAGGGGGCTGTTAGGAAGGAGAGGAGTTGGATGGGGTGGCGGGAGGTCCAGGGGTGGTCAGAGAGCAGAGGGGGTGGATGGGGCTGGGGTCCTGGAGGGGCTGTCAGGAAGGAGAGGGGGGTTTGGATGGGGTTTCTGAAATTGTACGGAGGGCCGGTGAGGGAGGGCAGTGCCACGCCTGGCTGTTTGAGGAGGCACAGCCTCCCCAACCGGCCCTCCGTACAATTTCAGAAACCCAATTCGGCCCTCAGGCCAAAAAGTTTGCCCACCCTTGGTCTAAACATTCCTGTTCTACCTACATAAATGTAGTTTCAAATGCGGGGAGGAGTGGGAACGCAGTGTGCTCAGAGGAGGAGGCGGAGCCAGGGCGGGGATTTGGGGAAGGGGTTGGAATAGGTGTAGGGAGAGGGTGGAGTTAGGGCAGGGAATGGTGAATCTTGCCCATATGCTCAGGGTTCAGCTGATCGTCATATTTGGGGTCGGGAAGGAATTTTCCTCCAGGGCAGATTGGAAGAGGCCCTGGAGGTTTTTTGCCTTCCTCTGTAGCATGGGGCACGGGTCACTTGCTGGAGGATTCTTTGCTCCTTGAAGTCTTTAAACCACGATTTGAGGACTTCAGTAGCTCAGACATAGGTGAGAGGTTTTTCGCAGGAGTGGGTGGGTGAGATTCTGTGGCCTGCATTGTGCAGGAGGTCAGACTAGATGATCAGAATGGTCCCTTCTGACCTTAGTATCTATGAATCTATGAAAGGGGTTGGGATGGGGCAGGGGTGGAGTCAGAGCAGGGCCAGCAGGTAAAGCACCCACCCATGCCAGCAGAAATTGGTGCCTATGGGCCCCAAGCTTCTTACAGCATAGCTGGTGCCCTCTCTCTCCAGCCGAGAGAACAACAGAGAGACAAAGGGGAATTTTTGTCTCAATTTTAAAAAGTTCTAGCCTTCCCATTGGCTCTTTTGGCCAGGTCCACACTCGCTTCCTCTTACCTAAGCATAGCAGTGAGACTCCTTAAGCCTTTATAAGTAAAGCAAAGAGAACAGCTACTAAGGATTTTTAGAGCTAACTGCCTGGCTGGGTGTACTACTCCCCCTCCCCCCCAATTTACAACACCTGCCCTCCTCCTTGCCCTGACTAGGGGGAACTTGCTGCTCAGAGAAGCACCCTTCTCTCAACACTGCAACCCTAACTCCAGCCTGGTGCAGAGGGGTTGGTGTGGGGTAGAGAACATATGGGTGGCAAGGCCAGTCACTGAAATTTGACGTGCCTCCCCGACTATCGTGACTGGGGGCAGGGGCAAATCTGAGTGGCAGTGTAAGCTTGCAGGCCAGGTCTCAATGCCCACAGCGAGGTGTTGGGTGCAGCCCTGTGGGACAGGAGAGCCATTGCAGGGTGAGGCACACATCCCAAAAACAGTCAGAAATGGGGAAATTGTTCCATCCGTAATATTTTTCTGTCCTTGACATATCTGCAGCCCTAACCATGAGCTAACACCGGGATTCCCTCTGCTCTCTCCAGCAGGGCTCAGGATCCTGGGAGGAATGAGGACACAGTCTGAATGTGGAGAGAGCACGGCAGGAATGCAGAATCCCACGGCCCACAAAGGGATCCATGCACAGGACACAGTCCATCCCCTGGGTAGACTCAGCCAGAGACCGGACCTGGCTACACATCAGAGACTCCCCATGGGCCGGTGTCCCCATCACTGCATCGACTGCGGCAAGAGGTTCAGCAACCCCTCTGCACTGACCCAGCACCGGTGCATGCCCACCGGGGAGCAGCCGTATTGCTGTGCTGATTGCGGCAGAAGATTCAGATGGTCCTCAAAGTTGAGAACACACCAGCGCACACATACTGGGGAGCGGCCGTACCACTGCAATGACTGCAGCAAGAGCTTTGCAAATACCTCAGCCCTGAGAACACACCAGCGCACACACACTGGGGAGCGGCCACACCACTGTGCTGATTGCGGAAAGGGCTTTGCACAGTTTGCCCACCTGAAAAGACACCAGCGCACTCACACTGGGGAACTGCCATACAATTGTACCGACTGCGGCAAGAGCTTTGCCCAGAGCTCAAATCTGAGACTACACCAGCGCACACACACGGGGGAGCGGCCGTACCACTGCACTGACTGTGGAAAGAGCTTTGCAGCGAGCTCGAAGCTGAGAATACACCAGCGCACACACACCGGGGAACGGCCGTACTGCTGCACCGACTGTGACAAGAGCTTTGCAACGAGCTCGAAGCTGAGAATACACCAGCGCACGCACACCGGGAAGCAGCCGTACCACTGCACTGACTGTGGAAAGAGCTTTGCAGCGAGCTTGAAGCTGAGAATACACCAGCGCATGCACACTGGGGAGTGGCCGTATCGCTGTACCAACTGCAGAAAGGCCTTTGCAAAGAGATCAACCCTGAGAACACACCAGCGCGCACACACTGGGGAGCGGCCGCACTGCTGTGCTGACTGCGGAAAGGACTTTGCAGAGTTGGCACACCTGAAAAGACACCAGCTCACACACACTGGGGAACTTCCATACAGCTGTACCGACTGCGGCAAGAGTTTTGCAGTGAGCTCAAGCCTGAAAATACACCAGCGCGCACACGCAGGGGAGTGGCCATATCGCTGTGCTGACTGCAGCAAGGGCTTTTCACGGATCACATGCCTAAGAACGCACCAGCGCACACATACCAGGAAGTGGCTGCACTGCTGCACCGACTGTGGTAAGAGTTTTTCACAGAGCTCAACCCTAATAAAACACCAGCGCACGCACACCAGGGAGTGTCCGCACCACTTTGCAGAGAGCTGAAAGCTGAGAAGACACCAGTGCACGCACACCGGGGAGCGGCCGTATCGCTGTTCTGACTGCGGCAAGGGTTTTGCACAGAGCTCAACCCTGAAAACACACCAGCGCACGCACACAGGAGAGCGGCCATACCACTGTGATGATTGCAAGAAAAGCTTTAGCAATGCCAGTGCGCTGACTAAACATCTTCGCGCGCACACACCGGGGAGCAGCTGTACCGCTGTGCTTACTGGAATAAGAAGTTCAGTAGTGGCAACAAGCTAATACCTGGGAATATACCAGCGCATTCACAGCGGGGAGTGGCTGTACAGGTGTGCTCACTGTGGCAAATGTTTTGCTCACTTGGACAACCTCACCTGGCACCAGTTGACTCACTAACACCACTGTGTTACCACCAAGTCCCGAGGGGCTGCTGGCGGGCCTGGCACAGTGCCAGCAGAATTAGACCAGGGAGTGGTCCTGTCCCCATGATACCCAGCAGAGACTGACTTAACTGAGCAGTGTGGGGAAGAGCAGCTAGGTGGGGCAATGTTAGAATAGATGGTCGCAGCCTTTCCCAGGAGCCCTGTGTGTCCCATTCTGTCCATCTCCCCCATACTCCTTGCCTCCAAACCTGACCCCATGGGCAGAGCACTGTGATTCATCCTCTGACCCCCTCCCTCTCTGTGGCTGGCTGCTCCAGCCGTAAGCCAGCTGCCCTCTCTTCTGGTGCCACAGCAGTCCCCTGGGGGGAAAGGCGTAATTGCAGTGCTTCTCCATCAAAATCAATTATTCTGGGGTGAAAAATAACTTGTGGGGCACATGAAGTTTGTACTTGTGCAGGTGGCGCAGAATTCCTCCGTGAGTATCGCATATGAAGTGAGATCACTGATGTAATCGCTGACGTGTAGGGAAAAATCAAGCCTTGGCACAGAGGTGCGTAGAGCTGTTCGTGTTCTTTTCTCAACTGTTCTCTGCTGTTAGCCACGCCCACAGACTGCGCAAATGAGTCAAATCACTGTATATGTCTCTGGGATGAACTACTCTCCAAGGAGCCACCCAGGAGTGGAAAGAGACTTTCCATAGAGATTGTTCGAACTTCGAGATGGAAATTTCTGCTAGGGATGTAAATACAAGTTAAAAAGTTAACTTTTTAAATCGGCGGTATCCAATAGAAATTCGATGCTAGCCGCACTTGTGGTTTGAAATTCGATGCTAGCCACATGTGTGGTTTGAAATCGATGCTAGCCACACTTTTGGTTTTGAATGTTTCTTATTCACCACATTATAAAAAAGGATTTAAAACCATATTACAAACGACATTTCAAATCATTAACAGGTACTACTAACACAAAATTACTGTATCCTAGCCACGTTAAGCTGTATATCGAAGCCTGCAACCTGTCTTCCAGTGCTGCTGTCTTCAATACACCAACACATTGCTCATGCAGAGCCTATTGAATTGTGGCTAATTTGCCACATGTGGCTTGTGGCAAACGTATTGGACACCGCTGGTTTAAACAATGAAAATATGGCATTTATGGGCCTGCTCTGGCTGGCTGGTGCTGTTCCGGCTGGGCCCGCTCCAGCTGGCGTGGGGGTTAACAGTTAAGGCGGCTAACTGGTAAGACTATGCTTACCGGTTAACCACTTTCCTTTTAATTTCCCTAATTTCTGCACACAGCTCAGCTGATGGAAGGAGCATGGAGTCATGCAAAGCTGGCCAAAAGAGCACAGGGCAGGGAGCCCATGGAAAGTAGCTTGTGGAGGTAGGTTACTGACTGGAGCTGAGGTTCACTCCATGACTCCACAGGTCTGACTCCAACTGGGACGGCACAAAGTGTTTTACATGGGGATACTGGAGTTTTCCAAAGTGTCAAGAGGCCTCTGGGATGGAATACACCCCTGTATTCAAACCCTACACACTGCTATAATAATCTTTGTACAAATTATGCCTTACATGATAGGTATCATTTGAAAATTTATAACTTACTGGCCAGTATTATCATAGTGAAATGTATGCAGCAACTTTGTATTAAAAAATTATGAACATAAGCTGAAATTGCAACTGAAGTGTGTTGACCAGACACGTCTCGGGAGTGGGTAAAACTGTTTCTCAAAAACAAAGGAGAAGTTAACGCCTCTAGCCGAGCATGAAACCTCTTTCCCACCGTGTTCATGTCTCCCAGCTTAGCTGAGAACTTTATTTAGGGGTCGCTTTGAGAAAAGTCTGCATTGCAAAGGGTGATTGAACTATAAAAGAGAGGAGCAAAAACACCTCGTTATTTCTCCCTGTTCATCTCTCGTTATCACCTAAAAGGACAAAAATAAAAAAAAAAAGCAACCCTTGGACCTCACAAACTGATCCTGAACTGGAAACTTGATCAGCAATGCTACTGGAAACCTGTGGTAAGGGACTTCACTTTGCACCACGTCTAGTTTGTTCAGTTTAGTACTAGAAAGTGTTTTTATTTTTATTTTTCTTGAAACCATTTCTGACTTTGATGCCTCATCACTTGTACTCACTTGCAATCTACCTTTGTGATTAAATAAATTTGTTTTCTTCTTTAATTGAAATGAAGTGAACTGTGTGGGCAACTCCATTTGGGGTGGGGAAAAATGTCTGTATAATGATCCCCTTAGAGGGGCAATAGACCCATTCTATCAGGACTGTCCAGGAAAAGGCTGGACAGTTCAGGACGCACATTTTTTGGGGAAATCTGGGACTGGGTGTGTATTGGGATCACCCTGTAGTGATAACCAAGGCTGTTAAAGCCAGAGTGTGAATGGAGCGTGGCTGGCAGGCAGCAGCTACACACAGACACTTGGGGTAAGGCTGGAATGCTGGAGGCTGTTTGTGAGTGGGCCAGGTTGGGAGCTACAGCAGCAAAGCGTTACAGGGCACCCCAGGGTACAGGGCAGGCGATGACATGCCTCCCCACCTCTCCTCACTAGTTTGGATTACACCCTAGATTGTGATTGTCTCATTGGACAGTGAGAATGGACACAACTGATATCCTGGTTGGATGTTCCAAGATTCTGCCATGAGTATGGGTCATTTCTTGATTGGCCCAGGCCAGCTGTGCCCAGCAGCGTGACCAAGCTGCACCATCCAACAGAAATGGTATAAAATGTCCCATATTGTTCGGCACGTCGCTTCCTCAAGTCAAAATGTCTGCATGAAGGAGACGTGAGTGGGACCAGCATCGCCTGGCTGTAGAGAACACCGCCTGCTGGGTAACAATTTTAGTCTGGCTGCTGACAAGCACCCTACCAACTCCCTGTTTTAAAGTCTGGTCTTGGGCAACCGCTGAGAAATCCACCCAGAGAACAGGCGTATGGATGTCACAGCACCTTGAGTGAATCACCAGAATGAACTCCCTCTCCGTCTCTAGAACCAGTCACTGCAATGGTGAAGCTGAGCTAGAGGAGTCACCTCTATGCCAGCTCCAACAGATATGTAAAAAAAAAAAAAAAAAGTCATTTTGCTATATATTGGTTAATAAACCATATTTATACACTGGTTAACGAATTGACAGCAAGGTTGTGTTAATCGAACTGCTTCATATCTGAGTTAACACCCTCTGGGCGACTAAAATGTCTGATGCGCAGAGGCGACTGGTAACAGCTGGTGGGGGGCGGGGCAAAATGTAAAGGCTCTGGTGCTCCACTGCAGGTTCAGGGCAGGTACTCAAGCGACAAAGGAGTTTTGATTTCTTCATTTGATGTCATTCTGTCGGGTTGCCCCCCCGTCCGGGAGGCCCCCTGATATACTGGGGTACCACTGAGCCCACCTGTTCCATCAGCCTGGGCTCCCTTACCCTGTCCTGCTGAGCCAGGCCCTCAAGCCTCCTTCAGCATACACAGGTAGGGCCACACCCAGTTGAAGAAAGACACCGATACTGAAATCAGCGCTGCATGGGAAGGCTTCAACTAAGGAATTGCTCAGCACTCAAGAGCACAACCCCTCTGGAGTGTAAACGCAAAATTACATTGTCTTGCACTGCATAGAGAACTAGACGGCATAAGCTGATGAAATTTGCCCTCTTCCTCAGTGTGGAGGAAGATATGCACAGCTTTTGCCCATCAGTTATAAATTTCAGAAACTGGTTTTAGCGAAAACAAAACCAAATTTATTAACTACAAAAGATCGATTTTAGTGATTATAAGAGAGAGCAAACAGATCAAAACAGATTACCTATCAACTAAAACAAACATGCAAGATAAACTCAATATGCTAAAGAAATTAGTTATCAGCATCAATTTCTCACAGCATCTTCGGCAGGGATTCAGTGAAAAACAAACACTGATTATGTCGCTCCCCGCCTTAAATAGGTTTCACATCTGGCCGAAATCCCTTGATTTTCAGTGTGGTTCCATCCCCAGACAGTGGAAAAGTACTAATTTTATCATGGAGTTCAGTATCGGGTGACGTGATCACATGATCCTGCAGCCACAACTCAAAGTCTGTTTGCTGGGTCCACAGGAAGGCTTTCCAGGAAGGTGGGATATTGGAATCTTAAAAGACCTATTGTTTTTCCTAGTAGCCCATCCAGACTGATTGCATTGTCTGGTGAGCGTTCCCCAGGTGAAAACCCATTTGTAATTGATTCATAGTCAATATTCCTAACTTCAGATACCGAAATGAGACATGGTTACAAATAGGATAATCATATCCAGTAATCATAACCTTTCCAGTGAGACCTCACATAACCCATCTTGCATAAAATACATTTTAGTTATGCTATAATCATGTAATAACAATATTGCTATGAAGAATATGGGGCATAGTGTCACCGTCATGTTTTATGAAACTATGTAATAGCAGACGGAGACTGTTCTAAAAGAGAGCTACACCTGAAGTAGCTCTGGGTTGCAGTGATGCACTGTATCAATTTGAAGAACAGAGATATTTGCAAACTAAACCTTTGATATGATCGTTTGGGGCTCTTGTGATAATATAAGCACCCAATAATTATGTCAGGAATCAGTTCTAATTTAACCATATACAATCATTTCCCCTCTGCATTTGAACCCACTCTCTCTGCTGGATTTACAAGGAAAGCTTGGCACTCTTGGGCATCACAAGTATCAGAAATCTCATGCTAACCCTAGGGACTATGATGTGTCTCTTCTGGTATCTAAAGTATCACAGAATGCTGAACATGGAGCATCAGTAGCAAAGCTGGAAAAACAAGTATTGTGGCAGGAGGGGAGTGGTTTGAAAGAATTTTTGGAACATAAATTAAAACAGATTTCTATGCTCAATCTCCTGTGTCCAGCCCAGAGAGCAGGGACGTTCCAGTCACCTGTCTGAGCTTGCCTATAATTCCATTTTCTCTTTACAGTTCACTTTTAACTAGAGATGGACCCCAAACTAGGACACAGAATCCAGACCACTCAGAAACATGAGGAAAATCAGATGTATGTGCAGATTTCAACTTCACAGCTCAGGTTTCTTTTTATGGTGGCCTATTTCAGAACTCAAATCCCAACACTCTTGTGAAGTGACTTGGGTTTGGATCTGAAGATTAGGATCTTGAATTTGGATCAAAGCTTCACAACTGACCCACTTGTGCTCTTAACGTTACAAAGTTGAATTGTGTGACTTTCCAGTTCTTAATTATTACTCCTTATAATATATTCTAGCATTAAGGCCCTAATCCAGAAAGCTCTTAAGCGTATGGTCAATTATAAGCATGTGAGCAGTCCCACTGAAATCAATGGAACTGCTCAGGTGCTTGGATTTAAGTACATTCATGTACTCTGCTGGGTGAGGGCCTTAAGAAAAAATGAAATAAAAATATTGTCAGTTTTAGGGGAACTGCCCTTGTATTCCTCTCATCTTCCCATTCCCCTGGCCCCCGCTGGCTCCTTACCCACCTCTCCATTGCCTTGGCCCCACTCCCCCACCCAGGCCCTGGCAATCCTCTCTTACCCCTTCTGTCTTCCCCATGCACATTCCCATCATCCTGATTCCCTGCTGCTTCCTCCCATCTCCCCAGCTATCTACTCTGGCCCATGATGCCTCCCCCAGGCTCCCCAGCCATCCTCACATTGCCCCTGGCCGGTCCAGCTTCCTGCGGGCTCCCCCCACCCCCAGATTTGCCCAAGCTTCCTTCTGCAGTCAGCCAGCCACACCACCACTGTTCTCACCAGCCTGAATTATCGCAATGTGACCACAACACACCCCCAATCCCAGATATTCCATCAGAAATGTATGTTCTGTCATGTCCAACCCTCTCCCAGGCAGTCGAGAAATGCTAAACTTGTTATTCCTTTAAAGGGAATAACACACACCAGCTCATTTCCATTAACAAAGTTACTCTGACACTTTAGTTAAACACACTGGGTTAGATGAAACCATGAATCAAGTTTATTAATGACAGAGAGATTTTAAGTGAGTACAAGCAATGAGGCATAACAGTCAGAAATGGTTACAAGAATAATAAAAATAAAACACTGTCTTGTGCCTTCTTGAGCTATATTAGATTAGATTACTGACCAATCAATTTAGGTCAGGACCTCTCCTCTAGAGTCAAATCGCTGTTTCCTTTGTCTACTCAGATGCAGAGAATGAGATGGGCAGGGGGAGGGAAGAGTGGTGTCTTGGGGTGTTTGCCCCTCCTTTTTATACTTTCTGTTCCTCTTTGGAAAGCATTTGCAGGTAAGACCAACAGACAGGTGGACTGGTGAAGGAAGGAGACTTCATGGTATTTCTTTGCTAAAATGAAGATCTGTTTGTCCCTGCCCTCCTTTTCTTGCCAAAGAATGGCTGCTTGACAGGTAATGACCCATCAGTGGTTCTCAACCTTTCCAGACTATTGTACCCCTTTCAGCAGTCTGATTTGTCACTAGAAAGTGATCCTATTAAACTTTGTAACATTCATAGCACAAGTTTCACCTCACTTAAAAACGTTAATATGCCCAAGTTTTACCTCACTTAAAAACGATATGCTTAGAAAATCAGACATAAAAATACAAAAGTGTCCCATCACACTAGTACTGAAAAAAATACTTATTTTCTCATTTTTACCACATAATTATAAAATAAATCAACTTCAGTATAAAACATTGTACTTATATTTCAGTGTATTATAGAGCGGTATAAACAAGTGATTGTCAGTATGAAAGTTTACAAAGTAGCAGCCGTGTTAGTCTGTATTCGCAAAAAGAAAAGGAGTATTTGTGGCACCTTAGAGACTAACAAATTTATTTGAGCATAAGCTTTTGTGAGTTACAGCTCACTTCATCAGATGCATTTGGTGGAAAATACAGAGGGGAGATTGATATACACACACAGAGAACATGAAACAATGGGTTTTATCATACACACTGTAAGGAGAGTGCTGCTGGTGATGGCTCATCTTAAGTGATCACTATCTGAGTGTCAAAGGCAGGAACACTTCTCAACAGTTTAAACAAGTAAAATATGTCATTTATACGGTTAACCATTTAAGCAGCAGCACCGTCTAACAGAAATGGTATAAAATGTCCCATGTTGATCAGTATGTAGTTTCCTCAAGTCAAAATGTCTGCATGAAGGAGATGTGAGTGGGACCAGCATCAGGGAGACCACCACCTGCTGGGTAACAACTTGAGTTACCCTATTAATAAGCATCCTATTAACTCTGTCTGTTCGAGTCCGGTCTTGGGCAACCGCTGAGAAATCCACCCAGAGAACAGGCGTCTGGCTGTCACAGCACCTTGAGTGAAAAACTGGAATGAACTCCCTCTCTGTCTCTAGAACCAGTCACTGCAACGGCGAAGCTGAGCTAGAGAAGTCACCTCCATGCCAGCTCCAATGGATATGTAGAAAAAAAATCATTTTGCATATTTACATATTGGTTAATAAACCATATTTACATACTGGATAATAAACCGACAACATGGTTGTGTTAAGCTAACTGCTTCGTATGTGAGTTAACATCCTCTGGGCGACTAAAATGTATGAGGCGCAGAGGCGACTGGCAGGGCTATTCTGGGGCCCTACGAAGCCCCCTCACAGGGCAGGGTGTGTGGGGACCCAGGTCTCCATGATGTGGGGGGAGGGCTGGCTTGGAAGTCAGAAGGGGAACATTAGAATCTTAAAAGACCTATTGGTTTTCCTAGGAGCCCATCTGCAGAATATCAGGGTTGGAAGAGACCTCAGGAGGTCATCTAGTCCAACCTCCTGCTCAAAGCAGGACCAACCCCAACTAAATCATCCCAGTCAGGGCTTTGTCAAGCCTGACCTTAAAAACCTCAAAGGAAGGAGATTCCACCACCACCCTCGGTAACCCATTCCAGTGCTTCATCACCCTCCTAGTAAAAAAGTTTTTCCTTATATCCAACCTAACCTCTCGCTCTGCAACTTGAGACTCTTACTCCTTGTACTCTCATCTGCTACCGCTGAGAACAGTCTACATCCATCCTCTTTGGAACCCTCTTTCAACTAGTTAAAAGCAGCTATCAAATCCCCCCTCATTCTTCTCTTCTGCAGACTAAACAATCCCAGTTCCCTCAGCCTTTCCTCCAGTCCCCTAATCATTTTTGTTGCCCTCCACTGGACTCTTTCCAATTTATCCACATCCTTCTTGCAGTGTGGGGCCCAAAACTGGGCACAGTACTCCAGATGAGACCTCACCAATGCTGAATAGACGGGAATGATCATGCTGGAAATGCCCCTACTTATACAACCCCAAATGCTGTTAGCCTTCTTAGCAACAAGGGCACACTGTTGACTCGTATCCAGCTTCTCATCACTGTAACCCCTAGGTCCTTTTCTGCAGAACTGCTGCCTAACTATTCGGTCCCTAGTCTGTAGCGGTGCATGGGATTCTTCCATTCTAAGTGCAGAACTCTGCACTTATCTTTGTTGAACCTCATCTGATTTCTTTTGGCCCAATCCTCTAATTTGTCTAGGTCCCTCTGTATCCTATCCCTACCCTCCATATCCTATCCCTACCCTCCAGCGTATCTACCAATCCTCCCAGTTTAGTGTCATCTGCAAACTTGCTGAGGGTGCAATCCACGCCCTCCTCCAGATCATTAATGAAGATATTGAACAAAACTGGCCCCAGGACCGACCCTCGGGGCACTTTGCTTGATACCGGCTGCCAACTAGACATGGAGCCATTGATCACTACCCGTTGAGCCCGACAATCTAGCCAGCTTTCTATCCACCTTATAGTCCATTCATCCAGCCCATACTTCTTTAACTTGCTGGCAAGAATACTGTGGGAGACTGTATCAAAAGCTTTGCTAAAGTCAAGGAATAACACGTCCACTGCTTTCCCCTGATCCACAGAGCCAGTTATCTCATCACAGAAGGCAATTAGGTTAATCAGCATGACTTGCCCTTTGTGAATCCATGCTGACTGTTCCTGATCACTTTCCTCTCCTTTAAGTGCTTCAGAATTGATGAAACCATGAATGAAGTTTATTAATGACAAAGAGAGATTTTTAAGTGAGTACAGCAATGAGGCATTACAGTCAGAAATGGTTAGAAGACTAATAAAAACAAAATGCTGTCTGGTGTCTACTTGAACTATATTAGATTAGATTACTGATCAAACAAATGAGGCCTCCGCTCTGATCCAGTCTGAGTTAAGTCATAGGGAATAGCCAGTGGCTCTCAACCTTTCCGGACTACTGTACCCCTTTCAGCAGTGTGATTTCTTTTGCGTATGCTAAAGTTTCACCTCACTTAAAAACTACTTGCTTACAAAATCAGACATAAAAATACAAAAGTCTCCCAGCATACTAGTACTGACAAATTGCTTACTTTCTCGTTATCATATAATTATAAAATAAATCAATTGCAATATAAATATTGTACTTATAATCCAGTGTGTAGTATAAACAAGTCATTGTCAGTATGAAAGTTTAGTTTGTACTGACTTTGCAAGTGCTTTTTTTGTTCCTGTTGTAAAACTAGGACACTCTCTAGATGAGATGGTGTACTGCCTGGTGTACCCCCTCAGCATACCCCCAGGGGTATGTGTACCCCTGGTTGAGAACCATTGACCTGAGTGATTTGCTCGAGGTCAGAGAGGGATCAAGTGGCAGAACTAGGAATAGAAACCACGAGTCCTGTAGTCCAGCCCAGCACCATAACTACAAGCCCAGCCTCTCTCCTTCGTTCAAGGCTGCGAATGCCCCGTTAAAAGTGTTAATATATTTGTATCTTGTAATTTTATAGTGTTTTAATGAGGTTTTATGATGTTATCCCCTCATAATCACTAAAATGGTGATTATCCAATATGGGGTCAGACATTTAATATGGCGTCTCTTTGCCACAAGCAACAAGACTCCATCTTGTTTCAGCTTGGTGGTGGTGGTTTTGCCCTTTCTGAACTTTAGCGGGAAAGGGCAGCTAACAGGCCACTCTGGACTGGTTCTGTAACTGACAGTCTACCTCAGGTTTTCCCGTCACAGAACCTTTAAAATGAACTGCGTGACGTCACCACAATGCTGTCCGTCACAGAGGCAGCTGATCGCAGTGGCATTAGCACGGTCCTCAGATCACGAGTCAGCAAATCCTGAAAAACAGCTCATCCTCATCCATTCCATCCACGAACTGCCGCAGCCAGGGTGACACCTGTAACACCTTGGCATGGTCGGTCCTGACCCAGAGAATTCAAAAAGGCTGCAGCCCATGAGCCTGGCTGACAGGACGCAGCTATGAACCCTTCCTTTGATGGCCACCTCAGTGGATGCTTTCGTCAAGACCATGCTCTGGCCCTGCTCAGTGATGTTTGCCAGGTTAGTGTTGAAATCAAGCTTGGGTCCCCCTGCTGCAATGCACAGAGATGGAGCGTCACAAGGGAGATACAGCTGGGACTCCACTCAAGGGCAATCCTGACTCCGAGCCCCCTCTGCTTCAACCCACCACGATCCACTCCCCTCCAAGAGCCAGGGATAGAATCAAGGTGTCCTGACTTTGAGCTCTCTTCTATAACCCACTATCCCCTTGCAGAGCGGCGATGGGACCCCGGAGTCCTGAGGCCCCTGGTGACCCTCCTTGCCCCAAACTACCTGTTCCAGGGCCCTTCTCCTCTCCAGCCATTGTTAGCGGTTATTGGGAAGCTGGCAGGGCTCCGTAGCACTCCCTCTGGCTGGGGTTGTGTCACACAGTCACAGGATCCATCCCTTCCTCCCCATACCTTTTGCAGGCAAAGGGCAGGAGCATGACAAGCTTCTGGAAGAGCGGGTTGTGCTTGGCGTCCCGCGGGCCCTTGATGTGTTTCACCATGGACCATATGTTGTGAGCGGTGGTGTGGCATCTGCGGTGTGCAGGGCCCGGCATGATGAGCAGGGGCAGCTGCTTCAGTGCTAACACCGAGGCCAGAACACGGCATCTGTGTGGGGCACCTGCCCTCCCCATGGCACTGGGCAGTGATATGGGTGTGAACTCCTGAAACACACATACACACTACAGCCACGTGTGAGCTCCTGTAACACTCATATACACACCACCCTCCTCTAACTCGCACACAGTTGTCTAACACACACATTACAGGGGATCACACCCCGGGCTGTGATCCCCGTAAGTAACACACACGCCAACATCACACAGCCAGACCCTTGTCTTACTGTGACACACACGACATGACCAACCTCCCACAGCCAAGCAACAAACACAGCCCGACCCGGGTGTTACTGCGACACTCCCACGCTGCGCAGCCTGGCCGGGGCCCGCTCGTGCCCACTAGTCCCCGCTCCCCTCCCAGAGCCGGGGGAGGACCCAGGCGTCCGGGCTCCCCGCTCCCCACGGCGCAGCGGGGCCCCACTCACAGCCCGGGGGAACAGGTGCCGCGAGCGCCCCCTCGGCCGGACTCAGGACCCAGGAGTCCGGGGGGCGGGGCCGGAAGGTCCCTGTGCTGGGCACCCCCCCGGCTGCTGGAGCTGGCGGCGCAGGCGCGGGGCCGGGCGGGAGGCGGCAGCCGCGGGGCGGGAAGTCGCTGCCCGGGCGGAGGAAGCGGCCGGGGCCGGGGCCGGGGCCGGCGATGGCGGCAGCGGGGCCGGCGCGGGTAGGACGCGGGGCGGGGACTCCCCGGCCGGGCACGGGCTGGTCCCGGCGGGGGGCCGAGGGGGGCCGGGGCCCGGGTCCCTCCCGCGCTAGTGACCCCGGGGCTGGGGGCTGCAGCAGCCGGAGCGCGGGGGCCGGGGAGCGGCTCTGGGGGCCCCTGGCCGGGCGGACACGCGGAGCCGGGCGCGGCCCCTTCCCCCGAGCGAGGCCCCGGCCGGGCCGAGGAGCCCCGAGGCGCCCGGGGCGGGGGCGGGGCTGAGCAGCAGGCGGGGGCGGGGCCTCCGGCCGGGGGGCGGGGCCTGTTCCCTGCCCCGGGACTCGGGCCCTTCCCAGCGCCCCGCCCCAGAGCCCCGTGGGGAGCCGAGGGCGACTCCTGTCCCCGGCCAGCAGGGCCCGAGTCCCGGGGGGGCTGTGCGGGGGGGTCTCCCTGGCTCACAGCTGCTGGGCTGGGGCTTCCTGGGAGTCGCTCCCCTAGAAACCGCGTCCCCTGCTGAGCCCCCGGGCTGGGGCTGGGGCTGGGGCTGGGGCGGAAGGGGCTGAGTGTGTAACGCTTGTGCCAGCAGCTCCGGGTGGCGTTTGAGGACGTGGCTCTGTATTTCACCCGGGAGGAGTGGGAGCTCTTATCCCGGCCAGAGAAGCAGCTGTACCGGGACCAGATGCTGAGGAATTACCGGGCCCTTGTTTCCCTGGGTAAGGACCAATTTATCTTTACTCAAAGCTGTGAAATGTCTGGGTTCCCTTGTCTCACCTGCCAGGTGCCACCATGTGCCCAAGCAGTTGCAAACGTCAGCCTCTTTCAATTCCGCTTCCTGTTAAAGAAGAAATCAAGGCTGCAGAGCCTGGGGCTAGTCTTAGTGTAACTTGTTTCCCTACCTCAGTCCTGGCACAGGGCTGGTTGCAAACAGCACCTGAGCAAATAAGACTAATAAGGCAGGAAGAAAACAACTCCCCATCTCCCCAGAAAGAATGAACATCATAATCTTAACCGTACATTTGCACAATTCTTGCACCCTAAGCAAAAAAAAATGGTAGGTCTGTATAACAGTGACACCTGCCATGACTCAGCCCCAAAGCAAATTGAGAAGGGTCATAGACGTTACTGCTTCAGGGTATGAACTGAACTTGCCTGGCGGGAGACGGGACGAAATCTCCTTTTATGGAAGTTTTATTTCTTTATTCTCCTGCTTGAAATCTCCTGCGCTTTCCTCTCAGGCAGTGTCCGAGATTGAGGCCTTGTTGCGCCCGGTGCTGCACAGACAAACAGTGACCGAGATCGGGGCCCTACTGTGCTTGGTTGCACTGACATATAAATGTGTCCCTACCCCCAAAACTTCAGTAATAAAACTGATTCATTCCCCCCCAAACAGGCTGTTCAGGTTCCACACCAGACTTAATCCACCAGATAGAGGTAGGGGAGGCAGAGCTCTGGATTCAGGATGCTGAGGACTCCAGGGAAAGCTCCGTGCCGGAGAGCCCACTTCGAGGTGAGTCGTTATAATCCAGTCCCTTCTGATTTACGCACTTGCTAGTGGATGGCGCCTTAATCTAGAAGGCAAAGACAGAGTGAAATCCATTGCCTAAGAACTGAAGAGGACAAATGGAGGCTGGGAATCAGGGGCCAATATTTATTTTGGGGGGAAAGGAGTTACTGGGTAGGAGGCAGGAATCACTGTGGGAGTTTCCCTGGCTGTGATAGGCAGGAAGCCAGGCTGGATGGGCACAGTGAGGCTGTCTGGCTTTGATATCTATGAATCCTAGAAATTATAGAAATGTAGGACTAGAAGGGATCTCAGTAGGTCATCTAGTCCAGTCTCCT
This sequence comes from Dermochelys coriacea, assembly GCF_009764565.3. NCBI lineage: Eukaryota > Metazoa > Chordata > Testudines > Dermochelyidae > Dermochelys > Dermochelys coriacea. The sequence goes on along the minus strand of NC_050073.1, from coordinate 6,230,418 downwards.
CTACTAGAGACAGGATTATGTATTGTCTAGTCCAGGTGTTTGTCTAACCTGCTCTTAAAGGCCTCCCATGATGGAGATTCCACAACCATCACAGGTAATTTGTTCCAGTGCTTAACTACACTTAGAGTTTGGAAGTTTTTCCTAATATCTACCCTAAATCTCCCTTGCTGCAATTTAAGCCCATTACTTCTTATCCTGGCCTCAGTGGATAAGGAAAACAATTTATCACCCTCTACTTTGTAAACAACCTTTTATGTACTTGAAGACTCTTGTTAAGCCCCCCTCAGTCTTTCCTTCGCCAGACTTAACAAATCCAATTTTTTCAATCTTTCCTCGTAGGTCATGTTTTCTAGCTCTTTAATCATTCTCATTGCTCTTCTCTGACTCCGTCCAGTTTGTCTACATCCTTTCTGAAGTGCGGGGCCCAGAACTGTATACAGTAGTCCAGTTGAGACCTTACCAGTGCTGAGAAGAGTAGAAGAATTACTTCTCACATCTTGCTTGCAACACTCCTGCTAATACATCCCAGAATTATATTTGCTTTTTTTCTTTTCAACAGTATTACATTGACTCATATTTAATTTGTGATCCACTGTAACCCCAGGTGGTTTTCTGCAGTACTCCTTCCTAAGCAGTCATTTCAGTTCTGACCGTTTCTCCAGTTTGTCAAGGTCACTTTAAATTCTAATCCAGTCCTTTAATGTCCTTGCAATCCCACCCAACTTTTGAATCATTCATAAGGATATTAGGTTGGTTAGACATAATTTGTTCTTGACAAATCCATGCAGACTGTTACTTACTACTTTATTTCCTTCTAGGTCAGGGGTCTCAACTATGTGGCCTGTGGGGCTCCAGCAGTTTTGGGGCCTGGTCTCTCCCTTGGCCCCACCTGCCACCCCCCAGGTGTGTTCTCCCTCCTCCCCCCCCACCCTGCAACTTACAATGGCCCAGGGCCCCGGCAGTGCAGCAGGGCTGAGCGGTGTCTGCCTGCTCACTCCACGCATCTGCCAGTCCCTCCCCGTGGCCCTGGGGTGGGGCTATGCCTCTGCGCTGTCCCTACCCTGAGTGCCCATGTGGCCAATGGGAAGCTCCGGGGGTGCCTTGGGGCAGCAGCGCGCGGAGGCCCCCCGCCTTGGAGCCCCAGGTAAGCGCCGCACCCCTCCATCCCCTCCAGTCCCCAAATTCCCTCCCAGAGCCTGCACCCCCGGCCCCAGCCCAGAGCCTGCACCCAGCATCCAAACTCCATCCCAGAGCCCAACCTCTCATCCCTTCTGCACCCAAACTCCCTCCTAGAGCCCAACCTCTCATCCCTTCTGCACCCAAACTCCCTCCTAGAGCCTTTGGGGGGCAGGTTCTGAGCGGCATGACTGACATTATTGGCTCACTGGGAGGATTTGAGGACTGGTACTCTGGCCGTAAGGTAAATTGAGTTTGAGACCCCTGTTCTAGGTGCTCACAAATACAATGTTTGATTACTTCCTCCGTTATCTTTCTGGGTACTGAAGTTAAGCTGATTGGTCTATAATTGCCTGAGTTGTTCTTATCCCCTTTCTATAGCTGGGTACTATATTTGCCCTTTTCCAGTCCTCGGTTCTCTCTATGATCCTCCACAAGTTCTCAGAGATAATCGCTAATGGCTCAGAGATCTCTTCATCCAGTTCCTTAAGTATTCTAAGATGTATTTCATCAGGCCCTGCCAACTTGAAGACATCTATCTTGTCCAAGGGTATGTCTACAGTACGAAATTAGGTCGAATTTATAGAAGTTGATTTTTCAGAAGAGATTTTATACAGTCGATTGTGTGTCCCCCCACTAAGTGCGTTAAGTTGGCAGAGGGCATCCAAAGTACCATGGCTAGCATTGACTCTCGGAGCAGTGCACTTTGGGTAACTATCCCACAGTTCCCGCAGTTTCCGCCACCCATTAGAATTCTGGGTTAAGCTCCCAATGCCTGATGGGGCAAAAACATTGTTGCGGGTGGTTTTGGGTGCATGTCATCAGTCACCCCTCCCTCCGTGAAAGCAATGGCAGACAATTGTTTCGTGCCTTTTTTCCCTAGCAGACGGTGCAATAGGATTGATAGCCGTCCTTGTAAATGGTTACGGCTCCACCACTTCTGCTGCAACTCTGCTCTCCTGCGAGCTGGAGGCTTCTGCCTCAGGCTGCTCTCCCAGACGGCAGCACAATGCGGTCGCACATACCCCTGCCCTACCCCTTGCTCCCATGGCTCATGAAGCCTGGACAGTAGTAAGGAGCATTTCAACTATAGGCTGAGCAAGGTGGTTTTGGGTACATGTAGTCATTCTCCCCTCCCTCCGTGAAAGCAACAGCAAACAATCGTTTTGCGCCTTTTTTCCTGGATTATCCGGCGGGACGCCATAGCACGGCAAGCATGGAGCCTGTTCAGTTCACCACTGCAGTTGTGACCATTGTAAACACCTCGCACATTATCGTGCAGAATCTGCAAAACCGGGCAAGGAAGCAATGACAGCGCGATGACGATAGTGATGAGGACATGGACTCAGACGTTCCTGGAAGCATGGGATGTGGCAATTGGGATATCATGGTAGCATTGGGCCAGGTTCATGCCGTGGTATGCTGATTCTGGGCCTGGGAAACAAGCAGACTGGTGGGACTGTATAGTGTGGCAGGGATGGGATGATTCCCAGTGGCTGTGAAACTTTTGCATGTGTAATGCCACTTTCCTTGAACTTTGTGACTTGCTGTCCCCTGCCCCGAAGTGCAAAGATACCAAAATGAGAGCAGCCCTCACAGTTGAGAAACAAGTGGCGATAGCCCTGTGGAAGCTTGCAACGCCTGAAAGTCGGGAATCAATTTGGAGTGGGCAAATCTACTGTGGGGCTGCTGTGTTGCAAGTAGCCAACGCAATCACTGACCTGCTGCTGTCAAGGTTAGTGACTCTGGGAAACGTGCAGACCATTGTGGATAGCTTTGCTGCAATGGGGTTCCCTAACTGGTGGGGCAATAGACAGAACGCATATCCCTATCTTGATACCAGACCACCAGGGCATCCACTAAGTAAATTGCAAGGGGTACTTCTCAATGGTGCTGCAAGCACTGGTGGATCACAAGGGACCTTTCACCGACATCAACGTGGGATGGCTGGGAAAGATGCATGACGCTTGTGTCTTCAGGAACTCTGCTCTGTTTGAACAGCTGCAGGAAGGAACTTACTTCCCAGACCAGAAAATTACTGTTGGGGATGTTGAAATGCCTATCATTATCCTCGGGGACCCAGCCTACCCCTTAATGCCATGGCTCATGAAGCCATACACAGGCACCCTGGACAGTAGTAAGGAGCCATTCAACTATAGGCTGAGCAAGTGCAGAATGGTGGTAGAATGTGCATTTGGACGTTTAAAAGCGCGCTGGCACTGTTTGCTGACTAGGTTAGACCTCAGCGAAACCAATATTCCAGTTGTAATTGCTGCTTGCTGTGTGCTCCACATTATCTGAGAGAGTAAGGGGGAGACGTTTATGGTGGGGTGGGAGGTTGAGGCAAATCACCTGGTGGCCAATTTCACGCAGCCAGACACCATGGCGATTAGAAGAGCACAGCTGGGCGTGCTGCACATCAGAGAAGCTTTGAAAACCAGTTTTATGACTGGCCAGGCTACGGTGTGACAGTTGTGTTTGTTTCTCCTTGATGCAAACCCGGCCCTTTTTTTGACTCTAATTCCTGTAAACCAACCGCCCTCACCCCTTCGATCACCGCTTACAGAGGAAATAAAGTCACTATTATTTCAAAACCGTGCATTCTTTATTAGTTGATTGAAAACACAGGGAGATAAATCACAAGGTAGCCTGGGTGTGGGGTGGGAGGAGTGACGGACAAGGCCACAGTATACATCAATTCTTAGGATATGCCAGCCTTCTGCTGCTTGGGCAATCCTCTGGGGTGGAGTGGATGGGTTCCCGGAGCCTCCACCCTGTGTTCTTGGGCATCTGGGTGAGGAGGCTATGGAACTTGGGGAGGAGGGTGGGTGGTTATACAAGGGATGCAGCAGTGGTCTGTGCTCTTGCTGCCTTTCCCGCGTCAGATCCACCAGACAGCGGAGCGTGTCAGTTTGCTCCCCCATTAAATTGAGCATGGCATCCTGCCTGCTCTCATCGCGCGCCTCCCTCCTCTCATCGCATTCATTGAACGCTTTCCGGGACTCTGACATTGTTTGCTTCCATGCATTCAGCTGGGCTCTGTCAGTGCGGGAGGACTGCCTAAGCTCTGAAAACATGTAGTCCCAAATGCGTCTTTTTTTGCCTTCTAATCTGGGACAGCCTCTGGGATGGAGATGATAGGGGAAGCATGGAAACATTTGCACCTGCGGGAGGAGAAAAAGGGAGAGTAGAATTTAAAAAGATACCAAAGGGGAGACTCTTTCTCAGTGAAACATGCAATTCATGGTACATTTAAAAGGAGGGCCTGCGGTTTCCGTGCGGATGCGCAATACGACCCCCCTCCACCACCACCATGTGGCTCTGATCAGGGCTGAGCCCTTTAAGCCAAACGCGAACAGCCCAGCGTAAACGGACTTTTCCAGTAGCTTTACTGACCACGAATGCATCCCAAGTCTTCAGGACAAAGGAATCATTAAACACACTTTCTTTTAAACCCTATCTCGTATTTACAAAGGTACACTCACCAGAAGTGCCTTCTCTAGCATCATAGTCCCGGAGCCCGCGTTGGGAGGGTGTGGAGGGTATTGGCTCCAGGGTGATGAACAGTTCTTGGCTGCCAGGGAGAACGGATTCACCGCTTGCTGCCTGTGCACTGCCCTCTTCCTCCCCCACAAAATCATCCTCCCTGCTCCGTGAGACTTCCCTCTTGCAGGTGTCCACAGATAATGGTGGGATAGTGGTAGCGTCCCCTCCCCAGAATTGCATGCAGCTCATCATAGTTGCGGCATGTATGGGGCTGTGACCTCAAGTGACCGTTCGCCTCTTTTGTCTTTTGATAGGCTTGCCTGAGCTCCGTAATTTTCACAGGGCAGTGCTGTGTGTCCCTGGAGTAGCCTCTGTCCGTCATGCCCTGGGAGATTTTCTCATATATGTTGGTGTTCCGATTTTTGAACAGAGTTCTGCCTGCACAGATTCTTCTCCCCATACTGCGATGAGATCCAGTACCTCCCGTTAGGTCCATGCTGGAGCTCATTTGTGCATCTGGGACTGCATGGTCACCTGTGCTGGTGAGCTCTGCATGGTCACTGATGAGCTCACCATGATGCTCAAACAGGAAATGAAATTCAAAAGTTCCCGGGACTTTTCCTGACTACCTGGCTAGTGCATCTGAGTTGAAAGTGTTGTCCAGAACGGTCACAATGGAGCATTCTGGGATAGCTCCAGGATGCCAATACTGTCGAATTGCATCCACAGTACCCCAAATTCTAACCAGTGATGTTGATTTTACCGCTATTCCCCTTGCCAGGGAGGAGTACAGAAATCGATTTTAAGAGGTCTTTAAGTCGACAAAATGGGGTTGGTTGTGCAGATGGATTTAGTTTCAATTCAACCTAACGTGTTTAAATTCAACATAATAGCATACTGTGGACCAGGCCCAAGTAATTCATAACAATTTCCTTTCCTGTTTTAGGGTCAGATCCTATCCCATTGACACTGGTGTTCACTATGTTAGTTGACTGATTACTGCTAACTTTTTTTGGTGAAAACTGAAACAAAAGAGGCATTTAACAGTTCGGCCGTTGCTGCTTTTTCTCTTATTGTCTCTCCCTCTTCATTTAGTTATGGGCCTAGCCTGTCCTTCGTCTTCCTCTTGCTTCCCATGTATTTGTAAAATGTGTTCTTGTTCCCCTTTATATCTATAGCTAGTTTAGCTTTTTGTTTTGCCTTGGCTTTTCTAATTTTGTCCCTACATGCTTGTGGTGGTATTTTTTTTGTTTTTTGTTTTTAAAATATTCATCTTTTGTAACTTGACTTAATCATACAAGAAGTTGTCAAGGTTCCTTCCCCACTCTGAACTCTAGGGTACAGATGTGGGGACCTGCATGAAAAACTCCCTAAGCTTATTTTTACCTGCTTAGGTTAAAACTTCCCCAAGGTACCAACTATTTTACCTTTTGCATTTGGACTTTATTGCTGCCACCACCAAGTGTCTAACAAATATATATAACAAGGAAAGAGCCTGCTTGGAAATGTCTTTCCCCCCAAAAATCTCCCCAAACCCTACACCCCCTTTCCTGGGGAAGGCTTGATAAAAATCCTCACCAATTTGCATAGGTGAACACAGACCCAAACCCTTGGATCTTAAGAACAATGGAAAAGCAATCAGGTTCTTAAAAGAAGAATTTTAACAGAAGAAAAAAAAATCACCTCTGTAAAATCAGGATGATAAATACTTTACAGGGTAATTAGATTCAAAACATAGAGAATCCTTCTAGGCAAAACCTTAAGTTACAAAAAGACACTAAAACAGGAATATACATTCCATTCAGACAGCTATTTTATCAGCCATTTAAACAAAACAGAATCTAACACTAGATTACTTACTAAGTTTTAAGACTCCATTCCTGTTCTGTCCCCGGCAAAAGCATCACACAGACAGGACCTGACCCTTTGTTTCTCCCCCCCTCTAGCTTTGAAAGTATCTTGAATCCTCACTGGTCATTTTGGTCAGGTGCCAGCGAGGTTACCATAGCTTCTTAACCCTTTACAGGTGAAAGGGTTTTTCCTCTGGCCAGGAGGGATTTTAAAGATGTTTACCCTTCCCTTTATATTTATGACAGAAGTAGAAACTCTTTTTTTGAGTTTCAGGTCATTGAAGATCTCCTGGTTAAGCCAGGGAGTCTTATTATCATAATTCCTCTCTTTCCTACTCATTGGATATCTGTGACCTAGGATGGGACCTAAAAATGATGGGACCTCAAAGCTGTGAAAGAGAAATGGATTGGAGATGGGGAGGTGATGAAGTTGGAAGAGGGTGGGATAGTGATATGGGACAATGTGTGGAGGGGGAAGATTTGAGGGATGCTCAGGGAAAGAGAGAGGTCTCTGTGGTGGGGGAGCATATGGGAACTGCATTTACCTAGTGGGTAGGACATTGCAGTAGGATTCAGAAGATCTTGGTTCAGTTCTAGAAGCGAGTCACTACAGCTCAAGCATGCCTCAGGTTCCCCAGTTGTGTAATGGAAAGGGCACTGGGGCTGTGAGGATAAAAATCCAACTGTGTGTGTCAGTGGGTCTGGCAGGGGGGTCAGACTAGCACCTGGGTAGAAAGATACGCCTGCAGGTCCATAGACCACAATACCACCTTCTAGGCTTCCCATATCTCAGAAAATCATACCGAACAGGGGTGCCCTAGAGATTTTTCAAATGGGCTTCATGCCACAGCTCCTCCTGACTCAGGATGTATGTGCTGGTGCCCTAAGGCCCTTGGCACCTGGATCCAGAAATACTTCAGATAGGGACAAAAACCTGCTTGCAGCCTGGGAGAGCGTCCCAAAGTCACTGGCCCTTGGCAGAGAAGGCGCTGTCCTCTCCAGGTTCCCACCTCACCCCCTCTCTGCTGCTTAACTTCACACATGACTTCTCAGGCTGGAGAAACCTGCCCCAGCAAACAAGGAAAAAGTTGGGCACAACTCAGGGCAGGGCAGGATCAGTCATGTGATGAGTGTGAGGTAACACCACGCGGAGGATGCCATTTTGTAGAGCAGGTCTCCGGCACTTCCAGCACTTCACTGTAATGCTCTAAAACTGCCCCATGTTCCAGGCAGCTGCTGCTGGGGGAGCGGACATGTTTGGTAGCCAGATGAAATCGTCCTTCAGGCCACAACTTGGAGTACCCTGGTGTATAGGCTGGGTATGAGGGAGAGGGGGTGGAATGGCCTTTGTTACATCCCCTCTCCTCCTGCTCTCTAAGTGGCATGAAATAGTTCTTTCTTACATTGCTTCAGTATCAATGCTTAGCACAGCCCTCAGCCTGAAGGCAGTCTGTGACTGTCTGTAGATCAAAGGCCTGCCAGGTAGCAGCCATTCACCCCTTCCAGCTCAGCAGTGTCACTGATTGGGTTGTAAAACAAGACATGGTTTTCTGATTGCATCACACAAACCTTGTCATCCCCTCAGCCCACTTCCCACCCCCAAAAAAACCCCTACCCTCTTGCAGGTTTTAGTTTAATTTTAGTTTTGCACAAAGAGTGAAACATCAGGCAGAGAGTAAATGACATCTTTAGAAGGAATTCCTTGAAAAGGGCTCACTCCCCCACAGGAATAAACTGCATAGTTCTAAGCAGCTTTAGACCGGTCTCACAGTATCCACATGAGCTAGTTTCGAACCAATATGGTTAAAACAGCACAAACGCTGTGGAACAGGCCTCATGGTATAAAACGAGAATGTGAAGAACCAGCCACATGTAAATAAAAAGCTCTGATTGAAATATAAGCAAAATCAATTTGAAACAAACCCTGGACCCTATTTGTTAGCACTTAGAGGCCCTAGTTGTGGATAAGGGCCCTGTTGTGCCAGGCACTGCCTGTATCCTGGGCAAGCTACAGTTTAATCATCAAAGAAAACCGAAGAGGTGCATGGCGCACGAGGGAGCAGGCGCTAGGCGCTGCACAAACAACATAGGGTAGAACCACCCTGAGTCAGGCTGCAGATTTGTCATGGCATTTTGTATCAAAAATTACACAAAATTTAGTAAAAGTCACAGGTCACTAAACTTCCTGTGACTGCTCCCTGATTTTTAACAAAACCTGCCCTCCTCTTCACCCTGCCCATGGGGCACCAGCCCAGCACTTCCCCCAGTGCTGCAAGCCTGACTGCAGCCTGGTGCAGAGGCGTTGGTGCGGGCTAGAGAGGATCTGGGTGGCAAGGCCATTCACTGTAGTTTGGCTTGCCTCCCCTACCATTATCACTGGGAGCGGAGGCAAATCTGAATGGCGCTGTAACCCAGCACACAGGTCTCAGTAGCCCGAGAGAGTCATTCTGTGAGACAGAAGCTGCCATTGCACAGTGTGGCACCCATCCGAAAAACAGTCACAGACAAATGGTGAAATCGCTCCATCTGTGACATTTTCCATCCTTGACAAACCTGTAGCCTTAACCGTGAGCTCTCTCCAGCAGGACTCGGGATCCTGGGGGGAACGCGGACACAGTCTGAATGTGGGGAAAGCGCGGCAGGGAAGCAGGATTCCACAGCCCACAGAGGGATCCATACGCAGGACGCAATCCATCCCCAGGATAAACTCAGCCAGAGACCAGACCTTGCTACGCACCAGAGACTTCGCATGGGCCGGCGTCCCCACCACTGCATCGATTGCGCCAAGAGGTTCAGCAACTCATCCGCACTGAACCAGCACCAGTGCACGCACACCAGGGAGTGGCTGCACCGCTGCTCTGACTGCGGCAAGGTCTTTGCATGGCACTCACATCTGAGAAGACACCAGCGCGCGCACACAGGGGAGCGGCCGCATCACTGTGCTGACTGCGGCAAAGCCTTTGCAGATAGCTCAAAGCTGAGAATACACCAGCGCACGCACTCTGGGGAGCGGCCACACAGTTGTGCCCACTGTGGTAAGGGATTCCACAGTGCCTCCACACTGAAACTGCACCAGCGTACGCACACCGGGGAGCAGCCGCATCGCTGTGCTGACTGCGGGAGGGGCTTTGCAGAGAGCTCAAAGCTGAGAATACATCAGCGCACGCACACCGGGGAGCGGCCATACCACTGTGCTGACTGCGGCAAGGGCTTTGCACAGAGCTCAACCCTAAGAATACACCAGCGCACGCACACTGGGGAGCGGCCGCATCGCTGTGCTGACTGCGGCAAGGCCTTTGCACGGAGCTCACACCTGAGAAGTCACCAGCGTGCGCACACTGGGGAGCGGCCGCATCGCTGTGCTGACTGCGGCAAGGGCTTTGCAGAGAGCTCAAAGCTGAGAATACATCAGCGCACACACACCGGGGAGCGGCCCTACCACTGTGCTCACTGCGACAAGGGCTTTGCACAGAGCTCAGCCATGAGAATACACCAGCGCACGCACACTGGGGAGCGGCCGTATCGTTGTGCTGACTGCGGCAAGGGCTTTGCAGATGGCTCAAGCCTGAGAACACACCAGCGCACGCACACCGGGGAGCGGCCGCACCGTTGTGCCCAATGTGGTAAGGGATTCTGCAGTACTTCCACACTGACACTGCACCAGCGCGCACACACCGGGGAGTGGCCGTACTGCTGTGTTGACTGCGACAAGGGCTTTGCACGGCGCTCAGAGCTGAGAAGACATCAGCGCATGCACACTGGGGAGCGGCCGCATCGCTGCGCTGACTGTGGGAAGGGCTTTGCAGAGACATCAACCCTGAGAATACACCAGCGCACGCACACCGGGGAGCGGCCGTATCGCTGTGCTGAGTGTGGCAAGGATTTTGCACAGAGCTCAACCCTGAGAACACACCAGCGCACACACCGGGGAGCAGCCGCACCACTGTGATGATTCTGGTAAGAACATCAAAAAAAACAATTCACCCACCAAGCACCAGTGCACGCACGCGGCAGGGAGGACATTGCGATTTGCTGGCTGCAACAAGAGCTTTGCACGGGCCTCCTCCTTGCTATCACATTGGTTCATTCACAGCCGAGAGTAGCAGTACAGCTGTGCTGACTGGGCCAAGCACTTTGCTAGATTGGCCAACCTCATGCGGCACCCCATGATGCCCAGCAGAGAGACTGTGGGGGGCAGGGAAGGGGATTTGGCTGAGCAAGTGTTGGAAAGAGCGGACAGGTGGAGGGAATTTAGAGCAGATGGTCACAGCCTACTGCATTAGGGAGCCTTCCCCCTCATGTAGGTGGGATCCAGCCATGTCTCTCTTTCTGTCCCACACTCACTCACTCACTTTGCTGGGATGTAGCCAGGATAACCCCTTCTCTCTCCCCCCGTCTAGATGGGACCCAGCCAGGAACTTCTCCCCCGCACCTAGCTCTGTTCCAGCCAGTCGGTGACTCTTGGGTGACATCTAGAGGTGGGATTTGCAGTCCTCTCTGAGCATGAATTGGGCTGAGGGGCGGGGCAGGACAGCCCAGTGTGTGTGATTGAAAGAAGACTCAGGAACTGCTCATGCCGTCTACTTTAAATAGAAATGTGATGAAGAAGAACTACGTCCTTAATGTGTAACAAAGGTCTGTCTAACCAGGTGTTTCTTTGCTATTAAAAAAGCTGATGCATTCACACGGCAGGTGGAGAAGCCAATGTAAAGTGCAACCAATCAAAGTGTTCTAGGGCCTAACTGACCATGAGGCCTGATGAACTGTGTGACTGGCAGGCGCACAGAGAGAGTTTCCCATTACTCTTGGGGAAATTCTGCGCCTAAAAATTCTGCAAACAATATTTTAAAATTCTGCATATTTAATTTGTCAAAATAATACAATATAATCACACTGGTTTCAGAGTAGCAGCTGTGTTAGTCTGTATCTGCAAAAAGAAAAGGACTTGTGGCACCTTAGAGACTAACAAATTTATTTGAGCATAAGCTTTCGTGAGCTACAGCCCACTTCGTCAGATGCATGAACACTAGTTTCAGTTATTTTGGTAATTTATTTCAAAATTCCTGTCAGCAAGTATGTCTGTAACAATGCAGAGAACAAAAAAGATTCAGAAGGTGTTTTTTGACAAATAAGATTCTTTACTAGGCATAATGACAGGTTTCAGAGTAGCAGCCGTGTTAGTCTGTATTCGCAAAAAGAAAAGGAGGACTTGTGGCACCTTAGAGACTAACAAATTTATTAGAAAAAAGTTTTTCCGCCAAATGCATCCCATGAAGTGAGCTGTAGCTCACGAAAGCTTATGCTCTAATAAATTTGTTAGTCTCTAATGTGCCACAAGTACTCCTTTTCTTTTTACTAGGCATATTAACACAGAACTTTGAGTAAGAATTCATGTAAACTATAATACAGAAACCTATTTCCTGCACCCCTCAGGAGCAGTACAAAGGCTTGGGGGAGTCAGGGGTAACAGAGGAGCTGATAGAGAGGGAAGTAATTGCTGGAAGTAGCCTGGGAGTGAAGCAGGAGGGTTGTGGGTGGGAGAAGTTTGTAACAGATTTTTTTTGGGGGGAGGGGATTGTTAGAGAGTTGGGGAGCCTTCCCCATGCTTCCCTGGCTGACTCCCTAGCCTCTCCCATTCAGTTAGGCACATCTGCCCCATCCCTGTGTGACCCTGCACCCCCACTCAGCCACCCCTGCCCCTATGCAGTCCCTGTCCCTGTGTGGTCCTGCACCCCCACTCCCACTTAGACCCTCACCCCAGTCTTCCCCCCCCACCAGCCCTTCTGAACCCCAGCCTATGTGATCCCCGCAGCAGTCCTATGTACCCTGCTCTGTCTGTTCTCCTCCCCCCCCCATATTGCATGCTTCCTCACTTGGCCCTTTGGGCAGTTTGCTGTGAGGAATGCCACTTCTCCTACAGCTCTGAGCTGGCTGCCCTCTATTCTGGCGCCATAACAGCTCCTGGTGGGAGAAAGGTGTAACTGCAGCACCTTGCGGGCAAAATGTATTTTCTGCCAATGGAAAAAAAAATCTGCTGGGGACATGAATTCTGCACCTGTGCAGTGGTGCACAATTTCCCCAGGCCTGTACAGGAGACCACATTCAGCCTGAGCTCCTGTATAACACAGACCAAAGAAGTTCCCTGAGTTAATGCCTGTTTGAACTACAGCAGAACTTTCGTTCTTTTTTTTTTTTTTTTTAATCCAGTCTTGATTTTAAAATTGCCAGAGATGAAGAATCCACCAGGATGCTTCAGAAGTTATGAATTGTACATGCATGGTTAAAAGTAGGGGAGGAAGTTTGGTTTTTATTTTACCATGTGCCTGTGAAGAAGAGCTTTAAGTTGCCATCTCTTCCCCTCCCCTCCCCCCCCCGACAGCTCACGCTGCAGTGAAGAGATGAATTCTCTGTTGTAAAAACAGCTCATGCACACAGCGAAATGGTTGTGGATGTTCTCAGAGGAGAGTCAAACAGCACAATGCCTCTTGCAGGGGAGCAGCCATTGCACCAGATGTTTTCTGTGCTAAGGTGGGCTGAAGGCAGCAGTAACCAGCTGCATAGTGTGGGCTTCATCTTCCTTGGACAGTGGCTGCTTTTTCCCTTCCATGAGAGTCTGTCTGATGCTTTGATTGCTCCACCGCTTACACAATAGGTCTTTGATTGGATTGACACAGTCCACTCTGACCTTGGGGCTGGAGAAGTTAAAAACCCCTCACAACATTTGGGGTAGGAGGCTTGTTTGATTTGGTTGTACTTGAAATATATTATTCTATTGAAGTACTTAAAGATGGGGGCCAGCTGTACATCGCAAAGTGCTTTACAAAGCCACGTAGTGCCTCAATCCCCATTATGCAAATGGGGAAACCAAGGCAGAGAGAGCCTCACCCAAGGTCAGTCAACAGGCCAGCAGCAGAGCTGGGAATGGAACTCCGGTCTCCCGGATCCCAGCCCATAGCTCAGCCCTCTAAACCATACTACCTTTAAAAACAGCTCTTCCGTGTGTAATGTCTTGCCATGCCTTTAAATGAAAACACTGGGCTTCACACACCCCTTCATACAGCATGAAAGAGTAACAGTCTCCACAACCCTCCTAATGTCACTGCCAAACTGGGCAAGGAGAGATCTGACCACCCGGGAACACCCCAGCTTTTAATGAGATGAAAGGAGGGGCCTGTTCTGCAGTATGTACTTATTGTATGACTGGTAGGGTTGCCACCTGTCCAGGTTTTGGCTTTTGTGTCCGGGTGCCATTTAGGATTTCTGGTTTTGGGGATCTGGCAACCCTAAATGGTGCTCAAATCAAAAGTCCGGTTACAGGGCGGGAGGAGGCAGCAGTGCTGAGCGAAGATAAAGGAGCTGAGGTAGGCGTACCAGAAGACAAGGGAGGCAAATCGTCACTCTGGTCCCGCGCTGAAGACCTACCTCTTCTATCAGGAGCTGGATGCTACCCTTGGTGGTGACCTCACGTCCACCGCCAAGAGCCCTGTGGATACTTTGGCAGGACTGCAAGCGGTGGACAGGGGACTCAAGCCCGAGAACGGAGTCCTGGACAAACATCAAGCTGGAGAACGTTGTGGAGTCGGGGGTAGGGTCAGCCAGTGGCACGGCAAGTCAGGAATTCTCCACTCCAGAGGGGTCTAGCCGGTCTCAGCAGTCTGTTTGTGGCCCACAAGATACGGGAGAGGAGAACCGTAGTAAATGTTCATTTTGGAGCTCATGCCACTCAGTTGTATGAGGTAGACCTGTTCTTTCCTATGTATATTGTGGCAGTGGGTGAAGGGGTAGAGAAATAAAAGAAAAAAAAAAAACCAAAAGCCTGCACACACAGCCCCAGTCACAAACCCCTCCCAGCCCTACTTTCCGAAACGAATAAGCATTCATTCAAGCCAACTTATGAACCACCATAAGCGTACGTTCAAATTAGTTTTATAGATGTCACCCACTCACATACACATTCATGTTTTTCAGCATTATTTTATACAGAATATGCACACAGCCTAGCTTAAAAGAAATCTAACGGTGTTCGATTGTTCAATACGCCCCATGTAGACAAAATGTAGGGCTAGTTTACACTATTTTATGTTAGAGTTGATTGCACTTTTTACCAGAGCTATAAATGTTTTCTGACCTCTCTACACACATAAAGACACATAACACTTTAACATCCACCCTTCCCTCCTTTTTCTCAAAACAATTAAGCATACACTCAAACCAAACTGCATATTATTTTATAGATAAGCTACTTCAAGCATATGTTTAAGTTAGTTTTATTGACAGTTAAGTCTCTCAGAACATCATACTTGTATTCAGCAGTATTTTATACAAAACACACAGAGCCTAATGTCAGGTAAATCTAACAATGTAAAGTTGGACAATACACCCATATATGAGACAAATGCAGAGCTGGATATTGACTTATTTGGCACATTTAGCAAAATACTAAAAAAAGAAATAAGAAAATCATGAAACAGGTCTGGCAGAAGCAAAAAGCCCTAGAAACATCTGCATTTTGCCTCTTTCCTGCACTGATCTCTGGACTATGGACTTATAAGGAGCGTTCTAACCTATGGACTCGGGACCTTCCATTCTTTTGGATGCCATCAGAGACTTAACAAACCAACAGTTTATTCCATCACTTTTTCAAACCGGACACAAGCACTTTGCAATGTGTGTATGTATTTGATTCCTTTAACAGTTTTTGCCCTCACCTCTTTCTTTTCGCTTATACATAAACCTTTAGATCAGGGGTCTCAAACACATGGCTTTCGATCAGGGGTCTCAAACACGCAGTTCCCCGTTCCTAGCCAATGGGAGCTTCGGGGGAGGTACCTGGAGAAGCAGCCAGGGCAACACACAGACCCCTGTGCCTCCCCTCCCCCAGGTTCTGTCCGCTTCCCGGAGCGGCGCAGGGGCAGGGCAGGCAGGCAGGAAGGGAGCCTGCCCTGCCCCTGGTGCGCGCCGGGCCAGAGCCTGCCCCCCAAAACCCCTCCTGCAGCCGAACCCCCTGCCCTGAACCCCCTCCCGCACCCTGACCCCCTGCCCTGAGCCCCCTGCTGCACCCTACACCCCTCCTGCACCCTGAACCCCCTGCTGCACCCCGTACCCTTCCTGCACCTCAACTCCCTGCCCTGAGCCCCCACCACACCCCACCTGCACCGCCTGTGGGCAGGGAGGGGGCGGAGTTGGGGTGGGGATTTCAGGGAAGGGGTTGGAATGGGAGCAGGGAAGAGGTGGGACAGGGGCAGGGCCTCATGGAAAGGGTGGAGTGGGTGGGGCTGGGGCAGCGGGTGGGGGGTGTCAATGATGTGGCCCTCAGGCCAAGGTACTAGTCCTCATGTGGCCCTCGTGGTCATTTGAGTTTGAGACCCCTGCTGTAGATGTTAGATTCCAAAAGATTGGCAACAGCGATTATTGGGCAAGACCTGAGCTGTATATTAACCTGGGTGTGTGGCTGGGCCTTTGGGATCAGAAGAACTCCTTGTTTGTTGAAATTGGTTTCGATAACCACTCATCATTAAGTCTAGTGTGTGGGTGGTGAAACAAGGACTGGGATACTAAGGCGGCTGCATTTCTGACTATTAGCCACTGTGGTGAGACAGGAGTTTATTTTTGTTGCTGGTTTGGTATATCCTATGGAAGAATAATCAGCAATTTTGGTGTGGGTCTGCCCTATTTCTCAGCAGTTAGTCCTGAATCTGGTATTCTCCGGTGTTACTCCTGAGCGACACTAGCGCAGGATGATTATCCCCCCATCCACTACTGCGGGATTCTTACACCAACCGCTACAGCCTCTGGGGCTGGAAACAGGACACTGGAGCGGACACACCTCTGCTCTGATCCCGTCTGGCAATTCCCTATGACCAAAGGTCGCAGAGGCAGCAAGTGGCAGAGCTAGGAGTAGACACCGGGAGATCTGTAGCCACAAGCCCAGCCTCACTCCCTCATTCAAGGCTCCCAGTGCCCCTTGGCAGGGCTGTCCCTAGCTATTCTGGGGCCCTATGCAGCCCTGGCACGCCTCAGTGGGAGGGGCAGGGCTGACCCCAAGCCTCAGCAGGGTGGGGCAGGGAGGACCCACCCCCCAGCACTCACTGGCTATGTGGCTGGGGCCAGGCCGCTGCACTTCCCGCTGCCAGTGAGTGCAGGCCCTACCCTGCTGCCATCCTCAGGGGAGTGGGGGCAGAGCAGGGGTGAGGAAGGGGCAGGGTGGGGCGGAGCAGGGCAGGGGCTTTGGCAAAGGGGTGGAGTGGGGGCGGGGCTGGGTCAGAGCGGGGGCGGGAAGGGGGGGTCATGGGGAAGAGGCAGGGCAGGGGCTGGAGCAACGTGTAGTTGTGCAGGACACCAGGAAATTTGCCCTATGCAGCTGCATACTTTGCGTACAGGTAAGGACGGCCCTGCCCCTCGGCATGGCCCAGACAATGCAGCAAGGCTGCCGCTCATGAGCCCCTCTGCCCTGTGAGCTGGGCTGCCCGGATGCGGCTATGTACTCCTCCCTCAATGGCCATCTCAATGGTGCTTTGGGCATGCTCTTGCTCCAGCACTGCTCGATGTTGTTGGCCAGGTTGGTGTCGAGATCAGGGTTGGGTGGATCCCATCTCTGCAGGAGGCATCACAAGAAGACATGGCTGAGATCCCATTTCAGGGTAGTCCTGTCTTCCAGCCCCCACTACTTTAACCCACTAGCCTCCACTCCTCTCCAAGAGCCAGGGATAGAACCCAGGTGTCCTGACTCTGAGACCCCCCCTGCTCTAACCCACTATCCCGCTTACAGAGCTGGGGATGGGACCGGGTATTCTGAGGCCCCTGGTGACCCGCCCTGCCCCAAACCACCTGTCCCAAGGCTCTTCCCCTCTTCAGCCACTGTTAGCTGTTACCTTAGACTACCTGAACCACAGGGACTGGACTTCCCCTCTCTTGTGCGAAGCAGCTGCTAGACAGAGGAGGGGGGGGCAGAGACCCAGCCACCTTAGGGGAGGTGCTGTGGAACAGAGGAAAGGGCCAGTCGAGGAAGGATGAGAATGGGAGACACTACCCCATAGACCAGCATCCTCTTCATCAGCGAGGGACGGTGCTGGCCTTGGGTTAATAGAGGTTAGGGGGTATTGGGGTTAGGGGCAACAGGGTCCTGTAACACATGCACACTACAGCCATAGGCTCTAGCATCTCAAGTGAGGTTTTTACCCATGAAAGCTTATGCTCAAATAAATCTGGTAGTCTTTAAGGCGCCACTAGACTCCTTGTTTTTGTGGATACAGACTAACACGGCGACCCCTTGATACTTAAAGCCAGAGTGTGATCTGTAAAACACATCTGTCATAAATATAAAGGAAAGGGTAACCACCTTTCTGTATACAGTGCTATAAAATCCCTCCTGGCCAGAAGCAAAACCCTTTCACCTGTAAAGGGTTAAGAAGCTATGGTAACCCTGCTGGTACCTGACCCAAAATGACCAATGAGACGAAAAGATACTTTAAAATCTGGAGCGGGGGAACAAAGGGTTTGGTCTGTCTGTGTGATGCTTTTGCCGGGAACAGATCAGGAATGCAGACTTACAACTCCTGTAAAGGTAGTAAGTAATCTAGCTAGAAATGCGTTAGATTTCCTTTTGTTTAGTGGCTGGTAAAATAAGCTGTGCTGGAGGGAATGTATATTCCTGGTTTTGTGTCTTTTTGTAACTTAAGGTTTTGCCTAGAGGGATTCTCTGTGTTTTGAATCTGATCACCCTGTAAGGTATTTACCATCCTGATTTTACAGAGGTGATTCTTTTACCTTTTCTTTAATTAAAATTCTTCTTTTAAGAACGTGATTGATTTTTCGTTGTTCTTAAGATCCAATGGTTTGGGCCTGTTTACACCTGTATTAGTTGGTGAGGATTCTTATCAAGCCTTCCCCAGGAAAGGGGGTGTAGGGCTTGAAGGGACATTTTGGGGGAAGACATCTCCAAGTGGGCTCTTTCCCTGTTCTTTGTTTAAAACGCTTGGTGGTGGCAGCATACGGTTTGAGGACAAGGCAAAGTTTGTACCTTCAGGAAGTTTTTAACCTAAGCTGGTAAGAATAAGCTTAGGGGGTCTTTCATACAGGTCCCCACATCTGTACCCTAGAGTTCAGAGTGGGGAAGGAACCTTGACAACATCACACAGCCTTCCTGCAACACTCATACCTACACACCCTGGTGTGTGATCTCCTGTAACACACACACCAACATCACACAACCGAGCAACAAACACAATCTTACCCATCCCTTACTGTGACACATGCTGCACAGCCTGGCCTGGGCCCTCTTGTATGCACTAGTCCCCGCCCCCATCCCAGAGCCGGGGGCGGACCCAGGAGTCCGGGCTCCCAACCCCAGCCCTAGCCAGTTCCCCAAGGTGCAGCGGGGCCCCACTCCCAGCCCAGGCACCACGTGCAGCGAGCGCCCTAGCGGCCAGACTCAGGACCCAAGCATCCGGGGGGGCTCGGCCGGAAGGTCCCTGCGCTGGGGCCTTCCCTGGCTGTTGGAGCTGGCAGCGTACGCGCAGGACCCTTGAGCCAGGGGCAGGCAGGAAGCAGCAGGGCTGGAGCTCCCAGCGAGCGGGGCCAAGGGAGGAGCCTTCCCAGACCAGCCTGGACAATGCGCAGGGCAGTCCCTGGCTGCAGCCCCAGGGCGGGGAGTGGGTGAGAGGCGGCCCCGGGGAGGCACCAGCCGCAGGGTAGGAAGTCGCTGCCGGGGCCAGAGCCGAGCCTGGCAATGGCAGCAGCTGGGCCAGCGCAGGTAGGACGCGGGGCGGAGACTCCCCGGCCGGGCACTGGCTGCTCCTGGCTGGGGGCCGAGGGGGTCCGGGACCCAGGTCACTCCCGCGCTAGTGACCCCGGGGCTGGGAGCAGCTCAGCGCGGCCAGGCAGGGCCCGGGTCCCGTTTTGCACCAGCGCAGCCTGGGGTCTCAGAGGCTGCAGCAGCCGGAGCGCTGGGGCCGGGGAGCAGCTTTGGGGCCCTGGGACCCGCCCACAAAGCCGGGAGCGTCCCTGGGGCTAGAGAGGGGAAGGCCCTGGCCGGGGCGGACATGCGGAGCCAGGTGTGACCACTTTACCCCCGAGATGCCTGAGCCAGGGGCGGGAGCTGTGCTGAGCGGAGGCCTGGGGCAGAGGTGGGGACTCCGGCCGGGGAGGCGGTGGGGAAGGAGCCTGTTCCCTGCACTGGGATTCAGGACCTTCCCAGAGCCCCACCCCAGAGCCAAAGGCGACTCCTGTTCCCTGCCAGTAGGGCTCCAAGGTCCCTGGGAGCGCTGGGAGTGGAAGTCTCCCTGGGTCACAGCTGCTGGGCTTGCAGCTCACGTTTGAGGACGTGGCTCTGTATTTCACCCGGGAGGAGTGGGAGCTCTTATCCCGGCCAGAGAAGCAGCTGTACCGGGACCAGATGCTGAGGAATTACAGGGCCCTCGTTTCCCTGGGTAAATACCAACTTCCCATCTTTTACTCACTCCTGTGAAATGTGTGTGGTCCCTTGACGCCTCAGCTGCCATGTGTCTCCCAGCAGCCCAGTGGTGGCAAATGTCAGCCCCTTTCAGGTTGGCTTCCTGTTGAAGGAGAAGTCAGGGCTACAGAGCCTGAGGCTAATCTTAGTGTAACTTGTTTACTTGGATTACATACCTCAGTCCTGGCACAGGGGTGGTTGTAAACAGCACATGAGCAAATAAGGGAGAGAGAAAACTCTTCTGCTTGTAACACCTCCTCAGCTCCCCAGAAAGAATTAACATCATAAATTCAACAAGCGCACAGTTGAACAATGCTGCATCCTAAGCAAAAGAACTGATAGGTCTGTGTAACAGTGACACCTGCCTTGACTCAACCCCCAAAGCAAATTGAGAAGGGTCATAGACGTTGCTGCTTCAGAGTGTGAACTGAACTTGCCTGGTGGGAGATGGGAAGAAATCTCCTCTAAGGAAGGTTTATTTCTTTATTCTCCTGCTTGGGATCTCCTGCGCTTTCCTCTGAAGCAGTGTCTGAGACTGGGGCCTCGTTGCGCTGAGTGCTGCGCAGACACACCCTGACTGAGATCGGGGCCCTGTTGTGCTGGGCTGCACCAACATATAAATGAGTCCCTACCCCCAAAATGTTAGTACTAAAACTGATTCATTCCCCCAAACAGGCTATTCAGGAACACACCAGATTTAATCCACCAGATCGAGGTAGGGGAGGCAGAGCTCTGGATCCTGAATGCCGAGGACTCCAGAGAAAGCCCCAGGCCTGAGAACCCCTCCTCAGGTGAATCATAATAATCCAATCCCTTCTGATTTACTCACTTGCTAGCGGATGGCTCCTTAATGCGGAAGGCAAAGGCAGAGTGAGATTCACTGCCTGGGAACTGAAGGGGACAAATGGAGGCTGGGAATAGGGACCAATATTTATTTTGGAGGGGAAGGAGTTACTGGGCTGGAGGCAGGAATCACTATGGGAGTTTCTCTGGCTGGGATAGGCAGGAAGCCAGGCTGGATGGGCACAATAGCCTGTCTGGTCTTGATATCTATGAATCATAGTTCTCCCCCAGCACCTTGCAATGGAGGGAAAAAAGGGACACGTGAGATGGAGTCTCTCCCTGGCTTACAGATAATCCGTCCTGCACTAACACAAGTGTGAACTCAGGGGAATGCAGTGCTGCAGCGTATGTGCCCTGCAAGATATCACTCGTGAAGGGAAGCAACACTGCTCTTGGCAGCAGAATCTGGGCAATATGGGAGAGGATTTGGAAATTCTCCATGGGGAGGGGAAATGGGGAAACCCGGTGGGACGATGCGTCTGACTGGAATTTTCGTGTCGCTGGTTACAACCCACTGAGGTAGGGGAAAGAGGGTAAAAAAAGTGGTGAGCAGGGTGGCACTTTCCATTAGACCAGCAGTTCTCAAACTGTGTCAGGACCCCAAAGTGGGTTGCAACCCCATTTTAATGGGGTCACCAGGGCTGGCTTAGACTTGCTGGGGCCTGGGGCCAAAGCTGAAGCCCGAGCCCTCTTTTATGTTCTTGGTTTTTGAGAACCCCAGGACCTCGAATGGATAGGGATCAATCTGCTAACTAACACAGCCCAGCAGATGAACCGTTGCGGGGCTGGCACAGTTCACTGAATCTAAACCAGAGAGCAGGAAATGTTTCTCCTTTTGCACATGTCTGTGACTTGTGGGAAGAAATTAGTTTAGCACGCGGGACTTCCTAGTGGGAGACAGACAGGGGAAGTCTCACGTAGCCAGGAGTAAATCGTCCTTGGAGATTTTGAAGAATTATAGATATTTTTCTAATACAAAGTTTTGTACCCAACTAGGGGTGACTCTATTGTGGGCCTCCTTGTGGTGGAGAAAGATGAACTGATCACTGGACTGGATGTCCGTGGTTGCTCTGGGGCCAATGATCATGACTTGACTATTCAGTAAGGACCAGTAAGAAGGTTTTGGAACAAATTGATAAATTAAACAGCAATAAGTCACCAGAACCAGATGGTATTCACCCAAGAGTTCTGAAGAAACTCAAATATGAAATTGCAGTGCTACTAACTAAATGTGGTATGTAACCTGTCCTTTAAATCAGCTTCCGTACCATATGCCCGGAGGATAGCTAATATGACACCAATGTAGAAAAAGGGCTACAGAGATGCTCCTGGCAATTACAGGTCACTAAGGCTAACGTCAGTACCAGGCAAATTGGGTGAAATTATAGTAAAGAACACAATTATTAGTCACATAGATAAACACAATTTGTTGGGGAAGAGTGAACATGGTTTTTGTAAAGGGAAATCATGCCTCACGAACCTACTAGAATTATTTGAGGGAGTCAACAAGCAGGTGAATAAAAGTGATCCCGTGGATATAGTATACTTAGATTTTCAGAAAACCTTTGACATGGTCCCTCCCCAAAGGCTCTGAAGCAAAATGGGGTAAGATGGAAGGTCCTCTTTGGGATAGGGGACTGGTTCAAAGGCAAGAAAGAAAGGATCTGACTAAGTTTTCAGAATGGAGAGAGGTAATTAGTGGTGTCCCCCTGGGGACTGTACTGGGGGGACCAGTACTGTTCAACATACTCCTAAGTGATCTGGAAAAAGGGGTAAACAGTGAGGTGGTAACATTTGCAGATGATACAAACCAATTCAGGTTAGTGAAGTCCAAAAGAGAGTGCAAAGTGTGACAAAGGGATCTCACCAAACGGAGCGACCGGGCAACAAAAAGGCAGATGAAATTCAGTGTTGATAAATGCAAAGTAATGCACATTGAAAAACATGATTCCAACTCTACATCTAAAATGGTGGTGTCTAAATTAGCTCTTACAGCTTCAGAAAGAGATCTTGGAGTCATTGTGGATAGTTTTCTGAAAACGTCCACTCAATATCCAGCGGCAGTCAAAAAAGTGAACAAAATGTTGGGAAGTGTTTAGGAAAGGGATAGATAGCAAGACAGAAATGTAATATTGCCTCTCTGTAAATCCATGGTATGCCCACATCTTGAATACTGGAGCTGGTCCCCCCCATCTCAAAAAGATATATTGGAATTGGAAAAGGTACAGAAAAGGGCAACCAAAATGATTAGGGGTATGGAACAGCTTCTGTATGAGGTGAGATTAATAAGACCGGGGGGAGTTTTCAGCTTGGAAAAGAGAAGACTAAGGAGGGATAGGCTAGAGGGCTATAAAATGATGACGGCTATGGAGAACGTAAATAAGGAAGAGTTATTTACTTCTTCTCATAACACAAGAACTAGGGGTCACCAAATGAAATGAATAGGCAGCAGTTTTAAAACAAAGAAAAGGAAGTATTTCTTCACACAACACACAGTCAACCTGGGGAAACTCTTTGCCAGAGGATGTTGTGAGGGCCCAAGACTATAACAGGCTTCAACAAAGAACTAGATAAGTTCATGGAGGATAGGTCCATCGTTGGCTATTAGCCAGGACGGGCAGAGATACAAAACCATGTTTTTGAAGTGTCCCTAGCCTCTGTTGGCTGGAAGCTGGGAATTGGCAACAGGGTGTGTGTATTGGGGTCACCCTGCACTAATAACCAAGGCTGTGAAAGCCAGAGTGTGAGCAGAGCATGGCTGGCAGGCAGCAGCTACACACAGACACTTGAGGTAAGGCCGGAATGCTGGAGGCTGTTTGTGAGTGGGCTGGGTTGGGAGCTACAGCAGCAAAACTAGTCTGGATTCTCACTAGTCTGGATTAGTCTCACTAGTCTGGATTACACCCTGGATAGCCTGGATGTGTGATAGCCTCGTTGTCTCATTGGACAATGAGAATGGACACAACTCATATTCTGGTTGGACGTTCCAAGATTCTGCCATGAGTACAGGTCGTTTCCTGATTGGCCCAGGTCAGCTTTTCCCAACAGCATAACCAGGCTGCGCGATCCAGCAGAAATGGTATAAAATGTCCCATATTGTTCGGCATGTCGCTTCCTCAAGTCAAAATGTCTGCATGAAGGAGACGTGAGTGGGACCAGCATCGCCTGGCCATAGAGAACACCGCCTGCTGGGTAACAGCTTTAGTCTGGTTGCTGGAAAGCACCCTACTAACTCCATCTTTTAAAGTCAGGTGTTGGTCGACCGCTGAGAAATACACCCAGAGAATAGGCATATGGATGTCACAGCACCTTGAGTGAATCACCGGAATGAACTCCCTCTCCGTCTCTAGAACCAGGCCCTGCAACGGTGAAGCTGAGCTAGAGAAGTCACCTGCATGCCAGCTCCAATGGATATGTAGAAAAAATCATTTTGCTATATATCGATTAATGAACCACATTTACATACGGATTAATGAATTGACAACGTGATTGTGTTAAGCGAACTGCTTCATATCTGAGTTAACCACCCTCTGGGCGACTGAAATGGGCAGGAGGGGCGCACAATGTAAAGGTTCTGGTGCTCGGCTGCAGGTTCAGGGCAGGTACTCAGGTGACAAAGGAGTTTTGATTTCTAGACCTACTTTTGATGTCATTGTGTTGGGTTGCCCCCGCCACCCCAGATGCCACCTGATATACTGGGGTACCACTGAGCCCATCTGTTCCACCAGCCTGGGCTCCCTTACCCTGTCCTGCTGAGCCAGGCCCTCAAGCCTTCTTCAGTGCGCACATAGGTAGGGCCACACCCAGCTGCAGAAGGACACCGACACTGAAATCAGCTCTGCATGGGAAGGCTTCAACTAAGGAATTGCTCAGCACTCAAGAGCACAACCTCTCTGGAGTGGAAACCCAAAATTATATCGTCTTGCACTGCACAGAGAACTAGACGGCATAAACTCATGAAATTCACCCCCTTCCTCAGTGTGGAGGAAGATATGCACAGCTTTTGCCCCCCAGTTATAAATTTCAGAAACTGGTTTTAGCGAAAACAAAACCAAGTTTATTAACTACAAAAGATCGATTTTAGTGATTATAAGAGATAGCAAACAGATCAAAACAGATTACCTATCAACTAAAACAAACATGCAAGATAAACTCAATATGCTAAAGAAACTAGTTATCAGCATCAATTTCTCACAGCATCTTGGGCAGGGATTCAGTGAAAAACAGACATTAATTATGTCACTCCCCTGCCTTGAATAGGTTTCACATATGGCCAGAATCCCTTGATTTCCAGTGTGATTCCATCCCCAGTCAGTGGAAAAGTACTAATTTTAACATGGAGTTCAGTATCAGGTGACATGATCACATGACCCTGCAGCCACAACTCAAAGTCTGTTTGCTGGGTCCACAGGAAGGTGGGATATTAGAATCTCAGAAGATCTATTATTTTTCCTAGGAGCCCATCCAGACTGATTGCATTGTCTGGTGGGCGTTCCCCAGATGAAAACCCACTTGTAATTGATTCATAGTCATTATTCCTAACTTCAGATACTAAAATGAGACATGGTTACAAATAGGATAATCATATCCAGTAATCATAACCTTTCCAGTGAGACCTCACATAACCCATCTTGCATAAAATACATCTTATTTATGCTGTAATCATATAAGAACAATATTTCTATGAAGAATATGGGGCATAGTGTCACCGTCATGTTTTATGAAACTATGTAATAGCAGATGGAGACTGTTATAAAGGAGAGCTACACATGAAGTAGCTCTGGGTTGCACTGATGTATTGTATCAATTTGAAGAACAGAGATATTTGCAAACTAAACCTTTGATATGATCGTTTGGGGCTCTTGTGATAATATCAGCACCCAATAATTATGTCAGGAATCGGTTCTAATTTAACCATATACAATTATTTCCCCTCTGCATTTGAATCCGCTCTCTCTGCTGGATTTACAAGGAAAGCTTTCAGAGTAGCAGCCGTGTTAGTCTGTATTCGCAAAAAGAAAAGGAGTACTTGTGGCACCTTAGAGACTAACAAATTTATTAGAGCATAAGCTTTCGTGAGCTACAGCTCACTTCATCGGATGCATTTGGTGGAAAAAACAGAGGAGAGATTTATATACACACACAGAGAACATGAAACAATGGGTTTATCATACACACTGTAAGGAGAGTGATCACTTAAGATAAGCCATCACCAGCAGCAGGGGGGGGAAGGAGGAAAACCTTTCATGGTGACAAGCAAGGTAGGCTAATTCCAGCAGTTAACAAGAATATCAGAGGAACAGTGGGGCGTGGGGTGGGAGGGAGAAATACCATGGGGAAATAGTTTTACTTTGTGTAATGACATCCATTCCCAGTCTCTATTCAAGCCTAAGTTAATTGTATCCAGTTTGCAAATTAATTCCAATTCAGCAGTCTCTCGTTGGAGTCTGTTTTTGAAGCTTTTTTGTTGAAGTATAGCCACTCTTAGGTCTGTAATCGAGTGACCAGAGAGATTGAAGTGTTCTCCAACTGGTTTTTGAATGTTATAATTCTTGACGTCTGATTTGTGTCCATTCATTCTTTTACGTAGAGACTGTCCAGTTTGGCCAATGTACATGGCAGAGGGGCATTGCTGGCACATAATGGCATATATCACATTGGTAGATGCGCAGGTGAACGAGCCTCTGATAGTGTGGCTGATGTGATTAGGCCCTATGATGGTATCCCCTGAATAGATATGTGGACAGAGTTGGCAACGGGCTTTGTTGCAAGGATAGGTTCCTGGGTTAGTGGTTCTGTTGTGTGGTGTGTGGTTGCTGGTGAGTATTTGCTTCAGATTGGGGGGCTGTCTGTAAGCAAGGACTGGTCTGTCTCCCAAGATCTGTGAGAGTGATGGCTCGTCCTTCAGGATAGGTTGTAGATCCTTGATGATGCGTTGGAGAGGTTTTAGTTGGGGGCTGAAGGTGATGGCTAGTGGCGTTCTGTTGTTTTCTTTGTTGGGCCTGTCCTGTAGTAGGTGACTTCTGGGTACTCTTCTGGCTTGGCACTCTTGGGTGTCAGAAATCTCGGCACTCTTGGGTGTCAGAAATCTCATGCTAACCCTCCTGAGAACTATGATGTCTCTCTCCTGGTATCTATAACGTCACAGAATGCTGAATATGGGGCGTCAGTAGCAAAGCTGGAAAAACAGGTATCATGCCAGGAGGAGAAGGGTTTGAAAGAATTTTTGGAACGTAAATTAAAACAGATTTCTGTGCTCAATCTCCTGTACCCAGCCCAGTGAGCAGGGACGTTCCAGTCACCTATCTGAGCTTGCCTGTAATTCCCTTTTCTCTTTACAGTTCACTTTTAACCAGAGATTGACCCCAAACTAAGACACAGAATCCAGACCACTCAGAAACATGAGGAAAATCAGATCTAGCAGATTTCAACTTCACAGCTCAGGTTTCTTTTTATGATGGGCCATTTCAGAACTCAAATCCCAACACTCTTGTGAAGTGACTTGAGTTTGGATCTGAAGATTAGGAGCTTGAATTTGGATTAAAGCTTCACAACTAACCCACCTGTGATATTAACGTTACAAAGTTGAATAGTGTGACTTTCCAGTTCTTAATTATTATTCATTATAATATATTTTGACATTATCCAATCCAGCAAATTCTTAAGCATATGGTCAATTATAAGCATGTGAGCAGTCCCACTGAAATCAATGGAACTGCTCAAGGGCTTGGATTTAAGTACATTCATGTACTCTGCCGGGTGAGGGCCTTAAGAAAAAATGAAATAAAATATTGTCAGTTTTGGGGGAACTGCACTTGTATTCCTCTCATCTTCCCATTGCCCTGGCCCCCGCTGCCTCCTCACCCACCTTCCCATTGCCTTGGCCCCACTCCTCCCCCCCAGGCCCTGGCAATCCCCTCTTACCCCTTCTGTCTTCCCCATGCACCTCCCCATCATCCTGGTTCCCTGCTTCTTCCTCCGGTCTCCCCAGCCATCCACTCTGGCCCCGATGCCTCCCCCAGGCTCCCCAGCCATCCCCACATTGCCCCTGGCCGGTCCAGCTTCCCGCGGGCTCCCCGAGCCTTGCTATCTACCCTTACCCCCACATTTACCCGAGTTTCCTTCTGCAGTCAGCCAACCACACCAACACTGTTCTCACCAGCCTGGATTATCACAGTGTGAGCCCAACACACTCCCAATCCCAGATTTTCCCTCAGAAATGTACGTTCTGTCATGTCCAACCCTCTCCCAGGCAGTTGAGAAACGCTAAATTTGTTATTCCTTTAAAGGGAATAACATACACCAGTTCATTTCCATGAACAAAGTTACTCCGACACTTTACTTAAACACACTGGGTTAGATGAAACCATGAATCAAGTTTACTAATGACAGAGAGAATTTAAGTGAGTACAAGCAATGAGGCATAACAATCAGAAATGGTTACAAGAATAATAAAAATAAAACGCTGTCTAGTGCCTAATTGAACTACATTAAATTAGATTATTAGGCCTCAGCTCTGATCCAGTCTGGCTATTCCCTATGATTTAAATCAGTGGCTCTCAACCTTTCCGGATTACTGTACCCCTTTCAGCAGCGTGATTTCTTTTCCATATGCCAAAGTTTCTCCTTACCTAAAAACCACTTGCTTACAAAATCAGACATAAAAATACAAAAGTGTCCCAGCACACTAGTACTGACAAAATGCTTACTTTCTCCTTTTTTCCATATAATTATAAAATAAATCAATTGCAATATAAATACTGTACTTATATTCCAGTGTATAGTACATAGAGTAGTATAAACAAGTCATTGTCAGTGTGAAAGTTTAGTTTGTACTGACTTTGCGAGTGCTTTTTGTTAGCTGTTGTAAGTCTAGGCCACTCTCTAGATGAGATGGTGTACCCCCTCAGCATTCCCCCAGGGGTATCTGTACCCCTGGTTGAGAACCACTGACTGAGTGATTTGCCCAAGGTCAGAGAGGGACCAAGTGGCAGAATTAGGAATAAAAACCACGATTCCTGTAGTCCAGCCCAGCACCATAACTACAAGCCCAGCCTCTCTCCTTCATTCAAGACTCCAAACGCCCCCTGTTAAGCGTTTTAATGTATTTGTATCTTGTGATTTTATAGCGTTTTTAATGAGGTTTTATGATGTTATCCCCTCATAATCACTAAAATGGTGATTATCCAGTATGGAGTCGGACATTTAACACGTTGTCTCTTTGCCACAAACAACGAGACTTGTTCCAGCTGGGTGGTGGTGGTTTTGTGCCCTTTTTGAACTTTGGTGGGAAAGGGCAGTTAACAGGCCACTCTTCCCGTCACAGAACCATTAAAAGGAACTGCGTGACGTCACCACAATGCTGTCCGTCGCAGAGGTAGCTGAGCGCAGGGGCGTTTGCGCCGTCCTCAGATCACGAATCAGCGATTCTGGGGAGAGAAGCTCATCCTCGTCCCCGCCAGCCAGGTGCCTGCCGCCTCCATGGCTCCTGGCTGCACTCCTGCTGTTTGCAAAAAAGAAAAGGAGGACTTCTGGCACCTTAGAGACTAACAAATTTATTTGAGCATAAGCTTTCGTGAGCTACAGCTCACTTCGTCGGATGGAAATGCTGTAGCTCACGAAAGCTTATGCTCAAAGAAATCTGTTAGTCTCTAAGGTGCCATAAGTCCTCCTTTTCCTTTTTGCGAATACAGACTAACACGGCTGCTACTCTGACTCCTGCTGTTGGTGCCCATAAAATACTAGGGTGGGAAGGGACCTCAGGAGGTCATCTAGTCCAACCCCCTGCTCAAAGCAGGACCAATCCCCCATTTTTGACCCAGATCCCGAATGGCCCCCTCAAAGACTGAACTCACAAGGCTGGGTTGAGCAGGCCAGTGCTCACACCACTGAGCTATCCCTGGCCCCGCTCCCGCTGCAACCCGATCCAGGGAGCCTCCCTTCGGGCCATCCCCAGCTCTGGGGGCAGGAAGTCCTGGGTCCGTCCGCAGAACGCATCTGACAGCAGCAGGACTTTAGGGCCCCGGGCGGGCGGGAGGCGGCTCCGGGGCGGGAAGTCGCTGCCCGGGCGGAGGAAGCGGCCGGGGCCGAGCCCGGCGATGGCGGCAGCGGGGCCGGCGCGGGTAGGACGCGGGGCGGGGACTCCCCGGCCGGGCACGGGCTGGTCCCGGCGGGGGGCCGAGGGGGGCCGGGGCCCGGGTCCCTCCCGCGCTAGTGACCCCGGGGCTGGGGGCTGCAGCAGCCGGAGCGCGGGGGCCGGGGAGCGGCTCTGGGGGCCCCTGGCCGGGCGGACACGCGGAGCCGGGCGCGGCCCCTTCCCCCGAGCGAGGCCCCGGCCGGGCCGAGGAGCCCCGAGGCGCCCGGGGCGGGGGCGGGGCTGAGCAGCAGGCGGGGGCGGGGCCTCCGGCCGGGGGGCGGGGCCTGTTCCCTGCCCCGGGACTCGGGCCCTTCCCAGCGCCCCGCCCCAGAGCCCCGTGGGGAGCCGAGGGCGACTCCTGTCCCCGGCCAGCAGGGCCCGAGTCCCGGGGGGGCTGTGCGGGGGGGTCTCCCTGGCTCACAGCTGCTGGGCTGGGGCTTCCTGGGAGTCGCTCCCCTAGAAACCGCGTCCCCTGCTGAGCCCCCGGGCTGGGGCTGGGGCTGGGGCTGGGGCGGAAGGGGCTGAGTGTGTAACGCTTGTGCCAGCAGCTCCGGGTGGCGTTTGAGGACGTGGCTCTGTATTTCACCCGGGAGGAGTGGGAGCTCTTATCCCGGCCAGAGAAGCAGCTGTACCGGGACCAGATGCTGAGGAATTACCGGGCCCTTGTTTCCCTGGGTAAGGACCAATTTCCCTGCATTTATTCACACCTGTAAAAGAATGAACATAGTAAATGTAACAACTATACAGTTGAACAAAGCAAAAGAACTGGAATGTCTGTGTAACGGCGCCAGCTGGTGACACCTGCCATGACCACGTTGTGGCCAATTTGTCTTAATGACGTGCCCGAAACATTTCAACAACTGTAAGATGGCAAAGGAGCAACGTTCACATCTTCCAAAGTCTTGCCCATGATCAATGTTTCAGGAGACAGTTGGGTAAGTGTAATAATGACCAGAAAGAAGGTGGTTGCGGATTTTCTATTCACCATCTCTTAACCTGAAACTAATAGGTGTTCACTGGTGTTTCTGTGGGTTAAAGGAAATGCATCCGATGAAGTGAGCTGTAGCTCACGAAAGAATCATAGAATCATAGAATCATAGAATATCAGGGTTGGAAGGGACCCCAGAAGGTCATCTAGTCCAACCCCCTGCTCAAAGCAGGACCAAGTCCCAGTTAAATCATCCCAGCCAGGGCTTTGTCAAGCCTGACCTTAAAAACCTCTAAGGAAGGAGATTCTACCACCTCCCTAGGTAACGCATTACAGTGTTTCACCACCCTCTTAGTGAAAAAGTTTTTCCTAATATCCAATCTAAACCTCCCCCATTGCAACTTGAGACCATTACTCCTCGTTCTGTCATCTGCTACCATTGAGAACAGTCTAGAGCCATCCTCTTTGAAACCCCCTTTCAGGTAGTTGAAAGCAGCTATCAAATCCCCCCTCATTCTTCTCTTCTGCAGACTAAACAATCCCAGCTCCCTCAGCCTCTCCTCATAAGTCATGTGCTCTAGACCCCTAATCATTTTCGTTGCCCTTCGTTGTACTCTTTCCAATTTATCCACATCCTTCCTGTAGTGTGGGGCCCAAAACTGGACACAGTACTCCAGATGAGGCCTCACCAGTGTCGAATAGAGGGGAACGATCACGTCCCTCGATCTGCTCGCTATGCCCCTACTTATACATCCCAAAATGCCATTGGCCTTCTTGGCAACAAGGGCACACTGCTGACTCATATCCAGCTTCTCGTCCACTGTCACCCCTAGGTCCTTTTCCGCAGAACTGCTGCCGAGCCATTCGGTCCCTAGTCTGTAGCGGTGCATTGGATTCTTCCATCCTAAGTGCAGGACCCTGCACTTATCCTTATTGAACCTCATTAGATTTCTTTTGGCCCAATCCTCCAATTTGTCTAGGTCCTTCTGTATCCTATCCCTCCCCTCCAGCGTATCTACCACTCCTCCCAGTTTAGTATCATCCGCAAATTTGCTGAGAGTGCAATCCACACCATCCTCCAGATCATTTATGAAGATATTGAACAAAACGGGCCCCAGGACCGACCCCTGGGGCACTCCACTTGACACCGGCTGCCAACTAGACATGGAGCCATTGATCACTACCCGTTGAGCCCGACAATCTAGCCAGCTTTCTACCCACCTTATAGTGCATTCATCCAGCCCATACTTCCTTAACTTGCTGACAAGAATGCTGTGGGAGACCGTGTCAAAAGCTTTGCTAAAGTCAAGAAACAATACATCCACTGCTTTCCCTTCATCCACAGAACCAGTAATCTCATCATAAAAGGCGATTAGATTAGTCAGGCATGACCTTCCCTTGGTGAATCCATGCTGACTGTTCCTGATCACTTTCCTCTCCTCTAAGTGCTTCAGGATTGATTCTTTGAGGACCTGCTCCATGATTTTTCCAGGGACTGAGGTGAGGCTGACCGGCCTGTAGTTCCCAGGATCCTCCTTCTTCCCTTTTTTAAAGATGGGCACTACATTAGCCTTTTTCCAGTCATCCGGGACTTCCCCCGTTCGCCACGAGTTTTCAAAGATAATGGCCAAGGGCTCTGCAATCACAGCCGCCAATTCCTTCAGCACTCTCGGATGCAATTCGTCCGGCCCCATGGACTTGTGCACGTCCAGCTTTTCTAAATAGTCCCTAACCACCTCTATCTCTACAGAGGGCTGGCCATCTCTTCCCCATTTTGTGTTGCCCAGCACAGCAGTCTGGGAGCTTACCTTGTTAGTGAAAACAGAAGCAAAAAAAGCATTGAGTACATTAGCTTTTTCCACATCCTCTGTCACTAGCTTGCCTCCCTCATTCAGTAAGGGGCCCACACTTTCCTTGGCTTTCTTCTTGTTGCCAACATACCTGAAGAAACCCTTCTTGTTACTCTTGACATCTCTTGCTATGCTTATGCTCTAATAAATTTGTTAGTCTCTAAGGTGCCACAAGTCCTCCTTTTCTTTTTGCGAATACAGACTAACACGGCTGCTACTCTGAAACGTGTCACACAGTTATCCTATGGAACACAGTGCCACAAGATAGCATAGAGGCCAAATTTTTAGCACTGGGGTGGGCAAACTCCGGCCTGCGGGCCACATCCGGCCTGTGGGACTGCCCTGCCTGGTCCCTAAGCTCCCGGTTAGGGAGGCTGCCTCTGGCCCCTCCCCTGCCTTCTCCCCTCCCCTGCCGCCTCAGTGTGCCTTGCGTTTTGGGGAGTGGGTCAGCATATCTGGCTCCACACTGCTGCCAGACACACTGCTCTGAGCAGCATGGTAAGGGGGGGCCGGTGCTGGGCGTTGAATAAGGGGCAGGGAGTCCGAGGGTGCAGTCAGGGGCCGGGGGTGGTTGGATGGGGCGGAGGTTCTGGGGGGCAGATCAGGGGACAGGGAGCAGGGGGAGTTGGATAGATGTGGGAGTCCCAGGTGTCTGTCAAGGGGCAGGGGGTTGGACAGGGGTGAGGACAGTCAGGGGGACAGGGATTGGGGGCATTGGGTAGGGGGTGGGATCCTGGGGGAGCAGTTAGGGTGGGGGGGGCTCTAGGAGGTGGGGGCAGGGGACAAGGAGTAGGGGGGCTTAGATAGTGGGTAGGGCTCTTGGGCATGGTTACGGGTAGGTATCCCAGAAGGGCGCAGTCAGGGGATAAGGAGCAGGGGGGGTTGGATGGATCCAAGGTTCTGAGGGGGGCAGGAAGTGGGAGGGGGTTCAGATAGGGGCAGGATCAGGTTGTCTGTGGAGGCACAGCCTTCCCTACCCGGCCCTCCATACAATTTTGCAACCCCGATGTGGCCCTCTGGCCAAAAAGTTTGCCCAGCCCTGTGTTAGCAGAATGGGATATCTCTATGGAACATCTAGAGTTATCCTCAGCAAGGCTTTAAACTCGGCCCCCACTGCAAAGTGAGAAGGGTTGTAAAAGCTGCTGATTCAGAGTAGAAGTGAGAGACAGGAAGAAATCTCCGTTAACGAAGATTAATTTCATTACTCTCCTTCTTGAGATCTCTTGCGCTTTCCTCTGTTTCAGATTGGACAGATTGGTGTCCTGTCATTCCAGATGCTGTGCAAACATATAAATGAGTCCCTGCCCCCAAAACTTTAGTAATAAAACTTTCCCCCCCAAACAGGCTCTTCAGATTCTAAACCGGACTTAATCCACTGGATCGAGCTAGGGGAGGCAGAGCTCTGGATCCGGGATGCCGAGGGCTCCAGGGTACACTCTGGGCCTGAGAGCCCCTCCTCAGGTGAGTCATAATAATCCAGTCCCTTCTGATTTACACACTTGCTAGCAGAGCACTCCTTGATGTAGAAGGCAAAGGCAGAACGAGATTCACTGGCTGGGAATTAGGGGCCAGTGTTCATCTTGGAGGGGGAATAAACCATTGGGAGAGCTCCCCTCAGGATGTTATGGATTCTTCCTCACTGGGAGTCTGTCAGTGGAGATGGGGTGGCTCTCTCTGAAAGCTTCGCTCTTGTTCCACCAGCAGTTACTGGGCCGGAGACAGGAATGGCTGGGGGAGCTTCTCTGGCTGGGATAGGCAGGAAGCCAGGCTGGATGGGCACAATCAGCCTGTATGGCCTTGATATCTATGAATCTTAGAAATCATCTCTGCACTGAGACAGGACTAAGTATTCCCTAGTCCATCTTGAGAGGTGTCTCTCTAACCTGTTCTCAGAAACCTCCAATGATGGGGATTCCACAACCTGCCTAGATAATTTTGTTCCAGTGCTTAACGGCCCTCAGAGATTAGAAGTTTTCCCTAATATCTAACCTCTATCTCCCTTGCTGCAGTTGAAGCCCATAAAATCTTGACCTATTCTCAGTCAATAAGGAGAACACTTTAACACCCTCCACTTTGTAACAACCTTTTATGTCCCTGTTATCAGGGGTTCTCCCCTGCCCTGCCCCTTCTTCTTCTGACTAAACAAACCCAGTTTTTTCACTTACTTCATAAGTCATATTTTCGAGACATTTAATCAGTATTGTTGTTCTCCTCTGACCCTCCCCAATTTGTCCACATGCTTCCTGAAGTGTGGGGCCCAGAAGTGGACACTGTAGTGGGCCTGTTCTGTCCTTGTTTTCCTCTGCTTTCCTGTGTATTTGTAAAATGCTTTGTTTTTTCCCTTTATAATGCTAGTTTAGTTTTGCTTTTTGCCTTTCTAATTTTCCCCCTATATGCTTGTGTTGTTTTTTAATACTCATTTTTGTAATTTGACCTGCTTTCTGTTTCTTGTACGACTTTTTTGAAGAGTCACTACAGCTCCACCATGCCTCGGCTTCCCCAGTTTAATGGAAAGGGCATTGGGGCTGTGAGCAATGTTCCCTCTCATTTTTTTCCAACCATCTGAAGAATAAATTTTGTTACGTGCATTGAGGTCTGTGCGCCACCAGTAGACACAAAAAACCTGCATATAATTTTTTAAAAAGTTACCATAGGGATAATTACTCCAGCCAGGAGACGTTAGGTATTTTGGAGCTCGTTAATTAAAATTAAGTGCAAGAGAAATAAAAATCATGAAATGCATAGACCAGTCAAAACACTAAAGTAACACACTTAGGAAGAATAAAATTGCAGAGAATATATGTGCATTATAGGAAGTAGCAAGAAGTAACAACAATATTACAATTATGTATTTGGAGGCGAGTGTGAAAGAGCCAGAAACTTTGTGTGTATGTAACACATAGTCAGTCTGTGTACTGGCAGCTGGCGAAGTTTCTGAGAGTCCCTGGGTGCTGTCTCTAAAATGTTCACCGAAAGCTCTCCTCAGCCTTGTCTCCCCTGTCCTCACTCTGAGGAAATGGAGTACATGGATTGGTGTTGGGGAGGAGAAGAGAGAAAAAGAGACTCTGTGACCTGGCTGCTGGGGAGGAAAGATGCACCTGGTAGAAAGACAAGCCTGTCCAGCCATAGACCACAATGCCTGCTAGGCTTCCCACATCTCAGAAAATCATACTGAGGTAAGGGGTGCTCTAGAGATTTTTCAAATGGCTTTTCATGCCTCTGCCCCCTGCAAGAGCATCCTAGAGTCACTGGTCCTTGGCAAAGAAGGTGCTGTTCTACCCAGGTTCCCACCCCACCCCTTCTCTGCCACTTCATTTCACATGTGACCTCTCAGACTGGAGAAACCTGTCCCCAGCGAGCAAGGAGAAAGCTTGGAATGACGCAGGGCAGGGTCAGACGCATATGATTAGTGTAAGGTGACGCCATGCAGAGGATGCCATTGTGTAGATCAGCTCTCTAGCACTTGCAGTGCTTTGCTATAATGTTCTAAAACTGCCCCACGTGCCAGGCAGCTCCTGTGGGGGGAGTGGACACATTTTGGGGACAGATTAAATCATCCTGTGGGCCATGACGTGGAGTATCCTGATGTATGGGCTGGCTGTGAGAAAGAGGGTGGTGGTATGGCCTTTGCCCATCCCCTCTCCTCCTGTTCTTTGTGGCATGAAACCATTGTCACTTGCATTGCTTCAGTGTCCATGCTTAGCACAACCCTCAACCCTAACGTGTCTGTGACTGTCTGTAGACCAAAGGCTACATGGCAGTTATTCACCCCTTCCAGCTCAGCAGTGCCAGGCAGAGGGTTGTGACGCAATACAGACATGTTTTCCAGGTTACATCAAACAAACCCTGAGTGACTGGTCATCCCGTCAAATCCTTCACACAGACGCACCCACTCCCAAAACCCTCACCTTGAGGATTTTAGTTTAGTTTTAGTTTTGCACAAAGACTGAAACCTCAGGTCGAGAGTAAATGATTTCTTCAGAAGGAATTCCTAGAAAAGGACTCACCCCCCCCACAGGAATAAGCTACATTGTTCTAAGCAGTTTTAAACTGGTCTTACTGCACCCACATGAAGGGATTGTAGCCCCTCAACTAAACCAGTTTCAAACCAATATCATTATAACAGCAAAAATACCGAGGAACAGGCCTCATGCTATAAAACAGGAGAAAGTGAAGAACCAACGCCATGTAAATAAACCCCTCTGACTGAAATAAAGAAAAAATCAGTTTGAAAACAAAACCAGGGCCCTGTTGTGCCAGGCGCTGCCTGTATCCTGGGAAGGCTACAATTTAAGCTTAAAACAAGACCCAAGACATGCATAGCCCTTGTGGGAGCAGGCGCTAGGTGCTGCGGAAACACCATAGGATAGAACCACCCTGAGTCAGGTTACAGATTTGTCACAGCATTTTGTATCAGAAATTACGGAGCAGTTACAGTAACTTTAGTAACATCACAGGTCTGTAAATTTACTGTGACTGTTCCAGGATTTTTAATAAAACCTGCTGTCAAGGCTGATTCCCTGCTCTGGCACTTCAAGTACAGAAGGTGGGGGCCCACAAGGGCTTTAAACATAATACTTGCCACTCCAGGCTTGTATTAAACTCCAAAGGTTAGAGATCCCTCTGATCTTAGGTTGATAAATGCTGCCATCACCCAAGTGCACAACCCCTTTGAGAGCCCAGGCAGGCGTACTTGGGAATTCCTTCCTGTGGGGGTACCCCCAAACTCTTTCAGCCTCCCTATGGGGAAGAACTGAGAAAAGAAAAAAGAAATCAGCTGTTGCCACCAGCTAATTGAAAAACATGTGCACGGACCTCTTAAGACACAGAAATCCAATCACGTTCTTAAAAAAAAAAGGTAAATTTTATTGAAAAAAAAAATAGGCAAGAAAACATCTGGAAAATTAGGCTGCTGATCACGTCTCACTCTACATTCCTGTTCTGTTATGTAGCTGTAGTTTCAAATGAGAAAGTCTAGCTATAGATATTGATGACTTTCATACCTGGCCCCAACATAGGCGCCGACTGCACCCACCAACGGCCAAGCTCCCCTCTGCGCCCCACCTCACTTCCGCCTCGCCTCTGAGCACGCTGCGTCTCCACTTCTCCTCCCAGCGTTTGCTGGTGCAAAACAGTTGTTTCACGGTGTAACAAGCTCCAGGATGGAGTACGGAGGAGTGGGAATGCGGCACACTCAGGAGAGGAGGCTGGGCTTGGGTGGGGACTGTCAAGGTTACTTCCCCACTCTGAACTCTAGGGTACAGATGTGGGAAGCTGCATGAAAAACCCCCTAAGCTTATTTTTACCAGCTTAGGTTAAAACTTCCCCAAGGTACAAACTATTTTACCTTTTGTCCCAAACTTTATTGCTGCCACCACCAAGCGTCTAACAAATATAACCAGGAAAGAGCCCACTTGGAAACGTCTTTCCCCCCAAAATCCCCCCAAGCCCTACACCCCCTTTCCTGGGAAAGGCTTGATAAAAATCCTCACCAATTGGCATAGGCGAACACAGACTCAACCCTTGGATCTTAAGAACAATGAAAAAGCAATCAGGTTCTTAAAAGAAGAATTTTAATTGAAGAAAAAGTAGCTCTGTAAAATCAGGATGGTAAATACAGGATAATCAGATTCAAAACATAGAGAATCCCTCTAGGCAAAACCTTAAGTTACAAAAAGACACAAAAACAGGAATATACATTCCATTCACCACAACTTATTTTATCAGCCATTTAAACAAAACGGAATCTAACGCATATCTAACTAGATTGCTTATTAATTCTTTACAGGAGTTCTGACCTGCATTCCTGCTCTGGTCCCAGCAAAAACATCACACAGACAGACAGACCCTTTGTCCCCCCCCCCCGGCTTTGAAAGTATCTTGTCTCCTGATTGGTCATTTTGGTCAGGTGCCAGCGAGGTTCTCTTAGCTTCTTAACCCTTTACAGGTGAAAGGGATTTTCCTCTGGCCAGGAGGGATTTAAAGGTGGTTAGCCTTCCCTTTATATTTATGACAGGGACTTTTGGGGAAGGGGTGTGAATGGGGACGGCACGGGGCAGGGCAGGGGTGGAGTCAGGTCAGGGCCAGAGATGGGTCGAGCAGCAGTTGGCACCAGCAGAAGTTGGCGACTATGGACAGGAGTGAAACTTGCTGCCCAAAGAAGCACCCTTCTCCCAGCTCTGCAACCCTAACCCCAGCCTGGTGCAGAGGGGTTGGTGTGGGGAAGAGAACATATGGGTGGCAAGGCCAGTCGCTGAAATTTAAGCCGCCTCCGTGACCATCATGGCTGTGGGCAGGGGCAAATCTGAGTGGCATTGTAACCCCGCAGGCCAGGTCTCAATGCCCGGAGCGAAGTGTTGGGTCCAGCCCTGTGGGACAGGAGTGGCCATTGCAGGGTGAGGCACACATCCCAAAAACAGTCAGAAATGGGGAAATCGCTCCATCTGTGACATTTTCCTGTCCTTGACATACCTGCAGCCCTAGCAATGAGCTAACACTGGGATTCCCTCTGCTCTCTCCAGCAGGGCTCAGGATCCCGGGGGGAACAAGGACACAGTCTGAATGTGGGGAGAGCACGGCAGGAACGCAGAATCCCACGGCCCACAGAGGGATCCATGCACAGGACGCAGTCCATCCCCGGGGTAGACTCAGCCAGAGACCAAACCTGGTTACACACCAGAGACTAGACCTGATTACACACCACCTCTGCACTGACTGCGGCAAGAGGTTCAGCAACCCCTCTGCACTGACGCAGCACCTGTGCATGCCCACCGGGGAGCAGCCGTACTGCTGTGCTGACTGCGGCAGAAGATTCAGATGGTCCTCAATCCTGAGAATACACCAGCGCACGCACACTGGGGAGCGGCCATATTGCTGTGCTGACTGTGGCAAGAGTTTTGCAAAGAGCTCAGCCCTGAGAGCACACCAGCGCGCGCACACAGGGGAGCGGCCATATCGCTGCACTGACTGTGGCAAGAGCTTTGCAGAGAGCTCCTATCTGAGAATACATCAGCGGACACACACTGGAGAGCGGCCGTACCACTGCACTGACTGTGGCAAGAGCTTTGCAGAAAGCTCAAATCTGAGAATACATCAGCGGACACACACTGGAGAGCGGCCGTACCACTGCACTGACTGTGGCAAGAGCTTTGCAGAGAGCTCAAATCTGAGAATACATCAGCGCATGCACACCGGGGAGCGGCCACTCTACTGCACTGACTGTGGCAAGAGCTTTGCAGTGAGCTCAAGCCTGAGAGCACATCAGCGTACGCACACCGGGGAGCGGCCGCACCACTGCACTGACTGTGGCAAGAGCTTTGCAGAGAGCTCAACCCTGAGAAGACACCAGCGCACGCACACTGGGGAACGGCCTTATTGCTGTGCTGACTGCGGAAAGGGCTTTGCCCAGACCTCAGCCCTGAGAATACACCAGCGAACGCACACAGGAGAGCGGCCATACTGCTGCACCAACTGCGGCAAGGGTTTTGCAAAGAGTTCAACCCTGAAAACACACCAGCGCACGCACATAGGGGAGCGGCCGTACCACTGTGTCGATTGCAAGAAAAGCTTCAGCAATGCCAGTGCGCTGACCAAACATCAGCGCGCACACACACCGGGGAGCAGCTGTACCGCTGTGCCAACTGCAGTAAGAAGTTCAGCAGTGCCAACAAGTTAATACCTGAGAATACACCAGTGCATTCACAGCATGAGCAGCTGTTCCGGTGTGCTGACTGTGGCAAATGGTTTGCTCACTTGGGCAACCTTACCTGGCAACTGTTGACTCACTAAAGCCTCTCTGCCACACCAGGGCCCGAGGGGCTGCTGGCGGGCCTGGCACAGTGCCAGCAGAATCAGATCAGGGAGTGGTCCTGACCCCATGATGCCCAGCAGAGACTGTGTGGGGCAGGGAATGGGACTTAACTGAGCAATGTGGGGGAGAGCAGACAGGTGGGGGATTTTAGAGTAGATGGTCACATCCTTCCCCAGGAGCCCTGTATGCCCCATTCCATCCATCTCCCCCATACTCGTTACCTCCACACCTGACCCCATGGGCAGAACACTGTGATGCATCCTCTGACTCCCCTCCCTCTCTGTGGCTGGCTGCTCCAGATGTAACCCAGCTTTTGGTGCCATCGCAGCCTATGGGGGGGAAAGCTGTAATTGCAGTGCTTCTCCATCAAAATCAATTATTCTGGGGTGAAAAATAACTTGTGGAGCACATTGAGTTTGTGCTTGTGCAGATGGCGCAGAATTCCTCCGTGAGTATCACATATGAAGTGACATCACTGATGTAATCATTGGCGTTGTTGTGGAAAATTAGTCACACCATGTGTTTGGTTCAAACAGTCTGAGGCCTTTTATTGAATACAATCATGCGGGGAGAGGGAGACAGAGATGGTCACACGCAGGTGCCACCCTGGTCTCTCTCTACCCTGCCCCTATAATACCAGTCTTATATCGGTCAAAATTCAAGCCAAATGATATATTTCCTTATTAGTTATTTTTTTCCACCACTCAAGCATTATTAATAAAGCCTTACAAGGATTAATGGAAAGATAGTTTTGTAATTAGCACAGTGCTGATGCATCTTGTTATTATCAAGATCTGCGGTTTGCTGTGGCAGCGTTTTGACTAGGGACTTTTCCGGAGGCCCTTTGGTTCTTTTCTATATAGAGGTTGGCCTAGTCCATTATCTGGGTAAAGTGCCACAGCCTAGCATGTGTAAATGCTTTTAGCTTAAGCCAAGTCTTACAGGATACAGGCCTGTAGGCCTCTTGCGTTACAGCTCTTGCATATGTTGCATATAGTGCATAGATTGTGCCGCAGAATGGGATGGGGTCAGGTCAACAGCAATTTCCCCACAACGTGTAGGGAAAAATGAAGCCCTGGTACAGAGGTGCGTAGAGCTGTTCGTGTTCTTTCCTCAACTGTTCTCTCCTGTTAGCCATACCCACAGACTACACAAATGAGTCAAATCACTGTATATGTCTCTGTGATGAACTGCTCTCCAAGGAGCCATCCAGGAGTGGAAAGAGACTTTTCATAGAGATTGTTTGAACTTCTAGATGGAAATTTCTGCTAGGGATTTAAAGTCTCAAGAGGCCTTTGGGATAGAATATACCCCTGTATTCAAACCCTACACACTACTACAATCATCTATGTACAATTATGCCTTACAAGATAGGTATCATTTGAAAACTTATAACTTACTGGCCAGCATTATGATAGTGAAATGTATGCAGCAACTTTGTATAAAAAATTATGAACATAAGCTGAAATTGCAACTGATACATCTCGGGAGCGGGTAAAACTGTTTCTCAAAAGCAAAGGAGAAGTTAACGCCTCTAGCTGAGCATGAAACCTCTTCCTCACCATGTTCACATCTTCCCACTCAGCTGAGAACTTTATCTAGGGGTCGCTTTGAAAAAATTCTGCATTTCAAAGGGTGACTATAAAAGAGAGGGGCAAAAACATCTCTTGTTCTTTCTCCCTGTTCATCTCTCATTATCACCTAAGAGGACAAAAAGGGGGGAAAAAAAGCATCCTAGGACCTCAGGAACTGATCCTGAACTGAAAACGCCCCAAGACTAGTTTAGTCCTGGGAAGTGTTTTTACCTTTCTTTTTCTTTAAACCATTTCTGACTTTGATGCCTCATCAGTTGAAACCTCCCTTTGTGAGTAAAATAAATTTGTTTTCTTCAATTGAAATGAAGTGAACTGTGTGGGCAACTCCATTTGGGGTGGGAAAAATGTCTGTATATTGATCCCCTTAGAGGGGCAATAGACCCATTCTATCAGGACTGTCCAGGAAAAGGCTGGACAGTTCAAGACACACATTTCTGGGGGAAATCTGGGACTGGGTGTGTATTGGGATCACCCTGTAGTGATAACCAAGGCTGTTAAAGCCAGAGTGTGAGCGGAGCGCGGCTGGCAGACAGCAGCTACACACAGACACTCGGGGTAAGGCTGGAATGCTGGAGGCTGCTTGTGAGTGGGCCGGGTTGGGAGCTACAGCAGCAAAGCGTTACAGGGCACCCCAGGGTACAGGGCAGGCGATGACATGCCCCCCCACCTCTCCTCACTAGTTTGGATTACACCCTGGATTGTGATTGTCTCATTGGACAGTGAGAATGGACACAACTCATATCCTGGTTGGATGGTCAAGATTTTGCCATGAGTATGGGTCATTTCTTGATTGGCCCAGGCCAGCTTTGCCCAGCAGCGTGACCAGGCTGCGCCATCCAACAGAAATGGTATAAAATGTCCCATGTTGTTCGGCACGTCGCTTCCTCAAGTCAAAATGTCTGCATGAAGGAGACGTGAGTGGGACCAGCATCGCCTGGCCATAGAGAACACCGCCTGCTGGGTAACAGCTTTAGTCTGGTTGCTGGAAAGCACCCTACTAACTCCATCTTTTAAAGTCAGGTGTTGGTCGACCGCTGAGAAATCCACCCAGAGAACAGGCATATGGATGTCACAGCACCTTGAGTGAATCACCGGAATGAACTCCCTCTCCGTCTCTAGAACCAGGCCCTGCAACGGTGAAGCTGAGCTAGAGAAGTCACCTGCATGCCAGCTCCAACGGATATGTAGAAAAAATCATTTTGCTATATATCGATTAATGAACCACATTTACATACGGGTTAATGAATTGACAACGTGATTGTGTTAAGCGAACTGCTTCATATCTGAGTTAACCACCCTCTGGGCGACTGAAATGGGCAGGAGGGGCGCACAATGTAAAGGTTCTGGTGCTCGGCTGCAGGTTCAGGGCAGGTACTCAGGTGACAAAGGAGTTTTGATTTCTAGACCTACTTTTGATGTCATTGTGTTGGGTTGCCCCCCCCACCGCAGATGCCACCTGATATACTGGGGTACCACTGAGCCCATCTGTTCCACCAGCCTGGGCTCCCTTACCCTGTCCTGCTGAGCCAGGCCCTCAAGCCTCCTTCAGTGCGCACATAGGTAGGGCCACACCCAGCTGCAGAAGGACACCGACACTGAAATCAGCTCTGCATGGGAAGGCTTCAACTAAGGAATTGCTCAGCACTCAAGAGCACAACCCCTCTGGAGTGGAAACCCAAAATTATATCGTCTTGCACTGCACAGAGAACTAGACGGCATAAACTCATGAAATTCACCCCCTTCCTCAGTGTGGAGGAAGATATGCACAGCTTTTGCCCCCCAGTTATAAATTTCAGAAACTGGTTTTAGCGAAAACAAAACCAAGTTTATTAACTACAAAAGATCAATTTTAGTGATTATAAGAGATAGCAAACAGATCACCTATCAACTAAAACAAACATGCAAGATAAACTCAATATGCTAAAGAAACTAGTTATCAGCATCAATTTCTCACAGCATCTTGGGCAGGGATTCAGTGAAAAACAGACATTAATTATGTCACTCCCCTGCCTTGATTAGGTTTCACATATGGCCAGAATCCCTTGATTTCCAGTGTGATTCCATCCCCAGTCAGTGGAAAAGTACTAATTTTAACATGGAGTTCAGTATCAGGTGACATGATCACATGACCCTGCAGCCACAACTCAAAGTCTGTTTGCTGGGTCCACAGGAAGGCGGGATATTAGAATCTCAGAAGATCTATTATTTTTCCTAGGAGCCCATCCAGACTGATTGCATTATCTGGTGGGCGTTCCCCAGGTGAAAACCCACTTGTAATTGATTCATAGTCAATATTCCTAACTTCAGATACTAAAATGAGACATGGTTACAAATAGGATAATCATATCCAGTAATCATAACCTTTCCAGTGAGACCTCACATAACCCATCTTGCATAAAATAACATACATCCTATTTATGCTGTAATCATATAAGAACAATATTTCTATGAAGAATATGGGGCATAGTGTCACCGTCATGTTTTATGAAACTATGTAATAGCAGACGGACACTGTTATAAAGGAGAGCTACACATGAAGTAGCTCTGGGTTGCACTGATGTATTGTATCAATTTGAAGAACAGAGATATTTGCAAACTAAACCTTTGATATGATCGTTTGGGGCTCTTGTGATAATATCAGCACCCAATAATTATGTCAGGAATCGGTTCTAATTTAACCATATACAATTATTTCCCCTCTGCATTTGAATCCGCTCTCTCTGCTGGATTTACAAGGAAAGCTTGGCACTCTTGGGTGTCAGAAATCTCGGCACTCTTGGGTGTCAGAAATCTCATGCTAACCCTCCTGAGAACTATGATGTCTCTCTCCTGGTATCTATAAC
This sequence comes from Dermochelys coriacea, assembly GCF_009764565.3. Classification (NCBI taxonomy): domain Eukaryota; kingdom Metazoa; phylum Chordata; order Testudines; family Dermochelyidae; genus Dermochelys; species Dermochelys coriacea. The sequence continues at coordinate 6,185,451 of NC_050073.1, read as the reverse complement.
GTCACAGAATGCTGAATATGGGGCGTCAGTAGCAAAGCTGGAAAAACAGGTATCATGCCAGGAGGAGAAGGGTTTGAAAGAATTTTTGGAACGTAAATTAAAACAGATTTCTGTGCTCAATCTCCTGTACCCAGCCCAGTGAGCAGGGACGTTCCAGTCACCTATCTGAGCTTGCCTGTAATTCCATTTTCTCTTTACAGTTCTCTTGTAACTAGAGATTGACCCCAAACTAAGACACAGAATCCAGACCACTCAGAAACATGAGGAAAATCAGATCTAGCAGATTTCAACTTCACAGCTCAGGTTTCTTTTTATGATGGGCCATTTCAGAACTCAAATCCCAACACTCTTGTGAAGTGACTTGAGTTTGGATCTGAAGATTAGGAGCTTGAATTTGGATTAAAGCTTCACAACTAACCCACCTGTGATATTAACGTTACAAAGTTGAATAGTGTGACTTTCCAGTTCTTAATTATTATTCATTATAATATATTTTGACATTATCCAATCCAGCAAATTCTTAAGCATATGGTCAATTATAAGCATGTGAGCAGTCCCACTGAAATCAATGGAACTGCTCAAGGGCTTGGATTTAAGTACATTCATGTACTCTGCCAGGTGAGGGCCTTAAGAAAAAATGAAATAAAATATTGTCAGTTTCAGGGGAACTGCACTTGTATTCCTCTCATCTTCCCATTGCCCTGGCCCCCGCTGCCTTCTCACCCACCTTCACATTGCCTTGGCCCCACTCCCCCCCCCCAGGCCCTGGCAATCCCCTCTTACCCCTTCTGTCTTCCCCATGCACATCCCCATCATCCTGGTTCCCTGCCTCTTCCTCCGGTCTCCCCAGCCATCCACTCTGGCCCCGATGCCTCCCCCAGGCTCCCCAGCCATCCCCACATTGCCCCTGGCCGGTCCAGCTTCCCACGGGCTCCCCGAGCCTTGCTATCTACCCTTACCCCCACATTTACCCGAGTTTCCTTCTGCAGTCAGCCAACCACACCAACACTGTTCTCACCAGCCTGGATTATCACAGTGTGAGCCCAACACACTCCCAATCCCAGATTTTCCCTCAGAAATGTATGTTCTGTCATGTCCAACCCTCTCCCAGGCAGTCGAGAACCACTAAATTTGTTATTCCTTTAAAGGGAATAACATACACCAGCTCATTTCCATAAACAAAGTTACTCCGACACTTTACTTAAACACACTGGGTTAGATGAAACCACGAATCGAGTTTATTAATGACAGAGAGAATTTAAGTGAGTACAAGCAATGAGGCATAACAGTCAGAAATGGTTACAAGAATAATAAAAATAAAACGCTGTCTAGTGCCTAATTGAACTACATTAGATTAGTTTTCAGAGTAGCAAACCCCTTTTTCCCAGTTATTGTTAGTCTGTATCCGCATAAGCTTCTGTCAGCTACAGCGATGCATCCGATGAAGTGAGCTATAGCTCACGAAAACTTATGCTCTCACAAATTTGTTAGTCTCTAAAGTGCCACAAGTACTCTTAGATTAGATTAGATTAGATTACTAACCAAACAAATTAGGCCTCCGCTCTGATCCAGTCTGGCTATTCCCTATAACCTAAGTCAGTGGCTCTCAACCTTTCCGGACTGCTGCACCCCTTTCAGCAGCGTGATTTCTTTTGTGTATGCCAAAGTTTCTCCTTACTTAAAAACTACTTGCTTACAAAATCAGACATAAAAATACAAAAGTGTCCCAGCACACTAGTACTGACAAAATGCTTACTTTCTCCTTTTTTCCATATAATTATAAAATAAATCAATTGCAATATAAATACTGTACTTATATTTCAGTGTATAGTATATAGAGTGGTATAAACAAGTCATTATCTGTATGAAAGTTTAGTTTGTACTGACTTTGCGAGTGTTTTTTGTTAGCTGTTGTAAAACTAGGCCATTCTAGATGAGATGGTGTACCCCCTGTTGTACCCCCTCAGCATACTCCCAGGGGCATACCCCTGCCATTGGCTCCAAGTCCAGCTGCAGCACGATCCAGCATTCCTCCCTTCAAGCCATCACCAGGTCTGGGGGTAGTAGGTCCTGGGTCCGACGCACTCGAACACCCGGCCTGTCCAGAGAAAGAATCTGACAGCAGCAGGACTTTAGGGGATTTTATCATTTCAGTTTGGTTCAAGCTCCTTGTATTGTGATCCCAGTTTGCTTAGGTTTTATGACAGTTGTGTTTCCTTTTCCCCTTTTTCCCAGTTATTGTAAACCAACCTTCATACACTTACCTTTTGTTAACATAAGTATGGCCATACTGGGTCAGACCAAAGGTCCATCGAGCCCAGTATCCCGTCTACCGACAGTGGCCAATGCCAGGTGCCCCAGAGGGAGTGAACCTCACAGGTGATCAAGTGATCTCTCTCCCGCCATCCATCTCCACCCTCTGACAAACAAAGGGTAGGGAGACCATTCCTTATCCATCCTGGCTAATAGCCATTAATGGACTTAATTTCCATGAATGTATCTAGTTCTCTTTTAAACCCTATTATAGTCCTACCCTTCATAACCTCCTCAGACAAGGAGTTCCACAGGCTGACTGTGCACTGTGTGAAAAACTTACTTTTATTTGTTTTAAACTTGCTGCCCATTAATTTCATTTGGTGGCCCCAATTTTTATATTATGGGAACAAGTAAATAACTTTTCCTTATTCACTTTCTCTACACCATTCATAATTTTATATACACCTCGATCATATGCCCCCTTAGTCTCAGTCTTAATTGCCCTTCTCTGAACCTTTTCTAATCCCAGTATATCTTTTTTGAGACGAGAAGACCACATCTGTACGCAGTATTCAAGATGTGGGCGTACCATGGATTTATATAAGGGCAATAAGATATTCTCCGTCTTATTCTCTATCCCTTTTGTAATGATTCCTAACATCCTGTGTGCTTTTTTGACTGCCGCTACACACTACATGGACGTCTTCAGAGAATTATCCATGATGACTCCAAGATCTTTTTCCAGCTTAGTTGTAACTAAATTAGCCCCCATCATATTGTATGTATAGTTGGGGTTATTTTTTCCAGTGTGCATTACTTTACATTTATCCACATGAAATTCCATTTGCCATTTTGTTGCCCAATCACTTAGTTTTGTGAGATCTTTTTGAAGTTCTTCACAGTCTGCTTTGGTCTTAACTATCTTGAGTGGCTTAGTATCATCTGTAAACTTTGCTCCCTCACTGTTTACCCCTTTTGCCAGATCATTTATGAATAAATTGAATAGGATTGGTCCTAGGACTGACCCTTGGGGAACACCACTAGTTACTTCTCTCCATTCTGAAAATTTACCATTAATTCCTATCCTTTGTTACCTGTCTTTTAACCAGTTCTCAATCCATGAAAGGATCTTCCCTCTAATCCCATGGCAACTTAATTTACATAAGAGCCTTTGGTGAGGGACCCAAGGCTTTCTAGAAATCTAAGGTCACTATGTCCACTGGATCGTGCTTGTCCACATGTTTGTTGACCCCTTCCAAGAACTCTAATAGATTAATAAGACATGATTTCCCTTTACAGAAATCATGTTGACTTTTGCCCAACAATTTATGTTCTTCTACGTGTCTGACAATTTTAGTTTTTATTATTGTTTCAACTAATTTGCCCAGTACTGACGTTAGACTTACCGGTCTGTAATTGCCGGGATCACCTCTAGAGCCCTTTTTAAATATTGGCATTACATTAGCTATCTTCCAGTCATTGGGTACAGAAGCTGATTTAAAGGACAGGTTACAAACCATAGTTAATAGTTCCGCAATTTCACATTTGAGTTCTTTCAGAACTCTTGGGTCAATACCATTTGGTCCCGGTGACTTGTTACTGTTAAGTTTATCAATTAATTCCAAAACCTCCTCTAGTGACACTTCAATCTGTGACAATTCCTCAGATTTGTCAACTACAAAAGACGGCTCAGGTTTGGGAATTTCCCTAACATCCTCAGCTCTGAAGACTGAAGCAAAGAATTCATTTAGTTTCTCCGCAATGACTTTATCGTCTTTAAGTGCTCCTTTTGTATCTCGATCGTCCAAGGGGCCCCACTGGTTGTTTACAGGCTTCCTGCTTCTGATGTACTTAAAAAACATTTTGTTATTACGTACTGAGTTTTTGGCTAGCTTTTCTTCAAACTCCTTTTTGGCTTTTCTTATTACATTTTTACACTTAATTAGGCATTGTTTATGCTCCTTTCTATTTACCACACAAGGATTTGACTTCTACTTTTTAAAAGATGCCTTTTTATCTCTCACTGCTTCTTAAGGCTCTTTTTTAGTTCTTTTACTGTGTTTTTTAATTTGGGATATACATTTAAGTTGGGCCTCTATTATGGTGTGTTTGAAAAGTGTCCATGTAGCTTGCAGGGATTTCACTCTATTCACTGTACCTTTTAATTTCTGTTTAACTAACCCCCTCATTTTTGCATAGTTCCCCTTTCTGAAATTAAATGCCATAATGTTGGGCTGTTGATGTGTTCTTCCCACCACAGGAATGTTAAATGTTATTATATTGTTTTGGAACATCTATCTGTCTCTGTCCTCTTTTCTTGCACCACACTGGAAGGAGGATGGGACCAACATCACCAGTTGCTTCCACAGTGATAGATGCTGATACCAGGTACAAGATCCTGCGTCCTAAGAAGGGGGAACATATAGGTTTATAATGGTTTTCATTTTTCCCTGTAACACCTTGGCATGGTCTAGTCTGACCCAGAGAATTCAAAAAGGCTGCAGCCCATGAGCCCAGCTGGCAGGACGCAGCTACGTACCCTTCCCTTGATGACCACCTCAGTGGATGCTTTGGTCAAGACCATGCCCCGGCACTGCTCAGTGATGTTGGCCAGGTTGGTGTTGAAATCAGGATTGGGTCCCCCTGCTGCAATGGACAGAGATGGAGCGTCACAAGGGGGGCACAGCTGGAACCCCACCCGAGGGCAGTCCTGACTCCCAGTCCCCACTGCTTTAACTCACCATGATCCACTACCCTCCCAGAGCCAGAAATAGAAACAAGGTGCCCCCCCTGCTGTAACCCACTATCCAATTGCAGAGGCGGCGATGAGATCCAGGAGTAGTGGGGCTCCTGGTGACCCTCCCTGCCCCAAACTACCTGTTCCAGGGCCCTTCCCCTCTTCAGCCACCGTTAGCTGTTATCTTAGGCCACCTGAACCACAGAGACTGGGCTGCCCCCCCTCTTATGCGAAACATCTGGGAGAGATGGGGAGAGACTCAGCCACCTTAGGGGAGGTGCTGTGAAACAGAAGAAAGGTCCAGTGGAGAAAGGATGAGAAGGGGAGACACTACCCCACAGACCAGCGTCCTCTGCTCCAGCAGCCAAGGAGGATGCTGATCTTGGGTTAACAGAGGTTAGGGGGTGCTGGGGTTAGGGGCAACCGGGTCAGTGCTAGTGGTCAAGGTTGGGCTGGCAGGGCTCTGTAGCCACAGCCTCTGGCTGGGCCCTGTCAAGTACTGGGAGGCTGGGAAGTCTCTGTAATGCCCCCTCTGGCTGCAGCGGGGCCTGTGGGGCACTGGGAAGCTGGCAGGGCTCTGTAGCACTCGCTCTGGCTGGGGCTATGTCACACACAGGATCCATCCCTTCCTCCCCCCCGCGATACCTTTGCGGGCAAAGCGCAGCAGCGTGGCGAGCTTCTGGAAGAGCCGGCTGCGCTCGGTGTCCCGAAGGCCCTTGATGTGCTTCACCTTGGACCATTTGTTGTGACCGGCAGGGGTGGCATCTGAGGTGTGCAGGGCCCAACCCAATGAACGGGAGGCAGGGGCAGCTGCTGCAATGCCAACACCGAGGCCAGAACACGGCATCTGTATGGGGCACCTGCCCTCCCCGGGGCGCTGGGAAGGGACCTGGGTGTGAGCTCCTGAAACACACACACACACACTCTACACCATGTGTGAGCTCCTGTAATGCTCATACACACACACAGCCCTCCTCTAACACACACACAGCCCTCCTCTAACACACGCATTACAGGGGATCACACCCCGGGCTGTGATCCCCTGTAAGTAACACACACACCAACATCACACAGCCAGACCCTTGTCTTACTGTGACACACACACGCTACACAGTCACCGGTTGTGATCTGTAAAACACTCACGTCACACAGCCTTCCTGCACCACTCAAAAAGAACAGGAGGACTTGTGGCACCTTAGAGATTAACAAATGCATCCGATGAAGTGAGCTGTAGCTCACGAAAGCTTCTGCTCTAATAAATGTGTGAGTCTCTAAGGTGCCACAAGTCCTCCTGTTCTTTTTGCGAATACAGACTAACACGGCTGCTACTCTGTACCACTCAGACCCACACACAGCCTGGGGGTTGATCTCCTCAAATCCACACACCAACCTCCCAGAGCCAAGCAACCACCACCACCCCCCTGCCCTGCTCCCAGCTCCCCACGGCACAGCGGGGCCCCACGCACAGCCCGGGGGGTGGGGACCGGGCTGCCCCCTTACGGGCTCCCGCCGCCCGGGGAACAGGTGCCTCGAGCGCCCCCAGCGGCCGGTCTCGGGACCCAGGCGTCCGGGCGGTGGGGCGGGACCGGAAGGTCCCTGCGCTGGGGCCTCCCCCGGCTGCTGAAGATGGCGGCGCAGGCGCGGGGCCCTTGAGTCGAGGGCGGGTGGGGAGCGGGGCCTTCCCGGACACCTGGGTCCCAGCCCAGCCCGTGCGCGGGGAGGCGGCAGCCGCGGGGCGGGAGGTCGCTGCCCGGGCGGAGGAAGCGGCCGGGGCCGGGGCCGAGCCCGGCGATGGCGGCAGCGGGGCCGGCGCGGGTAGGACGCGGGGCGGGGACTCCCCGGCCGGGCACGGGCTGGTCCCGGCGGGGGGCCGAGGGGGGCCGGGGCCCGGGTCCCTCCCGCGCTAGTGACCCCGGGGCTGGGGGCTGCAGCAGCCGGAGCGCGGGGGCCGGGGAGCGGCTCTGGGGGCCCCTGGCCGGGCGGACACGCGGAGCCGGGCGCGGCCCCTTCCCCCGAGCGAGGCCCCGGCCGGGCCGAGGAGCCCCGAGGCGCCCGGGGCGGGGGCGGGGCTGAGCAGCAGGCGGGGGCGGGGCCTCCGGGCGGGGGGCGGGGCCTGTTCCCTGCCCCGGGACTCGGGCCCTTCCCAGCGCCCCGCCCCAGAGCCCCGTGGGGAGCCGAGGGCGACTCCTGTCCCCGGCCAGCAGGGCCCGAGTCCCGGGGGGGCTGTGCGGGGGGGTCTCCCTGGCTCACAGCTGCTGGGCTGGGGCTTCCTGGGAGTCGCTCCCCTAGAAACCGCGTCCCCTGCTGAGCCCCCGGGCTGGGGCTGGGGCTGGGGCTGGGGCTGGGGCGGAAGGGGCTGAGTGTGTAACGCTTGTGCCAGCAGCTCCGGGTGGCGTTTGAGGACGTGGCTCTGTATTTCACCCGGGAGGAGTGGGAGCTCTTATCCCGGCCAGAGAAGCAGCTGTACCGGGACCAGATGCTGAGGAATTACCGGGCCCTTGTTTCCCTGGGTAAGGACCAATTTCCCTGCATTTATTCACACCTGTAAAACATCTGGGCTCCCTCGAGCCTTTGGCTGCCATGTGGCACCCTTCACTGAGTGATGGCAAATGCCGGCCCCTTTCAGGTCAGCTCGCTGTTGGAGGAGAACTTAGGGCTACAGAGCCTGGGGCTAATCTTAGGGTAACTGGTTTATTTGCATTACCTGCCTCAGTCGTGGCACATCCCTGATGGTAGCAAACAGCCCATGAGCAACAATCTCTTCCAGGAATCCCAGCCGGAGGCTGAGGGTAGCAACTCTGCCTCAGGGGCTGACTCTAGTCAGACAAATAAGGCAGGGGAAAAACACTGCTGCTGCAACAGCTCCCCACCTCCCCCAAAAGAATGAACATAGTAAATTTAACAACTGTGCAGTTGAACAATGCAAAAGAACTGGAATGACTGTGTAAGAGTGACACCGGGTGACACCTGCCATGACACGTTGTGGCCAATTTGCCTTAATGACATGCCTGAAACGTTTCAAGAACTATAAGTTGGCATGGAGCAAAGTTCCCTTCTTCCAAAGTCTTCCCCATGATCCATGTTTCAAGAGACAGTTGGGTAAGTGAAATAATGATCAGAAAGAAGGTGGTTGCAGATTTTCTATTCGCCCTGTCTCTTAATCTGAAACTAATGGGTGTTCGCTGGTCTTTTTGTGGGTTAAAAGAAATCCATGTCACACAGTTGTCCTATGAAACGTAGTGCCACAAGATGACATAGAGGCCAAGGTGTTAGCAGACTGGGATATTTCTATGGAACATCTAAAGTTACCCCAGCAAGGCTTTAAACTCAGCCCCCATTGCAAAGTGAGAAGGGTTGTAGATGTTGCCGATTCAGAGTATGAACTGAACTTGCCTGGTGGGAGACCGGAAGAAGGTTTATTTCTTTATTCTCCTGCTTTGGATCTCTTGCGCTTTCCTCTGAAGCAGCCTGTGAGATTGGTGTCCTGTTGTGCCAGGTGCTGCGTAAACGACTCCCTGCCCCCAAAAATTTAGTAATAAAACTTCCCTCCTAAACAGGCTCTTCAGGTTCCAAACCAGACTTAATCCACCGGATCGAGCTAGGGGAGGCAGAGCTCTGGATCCGGGATGCTGTGGGCTCCAGGGTACACTCTGGGCCTGAGAGCCCCTCCTCAGGTGAGTCATAATAATCCAGTCCTTTCTGATCTACACACCTGCTAGTGGAGAACTCCTTGATGTAGAAGGCAAAGGCAGAGCGAGATTCACAGGCTGGGAGCTGAAGAGAGACAAATTGAACCTGGGAATTAGGGGCCAGTGTTTATCTGGAGGGGGAATAAACCATTGGGAGAGCTCCCTTTAGGAAGCGATGGATTCTCCCTCACTGGTAGTCTGTCAGTGGAGATGGGGTGGCTCTCTCTCAAAGCTTCACCCTTGTTCCACCAGCAGTTACTGGGCCAGAGTCAGGAATGACTGGGGGAGCTTCTCTGGCTGGGATAGGCAGGAAGCCAGGCTGGATGGGCACAATCGGCCTTTCTGGTCTTGATATCTATGAATCTTAATCCTGTCTCAGAGATGATTTCTAAGTATTACCTAGTCCATCCCTGACAGGTGTCTGTCTAGCCTGTTCTTAGAAACCTCCCATGGTGGGGATTCCGCAACCTGCCAAGATAATCTTGTTCCAGTGCTTAACTATCCTCAGAGACTGGAAGTTTGTCCTAATATCTAACCTCTATCTCCCTTGCTGCAATTGAAGCCCATAAAAGCTTGACCTATTCTCAGTCAATAAAGAGAACAATTTATCACCTTCCACTTTGTAACAACCTTTTATGTCCATGAGGACCGTTATCGGGGTTCTCCCCTGTCCCCCCTCCCCCACCTTCTCTTCCCCAGACTAAACAAACCCAGTTTAGATTCATAGATATTAAGGTCAGAAGGGACCATTATGATCATCTAGTCCGACCTCCTGCACGACGCAGGCCACAGAATCTCGCCCACCCACTCCTGCGAAAAACCTCTCACCTATGTCTGAGCTATTGAAGTCCTCAAATCATGGTTTAAAGACTTCAAGGAGCAGAGAATCCTCCAGCAAGTGACCCGTGTCCCATGCTACAGAGGAAGGCGAAAAACCTCCAGGGCCTCTTCCAATCTGCCCTGGAGGAAAATTCCTTCCCGACCCCAAATATGGCGATCAGCTAAACCCTGAGAATATGGGCAAGATTCACCATCCAGATACCCAGGAAAGAATTCTCTGTAGTAACTCAGATCCCATCCCATCTAACATTCCATCACAGGCCATTAGGCCTATTTACCATGAATATTTAAAGATCAATTAATTACCAAAATCATGTTATCCCATCATACCATCTCCTCCACAAACTTAGCGAGTTTAATCTTAAAGCCAGATAGATCTTTTGCCCCCACTGCTTCCCTTGGAAGGCTATTCCAAAACTTTACTCCTCTGATGGTTAGAAACCTTCGTCTAATTTCAAATCTAAACTTCCCAATGACCAGTTTATATCCATTTGTTCTTGTGTCCAAGTTGGTACTGAACTTAAATAATTCCTCTCCCTCTCCTGTATTTATCCCTCTGATATATTTATAGAGAGCAATCATATCTCCCGTCAACCTTCTTTTGGTTAGGCTAAACAAGCCAAGCTCCTTGAGTCTCCTTTCATAAGACAAGTTTTCCATTTCTCGGATCATCCTAGTAGCCCTTCTCTGTACCTGCTCCTGTTTGAATTCATCCTTTTTAAACATGGGAGACCAGAACTGCACACAGTATTTCAGGTGAGGTCTCACTAGTGCCTTGTATAACAGTACTAAAACCTCCTTATCTCTACTGGAAATACCTCTCCTGATGCATCCCAAGACCGCATTAGCTTTTTTCATGGCCATATCACATTGGCGGCTCATAGTCATCCTATGATCAACCAATACTCCAAGGTTCTTCTCCTCCTCCGTTACTTCTAATTGATGCATCCCTAGTTTATAACTAAAATTCTTGTTAATCCCTAAATGCATAACCTTACACTTCTCACTATTAAATTTCATCCTATTACTATTACTCCAGTTTACAAGGTCCTCTAGATCCTCCTGTATGATATCCCGGTCCTTCTCTAAATTGGCAATACCTCCCAGCTTTGTATCATCCGCAAACTTTATTAGCACACTCCCACTTTTTGTGCTGAGGTCAGTAATAAAAAGATTAAATCAGATTGGTCCCAAAACTGATCCTTGAAGAACTCCACTGGTAACCTCCCTCCAGCCTGATAGTTCACCTTTCAGTAGGACCTGTTGTTGTCTCTCCTTTAACCAATTCCTTATCCACCTTTCAATTTTCATATTGATCCCCATCTTTTCCAATTTAACTAATAATTCCCCATGTGGCAATGTATCAAATGCCTTACTGAAATCTAGGTAAATTAGATCCACTGCATTTCCTTTATCTAAAAAATCTGTTACCTTTTCAAAAAAGGAGATCAGGTTGGTTTGGCACGATCTATTTTTTGTAAAACCATGTTGTATTTTGTCCCATTTACCATTGACTTCAATGTCCTTAACTACTTTCTCCTTCAAAATTTTTTCCAGGACCTTGCATACTACAGATGTCAAACTAACAGGCCTGTAGTCACCCGGATCCCTTTTTTTAAGAAAGAGAAAAATAGGAACTATGTTAGCAATTCTCCAATCATACGGCACAACCCCTGAGTTTACAGATTCATTAAAAATTCTTGCTAATGGGCTTGCAATTTCGGGTGCCAATTCTTTTAATATGCTTGGATGAAGATTATCTGGGCCCCCCGATTTAGTCCCATTAAGCTGTTTGAGTTTCGCTTCTACCTCAGTTATGGTAATATCTACCTCCATATCCTCATTCCCATTTGTCATACTACCATTATCCCTAAGATCCTCTTTAGCCTTACTAAAGACAGGCAAAGTATTTGTTAGATATTGGGCCATGCCTAGATTATCCTTGACCTCCACTCATCCTCAGTGTTCAGCAGTCCCACTTCTTCTTTCTTTGTTTTCTTCTTATTTATATGGCTATAGAACGTTTTACTATTGGTTTTAATTCCCTTTGCATGATCCAACTCTATTTGACTTTTAGCCTGTCTCACTTTATCCCTACATGTTCTGACCTCAATAAGGTAGCTTTCCTTGCTGATCCCTCCCATCTTCCACTCCCTGTATGCTTTCTGCTTCTTCTTAATCACCTCTCTGAGATGCTTGCTCATCCAGCTTGGTCTACAACTCCTGCCTATGGATTTTTTCCCCTTTCTTGGGATGCAGGCTTCCAATAGCTTCTGCAGCTTTGATTTAAAGTAATCCCAGGCCTCCTCTACCTTTAGATCCAAAAGTTCTTCAGTCCAATCCACTTCCCTAACTAATTTCCTTAATTTTTTGAAAGTCAGCCCTTTTGAAATCAAAAACCCTAGTTGCAGATTTATTTTTATTAATCCTTCCGTTCAGTTTGAACTGAATTAGCTCATGATCACTTGAGCCAAGATTATCCCCTACAACCATTTCTTCTATGAGGTCCTCACTACTCACCAAAACCAAATCTAAAATGGCATCCCCTCTAGTCGGTTCAGCAACTACTTGATGAAGGAATCCATCAGCTATCGCATCTAGGAAAATCTGAGCCCTATTGTTATTACTAGCACTCATCCTCCAGTCTATATCTGGGAAGTTAAAGTCTCCCATGATCATGCAGTTTTCATTAGTATTTACTTTATTAAAAATATTAAAAAGGGCTCTATCCATATCCAAATTAGATCCCAGCGGTCTATAGCACACCCCAAGCACTATCCCAGGGGAGGCTCTAATAGTTTTCTTCCCCAGTGTAATTTTTGCCCAGACAGACTCTATCTTATGCATTCCATCGCTTCTTATTTCTTTACATTCTACCTCATCATTGATGTACAATGCTACTCCACCACCTTTACCTTTGTTTCTGTCTTTCCTAAACAGCACATACCCTTCAATACCTGTAGTCCAGTCATGACTACTATTCCACCATGTTTCTGTTATCCCTATAATATCTGGTTTCACTTCCTGCACCAGTAGCTCTAGTTCCTCCATTTTGTTACCTAGACTCCTCGCATTGATGTACAAACATCTTAATTTTTGCTGTTTGGCCTCGCTCACATTCTGTACCCTATTAGGCATGGTCATTCTACAGCCAGTATAACCTATTAGACTGGTATCCACACTGTCCTTCCTCCTTATAAACATTCTCCTACCCACGGCTGTATCCTTTCTTACTTTGTTTTCTTCTCTCTCAATGCTAAAATCCGGCGTGGAGATTAGCTGGACATCTCCCAACCATCTCCCGCAAATTCCCAGTTTAAAGCTCTCTTTATCAGTTGTGCGAGCCTCCATCCTAGAAGTCTATTTCCTTCCCTATTCAGATGAAGTCCATCCCGAGAGAAATGTCCTCTGTCTATGTATGCCTCCCAGTGGCCATACATCCCAAAGCCCTCCTTATAGCACCACTGCCTAAGCCATCAGTTGATAGTCATAATCTTGTCACACCTTTGTTGCCCTTCTCTAGGAACTGGCAGAATCCCGCTAAAGATTACCTGAGCCTCAATTTCCTTAAGCGTCTTCCCCAGCCTAGCATAGTCTCCCTTAATACTTTCCAGCGAGAATCTAGCTGTATCATTTGTTCCCACATGAAGGATAATTAGGGGATTCTTTCCTGCTCCCTTTAGGATCCTTTTCAACCTCAGGTCTACATCTTGTATCTTAGCACCTGGAAGACACCATGCCCTCCTATTCTCTGGATCAGCTCTGGTTACAGGTCTGTCTGTTCTTCTCAGTAAAGAGTCCGTGATCACATAGACCTGCCTTTTCCTGGTGACGGTGCTATTCTCCAGTCTATCCACTGTTCCCTCTGGCTGCAAGTTCTTTCCATTCCTATTCTCCCTTGTAATCCTCTTCAATCCATCCTGTATCCTTCTGGGGCTCACATTTGGTATAGTCTCCATTGACTCTTCCCCTTTTCCTATAGGACTAGCCGCTCTTCTCTTCTTCCTTGCCTTTCCACCTTCAGTGACTACCTGCTGAGACCCTTCTTGATTTTCCAGCTCTGCAAACCTGTTCTTGAACTCTTTCTCCTTCACTAGCCCGTCTTTTCCTCTCCCTGGTTCTTTTAATCACATGCTTCCACTGACCACTTTCCTCACTCAGTCTCCCCTCAGAATTCCTCAGTCCTGCTTCCATCTGCAAGTCTGAGTTTTTCCTTTCAGATACCTCATGTCTTTGCTCCATAATCTGCTCAAACCCCTTCCTAAACTCAACCAGACTTTCCACCTGCATCTCCAAGCCTCGGATCTTTTCCTCCATCAGCTCTATCAGACGGCATTTCATGCAGAAAAAACTCTTACCAGGTACTCCCTCCAGGATCATGTACATACTGCAGCTTCCACATCAGTCATCTTCATTTTGTCTTCCATTACATGGGTCACTCCTACTGCTGCCTCTGTAGCTGTCATAGCCTTCCCACCTAAATCCCGTTAATCTGGGAAACACAAACTGCACCAAAACACCACCCCCCACTGCAAAAACAAACCCCAAACAAGCACCGCAATACAAATTCCCACTCAAACTCCCCTGTTTACAGCTCAGTACCACTGCAGCTGTCTGTGCCGCTGCCTGACTGGCCTGGCTACCTTTATAGGTTACCTTTATAAGTTTTTTCACTTACTTCATAAGTCATGTTTTCGAGACATTTAATCAGTATTGTTGTTCTCCTCTGACCCTCCCCAATTTGTCCACATACTTCAAGTGTGGGGCCCAGAAGTGGACACAGTAGTGGGCCTGGCCTGTCCTTGTTTTCCTCTGCTTTCCCGTGTATTTGTAAAACGCTTCCCCACCCATAATACTAGTTTAGTTTTGCTTTTTGCCTTTCTAATTTTCCCCCTACATGCTTGTGTTGTTTTTTAATACTTATTTTTGTAATTTGACCTGCTTTCCGTTTCTTGTACGACTCTTATTTGAAGAGTCGCTACAACTCCACCATGCCTCGGCTTCCCCAGCTGTTTAATGGAAAGGGCACTGGGGCTGTGAGCAATGTTCCTTCTCATTTTTTTCCAACCATCTACAGAATAAATTTTGTTATGTGCACCGAGGTATGTGCGCCACCAGTAGAAACAAAAAACCTAGATATATTTTTTTTAAAGTTACCATAGGGATAATTACTCCAGGAGACGTTAGGTATTTTAGAACTCACTAATTAAATTAAATTAAATTTTTTTTTTTAATTAAATTTAAAAAAAAGTAAGTTTTATTGAAAGAAAAAAAGCAAGAAAACACATCTGGAAAATTAGGCTGCTGTTAGATATTAAATAAAAAAGCAACTGCAAGGATTAAACACCAGGAATGGCTTTCTTGGGGTCTAGGTTACAAAAACAAAACAAAAGCACCTGTGTTAGCACAGACGAATCCACAAGCCCAAAATAAAGAGAGAAACCTGATCACATCTAACTAAACATTCCTGTTCTACTTACGTAGCTGTAGTTCCAAATGAGAAAGTCTAGATATAGATATTGATGATTTTCATACCTGGTCCCAAGCTTCTTACAGCACAGCTGCTGCCCTGTCTCTCCAGCCGAGAGAACAACAGAGACAAAAGGGAAGTTTTTTCTCTATTTTAAAAAGTTCTAGCCTTCCCATTGGCTCTTTTGCCCAGGTGCCCACTCACTTCCTCTTACCTAAGCATAGCAGTGAGACTCCTTAACCCTTTACAGGTAAAGCAAAGGGAACCCCTACTAAGGATTTTTATAGCTAACTGACTGCCTGGCTGGGTGTACTACCCCCACCCCTCCCATTTACAACACCTGCCCCCCTCCTTGCCCTGCCCAGGGGAAACTTGCTGCCCAAAGAAGCACTCTTCTCCCAGCACTGCAACCCTAACTCCAGCCTGGTGCAGAGCGGTTGGTGGGGGGTACAGCAGTGGTTCTCAACCAGGGCTCTGGTGGCCCCTAGAGGGGCCTTGAGCAGGTTTCAGGGGGGGCCTCCAAGCAGGGCCAGCATTAGGCTTGCGGGGGCCCAGGTCCGAAAGCCAAAGGCCCCCCAAATGTGGCTGAAGCCCAGGTCCCCGAGCCTTGCCACTCAGGGCTGAAGCTGAAGCCTGAGCCATGTAGCTTCTTGGGCCTCCCTGTAGCAAGCAGGGCACCCATGCTACCGCCTAACGCCATTCCCGGCTTTTATATGCAGAAAACCAATTATTGTGGCATAGGTGGGCTATGGTGTTTTTATAGCATGTTGTGGGGGGTCTCAGAAAGAAAAAGGTTGAGAACCCCTGGGCTGTTGAACATATGAGTGTCAAGGCCATTCACTGAAATTTGACCTGCCTCCCTCACTATCATGACCGTGGGCAAATCTGAGTGAAACTTGTAACCCCGCAGGCCAGGTCTCAATGCCCAGACAGGAGGGTGAGATGCCCATCCCAAAAACAGTCACAGACAAATGGGGTAATCGCTCCAGCTGTGACATCTTCCATCCTTGACAAACCTGCAGCCCTAAGCGTGAGCTAACGCCAGGATTGCCTCTGCTCTCTCCAGCAGGGCATGGGATCCCGGGAGGAACGCGGACACAGTCTGAATGTGGGGAGAGCACGGTAGGAACACAGGATCCCACATCCCACAGAGGGATCCATGCACAGGATGCAGTCCATCCCCAGGGTAATCTCAACCAGAGACCAAATCTGACTACACACCAGAGACTCCCCATGGGCCAATGTCCCTATCAGTGCATCGACTGCAACAAGAGGTTCAGGAACCCCTTTGCACTGACACAGCACCGGCGCACGCACACTGGGGAGCGGCCGTACTGCTGCACTGACTGCGGCAAGAGCTTTGCAAAGAGCTCAGCCCTGAGAACACATCAGCGCAGGCACACCGGGGAACGGCCATATCGCTGCACACACTGTGGCAAGAGCTTTGCAGAGAGCTCTCATCTGAGAATACATCAGCGCACACACACTGGGGAGCGGCCGCACCGCTGTGCTGACTGCGGAAAGGGGTTTGCGCAGTTTGCACACCTGAAAAGACACCAGCGCACGCACACTGGGGAACTGCCATACAACTGTACCATCTGCGGCAAGGGCTTTGCCCAGAGCTCAAGTCTGAGAACACATCAGTGCGCACACACCGGGGAGCGGCCGTACTGCTGCGCTGACTGCGGCAAGACCTTTGCAGAGAGCTCAACACTGAGAATACACCAGCGCATGCACACTGGGGAGCGGCCATATCGCTGTACTGACTGTGGAAAGGGCTTTGCACATAGCTCAACTCTGAGAAAACATCAGCGCACGCACACCGGGGAGCAGCCTTACCAGTGCAGTGACTGTGGCAAGAGCTTTGCGGAGAGCTCAAAGCTGAGAATACACCAGCGCGCACACACTGGGGAGCGGCCATATCGCTGCACTGACTGTGGCAAGACCTTTGCAGAGAGTTCAAAGCTGAGAATACACCAGCGCACACACACCGGGGAGCGGCCATATCACTGTGCTGACTGTGGCAAGGGCTTTGCACAGTTTGCACACCTGCAAAGACACCAGCGTACGCACACTGGGGAACAGCCATACAACTGTACCAACTGCGGCAAGGGCTTTGCCCAGAGCTCAAGCCTGAGAACACACCAGCGCACACACACCGGGGAACGACCGCACCGTTGCACCGACTGCGGCAAGGGTTTTGCACAGAGCTCAACCCTGAGAATACACCAGCGCACGCACACAGGGGAGCGGCCCTACCACTGTGACGATTGCAAGAAAAGCTTCAGCAATGCCAGTACGCTGACCAGACATCAGCGCACACACACACTGGGGAACAGCTGTACCGCTGTGCCAACCGTGGTAAGAGGTTCAGCAACGCCAACAAGTTGACCCAGCTTCAGTGCATGCACACCGGAGAGCAGCCGGACCACTGTGCTGTCTGCAGCAAGGGCTTTGCACACAGCTCAAACCTCTGAATACATCAGCGCGCACACACTGGGGAACAGCCATTCCAGTACCCTGTCTGCAGAAAGAACTTTGCACAGAGCTAATACCTGAGAATACACCAACGCATTCACAGCGGGGAGCAGTTGTACAGGTGTGCTGACTGGCAAATGCTTTGCTCACTTGGGCAACCTCACCTGGCACCAGTTGACTCGCCCTTCTGCCACCACCAGGGCCCAAGGGGCTTCTGGCAGCTGGCAGGCCTGGCACAATGCCAGCAGAATCAGACTAGGGAGCGGTCCTGTCCCCATGATGCCCAGCTGAGACTGTGGGGTGGAGAATGGGACTTGGCTGAGCAGTGTGGGGAAGAGGAGACAGGTGAGGGGATTTTAGAGCAGATGGTCACAACCTTCTCCATTAGGGACCCCCTCCATATTGGTGGGAGCCAGCCAGGTCTCTCTTTCTGTCAAACTCCCCCCAACACATATAGCTGTCAGGCAGCCAGGACAATCCCCCTCCTTCCCCCTGCATCCCTCCCCCACAGCTACCTTGATTTCAGCCAGGGGGTGACTCTTAGGTGACATCTAGAGGTGGGATTTGCTGTCCTGTCTCAGCATGGATTGGTCCAGGGGGGTGGGGGAAGGTGGGACAGCACAGTGTGTCAGATTGAAAGAAGACTCAGGAACTGCTCAAACCATCTATTCTAAATAGAAATGTGATGAAGAAAAACTACGTGCCTAATGTGTAGCAAAGGTCTAACTAGTTGTTTCTTTGCTATTAAAGAAGCTGCTGCATTCGGATGTTGTGTGGAGAAACCAATACAAAGTGTAATTCTTTAAGATAAACCAGTCCAAATGTCCTAAGGCCTAACTAACCACGAGGCCTGACGAACTGTGTGACTGGTGGGTGCACACAGAGTTTTGCATTACTCCTTGGGGAATTCTATGCCAAATAAAAATTCTGCACACCATATTTTAAAATTCTGCATATTTTATTTGTCAAAATAACACAATATAATCACATTAGTTTGTTATTTTGATAGGTAGTTTGAAATAAATTATCAGCAACTATGTTTGTAACACTACAAACAAAAAATATTCAGGGAGTGATTTTCACAAATAGATTCCTTACTAGTGATTTTAACATAGAACTTTGAGTAATAATTCATTTAAACTACAATATAGAAATGTATTTCCCGCATCCCTCAGAAGCAATGCAAAGGCTTGGGGGAGCCAGGGGTAATGGAGAAGCTGAGGGAGAGGGAATTAATTGCTGGGAAGGAGCCTGGAGTGAAGTTTGAAAGAATTGTTGAATGTTGGTGGGAGACGTATGCAAGAGGGGGTTGTGGGGGGGGGGGGGGAAGAGTGATTGATAGACTTGGGGAGCCTCCCATATGAAACCCTGGCTCACCCTTGGCCTCTCCCATTGAGTAAGGCACATGTGCCCTCTGTCCCCATGTGTCCCTGCATCCCCCTGTATTCCTGCCCCCCTTTCACCCCCATGTGTCCTTGCATCCCTACTTGCATTCCACCCCTGGCTCAATGTTACCTCACTAGCTCCTGTGACCCTCCCAAGGACCCCTATATGCCCCATTTTGTCCATCTCCCCCATATTCCTTGCCTCCACACCTGATCCCATGGGCGGAGAACTGTGAAGTATCTTCTGATCCCCTCCCTCTGTGGCTGGCTGCCCTCTCTTCTGGTGCCACAGCAGCCCCCAGAGGGGGAAAAAGGTGTAATTGCAGCGCTGCTCCATCAAAATCAATTATTCTGAGGTGAAAAATAATACGTGGAGCACATGAATTTTGTGCTTTCGCAGGTGGCTCAGAATTCCTCCATGAGTATCACATATGAAGTGACATCATTGATATGTAAAAAAATCAAGCCCTGGCACAGAAGTGCGTAGAGCTGTTTGGGTTCTTTCCTCAACTGTTCTCTCCGGTTAGCCACGCCCACAGACTACGCAAATGAGTCAGATCCCTGTATATGTGTCTCTGATGAATTACTCTCCAAGGACGGAGCCATTCAGGAGTGGAAAGAGACGTTCCATAGAGATTGTTCGCACATCTAGATGGAAATTTCTGCAAGGGATGTAAATACTATTTTAAAAGTTAACCGTTTAAACAAGTAAAATATGTCATTTAAACAATTAACCATTTAAGCAGCTGGGGCCCATCTGACTGGGGCTGGGGCCTGGTCTGTCTGGGTGATGCTGTTCCGGCTGGGTTTGCTCCAGCTGGGCAGCGCTGCTCCGGCCGGGTGCCGTGTCTGGGCCTGCTGCAGCTGGGCGGCACAGCTGGGCCCATTCCAGCTGGCGCAGGGGTTAACAGTTAAGGTGGTTAACAGGTAAGACTATGCTTACCGGTTAACTACTTTACCTTTTACATCCCTAATTTCTGCACACAGCTAAGAGTGCTGATGGAAGGAGCATGGAGTCATGCAAAGCTGGCCAAAGGAGCACAGGGCAGGGAGCCCATGGAAAGTAGCTTGTGGAGGTAGGTTACTGACTGGAGCTGAGGTTCACTCCATGACCCCACAGGTCTAACACCAACTGGGACAACACAAAGTGTTTTACACGGGAAAACTGGAGTTTTCCAAAGTCTCAAGAGGTCTCTGGGACGGAATACACCGCTGTATTCAAACCCTACACACTACTATAATAATCTTTGTACAAATTATGCCTTATAAGGTAGGTACCATTTGAAAACTAATAACTTACTGGCCAGTATTATCATAGTGAAATGTATGCAGCAACTTTGTATAAAAACTTATGAACATAAGTTGAAATTGCAACTGAAGTGTGTTTACCAGACACGTCTTGGGAGTGGGTAAAACTGTTTTTCAGAAACGAAGAAGTTAACGCCTCTAGCCAAGGTGTCCTCAGAGCTGATGAGCCATCACCTATAAAGTAGCCATTCTTTGGAAAGGAAGGCAATCAGGAGCAAACTGATCTGCATTTTAGCAAACGACAGCATGAAACTTCTTCCCCACCAAAGTTCATGTCTCCCCACTCAGCTGAGAACTTTATCTAGGGGTTGCTTTGAGAAAATTCTGCATTTCAAAGGGTGATTGAACTATAAAAGAGAGGGACAAAAACACCTCTTGTTATTTCTCCCTGTTCATCTCTCCTTATCACCTAAGAGGACCAAAAAAAAAAAAAAAAAAAGAAACAAAAGCAGCCCTTGGACCTCAGGAACTGATCCTGAACTGAAAACTTCATCAATAATGCTATTGGAAACCTGTGGTAAAGGACTTCACTTTGCACCATGTCTAGTTTGTTCAGTTTAGTACTAGGAAGTGTTTTTATCTCTTTTTCTTGAAACCATTTCTAACTTTGATGCCTCATCACTTGTACTCACTTGAAATCTACCATTGTGATTAAATAAATTTGTTTTCTTCTTTAACTGAAATGAAGTGAATTGTGTGGGTAACTCCATTTGGGGTGGGAAAAATGTCTGTATACTGATCCCCTTAGAGGGGCAATGGACCTATTCTAATAGGACTGTCCAGGAGAGGGCTGGACAGTTCAGGCCACACATTTCTGGGGGGAAATCTGGGACTTTGTGTGTATTGGGGTCACACTGCAGTAATAACCAAGGCTGTGAAAGCCAGAGTGTGAGTGGAGCGTGGCTGGCTGGCAGCAGCTACACACAGACACTTGGGGTAAGGCCGGAATGCTGGAGGCTGTTTGTGAGGAGTCTGGGTTGGAAGTGACAGTAGCAAAGCATTACAGGGCACCCCAGGTTACAGAGCAGGCAGTGACACTGCCTCTCTGTGTCTGGATTACATCCTGGATTGTTTACATAAATAACAATGTTTGAATTCTTTGCAGAAAAGGACGTCCCGAAACATGAGCACGAAGCGCTGCTTAACCTCCACCATTTTAATCCACAGAAAATGAGGTTCCAGTATAAGGTCTGGCTTTACCTGCTTCTGGGAACTTTTAGTGCCCAGATAATTAGAGCAATCATGGGAGAAGTTGCAGCCCTCCTTATAAGCCAATATTTAAGGAATAATTCATTCCCCGCCAACCAATCATGGATTCCTACCCGTGATCCAGTAATCCCCATGGAATGGTATGATAAAAATACTAGCCAACTCTTAAAACTCTTAGGAAATACCAATGTGTATGCCTGGGAAGGGGAAGTGGGACTTAAGATTCACCTTATAAACCCCACAGGAATACCAAACCACTGGGAAATAGGGGTTAAAATAGAAGGTCCCTATGGGGCTACCACCTGGAGTTCCAGCTGCCCACAATTACTGTACCAGTGGGATGAGCCTGTTAAGACAGGAACAATATTAACAGTGATTGTGGGATACTGTCCAATACCCCGTAGTAAATTGAACCTATGGTTCCCGGACACATGAACAGAACCTGGACCAGACACTATGCATTCGAAAGAGGTACCCCAATTAAGATAAAGAAACCAAAATTGTTTGTGACTCAAAGCGATCCAGTAAAAGTTTTGTTAAACCCACTATTAGTAAAAATAAAAATTGATATGGATTAGACTCAGTTGAATGTGTCTAAATTGGAACCCAAATGTTCACTCTATTCCCTTCCTATTATAATGGCCTGCATAAAACCACATCAATACTCCAATGGCCAAGCAAAACGACAGGAAGTAGACACCATATTAGGAGGAGGTGGATTTGGAGCAGGAATTATGAATGTTGTAGACCTGGAGGTAATTAAGAATAAGTTGAGTTTTTTGTCACAACTGCAAGATAGTCTCATTCACAAGCAGGCGGATAGTACTGTGGATTTGGTGCAAATAGGTCTGGGAAACCTAAAAGCATGTACCAGTTTCAGTTTTCCATCTTTTTCAATATGGTATATCAATGGGCTAAGGCGGTCCACTTTGGAGCAGGGCCTATCCCTTTTGATTCCAATGAGTGGTTTCTTTTTCCCATTTTAAGGTACAGGACTTGGTCCCCTGTTTCCCACAGGGTTGCCTTTGTGGGCCTTTGTTTCTGAATTTTGTTGTTCATGTGTTCGATGGCCTGATTAACCCTATACTAGAGGGTGGTTTTATCTTCGTGTAACTGTTTGAGCCATTGAAAGTAATCATGCTGGGTTATATTAGAGCTGTCTTCTTGACCCTGTACCAGGTAACTAGGATCAATCATTAGGCGCATTGGCGGTCCAAATAGGATTTGGAAGGGTTGAATTTTTGTCTTTAGTCTCAGGTTTCAGAGTAGCAGCCATGTTAGTCTGTATTCGCAAAAAGAAAAGGAGTACTTGTGGCACCTTAGAGACTAACAAATTTATTAGAGCATAAGCTTTCGTGAGCTACAGCTCACTTCATTGGATGCTGTAGCTCACGAAAGCTTATGCTCTAATAAATTTGTTAGTCTCTAAGGTGCCACAAGTACTCCTTTTCTTTTTGTCTTTAGTCTATTACTGCTGCGGATGGCAGCCAAAATCAGAGGCAGTTTATCTGGCCAGTCTTTCCCTGTGTGATTTAGTACCTTCTGGAGTGCTTCCTTAATAGTGCGGTTCATGCACTCTGCTTGGCCTGAGGACTGAGGCCGGTATGGTATATGGAGCTTTTGTTTAATTCCCAAGGCTTGTATCGTTGTTGTAAAGATTTCTCATGTGGGGAACAGCTTGTGCTGGGAAGGAATACTGAGGAATTGGCTTCCATGTCTTCACATTCCTATGGATTTTTAGCCCAAATCATGGGAAATTCCCCTATCCACTTATTGTCTGGCAGTGCCACAGCTGCCATAGCCTTACAGTCCTGCTTTCTTAATCCTTCTGAAATAACCTGCTCATTCACAGTCCCTCTCTCTTTTTTTCCCCACAACCAGCCTCCTGCCAAATCAATTATCCGCTTTTCCTGTGGTTCCACAACTACTTCCAAGATAGCTTCCTCAGTCATGCTGTGACACACCACTGTACCTGTTTACAATTGAGGTTGAGCTACTACCTATGGCAGGTGTTCCAATAAGGTTCCTTTTACTTCTTTGCTGTGAAATTGAAACAAAGGAATGATTTACCCTCTCTGCACATTCTCCTGCACTGACTTAATTAAAGTTTCCTCCGCTCCTGTACTAATTAATGCCAGCAACCATTATAAGTTTCCTTCTCTCCCCACTTCCCCATAAGATCTACCAGTTACATGGGGCTGTAATTTGGCCACTAACATCCAATCCTGGGGACAGGGGTGTGATGGGTTTGGTCACAGAGACCCCCTTGAGACTGCCACTTGATATGCTGAGATACCACTGAGAATAACCCTTCTGCCAGAACGGGCATCTCTCACCTCTGTCTTGCTGAGCTAGACGCTCCAGCTCCAGCACAGACCCAGAGTTAGGGCCACACCTCTCTGCAGTTCAGACACTGAGATTCACTCAGTCCTGGGGCTTCTCAGTTAAAAGGGACTTGCCCCCAGCACCCAATGTACAGCCTTTCTGGGAGCCTGACCCCAGATAAATCTGTTTTACTCTATATAAAGCTTATACAGGGTAAACTCATTAGTATTCGCCCTCTATATCATTGATAGAGAGATGTGCACAGACTGTTTGCTCCCCCCAGGTAACAATTACTTACACTGGGTTTATTAATAAACAAAAGTGATTTATTAAATATAAAAAGTAGGATTTAAGTGGTTTCAAGTAATAACAGACAGAACAAAGTAAATCACAAAGCAAAATAAAACAAAAAATGCAAGGCTAAGCTTAATACTCTAAGAAACTGGTTACAAATGCTAACTTCTCACCCTAGAATTTATTTCAAGTACAGTCTTCCTCAAGTCAGTTGCCTTTTCTGAATTGGGTCTAGCCTGTTCTCTCCCACCTATGTGGTTACAATGCTTTTGTTTCCAGGTGCTTTCAGGTATCTCTTTGGGGAGGATAGGCCATCTCTTAAGCCAGCTGAAGACCCCCATTGTTTACTTCCGCTGCCTTATATAGAGTGTCCCTAAGGCAGGAAATCTTTGTTTGAAATCCCACCCCCATCTGGAAAAGTACCAGCTTCAAGATGGATTTCAGTATCATGTGACAGGGTCTCAGGTCTCTGTAAGACCCCAGTCTCCATTCTTCCTGGGTTAGCCCACACTACACAGGAAGGCTTGCAGTTAAATGAAGCCATTCACAGTTCATTGTTTCTGAAGCACTCTTAATGGCCTCCACTTAATATGGCTACATCGGTATTACAAGTTTATACCTCATTCTCCTAACTCCAGACAGACAAATAATACATGCAAACAACTAGAATGAACACACTTAGTAGATAATGATATGTCACATGGGGCATTTAGCATAAAGCATACTTCAGTTATGTCAGGGGTCAGCAACCTTTCAGCAGTGGTGTGCCGAGTCTTCATTTATTCACTTTAATTTAAGGTTTCATGTGCCAGTAATACATTTTAATGTTTCTTAGAAAGTCTCTCTCTATAAGTCTATATATTATATAACTAAACTATTGTCATAGGTAAAGTAAACAAGGTTTTCAAAATGTTTAAGAAGCTTCATTTAAAATTAAATTAAAATGCTGATCT
Organism: Dermochelys coriacea; assembly: GCF_009764565.3. NCBI lineage: Eukaryota > Metazoa > Chordata > Testudines > Dermochelyidae > Dermochelys > Dermochelys coriacea. The sequence continues at coordinate 6,160,507 of NC_050073.1, read as the reverse complement.
TACGCCGCCGGCCCGCTCAGCCATTGCTGGCCTGGGGTTCTGTTCACCTAGGCCGGCAGCAGGCTGAGCAGGGCCTGCGGCTAGGACCCCGGCTGGCAAGGGGCCGGCAGTCAGAAGCCCAGACTGGCAGCGGGCTAAGTGGGGCTGGCAGCCGGGACCCCAGACCAGCAGCAGGCTGAGCGGCTCAGCCAGCTGCCACTCAGCCCACTGCTGGTCTGGGGTTCTGTCTGCTGGCTCCTGCCAACCAGGGTCCCGGCTGCCGGCCCCGCTCAGCCCGCTGCTGGTCTGGGATCCCAGCCCTGCCCACATAGATTGGGTACCTACCTTCTCCCTGGTTCTTGCCCATTCTCTTCCTCTCTCTATGCACTGAGCTGAGGGTGGGAGTGAACCGAGCACAGGCCTGGGCGTGAAGGAGCAAGCTGGCGGTTGGGGTGTAGGGTCTAGCCAGGAGCTAGAATGAGGGAGGGGGCTCAGGGTTGGGACAGGAGGTTTGGGTGTGGAGTGCTTACATGGGCAGCTCTGATTTGGTGTGAGGGGTGCAGGTGGGAATGTGGGGGGGTGCAGGAGCTCCTGTTCGGTGCTCAGGGTGGGGGTGGGAATGTGGGGGGTGCAAGAGTCAGGGTGGGGGGGCTAGGTATGTGTGGGGGGTGCAGGAGTCAGGGCAGGGGGTTTGGGGCATGTGAGGAGGGTGCAGGAGTCAGGGCATGAGGTGTGGGGGGCTGGTATGTGTGGGGGGGCTGGAGTCAGGGCTGGGGTCATGGGGGGTGCAGGGGTCAGGGCAGAGGGCTGGAGGTGTGTGAGGGGGTGCAGGGGTCAGGGCAGAGGGCTGGGAGTGTGTGTGGGGAGGTGCAGGGATCAGGACTGGGGTGTGTGTGGGGATGTAGGGGTCAGGGCAGGGGTCTGGGATGTGTGGAGGGTGCAGGGGTCAGGGCAGAGGGCTGGGGGTGTGTGAGGGAGGTGCAGGAGTCAGGGTTGGGGGGTGGGCTGGGGTTGTGGGTGTGCTCCCAGCCCCCTGCCCAGAGTGGCTCACAGCAGGGGGCTGGAGGAGATATGCCCTGATTCCACCCCCTGTCCCCACGGCCCTATCCCCACCTCTTCTCTGCCTCCTCCCCGGAGTAGCGAGCACGCTGCGGCTCCGCTTCTCCCCCTTCCCCGCAAGGGCTATCAGCTGATCGGTGGCAGGGAGGTAGAGGAGGAGGGGCAGGAACCCAGCACGCAGCGGGAAGAGGTGGGGGAAGGGGAACTTGCCTGTCCTGCAGCAGCAGCCAGCAGGATCAAGCTTCTTCACCCTGCCCCCACGGGGGGGGGGGCAGAGAAGATCGGGCAGGATTTTTAATGGCACACTGCTGCCTGCCAGAGTCCCAGCCGCTGGCCCCACTCAGCCTGCAGCCGGCCTGGGTTCAGCAGCAGGCTGAGTGGGGCCGGCAGCTGGGACCCGGCAGGCAGCAACATGCCATTAAAAATCGACTTGCGTGCCATCTTTGGCATGCATGCCATAGGTTGCTGACCCCTGCATTAAGGTGTCCCTGAGCACACCCCATACGCACACCTGTGAATGGAAGCAAGGTTTGTGGTGTGACACCTCATGTTTGTTTCTTGAGAGCAGGGAAAGATCCCAGGTGCTCATTCTTTAGCTCTGTTGCTCTAGCAGTGAAGCACTGACATCCAAAGCTGAGCTTCTAACCTGAATGTGCAGCAACCAGCCCCCCACTCCTGCCTGAGCAGCCGTGTCCACTGGCATCACAAGGGGGGGAACACCCCATGGGCGAGAGGTTTCAGAGGGGTAGCCATGTTAGTCTGTATCAGCAAAAACAACAAGGAGTCCTCGTGGCACCTTAGAGACTAACAAATTTATTTGGGCATAAGCTTTTGTTGGCTAAAATCCACTTCATCAGATGCATGGAGTGGAAAATACAGTAGCAGGTATAAACACACAGCATATGAAAAGATGGGAGTTGCCTTACCAAGTTGGGGGTCAGTGCTAACGAGCCAATTCAATTAAGGTGGAAGTGGCCTATTCTCAACAGTTGACAAGAAGGGGTGAATACCAAGGGAGGAAAAATCACTTTTGCAGTGCTAATGAGGCCAATGCAATCAATGTGGCCCATTTCATACAGTTGACAAAAAGGTGTGAGTATCAGCAGAGGGAAATTAGTTTTGTAGTGACCCAGCCACTCCCAGTCTTCATTCAGGCCTAATTTGGTGGTGTCCAGTTTGCAAATTAATTCCAGATCTGCAGTTTCCCGTTGAAGTCTGTTTTTGAAGTTTTTTTGTTGAAGAATTGCCACTTTTAAGTCTGTTATTGAGTGTCCAGGGAGATTGAAGTGCTCTCCTGCTGGTTTTTGAATGTTACAATTCTTGATGTCTGATTTGTGTCCAAGGACTCCACGGGGGAGAGAGACCCAACCCAGCCGCCGCCGCCTCCCCAGGTGCAGCGCCAGCTGCTGCTTCCCGCTATGAGCGCCTGCTTCTCCCTCCTCTCCCGGGCTGGCTGCGGCCAGGGAAGGTGGCGAGGGAGTTCGCCTGGCCTGGGTGTGTCTATCGGGGAAGAACACGGTTTTGTCATTTTTTTGCACTACTTTGCGTAGGGCATATTTCATAGGTTTTTTTTAATTGCTTCTGACAATTGAGGATGATAGGGAATATGTAGTTGTTGCTTTACTTCTAAAGCTTTTAATATTGGGGTTTTCTATTTACTGAACACTTTTGGCAGTGGTCTTTGCAGTATGATTTCTGGTGGGAATTGCCTCCATCTATCCAGAAAAATAATTTACTATTACTAATAAATACAGATTCTCTCTTATCTTCATATGAGGTGACATTTTTCTAATTTTGTTTGGATAATTGATCCAGCAGTTCCATTGTTTCTTAAAAGTAAATGCAAAGCAAGCCCAAGAATCTGGATGCAACGGGATGGCGAAAAAACAATTTGCCAAATCTATGACAGAGACCCATTTAGGGGCCCCCTGTATTCTTGCCATCACTTGAGGCAAATCTGCTACTATTGGTGCCATGGCAGGGGTAGCTTTATTAATCTGTTTTAAATTCACTGTTAATTTCTAATCTTTTGAAGCTTTTAGTACTGGCCAAATTGGGCTATGGTATGCAGATTTTCCCTTTTTAATCACTCCCTGTTCCAGTGATTTGATTGTTTTCTTAATTCCTGCCTCTGCCTGCACAGGATATTTATATTGTCTCCGTGGTGGCGCTTTATTCCCCATGATTTTAACACATTCTTTGATTTTACCACAGTCTGCTTTGTTCTTTGTCCAGACATTGGGACACTCTTTTACCCACATATCTTGTTGATTTAGAGTAATTTCCTTCACTGCTTTTGCAGCACATATTCTTGGAATGTACCCTTCTGTCGGGGTGTCTTGTGTCCAGTCTGGCACACGCCCCAGAACTCTATTAGTTAAATTCAGAACCAACCAATTTCTCTTTAAAAAAAGGAGTCCCTAATACCACTGGCTCAGTCACCTGATCTATTGGAAGCATTTGTTCTTTACAACAAAAATCCCCCATTTTCTCTCTAGGTATAGCTATTTTTACTGAATGATACATTTTTTTCTGTCACTCCTTCCCGAATAGAGGAGGCTGCTGTAATGATTTCAGACACGCATGGAGTCAAATTACAACTTCCGTTTACAATATTGACACCAGTCCCACTATCCAATAGGGAATTTTTGGGTCCATTATTTTCCACAATGACAGTTATCCTTTTTGAGTCCCATCTTAATTTAGTTATTGTCTCCCACTCCTGGGGACCCATTTCCAGTGGGAGCAACTTGTTATCAGGGCTTCCCTGTTAAGCAGGTTTTTTTGAACCCTCAGCTTGCACAGCTGCAACTCTTTTCTGCTCCCTAGACATTTCCTCTTTCATCCTTTGCATTTTTAATTAATTTATCAGTATGTCTCCCATTCTACATATTCATATTTACTTCCTCAATTTCAAATATCTCCAAGCAATATTTTGAATCATGTTTCCTCCCTTCTGGGGCTCATTTTGATTATTTCACCTTTTACCTTCTTGGGGTGAGGTGTTTTGTGTTCTTTCACGGCCTCTTTCTTTTTTTACAATATTCTGATTTAAAAGCACTCTCATTTGAATATGTTATTACTTTAACAAAAGGTACTCTGGGTTTCAGTCCTTCTACCTGGCTTCCCCCTTCCATCATTCGCTGGCACATTATCCAGTGATTCAGTGCATTCATAACAGTTAACCCCTCATCCTGGGCTATTTGATTTACCAAATTAGTAGACATTACTACTAAATTCCTGTTCAATCCTTTAAACACATCATTCCAAAATTCTCTTGGATTCAAATTAACTGCCATCAAAGAATCAGCTGTGATGTGTCTGGCAATCTCTGCCCTAGGCATAGGCGCCAACTCCATGGGTGCTCCGGGATAAATTAGCTGGTGCTCCACACCCACCGGCAGCCAAGCTCCCCGCTTCTCGCCTCCTTCTCCCCTCCTCCCCCCAGTGCACCGCATCCCCGCTGGGGTGGGAAAAGGCGGGGTGGGGCAGGGACTTTGGGGAAGGGATGGAATTGGGGTGGGGCAAGGCAATGCAGGGGTGGGAAGAGGAGGGCCGGGGCGGGGCCTAGGGCATAGGGGATCAAGCACCGACTGGGCAGTGGGGAAGTCAACGTCTTTGGCCCTGGGGTTTGTCACTAGTTGTATTTCTCCAGCCAATAACCCCAATGTTATTCTTCTTAACAGGTAATTCCTGGACGAATCCCCAGGCTTCATGTAATTTGCACTGGATAAACCTTCATGGGTCTTTGATCTGTTTTTTTTTCCTAACAGCATAATAAATCATAGTACCAGCCGGTGTACTTCTGGCTGCCTCTCCAAAGCATTTTTCGCTCCATCTACGGCCTGTCTAATCTCTCCAGTGGTAGCTGTCCTGATCAACCTGTAACATTTACTCATACTTAAATTTTCCGTTCCTCCTAACTCTGCACACTGTACTAGCCATGTAGCTAGATTTTTTATATTTACTGGGCATAATGACTTTGTCATCAACTGTAAATTGATGAACTTGCAGGAATTATTTCTGTTTGTTCTGATGGTATCTCTCTGGCTGCATCTTTGACAGTTGATCTATGTTCTATTACTGCTATGGACTTTCCTGACTTAGGTTTTTCCGGACAGTTTTTTATTTCTTTTCTTAATTTAGTATAAAGCCCCCCTCAAGGCCGATCAAGTTCCCTTTCCTCTTCATCCCCACATGCGTCCTCCAAATCCTCCATACCAGATATCATTTGGATCCAAATCCAAATCTCTCTCTTTTTGACAAACAGCTGCAACCTGCAGCTCCGGTATTTTTACTTGTTTTTATAATGCTGCTATAGTTTTCTTGCACCAACTATGAGAAACGCTTGCAATTTCTGTTTCCTTAGTCAGTTTTTGAATTAATTGTTTCATCCCTGCTGCTTGATTTTTTAATTTATTTTTGTCTACCTTAATTTTTTCCCGATCCACCATTTTCTTTTTTTATTCCCTATATTGTTTTTCCATTTCATCTAACTGAGTTTGCATTATCTGTGCCTGCCTCACTTCCCTCTCCAAATTTTTCTGGCAAGTTTTAAAATTATCTTGTAATGTCTGTAACTCCGCACAGATTTCCCCCTTACATGCAATTGCCTTTTTTACAGCCTGCCACAACAGCCACACTTTGGCTGTTTGCTTTTTACTGGCATTAGGGTTGTACAACTGTACATATTTCTCAAACATGTTTTCTAAGGTGTCAGCTATTACATCAGGTTCAGCCATACCTTCCATCCAAGGGCATGTCCCAAATGCAATAATCTCCTTCTCTAATAGAGAAAGGGCTTTAACTTTATTCCACTGGGGTGCCTCTTCCTCCACCACTTTATTTTTTTTTCTTAAACAGTGTTTTATACATTGTTACAACACCACCACATGGTATCTCCCCACACACTCTTACTCACTTACACTTGCTGCAATCAGTTCTCCGCATGGTATCTCCCCACATGTTTTTTTTCCCCACAAATAAGGATTAACTATTATTCAACTTAAATAAGGACTCCCCCAACACTGTAAGACCCTGTCTCGAAATCCGGCACTCATTAATACCTTCCCTCCCGCTCCCCTACAATTCTTCACCAAATGTTAGACTTGCAGCAGGGTCCTCCCTATGGGATGGGGGAGCAGGCAGATACTGGTGTGATGTTCACCTTTGGTGTTATCTGGACTGGTGATCTGCTAGGTCACTCCAATCCTTGACTCTGGGAGCCAGCCTTACCCTGCTCTGCATCTGCTCTGTCCCCGTGTCTCCCTGCACACACACCCCATCCCCATGTGCCCTACACCCCCCTGCATTCAGCCTCTGGCTCAATGTCACCCCACTAGCTCCTGTGACCCCACCAGCAACCCTGTGTGCCCCATTCTGTCCATCCCCCCGCATCCATTGCCTCCAGACCTGGCCCCATGGGCTGGGTGCTATGAAGAAAGCAGCCCCTAACCCCCTCCCTTCCTGTGGCTGGCTGCTCCAGACATAAGCCAAAAAGAAAAGGAGTACTTGTGGCACCTTAGAGACTAACAAATTTATTAGAGCATAAGCTTTCGTGAGCTACAGCTCACTTTTCATCCGATGAAGTGAGCTGTAGCTCACGAAAGCTTATGCTCTAATAAATTTGTTAGTCTCTAAGGTGCCACAAGTACTCCTTTTCTTTTTGCGAATACAGACTAACACGGCTGCTACTCTGAAACCAGACATAAGCCAGTAGCTCTCTATTCTGGTATCACAGCAGCCCCTTGTGGGCAAAAGGTGCAATTACAGGGCTTCCCCATCATAATAAATTATTCTGCAATGGAAAGAAAGGTGGGTCACATGAATTCTGCGCTTGCGCAGTAGCACGGAATTCCTCCAGGAGTATCGTATATGAAGCGTCAGTACTGATATTATCATTGAAGTGTAGGAAATAATCAAGTGCTGGTACAGAGGTGCATAGAGCTGTTAGTGTTCTTCCATTAACTGTTCTCTCCTGTTGGCGACGGATAGGGTTGCCAACCAACTTTCTAATTTCTGAAAACAGGACACTACAGCAGGAGCATTGGAATCCTGCCCCTACCCCACCTCTTCCCCCTGAGGCCCTGCCCCCTGCTCCGCCTCTTCCCTTGGTGCCCTGCCCCTTCTCCATCTCTTCCTATAGCCCCTTGCTTGCTCCTCTCCTCCCCCCACTGCATTTCTCATTGCTCAATCCTCTCCATCTCCCCCACCTCCCCAGCTGGGCTCCCTCTCCTTCGGGGATGGGAGCTGCAGCTCCTGACACAGAGACTGTCTGTTCACGAGTTGCAGGTAGGAGACCTCCCCAGCTGTGCAGATGCTGGCGCAGGTTACTGACCCTTTTCCACCTACCCCCACCCCCTCCTACGGTCATCGGACTTTTGGTGTGTGGTCAGTACATCTGACAAGACACTGTAAGGTCCCCTTTTGACTGGACTTTGCGGTTGAAAATGGGACACCTGGCAACCATAGCCACGGACCACACAAATGAGTCAAATCATTGTACGTGATTCTGTGATGAACTACTACCCAAGGGAAGGGCCATCCAGGTGTGGGAAGAAACTTTACATAGAGATTCTATTCTAACTTCCAGATGGACATTTCTGCAGACAGCTATGGAAAGAGCATGGAGTCATGCACAGCTGGACAAACAAGCACATGGCAGAGAGTTCAAGGAACGTAACTTGTGGAGGTAGGTTACTGACTGGATCTGCGCCAGTGCATGACCCCACAGGTCTGACACCAACTGGGACAGCACAAAGTCTTTTACACAGGGATGCCAGAGTTTTCCAAAGTTGCAATAGGGTGCTGTGATGGAATACAACACTATTCACACCCTACACACTACTATGATAATATTTGTACAAAATATGCCTTATAAGGTAAAATTTCAAAACCAATATCTTGCTGGCCAGTATTATCATGGTGAAATGTATGCAGCAACTTTGTATATATAATTATGAACATAAGCTGAAATCATGATTGAAGTGTGTTTACCAGACACACCTGGGGAGCGAGTAAAACTTTTTCAGAAACAAAGGAGAAGTTAGTGCCTCTAGCCACGGTGCCATCAAATCTGATCTGCCGTCAATTGTCAAGTAGCTATTCTTTGAAAAGGAAGGTGGGCAGGAACAAAGAGATGCAAACAACAGCATGAAACTCCTTTCCCACCAAAAAGTTCGTGTCTCCCCACTCAGCTGAGGAGACCTTTATCTAGGAGTCACTCTGAGAAAAATCCATTTCATAGGTGATTGAACTATAAAAGAAAGGGCCAAGCACACCCCTTGTTATCTCTTCCTGTCCATCTAAGAGGACAATAAAGAAAAGAAAAACAGCTCTTGGACCTCAGGAACTGATCCTGAGCTGAAAACTTGGTCAGCAATGCTACTGGAAACCTGTCGTAAGGGATTTCACTTTGAACTAAGTCTAATTTGTTCAGTTTAGTACGAGGAAGTGTTTTTATATTTCTTTTTCTTGTTACCATTTCTCACTTTGATGTCTCATCACTTGTACTCACTTGAAATCTACCTTTGTGGTTAAATAAATTTGTTTTCTTCCTTAATTGAAACAAATCCAGTGTTGTGACCTGTGTGGGTAACTCCCTTTGGGGTGACAAACTGTTGCATATTTATCCCCTTAGAGGGACAATGGACCTTTTCTATCAGGATTGTCCAGGAGAAGGCTGGACAATACAGGGCACACATTTCTGGGGGGAAATCTGGGGTCACCAGATTGGGGGTTGGGGTCACCCTGCAGTAAGAACCAAGGCTGTGAAACAGTGTGAGCGGAGCATGGCTGGCAGGCAGCCCCTACACACAGACACTTGGGGTATGACCGGAATGCTGGAGGCTGTTTGTGAGTGGGCTGGGTTGGGAGCCAGAGTAGCAAAGCGTTACTGGGCCCCCCAGGTTACAGGGCAGCCAGTGACACTGCCCTGCACTGGTCTGGATTACACTCTGGATTGTGATAGCCTCATTGGACAATGAGAGTGGAGACAACTCCTATCCTGGTTGGATGTTCCAAGATTTTGCCATGACCACGGGGTCATTTCCTCATTGGTCCATGCCAGTTTTGCCCAGCAGAGTGACCAGGCTGCGCCACCCAACAGAAACATGAGGAAGATCAGATCTAGGTGCAGATTTCAGCTGAACAGCTCATGTTTATTTTTATGATGGGCTCACTTCAGAACTCAAATCCAACACTCTTGTGAAGTGACTTGGATTTGGAGCTGAAGTTTAGACATTTGAATTTAGATCAAAGCTTCACAACTGACCCACTTTTGCTATTAATGTTACAGAGTTTAATAGTTGGACTTTCCAGTTCTTAGTTATTACTCATTATAATATATTCCAACATTAAGACTCCAATCCAGCAAAATCTTAAGCTTATGTTCAACTATAAGCATGTAAGTAGTTGCACTGAAATCAATGGAACTGCTCAAGTGCTTGGACTTAAGCACCCTGAAGTACTCTGTCATGTGAGGGCCTTAAGAAAAAAATGAAATAAAATATTGTCAGTTTTAGGGGAATTGCACTTGTATTCCCCTCACCTTTCCATTTCCCCAGGTTCCCGCTGCCTCCCCAGGCTCCTCACCCACCTCCCCAATGCCTTGGCCCTGCTGCCTTCCCACAGCCCCGGCAATCCCCCCTTAGCCTTCTGCCTTCCCCAGGCTCACCATGCACATCCCCATCATCCTGGTTCCCTGCTGTCTCCCCCAGTCTACCCAGCCATTTCCCTGACCTCCAGTGACTCCCCCAGGCTTCCCAGCCATTGCCCCATTTCCCCTGCCCTGTCCAGCTTCCCGTGGGCTCTCCGAGCCCCTCTGCAAACCCCCCCCCTTCCTGAATTGCCTTGAGCTTCCTTCTGCAGTCCGCCAGCCACACCTTGCTTTTCTCACCAGCCTGGATTATCACAGGGTGACCCTAATGCACTCCCAGTCCCAGAATTTTCCTCAGAAATGTACGTTCTGCCAAGTCCAACCCTACCCAGAGAGTCCAGAAATACTAAATTTGTTATTCCTTTAAAGAAATATATACAGCAACTTATTTCCATAGACAAAGTTACTCTGACACTTTACTTAAACACACTGGGTTAGATGAAATCATGAATCAAGTTTATTAATAACAAAGATAAATTTTGAGTACAAGCAACGAGGCATAACAGTCAGAAATGGTTACAAGAATAATAAAGATAAAACTCTGTCTAGTGCCTACTTAAACTATTTTAGATTAGATTACTGACCAAACAATTTAGGTCAGGACCCCTCCTCTAGAGTCCAATGGCTGTTTCCTTTGTCTTCGAGAATGAGATGGCAGGGAGAGAGAAGAGTGGTGTCTTAAGATGTTTGCCCCTCCTTTTTATACTTTCAGTTTCTCTTTGGAAAGCATTTGCAGCTAAGACCAAGAGACAGGTGGTCTGATGAAGGAAGGAGACTTCTTAGTATTTCTTTGCTAAAATGAAGTTCTCTTTGTCCCTTACCCTCTCTTTCTTGCCAAAGAATGGCTGCTTGACAGCTTTGTTGACAGCTGGCTGGGGTGTCAGCTTGCCCTTTGTCTTTGGGAAACTGGGTTTAGCCACTCCCCAGATTTATCTGGGAAACACACTTCAGTCATGCTGTCAGTTTATGTTCAGAACTTTAACAATAACATTGCTACATGCATTTTACCATGATATTACTGATCAGCAAGGAATGAGTTTTCAAATGATACTTCACAAGGCACGGCTTGTACAAAGTTTATCGCAATAGTGAGTAGTGCGTGACTACAGAATTATATTCCATCACACCATTTAGTAAATATCAGACCATGGGGATCCCTGTAATCCTTATGCACCCTCTGTTTGCCAATTGGCATCAAGAGGATTCAATATTCTCAGTTTATTTCAACGATCTAAAAAAAAATGTTTTGCTAATGTAACATTTCATTTTGACTATTGTTCCAGTTCATTCCAATTTTCCATTCTATTAATTTTAATTTAATTGTTTCTATTAAATTAGGTTTTGACATCAGTGAAAAAAATTCAGTATTTCTGAATTGATTTTTTTGGAATGTTCTTTCCACTAAAATTTTTGAAATTTCAATTTTGGATCGAATTCAGAACGAAAACAAATTTAGAAGTATCAGAATTTCCCACGGGATGGACGTTCTGTTTCCCAATCATCTTGTAACACAAGGACTAGTGGATGTTCAGTGAAATAAAAAGTGGGAAATTCAAAGCTGATCATAGAAAATACTTTTTCACACTGTGACGGGTTGGATAGATTCAGATTCATAGATACTAAAGTCAGAAGGGACCATTCTGATCATCTAGTCTGACCTCCTGCACAGTGCAGGCCACAGAATCTCACCCACCCACTTCTGGATCACAGAAAACCCCTTGGGAACTGCCAACTGATGTGCTGACACCACCCCTGAGCCTGTTCCCCCTGGCAGCTTGGGGCTTCAGTGCCCTGCCTGATCCAAGCCAGACACGCTTGCCTGCTGCAAACCCAGACCCAGGTCTATACCACCTCCCCCAACAGCTGCAGGCTTAACTGAAAACAGCTTAAGATGTGTTCCTGTCTCTAACACTCAGATGCCCAGCTCCCAATGGGGTCCAAACACCAAATAAATCTGTTTTATCCCGCATAAAGCTTATACAGGGTAAACTCATAAATTGTTCACCCTCTATAACACTGATAAAGAGATATGCACAGCTGTTTGCCCTCCCCCCCCCCAGTATTAATACATACGCTGGGTTAATTAATACGTAAAAAGTGATTTTATTAAATACAAAAAGTAGAATTTAAGTGGTTCCAGATGATGACAGAACAAAGTGAATTACCAAGCAAAATAAAATAAAACATGCAACTCTAAACCTAATACAGTAAGAAGATGAATACAGATAAAATCTCATCCTCAGAGATGTTCCAATAAGCCTCTTTTACAGACTAGCCTCCTTATAGTCTGGGTCCAGCCATCACTCACACCCCTGTGGTTACTGTCCTTTGTTCCTTTCAGTCTCTTTCAGGTAACCTCTGGGGGTGGAGAGACTCTCTCTTGAGCTAGCTGAAGACAAAATGGAGGGGTCTCCCAGGGGTTTAAATAGACTCTCTCGTGGGTGGACACCCATCCCTCCCCCTGTGTAGAATCCCAGCTACAAGATGGAGTTTTGGAGTCATATGGGCAGGTCACATGTCCATGCATGACTCAGAACTTACAGGTAGAAGCCATGGTTCACATGCTACCTTGAACGTCCTCAAGTAGACTTCTTATGTGGATTGGAGCCTTCCAAGAGCCATTGTCCATTACGTGTTTTTTGATTGGGCACTTAACTTGCACATTCCTTTGTCAAATAGCTGCCCAAATGCCTTACTAAGGCTACTTAAAATGAAACAAGTACGTAGCCAATATTCATAACTTTGAATACAAAAATGCTACATGTATACAAATAGGATGAATATATTCAGTAGATCATAACCTTTACAGAGATGTTACATGGCATATGTAGCATAAAACATATTCTAGTTATGTCATATATACATTGTGACGGGGCAAGGCCAGATGGCTATAGAAAACTACTGGGAGATAGATATATTAGCTCCAGGCTAAACAAATCCCTGGTACCGAGATAGGTGAAATGACAGCTGCTCCAGGTCAATTAAGTCACCTGGGACCAATTAAGAACTTTCCAGAAGGCAGGGAGAATGCTAGGTTGATTGGGACACCTGAAGCCAATCGGGGCTGGCTGAAACTAGAGTGAGCTGTAGCTCACGAAAGCTTATGCTCAAATAAATCTGTTAGTCTCTAAAGTGCCACAAGTACTCCTTTTCTTTTTTTCCAGTCAGGTGGGTGTGCATGTCAGGAGCTGTGGGAGGAAGTTGCGCTGTTGGAGAGACTGAATAGTACACACTGTATCAGGCACAAGGAAGGAGGCCCTGAGGAAGGGTGAAGTGGAGCTTGAAGAAGTGAGGGCTGCTGTGGGGAAAGTAGCCCAGGGAATTGTACGTCATGTTTCTAAAAGATCAGCTACCATAGCTGATACTATTAGGGTCCTTGGGCTGGAGCCTGGAGTAGAGGGTGGGCCCGGGCTCCCCCCCCTTTGCCCCCTGATTAATCACTGAGACTGGGAGACAACAGAGACTGTGCAAGGAAGGATAACTTCTCACCTCCCTCGCTGGCTTATGATGAAAATGGCTCAGTAGACTGTGACCCTTGTCTCTAGAGAAAGAAGGGTTACGTGGAGGGTCACAGTGAGCCCCTGAGGCTAGCGAAATCCGCCAGGAAATGTGGGCTCCACGGAGGCAAGGACAGAGCTTTGTCACAACTGGTGTCAAGAGTGGGACTTCGTTCACAGTGTGGTGGAAGAAAGAGGTTTTTATTTAAAAAAAAAAGCGCACTGGGGTTTTGGATTTTTTTTTGGTTTGTTTGTTTGCTTTGTACCACAATGGAGGAGGTGGTAAGAGCTCTGGTACAAGCCACGGCAGCCCTGCAGGAGGCCACCTGGGTTCAGGCAATGGCACAACAGGAGTCTATGTGGCTACAGCAGGAAACAATCAATTATTGATGAGCCAGGCGACTCAAGATCGTGCCCTCTTGAGAGAGGCAGTGGACCAGCTGAAGATCCTCACCACCCAGGCCCGGGGGGTCTGACGGGATGCGAACCCTGAGGGCCACTGGTTGTCTGCCAAAAATGATATCAGGAGATGACGTAGAGGCATATCTCCTCTCATTCGAAAGGACTGCTCAGTGTGAGGCGTGGCCCCAGGAGCAGTGGGCCAGCATTCTCGCCCCTTTTTTGTGTGGAGAGGCCCAGAAGGCCTACTTTGACTTGCCTGCCACGGATGCCACTGACTATACCCGTCTGAAGGCAGAGATCCTAGCATGATCAGGGGTAACGGCAGTGGTAAGGGCCCAGAGGTTCCATGAGTGGAAATACCAGGAGAACAAACCCCCGAGGTCCCAGCTATTTGACCTCATACACCTCGCATGGAAGTGGTTAAAGCCCGAGGTGTGCAGGCCGGAGGAGATTTTGGAGACCCTGGTCATAGACCATTACATGCGGGGACTGCCACCAGATCTCCGCAAATGGGTAGGCCAGAACAATCTGTCCACGTACGACGAGATGATCACGCTGGTAGAAAGACAGATGACAGCCAGGGAACTGACCCGACTACCCAAGGAAGGCCCCTTTCGAAGCAAGCACCCGACCCCAGCCCTGGAAGGTTGGGCAGCCAAACTCGCAGGGAGTCCTAGGTGGAAGAAGGGGAGGGGCTGAACACCAGCGGGGACCCCAGAAGGAAGGGATTGGCCTGAGTGTAGGGAACCCCAGGACAAAACCCCCTAACCCCTGGGATAGGGGAGTGATTAAAAGCAATTATAGATGTTATGCATGTGGGGAGTGGGGACACATAGCAGCACAGTGTCCCAGCACCGAGGAGCCTATGCAATGTAACTTGAGGGATTGGGAGGTCCCATGCTCCCTTATCCACCTCGCGGGGGTCACATTAGCCCCGCATAATTACAGTGAGGATAAATGGAGCAGAGACTACAGCGCTTGTGGACTCTGGGAGTGCTATCACCCTCATATTGGGTTAGCTGGTAAAAAGTAGTCAGCTGCTACAAGCCAAACGCATAGCAGTGATGTGCGTGCATGGGGCCGTGAGCCATTACCCCACCATCCCAGTGGACATAGAGGTTCAGGGAAACCCCATTGAGGTGACCGTGGATATAGTTCCTAAACTCCCATATCCTGTAGTCATTGGGAGGGACTATGCAGGGTTTGATAACTTACTCCCCCTGAAGAGGCTGGAGGGAGGTGGGGACCTTGAGGACAGCGACTCGTCACCGGGGGAATGTCAACCCCCGATGTTCGCTGAGATTTCTCAGGATCTGTTCTCAGCCCCCCAAAAGACCCGGAAGACAAAAAAAGTGAGGAAGGCCACGAAGGCCTTGGGAACCCGGATCCTGACCCAGGGCCAGAAGACCTCCCTAGTAGGCAGATGGATGGGAGCAGCCAACAGAGACACTTCCACCACAGAAGGTGAGCCAGAGGCTGCCCCCAGCCATGATGGCGGCGAGCCGTTGGAAGAAGCAGAAGCCGGCCCCTGGGAGCTTGGGCAGGTTAGTCCTGGGAGAGAGACTTTTGGGCGAGATCAGGCAGAGTACCCCAGATATGATAACGCCTGGAAAGACGTGGCTGAGATTGATGGGATACCCGTGGATGGGAAGGTCCGGAGTCCTGGACCTTACTTTATAGTGAAGAAAGATCTCCTGTACCATGTGGTGCAAATGCAGGAGCAAGAGATACTGCACCTCTTGTCCAGAGTGTCAGTTACATAGCCCTCGCCCACACTTGCGGACTCCTTTGATATCTCTTCCAATAATAGAGGTTCCTTTTGAACGGATAGCCATGGATCTGGTAGGGCCCCTAGAGAAGACAGCTTGGGGCCACCAACATGTGCTTGATGTACTACACTATGCAGCCCAGTACCCGGAAGCTGTTCCCCTACGCAACACAGCTTCCAAGACAATAGCTAAGGAACTAGTACAGATCTTTTCCCGGGTTGGGCTACCCAAGGAGATATTGACTGATCAAGGGACACCTTTTGTGTCCAAGTTGATGAAAGATCTTTGTTCATTGCTCCATGTACAAGCCCTATGGACCTCTATATACCACCCGCCAACAGATGGCCTTGTGGAAAGATTCAATAGGACTCTCAAGGCCATGATCAGGAAAGTGGTGAGCTGGGATGGGAAAGATTGGGATACTCTATTGCCTTACCTCATGTTCGCCATCCGCAAGCCTCCATGGGTTTCTCTCCATTCGAACTACTATATGAGCACCACCCTCGGGGCATATTGGATATAGCCAGAGAAGCCTGGGAAGAGGAGCCAAATCCCGGAAGGAACATAGTTGAACATGTACTGCAGATGAGAGATCAGATAGCCCGAGTTACGCCCATTGTACGGAGAGAGCACAGGAGACCCAATGAACCCATTATAACCACCAAGCGAAGCTTCGACGGTTCCAACCAGGGGATCGGGTGATGGTACTGGTGCCCACAGCAGAAAGTAAACTGTTGGCCCAGTGGCAGGGACCCTATGAAGTAATCGAAGCCATGGGAGAGGTGAACTATAAAGTGCGGCAGCCAGGCTGCCGGAAATGGGAGAAAATTTACCACATCAATCTTCCAAAATCTTGGCACGCTTGAGAGGCATGCTTAGTCATGCAGGAGACCCTTCCCCAGGATAACTTACACAAGCAAGTGAGGATATCATCCGACTTGACGTTGATCCAAAAGATCAAGGCAGCTGACATAATTAATCGCAACCGAGATGTGTCCTCTACAAAACCAGGGTGGAGGACTGAAACCTATCACCATAATCGCACGATCCCTGGGGCCAAGGTAACATTGAGATCCTACCGAATCCCAGCAGCCAAAAAAGAAGAAATCAAGGCCGAAGTAAAGAAAATGTTAGAATTAGGGGTTATTGAAGAATCTTACAGTCAGTGGTCCAGTCCAATTGTTCTAGTGCTTAAACCTGATGGTACCATGAGATTCTGTAATGACTTTCGCCGACTGAATGAAATATCCCTGTTTGATGCATACCCCATACCATGCATCGACGAACTGGTTGACCGACTGGGTAGTGCCCGATTCTCGACTACGCTGGATCTGACAAAAGGGTACTGGCAGATTCCTCTGACCAAAGAAGCTAAAGAAAAGACAGCATTCTCCACTCCGGATGGGCTATTCCAGTACACCATCCTCCCTTTTGGGCTACATGGGACCCCAGCCACATTCCAGCGCCTCATGGATAAGCTGCTGCGCCCCCATACTAGTTATGCAGCTGCATACCTAGATGATGTCATCATCCATACGCCAGACTGGGGAACCCACTTGGAGAAAGTTGAGGCAGTACTGCGCACCTTAAAGCGGGCTGGCCTCACTGCTAATCCCACTAAATGTGCCATAGGGCTAGCAGATGTTAGGTACTTGGAATATATTGTGGGAAGGGGCATAGTGAAGCCTCAAACGAATAAGCTAGAGGCAATTCAAAACTGGCCCCGTCCGACCCGAAAGAAGCAGGTCCGTGCGTTCCTAGGCGTGGTAGGCTACTACCGACGGTTTATTCCCCCCTTTGCCACCAGGGCAAGTCCCCTAATGGACCTGGTGAAGGCCCGAGGTCCAGACATGGTAAAGTGGACTGACACAGCAGAGGGGGCATTCACAGACCTTCGGACGGCCCTCTGTAATGACCCTGTACTCATATCCCCGGACTTTATCAGGGAATTTATTTTACAAACAGACGCTTCCGAAGTGGGGTTGGGGGCAGTTGGGTCACAAATGGTGGGAGAAGAGGAACAACCAATCCTCTACCTAAGCAGAAAGCTTCTCCCAAGAGAACAGAAATACACAGTAGTCGAGAGAGAATGCCTTGCTGTCAAATGGGCTATGGAGACACTGCGTTATTACCTCTTAGGCCGGCGATTTACTCTTGTAACGGACCATGCACCCCTCCAGTGGATGCAGCGGAATAAGGAAAAGAATGCAAGGGTCACCGGGTGGTTTCTATACTGTTCCAGTTCTGCATACGGCACAGGGCTGGATGCCACCATGGCAACGCTGATGATCTGTCATGAGCATACTGCCTGGCGTCCCAAGTTGCCCAACTCTATAGTGTTGAGCAGAGCGAGGGAGATATGTGACGGGGCAAGGCCAGATGGCTATAGAAAACTACTGGGAGATAGATATATTAGCTCCAGGCTAAACAAATCCCTGGTACCAGGATAAGTGAAATGGCAGCTGCTCAAGGTCAATTAAGACACCTGGGGCCAATTAAGAACTTTCCAGATGGCAGGGAGAAGGCTAGGTTGATTGGGACACCTGAAGCCAATCAGGGGCTGGCTGAAACTAGTTAAAAGCCTCCCAGTTAGTCAGGTGGGTGGGCATGTCAGGAGCTGTGGGAGGAAGTTGTGCTGTTGGAGAGGCTGAGTAGTACACACCGTATCAGGCACAAGGAAGGAGGCCCTGAGGTAAGGGTGAAGTGGAGCTTGAGGAAGTGAGGGCTGCTGTGGGGGAAGTAGCCCAGGGAATTGTACGTCATGTTTCTAAAAGGTCAGCTACCATAGCTGATACTAATAGGGTCCCTGGGCAGGAGCCTGGAGTAGAGGGTGGGCTTGGGCTCCCCCCCCCGTGCCCCACCTTTGCCCCCTGATTAATCACTGAGACTAGGAGACAACAGAGACTGTCCAAGGAAGAATAACTTCTCCTCACCTCCCTCGCTGGCTTATGATGAAAATGGCTCAGTAGACTGTGACCTTTGTCTCTAGAGAGAGAAGGGTTACGTGAAGGGTCACAGTGAGCCTCTGAGGCTAGCGAAATCCGCCAGGAAACGTGGGACCCACGGAGGCAAGGACAGAGCTTTGTCACAACATTCATAAGCATATTCCCATAAAGCATTATGGGATGCAACATCACACACAATAGGTGATTATCCCGTGGAACTAACCGCCACATGATGTCATAGAGTGCAAGAACTTAGAAATATCCAGTCTCTCTTTGAATCTTACTATGGACCATCAGAATTTCCAGAGCTGGAATAGTTAATGCATACAACTTCTGGCAGGGATATTAAACTTCCTACTCCAAGATTTTGAGCTGACTGTAACTATTACAGACCAAGATGAGACGTAACACAGGATGATTATCCCCAAATCTGTTACTGCAGGTGTCTTGCACCTCCTCTGCAGTCTCTGATGCTGAAAATAGGACACTGGAGTGGACAGGCCTCTGGTCTGTTCCAGTCTGGCTATTCCCTATGACTATGTCAGTGGCTCTCAACCTTTCCAGACTACTGTACCCCTTTCAGCACGCTGATTTCTCTTGCATACACCCAAGTTTCACCTCAGTTAAAAACTATTTGCTTACAAAATCAGACATAAAAATACAAAAGTGTCCCAGCACACTAGTACTGACAAAATGCTTACTTCCTCATTTTTACCATATAATTATAAAATAAATCAATTGCAATATAAATATTGTACTTATATTCCAGTGTATAGTATATAGCAGTATAAACAAGTCATTGTCAGTATGAAAGTTTAGTCTGTACCGACTTCGCAAGTGCTTTTTATGTAGCCTGTAAACTAGGCCACTCTCTAGATGAGATGGCGTACCCCCTGGAAGACCTCTGCATACCCGAGGGATACATGTATCCCTGGTTGAGAACCACTTACCTAAGTGATTTGCCCAAGGTCAGAGAGGGACCAAGTGGCAGAACTAGGAATAGAAACCTCTAGTCCTGTAGTCCAGCCCACCACCATAATTACAAGCACAGCCTCGCTCCCTCATTCAAGCCTCCAAATGCACATCTGCATTGTCTGGCCTGGCCCAGAGAATGCAGCAAGGCTTTAGCCCATGAGCTGCTCTGCCCCATGAGTTGGGCTGGCAGGACCTGGCTACCCCTCCCATGATGGCCACCTCAGTTGATTATTTGGGCATGCTCTTGCTCCAGCACTGTTCAGTGATGCTGGCCTGGTTGGTGTTCAGATAAGGGTTGGGTCCCTCCTTTGAAATAGGACAGAGAGGGGGAGACAGCTGGTATCCCATTCCAGGGCAGTCCTTGCTCCCAGCCCCCATTACTATAACCCACCAGCCTCCCCTGCCCTCCCAGATTCAGGGATAGAACCCTAAGGCCCCTGGTGATCCTCCCTATTGCAAACCACCAGTCCCAAGGCCCTTCCCCTCTTCAGCCACTGTTAGCTGTTACCTCCGACTGCCTGAACCACAGGGACTGGGCTGCCCCTCTCTTATGGGAAGCAGAAACCCGGGCACTTTAGGGGAGGTGCTGTGAAACAGAAGAAAGGTCCAGTGGACAAAGGATGAGAAGGGGAAACACTACCCCACAGACCAGCATCCTCTGCTCCAGCCGCCAGGGAGGATGCTGGCCTTGGGCTAACAGAGGTTAGGGGGTGCTGGGGTTAGGGGCAGCAGAGTCAGTGCTAGTGGTCAAGGCTGGGCTGGCAGGGCTCTATAGCACCCCTTCTGGCTGGTTCTGGGTCCATGGGGCGCTGGGGGCCCCAGCAGTCTCTGCATCAGCCCCTGTAGCTGGAGCAGGGCCGGTGGGGGCTGGCAGGGCTCAGTAATATCCCCTCTGGCTGGGGCTGTGTCACACACAGAATCCATCCCTTCTTTCCCCACTGTAGCTTTCACAAATGAAGCACAGCAAGGCAAACTTTTGGAAGAACCAGCTGCGCTGGGCATCCGGAACGCTCTTGATGTATTTGATCTTGGACCATTTGTTGTGGCCGGCCTAGGTAGCATCCATGGTGTGCAGGGTCTGGCCCGATGGGCGGAGACCAGAAGTAGCCAGCCGGGGTGTGAGCACTGAGGCCAGAATGCAACATCTGTATGGGGCAGATGCCCTCCCAAGGGTGCTGGGCAGGGACATGGGTGTGAGCTCCTGAAACACACACACACACATTACACAGCTGAGTGAGAGCTCCTGTAACACACACACACACAGAGCACAGCACAACTCTCCTGAAACACACACACTACAGCCATGTGAGAGCTCCTGGAACCACAGGGGCTAGAATTAGGGGTGCTGTGGGTCATAGCACCCCTAATTGAAGTGGTTTCCAATACATACAGGGGTTACGGTTTGGTTCACTGGCTCTCGGCACCCCCCAATACCAACTGCTCCAGTCCCGCCCCTTGCCTGTATCGCGCATAGACAGAGCGAGCGCGGCTCAGACACACCCACCACACACAGCCCGGAGTGTGATCTCCTGTGACACACGCACCAACACCACACAGCCGAGCAACACACACACACCACACAGCCCGACCCGGGTGTTACTGCGACACTCCCACGCTGCGCAGCCTGGCCGGGGCCCGCTCGTGCCCACTAGTCCCCGCTCCCCTCCCAGAGCCGGGGGAGGACCCAGGCGTCCGGGCTCCCCGCTCCCCACGGCACAGCGGGGCCCCACGCCCAGCCCGGGGGAACAGGTGCCGCGAGCGCCCCCTCGGCCGGACTCAGGACCCAGGAGTCCGGGGGGCGGGGCCGGAAGGTCCCTGCGCTGGGCACCCCCCCGGCTGCTGGAGCTGGCGGCGCAGGCGCGGGGCCGGGCGGGAGGCGGCAGCCGCGGGGCGGGAGGTCGCTGCCCGGGCGGAGGAAGCGGCCGGGGCCGAGCCCGGCGATGGCGGCAGCGGGGCCGGCGCGGGTAGGACGCGGGGCGGGGACTCCCCGGCCGGGCACGGGCTGGTCCCGGCGGGGGGCCGAGGGGGGCCGGGGCCCGGGTCCCTCCCGCGCTAGTGACCCCGGGGCTGGGGGCTGCAGCAGCCGGAGCGCGGGGGCCGGGGAGCGGCTCTGGGGGCCCCTGGCCGGGCGGACACGCGGAGCCGGGCGCGGCCCCTTCCCCCCAGCGAGGCCCCGGCCGGGCCGAGGAGCCCCGAGGCGCCCGGGGCGGGGGCGGGGCTGAGCAGCAGGCGGGGGCGGGGCCTCCGGCGGGGGGCGGGGCCTGTTCCCTGCCCCGGGACTCGGGCCCTTCCCAGCGCCCCGCCCCAGAGCCCCGTGGGGAGCCGAGGGCGACTCCTGTCCCCGGCCAGCAGGGCCCGAGTCCCGGGGGGGCTGTGCGGGGGGGTCTCCCTGGCTCACAGCTGCTGGGCTGGGGCTTCCTGGGAGTCGCTCCCCTAGAAACCGCGTCCCCTGCTGAGCCCCCGGGCTGGGGCTGGGGCTGGGGCGGAAGGGGCTGAGTGTGTAACGCTTGTGCCAGCAGCTCCGGGTGGCGTTTGAGGACGTGGCTCTGTATTTCACCCGGGAGGAGTGGGAGCTCTTATCCCGGCCAGAGAAGCAGCTGTACCGGGACCAGATGCTGAGGAATTACCGGGCCCTTGTTTCCCTGGGTAAGGACCAATTTCCCTTCTTTTACTCGCAGCTATGAGTTCTGGCGGGTTCCCTTGATGCCTCACCTGCTATGTGGTGGCAAATGTCAGCCCCTTTCAGGCTGGCTTCCTGTTAAAGGAGAAATCAGGGCTACAGAGCCTGGATCTAATCTTAGTCTAACACTATGTACCCCAGTTCTGCAACAGAGGTGGTTGCAAACAGCACACGAGCAACAACCTCTTCCAGGAATCCCAGCCCAGACATAGAGGACAACAACTCTGCCTCAAGGAGTGCTTCTAGTTAGACAAATAAGGCAGGAAGAAAACTCTCCTGCTGCTTGTAACAGCTCCCTATCTTCTCCAAAAAGAATGAACATCATAAATTTAACAACCGTACAGTTGAAGAATGCTGCATCCTAAGCAAAAGAACTGATAGGTCTGTGTAATGGAGCCACCTTGTGCCACATGACTCAGCCCCCAAAGCAAATTGAGAAGGTTCCATAGCTTCAGAGTACGAACCAAACTTGCCTTGTGGGAGATGGGAAGAAATCTCCTCTAAGGAAGGTTTATTTCATTATTCTTCTGCTTGGGATCACTTGGGCTGTCCTCTTAAGCAGCGACTGAGAGCAGTGCCCCGCCGTAGCAGGTACTGTGCGAACAAACCCTGACCGAGATCGGGGTCTCGTCGTGCCCAGTGCTGCGTAGACGCACCCTGACTGAGATTGGGGCTCTGTTGTGCTGGGCTGCACAAACATATAAATGAGTCCCTGCCCCCAAAACTTTAGTGAAAAACTGATTCTTTCCCCCAAAATAGGCTATTCAGATTCCACACCAGACTTAATCCACCAGATCGAGCTAGGGGAGGCAGAGCTCTGGATCTGGGATGCCGAGGACTCCAGGGAAAGCTCCAGGCGTGAGAGCCCCTCCTCAGGTGAGTCATAATAATCCAGTCTCTTCTGATTTATACAGCTGCTAGCAAAGGGCTCCTTAATGTAGAAGTGTAACAAGGGGTGCTCTTGGGTGATACAACTGAGAGTATCAATTCAGGATGAACTGCTTAGAGCAGGGCAGTCACAGCCCAAGACTGGGGGTCCTTCACTACTAAGGCACATCAAACCAGCCAAACAGAGAAGATTTCGGTTTCACCCCACTGGCTAACCACAAGTCATACAAGCAATTCCCTCAGATAACCCAGTTCCCTTGTATCACCACCTGCAGCACTCCTTATAGGAACAAATGGTTATGAAAACCAGTGTCCCCAGTTAAAGAAAAAGGTTCTCCCGATCCCAAAGGACCAAGCCCCATGCCCAGGTCAATATACAATTCAGATTTCACCCACAAATCATGTTGTTACCAATCCTTTACAATCTAAAATCTAAAGGTTTTTTCATAAAAAGAAAGAAACATAAATGAGAGTTAAAACTGGTTAAATGGAATCAAATACATACAACAGTTGCAAAGTTCTTGGTTCAGGCTTGATGGAATTACATCCAATGCATGGATGGGCCATTCAGTCCTTTGTTCAAAACTTCAATTGTAGAGAGATTATTCTGGAGATAAGGATTGGAAGCAGGAATGAAGACAAAATGGAAGGGTTTCCAGGGCCTTTTATACCCTCTGCCATGTAGAAAAAAACCTCTTTGTTCTTACTGTGGAAAATCACAGCAGCAAGATGGAGTGTGGAGTCACAGTGAGCTTGTCTGGCCTTGATATCTATGAATCATAAAATTGTAGGCCTAGAAGGGACCTTGGTAAATCATCTAGTCCAGTCCCCTGAAGTGAGGCAGGGCTAAGTTTTATCTTTCTAGATCATCCTTAACAGGCGTCCATCTAACCCGGGGTGGGCAAGCTTTTTGGCCTGAGGGCCATATCTGGGTAGGGAAATTGCATGCAGGGCCATGAATATAGGGCTGGGGCAGGGCATGGGGTGCAGGAGGGAGTGCAGGGTTTGGGAAGGGGTGCAGGAAGGGGCTCAGGGCAAGGGGTTGGGGCAGAGGAGGGGTGCGGGGTGTATGAGGGAGCTCAGGGAAGGGGGGTGCACAGTGCAGGAGGGGGCTCGGCAAGGGGTTGGGGTGTAGGAGGGGTGTGGGATGCGGCAGGTGGCTCAGGCCAGGGGGTTGGGGTGCAGGAGGGGTGTGGCAGGGGGGCTCAGGGCAGGGGATTGTGGTGCAGGAGGGGTGCGGGGTGCGGCATGGGGCTCAGGGCAGGGGGTTGGGGTATAGGAGGGGTGCAGGGTGCGGTGGGGGTTGGGATGCAGGCAGGGGGCTCAGGGCAGGGAGATGGGGTGTGGCGTGCAGGAGGGGTTCAGGAACTGCAGCCAGTTGGAGCTTCCGGGGAGGAACCCACAGGCAAGAGCAGTGCTCGGAGCCCTCTGCCCCCAACCCCTCAGGGGCCGCAGGGACGTGGTGCCAGCCGCTTCCTGGAGCGGCATGGAGCCAGCGATCCAAAGCCCTGAGGGGCCGGATCTGGCCTGTGGGCTGTAGTTTGCCTACCACTGGTCTAACCTGTTAGTAACCTTCAATGATGGAGATTCCACATCTTCCCTTACATTAGGAAGTTATTCTTAATCTCTAAATGTAAATCTCCCTTGCTGCAATTTAAGACCATTGCTTCTTGTCCTGACTTCAGTGGATAAAGAACAATTTATCACCCTCCTCTTTGTAACAAGCTTTTACATACTCGAAGACTGTTATCAGCAACCTCTCCCCCCCCCCCCCCCAAAAGTCTTCTCTTCTTCAGACTAAACAAACCCAGTTTTTTTCAACCTTTCCTCATAGGTCATGTTTTCTAGACATGTAATAATTCTTGTTGCTCTCCTGTGAACATTGCCAATTTATTTACATCCTTCCCAAAGTGTGATGCCCTGACTGGACACAGTAGTCCAGTTGAGGCCTTACCAGTGCTGAGTAGAGTGGAAGAATTACTTCTCGCATACTGCTTGCAACACTCCTGCTAATACATCCAACAACGATATTTGCTTTTTTTCCCTTATAGGTATTCCATTGTTGACTCATATTTAGTTTGTGATCCACTATAACCCCAGATGGTTTTCTGCAGTACTCCTTGCTAGGCAGTTACTTCCCATTCTGTACTTGTGGCACCTTAGAGACTAACAAATTTATTTGAGCGTAAGCTTTCGTGAGCTACAGCTCACTTCATCGGATGCATTTTGTAGCTCATGAAACCTTATGCTCAAATAAATTTGTTAGTCTCTAAGGTGCCACAAGTACTCCTTTTCTTTTTGCGAATACAGACTAACACGGCTGCTACTCTGAAAACTTCCCATTATGTATTTGTGTAATTTTCTATTCCTACTTAAGCGTAGTACTTTGCGTATGATCTTATTGAATTTCATCCTATTTAATTCTGACCATTTTTCCAGTTTGTCAGGATCATTTTGAATTCTAATCCTGTGCTCCAAAGGGCTTGCAACCCCTCCCAGTTTGGTATCCTCCGTAACTTTGAGTGTATTCTTTGTGTCGTTGTCCAGATAATTTCTGAAGATATGGAACAGAAACAGACCCAGGACAGATCCCTGCAGGATCCCACTCGATATGCCCTTTAGCTCATTTGTGAACCATAACAATTACTCTCTGAGTGCAGTTTTCCAATCAGTTGTGCATCCACCTGGTAGTAGGTTTCCCTATAGTAGGTATGAGAGGGTGATGTATTGTAGGTTTTTCCGTATAGTAGGTATGAGCATTTCACTGTAATGTTCTAAAACTGTCCCACGTTCCAGACAGCTGCTGCTGGGGCAGTGAACGTATTTGGGGGCCAGACAAAATCATTCTACGGGCCACCACTTGGAGTACCGTAGTGTATGGGCTGGGTATGAGGGAGAGGGTGGTGGAATGGCCTTTGTCACATCCCCTCTCCTCCTGCTCTCTCAGTAGCATGAAATCTTTGTCATTTACATTGCTTCTGTGTCAATGTTTAGACACCCCTCAGCCGTAACACAGTCTGTGACTGTCTGTAGATCAAAGGCCTGCTATGTGGCAGCCATTCACTCTTTCCAGCTCAGCAGTGTCACTGATCGGGTTGTGAAACAATACAGACATGTTTTGCAGGTTACATCACACAAATTCTGAGTGACTTGTCATGCCCTTAACCCCTTTCTCACCACTTCAAAACCCCCACCTTCTTGAGGATTTTAGTTTAGTTTTAGTTTTGCACAAAGAATGAAACATCAGACCCAAGGTGAATGACTTTAGAAGGAATTCTTAGAAAAGGACTCACTCCCCACGGAGGAATAAACTACGTTGTTCTAAGCAGCTTTAAACCGGTCTTGCTGCATTTAGTTTAATAGCCCCTCACTAAGTAGTTTCAAAGCAGTATAGTTAAAGCAGCACAAAAACTGGTGAACAGGCCTCATATTATAAAAGAGGAGAAAGTGAAGAACGAGCAACATGTAAAATTTAGTTGGGGTTGGCCCTGCTTTGAATAGGGGGTTGGACTAGATCAGAGGTTCTCAACTGTGGTCCATAGATCACCAGTGGTCTGCGAGCTCCATTCAGGTGGTCCGTGGATAGTTCCTTTTAAGCCTAACAGTACTCCCATTGACTCTTAAGTAGCAAGCAGCACTAGGTTTGGTGGGGTTACTGCTTGGTGTTTTGTATGATAAAGACCTTATTTGCAAGCTCTTTGAGGCAGGGATCTGTGTGCAAACTCCAAGCCATGTGTTAATGTGCCCCAGAGCCTATAAAAACTCAACAAGTGCGCTGTGAGTTTTTGAGCTGGTGACACACACAATACGATGTGAAACCAGGAGAACTTTGCCTGTTTCTACAAGGCTCTGTTGCATTTGCACAGTGAGGGTCCTAAACACTCATTTAAAATACCCGTAACCAACCACTTGATATTTTACTGCCCTTTGTATTTTCAGTGTGTGATGTATTAATCAAATTTACAGTTGACATCTCGGAGAAATTGCATAAGCATGAGTGAATGGCTTTTACTCTCCTTTTCAGTATCAGAAAATATTGTATTAATATTTGCAATGAGAGGATGAATATTTCTAGTTGACACGAGATTTGTTTAGCATCTTAAAGCTGAGCTATGTGTGCAGATAATATGCATGCAAGCGAGATACTTAATTATTATTAAGTTGGTATTTTTTAATACAGCGCTTTTATCCAAAGTGCTTTACAATAGTTAACTAATGGAACAAACAGCATTTGGAAAGATCATTAAGTGGTCCGCCGAGACCCTCAGGAATTTTCAAGAGGTCCACGAAAAAATAAGTTTAAGACCCATTGGACTAGATGACCTCCTGAGGTCTCTTCCAACCCTAATCTTCTATGATTCTATGAAAATAAAAACCTCTGATAGAAATAAAACCAAAATCAGATTGAAAAGAAACCGTGGACCCATTTTCAACTACGTTAGCACTTAGGGGCCCAAGTCCTGGATCAGGGCCCCTTTGTCCCAGGTGCTGCCTGTTGCCTGGGCAGGCTACAGTTCAAGCACAAAACAAGACTCACAAGGTGCATGATGCACGTAAGAACAGACACCAGGCGCTGCACAAACAACATAGGGTAGAACCACCCTGAGTCAGGCTGCAGATTTGTATGGCATTTCGTATCAGAAATTACAGAGCAGTTACAGTAAATGTAGTAAAAGTCACAGGTCACTAAATTTACTGTGACAGCTCCATGATTTTTAATAAAACATGTTCTCCTCCTCACCCTGCCCAGGGGTCACCAACCGCCCAGCAGGTCCCCGCAGCGCTGCAACCCTGACCCCAGCCTCGTACAGAGGGGTTGGGGTGGGTTAGAGTGGATCTGAGTGGCAAGGCCATTCACTGAAGTTTGGGCTCCTCCCCCCACCATAATGACAGGAAGGAGGGCATATCTGAGTCTCACTGTAACCCTGCATGCCAGGTGTCAATTCCCAGAGTGAGGCGTTTGGTCCCGACATGAGCTGCCATTGCAGAGTGAGGCATCCATCCAAAAACCAGTCATGGACAAATGGAGAAATCGCTCCATTCGTGACATTTTTCCTTCCTTGAAAAACCTGTAGCCTTAACTGTGAGCTAACTCCAGGATTGCCTCTGCTCTCTCCAGCAGGGCTCGGGATCCTGGGGGGAACGAGGACACCACCTGAATGTGGGGAGAGCGCAGCAGGAACGCAGGATCCCATGGCCCACAGGGGGATCCATGCACAGGACGCAGTCCATCCCCAGGGTGGACTCAGCCAGAGACCCGATGTGGCTGCACACCAGAGACTCCCCATTGGCTGGCGCCCCCACCGCTGCATCAACTGTGGGAAAAGGTTCAGCAACCCACTCGCACTGAATCAGCATCGGTGCATGCACCCCAGAGAGCAACGGTATCACTGTGCTGACTGTGGCAAGAGTTTTGCAGAGAACTCAAAGCTGAGAATCCATAAGCGCACACACACCGGGGAGCGTCCGTATCACTGTGTTGAGTGCGGCAAGGGCTTTGCACAAATTTCACACCTGAGAACACACCAACGCACACACACTAGGGAGCGGCCACACTGCTGTGCTGACTGTGGCAAAAGCTTTGCGCACAGCTCAAGTCTCAGAGTACATCAACGCACGCACACCGGGGAGCGACCACACCGCTGCACTGACTGTGGCAAGAGCTTTGTACAGTTTGCACACCTGAGAATACACCAGCGCACACACACTGGGGAGCGGCCGTATTGCTGTGATGATTGTGGCAAGAGTTTCATCAGTGCCAGTGCGCTCACCATACACCAGCGCACGCACACTGGGGAGCGTCCACACCGCTGTGCTGACTGTGGCAAGAGCTTTGCACAAATCTCAGTGCTGAGAATGCACCAGCGCACTCACACCGGGGAGCGTCCACACCACTGTGCTGACTGCGGCAATGGCTTTGCACAGATCTCACAGCTGAGAATGCACCAGCGCACTCACACCGGGGAGCGGCCGTACCACTGCACCAACTGTGGCAAGAGCTTTGCACACAACTCAAGCCTGAGAATACATCAGCGCACACACACCGGGGAGCGGCCACACCACTGCATGGACTGCGGCAAGGACTTTGCACAGATCGGACACCTGAGAATACACCAGCGCACACACACTGGGGAGCGGCCATACTGCTGTGATGAGTGTGGCAAGAGTTTCATCAGTGCCAGTGCACTGAACATACACCAGCGTACGCACACAGGGGAGCGGCCGCACCGCTGTGCTGACTGTGGCAAGGGCTTCGCACAGATCTCCGTGCTGAGAAAACACCAGCGCACGCACACCGTGGAGCGGCCACACCGCTGTGGCAACTGTGGTAAGAAGTTCAGCAATACCAACAAGCTGACCCAGCATCAGCGCACCCACACCGGGGAGCAGCCGCACCGCTGTGCTGACTGCGGTAAGGGATTTTCACAGATCTCATACCTGAAAAGACATCAGCACATGCACACCGGGGAACGGCCACACCGATGTGCTGACTGCGGCAAGGGCTTTGAATATAGCTCAAACCTGAG
Organism: Dermochelys coriacea; assembly: GCF_009764565.3. Taxonomy (NCBI): domain Eukaryota; kingdom Metazoa; phylum Chordata; order Testudines; family Dermochelyidae; genus Dermochelys; species Dermochelys coriacea. The sequence goes on along the minus strand of NC_050073.1, from coordinate 6,131,130 downwards.
AGCGCACCAGCGCACACACACCAGGGAGCGGCCATACAGCTGTCACAATTGCGGCAAGAGCTTCAGCAGCACCAGTGCAGTGACTAAACATCAGACCATGCACACCGGGGAGCGGCCATTCCAATGCACTGTCTGCGGCAAAAGCTTTGCACACAGCTCGCACCTAAAAATACACCAGCGCGTTCATACCGGGGAGCAGCCGTACAGCTGTGCTGATTGCAGCAAACGCTTTTCTCAGTTGGGCAACCTCACCCGCCACCAGGTCACTCACACCAACAGCCTTGTGTCACTGGCAGGGCCAAAGTGGCTTCTGGCAGCTGATAGGCCTGACCCAGCGCCAGCAGGTGGAGGCCAGGGAGTGGTCCTGTCCCCATGATGCCCAGCAGAGAGACTGTGTGGGGCAGGAAAGAGGACTTTGCTGAGCAGTGTGGGGAAGAGCAGACAGGTGGGGGGATTTTAGAGTAGATGGTCACAGCCTACTCCATTAGGGACCCCTTGCATCTAGCTGGGATCCAGCCAGGATATCCCCTCCCCTCGTCTAGCTGGGATCCAGCCAAATCTCTCTCTTTGTCTCTCTCTCACACGCACACACCCCCACCCACCCACCCACCTAGGTAGGATGCAGCCAAGACACATACCCCATCTAGATGGGACCCAGCCAGGAACTTTCCACCACACCTACCCTGATTCCAACTGGGGGTGACTCTTGGGCGACATCTAGAGGTGGGATTTGCAGTCCTGTCTCAGCATGGATTGGGCTGAGGGGCGGGGCAGGACAGCCCAATACGTATGATTGAAAGAAGACTCAGGAACTGCTCATGCCGTCTACTTTAAATAGAAATGTGATGAACTACGTCCCTAACGTGTAACACAGGTCTGTCTAACCCAGTGTATCTTTGCTGTTAAACAAGCTGATGCGTTCAGATGTCATGGGGGAAAGCCTGTGTGAAGTGTAAATCTTTAAGACAAACCATCCAAAATGTTCTAAGGCCGCACTGAGCATGAGGCCCTCATGAACCATGTGACTGGCAGGTGCACACAGAGAGCTTCCCATTCTATGTCAAAAAACCTAAAAATTCTGCACACCATATTTTAATATTCTGCATATTTTATTTGTCAAAATAATACAATATAATTATGCTAATTTCAATTATTTTGGTAATTTATTTCAAAATAGCTGCCAGCAACTGTGTCTATAACAGTACAAAGAACTAAAACAGATTCAGGAAGTGATTTTTCACAAATAGATTCCTTACTAGACCTATTAACACAGAACTTAGAGTAATAATTCATTTAAACTACAACACAGAAATGTATTTCCCGCACCCCTCAGAAGCAGTGCAAAAGCTTGGGGGAACCAGGAGTAATGGAGAACCTGAGGGAGAGGGAAGTAATTGCTGGGAAGGAGCCTGGAGTGAACTTTGAGAGTTGGTGGGTGTGGGTGGGAAAAGTATAGAACAGGGTTTTGTTTTGTTTTGTTTTTGGGCCGGGGAGGTAATTGTTGGAGAACATCCCTTATGGAGACCTTCTCACCCCTGACCTCACCCATTCAATCAGATACCTGTGATCTATAGTTTAACTATAAAAGGCAGGCTTTAAGTGATTATAAGGGATAGCAAATGGAACAAAGCAGACTACCAAGCAAATCAAACAAAACACTAAAACGTCTAAGACAGTGGTTCTTAACCTGGGGAGCATGCACCCCCGGGAGTGCGAGATGCCTTTTTTGGGGGTGCAAGACATGCCAGATTTTTTTAGAAGCTAAATCATCGAAAACACAAATTAAGCGCAGGCACGTATGTACAACTTCTTTGTTTCATCAAACCTATGTATTAACATTATACATTTTTTAACGATTACTGTAATATACAAACAGATTTAAAGAACTGACCTACTTCAACAATTTTTGATAAGGGGTGCGAGAAAATATTTTGAGAACCAAAGGGGTGCAGGCTGCAGTAAAGGTTAAGAACCACTGGTCTAAGGCCATGTGTACACTATGCAGGTTTTGGCAACACTGCCATGACGTTAAAAGTCGGGCAGCATAGCCACTGTTTGTCGGCTCTTTTGCCAACAAAATACTTCCACCCCCAACGAGCGGAGTTTGCATTGTCTGCAGGAGTGTGCTTCTGCCAACAACACACCGTTCACACTGGCACTTGCGACGAAACTTTTCTCTTTCATGGGGAGGGGGAAGTTAACACCTGAATTACAAAAGTTTTGTTGTTCAATTGCGCATGTAGATATAGCCCCAGGCTTTGTCAACGCTGGCAGATGTAGCAGTTACAGCAACACTCGGAGATTGCTGCAGGGAAACCATTGTGTGTTCACATGGTCAGCCACCTGTGCAATAGTGCGAACACGCTTGTGGCACTTGCATCGGCATTCAGAGCAGTGCACTCTGGGTAGCTAGAGTGGCTCGGGAAATAAGCACTGAGTGGTGGGATCACATCATCCTGCACGTCTGGGATAACAAGGAGTGGCTGCAGAACATTCAGATGAGGAAAGCCACTTTCATGGGTCTGTGTGATGAGCTCGCCCCAGCCCTGCAGTGCAAGGCCACGAGAATGAGAGCTGCCCCTGCCCATGGAGAAGCACGTGGCGATTGCACTGTGGAAGCTGGCTACTCCAGATTTCTACTGATCAGTTGCTAACCAGTTCAAAGTGGGAAAGTCGACCGTTAGACTTGTGTTGCTGGAAGTGGCTGGCTGGAGGCTCAGTTATCAGGCTGAGAAATTGCCATGGTGCTGGAGCAACCATGGATGGGGGACGCTAGCCCAGCGAGAGGGCTGTGATTCCATACCTGGCCACCAGGGGGGGCATGCATGGATGAGGAGATTCATTTAGGATCGGCACAGCCGGGGGGATTGAATTCCCCCCATCGTCCAAAAGCACTGATGGAAGTCTTGGTGGCTGAAGGAAGGTCTATCGAGGGACCGAGCCGGTCACTGGATTTCCCACTTCAGTTCCAGGGACTGGTTAAGCAGCAAAAGCAGGGCTAGGGGTTTCTCAGCTGCTCCTAGAAACCCAACAGATACAGTACGAAGGGCAGGCAGTGCTAGAGAGGCAGCTGGCTATCTTCATGGAGCAGCAGCAATTCCTGTCAGAGATCCTGCAAAGGGAAATCAACCCTGCTATGCCCATGGACAAAAGAGCAGAGACAGAGAGCATGTCGCGGCAGTGCTGAGGTTAGCCCAGGAGAGCAGGGCATGGGAAGGTGTACAAACATGGCCTAATGCCAAGATGGGGACAAGAGTTCCTCCATATCAAAAGACATGGCCTGCTTAGGAAATTGCTGAGTGGCATAAGGAGGGGCCAGGGCCCTCCCCCAAGAAGGTAGAAAGAAAGGAGAAGGTGTCCTCCAGCACAAACACACATGAGGCAGGCAAGGGGGAGGTGGCAGAGATGGCCATGGGCCTTGCAGAGCCTCAACGAACTCACCCTGCTGGGTACTGCAGGGAGGTGAAGTACAAAATGGTTGGCACAGAGATGAAGGAGGGACAAACATAAGGGTGGAGCAGTCCATGGTGGGTCTTCAGACCTTGACAAAAAAGGCTTTGGGGGATTTAGTGGCAGTAGCAGAAAGGTTCCAGGAGAAACTAAAGGCTTCAGAGGAGGCTCTGCCAGCAGCTGTTAATGAGAATGAGTGGCTGCACGAAGAGCGCTGGGATACTGCAGAAGAGAACGATTGTCTCTGCATTCTGGTGAGTGAGCTGGCAGGGGAGCTGGAGACGCTGATCATCCAGGCTGTACAAGCGTGCAGCCGGTGACAGTGATGAGAGGGCGAGGGATGAAGCTTGGACAAGAATAGAACTTGCCCCTGGCGTGGGCCGGGTTCTATGGAGGAGGGTATATAACATGGTGGTTTGGCCTATGGGAGATAAAGCCTGGAGCTAGGCCAAATGGATTACAGAGTGAGCCCCACCTGAGGGGAAACCACAGCAAAGATACAGGAGCAGACCTAGCTGTTTGGTATGGGACTTTGGGGCAGAACTGGAGTCCAGACTAGGACTGGGTTCTCCCACCGTTCCCAAGGAAGGGGTCATACAAGACCATAGAAAGGGCTAACAAGCCCAGCAAGGGCAGGCCGAGCCAAAGCCAGGCTGGAGAAGAGCCCAGAGGGTGGAAGGCTTTGTTTCTGTTAAAGACATTTTTGGATTTTCAGTTTGGAATGAGTGTGACCCAGGAAGGAGTGGACTAAAGGACAGTCACCTGGCTGGAGGGTTGAGTTCCCAGCCAACAGACTGCCAGAGCAAATATTGGTGGGGGGTGCCAGCCCAGCAAGAGAGCTGTGACACCAGGCCTGGCCAGGACCCAGTGGTGCGTGAATTCTTTTACAAGCCTGGTTGCATTATGGAAACAGCCTGGTATTGGAGAGTGGTGGGGAGAACAGGGAGATGGGAGGGGTTGCTGAGGCTGGGGTGGGGAGGAAGCTGTGAGACTGGGAAGGGATTAGAGAGGGGGCCCAGCTTGTGGGTGGGACCTTGCTGGCTGTGTCTGGAGCACTGTGTAGCCTCTTCTATGGGACGTGCCCGTGGGTCAGTGGGGTCTGAATTTCTCTCATGCTCCTTTGATTTCTTTGGGCATCACAGGAGATGTCTGGTGCCTCACTTTCTCCATTTCTGAAGTGGGGATAATCCTGACCCACATTTAGAAAGTGATCCTCTGCTCTTGCTTCCCAAATCCCTGCCCTCCTTGGCACTCTGACTTGTTTCTCAAACTTCCATGCCCATGTTTAGTGCCTGTCTCACCCCCCCCCCCCAACTGTAAGGTCTCATGCACAGTCTCCTGCCAGCAAACTGAAGCCACCACTAGATCTAGAACAGGAATCACAGGTCCTGTGTATTGCCTTGCATGGAGTCTTGACCATGGGCATGGGGAAGACCAACACCCATATCTGGGTAGATCATCAACCTACTCCTCTATGCCAGGAGCAGGAAGGCCTCTGTTCCTTGCTCTCTTCAGGAGCTGGAGCTGCTGAGGTAGGGGTGGGGTGCACAGCAGTGGGAACAGGGCCCAGGATTAATAAAGCGTCAGAGGGAGACTCCCTCTCTGTGGGAGATTCTGTTACCCCTCTGTGGGGCATCCCTTCCTTGCAGATGCTGTCCTCTGGTTCCTTGGCTCTGCCAGGAGGTCTCATCCCTAGCAGCTTGGCTGTTCCATAACCTGCTGTGTAGCAGGCCCTCTTCAGAGAACTGCTCTGGGCAAGGACTGCAGAGTCAGCTGTCTCCCTGGCAGGTGTAGCCCCAGGTTCTATAACCCTGACCCATGGTCTCCCTCCGCTGGCAGGCTCTGAACAAGGCCTGCACAGAGAACTTGGACGCCATGCTGAAGAGCCTGTTGGCAGCAACCCCCAGCACAAACTCCAGCCCATCTTGGAGGTGAGCATAATGGGGAGGGGCAGCAGCAGGAATTTTACCTCAGCCATGGGGGGACTTGAAAATGAGAGACTGGATGTTCCACATTTCCATTGTGTCCGGCTACTCAAGAGCCCATTGGGCCACCCTTGGTCAGGGCAGTCAGTGCAGTGCAGTGCTGGGGCCCTGCCTCCTTCAGGGACACAGGGAAGGTGTTGATGCTTTGAGACAGGGCTCTGCCTGGTTCTGTTGAGCACTAACTCCAAGTTCCCAGGCCAGCTTGGGGAGTGAGAGTGTCAGACCCCGGTGTGGCCCAGGAGAAGGTCCTCGGAGAAGAGCAGTGGCCGATTCCTAGGGAGCTGCTGAGATTCACAAGGAGGGAATGCATCCTTCTCTCCCGTGGTCACAGAGAATTGTAAGGAGCAGGGGCTTGTCCTTTGTCCAACAGGGACCTGTCCTAGGTCTCGCCCACATACCTGGGAGAGAGCTGGGAACTTGACTGGGTCCTACCACTGCACTTCCCCGGTACACTCTCTTCTCCCCTGGCTATTTTGCTCTGGGTCTATGAATATGAAACAAACAGGAACTTCTCCATCTTCAAGGTGCTGCTCAGGACTCCCAGAACTCTGTTACCCCACTGCCTCAGCAGGTGAGAGCTTTGCTGCTGCCCAGCTGTGTCAGTTGCCAGACACACCAGCCTCCCTGCCTTGCCAGCAATCTCTTCAAGACTCTGCCAGACTAAAACTTGCCTTGCAGGTAACAATACCGGAACCCCAGATCCCCAGAAACATCCCCTCTGCAGTGTCCAGCCCCCTTACTGGACACTCACCGAAATGATTAGGCTTACTACCTCCAAAGAGACAGGGCACACCTCAGCCTGTTAGGTTAGCTGGAGATTCACACCTCACTTGAACACACAGCACTGAGACTGTTTAGGGAAGCGGAGTAACAAAGAACAGAGATGTAAGAGGCACCTTAGAGACTAACAAATTTATTTGGGCATAAGCTTTTGTGGGCTAAAACCCACTTCATCAGATGCATGGAGTTAAAAATACAGTAAGCAGTGTATATATTACAGCACATGAAAAGATGGGAGTTGGCTTACCAAGTGGTGGACATCGCCCATTCCCAACAGCTGACAAGAAGGTGTGAGTATCAACAGAGGGAAAATTATTTTTTGTAGTGACCCAGCCACTCCCAGTCTTTATTCAGGCTTAATTTGTGTCCAGTGTCCAGTTTGCAAATTAATTCCAGTTCTGCAGTTTCTTATTGAAGTCTGGTTTTGAAGTTTTTTTTTGTTGAAGAATTGCCACTTTTAAGTCTGTTATTGAGTGTCCAGGGAGACTGAAGTGCTCTTTGACTGCTTTTTGAATGTTACAATTCTTGATGTCTGATTTGTGTCCATTTATTCTTTTGTGTAGAGTCTGTCTGATCTGGCCAGTGTACATGGCATAAGGGCATTGCTGGCACACGATGGCATATATCACATTGGTAGATGTGCAGATGAACGAACTCCTGATTTTGCTTTTGCTGCAATCATCACAGCAATATGGCCGCTCCCCAGTGTGTGCGCGCTGGTGTATTCTCAGGTGTGCGATCTGTGCGTAGCCCTTTCCACAGTCAGCACAGTGATACGGCCGCTCCCCGGTGTGTGTGCGCTGGTGTATTCTCAGCTTTGAGCTCTCTGCAAAGCTCTTGCCGTAGTCAGTGCAGCAGTGTGGCCACTCCCCAGTGTGCATGTGCTGGTGTATTCTCAGGGTTGAGCTCTTTGCAAACCTCTTGCTGCAACTGGTGCAGCGGTGCGGCCGCTCCCCGATGTGTGTACGCTGGTGTATTTTCAGGATCGAGGACCAGCTGAATCTTCTGCCACAGTCAGCACAGCAGTACGGCCACTCCCCGGTGTGCTGGGCCACTGCGAAAGGGTTGCTGAACTTCTTGCCACAATTGATGCAGTGATGGGGACACTGGCCCATGGGGAGTCTCTGGTGTGTAACCAGGTCTGGTCTCTGGCTGAGTTTACCCCGGGGACGGACTGCGTCCTGTGCATGGATCCCCCTGTGGGCCGTGGGATTCTGCATTCCTGCAGTGCTGTCTCGACATTCAGACTGTGTCCAGGGGGATCTCTAACCTTGGGAGTACAAGCCTGGAGTGGCAAGTATTAAGGTTTAAAATCCTTGTGGGCCCCCACCTTCTGCACTTGAAGTGCCAGAGAAGGGAATCAGCCTTGACAGCAGGTTTTATTAAAAATCCTGGAGCAGTCACAGTAAATTTACAGACCTGTGATGTTACTAAAGTTACTGTAACTGCTCCGTAATTTCTAATTCAAAATGCTGTGACAAATCTGCAGCCTGACTCAGGGTGTTTCTACCCTATGCTGTTTGTGCACCACCTAGCACCTGCTCCCACAGGGGCTATGCATGCCTTGGGTCTAGTTTTAAGCTTAAATTGTAGCCTGCCCAGGATACAAGCAGCACCTGGCACAACAGGGCCCTGATTTTGTTTTCAAACTGATTTTGTGTTTATTTCAATCAGAGGGGTTTATTTATGTCGTATTGGTTCTTCACTTTCTCCTGTTTTATAGCATGAGGCCTGTTCCTCGGTATTTTTGCTGTTATAATGATATTGATTTGAAACTAGTTTAGTTGAGGGGCTACAATCCCTTCATGTGGGCACAGTGAGACCAGTTTAAAGCTGCTTAGAACAATGTAGCTTATTCCTGTGGGGGAGTGAATCCTTTTCTAGGAATTCCTTTTGGAGAAATCATTTACTCTTGGCCTGAGGTTTGTCTTTGTGCAAAACTAAAACTAAACTAAAATCCTCAAAAAGGTGGGGGTTGCAGTGGGGGGTGTGTGTTGGGGTGTGTGTGAAGGCTTTGAGGGGATGTGTGATGTAGCCTGGAAAACATGTCTATATTGTGTCACAACCCGATCCCTGGCACTGCTGAGCTGGAAGGGGTGAATGGCTGCCACCCAGCCTTTGGTCTACAGACAGTCACAGACGCTATAGGGCTGAGGGCTGTGCTAAGCATTGACACTGAAGCAATGTAAGTGACAACAATTTCATGCTACAAAGAGCAGGAGGAGAGGGGATGGGACAAAGGCCATACCACCACCCAGGGCCGGTGCAAGGATATTTTGCGCCCTAGGCAAAACTTCCACCTTGCGCCCTCCCTCCCCCCAGAGCTGCTTATAAACTTTCAAAAATGAATACTGCCTAATGTGGCATTGTTCATTAGAATTAATACACATTTGGCTTGAAAATTTATTAATTTCATTATTTAGGCTCCATATTTAATGAAAATAAATGAATAATCTGACAGTGTTGACATTGTTATTGTTTTCACTTTGCACAACATAGCATGGATCTTAAAATAAATTACATACATTATACACAATACACTGTCACAGAGTAACACATTGTAATTTAGAATTTATTTTTCCACGCTTTCAGTTTAGCAACTTTAGAAACAAATTCCTCCAAGTCAATGCTGCGAGCAATGTCATGTTCTATTGATAAGGTAGATAGCCCAAATCTTTGTTTCAACATTGATGTTCGCATGTATGTTTTTATCAACTTGAAGTTTGATAAGCTTTGCTCACCACTGGCCATAGAAACTGGGAGAGTGAAGAGGATGCAAAGAGCAATAACTGTTGGGGAGACTGTCAGCTTATTTTTCCATATGAAGTTCAATACATCTTGCGGTGATGCACTCTTTTGGACTTGTCTTGCAATAGCTTGCAATTCATTGCACAAGTCAAAGGCAACAATATCTTTGGATTCACCATGTTGCAAGGCATGCTCCAGATTCAAGCAATGTTCCATAATTTGCTTTGGTGTTGTATTTTGCAAACTGTAATCATATAGGAAGCCAAATACTGAACTAATTTGCTGCATCAATGTGAATCTTTCTTCAACCGAATGTATTTCTGTGTCGATGACTGCAAAGTAAAAGTTCACTTTGAGTTTTTCTTTCAGATTATAAATAGGTTTGTCATCTGCTTCATATGTGAATCGCTTCCTCTTTTTTCTAATACGGATTGGATCTGTTCAAAAAGTGCCGGTACATCCAACTCCTCCACAAGTTCACCTGCATCTACCAATGTTTTCTCAAAGTCTGCGTCACTTCTGCAGCCCACAAGAAACTTCTTGGTTTCTCCAAGTTGATTAATGGTGTCACGTATGTCGAATTCTTTCGCCTGAAGTTGTTTGCTAGTCATGTTGATCTCAAACAATATGTCATAGCACACAACAAGAAAAATTTGAAACTAGAAATGGCTTTTGCGAGATCCTTTGCCTCAACTCGTGATGTATTGCAAGATGATCCTGTTAGAGTAGTGTCATCATAGATCTCTATCAGAGCATCATAGATGTCACCAAGCTGATAGCGAAGAGGTTTCAAAGCATCGATTGGACTTTCCCATCTTGTTTCACTCCATGGTTTACCTGTGAGATTAGATACGTGGTGTGTTAGAACTTCCCAGTGACATGTAGAAGCTGAGAAATACACATAAACACGCTGAACTAAATCAAAGAAGGCGGTTGCCTCCAAGCAACACTTAGCAGCATCAACAACCAAATTCGATGCGTCTGTATTCGCACTGTCAGTCTTGGCAGGACCATCCTGGGATGGATGGAGAGATTCAGCTAGGAGTCTAGGAAGTACTGCAGATCCCTGCTTGCCCTACACTCCTCTTCCTCTCCAATACCGCATAGTTGGAGCCAATCAATCGCTATTTGCATTTGAAGCCAATAGTGCAGCTCTACATTTCCCTTTAGCCCTGATCTGTCTTTGGGGCACAGCGTCTCTCTGGCTTTGTCCCTCTCTTGATGCCTGGGTCCCGGTTTGCCCAGGGCAGCTGCAACCATTCCCCCACTGACAGAGGCTGGGGCAGGGAGAGGGGCCCTGGGGCAGCTCAGCTCTGCGGGCTGCCGTCCTCTCCAGCTGCCCGCGCATGAGAGGAGCGCGGTCCAGCAGGCGCCCGAGCTGTGGGGAAGCGCTTACCTTGGCCAATGCACCAGCATCCTCTTCCTCCACCGTACTGCCGTGTGAGGCTCTTTTGTTCTCGGGGGGTGGAGAGGGTGAACACGCTCTCCATGCCCCCCGTTGGGACTGAGCGTGGAGGCTGAGCCGCGGCAGCTGCCTGTTTCCTTGTGAAGCCCCGCTGCCGCCAGGCTTGCTTTTTGGCGCCCCCAAATCTTGGTGCCCTAAGTGGCCCTAGTGGTTACACAGCCCTGCCACCACCCTCTCTCTCACACCCAGCCCATACACCAGGGTACTCGAAGTTGTGGGCTGCAGGACAATTTCCTTTGGCCCACAAATATGTCCACTCCTCCCACAGCAGCTGTCTGACATGTGGGGCACTTTTAGAGCATTACAGTGAAACACTGCAGGTGACAGAGATCTGCTCTACAAAACGGTGTCACCTCGCACTCATTGTATGTGACTGGTCCTGCACTGAGTCGTTCCCAGCTTTCTCCTTGCTCGCTGGGGACAGGTTTCTCCAGTCTGAGAGGTCACATGTGAAGTGAAGTGGCAGAGAGGGGTTGGGGTGGGAACCTGGAGAGGACAGCGCCTTCTCTGCAAAGGGCCAGTGACTCTGGGATGCTCTCACAGGCTGTGAGCAGGTTTTTGCCTCTGAGTTACGTCTGGATCCAGGTGCCCAGTGCCACGGGACACCAGCACACACATGCCTTGAGTCAGGAGGGGCAGAGGCATGAAAACTCATTTGAAAAATCTCTAGGCACCCCTTCCTTGGTATGATTTTCTGAGGTGTGGGAAGCCTAGCAGGCGTTGTGGTCTATGGCCGGACAAGCTTGTCTTTCTACCCAGGTGCTTGTTTGCTCCCCCAGCAGCCAGCTCATGCAGTCTCTCCCTTTCTCTCCCCTCCTCCCCCCAACCCTCAAGTCCATGTACCCCATCTCCTTAGAGCAGGGGCAGGGGAGACAGGGCTCAGGAGAGCTTTCAATTAATGTCTCGGAGACAGCACATAGCATCTCTCAGAAACTTCACCAGTGGCCAGTACACACACTGACTCTGTGTTACACACACACACATAGACAGTCTCTGACTCTTTCACACTCACCTCCAAACACATAGTTATAGTATTGTTGTTACTTCTTGGTACTTCCTACAATGCACATATATTCTCTGCAATTTTATTCTAAGTGTGTTATTTTAGTGTTTTGACTGGTCTATGCATTTCATGATTTTTATTTATCTTGCACTTAAATTTAATTCTTTAAGTAGTGAATTCTGAAATGCCTAACCTCTCCTGGCTGAAGTAATTATCCCTATGGTAACTTTTAGAAATACATATTATATGTAGGGTTTTTTTGTTTCTACTGGTGGCACACAGACCACAGTGCACATAACATTTATTCTGCAGATGGATGGAAAAAATGAGAGGGAACATTGCTCACAGCCCCAATGCCCTTTCCATTAAACAGCTGGGGAAGCTGAGGCATGGTGAGGCTGTAGTGACTCACTTCTAGAACTGAAGCGAGATCTTCTGAATCCTACTGCACTGTCCTACCCACTAGATAAAAGAGGCCCCAGAAAACTTCCCCCACCATGGAAATCTCTCTGATTCCCTCAGCACCCCTCAAATCTTTCACCCCACCAATGACCCATATCACAATTCCACCCCTCTTCCCATTTCATCACAGCCCCATCTCTGATCCATTTCTTTGCCGTGGCTTGGAGGCCCCATCATATGTAGGTCTCATCCTAGATAAGAGATTACTAATGCATAGGAAAAATAGGAAGTATTGTAAGAGGCCTCCCTGGCTTAATCAGGAGATTTTCAATTACCTGAAATTCAAAAAAGAGTTATACAAGAAGTGGAAAGTAGGTCAAATTAGAAAGATGACTATAAAAAAACAACACAAGCATGTAGGGACAAAATTAAAAAGGCCAAGGCAAAAAACAAAACAAAACTAGCGATATAAAAAACAAAGCATTTTACAAATGCATGGAAAGGCAGAGGAAAACAAGGGCAGGCTAGGCCCATTACTAAATGAGGAGAGAAAGACAATAAGAGAAAACACAGCAATGGCCGAACTGGTAAATGTTTCTTTTGTTTCAGTTTTCACCAAAAAGTTAGCAGTGATCGGTCGACTAATATAGTGAATGTCAGTGTCAATGGAGTAGGATCTGAGCCTAAAACAGGAAAAGAAATAGTTATGAGTTACTTAGACAAGTTAGATGTCTTCATCTCAGCAGGGCCAGATGAACTACATCCTAGATTATTTCAGGAACAGGCTGAAGAGATCTCTGAGACAATAGCGATCATCTCTCAGAACTCGTGAAGGATGGTAGAGAGACCCGAGGACTGGGCAAATATAATACCTAGCTATAGAAAGGGGAATAAGGACAAGCCAAGGAATTACAGACCAGTCAGCTTAACTTCAGTACCTGGAAAGACAATGGAGGAAGTAATCTAACATTCTATTTGTAAGCACCTAGAAGGAAATAAAGTAATAAGAGTCAACATGGATTTGTCAAGAACAAATTATGTGAAACCAACCTAACATCCTTCTTTGACAGGTAACAATCCTTGGGGATAGGGGAGAAATAGTAGATGTCACATATCTTGACTTCAGTAAAGCTTTTGATACTGTCTTGCATGACCATCTCACAAACAAACTAGAGCAGTATAGGCTAGGCAAGGCTACTAAAGGTGGTTGCACAACTGGTTGAAAAACTGTAGTTAGAGTATTATCATTCACAAACGAGCTGAAAGGGCATATCAAGTGGGATCGTGCAGGGATCTGTCCTGGGTCCAGTTCTAGTCCGTATCTTCATAAATGATTTGGACAGTGGTACAGAGAATACACTCATAATATTTACAAATGATTTCAAGAGGGGAGGGGTTGCAAGTGCTTTAAAAACAGGATTAAAATTCAAAAGGATTTCGACAAACTGGAGAAATGGTGTGAATAGAAAAGGAAGAAATTCTATAAGACCATATTAAAAGTACTACATTTAAGTAGGAATAATCAATCACACAAATACAGAATGGGAAGTGACTGCCTAGGAAGGATTACTGCAGAAAAGGATCAGGTGATTATAGTGGATCACAAATTAACTATGAGTAGAACAGTGGAATACTATTGAAAAAAAAAGGAAATATCGTTCTGGGATGTATTAGCAAAAGAGTTTTAAGCAAGACACAGGAAGTAATTCTTCCACTCTATTCAGCACTCATAAGGCCTCAGCTGGGAGTACTGTATCCAGTTCTGGGACTCACAGTTCAGAAAGGACAAGGAGCAATTGGGGAGAGCAACAACCATAGATTCATAGAACTGGAAGGGACCTTGAGAGGCCATCAAGTCCAGTCCCCTACATTCATAGCAGAACCAGCACCATCTAGACATCCCTGACAGGTGTTTGTCTAACCTCCTCTTAAAAATCTCCAATGATGGAGATTCCACAACCTCCCTAGGCAATTTCTTCCAGTACCTAACCACCCTGACAGTTAGGAAGTTTTTCCTAATGTCCAACCTAAATCTCCCTTGCTGCAATTTAAGTCCATTGCTTCTTGTCCTATCATCAGAGGTTAAGGAGAACAATACTGATTAAATGTCTAGAAAACAAAACCTATGAAGAAAGTGAAAAAATTGGGTTTGTTTATTCTGGAGAAGAGAAGGCAGTGGGGGAGGGGAGAACCCCTGATAACAGTCCTCATGGACATAAAAGGTTGTTACAAAGTGGAGGGTGATAAATTGTTCTCCTTATCCACTGAGAACAGGAGAAGATTTAATGGGCTTCAATTGCAGCAAGGGAGATAGAGGTTAGAGATTAGGAAAAACTTCCAAACTCTGAGGATGGTTAAGCACTGGAACAAAATTATCTAGGCAGGTTGTGGAATCTCTGTCATTGGAGGTTTCTAAGAACATATTAAACAGACACCTGTCAAGGATGGACTAGGTAGTACTTGTCTTGTCTCAGTGCAGGGGACTGGGCTAGATGACGTACCTTGGTCTCTTCTAGTCATACATGTCTGTGATTTCTAGGATTCATAGATATCAAAGCCAGACAGGTTTCAGAGTAGCAGCCGTGTTAGTCTGTATTCGCAAAAAGAAAAGGAGTACTTGTGGCACCTTAGAGACTAACAAATTTATTAGAGCATAAGCTTTCGTGAGCTACAGCTCACTTCATCGGATGCATTTGGTGGAAAAAGCAGAGGAGAGATTTATATACACACACACATTGTGCCCATCCAGCCTGGCTTCCTGCCTATTCCAGCCCGAGAATCTCCCCAGTGATTCCTACCTCTGGCCCAGTAATTCCTGGCTGAGTTAGAGCAGGGCTTTGAGAGAGAGACACCCCATCTCCACTGACAGACTCCCAGTGAGGGAGAATACATTGAATGCTGATGGGAGCTCTCCCAGTGGTTCATTCCCCTCCCAGATAAACACTGGCCCCTAATTCCCAGCTTCAATTTGTCTCTCTTCAGCTCCCAGCTATTGGCTCTCGCTCTGCCTTTGCCTTCTACATCAAGGAGCACTCCGCTAGAAGGTGTGTAAATCAGAAGGGACTGGATTATGACGACCCACCTGTGGAGGGGCTCTCAGGCCCAGAGTTTACCCTGGAGCCCTCGACATCCCAGATCCAGAGCTCTGCCTCCCCTAGCTCCATCTGGCGGATTAAGAGCCTGTTTGGGGGGAAAGTTTTATTACTAAAGTTTTGGGGGCAGGGACTCATTTATAGCTTCATGCAGCCAAGCACAACAGGGTCCGGATATTGGTCAGGGAGTGTCTGCGCAGCACCTGGCACAACAAGGCTCCAATCTCGGTCTCTGCTTCAGAGGAAAGCACAAGAGATCCCAAGCAGGAGAGTAATGAAATAAACCTTCCTTACAGATTTCTTCCCGTCTCTCACTCATACTCTGAATCAGCAACATCTACAACCCTTCTCACTTTATAGTGGGGGCCAAGTTTAAAGCCTTGCTGGGGTAACTCTAAATCAGGGGTCAGCAACCTTTTAGAAGTGGTGTGCCGAGTCTTCTTTCATTCACTTTAAGGTTTTGCGTGCCAATAATACATTTTAACGTTTTTTAGAAGGTCTCTCTCTATAAGTCTATATGTTATATAACTAAACTATTGTCATATGTAAACAAGGTTTTCAAAATGTTTAAGAAGCTTCATTTAAAATTAAATTAAAATGCTGATCTTACACCACCGGCCCCGCTCAGCCCGTTGCCGGCCTGGGGTTCCGTTCATCTAGGCCGGCAGCAGGCTGAGCGGGGCCTGTGGCCGGGACCCCGGCTGGCAAGGGGCCAGCAGTCAGAACCCCAGACAGGCAGCAGGCTGAGCGGGGCCGGCGGCCGGGACCCCAGACAGGCAGCAGGCTGAGCGAGGCAGGCCTGTTGCCACTCAGCCCGCTGTAGGTCTGGGGTTCCGTCTGCTGGCTCCTGCCAGCCAGGGTCCTGGCTGCTGGCCCCGCTCAGCCCACTGCCAGTCTGGAGTCCCGGTCCTGTCCATATAGAGTAGGTACCGACCTTCTTCCTGGTTCTAGCCATTCTCTTCCTCTCTCTGCACTGAGATGAGGCTGGGAGTGTGCTGCGAACAGGGCTGGGGGTGAAGGAGCAGGCTGGCAGTTGGGGTGCAAGGTCTGGCCAGGAGCTAGAATGAGGGAGGGGGCTCACAGTTGGGGCAGTAGGTTTGGATGTGGAGTGCTTACCTGGGCAGCTCCCATTTGGTGCGAGGGGTGCAGGTGAGAATGGGGGGGTGGTGCTCAGGGTGGGAGTGGGGGATGCAAGAGTCAGGGCATAGGGTGTGGTGGGGCTGGGTACGTGTGGGGGGTGCAGGAGTCAGGGCTGGGGGTGTGTGAGGAGGGTGCAGGAGTCAGGACAGGAGGCTGGGTATGTGTGGGAGGTGCCGGAGTCAGGGCTGGGGTTGTGGGGGGGGTACAGAGGTCAGGGCACGGGGCTGGGGTGGGGGGATGCAGGGGTGAGGGCACACTTCAGTAAACACACTTCAGTCGTGATTTCAGCTTATGTTCATAATTGTATATACAAAGTTGCTGCATACATTTCATCATGACAATGCTGGCCAGCAAGATATTGGTTTGGAAATTATACCTTATGAGGCATATTTTGTACAAAGATTATTATGGTAGTGTGTAGGGTGTGAGTAGCGCTGTATTCTATCACAGTGACCTCTTGCAACGTTGGAAAACTCCGGTGTCCCTTTGTAAAACACTTTGTGCTGTCCCAGCTGGTATCAGACCTGTGGGGTCATGCACCGAACATTTACTGGTGCAGATCTGGTCAGTAACCTGCCTCCACAAGCTACTTTCCATGGGCTCTCTGCCATGTGCTCATTTGTCCAGCTCTGCATGACTCCACGCTCTTTCCATCAGCACTCACAGCTGTCTGCAGAAATGTCCATCTGGAAGTTAGAACAGAGACTCTATGGAGTTTCTTCCCACTCCTGGATGGCCCTGTCCTTGGAGAGCAGTTCATCACAGCGTCACATACAGTGATTTGACTCATTTGTGTGGTCCGTGCTAGGGTTATCAGGTGTCCCATTTTCAACTGCAAAGTCGAGTCAAAAGATGACTTGTACAGCATCTTGTTAGATGTACTGACCACACACCAAAAGACCGGTTACCGTGGGAGGGAGTGGGAGTAGGGGTAAGTGGGAGAGGGTCATCAATCTGTGCCAACCTGTGCACAGTCAGGGAGGCCTCCTACCTGCAACTGGTGGGCAGACAGAATTCATGTGCCCCATGTTTTTTTTTTCCATTGCAGAACCATTTATTTTGCTAAAAGAAAAGGAGGACTTGGGGCACCTTAGAGACTAACAAATTTATTTGAGCATAAGCGTTCGTGAGCTACAGCTCACTTCATTGGATGCATTTATTTTGCTGTAATTGCACCTTTTCCCCACAAGGGGCTGCTGGGACACCAGAACAGAGAGCCGCTGGCTTAGGGCTGGAGCAGCCAGTCACAGGGAGGGAGGGGGCTTGGGGCTGCTTTCTTCACAACCTGTGGGCCGAGGTCTGGAGGCAATGGATGGCGGGGGGATGGACAGAATGGGGCACACAGGGCTGCTGGTGGGGTCACAGGAGCTAGTGGGGTGATATTGAGCCAGAGGCTTAATGCAAGAGGGGGTGCAGGGAGACACAGGGACGGGACAGAGCCTGACTGAATGTGAGAGACCGGGGTGAGCCACAGTCTCCATAGGCTCCCCAACTCTCTAACAATTATTCCCCTCCTCCACACTTCTCTCACCCACACCCAGTAACCTTCCAGGCTCCTTCCCACCAATTACTTCCCTCTCCCTCAGCTCCTCCATTACCCCTGGCTCCCCCAAGCCTTTGCACTGCTTCTGGGAGGGTGTGGGAAATACATTTCTGTGTTGGAGTTTAAATGAATTATTACTCAAAGTTTTGTATTAATATGTCTAGTGAGGAATCTATTTGTGAAAAATCACTTCCTCAATCTTTATTGTTGTCCGTATTGTTACATAGTTCCTTACAGGTATTTTGAAATAAATTACCAAAATAATTGAAACTAGCATGATTATAATGTGGTATTTTGATGCAGAAAATATGCAGAATTTTAAAATATTTTTTTTTGCAGAATTTAGGCACAGAATTCCCCCAGGAGTAATGGGAAACTCTCTCTCCCAGTCACACTGTTCATCAGACCTGATGGTCAGTTAGGCCTTAGAACACTTTGTTTGGTTCACCTTAAAGATTTACACTTCACACAGGCTTTCCCCTAGGACATCTGAAAGCATCAGCTTGTTTAATAGCATAGCGACACCTGGTTAAACAGACCTTTGTTACACATCAAGTACATAGTGTGACAGGTTCGGTCACAGAGACCCCCTTGAGACTGTCACTTGATGCACTGGGGTACCACTGAGAATGATCCCCCCTGCCAGAACGGGCACCCCTCAACTCTGTCTCGTGGAGCTAGACACTCCAGCTCCAGCAGACTCAGAGATTGGGCCCCACCCCTCTGCGGTTCAGACACTGAGGGCATGGCTACCCTGGAAACTTCAAAGCGCTGCCGGGACAACGCTCCTGCAGCAGCGTTTTGAAGTGAGCGTGGTTGTGCTCTCCCAGTGCTCCTGGTAACCCACCTCCACGAGGGGAATAGCTCCCAGTGCTGGGAGCCTGTCTACACTAGCGCTTTAAAGCGCTCAGACTTGCTGCCCTCAGGGAGGTGATTTTTCATACCCCCGAGCCAGCAAGTTAGAGCGCTATAAAATGTAAGTGTAGCCAAGCCCTGAGATTCACTCAGCCCTGGGGCTTCTCAGTTAACAGGGACTTTCCCAGCCCCCAGTGTACTGCCTTTCTGGGAGTCTGAACCCCAAATAAATCCATTTTACTCTGTATAAAGCTTATGCAGGGTAAACTCATAAGTTTTCGCCCTCTGTATCACTGAAAGAGAGATACACAGCTGTTTGTCATCCCCCAAGTAACAATTATTACACTGGGTTTATTAATAAACAAGTGATTTTATTAAGTATAAACAGTAGGATTTAAATGGTTTCAAGTAATAGAACAAAGTAAGTCACAAAATAAAATATGCAAGGCTAAGCTTAATACACTAGGAGATCAGTTACAAATGATAACTTCTCACCCTAGATGTAACTCCAAGTAAAATCCTTCTCAGGTCAGTTGCCTTTTCTGACCTGGGTTCATCCTGTTCTCTCCCACCCCTGTGGTTACAATCCTTTTGTTTCCAGGTATCTCTTGGGTGGCCGGGGGGCGGGGTGTGTGTGTGTGTGTGCGCATGCGTGCTTCATCCCAGCTAGAGGTGTGTGTCTCTGAGACAGAATGAGGACCCTGGCTGGATCCCAGAGAGATGGGGGAGGGGATGACCTGGCTGGATCCCACCTAGATACAGGGGGTCCCTAATGGAGTAGCCCATGACCATCTGCTCTAAAATTCCCCCACGTCTGCTCTTCCCCACGCTGCCCAGCCAAGTCCCTTTCCCTGCCCCACACAGTCTCTGCTGGGCATCATGGGCAGGACCACACCGTGGTAGGCACCTGCAGGCGCTGTGCCAGGCTCACTGGCTGCCAGAAGCCCCTTGGGCCCCGGCACTAGTGTGAGTGACCTGGTGCCAGGTGAGGCTGCCCAACTGAGCATTTGCCACAGTCAGCACAGCTGTGAGGCCGCTCCCCTGTGTGCATGCGCTGATGCCTTGTCAGTAAATTGGTGCTGCTGAAGTTCTTGCCGCAATTATATGACAGTTGTAAGGCCGCTCCCCTGTGTGCATGCGCTGGTGTGCTCTCAGGCCTGAAATCTGTGAAAAGCCCTTTCCACAGTCAGCACAGCTGTATGGCCGTTCCCCTGTGTGCGTGCGCTGATGCCTTGTCAATGCACTGGTGCTGCTGAAGTTCTTGCCGCAATTATGACAGCTGTGGGGCCGCTCCCCTGTGTGCATGCGCTGGTGAGCTCTCAGGCCTGAAATCTGTGAAAAGCCCTTTCCACAGTCAGCACAGCTGTATGGCCGTTCCCCTGTGTGCGTGCGCTGATGCCTTGTCAATGCACTGGTGCTGCTGAAGTTCTTGCTGCAATTATGACAGCTGTGGGGCCGCTCCCCTGTGTGCATGCGCTGGTGAGCTCTCAGGCTTGAAATCTGTGAAAAGCACTTTCCACAGTAAGCACAGCTATATGGCCGTTCCCCTGTGTGTGTGCGCTGGTGTATTTTCAGGCATGAAATCCGTGAAAAGCTCTTGCCGCAATCAGCACAGCTGTATGGCCGCTCCCCCGTGTGTACGCGCTGGTGTCGTCTCAGGCCTGAAATCTGTGAAAAGCCCTTGCCACAGTCAGCACACCTGTATGGCCGCTCCCCTGTGTGCGTGCGCTGGTGTATTCTCAGGGATGAAATCTGTGAAAAGCCCTTCCCGCAGTCAGCACAGTGGTATAGCAGGGAACAGCTATGCATGCACTGGTGCTTAGCCAGTGTACTGGCACTGCTGAAACTCTTGCCGCAATCGTCACAGCGGTATGACTGTTCCCCGGTGTGCGTGTGCTGATGGTTGGTCAGTGTACGGGCACAGCTGAAGCTCTTGCCGCAATCGTCGCAGCGGTACGGCCGCTCTCCGGTGTGCGTGCGCTGGTGTGTTCTCAGGTGTCCGATCTGTATAAAGCTCCTGCCGCAGTCAGTGCAATGGTGTGGCCGCTCCCTGGAGTGTTTGTGATGATGCACTCTCAGGCTTGAGCTGCATGCAAAGTTCTTGCCACAGTCAGTACAGTGGTATGGCCGCTCCCCAGTGTGTTCGCGCTGGTGTGATCTCAGCTCTGAGATCCGTGCAAAACCCTTGTCGCAGTTGGCACAGCGATACGGCCGCTCCCCAGTGTGTGTTCGCTGATGTCTACGCAGATGTGAGCTCGATGAAAAACCCTTGCCACAGTCGGCACAGCAGTGCGGCCGCTCCCCAGTGTGTGTGCGCTGGTGTATTCTCAGATCAGAGATCTGTGCAAAGCCCTTGCCACAGTTGGCACAGCAGTGCGGCCGCTCCCCGGTGTGTGTGCGCTGGTGTATTCTCAGCTTTGAGCTGTCTGCAAAACCCTTGCCACACTCAGCACAGCGATATGGCCGCTCCCCAGTATGCGTGCGCTGGTGTACTCTCAGCTTTGAGCGGTATGCAAAACCCTTGTTGCAGTCAGCACAGCGATGTGGCAGCTCCCCAGTGTGCATGCGCCGGTGCTGTGTCAGTGCGGAGGGGTTGCTAAACCTCTTGCCGCAGTCGATGCAGCGGTGGGGACGCCGGCCCATAGGGAGTGTCTGATGCATAGCCAGGTCTGGTCTCTGACTGAGTCTACCCATGAGATGGACAGTATCCAGTATATTGATCCTCGTGTGGGCTGTGGGATCCTGATCACCTTCTGTGCTCTCCCCACATTCAGACTGTGTCCCCGTTTCTCCCGGGATCTCATGCCCTGCTGAAGAGAGCAGAGGCCATTCCAGTGTTAGCTCATCATTAGGGCTGCAGGTTTGTCAAGAAAGGAAAAATGTCACAGATGGAGCGATTTACCCGTTTCTCAGTGACTGTTTTTGTGATGTGTACCTCTGCCTGCAATAGGGCCCCTGTCCCACAGAGCTGGACTCAACGCCTCGCTCTGGATACTGAGACCTGGCCTGCAGGGTTACAGTGCCACTCAGATTTGCCCCGCTCCCAGTTATGATGGTGGGGGAAAGGGCCAAACTTCAGTGAAGGGCACTGCCACCCACATCCACTCTAGCCCACCCCAACCACTCTGCCCCGGGTTAGGATTAGGCTTGCAGTGCTGCGGGGAGCATGCTTCTTTGGGCGGCAAGTGCCTCTAGGAAGGGCGAGGAGGGGGGCAGGTTTTATTAAAAATCTTCAAGCAGTCACAGTAAATTTTGTGACCTGTGACTTTCTAAATGTACTGAATCTGCTCTGTAATTTTGAGACAAAACGCTGTGAAAATCTGCAGCCTGACTCATGTTGGTTCTACCCTATGTTGTTTGTGCAGCGCCTAGCACCTGGTCCCATGTGTGCCATGCACCTCTTGGGTCTTGTTTTATGTGTAAACTGCCCAGGATCCAGGCAGTGCCCTGACCCAGGACTAGGGCCCCTTGGTGCTCATGCAGTTGAAACAGGGTCCATGGTTTGTTTTCAATCTGATTTTGGTTTCATTTCAAACAGAGGTTTTTATTTACATGGTGCTGGTTCTTCACTTTCTCCTGTTTTATGGCATGAGAGCTGTTCCCCAGTGTTTGTGCTGTTTTAACAATACTGGTTTTAATATAGTTCAGTTGAGGGGTTACAATCCCCTCACGTGGACGCAGGTAGCTGCTTAGCACAATGTAGCTTATTCCTGGGCCTGACGTTTGTTTCATTCTTTGTGCAAACTAAAACTAAACTAAAATCCTCAAGAAGGTTGTTGTTTTTTTTGGCGAGGGAGGGGAGAGAGGGGCTTGAGTATATGACAAGTCACTCAGGGTTTGTGTGATGTAACTTCAAAACATTTTTGTCTTGTTTTACAACTTGATCCGTTGCACCACTGAGCTGGAAGGGGTGAGTGGCTGCCACCCGGCAGGCCATTGTGCTACAGACCGTCACAGATGTGTTCAGGCTGAGCTAAGCATTGACACTTATGCAATGTAAGTGACAACCATTTTGTGCCACTGAAAGAGCAGGAGGAGAGGGGATGTGACAAAGGCCATTCCACCCCCTCACACCCAGCCCATACACCAGGATACTCCAAGTGGTGGCCCACAGGACGATTTCCTCTGGCCCCCACGTGCCTCTGCTCCCACAGCAGCAGCTGCCTGGAACCCGGGGCAGTGAAACACTACAAGTGCCCGAGACCTGCTCTACAAAATGGCATCCTCCACCTAGGCGCAACCTTGCACTCTTCCTACATGATTGATCCTGCCCTGGGACAAGTTGGAGAGAGTCCAGCCTTGGGCAATGAAAATGATTACAGGGTTGGGGCGCATCACTTATGCGGAGCGGCTGAGGGAACTGGGCTTGTTTAGTCTGCAGAAGAGAAGAGTGAGGGGGGGATTTGCTAGCAGCCTTCAACTACCTGAAGGGGGATTCCAAAGAGGATGGAGCTCGGCTGTTCTCAGTGGTGGCAGATGATAGAACAAGAAGCAATGGTCTCAAGTTGCAGGTTGGCTATTAGGAAACACCATTTCACTAGGAGGGCGGTGAAGCACTGGAATGGGTTCCCTAGGGAAGTGACGGAATCTCCATTCATAAGAGGTTTTTAGGGCCCGACTTGACAAAGCCCTGGCTGGGATGATTTAGTTGAGATTGATTCTGCATTCAGCAGGGGCGTTGGACAAAATGACCTCCTTGAGGTTTCTTCAAACCCTAATTTTCTATGATTTTATAAGTAATCAAACCTTCTATTTGTAAACACCTCAATGGAAATAAAGTAATAGGTAAGAGTCAACATGGACTTCTCAAGAACAAATTATAATCAAACTAACCTAATATCCTCCTTTGGCAGAAAACAAACCTTGTGGATGGGGAAGCAGTAGATGTCACATCTTGACTTTAGTGAGGCTTTTGATACTATCTTGCATGACCTTCCCATAAACAAACTAGAGAAATATAGCCTAGGGAAACCTACTATAAGGTGAGTCCGAGTGTGGTTTTCCAGCCACTTGTGCCGGGTTGTTATTATGGTTCACAATTGAGCTGAAAGGACATATCAAGTGGGATCCCACAGGGATCTGTCCTGGGTCTGGTTCTATTCCGTATCTTTATTCATTATTTGGATAATGGTGTGGAGCATTAACTCATGAAGTTTACAGATGATTCCAAGCTGGGAGGGGTGGCAAGCACTTTAGAGGACAGGATTACAGTTCAAAAGAACCTTAACAAAATGGAGAAATGGTCGGAATTAAATAGGATGACGTTCAGTAAGATCATATGCAAAGTACTACACTGAGGTAGGAACGATCAATTACACAAATAGAGAATGGGAAATGACTGCCAAGAAAGGATACTGCAGAAAACCATTTGGGGTTATATTGGATCACAAACTAAATACGAGTCAAAAATAGAATACTGTTGAAAAAAAAAAAAAAAAAAAAAAAAAAAAGCAAGTATCATTCTGGGATGTATTAGCAGGAGTGTTACAAGCAAGTTGTGAGAAGTAATTCTTCTACTCTTCTCAGCACTGATAAGGCCTCAACTGGAGTACTCTGTCCAGTTCTGGGCACCACACTTCAAGAAGGATGTGGACAAATTGGGGAGGGTCACACAGGAGAGCAAGAAGAATGATTACATGTGTAGAAAAAAGGTTGCTACAAAGAGTAGGGTGATAAATTGTTCTCCTTATCCACTGATGTAAGGATCAGGCCCTCTTCCTGTAGCCATATTATAAGGCCTGTAGCCATATTGTAAGGCCTAAATGCCTATGGCCTTTGTCTACAGCCAGATTGAAAGAACAGCAGCCATAAACTGAGTAGCAGAAAGTCACATTCTCTTATTCTGTCTAAATTACATTAAAACAATGTAATACTAGGCTGTTAAGGAGACCCAATTCTAATGGCACCCACTATCACCAGATATCAGAGTAGCAGCCGTGTTAGTCTGTATTCGCAAAAAGAAAAGGAGTACTTGTGGCACCTTAGAGACTAACAAATTTATTAGAGCATAAGCTTTCGTGAGCTACAGCTCACTTCATCGGATGCATTTGGTGGAAAAAACAGAGGAGAGATTTATATACACACACACAGAGAACATGAAACAATGGGTTTATCATACACACTGTAAGGAGAGTGATCACTTAAGATTAACCATCACCAGCAGCAGGGGGGGGAAAGGAGGAAAACCTTTCATGGTGACAAGCAGGTAGGCTAATTCCAGCAGTTAACAAGAATATCAGAGGAACAGTGGGGGGTGGGGTGGGAGGGAGAAATACCATGGGGAAATAGTTTTACTTTGTGTAATGACTCATCCATTCCCAGTCTCTATTCAAGCCTAAGTTAATTGTATCCAGTTTGCAAATAAATTCCAATTCAGCAGTCTCTCGTTGGAGTCTGTTTTTGAAGCTTTTTTGTTGAAGTATAGCCACTCTTAGGTCTGTGATCGAGTGACCAGAGAGATTGAAGTGTTCTCCAACTGGTTTTTGAATGTTATAATTCTTGACGTCTGATTTGTGTCCATTCATTCTTTTACGTAGAGACTGTCCAGTTTGGCCAATGTACATGGCAGAGGGGCATTGCTGGCACATGATGGCATATATCACATTGGTAGATGCGCAGGTGAACGAGCCTCTGATAGTGTGGCTGATGTGATTAGGCCCTATGATGGTATCCCCTGAATAGATATGTGGATAGAGTTGGCAACGGGCTTTGTTGCAAGGATAGGTTCCTGGGTTAGTGGTTCTGTTGTGTGGTGTGTGGTTGCTGGTGAGTATTTGCTTCAGATTGGGGGGCTGTCTGTAAGCAAGGACTGGTCTGTCTCCCAAGATCTGTGAGAGTGATGGGTCGTCCTTCAGGATAGGTTGTAGATCCTTGATGATGCGTTGGAGAGGTTTTAGTTGGGGGCTGAAGGTGATGGCTAGTGGCGTTCTTTTGTTTTCTTTGTTGGGCCTGTCCTGTAGTAGGTGACTTCTGGGTACTCTTCTGGCTCTGTCAATCTGTTTCTTCACTTCAGCAGGTGGGTATTGTAGTTGTAGGAATGCATGATAGAGATCTTGTAGGTGTTTGTCTCTGTCTGAGCGGTTGGAGCAAATGCGGTTATATCGTAGCGCTTGGCTGTAGACAATGGATCGAGTGGTATGATCTGGATGAAAGCTAGAGGCATGTAGGTAGGAATAGCGGTCAGTAGGTTTCCGATATAGGGTGGTGTTTATGTGACCATCGCTTATTAGCACCGTAGTGTCCAGGAAGTGGATCTCTTGTGTGGACTGGTCCAGGCTGAGGTTGATGGTGGGATGGAAATTGTTGAAATCATGGTGGAATTCCTCAAGAGCTTCTTTTCCATGGGTCCAGATGATGAAGATGTCATCAATGTAGCGCAAGTAGAGTAGGGGCATTAGGAGACGAGAGCTGAGGAAGCGTTGTTCTAAGTCAGCCATAAAAATGTTGGCATACTGTGGGGCCATGCGGGTACCCATCGCAGTGCCGCTGATTTGAAGGTATACATTGTCCCCAAATGTGAAATAGTTATGGGTCAGGACAAAGTCACAAAGTTCAGCCACCAGGTTAGCCGTGACAGTATCGGGGATACTGTTCCTGACGGCTTGTAGTCCATCTTTGTGTGGAATGTTGGTGTAGAGGCTTCTACATCCATAGTGGCTAGGATGGTGTTTTTAGGAAGATCACCAATGGACTGTAGTTTCCTAAGGAAGTCAGTGGTGTCTCAAAGATAGCTGGGAGTGCTGGTAACGAAGGGCCTGAGGAGGGAGTCTACATAGCCAGACAATCCTGCTGTCAGGGTGCCAATGCCTGAGATGATGGGGCGTCCAGGATTTCCAGGTTTATGGATCTTGGGTAGCAGATAGAATACCCCAGGTCGGGGCTCCAGGGGTGTGTCTGTGCGGATTTGTTCTTGTGCTTTTTCAGGGAGTTTCTTGAGCAAATGCTGTAGTTTCTTTTGGTAACTCTCAGTGGGATCAGAGGGTAATGGCTTGTAGAAAGTGGTGTTGGAGAGCTGCCTAGTAGCCTCTTGTTCATACTCCGACCTATTCATGATGACGATAGCACCTCCTTTGTCAGCCTTTTTGATTATGATGTCAGAGTTGTTTCTGAGGCTGTGGATGGCACTGTGTTCTGCATGGCTGAGGTTATGGGGTAAGCGATGCTGCTTTTCCACAATTTCAGCTCGTGCACGTCGGCGGAAGCACTCTATGTAGAAATCCAGGCTGCTGTTTCGACCTTCAGGAGGAGTCCACCCAGAATCCTTCTTTTTGTAGTAAAAAGAAAAGGAGTACTTGTGGCACCTTAGAGACTAACAAATTTATTAGAGCATAAGCTTTCGTGAGCTACAGCTCACTTCATCGGATGCATCCGATGAAGTGAGCTGTAGCTCACGAAAGCTTATGCTCTAATAAATTTGTTAGTCTCTAAGGTGCACAAGTACTCCTTTTCTTTTTGCGAATACAGACTAACACGGCTGCTACTCTGAAACCTATCTTTTTGTAGTGTTGGCAGGAAGGTCTCTGTGGGTTAATATGTTGGTCAGAGGTGTGTTGGAAATATTCCTTGAGTCTGAGACGTCGAAAATAGGATTCTAGGTCACCACAGAACTGTATCATGTTCGTGGGGGTGGAGGGGCAAAAGGAGAGGCCCCGAGATAGGACAGATTCTTCTGCTGGGCTAAGAGTATAGTTGGATAGATTAACAATATTGCTGGGTGGGTTACGGGAACCATTGTTGTGGCCCCTTGTGGCATATAGTAGTTTAGATAGCTTAGTGTCCTTTTTCTTTTGTAGAGAAGCAAAGTGTGTTTTGTAAATGGCTTGTCTAGTTTTTGTAAAGTACAGCCACGAGGAAGTTTGTGTGGAAGGTTGGTTCTTTATGAGAGTATCCAGTTTTGAGAGCTCATTCTTAATCTTTCCCTGTTTGCTGTAGAGGATGTTGATCAGGTGGTTCCGCAGTTTCTTTGAGAGTGTGTGGCACAAGCTGTCAGCATAGTCTGTGTGGTATGTAGATTGTAATGGATTTTTTACCTTCAGTCCTTTCGGTATGATGTCCATCTGTTTGCATTTGGAGAGGAAGATGATGTCTGTCTGTATCTGTGCGAGTTTTTTCATGAAGTTGACAGATTTCCACTCTATACAGCTAAATTCAGTGCCTTGCATAATCACAGGTTTCATTCTCCCTCCCACCCCACCCCCCACTGTTCCTCTGATATTCTTGTTAACTGCTGGAATTAGCCTACCTTGCTTGTCACCATGAAAGGTTTTCCTCCTTTCCGCCCCTGCTGCTGGTGATGGCTTATCTTAAGTGATCACTCTCCTTACAGTGTGTATGATAAACCCATTGTTTCATGTTCTCTGTGTGTGTGTATATAAATCTCTCCTCTGTTTTTTCCACCAAATGCATCCGATGAAGTGAGCTGTAGCTCACGAAAGCTTATGCTCTAATAAATTTGTTAGTCTCTAAGGTGCCACAAGTACTCCTTTTCTTATCACCAGATAAAGAAACAGATCTTAAGATGGTTACAGAAAACTTGGTTGGATGGCACTCTCTCAAACAAGAAACTACTTATCAGTAGTTGGTAGCTGTGAAATCCCCATTTCTTTATTGTTTTGTCATTATCGTCCCCACTACCCTATTGTTTGTCTGTATGATCTCTGTCTGGTTCTTTGATTGTTTCTGTCTGCTGTATAATTAATTTTTCTAGGTGTAAATAAATTAAGGTGTTGGGATAAAGTTGATTAGAGAATTGTGTTACAATATGTTAGGACTGGTTCGTAAAATTTTAGTATAATGATTGGTTAAGATACAGCTAAGCAGGCCTCCATTTTCACTATATAAACTGGGGTCCCAAAGGAAGTTCTTTGGAAACCAACTCCAGGACACAGCCCCAAGCTCAGAGCTGCCAGACCTCAACCCTCTGCCAATGACACTGTGCAGAAACTGGAATCCCCCAATGGGCCTGATCCTGACTGGCCATCAAGAAAAGTTCATCTGTCTTATTGGGAGTGGTGAGCATTGTATGCTTAGCGTGTGCATTCTGTTTGTGGTGATTGGTAATAAATAGAGGTTAAGTAGGATATTGCTGTGTAAGGCTCTTTTACTGGTAAAAGATCCCGCAAACCCCAGAGTATACGGTTACATCTGAGCCCACGGAACAAGTAAGGATGGGTACCTATAGATTGTGTGAGTGACGGAGAATTTTGTGTGAGTAACACTGATGACAGGACAGAAGTAATGGGCTTAAATTGCAGAAAGCGAAATTTACATTAGACATTTGAAAAAACTTCCGAACTCTGAGGTTAGTTAAACACCAGAACAAATTACCTAGGCAGATTGTGGAATCTCCCGTCATTGGAGATTACTAAGAACAGGTTAGACAGATACGAGACAGGAACGGTCTCTAGGTAATATTTAGCCCTGCCGCAGTGCCAGGAACTGGACTTGATGACCTACCGAGGTCCCTTCTAGTCCTACATTTCTATGATTCATAGATATCAAGGCCAGACAAGTTCATTGCGATTATCCAGCCGGGCTTCCTGCCAAACTATCTACCCCAGTAACTCCTGGCTGAGTTAGAGCAGGGCTTTGTGAGGCAGATGCACCATCTCCACTGACAGACTCCCACTAAGGGAGAATCAATTGCATTGTGAGGGGAGCTCTCCCAGAGGCTCATTCCCCTCCTAGATAAACACTGGCCCCTAATTCCCAGCCTCAATTTGTCTCCCTTCTGCTCCCAGCCAGTGGAGCTCGCTCTGCCTTTGCCTTCTACATCAAGAAGCCCTCTCCTAGCAGGTGTGTAAATCAGCAGGGACTGGATTACTATGACTCACCTGAGGAGGGGCTCTCAGGCCCTGAGCTTTCCCTGGAGTCCTCGGCATCCCGGATCCAGAGCTCTGCCTCCCCTACCTCGATCCGGTGGATTAAGTCTGGTGTGGAACCTGAAGAGCCTGTTTGGGGGGAAAGAATCAGTTTTATTACTGAAGTGTTGGGCAGCGACTCAGAGTTATCTGTTTGTGCAGCCCAGCACAACAAGGCCCCGATCTCAGTCAGTGTGTGGCTGCGCAGCACCTAGCACAACGGGACACTGCTCTCGGTCACTGCTTCAGACAAGAGTGCAAGAGATCCCAGGCAGCAGAATAATGAAGTAAACCTTCCTTAGAAGAAACAATGAGTCCTGTGGCACCTTAAAGATTAAGCAGACCTATCAGTTCTTTTGCTAAGGATGCAGCATCGTTCAATTGTACGGTTGTTAAATTTACTACACCGTTCATTCTTTTGGAGGAGATGGGGAGGTGTTACAAGCAGGAGGAGAGTTTTCTCCCTGCCTTATTTGTCTAACTAGAGCCAGTTCTTAAGGCAGAGTTGCTGCCCTCAGTGGCTGGACTGGGATTCCTGGAAGAGGCTTTTGCTCATGTGCTGTTTGCTACCACCGCTGTGTCAGGACTGAGTTAAGTAATAAACAAGTTACACAGAGATTAGCCCCAAGCTCTGTAGCCCTGAGTTGTCCTTCAACAGGAAGCTGGCCTGAAAGTGGCTGACATTTACCACCATTTGGCTGCTGAGTGGCACATGGCAGCAGAGGCCTTGAAGGAACCTGACATTTCACAGCTGAGACTAAAAGAAGGGAAATGGGACCTTACCCAGGAAAACAAGGGCCTGGTAATTCCTCAGCATCTGAGCCCGGTACAGATGCTTCTCTGGCTGGGATAAGAGCTCCCACTCCCTCCGGGTGAAATACAGAGCCACGTCCTCAAACGCCACCTGGAGCTGCTGGCACAAGCGTTACATGGGGAGGGGGGGGCAAACGTTTTGGCCTGAGGGCCACATCGGGGTGCAAAACTGTATGGAGGACTGGGTAAAGAAGGCTGTACCCCCTAAACAGCCTAGCCCCCACCCCATCTGTCCCCTCCCATTTCCCACCCCCTAACTGCCCCCCTCAAAACCTCCGACCCATCCAACCCCCTCTGCTCCTTGTCCCCCAACTGCTCCCTCCTGGGACACCTGCCACTAACTGCCCCCAGAACCCCACCCCCTATCCAACCCCTCCTGCTCGCTGACTTCCCCGCCCCCTATTCACAACCCTGGGACACCACCCCCTACCCCCACCGCACCTCTGCCCTATCCAACCACTCCCTGCTCGCTGACTGCCCCCAGAACCCTCTGCCCCGGCCCCCTTACCATGCCGCTAGAGCAGCATGTCTGGAGTTGCGCCCGGGCAGCGGCGTGGCTGCGGAGCAGCGGGGGAGGGGGCGGGGACGAGGCTCCCCCGCCGGGAGCTCAGGGGCCGGGTAGGACGGTCCCGCGGGCCATAGTTTGCCCACCTCTGTGTTACACACTCAGCCCCTTCCGCCCCAGCCCCAGCCCCAGCCCCAGCCCGGGGGCTCAGCAGGGGACGCGGTTTCTAGGGGAGCGACTCCCAGGAAGCCCCAGCCCAGCAGCTGTGAGCCAGGGAGACCCCCCCGCACAGCCCCCCCGGGACTCGGGCCCTGCTGGCCGGGGACAGGAGTCGCCCTCGGCTCCCCACGGGGCTCTGGGGCGGGGCGCTGGGAAGGGCCCGAGTCCCGGGGCAGGGAACAGGCCCCGCCCCCCGGCCGGAGGCCCCGCCCCCGCCTGCTGCTCAGCCCCGCCCCCGCCCCGGGCGCCTCGGGGCTCCTCGGCCCGGCCGGAGGCCCCGCCCCCGGCTCCTGCTCAGCCCCGCCCCCTGCTCGGGCGCCTCGGGGGTAAAAGGGTCGCGCCCGGCTCCGCCTAGGGCCTTCCGCTCCCTAGCCCCGGGGACGCTCCCCGGCTGCAGCCCCTCGGACGCCGCTCCCTGCCCTGGAGTCACTAGCGCGGGAGGGACCCGGGTCCCGGCCCCCAACCGGGACCAGCCCGTGCCCGGCCGGGTAGTCCCCGCCTCGCGTCCTACCTGCGCCGGCCCCGCTGCCGCCATCGCCGGCCCCGGCCCCGGCCGCTTCCTCCGCCCGGGCAGCGACTTCCCGCCCCGGGGCCGCCTCTCGCTCGCGCCAGCTCCCAGCTCCTCACCCTGCGGCTGCAGCCGGGACCCGCCCTGCGCACGGGCTGGGCTGGGCCCCAGGTGTCCCGGCTGGCCCCGCCCCAGCCCCGCTGCGCGTCCCGCGCCTCCGCCGCCAGCTCCAGCAGCCGGGGGGGTGCCCAGCGCAGGGACCTTCCGGCCCCGCCCCCCGGACTCCTGGGTCCTGAGTCCGGCCGAGGGGGCGCTCGCGGCACCTGTTCCCCCGGGCTGGGCGTGGGGCCCCGCTGTGCCGTGGGGAGCGGGGAGCCCGGACGCCTGGGTCCTCCCCCGGCTCTGGGAGGGGAGCGGGGACTAGTGGGCACGAGCGGGCCCCGGCCAGGCTGCGCAGCGTGGGAGTGTCGCAGTAACACCCGGGTCGGGCTGTGTGGTGTGTGTGTGTTGCTCGGCTGTGTGGTGTTGGTGCGTGTGTCACAGGAGATCACACCCCGGGCTGTGTGTGGTGGGTGTGTCTGAGCCGCGCTCGCTCTGTCTATGCGCGATACAGGCAAGGGGCGGGACTGGAGCAGTTGGTATTGGGGGGTGCCGAGAGCCAGTGAACCAAACCGTAACCCCTGTATGTATTGGAAACCACTTCAATTAGGGGTGCTATGACCCACAGCACCCCTAATTCTAGCCCCTGTGGTTCCAGGAGCTCTCACATGGCTGTAGTGTGTGTGTTTTTCAGGAGGGCTGTGTGTGTTACAAGAGCTCTCACCCAGCTGTGTAACGTGTGTGTTTCAGGAGCTCCCACCCCTCTCCCTGCCCAGTGCCAGGGGGAGGGCCGCTGCCCCATGCCATGTTCTGACCTCAGTGCTCATGCCCCGGCTGGCAACCCCTGGCCCCCGCCCATTGGGCCGAGCCCTGCACACCACAGATGCCACCTACACCAGCTGCAACAAATGGTCCAAGGTTAAACACATCAAGCACCTGCAGGACGCCCAGTGCAGCTGGGTCTTCCAAAAGTTCGCCAAGCTTTGCTGTGACGGCTACAGTGCGGAAAGAAGGGATGGATCCTGTGGTGACACAGCCCCAGCCAGAGGGGGCGCTACAGAGCCCAGCCTTGACCACTGACCCTGTTGCCCCTAACCCCAGGACCCCCTAACCTCTGTCAGCCGAAGGCGGGCACCATCCCTGGCTGCTGGAAAAGAGGATGCTGGTCTGTGAGGTAATGTCTCTCCCATTCTTATCCTTTCTCCACTGGATATTTCCTCTGTCCCACAGCACCTCCCCTAAGGCCCTGGGTCTCTTTTCCCCCTCTAGCAACTGCTTCACACAAGAGGGGGGAAGTCCAGTCCCTTTGGTTCATGCGGCTGGTGGCTGAAGTGGGGCAGGTGGCTTGGGGCAGGGAGGGTCACCACAGGCCTCAGGATGCCTGGGTTGTCTCCCTGTCTCTTGGAGGGCAGGGGAGGCTGGTGGGTTATACTAGTGGGGGCTGGGAGCCTGGACTGCCCTAGAATGGGATCCCACCCGTGTCTCCCCCTCTCTGTGCTATTTCAAAGGAGGGACCCAACCCTAATCTGAACACCAACCGGGCCAGCATCATCAAGCAGTACTGGAGCAAGAGCATGCCCAAATCATCCACTGAGATGGCCATCAAGGGAGGGGAACATAGCCAGGTCCTGCCAGCCCAGCTCATGGGGCAGAGGGGTTCATGGGCTGCAGCCTTGCTGCATTCTCTGGGCCAGGACAGGCCATGCGGAGGTGCGTTGGGAACCTTGAATGAGGGAGCGAGGTTGGACTTGTGGCTACAGTGCTGGGCTGGGCTACAGGATTCCTGGTTTCTATTGCTAGCTCTGCCACTTGCTCCCTCTGTGACCTTGGGCAAATCACTTAGATCAGTAGTTCTCAACCAGGGGTACCCCTGGGGGTACACAACAGTCTTCCAGGGGGTACACCATCTCATCTAGATAGTAGCCTAGTTTTACAGCAGGCTACATAAAAAGCACTCGCAAAGTCAGTACAAACTAAACTTTCATACTGACAACAACTTGTTTATAATGTTCTATAAAACTGGAATATAAGTACAATCTTTATAGTGCAATTGATTTAGTTTATAATTATATGACAAAAATGAGGAAGTAAGCATTTTCTCAGTACTTGTGTGCTGGGACACTTTTTTGTGTTTTTATGTCTGATTTTCTAAGCATATCGTTTTTAAGTGAGGTGAAACTTGGGCATACGTAAGAGAAATCAGAGTGCTGAAGGGGGTACAGTAGTCTGGGAAGGTTGAGAGCCACTGACTTAGGTTATAGGGAATAGGCAGACTGGATCAGACCAGAGGCCTGTCCACTCCAGTGTCCTGTTTCCAGCATCAGAGACTGCAGAGGAGGTGTAAGAACCCCGCAGTAACAGATTTGGGGATAATCATCCTGTGTTAGGTCTCATCTTGGTCTGTAATAGTTACAGTCAGCTCAAGTCTTGGAGCAGAAAGTTTAATATCCCTGCCATGGTTGTATGCATTAACTAGTCCAGCTCTGGAAGTTCTTGTGGTCCATAGAAATATCCAGTCCCTCTTTGAATGTTGCTAAGTTTTTTCCCTCTGTAACATCCTGTGATAGTGAGTTCCCCCGGATAATCACCCATTGTGTGAAAAAGTATTTCCTATCATCAGCTTTGAATTTCCCACCTTTTATGTCACTGAACATTCTCTAGGCTTTGTGTTATGAATAGAGATCATTGGGAAATACAGTGTCCATCCCATGCAAAATTCTGACATTTCTAAATTTGTTTTGATTCTGAAGCGGATCAGAAATTGAAATTTCAAAATTTTTAGTGAAAGAAAATGTAAGAAAAGTGTTGGAGTAACTTAATTTATGGAAATGAGCTGGTGTACATTATTCCCTTTAAAGGAATAACTAATTTAGTATTTCTGGACTGTCTCGGAGAGGGTTGGAATGAAGAACCTACATTTCTGTGGGAAAATCTGGGATTGGGAGTGTGTTGGGGTCACCCTGTGATAATCCAGGCTGGTGAGAAAAGCAATATGTGTCTGGCTGACTGCAGAAGGAGGCTTAGGGCAATTCAGGAAGCAGGGCTTAGCAGAGGGCTCAGGGAGCCTGCAGGAAGCTGGACAGGCCAGGGACAATGCAGGGATGGCTGGGGAGCCTGGGAGAGTCACTGGGGGCCAGAGGGGATGGCTTGGGAGATCAGGGGAGGCAACAGGGAACCAGGATGATGGGGATATGCATGGGGAGCGTGGGGAAGGCAGAAGGCTAAGGGGGAGATTGCCGGGCTCTGTGTGGAGGCACTGGGGCCAAGGCAATGGGGAGGTGGGTGGGGAGCCTAGGGAGGCAGCGGGGGCAGGGGGAAATGGGAAGATGAGGGGAATACAAGTGCAGTTCCCATGAAAGTGACAATATTTTATTTCATTTTTTCTTAAGGCCCTTACCTGGCAAGAGTACTTCAGTGTGCTAAAGTCCATTGATTTCAGTGGGACTGCTCACATGCTTATAATTAAGCATAAATTTAGGAGTTTGCTGGATTGGATAATGTCAAAATATATTATAAGGAGTAATAATTAAGAACTGGAAAGTCACACTATTCAACTTTGTAACGTTAATAGCACAAGTGGGTCAGTTGTGAAGCTTTGATCCAAATTCAAGCTCCTAACCTTCAGATCCAAACCCAAGTCACTTCACAAGAGTGTTGGGATTTGAGTTCTGAAATGGGTCGTCATAAAAAGAAACCTGAGCTGTGATGTTGAAATCTGCACATACATCTGACTTTCCTCATGTTTCAGAGTGGCCTGGATTCTGTTTCCTAGTCTGGGGTCCATCTCTAGTTAAAAGTGAACTGTAAAAAGAAAATGGAATTACAGGCAAGCTCAGATAGGTGACTGGAACGTCCCTGATCACTAGGCTGGGTACAGGAGATTGAGCACAGAAATCTGTTTTAATTTACGTTCCAAAAATTCTTTCAAACCGCTCCCCTCCTGCCACGATACCTGTTTTTCCAGCTTTGCTACTGATGCTCCATGTTCAGCATTCTGTGAACCTATAGATACCAGAAGAGAGACATCATAGTCCTCAGGAGGGTTAGCATGAGATTTCTGAGACTTGTGACACCGAAGAGAGCCAAGCTTTCCTTGTAAATCCAGCGGAGATTCAAATGCAGAGGGGAAATAATTTTATATGGTTAAATTAGAACTGATTCCTGACATAATTATTGGGTGCTGATATTATCACAAGAGCCCCAAAAGATCATATCAAAGGTTTAGTTTGCAAATATCTCTGTTCTTCAAATTGATACAATACATCAGTGCAACCCAGAGCTACTTCATGTGTAGCTCTCTTTTAGAACAGTCTCTGTCTGCTATTGCATAGTTTTGTACAACATGACTGTGACACTACGCCCCATATTCTTCACAGAAATATTATTATGTGATTATAGCATAACAGATGTATTTTATGCAAGATGGGTTATGTGAGGTCTCACTGGAAAGGTTATGATTACTGGATATGATTATCCTATTTGTAACCATGTCTCATTTCGGTATCTGAAGTTAGGAATATTGACTATGAATCAATTACAAGTGAGTTTTCAGACAATGCAATCAGTCTGGATGGGCTACTAGGAAAAACAATAGGTCTTTTAAGATTCCAGTATCCCACCTTCCTGGAAAGCCTTCCTGTGGACCCAGCAAACAGACTTTGAGTTGCGGCTGCAGGGTCATGTGCTCACGTCGCCAGATACTGAACTCCATGATAAAATTAGTACTTTTCCACTGACTGGGGACAGAATCACACTGGAAAACAAGGGATTCTGGCCATATGTGAAACCTATTTAAGGCAGGGGAGTGACATAATCAGTGTTTGTTTTTCACTGAATCCCCGCCCAAGATGTTTGCTGTGAACATTTAAGAAACAAATGTGGGAAATGCTGAGTATCAGATGTTTTAGAAATGTGTGCCAAGTAATGGAAAATAACAGTACAAGAGATAAAGGACAAGGCCAGAAGATTTTGGCTGGACTGAGGACTAAACTTTGGCTGAACTAAGGACTAATGATATAAGCAGCACCTGAGAGTCTTTACCACCACAAGATAATGGAACCCCAAAGATAAGAATGATGAGAACATTGGGTGATAAACAACAGAAAAGGAATAAACAAGTGCTGTATATATATGGCTGTGGGAAGGGAAATAAAGTGCTTTTTACCAGCAACTGTGTCAGTTGTCCTATAAGCCAGCCTGCTAGCAGCAACAAATGGTGACCCCGACGTGATAGAATTCTGTGAATTTGATACCACGGACAGAGGAAGAAATAGCAGGGACCGCCGCTGCCGGTGTCCTCCGTTCAGGTGAGGGACCGGGACGCCCAAGAGGCGGGGAAGCTCCCACTGAAAGGTGAGCGGCGGGGAATATCTCTCATAATGGGAGCTGCAGCATCAGCAGATTAGCAGGCCGTGTTTAAGGTCTTAAGCAATCTGCTTAATAACCAGGGAGAAAAATTTTCCCCAGAAGCTCTGCAAAAATTGCTTCGGTGGGGAAAGCGACGGGGTGTCCTGGTTAATGCAAAGAATGTGTTTGACTCCTCGGTGTGAAAAACAGTGGGGGAAGACCTGTGGGACTTTGTGGGGGTCGGAAATAAAGAAGCTGCTGCCTTGAGCCCTATCTGGCGGACTGTTCATCGAGCCATTACCACCACAGCGGCTCAGGCAGGGGTGCGTATTGCCTTACGCGAGGCATTAGAATCATCAGCGAAAGGGGCCTTCACGGTAGGAGCGAAAGACTTTTTTGGTAAAACAACGCCTATGATTCCTTTGGCGCTGTTAGACCCCAGTGAGGTACCATTGCCCTTGAAGGATGACGACTCAGATCGGGGCGAACCGATGGCCGTGGATCAGCCTGTGTCGGGGGAATCGTCATCGGGCAATCCAGAGAACCCGTTACAAGGGGGGGGTCAGGATTGCCGCCCGCGGTTGTGCCATCAGCCCCTCCCCGACACGTTCGGATTATTGACTTGCCTAAAACTGGAGAGTTTGATAACTTGACGCAGGACCAGATAATTCGGTGGTTATATAAGGAAGGTATTGCAGCTCAACAGATGATGGATGAGCTGGATAGAAAGGAAAACAGACCGCAAGGATCGTCACGATCGCATTTGCTGCAACAGCTTCAAGAGCAGGGCATACCTGACCCCTCACGTTTGCCCCATATTTGTAGGTTGTGTGGGTATTACGGTTGTACGGAGCACCTCACTCCCGAGGGAGAGTTGCGACCGACAGCAGAGGAAGAATATCGCAAAATTTATGTCCCTGCTACGCAACCGGTTCGACCAAAAGTGAAACCTCCGCCACCTACGTGTTCTTCAATTGGACGAGGGCAAGAAGAACGGGGGACGGGGGTGATTTGGAGGGATGGGGGGGAGGAGTGGGATCTCCTGACCCAATTAAGCGCTGGCATGGATTGATAAAGGATGCTATAATTGAAGGGGAATTTTTGGATGCCATGCCGGCTACTTTCCCAGTATCGGTATCAAGGGAGGGGGTTAAATCTTGGGTGCCGTTAGACTGGAAATTGATGAGGGAGGCTCAGAAAGCTATTGTGGCGTATGGCTTGAAAAATCCGTATGTACAAGCGTTATTAGAACAAATATTCTCGGGGCAAGCGATGTGTCCCTTTGACGCCCAGAAATTTGCAGACATGTTGTTAACACCCACACAGAGATTATTATGGAAGGATTCATGGAGAAAAAAGGCTGAGCACGCGGCAGTGCTTAATTTAGATAGACCCCGGGATGTCCCTCTCCAGGTAGCATCAATAGACATGTTGTTGGGACAGGGGCGATTTGAAGAGCCTCAGCTACAGGCGCGATTGGTACCCCAAATATTACAACAGTCTCAGCTTCTAGCATTGGAGGAATTCAAAGAGCTCCCTGATTTGGGCACCCCTTCACCTCCCTATTTAAAAGTCACGCAGGGAGTGGGCGAATCTTTTGCCCTCTTTTTGGACCGCCTAAGGACGGCATTGGATAGGGTCCCTAATTTAACACCAGACGCCAGATCGGCATTGGGGGTAGATTTAGCCTTTCAAAATGCTAACCCCACGTGTAAGAAGATTTTGGTGACCTTACCAAAATCGGCCTCCCTAGTCGACATGATTGAAGTCTGCACTCGTGCTCCTTTGGTGGAGGAGGAGGATAAGGCAAAGATTCATGCACGCGCCTTGGCGGTAGCCTTGAATACCTCCAAGTCGAATTGGCGTAGAGGAAGGGAGGGGGCGTGTTATTAGTGTGGAAAGATGGGTCATTTAAAACGGGATTGCCCCAAGAAAAGAGGTCAGACTAAAGCCCCTTTTTTGTATTTGGGACTTCGGATCACTGACTGCACCGTACGCCCCCAGCAGTTGAAAATCTCTCCTCATGTACGCACACTGTATGATGCACAGAAACTGCTAGGTGAACTGCAATGGCTTCGCCCCCTTTGTGGCATCACAAATCAGGATATAATTCCTCTTCTTCCCTTATTAGAAGGGGGGAGAGCCCTGGAGATAAACGACAACTGTCGGTACTACAGAAGCAAGCATTACAACGAATAGGACAGAAGGTGGGGGAGGGTTATTCCGGGAGATATCGGGAAAACTTACCCTTCGTGGTAGCGGTCTTTAGCCTAGATGCAGTATTGGAAGCGCTATTATTTCAGTGGGATACTAGGGATAAAGACCCCCTAGTCGGTTTGGAATGGATATTTCCACCGTGTAAAAATGTGGGTACGGTAACTTCCAGAATTGAAGCAATAGCCATGCTAATAGTGCAAGCGCGGAAAAGAGTAACCGTAATGACAGGAATTGATCCGCATCAGAGGAGGTTGTGCTTGTGGCCGTATCCTGTTTATTTCCAGAATGAGGATGTGGGTTATCGATATTGTTATAGTGGTATTGCTTGGGTTACAGGGGGGACTCCTTGTACCCCTATGCGTGCGAATGATGTATAACCTATGGGAACGTCTAGCATTGATAGCCAATGTCACACACTTTTGTTTGTCTGATTCTGTGGCAGCCGGGGAACTACTGGGCACTTGTCTTGTGCCCATATGTCATCATCCCAAAGAAACTGGCAGTCACACCATGCTTGCAGCTTATGCCAATTTGTCTTCACAGTATTTGAATATGGCAAATTGGGGCCCCGCCAATTACTCCTTGCCCCCTGGGGCCCTATCTTTACATACCCCGTACCCAGCCGGGGCAGATAATGTAACGTGTGCGCGAGTGGTTAATTGCACACGCGCAAAGATACCCATGGGCTGCCAAACCGTAAGTGCCCCCCTTTTGAATTGTACTAATGCGGTTAATGTTTCTTTTAATTATGGACATATTATTTTGCCCTCTGGTTGGTTTTTTACCTGCAGCAAACGAACCTTTAGTTATATTCTTGCCAATCTAAGTCGTAATACCTTGTGTTGTCTTAGCCGAATGACCCTTTTGTTGCCCGGAAAGAATCAGCAGCGAAATCGGCGAAGCACGGCCCTGCAAAATACGTGTTCCGCCGATGTTACCTTATATAGTCACTCAGAATATTTGGCTTTGCTGAATGCTGTTGCAGGCATTCCTGGCTTTGCAACTTATTATACGGTGCAAACTTTGAATGCATTAGCTTGTTTTGCTCTTAAAGCGCTTAATGCTACATCACAGGCAATTGCTCTTTTAAGTATGGAACAACAGGAATTAAGAGATGCCATTTTAGATAATCGAGCTGCGATTGATTTTCTATTGCTTAAGCATCCCTGGTGTTGCTATTATGGAAAATGCTTTTAATTTAGAGAAATTAGTGTGTTGGAGTATTAAACAGTTTAATCTAATTTTTGAAATATTAACTGAGTTATTAATCGATGTAGATAGCATTTGCCATGCAGTTTTATATAATAGTGCTGCGGTGAATTTTTGTTATTAGCACATGGACACGGATGTGAAGATTTTGAGGGTATGTGTTGTGTTAATTTGTCAGATCATTCTCACTCTGTTCATGAGTTACTTGCAAAATTAGAACAAAATATGAATAACGTCATTATAGGACACTCTTTTATTAATTGGTATCTGTATTGGTATAATTCGTTTGTGTGGTCCATATATAGTTCAATGTATGCGTTGGGGAATGTCACGGATGATTCAAGCTGCTTTTTAACAAAAAGGGGGAGATGTGGGAAATGCTGAGTATCAGATGCTTTAGAAATGTGTGACAAGTAATGGAAAATAACAGTACAAGAGATAAAGGACAAGGCCAGAAGATTTTGGCTGGACTGAGGACTAAACTTTGGCTGAACTAAGGACTAATGATATAAGCAGCACCTGAGAGTCTTTACCACCACAAGATAATGGAACCCAAAGATAAGAATGATGAGAACATTGGGTGATAAACAACAGAAAAGGAATAAACAAGTGCTGTATATATATGGCTGTGGGAAGGGAAATAAAGTGCTTTTTACCAGCAACTGTGTCAGTTGTCCTGTAAGCCAGCCTGCTAGCAGCAACAAACAAAGACGCAGGCTGTGGGGAGAGAAGAGCTGGAAAATGGTCTAGCCTGTGAAAGGAACATCTGAAGTTTTAAGTTGTGAGCAAGAGCAGTTTGCCTTCAAGATCCTCTGCAATCTGCCTAAAATAACATTTAGGGTGAGAAATTAATGCTTACAACCACTTTCTTTAGCATATTGAGTTTAGCTTGCGTGTTTGTTTTAGTTGATAGGTAATCTGTTTTGATCTGTTTGCTATCTCTTATAATAACTTAAATCAATCTTTTATAGTTAATGAACTTGGTTTTGTTTTCGCTAAAACCAGTTTCTGAAATTCATAACTGGGGGGCAAAAGCTGTGCGTATCTTCCTCCACACTGAGGAAGGGGGCGAATTTCATGAGCTTATGCTGTATAGTTCTCTATGCAGTGCAAGACAGTATAATTTTGGGTTGTGCACTTGAGTGCTGGGCAATCATAGGCGTCGACTTCCTCTCTGCCTGGTGGGTGCTTGACCCCTTGCCCCTGCACCGCCTTGCCCCTCACCCCACCCCCATTCCACCCCTTTCCCAAAGTCCCACCCACCCTGCCTTTTCTCACCCCACCCCGCCTCCCCTTCCCCCCAGACCCCGCCCCTGCCCTGCCTCTTCCTTGCCTCCTCCCCCGAGCGTGCTGCATCCCTGTTCCTCCCCCCATCCCGGAAAGTCCTAAGCGCCACCAAACAGTAGTTAGGTGGCGGGGGTGGGGGAGAAGCGCTGGGAGGGAGGGGGAGGAGCAGGGACTCGGCCTGCTCGGGGTGGGAGAAGGAGGCGAGGACGGGGGAGCTTGGCTACTGGTGAGTGCAGAGCACCTGCTAATTTTTCCCCGTGGGTGCTCCAGCCCCGGAGCACCCACGAAGTCGGCACCTATGTGAGGAATTCCTTATTTGAAGCCTTCCCATGCAGTGCTGATTTCAGGGTCTGTGTCTTTCTGCAGTTGGTTGTGGCCCTACCTGTGTCTGCTGAAGGAGGCTTGAGGGCCTGGCTCAGCAGGACAGGGTAAGGGAGCCCAGGCTGGTGGAACAGGTGGGCTCAGTGGTACCCCAGTATATCAGGTGGCACGCAGGGGGGAGCGGGGGAACCCGACACAATGACATCAAAAGTAGGTCTAAAAATCAAAACTTCTTTGTCGCTTGAGTACCTGCCCTGAACCTGCAGTGGAGCACCAGAGCCTTTACATTGGGCCCCCCCCCCGCACTACCAGCAGTTACCAGTTGCCTCTGCACATCAGACATTTTGGTCGCCCAGAGGGTGTTAACTCAGATATGAAGCAAT
The DNA here is from genome assembly GCF_009764565.3 of Dermochelys coriacea. Lineage (NCBI taxonomy): Eukaryota > Metazoa > Chordata > Testudines > Dermochelyidae > Dermochelys > Dermochelys coriacea. The sequence continues at coordinate 6,088,901 of NC_050073.1, read as the reverse complement.
TCGATTAACACAACCATGTTGTCAATTCATTAACCAGTGTATAAATATGCAAAATGACTTTTTTTTTCTACATATCCGTTCGAGCTGGCATGGAGGTGACTTCTCTGGCTCAGTTTCACCATTGCAGTGACTGGTTCTAGAGACAGAGAGGGAGTTCGTTCCAGTGATTCACTCAAGGCGCTGTGCCAGCCAGATGCCTGTTCTCTGGGTGGATTTCTCAGCGGACTTTAAAAGCCAGAGTTAATAGGGTGCTTGTCAGCAACCCAACTAAAGTTGTTACCCGGCAGGGGGTGCTCTCCCTGATGAAGCAATGCTGGTCCCACTCACGTCTCCTTCATGCAAAAAGAAAAGGAGTACCGGTGGCACCTTAGAGACTAACAAATTTATTAGAGCATAAGCTTTCGTGAGCTACAGCTCACTTCATCGGATGCATTTGCCACCGGTACTCCTTTTCTTTTTGCGAATACAGACTAACACGGCTGCTACTCTGAAACCTCCTTCATGCAGACATTTTGACTTGAGGAAGCGACATGCTGAACAACATGGGACATTTTATACCATTTCTGCTGGATCGTGCAGCTTGGTCACGCTGCTGGGAAAAGCTGGCCTGAGCCAATTAGGAAACGACCTGTACTCATGGCAGAATCTTGGAACATCCAACCAGGATAGGAGTTATGTCCATTCTCATTATCTAAGGAGACAATGAGACAATCACATCCAGAGTGTAATCCAAACATGCAGTGGGGAGATGGGCCGGTGTCGCTGCCTGCCCTGTAACCTGGGTTGCCCTGTAATGCTTTGAGGCTGTCTCTCCCAACCCAGATGACTCACAAACAGCCTCCAGCATTCCAGCCTTACCCCGACTTTCTGTGTGTAGCTGCTGCCAGCCAGCCATGCTCTGCTCACACTCTGGCTTTCACAGCCTTGGTTATTACTGCAGGGTGATCCCAATACACACACAGTCCCAGATTTCCCCCCAAATATATGTGGCTTGTATTGTCCAGCCTTTTCCTGGACAGTCCTGATAGAATAAGTCCATTGCCCCTCTAAGGGGATCAATATACAGACATTTTTCCCACCCCAAATGGAGTTGCCCACACAGTTAATTTCATTTCAATTAAAGAAGAAAAATTTATTTAATCACAAAGGTAGATTTCAAGTGATGGGGCATCAAAGTCAGAAATGGTTTCAAGAAAAAGAAAGATATAAACACTTCTCAGGACTAAACTGAACAAACTAGACGTGGTGCAAAGTGAAGTCCTTTACCACAGGTTTCCAGGAGCATTGCTGACCAAGTTTTTAGTTCAGGATCAGTTCCTGAGGTCCAAGGGCTGCTTTTTTTTTTTTTTTGGTCCTCTTAGGTGATAACAAGAAATGAAAAGGAAAAATAACACAAGTTATTTTTGCCTCTCTTTTTTATAGTTCAATCACCCTTTGAAATGCAGAATTGTCTCAGTGACTCCTAGATGTGGGAAGACATGAACTTTGGTGGAGAAGAGGTTTCATGCAGCTGTTTGCTAAAATGCAGATCAGTTTGTTCCTGATTGCCTTCCTTTCCAAAAAATGGCTGCTTGATAGGTGATGACCCATCAGCTTTGATGACAACTCAGCTAACATCTCCTTTGTTTTTGAGAAACAGTTTTACCCACTCCTGAGACGTGTCTGGTAAACACGCTTCAGTTGCAATTTCAGCTTATATTCATAGATTTTTATATAAAGTTGCTGCATACATTTCACTATGATAATACAGGCCAGTTAGTTATTAGTTTTCAAATGATACCTACCTTGTAAGGCATAATTTGTACAAAGATGATTGTAGTAGTGTGTAGGGTTTGAATACAGCGGTGTATTCCGTCCCAGAGACCTCTTGAGACTTTGGAAAACTCCAGTTTTCCCGTGTAAAACACTTTGTGTTGTCCCAGTTGGTGTTAGACCTGTGGGGTCATGGAGTGAACCTCAGCTCCAGTCAGTAACCTACCTCCACAAGCTACTTTCCATGGGCTCCCTGCCCTGTGCTCCTTTGGCCAGCTTTGCATGACTCCATGCTCCTTCCATCAGCACTCTTAGCTGTGTGCAGAAATTAGGGATGTAAAAGGTAAAGTGATTACCCGGTAAGCATAGTCTTACCTATTAATCCCCGCGTCAGCCGGAGCGGGCCCAGCTGTACTGATCAGCTGCAGCAGCACTGCACGGCCGGACCGGGCTCAGACACGACACCTGGCCGGAGCAGCGCTGCCCGGCTGGAGCGGGCCCAGCCAGAGTAGCACCAGCCAAAGTGGACCCAGCCAGATGGGCCCCAGCCGCGTAAACGGTTAACTGTTTAAATGACATATTTTAATCATTTGAGTGGTTAACTTTTTAAACAGTATTTACATCCCTAACAGAAATTTCCATCTACAAATCTGAACAATCTCTATGGAAAGCAGTGGTGGTTTAGAGTTAGTGAGGCCCTGTGCTCAACTTCATTTTTGGGGCCCCTCCTTGGGACCCAACCAAGAAAAAGAACATTATCTCTTATCTCCCCTCCTTTTCCATTCTTTTTTTCTTCATCCTCCTCCTATAAGTCATGGGAAGTAAATGAAAATAAAGGGAGGTACCTTGATTGTTTTTGTAGTCTATTTCATTTTTCCACAGACCACTTGAAGATCGCAGAGGGTCTCGGTGGACCACTTCATGATCTTTCCAAATATTGTTTGTACCGTTAGTTAACGATTGTAGAGCGCTTTGGCTAAGAGCCCTTTATAAAAAAAAATGTAAAAAACAGTTGGGGTGCGGGGTCTGGCCAGGACTTAGTGTGCAGGAGGGGGCTCAGGGCTGGGGCAGGAGGTTGGGGTATGGAGTGCTGACCTGGGGCAACTCCTGTTTGGTGCGAGGGGTGGTGGGAATGTGTGTGTGTGTGTGCAGGAGCTCCCGTTTGGTGCTGGGGATGGGGATGTGGAGGGGTGCAGTAGACAGGGCATGGGGTGTGGGGGTGCTAAGGATGTCTGGGGGATGCAGGAGTCAGGGAGGGCTGCGGGTTTGTGAGGGGGGTGCAGGAGTTAGGACTGGGATCGTGGGGGTGCTCCCAGTCCCCTGCCCTGAGCAGCTCATGGCAGGGAGCTGGGGGTGATATGTGTGGGGGCCCCGCCCTGCCCCAATTCCACCCCTTTCCCTAAGGCCCCTCCCCCACCTCTTCTCCGCCTCCTCCCCGAGTGCGCTGCGGCCCTTCTCCTCTCCCTCCTCTCCCTCCTTCCCGGAGCGACCTGAGCACCAGCAAACAGCTGTTCAGCAGCAGGGGAAGCATTGGGAGGGAGGGGAAGGGGAAGAGGGAAAGGGAGGGACAGGAACGCAGCATGCTCTGGGGAGGAGGCAGGGAGGAGGGAGCTTGGCTGCCGGTGGGTGCGGAGCCTGCAGCAGGACCAAGCTTCTGCCCTCGCAACTGCCCGGCCCTAGGGTACCCTGTTGTTGGGGGGCCCTGTGCCAGGGCACCCTGTGTTTCACTGTAAATCTGTCTCTGATGGAAAGTCTCTTTCCACTCCTGGGTGGCTCCTTGGAGAGCAGTTCATCACAGAGACATATACAGTGATTTGACTCATTTGCGTAGTCTGTGGGCGTGGCTAACAGCAGAGAACAGTTGAGGAAAGAACACGAACAACTCAACGCACGTCTGTGCCAGAGCTTGACTTTTCCCTACACGTCAATAATTACATCAGTGATGTCATTTCATATGCGATACTCATGGAGGAATTCTGTGCCACCTGCGCAAGCACAAACTTCATGTGCTCCACAAGTTATTTTTCACTCCAGAATAATTGATTTTGATGGAGAAGCACTGCAATTACGCCTTCCCCCCCGGGGGCTGCTGTGGCACCAGAAGAGAGGGCAGCTGGTTTATGGCTGGAGCAGCCAGCCAGAGAGGGAGGGGGTCAGAGGATACTTCACAGTGCTCTGCCCGTGGAGTCTGATTTGGAGGCAAGGAATATGGGGGAGATGGACAGAATAGGGCATACAGGTCTCCTGGGCGGAGGGTGAGGGGCACAGGACACAGGAGCTCGTGAGGTAACACTGAGGTAGGAGCAGAATGCAAGTGGGGATGCAGGGACACAGGGGGATAAAAGAGGGTTCAGGGACAGCGGGCAGATGTGCCTGAATCAATGGGAGAGCCCAAGGGTGAGACAGGGTTCCATACAGGAGGATTCCCCAGTCTCTATCAATCACTCTTCATAGAATATCAGGGTTGGAAGGACCTCAGGAGGTCATCTAGTCCAACCCCCTGCTCAAAGCAGGACCAATCCCCAACTAAATCATCCCAGCCAGGGCTTTGTCAAGCCTGACCTTAAAAACTTCTAAGGAAGGAGATTCCACCACTTCCCTAGGTAACGCATTCCAGTGTTTCACCACCCTCCTAGTGAAAAAGTTTTTCCTAATATCCAACCTAAACCTCCCCCACTGCAACTTGAGACCATTACTCCTCGTTCTGTCATCTGCTACCACTGAGAACAGTCTAGATCCATCCTCTTTGGAACCCCCTTTCAGGTTGTTGAAAGCAGCTATCAAATCCCCCCTCATTCTTCTCTTCCACAGACTAAACAATCCCAGTTCCCTCAGCCTCTCCTCATAAGTCATGTGTTCCAGTCCCCTAATCATTTTTGTTGCCCTCCACTGGACTCTTTCCAATTTTTCCACATCCTTTTTGTAGTGTGGGGACCAAAACTGGACACACTACTCCAGGTGTGGCCTCACCAATGTCGAATAGAGGGGAATGATCACGTCCCTCGCTCTGCTGGCAATGCCCCTACTAATATATCCCAAAATGCCATTGGCCTTCTTGGCAACAAGGGCACACTGTTGACTCATATCCAGCTTCCTGTCCACTGTAACCCCAGGTCCTTTTCTGCAAAACTGCTGCCGAGCCATTCGGTCCCTAGTCTGTAGCGGTGCATGGGATTCTTCCATCCTAAGTGTAGGACTCTGCACTTGTCCTTGTTGAACCTCATCAGATTTCTTTTGGCCCAATCCTCTAATTTGTCTAGGTCCCTCTGTATCCTATCCCTACCCGCCAGCGTATCTACCTCTCCTCCCAGTTTACTGTCATCTGCAAACTTGCTGAGGGTGCAATCCACACCATCCTCCAGATCATTTATGAAGATATTGAACAAAACTGGCCCGAGGACCAACCCTTGGGGCACTCCACTTGATACTGGCTGCCAACTAGACATGGAGCCATTGATCACTACCCCCGTTGAGCCCAACAATCTAGTCAACTTTCTATCCACCTTAAAGTCCATTCATCCAGCCCATACTTCTTTAACTTGCTGGCAAGAATACTGTGGGAGACCGTGTCAAAAGCTTTGCTAAAGTCAAGGAACAACACGTCCACTGCTTTCCCTTCATCCACAGAGCCAGTTATCTTGTCATAGAAGGCAATTAGATTAGTCAGGCATGACTTGTCCTTGGTTAATCCATGCTGACTGTTCCTGATCACTTTCCTCTTCTCTAAGTGCTTCCCCTCTCTCCACAAATCCCCCTCTTCCATACTTCTCCCACCCACACCCAACAACTCTCAAAGTTCACTCCAGGCTCCTTCCCAGCAATTACTTCCCTCTCCCTCAGCTTCTCCATTACACCTGGCTCTCTCAAGCCTTTGCACTGCTTCTGAGGGATGCGGGAAATACGTTTTGATATTGTAGTTTACATGTGTTAAAAGGCTAGTAAGGAATCTATTTGTAAAAAATCACTTCCTGAATCTTTTTTGTCGTCTGTTGTTTGTATTGTTGCAAACATAGTTGCTCATAAGTAGTTTGAAATAAATTACCAAAATAATTGAAACTAGAGTGATTATATTGTGTTATTTTGACAAAATATGCAGAATTTTAAAATATGGTGTGCAGAATTTTTTTTTTTTTGGCATAGAATTCTCCAAGGAGTAATGCAAAACTCTCTGTGTGCACTTGCCAGTCACACAGTTCATCAGGTCTCAGATCAGATCAATCCATGCTGAGACAGGACAGCAAATCCCAGCTTCAGATGTCACCCAAGAGTCACTCCTTGGCTAAAACCGAGGCAGCTGTGGGGGGAAGTTTCTGATTCAGTCCCATCTAGATGGGGGGAGAGGGAATTGTCCTGGCTGCCTCACAGCTATATGTGTTGTGGGGAGTTTGACAGGGAGACCCCTGGCTGGACCCCACCTAGATGCAGGGGCTCCCTAATGGAGTAGGCTGTGACCATCTACTCTAAAATCCCCCCACCTCTCTGCTCTTCCCCATACTGCTTAGTCAAGTCCCCTTCCGTGCCCCATACAGTCTCTGCTGGGCATCATGGGGACAGGACCATGCCCTGGTCTGATTCTGCTGGCACTGTGCCAGGCCCACCAGCTGCCAGAAGCCCCTCGGGCCCTGGTGGTGGCAGAAGGGCAAGTCAAGTTGAGAGTCAACTGGTGCCAGGTGAGGTTGCCCAAGTGAGCAAAGCATTTGCCACAGTCAGCACACCTGTATAACTGCTCCCCGCTGGGAATGCATTGGTGTATTCTCAGGTATTAGCTCAGTGCAAAGTTCTTTCTGCAGACAGTGCATTGGAATGGCCGTTCCTTGGGGTGCATGCACTGGTGTTGGGTCAGCTGTTAGCATTGTTGAACCTCTTACCACAGTTGGCACAGCGGTTCAGCTGCTCCCCGGTGTGTGTGTGTGTATGTGCGCTGATGTTTGGTCAATGCACTGGCATTGGTAAAGCTTTTGCTGCAATCGTCACAGCGGTACGGCCGCTCCCCTGTGTGTGCGCGCTGGTGTATTCTGAGGTGTGCAATCTGTGCATAGCCCTTTCCGCAGTCGGTGCAGCGATATGGCCGTTCCCCAGTGTGTGTACGCTGGTGTATTCTCAGCTTTGAGCTCTCTGCAAAGCTCTTGCCACAGTCGGTGCAGTGATGCGGCCGCATCCCGGTGTGCATGCGGTGGTGCATTCTCAGGGTTGAGCTCTGTGCAAAGTCTTTGCCGCAGTCGGTGCAGTGGTGCGGCCGCTCCCCTGTGTGCAGACGCTGGTGTATTCTCAGTGTTGAGCTCGTCGCAAAGCTCCTCCCACAGTCGGTGCAGCTGTATGGCCGCTCCCCGGTGTGCGTGCGCTGGTGTATTCTCAGGTGTGCAATCTGTGCATAGCCCTTTCCACAGTCAACACAGTGATACGGTCGTTCCCCGGTGTGCGTGTGCTGGTGTGTTCTCAGCTTTGAGCTCTCTGCAAAGCTCTTGCCACAGTCAGTGCAGCAGTGCGGCCGCTCCCCGCTGTGTGCGCGCTGGTGTCTTCTCAGGTGTGCAAGCTGTGCAAAGCCCTTGCCACAGTCAGCACAGCGATATGGCCGCTCCCCAGTGTGTGTGCGCTGATGTCTACTCAGATTTGAGCTCGATGCAAAGCCCTTGCCACACTCAGCACAGCGGTGCGGCCGCTCCCCAGTGTGCATGTGCTGGTGTGATCTCAGATCTGAGATCTGTGCAAAGCCCTTGCCACAGTCAGCACAGCGATATGGCCGCTCCCCAGTATGCGTGCGCTGATGTACTCTCAGCTTTGAGCTGTGTGCAAAACCCTTGTTACAATCAGCACAGCAATACGACTGCTCCCTGATGTGCGTGTGCTGATTCTGGGTCAGTGTGCTGGCATTGTTGAGCCTCTGACCAGAGTTGGCACAGCAATACGGCTGCTCCCCAGTGTGCGTGCGCTGGTGCTGGTTCAGTGCAGAGGGATTGCTGAACCTCTTGCCGCAGTCGATGCACTGGTGGGGACACCGGCCCATGGGGAATCTCTGGCTGAGTCTACCCAGGAAATGAACTGTATCCAGCATATTGACCCCCGTGTGGGCTGTGGGATCCTGCTCTCCTTCTGTGCTGTCCCTGCATTCAGACTGTGTCCTCGTTTCTCCCGGGATCCCGTGCCCTGCTGGAGAGAGCAGAGGCCATTTTGGTGTTAGCTCATCATTAGGGATGCAGGTTTGCCAAGGAAGGAAAAATGTCACAGATAGAGCGATTTCCCCATTTCCAGGTGACTGTTTTTGGGATTTGCACCTCTGCCTGCAATGGCGGTTCCTCTCCCACAGGGCTGGACCCAATGCTTCGCTCCAGATATTGAGACCTGGCCTGTGGGTTTACAGTGCCACTCACATTTGCCCCTCACCCCAGTCATGATAGTGGGGGAAAGGGCCAAACTTCAGTGAATGGCATTGCCACCCACATCCACTCCAGCCTACCCCAACTGTTAGGATACAGATATGCAGGCCTGCCTGCAAAGGCCTATACTTTAAGAATTTAGGTATATGTTTATCATTTAGCTAGTTATAGAGGTATAAAAGAAAGAATCTGTGTAAGGGCCTTCTCTCACAAAAAACTTCAAAACCAGACTCCAACGAGAGACGCTGAATTGGAATTAACTTGCAAACTGGACACCATTAAATTAGGCTTGAATAAAGACTGGGAGTGGATGGGTCATTAAACAAAGTAACACTATTATCCCATGCTTATTTTCCCCCCTACTGTTACTCACACCTTCTTGACAACTGTTAGAAATGGACCATCCTGATTATGGCTACAAAAGGTTTTTTTCTCCTGCTGACAATAGCTCACCTTAATTGATCACTCTCATTATAGTGTGTATGGCAACACCCATTTTTTCATGTTCTCTCTGTGTGTGTATATATAGCTATATTTTCCTACTGTATTTTCCACTGCATGCATCCGATGAAGTGAGTTTTAGCCCACGAAAACTTATGCTCAAATAAATTTGTTAGTCTCTAAGGTGCCACAACTCCTCCTGTTCTTTTTTCTCTCACTGTGACAGTCTGAGGCCCTGTTCTTTAGGCTAAGGCCTTTGGCTAAGCAGCAGGGGCAGCCATAAGCTGGGAAGCGACCGGTCACCTCCTCACATTCCAACCTAGTCATATTGAAAGAAGGTGCTAGTGGGCTGTTAGGAATACAATCCTGTGCTAATAATGCCTATCACCACCAGAGAAAGATGGTTAAAGAAAAATTAGTTTGTCTAGCAAGAAATCACTTCTCAATAGTTCTGGTTGTGAAACCCTCATTTCTGTAAGTTTTATCTTTAGGGCTCCACTTTTCTATTGTTAATCTGTCTGGTTCTCGAATTCTTTCTGTCTGCTGTATAATTAATTTTGCTAGATGTAAGTTAATTAGGATAGTGACATATAATTGGTTAGAGAATTATGTTACAGTATGTTCGGATTGGTTAGATAGATTTCAGTAAAATGATTGGCTAAGGTATAGCTGAGAATATTACAATATAAATTAGGGGCAAAGAGGAAGTAAATTGGGATTCAAAAATAAGGAACAAGGAACTTCTATTTAAGCTTGCTGGAAGTTCACCCCAGTAAACATCGAATTGTTTGCACCTTCGGACATTGTTGCTCTCTGTTTATGCGAGAAGGACCAGGGAAGTGAGAGGGTGAAGGAATAAGCTCTCTAAACACCAACCACTCTGCACCAGGCTGGGATTAGGCTTGCAGTACTGCGGGGAGCGTACTTCTTTGGGTGGCAAGTGCCTCTGGGCAGGGCAAGGAGGGGAGCAGGTATTATTAAAAATCTTCAAGCAGTCACAGTAAATTTTGTGACCTGTGACTTTAACTAAATGTATTGAAACTGCTCCATAATTTGAGACAAAATACTGTGAAAATCTGCAGCCTGACTCATGTTGGTTCTACCCTATGTTGTTTGTGCAGCGCTTAGCACCTGCTCCCATGTGTGCCATGCACCTCTTGGGTCTTGTTTTATTCGTAAACTGCCCAGGATCCAGGCAGTGCCCTGACCCAGGACTAGGGCCCCTCGGTGCTCATGCAGTTGAAACAGGGTCCATGGTTTGTTTTCAATCTGATTTTGGTTTCATTTCAAACAGAGGTTTTTATTTACATGGTGCTGGTTCTTCACTTTCTCCTGTTTTATAGCATGAGAGCTATTCCCCAGCGTTTGTGCTGTTTTAACAATACTGGTTTCAATATAGTTCAGTTGAGGGGCTACAATCCCCTCCTGTGGACAAAAGTAGCTGCTTAGCACAACGTAGCTTATTCCTCAGCTTGACATTTGTTTCATTCTTTGTGCAAAACTAAATCTAAACTAAAATACTCAAAAAGGTTGGGATTTTTTTTGGGGGGGGGAGAGAAGGGGGTTGAGGGGATGCCAAGTCACTCAGGGTTTGTGTGCTGTAACCTCAAAAACATTTTTTGTCTTGTTTTACAACCTGATCCATGGTACTGCTGAGCTGGAAGGGGTGAATGGCTGCTACTCGGTAGGCCTTTGAGCTACAGACAGTCAGAGAGCCCATTCAGGCTGAGGGCTGTGCTAAGCATGGACACTGAAGTAATGTAAGTGACCATGATTTTGTGCCACTGAGATAGCAGGAGAAGAGGGGATGTGACAAAGGCCATTCCACCCCCTCTCCCTCACACCCAGCCCATACACCAGCTTACTCCAAGTTGTGCCACTCAGGATGATTTCCTCTGGCCCCCATGTGCGTCCGCGCCCCCGGCAGCAGCTGTCTGGAACGCGGGGCAGTTTTAGAGCATTACAGTGAAGCACTACAGGTGCCTGAGACCTACTCTACAAAATGGCGTCCTCCACCTAGACGTGACCTTGCACTCTTCCTACGTGATTGATCCTGTCTTGAGACAAACTGGAGAGCGTCTAGAGGAAGGCAATGAAAATGATTAGGGAGCTGGGGCACATGACTTATGAGGAGAGGCTGAGGCAACTGGGCTTATTTAGTCAGCAGAAGAGAAGAGTGAGGGGAGATTTGATAGCAGCCTTCAACTACCTGAAGGGGGTTCTAAAGAGGATTGAACTCAGCTGTTCTCAGTGGTGGCAGATGACAGAACAAGGAGCAATGGTCTCAAGTTACAGTGGGGGAGGTCTAGGTTGGATATCAGGAAACGCTATTTCACTAGGAGGGTGGTGAGGCACTGGAATGGGTTACCTAGGGAGGTGGTGGAATCTCCATCCTTGGAGGTTTTTAAGGCCTGGCTTGACAAAGTTGGTTTAGTTGGTGTTGGTCCTGCTTTGAGCAGGGGATTGAACTAGATGACCTCCTGAGGTCTCTTCCAACCCTAATATTCTATGACTCACCTGAAGAGGGGCTCTCAGGCCCGGAGCTTTCCCTGGTGTCCTCGGCATCACTGATCCAGAGTTCTGCCTCCCCTACCTCGATCCGGTGGATTAAGTCCGGTGTGGAACCTGAAGAGCCTGTTTGGGGGGAAAGAATCAGTTTTCTTACTGAAGTGCTGGAGGCAGCGACTCAGTTATATGTTTGTGCAGCCCAGCAAAACAGGGCCCAGATCTCGGTCAGCGTGTGGCTGCGCAGCATCTAGCATGACAGGACACTGCTCTCGGTCGCTGCTTCAGACGAAAGTGGAAGAGATCCCAGGCAGGAGAATAATGAAATAAACCTTCCCTAAGAAGAAACAACAAGGAGTCCTGTGGCACCTTAAAGATTAACACATTTATTTGGGCATAAGCATAGTAATGTAACACACCCATCTTTGCATGTGATATATATCTGCCCCCTTCAGTTTCCACTTCATGCATCTGATGAAATGGTTCCAGCCCACAATAGCTCATGCCCAAATAAATTTGTTAGTCTTTAAGTTGCCACAGGACTTCTTGTTGTTTTTGCTGAAACAGACTAACACAGTTACCCCACTGAAACTTCCTTAGAAGAGATTTCTTCCCATCTCTCACCAGGCAAGTTCAGTTCGTACTCTGAGCAGCAATGTCTATGATCCTTCTCCATATTTTGGGGGGGGCTGAGTCATGGCAGATGTCGACATGTGGTGCCATTACACAGACGTATCAATTCTTTTGCTAAGGATGCAGCATTGTTCTACTGTACGGTTGTTAAATATACTACACTGTTCATTCTTTTGGAGGAGATGGGGAGCTGTTACAAGAAGCAGGAGAGTTTTCTCCCTGCCTTATTTGTCTAACTAGAGTCAGTTCTTAAGGCAGAATTGCTGCCCTCAGTGGCTGGGCTGGGATTCCTGGAAGAGGTTGTTGCTCATGTGCTGTTTGCTACCACCGCTGTGCCAGGACTGAGGTATGTAATAAACAAGTTACACAGAGATTAGCCCCAGGCTCTGTAGCCCTGAGTTATCCTTCAACAGGAAGCTGGACTGAAAGGGGCTGACATTTACCACCATTTTGCTGCTGGGTAGCACATGGCAGCAGAGACCTTGAAGGAACCTGACATTTCACAGCTATGACTAAGCTCTGGTCTACACTAGGAGTTGAAGTCGAATTTAGCAGCGTTAAATCTATTTAACCCTGCACCTGTCCACATGACAAAGCCCTTTTTTTCGACTTAAAGGGTTCTTAAAATCTATTTCTTTACTCCATCCATGACAAGGGGATTAGCGCTGAAATCGGCCTTGCCGGGTCGAATTTGGGATACTGTGGATGCAATTAGATGGTATTGGCCTCCGGGAGCTATCCCAGAGTGCTCTGTTGTGACCACTCTGGATACCACTCTCAACTCAGATGCACTGGCCAGGCAGACAGGAAAAGGTCCGCGAACTTTTGAATTTCAATTTCCTGTTTGGCCAGCGGGGCAAGCTGCAGGTGAATGCAGAGCTCATCAGCAGAGGTGACCATGATGGAGTCCCAGAATCGCAAAAGAGCTCCGGCATGGACCGAACGGGAGGTATGGTATCTGACCATTGTGTGGGGAGAGGAATCCGTGCTATCAGAACTATGTTCCAGTTTTCGAAATACCAAAACATTTGTCAAAAAATCTCCCAGGGCATGAAGGACAGAGGCCATAACAGGGACCCGAAGCAGTGCCACGTGAAACTTAAGGAGCTGAAGCAAGCCTACCAGAAAACCAGAGAGGCAAACGGCCGCTCCGGTCAGAGCCCAAAACATGCCGCTTCTATGATGAACTGCATGCCATTTTAGGGGGTTCAGCCACCACTATCCCAGCCATGTTGTTTGACTCCTTCAATGGAGATGGAGGCAACACGGAAGCAGGTTTTGGGGACAAGGAAGATGATGAGGAGGAGGTTGTAGATAGCTCACAGCAAGCAAGCCGAGAAACCGGTTTTCCCGACAGCCAGGAACTGTTTCTTACCCTGGACCTGGAGCCAGTACCCCCCGAACCCACCCAAGGCTGCCTTCCGGACCCGGTGGAGACGGGACCTCTGGTGAGTGTACCTTTTAAAATACTATACATGGTTTAAAAGCAAGCATGTTTAATGATTAATTTGCCCTGGCATTTCCGGCTCTCCTGGATGTACTCCCAAAGCCTTTGCAAAAGGTTTCTGGGGAGGGCAGCCTTATTCCATCCACCATGGTAGGGCACTTTACCACTCCAGGCCAGTAGCACGTACTCAGGAATCATTGTAGAACAAAGCATTGCAGTGTATGTTTACTGGCGTTCAAACAACATCCTTCTTTATCTCTCTGCGTTATCCTCAGGAGAGTGAGGTCACCTAGTTGAAATAGGGTGCTTTTCTTAAGGGGACATTCAGAGGTGCCCGTTCGTGCTGGGCTGTTTGCCTGTGGCTGAACAGAAACGTTCCCAGCTCTTAGCCATGGGGAGGGGCTAGCAAAATGCGACCTTGGAACAAAAGCACATGTGCTACGTATGTAATGTTAACAGCAAGGTTTACCATGAAAGAGTGTACCCATTGTTCTATAAAATGGGTCTTTTTAAATACCACTGTCCCTTTTTTTTTTTTTCCCCTTTCCACCAGCTACATGTGTTTCAAGGATCACAGGATCTTCTCCTTCCCAGAGGCTAGTGAAGATTAGAAGGTGAAAAAAAATGCACTCACAATGAAATGTTCTCTGAGCTCATGCTGTCCTCCCACATTGACAGAGCACAGACAAATGCATAGAGGCAGACAATGTCAGAGTGCAGGAAAGCACAAAATGACCAGGAGGAGAGGTAGTGGGCTGAAGAAAGTAAGTGGCGGGCTGAAGAGAGGGCTGAAGCTGAAAGGTGGCGGAAGCGTGATGAGAGGAGGCAGGATTCAATGCTGAGGCTGCTGGAGGATCAAACTAATATGCTCCAGCATATGGTTGATCTGCAGGAAAGGCAGCAGGAGCACAGACCACCATTACAGCCCCTGTGTAACCAGCCGCCCTCCTCCCCAAGTTCCACAGTCTCCTCACTCAGACACCCAAGAACGCGGTGCGGGGGCCTCCGGCCACCCAGCCACTCCACCCCAGAGGATTGCCCAAGCAACAGAAGGCTGGCATTCAATAAGTTTTAAAGTGCCGTGTGGCCTTGTCCTTCCCACCTCCACCACCCCTCCCGGTGCTTCTCTCCTCCACCACCCCTCCCGGGCTACCTTGGCAATTATCTCCCTATTTGTGTGATGAATTAATAAAGAATGCATGAATGTGAAGCAACAATCACTTTATTGCCTTTGCAGGTGGTGATCGAAGGGAGGGTGGTTAGCTTACAGTGAAGTAGAGTGAACCAAGGGGTTGGGGGTTTCATCAAGGAGAAACAAACAGAACTTTCAAACCAGTCATGAAACTGGTTTTCAAAGCTTCTCTGATGTGCACCATGCCCTCCTGTGCTCTTCTAACCGCCCTGGTGTCTGGCTGCGTGTAATCAGCGGCCAGGAGATTTGCCTCAACCTCCCAACCCGCCATAAACGTCTCCCCCTTACTCTCACAGATATTGTGGAGCCCACAGCAGCAGTAATAACAGTGGGAATATTGGTTTTGCTGAGGTCTAACTGAGTTAGTAAACTGCACCAGCGCGCTTTTAAATGTCCAAAATGCACATTCTACCACCATTCTGCACTTGCTTAGCCTATAGTTGAACAGCTTCTGACTACTGTCCAGGCTGCCTGTGTATGGCTTCATGAGCCATGGCATTAAGGGGTAGGCTGGTCCCCAAGGAGAACTATAGGCATTTCAAAATCCCCAACGGTTATTTTCTGGTCTGGGAAGAAAGTCCCTTCCTGCAGCTTTTGAAACAGACCAGAGTTCCTGAAGATGCGAGCATCATGTACCTTTCCTGGCCATCCCACGTTGATGTTGGTGAAACGTCCCTTGTGATCCACCAGTGCTTGCAGCACTATTGAAAAGTACCCCTTGCGGTTTATGTACTTGCCAGCTTGGTGCTCCGGTGCCAAGATAGGGATATGGGTTCCGTCTATGGCCCCACCACAGTTAGGGAATCCCATTGCAGCAAAGCCATCCACTATGACCTTTCCCAGGGTCACAACCGTCGATATCAGCAGATCTTTGATTGTGTTGGCTACTTGCATCACAGCAGCCCCCACAGTAGATTTGCCCACTCCAAATTGATTCCTGACTGACGGGTAGCTGTTGGTGTTGCAAGCTTCCACAGGGCTATTGCCACTCGCTTTTCAACTGTGAGGGCTGCTCTCATCTTGGTATTCTTGCGCCTCAGGGCAGGGGAAAGCAAGTCACAAAATTCCATGAAAGTGCCCTTACACATGCGAAAGCTGGGAATCATCCCAGACCTGCAACACTATGCGGTCCCACCTGTCTGTGCTTGTTTCCCGAGCCCAGAATCGGTGTTCCACCGGATGAACCTTCCCCATTAGCACCATGATGCCCACATTGCCAGGGCCCGTGCTTTGAGAGAAGTCTGTGTGCCTGTCCTCATCACTCTCGTCACCGTGCTGACGTCGCCTACTCGCCCGGTTTCACTTTTCCAGGTTCTGGTGCTGCATATACAGCTGGATAATGCGCGTGGTGTTTAATGTGCTCCTAATTGCCAAAGTGATCCGAGCGGGCTCCATGCTTGCCATGGTTTGGCGTCTGCACAGAAAAAAGGCGCAGAACGATTGTCTGCTGTTGCTCTGACAGAGGGAGGGGCGACTGACGACATGGCTTACAGGGTTGGCTTACAGGGAATTAAAATCAACAAAGGGAGTGGCTTTACATCAAGGAGAAACAAAAACAACTGTCACACAGAATGGCCCCCTCAAGGATTGAATTCAAAACCCTGGGTTTAGCAGGCCAAAGCTCAACCCACTAAGCTATCCCTCGCTCTGATATTTCAGGCAGGACTGAATCTCCATTAAAGTTTTCAAGGTGCCCCTGGTAGTCCTCACCAAAATGATTGTCAGCCGTTGATTTCACAGAGGGAGGGGGGAGCAAATGAATACAAAACAAATCTGGTCTATTTCTTGTTTTGTTTGATTCACTCCATCTATCTTTTACATCTTTGGTTGGCAGCAGACGGTGCAATAGGACTGCTAGCCATCCTCATCTCCTGCCTGCTCACCATAAGATGGTACAATAGGACTGCCGGCAGGACTAAAGAGAATGACCTGGTCCAGTCACTCCTAATTTCATCCCTGCGCCCATGTCTGTCCAGGCTCTCCTGACCGACCTTAGCGAGGCGGCCAGGAGCACCTTGGACACGATGACGATGGTTTTCAGGCCTAATGCACCATCTGCTGCCACAAGACAATGGGTTGTTGCTGCTGTGTAGCAGTGCAGTACCACGTCTGCCAGCACCCAGGAGACATACGGTGACAGTGAGCTGATCAGGCTCCATGCTTGCCATGACATGGCGTCTGCACAGGTAACTCAGGAAAAAAGGCGCGAAACGATTGTCTGACGTTGCTTTCACGGAGGGAGGGAGGGCCTGACGACATGTACCCAGAACCACCTGCGACAACGTTTTTTAACCCATCAGGCACTGGGATCTCAAAGCAGAATTCCAATGGGCAGTGGAGACTGCGGGAACTGTGGGATAGCTACCCACAGTGCAACACTCTGGAAGTCGACGCTAGCCTCGCTACTGTGGAAGCCCTCCGCCAAGTTAACGCACTTAGAGCATTTTGTGTGGGGACACACACAAGCGACTATATAAAAGCGATTTCTAAAAAAACGACTTCTATATATTCGACCTAATTTCGTAGAGCAGTCATACTCTAAAAGAAGGGAAATTGGTCCTTACCCAGGGAAACAAGGGCCCGGTAATTCCTCAGCATCTGGTCCCGGTACAGCTGCTTCTCTGGCCGGGATAAGAGCTCCCACTCCTCCCGGGTGAAATACAGAGCCACGTCCTCAAACGCCACCCGGAGCTGCTGGCACAAGCGTTACACACTCAGCCCCTTCCGCCCCAGCCCCAGCCCCAGCCCCAGCCCGGGGGCTCAGCAGGGGACGCGGTTTCTAGGGGAGCGACTCCCAGGAAGCCCCAGCCCAGCAGCTGTGAGCCAGGGAGACCCCCCCGCACAGCCCCCCCGGGACTCGGGCCCTGCTGGCCGGGGACAGGAGTCGCCCTCGGCTCCCCACGGGGCTCTGGGGCGGGGCGCTGGGAAGGGCCCGAGTCCCGGGGCAGGGAACAGGCCCCGCCCCCCGGCCGGAGGCCCCGCCCCCGCCTGCTGCTCAGCCCCGCCCCCGCCCCGGGCGCCTCGGGGCTCCTCGGCCCGGCCGGGGCCTCGCTCGGGGGAAGGGGCCGCGCCCGGCTCCGCGTGTCCGCCCGGCCAGGGGCCCCCAGAGCCGCTCCCCGGCCCCCGCGCTCCGGCTGCTGCAGCCCCCAGCCCCGGGGTCACTAGCGCGGGAGGGACCCGGGCCCCGGCCCCCCTCGGCCCCCCGCCGGGACCAGCCCGTGCCCGGCCGGGGAGTCCCCGCCCCGCGTCCTACCCGCGCCGGCCCCGCTGCCGCCATCGCCGGGCTCGGCCCCGGCCGCTTCCTCCGCCCGGGCAGCGACTTCCCGCCCCGCGGCTGCCGCCTCCCGCCCGGCCCCGCGCCTGCGCCGCCAGCTCCAGCAGCCGGGGGGGTGCCCAGCGCAGGGACCTTCCGGCCCCGCCCCCCGGACTCCTGGGTCCTGAGTCCGGCCGAGGGGGCGCTCGCGGCACCTGTTCCCCCGGGCTGGGCGTGGGGCCCCGCTGTGCCGCGGGGAGCGGGGAGCCCGGACGCCTGGGTCCTCCCCCGGCTCTGGGAGGGGAGCGGGGACTAGTGGGCACGAGCGGGCCCCGGCCAGGCTGCGCAGCGTGGGAGTGTCGCAGTAACACCCGGGTCGGGCTGTGTGGTGTGTGTGTGTTGCTCGGCTGTGTGGTGTTGGTGCGTGTGTCACAGGAGATCACACCCCGGGCTGTGTGTGGTGGGTGTGTCTGAGCCGCGCTCGCTCTGTCTATGCGCGATACAGGCAAGGGGCGGGACTGGAGCAGTTGGTATTGGGGGGTGCCGAGAGCCAGTGAACCAAACCGTAACCCCTGTATGTATTGGAAACCACGTCAAACCAGGGGGTGTCATAGCACCCCAATTCTAGCGCCTATGGTTCCAGAAGCGCTCACATGGCTGTAGTGTGTGTGTTTCAGGAGCTCACCCCCATGTCCCTGTCCAGCGCCATGGGGAGGGCAGCTGCCCCATACAGATTCTGTGTGTGACAAAGCCCCAGTCAGAGGAGGCTCTACAGAGTCCAGCCTTGACCATTACCACTGACCCTGTTGCCACAACCCCAGCACCCCCAACCTCTGTCAGCCCAAGGCCAGCACCATCCCTGGCTGGTGGAGAAGAGGATGCTGGTCTGTGGGGTAGTGTCTCTCCCATTCTTATCCTTTCTCCACTGGACCTGTCTTCTGTCCCACAGAACCTCCCCTAAGGTGGCTGGGTCTCTGTCCCCCTCTAGCAACTGCTTCACATAAGAGGGAGGAAGTCCAGTCCCTGTGGTTCATGCAGTTGGAGGTAACAGCTAACGGAGGCCAAAGAGGGGCAGGTGGTTTAGGGCAGGGAGGGTCACCAGGGGCCTCAGGATGCCTGGGTTCTCTCCCTGTCTCTGGGAGGGCAGGGGAGGCTGGTGCGTTATAGCAGTAGGGCCTGGGAGCCGGGACTGCCCTGGAATGGGATCCCAGCCGTGTCTACCCCTCTCTGTGCTATTTCTAAGGAGGGCCCAACTCTGATCTGAACACCAACCAGGCCAGCATTATCGAGCAGTGCCAGAGCAAGAGCATGCCCAAAGCATCCACTGTGATGGCCATCAAGAGAGGGGTACATAGCTGGGTCCTAACAGCCCAGCTCAGGGGACAGAGGGGCTCATGGACTGCAGTCTTGCTGCATTCTCTGGGCCAGGACAGGACATGTGGAGGAGCTTCAGAGCCTTGAATGAGGGAACGAGGCTGGGCTTGTGGCTATGGGGCTGGGCTGGGCTACAGGACTCCTGGTTTCTATTGCTAGCTCTGCCACTTGCTCCCTCTGTGACCTTGGACAAATCACTTAGGTTCTCAACCAGGGGTGTCCTTGGGGTACGCAGAAGTCTTCCAGGGGATACACCATCTCATCTAGATGGAAGCCTAGTTTTACAAAAGGCTACATAGAAAGCACACGCAAAGTCAGTACAAACTAAACTTTCATACTGACAATGACTTGTTTATACCACTCTATATTATACACTGAAATATAAGTGTAATTTATAGTGCAATTGATTTAGTTTGTAATTATATGACCAAAATGAGGAAGTACGCATTTTCTCAGTACTTGTGTGCTGGGACACTTTTGTGTTTTTATGTCTGATTTTCTAAGCATATCGTTTTTAAGTGAGGTGAAACTTGGGCATACGTAAGAGAAATCAAGAGTGCTGAAGGGGGTACAGTAGTCTGGGAAGGTTGAGAGCCACTGACTTAGGTTATAAGGAATAGGCAGACTGGATCAGACCAGAGGCCTGTCCACTCCAGTGCCCTGTTTCCAGCATCAGAGGCTACAGAGGAGGTGTAAGAACCCCGCAGTAACAGATTTGGGGATAATCATCCTGTGCTAGGTCTCATCTTGGTCTGTAATACTTACAGTCAGCTCAAGTCTTGGAGCAGAAAGTTTAATATCCCTGCCATGGTTGTATGCATTAACTAGTCCAGGTCTAGAAGTTCTTGTGGTCCATAGAAATATCCGGTCCCTCTTTGAATGTTGCTAAGTTTTTGCCATCTGTAACATCCTGTGGCAGTGAGTTCCACCGGATAATCACCCATTGTGTGAAAAAATATTTCCTATCATCAGCTTTGAATTTCCCACCTTATACATCACTGAACATCCTCTACGCCTTGTGTTATGCATAGAGATGATTGGGAAATACAGTGTCCATCCTGTGGGAAATTCTGACACTTCTGAATTTTTAGTGGAAAGAAAATTTAAGAAAAGTGTCAGAGTAACTTAATTTATGGAAATGAGCTGGTGTACATTATTCCCTTTAAAGGAATAACAAATTTAGTATTTCTGGACTGTCTGGGAGAGGGTTGGACATGACAGAACATACATTTCTGAGAGAAAATCTGGGATTGGGAGTATGTTGGTGTCACCCTGCAATAATCCAGGCTGGTGAGAAAAGCAAGGTGTGGCTGGCTGACTGCAGAAGGAAGCTCAGGGCAGTTCAGGAAGGGGGGGGTTAACAGAGGGGCTCGGGGAGCCCACAGGAAGCTGGACAGACCAGGGGCAATGGGGGGATGGCTGGGAAGCCTGGAGGAGTCATTAGGGGTCAGGGGGATGGCTGGGTAGACTGGGGAAGGCAGCAGGGAACCAGGATGATGGGGATGTGCATGGGGAGCCTGGGGAAGGCAGAAGGCTAAGGGGGGATTGCCAGGGCTGTGGGAAGGCAGCGGGGCCAAGGCAATGGGGAGGTGGGTGAGGAGCCGGGAGAGGCAGAGGGAGCCTGGGGAAATGGGAAGATGAGGGGAATACAAGAGCAGTTCCCCTGAAACTGACAATATTTTATTTCATTTTTTCTTAAGCCCTTACCCGGCAGAGTACTTCAGTGTGCTTAAGTCCAAAGCACTTGAGCAGTTCCGTTGATTTCAGTGGGAGTACTCACATGCTTATAATTGAGCATAAGTTTAAGATTTTGCTGGATTTGGGCCTTAATGTTGGAATATATTATAATGAGTAATAACTAAGAACTGGAAAGTCACACTATTAAACTCTGTAACATTAATAGCACAAGTGGGTCAGTTGTGAAACTTTGATCCAAATTCAAGTTCCTAAACTTCAGATCCAAACCCAAGTCACTTCACAAGAGTGTTGGATTTGAGTTCTGAAGTGGGCTCATCATAAAAATAAACATGAGCTGTTCAGTTGAAATCTGCACCTAGATCTGATCTTCTTCGTCTTTGTGCTGGGTGGCGCAGCCTGGTCACTCTGCTGGGCAACACTGGCGTGGACCAATGAGGAAATGACCCGTGGTCATGGCAAAATCTTGGAACATCCAACGACGATATGAGTTGTCTCCACTCTCATTGTCCAATGAGGCTATCGCAATCCAGAGTGTAATCCAGACCAGTGCAGGGCGGTGTCACCACCTGTCCTGTAACCTGGAGGGCCTAGTAATGCTTTGCTATTGTTGCTCCCAACCCAGACCACTCACAAACAGCGTCCAGCCTTCCGGCCTTACCCCAAGTGTCTGTGTGTAGCTGCTGCCTGCCGGCCACGCTCCGCTCACACTCTGGCTTTCACAGCCTTGGTTATTAGTGCAGGGTGATCCCAACCCACTCCCAGGCCCAGATTTCCCCCCCAAAATGTGTGTCCTGAACTGTCCAGCCTTTTCCTGGACAGTCCTGATACAATAAGACCATTGCCCCTCCAAGGGGATCAATATGCAACAATTTGTCACCCCAAATGGAGTTACCCACACAGATCATAACACTGGATTTCAGAGTAGCAGCCGTGTTAGTCTGTATTCGCAAAAAGAAAAGGAGTACCCGTGGCACCTTTGTATGCATCCGATGAAGTGAGCTGTAGCTCACGAAAGCTTATGCTCTAATAAATTTGTTAGTCTCTAAGGTGCCACGGGTACTCCTTTTCTTTTTGCGAACACTGGATTTGTTTCAATTAAGGAAGAAAACAATTTTATTTAACCACAAAGGTAGATTTCAAGTGAGTACAAGAGATGAGTCATCAAAGTGAGAAATGGTTACAAGAAAAAGAAATATAAAAACACTTCCTAGTACTAAACTGAACAAACTAGACATGGTGCAAAGAGAAGTCCCTTACCACAGGTTTCCAGTGTCATTGGGCTAGTCTACACTGGCAACTACACAATGCTAAAGCTCTCCCTGTGCTCTAAAAAACCACCTCCACGAGGGGTATAGCTACCAGCACTGGTGCACTGTCTACACTGGCGCTTTACACCGCTGAAACTTGCTGCACTTGGGGGGAGGAGTGTTTTTTCACACTGCTGAGCCAGAAAGTTGCAGTGCTGTAAATTGCTAATGTAGACAAGCCCATTGTTAAAGTTTTCAGCTCAGGATCAGTTCCTGAGGTCCAAGAGCTGGTTTTCTTTTCTTTTCTTTTCTTTTCTTTTCTTTTCTTTCTCTCTCAGGTGAAAAAGAGAGATGGACAGGGAGAGATAACAAGGGGTATTTTGGGCCCTTTCTTTTATAGTTCAATCACCTGTGAAATGGATTTTCTCAGAGTGACTCCTTGATAAAATTCTCCTCAGCTGAGTGGGGAGACATGAACTTTGGCCAGAAGGGGTTTCATGCTGTTGTTTGCTAAGATGCAGATCTTTTTGTTCCTGCCCAAATTCCTTTCCAAAGAATGGCTACTTGACAATTGATGGCCCATCAGCTTTGATGGCACCCTGGCGAGAGGCGTTAACTTCTCCTTTGTTTTTGAGAGTTTTACTCACTCCTCAGGTGTGTCTGGTAAACACACTTCAGTCGTGATTTCAGCTTATGTTCATAATTGTATATACAAAGTTGCTGCATATGTTTCACCATGACAATACTGGCCAGCAAGATATTGGTTTGGAAATTATACCTTATAAGGCATATTTTGTATAAAGATTATTCTAGTAGTGTGTAGGGTGTGTATAGTGGCGTATTCCATCACAGCGACTTCTTGCAACTTTGGAAAACTCCAGTATCTCTGTGTAAAACATTTTATGCTGTCCCAGCTGGTGTCAGACCTGTGGGGTCATACACTGAACTTTTACTGGCACAGATCTGGTTAGTAATCTATGTCGACAAGCTACTTTCCGTGGGCTCTCTGCCAAGTGCTCATCTGTCCAGCTGTGCATGACTCCACGCTCTTTCCATCAGCACCTATAGCTGTCTGCAGAAATGTCCATCTGGAAGTTAGAACAGAGTCTCTATGGAAAGTTTCTTCCCACATCTGGATGGCCCTGTCCTTGGATAGTAGTTCATCACAGTCACATACAGTGGTTTGACTCAATTGTGTGGTCCGCGCTAGAGTTGCCAGGTGTCCCATTTTCATCTGCAAAGTCTAGTCAAAAGGGGACCTGTACAGCATCTTGTCAGATGTACTGACCACATACCAAAAGTCTGGTTACTGTAGGAGGGGGTGGGGGTAGGTGGGAGAGGGTCATCAATCTGTGCCAGCCCCTGCTCCTATCTGCAACTCGTGGGCAGACAGTCTCTGCGTTAGGGGCTGTAGCTCCCATTCCTGGCTGGTGGAGAAGAGGATGCTGGTTTCAATGCTCCTGCTGTATTGTCCTGTTTTCAGAAATTAGAAAGTTAGCAACAGGTTTCAGAGTGGTAACCGTGTTAGTCTGTATCAGCAAAAAGAACGAGGAGTACTTGTGGCACCTTAGAGACTAAAAAAATTATTTGGGCATAAGCTTTCATGGGCTAAAACCCACTTCATCGAATGCATGCAGTGGAAAATACAGTAGGAAGATATATATACACAGAAAACATGAAAAAATTGTTGTTGCCATACCAACTATAATGCTGGTATGTTGGTATGTAAGTTAGCAACCTTATCCGTGGCCAACAGGAGAGAACAGTTGATGAAAGAACACTAACAGCTCTACATACCTCTGTACCAGGGCTTGATTATTCCCTACACTTCAATGATAATATCTCTACTCTTGCTTCATATGCGATACTCCTGGAGGAATTCCGTGCTACTGCGCAAGCGCAGAATTCATGTGCCCCATGTTTTTTTCCATTGAAGAATAATTTATTTTGATGGGGAAGCCCTGTAATTGCACCTTTTCCCCACAGGGGGCTGCTGGGACACCAGAACAGAGAGCAGCTGGCTTACAGCTGGAGCAGCCAGTCACAGGGAGGGAGGGGGTTAGGGGCTACTTTCTTCACAGCCCCCTGGCTGTGGGCCGAGGTCTGAAGGCAATGGATTGGGGGGGGATGGACAGAATGGGGCACACAGGGCTGCTGGTGGGGTCAGAGCAGCTAGCGGGGTGACATTGAGCCAGAGGCTGAATGCCAGGGGCGGGGAGTGACGTAAGATTCTGCTGACTGCTTTTTACAGGGGTTAAAAAGGTGGCAAAACAGAGGAGGCGGGTGGTCAGGGTATGAGTAGGGGCTGAAAATCAACTGGTCTGGGGGGGTCAAGCAGCTGGAGGCAGGGTTAGGAGAGGGACTGAGGGGCAAAATTGGGGGAGGGGAAGAAGGAGCCGGGGTTAAGCCCAGGGGTGAGGGGCTGCCAGAGGGTGCCAGAGGGAAAAACCCCAGCACAGGCAGGAGCAGAGGGGGTAACAGTTACCCCGGTGGACTGAGACACCAATGTTTGCAAAAATGGGGGGGGAGAGGGGCTTTTTTATTTCCTCTCTCACAGACAGCACCTCTCAGCATGGGCTTCCCAGGGCTGGGTTCTTAAAGGCACGGGCATCCCACTGCCTCGTCACGGTAGCTCTCTTTGTCTGATGTAACCGACTGAGGTGCTGCAGGAGACTTAATTCAGTGAAATAATTTACATATACCCCCCTCAGAAACAAAGAATCCCTAATCAGTGTGTCTGACTGCATAGAGTCTCCTAGTAGTTCACCAGTTTGCCTTTGCTTCTGGGATTCCCTGAATTACTCTTAGGGATCTCATCATTTAGCTTTGTTATTGTGCAGATGCATATCATTGTGCTATATAATTTATATTTTAACAGCAAATACTCATTGAAAATATATATAAGTAAGTTCATGCTAGTAGTTTTAGGAATGACAGCTGTGTTTCTAGTATAGCACTTGCTGTTTTTTACTGTGATTTCTAATTTGAAATTTTGAATTCCAACTTTTTTTCCTTAGTTTTAGAGCAGATGATTTATTCTGTTGGGTCATCTGAGTTCCCGTCTCACTAAATTTATGGACTGGTCTCAAAACTTTGTTTTCATTCAATCTACCAATGGTGATTGAATTTTGCAACTGTTATTTTGCCTTTCAATCCAGCTCTTAGTGTTTTTCCACATGCCATTACTTGTGTGTACAACTGGATTCTCAAATATTCAATAAAGGCCGTATACTATCTCCTATAACATCTTTCTCAAAGGCAAAAATCTATTGTAATTTTTGCTGAACATTATAACTGCCATAGTGGGTCTAGTCCAGTATCCTGTCTTCTGACAGCGGCCAGTGCTAGGTGCTTCTAAGGGAATGAACAGAACAGGCAATCACTGAGTGAACCATCCCATTGTCCACTCCCAGCATCTGGCTGTCAGAGGACGGTTTAGGGACACGCAGAGCATGGAGCTGCATCCCTGATTATTTTGGCTAATAGCTGATGCACCTATCCTGAGGGACTGATCTAATTCTTTGTTGAACCCATTCATAGTTTTGGCCTTCAAAACAAAATGAACATACATCTACGACCCCAAGATACCTTGACAACCACAAGAATTCTAAAAACACGAGTTATACACTCTGAAGTCAAGATATTTTAATAAATAAATAATATTTTGTTCTTATGCGCCTCTTTGTTCCTGAGCCTTTAGGGTGCAGTATGGTTAGTTCCACCAAAGCTGGAGCCTAAACACCTGAATGAATCTTAATCTACCCTCATACTTTTCCTGGGCTTATTGAGAATATGAAATAAGAGAAATCCGAAGTATGACTCCAACCAATTTCCTTGCATACAGGTCAGTTGGCCCTTTGAATTGGTGGGAAAGGATTTAATAAGGCCATTACTGGCAACAAAGGAGGGATACCAGTATATACTAACAGCCACAGACTATCTTACAAGATGGGTTGAAGCATTTCCACTTCGAAATACGTTGGCATCTGAGGCGTCAAAAAAAATGTATGAAATTATACAGCAACTTGGATGTCCACAGCATATTGTGACAAATTTCAGTTACCAATCTGCCTGACGCGTCAGGTGATTACGCTGAGGCCACAGGATCGTTAAGGGCGGAGATGACAGAACATACCAAGTGTCTAAGTTTTAAAGCTTTATTAATAAAATAATAAAATAACAGCAAAGAGTGGAGGGGATACCATACGTTACTCAGAGGAAGGAAGAAAGCATTAGTGCCCCAACCCCTAACCCACTTTCATACTCACACACGCACTACCTGAGGCTGACCAAGCCTGGGTGTAAGTTAAGAAGAAGAAGGGGGGAAAAGGTGAACAGGAGTGCTGTCCTGGGCCCAGGTCGTCCAGAGTTCGCTGTAAATCTTTAAATTGCTTCAGCTCTCAGGAGGGTTTTTAAGTCCTGGGTTTCTTTGGGGGTGTTCTGTTCTATGACCTCTGCTTTCAGTACTTTTCGTATCAGTCCAAACTGGCTTTCTGTGGTCCCCTCCGCATTCCCAAAACACACCGGCTAGACTTTGTTTTTTTCTTTGTTTTTCTCTGTGTTGGCCTTCGCTGTTTTGCTTGTTTTGGGCTGCCTCTACAGGTCTGTTTAATTGAATCCTCCGTTCTCACTGTGGCCTCCTTAACGTTTCCAGAACACACGTGAAGCTCCGCTTTTCTCCCCCCGTTGTCTTGCCTGTGTTTTTAATCTCTGCAGCCTTGGTTCAGTTCACTTTTTCTTTTCTCATGGCTGGCTGGGGCTGGGTGAGATAATACATCGCTGTAGACTTTTTCTCATCGAACGCCGTGGCCTTGGACTGGGGCGAGCATCTTATTTTCAGACTGAGCTAGCTGAAGCGTTGAGGTAACCCATTCTCTGCTCTCTTCCTCCTTCTTCTTTTGGCCTCTCACAGCCTGCAAAGAAATCTTCCATTCCGCACTCACATCTTTGACCCTTCCCAAAATACTCTGCGATACTTGCAACAGTGTTAGCACTATATAAGGCTAATTAGCCTCCCCCAAGTGACCCCCGAAGGGAGGAGGCCATTGGGCTGTGACAGCATACTGACAGGTCGTGGGCCAGAATTCAATGATGAGGTAAATACTTTTTTCTAAGGTTTATTTTTGACTATGTTTTCAACCACACTTTCAGATCACAGATAGCTGACAGTGAGCATGGGCTTCGTTGCCCTGGTGAGTTTTTCTTCATGGGCATTTTTGCTGACAAGTTTCTATGAACTCCCACTCAACTTTGGTAAGGATTACGGCTGGTCATCCCATCAGAGTTGCTATAACATTTTATTCTTTGGTCTCTCTTTATCCACCAAACCTGTCCAAAGGAAAGTTTATGGCATAACTTTTTTTCTTTCAGAATAACCTAGACATTTACAAAGAATTGGGACTACAGTGTAGTTTCACCAGCCCATACCACCCACAAACCAATGGATTGGCTGAAAACACAAACAAATCCCTCAAAAGTCATTTTACGGCTGGGAAAATTACACTATTACAGCATTAAAATTACAGTATTAATAGCAAGGAGAATGCACTATGACAGAAGATACAAACTGCTTCAAAAGTTTAGTAGGTTTCAGAGTAGCAGCCGTGTTAGTCTGTATTCGCAAAAAGAAAAGGAGTACTTGTGGCACCTTAGAGACTAACAAATTTATTAGAGCATAAGCTTTCGTGAGCTACAGCTCACTTCATCGGATGCATTTGGTGGAAAAAACAGAGGAGAGATTTATATACACACACACAGAGAACATGAAACAATGGGTTTATCATACACACTGTAAGGAGAGTGATCACTTAAGATAAGCCATCACCCACAGCAGGGGGGGGAAAGGAGGAAAACCTTCCATGGTGACAAGCAGGTAGGCTAATTCCAGCAGTTAACAAGAATATCAGAGGAACAGTGGGGAGTGGGGTGGGGGGGAGAAATACCATGGGGAAATAGTTTTACTTTGTGTAATGACTCATCCATTCCCAGTCTCTATTCAAGCCTAAGTTAATTGTATCCAGTTTGCAAATTAATTCCAATTCAGCAGTCTCTCGTTGGAGTCTGTTTTTGAAGCTTTTTTGTTGAAGTATAGCCACTCTTAGGTCTGTGATCGAGTGACCAGAGAGATTGAAGTGTTCTCCAACTGGTTTTTGAATGTTATAATTCTTGACGTCTGATTTGTGTCCATTCATTCTTTTACGTAGAGACTGTCCAGTTTGGCCAATGTACATGGCAGAGGGGCATTGCTGGCACATGATGGCATATATCACATTGGTAGATGCGCAGGTGAAGGAGCCTCTGATAGTGTGGCTGATGTGATTAGGCCCTATGATGGTATCCCCTGAATAGATATGTGGACAGAGTTGGCAACGGGCTTTGTTGCAAGGATAGGTTCCTGGGTTAGTGGTTCTGTTGTGTGGTGTGTGGTTGCTGGTGAGTATTTGCTTCAGATTGGGGGGCTGTCTGTAAGCAAGGACTGGTCTATCTCCCAAGATCTGAGAGAGCGATGGCTCGTCCTTCAGGATAGGTTGTAGATCCTTGATGATGCATTGGAGAGGTTTTAGTTGGGGGCTGAAGGTGATGGCTAGTGGCGTTCTGTTGTTTTCTTTGTTGGGCCTGTCCTGTAGTAGGTGACTTCTGGGTACTCTTCTGGCTCTGTCAATCTGTTTCTTCACTTCAGCAGGTGGGTATTGTAGTTGTAGGAATGCATGATAGAGATCTTGTAGGTGTTTGTCTCTGTCTGAGGGGTTGGAGCAAATGCGGTTATATCGTAGCGCTTGGCTGTAGACAATGGATCGAGTGGTATGATCTGGATGAAAGCTAGAGGCATGTAGGTAGGAATAGCGGTCAGTAGGTTTCCGATATAGGGTGGTGTTTATGTGACCATCGCTTATTAGCACCGTAGTGTCCAGGAAGTGGATCTCTTGTGTGGACTGGTCCAGGCTGAGGTTGATGGTGGGATGGAAATTGTTGAAATCATGGTGGAATTCCTCAAGAGCTTCTTTTCCATGGGTCCAGATGATGAAGATGTCATCAATGTAGCGCAAGTAGAGTAGGGGCATTAGGGGACGAGAGCTGAGGAAGCGTTGTTCTAAGTCAGCCATAAAAATGTTGGCATACTGTGGGGCCATGCGGGTACCCATCGCAGTGCCGCTGATTTGAAGGTATACATTGTCACCAAATGTGAATCGTTATGGGTCAGGACAAAGTCACAAAGTTCTGCCACCAGGTTAGCCGTGACAGTATCGGGGATACTGTTCCTGACGGCTTGTAGTCCATCTTTGTGTGGAATGTTGGTGTAGAGGGCTTCTACATCCATAGTGGCTAGAATGGTGTTTTTAGGAAGATCACCAATGGACTGTAGTTTCCTCAGGAAATCGGTGGTGTCTCGAAGATAGCTGGGAGTGCTGGTAACGAAGGGCCTGAGGAGGGAGTCTACATAGCCAGACAATCCTGCTGTCAGGGTGCCAATGCCTGAGATGATGGGGCGTCCAGGATTTCCAGGTTTATGGATCTTGGGTAGCAGATAGAATACCCCAGGTCGGGGCTCCAGGGGTGTGTCTGTGCGGATTTGTTCTTAGTCTACTTATCTTTTATTTCAAGGAAAAGTAATCATACCAATAAACTAGGATGGTCTCTTTACGCCTTTTGGATTGCGTACAATTTCTCTTCCCTCCCCCCACCAAAGAATCCATCACCATTTGTTATAGAGCATTGCAGAAGTTGGTTGATGACACTAGGAGTAATTGGGACGAATTTCTTGGTGACATTTTATTTTCTTTGCGATCAAAACCAAACAACCACCAAAATGTCACCTTTTCGACTACTGTATGGCTTTGAAGCAACATTCCCAAACCAAGTTTCAGAAAATTACACGGTAGGTGTCTTTAAGAACCATCAGCTTTCAGATGCATATGTTATTCTGTGATTGTTCATTTTACACACACAACTCCTTCTCCATTTGTTTACAAAGCCAACAGATTTTGAGGAACTTGATGAACAATTCTACAAAGAGTACACCAGAAATATGGAATCTAGATGTGCTGCTGACATTGAACTGCCTCTTACTAATATTTCTAAAGCACATTAAAAGCAACAGATACAGTATGCCAAACTAAGACTCATAAACATGGGAAAACAACATTTGAGGTTGGGGACAGTGTCATGTTACTGAATGCGAGAAGGAAAACAAGAAAGGGAGGGCCACTGCAACCTTCCTACCGTGGACAATACAAAGCCACTGCTGTAGAGGGTAAAAGAGTTAAATTAGAAACCATCTCAGGAAAACTTTTAGGATCTATGTACAGTATCTTGCACTGAAAACTATTTAAAGAGCTTCCAACATTAGCTGCTGAAAACAGATTGCAGGAAAACATGGAACTGGAAACTGCTGTGGATGACACTATTAAAAAAGTCACCTCAGAAGAAATAGGAGAAATGGGAGATGATGTATCTCACAAGCCTCACAACAGCCAGGTGAAAAGAGAAAAGGAGTACTTGTAGGCACCTTAGAGACTAACAAATTTATTAGAGCATAAGCTTTCGTGAGCTACAGCTCACTTCATCGGATGCATTTGGTGGAAAAAACAGAGGAGAGATTTATATACACACACACAGAGAACATGAAACAATGGGTTTATCATACACACTGTAAGGAGAGTGATCACTTAAGATAAGCCATCACCAGCAGCAGGGGGGGAAAGGAGGAAAACCTTTCATGGTGACAAGCAAGGTAGGCTAATTCCAGCAGTTAACAAGAATATCAGAGGAACAGTGGGGGGTGGGGTGGGAGGGAGAATGAAACCTGTGATTATGCAAGGCACTGAATTTAGTAGCCGTATAGAGTGGAAATCTGTCAACTCATGAAAAAACTCGCACAGATACAGACAGACATCATCTTCCTCTCCAAATGCAAACAGATGGACATCATACCGAAAGGACTGAAGGTAAAAAATCCATTACAATCTACATACCACACAGACTATGCTGACAGCTTGTGCCACACACTCTCAAAGAAACTGCGGAACCACCTGATCAACATCCTCTACAGCAAACAGGGAAAGATTAAGAATGAGCTCTCAAAACTGGATACTCTCATAAAGAACCAACCATCCACACAAACTTCCTCGTGGCTGGACTTTACAAAAACTAGACAAGCCATTTACAAAACACACTTTGCTTCTCTACAAAAGAAAAAGGACACTAAGCTATCTAAACTACTATATGCCACAAGGGGCCACAACAATGGTTCCTGTAACCCACCCAGCAATATTGTTAATCTATCCAACTATACTCTTAGCCCAGCAGAAGAATCTGTCCTATCTCGGGGCCTCTCCTTTTGCCCCTCCACCCCCACGAACATGATACAGTTCTGTGGTGACCTAGAATCCTATTTTCGACGTCTCAGACTCAAGGAATATTTCCAACACACCTCTGACCAACATATTAACCCACAGAGACCTTCCTGCCAACACTACAAAAAGAAGGATTCTGGGTGGACTCCTCCTGAAGGTCGAAACAGCAGCCTGGATTTCTACATAGACTGCTTCCGCCGACGTGCACGAGCTGAAATTGTGGAAAAGCAGCATCGCTTACCCCATAACCTCAGCCATGCAGAACACAGTGCCATCCACAGCCTCAGAAACAACTCTGACATCATAATCAAAAAGGCTGACAAAGGAGGTGCTGTCGTCATCATGAATAGGTCGGAGTATGAACAAGAGGCTACTAGGCAGCTCTCCAACACCACTTTCTACAAGCCATTACCCTCTGATCCCACTGAGAGTTACCAAAAGAAACTACAGCATTTGCTCAAGAAACTCCCTGAAAAAGCACAAGAACAAATCCGCACAGACACACCCCTAGAGCCCCGACCTGGGGTATTCTATCTGCTACCCAAGATCCATAAACCTGGAAATCCTGGACGCCCCATCATCTCAGGCATTGGCACCCTGACAGCAGGATTGTCTGGCTATGTAGACTCCCTCCTCAGGCCCTTCGTTACCAGCACTCCCAGCTATCTTTGAGACACCACTGACTTCCTGAGGAAACTACAGTCCATTGGTGATCTTCCTAAAAACACCATCCTAGCCACTATGGATGTAGAAGCCTCTACACCAACATTCCACACAAAGATGGACTACAAGCCGTCAGGAACAGTATCCCCGATACTGTCACGGCTAACCTGGTGGCTGAACTTTGTGACTTTGTCCTGACCCATAACTATTTCACATTTGGTGACAATGTATACCTTCAAATCAGCGGCACTGCGATGGGTACCCGCATGGCCCCACAGTATGCCAACATTTTTATGGCTGACTTAGAACAACGCTTCCTCAGCTCTCGTCCCCTAATGCCCCTACTCTACTTGCGCTACATTGATGACATCTTCATCATCTGGACCCATGGAAAAGAAGCTCTTGAGGAATTCCACCATGATTTCAACAATTTCCATCCCACCATCAACCTCAGCCTTGACCAGTCCACACAAGAGATCCACTTCCTGGACACTACGGTGCTAATAAGCGATGGTCACATAAACACCACCCTATATCGGAAACCTACTGACCGCTATTCCTACCTACATGCCTCTAGCTTTCATCCAGATCATACCACTCGATCCATTGTCTACAGCCAAGCGCTACGATATAACCGCATTTGCTCCAACCCCTCAGACAGAGACAAACACCTACAAGATCTCTATCATGCATTCCTACAACTACAATACCCACCTGCTGAAGTGAAGAAACAGATTGACAGAGCCAGAAGAATACCCAGAAGTCACCTACTACAGGACAGGCCCAACAAAGAAAACAACAGAACGCCACTAGCCATCACCTTCAGCCCCCAACTAAAACCTCTCCAACGCATCATCAAGGATCTACAACCTATCCTGAAGGACGACCCATCACTCTCACAGATCTTGGGAGACAGACCAGTCCTTGCTTACAGACAGCCCCCCAATCTGAAGCAAATACTCACCAGCAACTACACACCACACAACAGAACCACTAACCCAGGAACCTATCCTTGCAACAAAGCCCGTTGCCAACTCTGTCCACATATCTATTCAGGGGATACCATCATAGGGCCTAATCACATCAGCCACACTATCAGAGGCTCGTTCACCTGCGCATCTACCAATGTGATATATGCCATCATGTGCCAGCAATGCCCCTCTGCCATGTACATTGGCCAAACTGGACAGTCTCTACGTAAAAGAATGAATGGACACAAATCAGACGTCAAGAATTATAACATTCAAAAACCAGTTGGAGAACACTTCAATCTCTCTGGTCACTCGATCACAGACCTAAGAGTGGCTATACTTCAACAAAAAAGCTTCAAAAATAGACTCCAATGAGAGACTGCTGAATTGGAATTAATTTGCAAACTGGATACAATTAACTTAGGCTTGAATAGAGACTGGGAATGGATGAGTCATTACACAAAGTAAAACTATTTCCCCATGGTATTTCTCCCTCCCACCCCCCCCCCCACTGTTCCTCTGATATTCTTGTTAACTGCTGGAATTAGCCTACCTTGCTTGTCACCATGAAAGGTTTTCCTCCCCCCCCCCCCCCCCCCCGCTGCTGGTGATGGCTTATCTTAAGTGATCACTCTCCTTACAGTGTGTATGATAAACCCATTGTTTCATGTTCTCTGTGTGTGTGTATATAAATCTCTCCTCTGTTTTTTCCACCAAATGCATCCGATGAAGTGAGCTGTAGCTCACGAAAGCTTATGCTCTAATAAATTTGTTAGTCTCTAAGGTGCCACAAGTACTCCTTTTCTTTTTGCAAATACAGACTAACACGGCTGCTACTCTGAAACAGCCAAGTGATAAAGGTGGAGGTCACAGACATGGATGAAGAGGAGTGTTTTTTGGCAGAAGTTGCAAGCAGTGATCCAATCCAAACTTTTTTCCCCAAAAAGGAAAATTATTTGCAAACAAGTTAATTTTTGGAAGTAATTGACAGTAATGAATAAATCAAGATTTCTATTTACAGTTTTGGTCACAATGTAACCATCATTTGGCAATATTTTATTGATTTTTTTCAGAGACCATGGAGGACTACTGCTTATACTGCAATTATGTGACTTGCAAATAAAAATAAAATGAAGATGGCATGATGGTAAGAAACACAAAATGGGGTATGAGAAACATTCACCATATCTCCAATGAGATATTACCCCAGAAGCTTGCTGGAATCTATGCTCCCTTTGATCAGAAACCTTTCTCAGTCAAGGGAACAGGACAAGTGCATTGTTGCCTGTGCCTACCTGTTGAGTTGATGAACTGTAATGGTCAGAGATTGCACCATCTGAAACCAGCATAGAAGTATATTGAAGGCAAACCCTAAGGAAATTAAGATTTTAAATTATCCTCCACGTCCCGTGTCCCACTACAATGAATCCGGGCAGGGTCGTTCAGAAGCTGAACACTTTATGCTTCCATCCCACGCCACTGTCAAGTTTTAGCAAATTAGGATCAGCAACTGCTAATGTTAGCAATTCACTACGTCTCCCTACTACAGGTAGCAAATTCATACAAGTAGCAGTTTCACACAGCTTACAGTGTAAGAAACTGCGCTCCATAGGAATTCGCTACATCAGCCAGTTTTTAGCAAAGCAGGACCTGTCGCTGCTTCAGGTAGCAAATTCCTTTGGAGAGCAGTTTCTTACACTGTAGGCTGTGTGAAACTGCTCTTTGTCGTAATTAGCAGTTTTTAACAAATTAGGACAAGTCAGCAAATAAGAACAACCTTATGTTCTTGGTGGTGATGGGGGACTTCAACTACCCAGACATCTGTTGGGAAAATAACACGGCAGGGCACAGATTATCCAACAAGTTTTTGGAATGTATTGGAGACAATTTTTTTATTTCAGAAGGTTGAGAAAACTACTAGGGGACAGGCTGTTCTAGATTTGATTTTGACAAATAGGGAGGAACTGATTGAGAATTTGAAAGTAGAAGGCAGCTTGAGTGAAAGTGATCATGAAATGATAGAGTTCATGATTCTAGGGAATGGTAAGAGGGAGAACAGCAAAATAAAGACAATGGATTTCAAGAAGGCAGATTTTAGCAAATTCAGGGAGTTGGAAGGTAAGATCCCATGGGAAGCAAGTCTAAGGGGAAAAGCAATTGAAGACTATTGTCAGTTTTTCAAAGAGACATTATAAGGGCACAAGAACAAAGTATACCATTGTGTAGGAAAGATAGAAAGTACAGCAAGAGACCACCCAGGAGATCTTCAATGATCTAAAAATCAAGAGAGTCCTACAAAAAGTGGAAATTAGGTCAAATTAGAAAGGATTAATATAAACAAATAACACAAGTATGTTGGGACAAAATTAGAAAGGCCAAGTCACAAAACGAGATCAAACTAGCTAGAGACATAAAGGGTAACAAGAAAACATTCTGCAAATACATTAGAAGCAAGAGGAAGACCAAGGACAGGGTAGGCCCGTTACCCAATGAGGGGGGAGAAAAATTAACAGAAAATGTGGAAATGGCAGAGGTGCTTAATGACTTCTTTGTTTCTGTAAACCTGGGGAATTACAGACCAGTCAACTTAACTTGTGTACCTGGAAAGATAATGGAGCAAATAATTAAGCAATCAATTTGCAAACATCTAGAAGATAATAAGGTGATAAATAACAGTCAGCATGGATTTGTCAAGAACACATCAAACCAACCTGATAGCTTTCTTTGACAGGGTAACAAGCCTTGTGGATGTGGGGAAGTGGTCAACATGGTCTATCTTGCGGTTAGTAAAGTTTTTGATACTGTCTCACATGACCCTCTCATAAACAAACAAGGGAAATACAACCTAGATGAAGCTACAATAAGGTGAGTGCAAAACTGGTTGGAAAACAGTTCCCAGAGAGTAGTTACCAGTGGTTCACAGTCAGGCTGAAAGGGCATAATGAGTGGGGTTCTGCAGGGACCAGTTCTGGATATGTTTCTATTCAAAATCTTAATCAATGATTTAGATAATGCCATAGAGAGTACACTTATAAAGTTTGTGGACGATACCAAGCTGGGAGGGGATATACATGTATATCAATCTCCCTTCTGTATTTTCCACCAAAGGGCACAAGAACAAAGTATACCATTGTGTAGGAAAGATAGAAAGTACAGCAAGAGACCACCCAGGAGATCTTCAATGATCTAAAAATCAAAAAAGAGTCCTACAAAAAGTGGGAATTAGGTCAAATTACAAAGGATTCCACCAAATGAGCTGTAACTCACAAAAGCTTATGCTCAAATAAATTTGTTAGTCTCTAAGGTGTCATAGTACTCCTTTTCTTTTTGAAAACAGGAAATGATTTCCTAGGCAGGAGTACTGCGGAAAGGGATCTAGGGGTCACAGTGCACCACAAGCTGAATATGAGTGAACAGTGCAACACTGCTGTAAAAAAACCTGACCATCATTCTGGGATGTATTAGCAGGAGTGTTGTGGGCAAGACACCAGATGTAATTTTTCCGCTCTACTCTGTGCTGATTAGGCCTCAAGTGGAGTACTGTTAAAAGATTAAAGGTCTAGAAAACATGACCTATGAGAGAAGACTGAAACATTATACCCTTTTCAAGTATGTAAAAGGTTGTTACAAGGAAGAGGGAGAAGAATTGTTCTCCTTAACCTCTGAGGACAGGACAAGAAGTAATGGGCTTAAATTCCAGCAAGGGAGATTTAGGTTGCTCCATCAAATAGCAGTTTCTTACAAACCTACATGTATCAATAACTGCTACACATAGCACATTTCTACATGTACCAATTGCACATGGGACAGTGCAAGAAACTGCTACCTGTAGGCATTTGCTACATCAGGAAACTGTTTTATACAATAGCAGTTTCTTAGGATCTGCTACGTATCAGTAACCGCGGCCAGCAGCACATTCCCGGGGGAGCGGTAACACATACACCGCACCGGAAGGTCCCTGCGCTGGGGTCTCCCCGGCTGCTGGAGCTGGCGCGGGGATTTTGCAGCTGCAGGGAGGCGGGCGGGGAGCGCAGCAGGGCTGGAGCCGGCTGCGGCCCCGGGGCGGGAGGTCGCTGCCCGGGCGGAGGAAGCGGCCGGGGCCGAGCCCGGCGATGGCGGCAGCGGGGCCGGCGCGGGTAGGACGCGGGGCGGGGACTCCCCGGCCGGGCACGGGCTGGTCCCGGCGGGGGGCCGGGGCCCGGGTCCCTCCCGCGCTAGTGACCCCGGGGCTGGGGGCTGCAGCAGCCGGAGCGCGGGGGCCGGGGAGCGGCTCTGGGGGCCCCTGGCCGGGCGGACACGCGGAGCCGGGCGCGGCCCCTTCCCCCGAGCGAGGCCCCGGCCGGGCCGAGGAGCCCCGAGGCGCCCGGGGCGGGGGCGGGGCTGAGCAGCAGGCGGGGGCGGGGCCTCCGGCCGGGGGGCGGGGCCTGTTCCCTGTCCCGGGACTCGGGCCCTTCCCAGCGCCCCGCCCCAGAGCCCCGTGGGGAGCCGAGGGCGACTCCTGTCCCCGGCCAGCAGGGCCCGAGTCCCGGGGGGGCTGTGCGGGGGGGTCTCCCTGGCTCACAGCTGCTGGGCTGGGGCTTCCTGGGAGTCGCTCCCCTAGAAACCGCGTCCCCTGCTGAGCCCCCGGGCTGGGGCTGGGGCTGGGGCTGGGGCGGAAGGGGCTGAGTGTGTAACGCTTGTGCCAGCAGCTCCGGGTGGCGTTTGAGGACGTGGCTCTGTATTTCACCCGGGAGGAGTGGGAGCTCTTATCCCGGCCAGAGAAGCAGCTGTACCGGGACCAGATGCTGAGGAATTACCGGGCCCTTGTTTCCCTGGGTAAGGACCAATTTATCTTTACTCAAAGCTGTGAAATGTCTGGGTTCCCTTGTCTCACCTGCCAGGTGCCACCATGTGCCCAAGCAGTTGCAAACGTCAGCCTCTTTCAATTCCGCTTCCTGTTAAAGAAGAAATCAAGGCTGCAGAGCCTGGGGCTAGTCTTAGTGTAACTTGTTTCCCTACCTCAGTCCTGGCACAGGGCTGGTTGCAAACAGCACCTGAGCAAATAAGACTAATAAGGCAGGAAGAAAACAACTCCCCATCTCCCCAGAAAGAATGAACATCATAATCTTAACCGTACATTTGCACAATTCTTGCACCCTAAGCAAAAAAAAATGGTAGGTCTGTATAACAGTGACACCTGCCATGACTCAGCCCCAAAGCAAATTGAGAAGGGTCATAGACGTTACTGCTTCAGGGTATGAACTGAACTTGCCTGGCGGGAGACGGGACGAAATCTCCTCTATGGAAGTTTTATTTCTTTATTCTCCTGCTTGGAATCTCCTGCGCTTTCCTCTCAAGCAGTGTCCGAGATTGAGGCCTTGTCGCGCCCGGTGCTGCACAGACAAACACTGACCGAGATCGGGGCCCTACTGTGCTTGGTTGCACTGACATATAAATGTGTCCCTACCCCCAAAACTTTAGTAATAAAACTGATTAAATCCCCCCAAACAGGCTATTCAGGTTCCACACCGGAGTTAATCCACCGGATCGAGGTAGGGGAGGCAGAGCTCTGGATCCAGGATGCAAACAACTCCAGGGAAACCTCAGGGCCTGAGAGCCCATTCCGAGGTGAGTCATAATAATCCGATCCCTTCTGATTTATGCACTTGCTAGTGGATGGCTCCTTAATATAGAAGGCAAAAGCAGAGTGAAATCCACTGCCTGGGAACTGAAGGGGACAAATGGAGGCTGGGAATTAGGGGGCCAGTATTTATTTTGGAGGGGAAGGAGTTACTGGGCTGGAGGCAGGAATCACTGGGGGAGTTTCTCTGGCTGGGATAGGCAGGAAGCCAGGCTGGATGGGCACAATGAGGCTGTCTGGCTTTGATATCTATGAATCCTAGAAATTATAGAAGTGTAGGATTAGAAGGGACCTCAGTAGGTCATCTAGTCCAGTCCCCTCTACTAGAGACAGGACTACGTATTGTCTAGTCCAGGTGTTTGTCTAACCTGCTCTTAAAGGCCTCCCATGATGGAGATTCCACAACCATCACAGGTAATTTGTTCCAGTGCTTAACTACACTTAGAGTTTGGAAGTTTTTCCTAATGTCTACCCTAAATCTCCCTTGCTGCAATTTAAGCCCATTACTTCTTGTCCTGGCCTCAGTGGATAAGGAGAACAATTTATCACCCTCTACTTTGTAACAACCTTTT
Source organism: Dermochelys coriacea (assembly GCF_009764565.3). Taxonomy (NCBI): domain Eukaryota; kingdom Metazoa; phylum Chordata; order Testudines; family Dermochelyidae; genus Dermochelys; species Dermochelys coriacea. Next base: position 6,049,806 of record NC_050073.1, on the reverse strand, counting down.
ATGTACTTGAAGACTCTTGTTAAGCCCCCTCAGTCTTTCCTTTGCGAGACTAAACAAATCCAATTTTTTCAATCTTTCCTCGTAGGTCATGTTTTCTATATCTTTAATCATTCTCATTGCTCTCCTCTGACCCTGTCCAGTTTGTCTACATCCTTTCTGAACTGAGGGGCCCAGAACTGGACAGAGTACTCCAGTTGAGACCTTACCAGTGCTGAGAAGAGTAGAAGAATTACTTATCACATCTTGCTTGCAACACTCCTGCTCATACATCCCAGAATATTTATTTGTTTTCTTTTCAACAGTATTACATTGACTCATATTTAATTTGTGATCCACTATAACCCCAGATGGTTTTCTGCAGTACTCCTTCCTAAGCAATCATTTCAATTTTGACCATTTCTCCAGTTTGTCAAGAACACTTCAAATTCTAATCCTGTCCTGTAACGTGCTTGCAACCCTACCCAGCTTTGGATCGTCCATAAGGATATTAGGTTGGTTAGACATAATTTGTTCTTGACAAATCCATGCTGACTGTCAGGGGTCTCAAACTCTGCGCCCGCGAACCTCCCCAATGTGTCCTGCGGGGCTCCAGCAGTTTTGGAGCCACGTCTCTCCCTTGGCCCCACCTGCTGCCCCCAGGTGCTTCCCCCCGCTCCCCCAGGCGACTTACAATGGCCCCTCCCAGAGCTTGCATCCCTCCCCCGACCTCTGTCCCAGAGCCTGCACCCCTCCTCCTCCTCCTGTACACTCACCCCCTGCCCCAGCCCAGAGCCTGCACCCAGCACCCAAACTCCATCCCAGAGCCTTTGTGGGACAGGTTCTGGGTGGCATGAGTGACATTATTGGCCCGCTGGGAGGATTTGAGGACTGGCACTGGCCCTAAGGTAAACTGAGTTTGAGACCCCTGTTCTAGGTGCTCACAAATACAATGTTTGGTTACTTGCTCCGTTATCTTTTGGGGTACTGAAGTTAAGCTGATTGGTCTATAATTCCCTGAGTTGTCCTTGTCCCCTTTCTATAGCTAGGTACTATATTTGCCCTTTTCCAGTCCTTGGTTCTCTCTACCATCCCCCACAAGTTCTCAGAGATCTCTTCATTCAGTTCCTTAAGTAGTCTAGGATGTATTTCATCAGACCCTGCCAATTTGAAGACCTTTAACTTGTCTAAGTAATTCATAACTATTTCCTTCCCTATTTTAGGCTCCGATCCTACCCCACTGACATTGGTGTTCACTATGTTAGTTGACTGATTACTGCTAACTTTTTCAGTGAAAACTGAACAAAAGAGGCATTTAACTGTTTGGCCATTGCTGCTTTTTCTCTTATTGTCTCTCTCTCTTCATTTAGTTATGGGCCTAGCCTGTCCTTCGTCTTCCTCTTGCTTCCCATGTATTTATAAAATGCTTTCTTGTTCCCCTTTATATCCCTAGCTAATTTAGTTTTGTTTTTTGCCTTGGCCTGTCTCATTTTGTCCCTACATGCTTGTGGGTGTTTTTTAAATATTCATCCTTTGTAACTTGAGTTAGTTTCCACTTGTATGACTCTTTTTTGCATTTCAGGTCATTGAAGATCTCTTGGTTACGCCAGGGAGTCTTATTATCATACTTCCTCTCTTTCCTACTCATTGGATATCTATGACCTACGATGGGACCTAAAAATGATGGGGCCTCAATGCTGTGAAAGAGAAATGGATTGGAGATGGGGAGGTGTCAAGGTTCCTTCCCCACTCTGAACTATGGGGTACAGATGTGGGGACCTGCATGAAAGACCCCCTACACTTATTCTTACTAGCTTAGGTTAAAACTTCCCCAAGACACAGATTCCTTTTTTGCCTTGGGATCGCTGCCACCATCAAGTGATTTAACAAACAATCAGGGAAAGGACCACTTGGAGTCCTATTCCCCCAAGCCTACAACCCCTTTCCTTGGGAAGGTTTGAGCATATATCCTCATCAATTGGTTACAAAGGGACTACAGACCCAAATCCCTGGGTCTTAGAACAATGGGAAAAAATCAGTCAGGTTCTTAAAAAAGAAGGATTTTATTTAAAGAGAAAAAGGTAAAAGAATCACCTCTGTACTTAGGCTGATAGTTAACCTTACAGAGTAGCAGAAAATTCAAAGAGCACAGAGGAACCCCCTCTAGCCTTAGTTTCAAAGTTATAGCAAAATAGGGATAAACCTCCCTCTATCAAAGGGAAAATTCACAAGTTGAGAAAACAAAGATAAACTAATATGCCTTGCCTGGTTGTTACTTACAAGTTTGAAATGAGAGACTTATTCAGAAAGATTTGGAGAACATGGTTTGATGTCCGGTCCCTCTTAGTACCAAGAGCGAACGGTCACACAAACGAACCCAAAAACAAAACCTCTCCCCCCCCCACCCCCATTTGAAAGTATCTTTTGTCTCCATTGGTTCCTTTGGTCAGGTGCTAACCAGGTTACTTGAGCTTCTTAACCCCTTACAGGTAAGGAGGAATTTAGGCTACCCCTATCGTTATGACAGGAGGTGATGAACTTGGAAGAGGGGTGGGATAGTGATATGGGACAATGTGGGGAGGGGGAAGATTTGAGGGATGCCGAGGGAAAGAGAGAGGTCTCCATGGTGGGGGAGCATATGGGGGCTGCATTTCCTAGTGGCTAGGACATTTCAGTATGATTCAAAAGATCTTGGTTCAGTTCTAGAAGTGAGTCACTACAGCTCCACCATGCCTAAGTAACCCCACCTGCGTAATGGAGAGGGCACTGGGGCTGTGAGGATAAAATCCATCTGTGTGTGTCAGTGTGTCTGGCACTGGGGGGTCAGACAAGCATCTGGTTAGAAAGACACGCCTGCTGGTTCATAGACCACAATACCACCTTCTAGGCTTCCCACATCTCAGAAAATCATACCAAGCTGGGGTGCCCTAGAGATTTTTCACATGCGCTTCATGCCGCTGCCCCTCCTGATTCAAGTTGTGTATGCTGGTGTCTTATGGCCCTTGGCACCTGGATCTAGAAATAGTTCACATCGGGACAAAAACCTGCTTGCAGCCTGGGAGAGCATCCCAGTCCCTGGCCTTTGGCAGAGAAGGTGCTGTCCTTTCAAGGTTCCCACCCCACCCCCTCTCTGCCACTTCACTTCGCACATGATATCTCAGACTGGAGAAACCTGCCCCTGGGCGAGCAAGGAGAAAGCTGGGAATGACTCAGGGCAGGGCAGGATCAGTCATGTATGATAAGTGATGAGTGCCAGGTTACACCACGTGGAGGACACCATTTTGTAGAGAAGGTCTCCGGCACTTCCAGCGCTTCGCTGTAATGCTCTAAAACTGCCCTGCGTTCCAGACAGCTGCTGCTGGGGGAGCGGACATATTTGGGAGCCAGACGAAATCGTCCTTTGGGCCACAACTTGGAGTACCTGGTGTATAGGCTGGGTGTGAGAGAGGGGGTGGAATGGCCTTTGTCACATCCCCTCTCCTCCTGCTCTTTCAGTGGCATGAAATCGTTGTCACTTACGTTGCTTCAGTGTCAATGCTTAGCACAGCCCTCAGCCTTAACGCAGTCTGTGACTGTCTGTAGATCAAAGGCCTGCTATGTGGCAGCCATTCACTCCTTCCAGCTCAGCAGTGTCACTGAGTGGGTTGTAAAACAAGACATAGGTTTTCAGATTACATCACACAAACTCTGAGTGACTTGTCATCCCCTCAACCCACTTCCCACCCCCAAAAAACCCCCTATCTTCTTGAGGGTTTTAGTTTTAGTTTTGCAAAAAAAGTGAAACATCAGGCCGAGGGTAAATGATTTCTTTAGAAGGAATTCCTTGAAAAGGATTCACTCCTCTGCAGGAATAAACTGCATAGTGTTACACTAATAAAAATGATACCAACAGGATCTTGTAAGAGGGACAAGGCAAATTGCCACATTTATTGTAAATACAACAAAATATTCCTATATGGAATTTCTATATAGATCCATTCACACACAGGTTCTACATAAAGGTTGTTATAGTTACCAGCCTAGATGTTGCTCATGCCAAGTCACTGGCCAGGTGGCCTGGACACAAGAGTGGAGCCGAGTCGTTGTCAGATGCGCAACCGATGCTCCTGGAGGGTGGTGGTAGAACCAGACTCAAAGAACGGTCCCTGGACCCAATTTTTATAGGTCTCTGGTTCAATACAAGTCTATGGAAGTTGCTTCATCATGCTGAATTTACACTTGAGATGACCATCAATCAGCTCAATCAGCAGGTGGTACATCCAAGACGGCTCCATGATGGCTAGGTGTTCTCCTCTTCTTCTTCCTTGATGCGTTTTGGGTGGATTCCGGTTCGCCCTCCGGGGGTCATCCAGTTATCTCCACTTTGCATATTCTTCGGCCCATCGATATCAAGGTTGAAATTCTTAGGATTAGGCTGGCACCATTTACTAACCCATTATTTCCCTGCTTCAGGCTCTCAATTCCATGCAATCATCATTCATTCTTTTACTTAACAACACAATCTATGACTCTTGATTCATTTAACAAGTTTTATCCCACTATTTATTTTTCCCTCTTTGGATACCAAGATTTAAATAGGCATGACTTCTCCCGTGGGGGAAGAGCATCAGGGTGTTGTTTTAAAGAACACCATTGTTTCCTCAAAGTTCTTATCACTTTCCAGCACAGACTCTTTGTCCTATACCGGCCTGAAATAATTAGCACTTTGGCCTTGCATTTGTTACAGAGTGAAATTCAACAGCATGGAACTGATGTTCATACATTTTTACAATACCTATATACTCTTTTGTCTATCTTTATTTCTACTACTACAAAATTATAATTCTATCATACTTGTATAACTTTGAGAGCGACCCAACACTATCCCTCTTTTGACACTATAATAATATAGTCAATAGTGTCATTTTCTGTATAATCTTTGAGAGAGCATATATTGAGAGTCGAGCTGGGCTTGTGGTTCTAGCCTCACATACACTCTTTTTATCCAACAACACATTCCAATTAATATGGATAGTTCTATTCCCTACGATCTCACTTGTTTGTTCTAATAGCTGGGTGACTTTTTTGCTCTTTAGTAACTCTAGTGCTAACTCTTGCCAGTCAAGATCAAGGTGAATGGTAAACTCCAGTAGTCTACCTCCATTGTAAATTGAGATCTTTTTGGCTGTGGCAAATAGTAAGTATGATTTTTCGTGAAAATACTGCTTACATTACATTTACATTCATCTACTGGTGGATTACTGGTCCTCCTATCCTCCCAATATACAGTTTCCCATGAGGTAATACTAACGCATTGCCCATTATACAATACCCTGGTTTCATTACTTATCCCATACACAGGATCCCATGGACATATCCTTACTGCAAGGTTCTGAGGCTTCAGGCAGGGATAAGCACACCCACTTTTGAGGTGTCCATTCGGTACATCCTCTAATATCCAATAGTTTTCCGTCCTCCCCAGCCCACTGGCTCGAGGTCCGAGGTAGCCAGTATGATCCCACATGCATTGTAGGGAGTGGGCTAACTTTCCATATCCGAGTCTCCTGTCCTTGTTGATGTGCTATTTTAATAATAATTTCTCCAAGCAGTATTTCTGGTCTTACATTGGGGTGGCAGATTATTGCTTAAAATATTTCTTTTACAAATACCCTTGCTGATTGCAGGCAAAACAGAGGAATTACCCCCATATTTTCCTGTGTTTGTTCTATAGGCAGGCCAGGTTTCAATGGCTTCTATCTTTATGGGGAAATTATCCCACTGTTTAGTCACTAAATTCTTGAGGTGGGGTACCTCAGTTTTCATTCTTATACAGCAGACCAAGTTTATAACGTTTTTCCTGCTGTGTTAAGCTTTAAGTTTATTTACAGATAATAGCTGAGAAGCATCATTACCATATGACCTTAAAGGATTTTTCCAAAAATCATACACACTATACATTGTTACAGGGGTACTTATTATCATTAGATTTATTAAAGTTATCTTGTTATACCTTGCCTTTCATTTAGACAGTTTGTTTGCTGACCAGGTGTGTCCTTTATCTGCAGCTCCTTTGTGCTGCTAGTTCTTTCCTTCCTTTATCATTTAGGTAATTTGCATTTTCACAGATGCTTCCTGCTTGCTTTTGGATTTAAAGCTATCAGCAGCTCAGAGATTCTTATCTTAAAAGGGACCCAATCAACTTTCACCAGAGTTTTGATTACTTTTAACTTCTGCTTCCAAAACACACAGCAATCTGAAAAAGAAAACTCAACCTATGGTGGCTCCCTTTGGAGCCCTAATAGCATTTTAATTAAGTAGCATGGTATGTGTGCATTTCTTTTGCCCCTTCTACAATATACCCTGCACATGTTCTGGGGCAAATGCACATTCCTTCCGTAGTTTAACTTCTATAACATTATCCACATCAATTTTTACATAAGGTGTAACTTTCTTTTGTGCTTACAGAGTTTTCATGTACCTTTATTCAAGTGAGTCTGATTACACAGAGCCATTTTAAGACTCAGTGTTTCTAACATTGCTTCTTTTTGTTTTGTGCACCTCACCCTGGCTGTTGCTTCAGAGGGGCACTGTCTTTTTTAATTTCTTATTTATTAATTTTTTTTACTAGAGCTCTCATCTGCTATTTTGTTACAAAAACAAACAAACAAAAAGAATCCACAATTTTTTTTTCTATTCTCCTGATTTTGACTGCCCTGCTGCAGCCACAACTTGAAAACATTTTAGATTTGTAAAGCATTGAGTTACCTTTTAAGGGTAAATGCCAAATCCCAAAGCCAAACAACACTAATAAACTGTGTCTAGCAAAAAGGTCTGTCAGTTTTGCAACTTTGAATTAAAGAGTCAAATGGATTTTTAGTGGCATTATTTAAAACAAAAACAAAACCAATTTGTCCGTAGAACTTTACATATTTACACATACAGAGATAGATACATACACATTTTCCTTTTCTTAACATCTCTTCCACACTGCTCTGTTTTTTTTACATCTTACATTCCCTTTATTCATTTGAGGCAGTTAAGTTCCAATAGAAGCCCCTTATGTTCTTTTAGCAAATTTGACTAAATTGTCCAGTGAAATGATTTTAATCAGATAGTTTATTTTTGCCTGGCTAATTTACAGATATTCCTTTGGAAAAGGGCCCATTTTTCCTTCAGAATGGCTGCAAAGAAACCAAGAATTATTTTCCTCTAACTCTTCTTCTTTTTAACATTTGCACAAAGTTAAACTGCTTAATTCCCTCCAGCCTCTGCAGAGTTAACTTTTCACTCTCTTTTCTCTTTGTAATTATGCCTGGGGGTGCCGTACATAGGACCTTCTCCCCCTTCACCTGCTGTAATGGCTGCTACCTGTTTAGAGGCAAAGCCCAATTTTTGTCTCAGACTCTTAATTAGTGACTCACAATAACTATGGATTTGTAGGTGCTCTGTCCTGCTTCAAGATTAATTTCTTTACCATACCTTGGAGCACATGATTCTCTTTCAATTTTCTCAGAGGCTTTAGCTTGGTCTGCCAGGCATCTTTCTCTCTTTTTGCATTCCTGGAGTGCCTCTTTCACTATTTTCAGCTGATTTTGGATATCCAATTGTCTGCTCCCTTTTTCGTTTGTGCCTTTCCCTCTGTACATGAAGACAAGTAGAGGTAAGTTTCAGAGTAGCAGCCGTGTTAGTCTGTATTCACAAAAAGAAGAGGAGTACTTGTGGCACCTTAGAGACTAACAAATTTATTTGAGCATAAGCTTTCGTGCGCAACAGAATGAAGTGAGCTGTAGCTCACGAAAGCTTATGCTCAAATAAATTTGTTAGTCTCTAAGGTGTCACAAGTGGAGGTAAGAATCCTTACATGCCTCCCACAACAACCAAATTGCTGCTGCATCTCTTTTGGCAGCACTAGAAAGTTTGTATATGAGGATATATTGAGCCAATCTATCCTCTAGGTCCGAAATAGTGCAGACATCAGCTAGGGCTTGTTCAGTCCAAGGACTGTGCCCAAATTTTTGAAGGATTTGTTTAAAAGATGTAACTTTTTTTAGAAAGGGGGAGGCCGGAGCTTCTGTTAATTCCATTCCTCCCTCTGTTATTGGCTTCCCCTGCCTTTCCTTAAACATTTTTACAAGCTTTCCTTTTTGTTACCCCTGATATCGTTCAGCGAGTTAGTGCCGGGCATTTCGGCTCTTTATTTCTCCTGATCTCATTCAGTGAGTAATTTGGCTTGGATACCGTAATTGTAGTTTTACCAAAGTTTTCTATTTTTCTCTGTGAGCTCCTACCTCCTGGAGGTCAGTGACCATAGGTACCAATCTCTTATAGAGTTCCTACCTCCCGGAGGTCAGTGAGCTTAGGTACCAATCTCTTATAGAGCTCCTCCTCCTCGCCATGGGGCACGTGTTCAGCACTTCCCCCAGTGCTGAAAGCCTGACCGCAGCCTGGTGCAGAGGGGTTGGTGCAGACTAGAGAGGATCTGGGTGGCGAGGCCATTCACTATAGTTTGGCTTGCCTCCCCTACCATTATCATTGGAGGTGGGGGCAAATCTGAGTGGCGCTGTAACCCCGCAGACTAGGTCTCAGTACCCAGAGAGAGGTGTTGGGTCCAACCCTGTGAGACAGGAGCTGCCATTGCAGGGTGAGGCACGCATCCAAAAAATAGTCACAGACAAATGGTGAAATCGCTCCATCTGTGACATTTTCCATCCTTGACAAACCTGTAGCCTTAACCGTGAGCTCTCTCCAGCAGGGCTCGGGATCCTGGGGGGAACACGGACACAGTCTGAATGTGGGGAAAGCACATCAGGGAAGCAGGATTCCACAGCTCACAGAGGGATCCATGCTCAGGACGCAATCCATCCCCAGGATAAACTCAGCCAGAGACCAGACCTTGCTACACATCAGAGACTCGCCATGGGTCGGCGTCCCCACCACTGCATCGACTGTGCCAAGAGTTTCAGCAACCTCTCTGCGCTGAACCAGCACCAGTGCATGCACGCCAGGAAGTCGCTGCACCACTGCTCTGACTGCGGCAAGGCCTTTGCACGGAGCTCACACCTGAGAAGACACGAGCGCGCACACACTGGGGAGCGGCCGCATCGCTGTGCTGACTGCGGCAAGGCCTTTGCAGAGAGCTCAAAGCTGAGAAGACACCAGCGTACACACACCAGGGAGAGGCCATACCACTGTGCTCACTGCAATAAGGGCTTTGCACAGATCTCAGCCATGAGAATACACCAGCACACACACACTGGGGAGCGGCCGCACCGTTGTGCCCACTGTGGTAAGGGATTCTGCAGTGCCTCCACACTAACAGTGCACCAGCGCACGCACACTGGGGTGTGGCCGTACTGCTGTGCTGACTGTGGGAAAGGCTTTGCATGGCTCTCAGAGCTGAGAAGACACCAGCACACGCACACTGGGGAACGGCCACATCGCTGTACTGACTGCGGCAAGGCCTTTGCACTGAGCTCACAACTGAGAAGTCACCAGCGCACGCACACTGGGGAGCGGCCGCATCGCTGTGCTGACTGTGGCAAAGGCTTTGCAGAGAGCTCAAAGCTGAGAATACATCAGCGCACACACACCGGGGAGCGGCCATACCACTGTGCTCACTGCGACAAGGGCTTTGCACAGACCTCAGCCATGAGAAGACACCAGCGCACACACACTGGGGAGCAACCGCACCGCTGAGCTGACTGTGGCAAGGGCTTTGCAGACGGCTCAAGCCTGAGAACACACCAGCGCATGCACTCTGGGGAGCAGCTGCACCATGGTGCCTGCTGTGGTAAGGGATTCTGCCGTGCCTCCACACTGACACTGCACCAGCGCACACACACTGGGGAGCAGCCGCATCACTGTGCTGACTGTGGGAAAGGCTTTGCACGGCGCTCAGAGCTGAGAACACACCAGCGCACACACTGGGGAGCAGCCGCACCACTGTGGTGATTCTGGTAAGAACATCAAAAAAAACAATCCACCCACCAAGCACCAGGGCACGCGCACTGCAGGGAGGACATTGCGATGTGCTGGCTGCAACAAGAGCTTTGCACGGGCTTCCTCCTTGCTATCACATTGGTTCATTCACAGCCCAGAGCAGCAGTACAGCTGTGCTGACTGGGCCAAGCACTTTGCTAGATTGGCCAACCTTATCTGGCACCCGGTCACGCACACCAGTGCCCCTCTGCCACCGCCAGGGCCTGAGGGGCTTCTGGCAGCCCGTGGGCCTGACACAGCACCAGCAGATGCAGATCAGGGAGTGTTCCTGTCCCCATGATGCCCAGCAGAGAGACTGTGCGGAACAGGAAGGGGACTTGTATCTGTGAAGAAGAGCTTTAAGTTGCCATCTCTCCGTCCCTCCCCCCCCCCCCCCCGACAGCTCACACTGCAGTGAAGAGATGAATTCTCTGTTGTAAAAACAGCTTATGCCCAGGCGAAATGGTTGTGGATGTTCTCAGAGGAGAGTCAAACAGCACAATGCCTCTTGCAGGGGAGCAGCCATTGCACCAGATGTGCAAAGGTGGGCTGAAGGCAGCAGTAGCCTGCTGCACAGTGTGGGCTTCATCCCCCTAGGGCACCAGCTGCTTTTTCCCCTTCCATGAAAGTCTGTCTGACGCTTTGATCGCCCCATTGCTTACACAGTAGCTCCTTGATTGGATTGACAAAGCCCACTTTGGGGCTGGAGAAGGAAAAAATCCCTCACAACACTGGGGTAGGAGGGTTGTTTGATTTGGTTGTACTTGAAATATATTACTCTATTGAAATACTTAAAGATAGGGGCCAGCTGTACATCGCAAAGTGCTTTACAAAGCCACTTAGTGCCTCAATCCTGATTTTTCAGATGGGGAAACCATGGCACAGAGAGCCTCAGTCAACAGGCCAGCAGGAGAGCTGGGAATGGAACTCTGGTCTCCCGGATCCTAGCCCATAGCTCAGCCCACTGAACTACACTGCCTTTAAAAACAGCTCTTCAGTGTGTAATGTCTTGCTGTGCCTTTAAATGAAAACACTGGGTTTCACACACCCCTTCATAGAGCATGAAAGAGCAACAGTCTCCACAACCGCCTTAATGTCACTGCCAAACTGGGCAAGGAGAGATCTGACCATCCAGGAACGCCCCAGCTTTTAATGAGATGAAAGGAGGGGCCTGTTCCACAATGTGTACTTATTGTATGACTGGTAGGGTTGCCACCTGTCCAGGTTTGGCTTTTGTGTCCGGGTGCCATTTAGGGTTGCTGGGTGTCTGGTTTTTGGGATCTGGTAACCCTAAATGGTGCACCCGAATCAAAAGCCCAGTTACAGGGCGGGAGGAGGCAATAGTGCTGAGTGAAGATAAATGAGCTGAGGCAGGCGTACCAGAAGGCAAGGGAGGCAAATTGTCACTCTGGTCCTGCGCTGAAGACCTACCCCTTCTATTAGGAGCTAGATGCCACCCTTGGTGGTGACCTCACCTCCACTGCCAAGAGCCCTGTGGATACTTTGGCAGGGCTGCAGGGAGTGTACAGGCGGCTCAAGCCCGAGAACGAAGTCCTGGACAAAGGTCAAGTTGGAGAACGTTGTGGAGTCGGCGATAGGGTCAGCCGGTGGCATGATGAGTCAGGAATTCTCCACTCCGGAGGGGTCTAGCTGGTCTCAGCAGTCTGTTTGTGGCCCACATGACACGGGAGAGGAGAACCGTAGTAAACGTTCATTTTGGAGCTCATGCGGCTCAGTTATATGAGGCAGACCTGTTGTTTCCTATGTATATAGTGGCAGTGGGTGAAGGGACAGAAAAATTAAAAAGAAAAAGAAAAAAAAAATAACTCCAAAAACCTGCACACACAGCCCCAGTCACAAATCCCTCCCAGCTCTACTTCCCAAAATGAATAAGCATTCATTCAAGCCAACTTATAAACCACCATAAGCATACATTCAAACTAGTTTTATAGAGGTCACCCACTCACATACACATTCATACTTGTTTTTCAGCATTATTTTATAAAGAATACGCACACAGCTTAAAAGAAATCTAACCATGTTCAATTGTTCAGTACACCCCATGTAGACAAAATGTAGCGCTAGTTTAAACTATTTTATGTTAGAGTTGATTGCACTTCTTACCAGAGCTATAAATGTTGTTTTCTGACCTCTCTACACACATAGACACATAACACTTTAACATCCACCCTTCCCTCCTTTCTCAAAACAATTAAGCATACACTCAAACCAAACTGCTTATTATTTTATAGATAAACTACTTTAAGCATACATTCAAGTTAGTTTTATTGACAGTTAAGTCTCACAGAACATCATACTTGTTTTCAGCAGTATTTTATACAAAACACACAGAGGCTAATGTCAGGTAAATCTAACAATGTAAAGTTGGACAATACACCCATGTATGAGACAAAATGCAGAGCTGGTTATTGACTTATTTGCCACATTTAGCAAAATACTAAGAAAGAAATAAACTCATGAAACACTTAGGCCTGGCAGAAGCTATAAAAAGCCCTAGAAACATCCACATTTTGCCTCTTTCCTGCACTGATCTCTGGACTATAGACTTATAATAAAAGGAGCATTCTAACCAATGGACTCGGGACCTTCCATTCTTTTGGATGCCATCAGAGATTTAACAAGCCAGCAGTTTATTCCATCACTGTTTCAAACTGGACACAAGAACTTTGCAATGTGTGTATGTATTTGATTCCTTTAACCGTTTTAACCCTCACCTCTTTCTTTTCGCTTATACATAAACCTTTAGATATTAGATACCAAAGGATTGGAAACAGCAATTATTGGGCAAGACCTGAGCTGTATATTAATCTGGGTATGTGGCTGGGACTTTGGGATCAGAAGAACTCCTTGTTTGATGAAGTTGGTTTTCAATAACCACTCATCATTAAGTCTTGTGTGTGGGTGGTGAAACAAGGACTGGGATATCCAAGGCTGCTGCATTTCTGACTATTAGCCATTGTGGTGAGACAGGAATTTGCTTTTGTTGCTGGTTTGGTATATCTTATGGAAGAATAACCAGCAATTTTGGCTTGTGTCTGCCCCATTTCTCAGCAGTTTGTCCTGAATCTGGTATTCTCCGGTGTGACCCCGAGTGACACTAGCACAGGATAATTATCCCCACATCTGCTACTGCGGGATTCTTACACCAACCGCTGCAGCCTCTGGTACTGGAAACAGGACATTGGAGTGGACACACCTCTGCTCTGATCCCGTCTGGCAATTCCCTATGACCTAAGTGATTTGCCCAAGGTCAGAGAGGCAGCAAGTGGCAGAGCTAAGAATAGACACCAGGAGTCCTGTAGCCCAGCCTAGCTCCCTCATTCAAGGCTCCCAATGCCCCTCAGCATGGCCCAGAGAATGCAGTAAGGCTGCAGCTCATGAGCCCCTCTGCCCCGGGAGCTGGGCTCCTGGTCCTGGCTCCATACCCTTCCCTTGATAGCCGACTCAATGGTACTTTGGGCATGTGTTTGCTCCAGCACTGCTCGATGATGTTGGCCAGGTTGGTGTTGAGATCAGGGTTGGGTCTGCAGGAAGCGTCACAAGGGAGACATGGCTGGGATCCCATTCCAAGGCAGTTCAGGCTCCTAGCCCCAACTACTTTAACCCACCAGCCTCCACTCCTTTCCCAGAGCCAGGGATAAAACCCAGGCGTCCTGACTCTGAATATCCCCCTTGCAAAGCTGGGGATGGGACCCCGGAGTCTTGAGACCCCTGGTGACCCTCCTGCCCCACACCACCTGTCCCAAGGCCCTTCCCCTTTTCAACCACCTTAGGCTGCCTGGACCACAGGGACTGGACTTCCCCTCTCTTATGCGAAGCAGCTGCTAGACGGGAGGGGGGGCAGAGACCCAGCCACCTTGGGGTGGTGCTGTGGGACAGAGGAAAGGTCCAGTGAAGGAAGGATGGGAAGGGGAGACACTACCCCAGAGACTAGCATCCTCTTCTCCAGCAGCCAGAGGGGATGCAGGCCTTGGGCTAACAGAGGTTAGGGGGTGCTGGGCTTAGGAGCACCAGGGTCAGTGCTGCTGGGCTGGCAGGGCTCTGTAGCCACAGTCTCTGGCTGGAGCTGCGTCACATACAGGATCCATCCCTTCCATCCCCCCCCCCCATACCTTTCACAGCAAGCACAGTGGCGTGGTGAGCTTCTGGAAAAGCCAGCTGAGGTGGGCTTCCCATGGGCCCTTGATAAGTTTGACCTTGGACCATTTGTTGTGGCCAGCAGGAGCAGTACGTGAAGTGTGCAGGGCAGTGGGCAGGGCAGCCAGCCTGGGCACCAGCTCCTTCAGCACCACACAGATAGACACACACACGTTACACAGATGGGTGAGGGATCCTATAACAGGTTTTAGAGTAGCAGCCGTGTTAGTCTGTATTCGCAAAAAGAAAAGGAGGACTTGTGGCACCTTAGAGACTAATAATAAATAAATAAAAAATAAATTTGTTAGTCTCTAAGGTGCCACAAGTGCTCCTTTTCTTTTTGCGGATCCTGTAACATACATGACAGGTTTCAGAGTAGCAGCCGTGTTAGTCTGTATTCGCAAAAAGAAAAGGAGTACTTGTGGCACCTTAGAGACTAACAAATTTATTAGAGCATAAGCTTTCGTGAGCTACAGCTCACTTTAGCTCACGAAAGCTTATGCTCTAATAAATTTGTTAGTCTCTAAGGTGCCACAAGTACTCCTTTTCTTTTTGTAACATACATGTAACACACACACACTGCGCAGCCCTCCTGAAACACACATGTAGCACACACTACAGCCAGGTGTGACTGAGCTCCTGTAACACACATACACACACACACTACAGCCAGGGGTGAACTCCTATAACACATGCACACTACACAGCCAGGGTGTGATCTGTAAAACCTTCACATCACACAGTCTTCCTGCAACACTCATACCTACACACCATACACAGCCTGGGGTGTGAGCTCCTGTGACACACACACACCAACATCACACAACCGAGCAACACACACACCACACAGTCCGACCCGTCCCTTACTCTGACACCGACACACTCCACAGCCGGGCCTGAGCCCTCTTGTACCCACTAGTCCCCGCTCCCCTCCCAGAGCCGGGAGAGAACCCAGGAGTCCGGGCTCCCAACCCAGGGGGCTGCCCTGTAACGGGCTCCTGCCGCCCGGGGACCAGGTGCCGCGATCGCGCCCGGCGGACCCGGGCTCGGGACCCAGGCGTCCGGGGGGCTGGGCCGCAAGGTCCCTGCGCCGGAGCCTCCCTCGGCTGCTGGAGCAGGCGGCGCAGGCGCGGGCAGGGAGAGCGGCAGGGGCGGGTCTTTCCCGGCCCCCCTGGGTCCCAGCCCGGCCCCTGCGCAGGGCGGGTCCCAGCTGCAGCCCCAGGGCCCCGGGCGGCCCCGGGGCGCGAAGTCGCTGCCCGGGCGGAGGAAGCGGCCGGGGCCGGGGCCGGGGCCGGCGATGGCGGCAGCGGGGCCGGCGCGGGTAGGACGCGGGGCGGGGACTCCCCGGCCGGGCACGGGCTGGTCCCGGCGGGGGGCCGAGGGGGGCCGGGGCCCGGGTCCCTCCCGCGCTAGTGACCCCGGGGCTGGGGGCTGCAGCAGCCGGAGCGCGGGGGCCGGGGAGCGGCTCTGGGGGCCCCTGGCCGGGCGGACACGCGGAGCCGGGCGCGGCCCCTTCCCCCGAGCGAGGCCCCGGCCGGGCCGAGGAGCCCCGAGGCGCCCGGGGCGGGGGCGGGGGCGGGGCTGAGCAGCAGGCGGGGGCGGGGCCTCCGGCCGGGGGGCGGGGCCTGTTCCCTGCCCCGGGACTCGGGCCCTTCCCAGCGCCCCGCCCCAGAGCCCCGTGGGGAGCCGAGGGCGACTCCTGTCCCCGGCCAGCAGGGCCCGAGTCCCGGGGGGGCTGTGCGGGGGGGTCTCCCTGGCTCACAGCTGCTGGGCTGGGGCTTCCTGGGAGTCGCTCCCCTAGAAACCGCGTCCCCTGCTGAGCCCCCGGGCTGGGGCTGGGGCTGGGGCTGGGGCGGAAGGGGCTGAGTGTGTAACGCTTGTGCCAGCAGCTCCGGGTGGCGTTTGAGGACGTGGCTCTGTATTTCACCCGGGAGGAGTGGGAGCTCTTATCCCGGCCAGAGAAGCAGCTGTACCGGGACCAGATGCTGAGGAATTACCGGGCCCTTGTTTCCCTGGGTAAGGACCAATTTCCCTGCATTTATTCCCTGCAGTGGGCTCCCTCGATGCCTCAGCAGCCATGTGCCACCGAGTGGCCAAGTGGTGGCAAATGTCCGCCCCTTTCAGGTCGGTTTCTTGTTAAAGGAGAAATCAGGGCTACAGAGCCTCAGGGTAATGTTAATGTAACTGGTTTACTTGCATTATACCTCAGTCCTGGCACAGAGGTGGTTGTAACCAGCTCTTCCAGGAATCCCAGCCCAGACACCGAGGGCAGGAACTCTACCTCAAGAGCTGACTCTAGTTAGACAAATAAGGCAGAGAGACAAGTCTCCTGGTGCTTGGAACAGCTCCCCACCAATGTTCCCTCTAAGATTTCACATCCATGTATGGAATGAATTTTGTTCTGTGCACCACTATGGAGGTGATGTGTGGTGGGGCTGGGGCTAAGGGGTTTGGAATGTGGGAGGTGGCTCAGGGCTGGGGCTCGGGGTGGGGGTGGGGGTGGGGGTTAGGGCGGTGGCTGGGGGCTCTGGGGTGGGGCTGGGGATGAGGGGGTTCAGGGTGCAGGAGGGCTTTCAGGGCTGGTGCAGCAGGTTGGCGTGCAGAGGGTGAGGGCTCTGGTGGGGCCAGGGATGAGGGGTTTGGGATGCAGGCTGCCCAGGGCTGTGGTAGAGAGAGCGGACTCCCCCCAGCCCTCTCTTGCAGCAGCAGCCCAGGGCTGAGGGAGAGGTGCCTCTCCCTGGCTGCAGCAGCTCTGGGGCTGGGGCCAGGGGAGAAGCGCCTTTACCTGGCAGCGGCACATCTCCAGTCCAGACCCCTGTGACTGTGCGCCTGTGCAACCCTTGATAGTCGGCTGCACAGCTTAGGGGGAATTTAGCTCCCCACCTCACCGAAAAGAAGGAACATCATAAATTTAACAACCGCACAGTTGAACAATGCTGCATCCTAAGCAAAAGAACTGGTAGGTCTGTGTAATGGTGCCACCTGATGCCACCTGCCATGACTCAGCCCCCAAAGCAAATTGAGAAGGGTCATAGACATTGCTGCTTCAGAGTACGAACTGAACTTGCCTGATGGGAGATGGGAAGAAATCTCTAAGGAAGCTTTATTTCATTATTCTCCTGCTTGGGATTTCTTGCGCTTTCCTCTCAAGCAGCGTCCAAGATTGGGGCCTCATCGTGCCAGTTGCCGCGCAGACGCACCCTGATCAGGGTTCTGTTGTGCTGGGCTTCACAAACATATAAATAGAACAGGTTTCAGAGTAGCAGCCGTGTTAGTCTGTATTAGAGCTTATGCTCTAATAAATTTGTTAGTCTCTAAGGTGCCACAAGTACTCCTTTTCTTTTTGCGAATACAGACTAACACGGCTGCTACTCTGAAACATGGGGAAATAGTTTTACTTTGTGTAATGACTCATCCATTCCCAGTCTCTATTCAAGCCTAAGTTAATTGTATCCAGTTTGCAAATTAATTCCAATTCAGCAGTCTCTCGTTGGAGTCTGTTTTTGAAGCTTTTTTGTTGAAGTATAGCCACTCTTAGGTCTGTGATCGAGTGACCAGAGAGATTGAAGTGTTCTCCAACTGGTTTTTGAATGTTATAATTCTTGACGTCTGATTTGTGTCCATTCATTCTTTTACGTAGAGACTGTCCAGTTTGGCCAATGTACATGGCAGAGGGGCATTGCTGGCACATGATGGCATATATCACATTGGTAGATGCGCAGGTGAACGAGCCTCTGATAGTGTGGCTGATGTGATTAGGCCCTGTGATGGTATCCCCTGAATAGATATGTGGACAGAGTTGGCAACGGGCTTTGTTGCAAGGATAGGTTCCTGGGTTAGTGGTTCTGTTGTGTGGTGTGTGGTTGCTGGTGAGTATTTGCTTCAGATTGGGGGGCTGTCTGTAAGCAAGGACTGGTCTGTCTCCCAAGATCTGTGAGAGTGGAACATATAGTAAGATATACACATACAGATAAGTTGGAAGTTACAATACAAACTGTGAGAGGCTAATTAGTTAAGATGAGCTATTATCAGCAGGAGAAAAAAACTTTTGAAGTGATAATCAAGAAGGCCCATTTAGACAGTTGACAAGAATGTGTGAGGATACTTTGCGTAGAGACTGTCCGGTTTGGCCAATGTACACAGCAGAGGGGCATTGCTGGCACATGATGGCATATATCACATATATATCTATGCAAAAGAATAAATGGACACAAATCTAACATCAGGAATCATAACATTCAAAAACCAATAGGAGAACACTTCAACCTCTCTGGCCACTCAGTAAAAGATTTAAGAGTAGCAATTTTGCAACAGAAAAGCTTCAAAAACAGACTCCAATGAGAAACTGCTAAGCCTGAATTAATATGCAAACTAGATACCATTAACTTGGGTCATTACACATATTGAATCTCTTTCCTTAAGTTAAGTATCCTCACACCTTCTTGTCAACTGTCTAAATGGGCCATCTTGATTATCACCATAAAAGTTTTTTTTCTCCTGCTGATAATAGCTCATCTTAACTAATTAGCCTCTCACAGTTTGTATTGTAACTTCCAACATATCTATATGTGTATCTATGTATCTAGCTGACTATATGTTCCATTCTATGCATCTGATGAAGTGGGCTGTAGCCCACGAAAGCTTATGCTCTAATAAATTTGTTAGTCTCTAAGGTGCCACAAGTACTCCTGTTCTTTTTGCGGATACAGACTAACACGGCTGCTACTCTGAAACATATAAACGGGTCCCTGCCCCCAGAATTGATTCTTTCTCCCCAAACAGGCTATTCAGGTTCCACACCAGACTTAATCCACCAGATCGAACTAGGGGAGGCAGAGCTCTGGATCCGGGATGCCGAGGACTCCAGGGAAAACTCAAGACCTGAGAGCCCCTCCTCAGGTGAGTCATAATAATCTAATCCCTTCTGATTTACCAATCTGCTAGCGGAGGGATGCTTTAATGTAGAAGGCAAAGGCAGAGCAAGATCGACTAGTGGGGAGCAGAAGGGAGACAAATTGAGGCTGGGAATTAGGAGCTATTCATTATTTGGAAGGGGAATGAACTATAGGGAGAGCTCCCCTCGGGACAAAATGGATTCTCCATTACTGTGAGTATGTCAGTGAAGATGGGGCATCTCTTTCTCAAAGCCCTGCTCTAACTCAGCCAGGAGTTACTGGGCTGGAGGCAGGAATTGCTGGGGGAGATTGTTTGTCTGGGATAGGGAGGAAGTCAGGCTGGATGGGTACAATGAGCCTGTCTGGCCTTGATATCTATGAATCCTAGAAATCATAAAAATGTGGGACTGGACGGGACCTCCGTAGGTCATCTCATCCAGTCTCCTGCACTGACAGGACTAAGTATTATCTATACCATCCCTGACAGGCGTGTTTCTAACCTGTTCTTAAAAACCTCCAATGATGGAGATTCCACAGCCTCACTAAATAATTTTCTTCCAGTGCTTAACTATCCTTAGAGTTTCAAAGTTTTTCCTAATGTCTAACCTAAATTTCCTTTGCTGCAATTTAAGCCATTACATCTTGTCCTGGCCTCAGTGGATAAGGAGAACAATTTATCACCCACCTCTTCGTAACAAACTTTTACGTACTTGAAGACTTTTATCAAGTCCCCCACAGTCTTCTCTTCTCCAGACTAAACAAACCCAATTTTTTCAATCTTTTTCCATTGGTCGTCATGTTTTCTAGACCTTCTTGTTGATCTCATCTGATACTTTCCAATTTGTCCACATCCTTTCTGAAGTGTGGGGCCCAGAACTGGACAAAATACTCCAGTTGAGGTCTTACCTGTGCTGAGTAGAGTGGAAGAATTACTTCTCGCATCTTGCTTGCAACACTTGGAAAACCGCACTCAGAGAGTAAAAAGAAAAGGAGTACTTGTGGCATCTTAGAGACTAACAAATTTATTAGAGCATAAGCTTTCGTGAGCTACAGCTCACGAAAAAGTACTCCTTTTCTTTTTTGCGAATACAGACTAACACGGCTGTTACTCTGAAACCTGTCATTATACTCAGAGAGTAGTTATTATGGATCCGGCAGGGACCTGTCTTGGATCCAGCTCTGTTCCATATCTTCATAAATGATATGGACAATGGCACAGAGAATACACTCATAAAGTTTACAGATGAGTCTAAACTGGGAGTGGTTGCAAGTGCTTTAGAAGACAGGATTAGAATTCAAAAGGATGTTGATAAACTGGAGAAATGGTGTTGCTCCATTATGTTTCCAGGTTTTGAAGTTAAGATTACTGGTCTATAATTCCCTGAGTTGTTCTTATTCCCCTTTCTATAACTGGTTACTATATTTGCCCTCTTCCAGTCCTTGGGGGTCTCTACCATCCTCAGCGATTATCTCTAAGAACATGTGAATGGCTCGGAGATCATTTCAGCCAGTTCCTTAAGTACTCTAGGATGTATTTCATCAGGTCCTGCCTACTTGAAGACCTCTAACTTGTCTAAGTAATTGATAACTATTTCTTTTCCTATTTAGGCTCAGATCCTACTCCATTGACACTGGTGTTCACTATGTTAGTCGACCGATCACAGCTAACTTTTTTGGTGAAAACTGAAACAAAAGATGCATTTAATGGCAGTTTGGCCATTGCTGCATTTTCTCTTATTGTCTTTCCCTCCATTTAGTAATGGGCCTAGCCGGTCCTTGGTTTTCCTCTTGCTTCCCACGTATTTGTAAAAGGATTTCTTATTCCCTTTTATATCGCTAGCTAGTTTAATTTGTTTTTTGCCTTGGCCTTTCTAATTTTGTCCCAACATGCTTGTGGGGTTTTGTTTTTTTGATATTCATCCTTTGTAACTTGACCTAGTTTCCATTTCTTGTATGACTGTTTTTTGAGTTTCAGGTCATTGAAGATCTGGTTAAGCCAGGGGGTCTTACGATCATACTTCCTGTTTTTCCTACTCATTGGATATCTGTGACCTACAATGGGACCTAAAAATGATAGGGCCCTAAAGCTGCGAAAGAGAAATGGATTGGAGATGGGGAGATGATGAACTTGGAAAAGGGGTGGGATAGTGATATAGAACAATGTGGGGAGGTGGGAGATTTCAGGGGATGCTGTGGGAAAGAGAGAGGTCTCCGTGGTGGGAGGAGAATATGGGAGCTGCATTTACCAAGTGGGTAGGACATTGTAGTAGGATTGAAAACATCTTGGTTCATTTCTAGAAGCAAGTCACTACAGCTCCCCCATGCCTCAATTTCCTCAAGTGTGTAATGGAAAAGGTATTGCGGCTCTGAGGATAAACTTCATCTGTGTGTGTCAGCGGTTCAGACACTAGCACTTGGAGGTCAGACAAGCACCTGGGTAGAAAGACACGCCTATTGGTCCATAGACCATAACACCTTCTTCTAGGCTTCGCACACCTCAGAAAATCATACCAAGGCAGAGGTGCACTAGAGATTTTTCAAATTGGTTTCATGTCTGAAAAACCTGATTCAAGCTTTGTATGCTGGTGTCCTATGGCCCTGGGGCACCTGGATCCAGACATAGCTCAGACAGGGGCAAAAACCTGCTCGCAGCCTGGGAGAGCATCCCCAAGTGACTGGCCCTTGGCAGAGAAAGTGCTGCTCTGTCAAGATTCCCACTCCACCCCCTCTCTGCCACTTCACTTTGCACGTGACCTCTCAGACTGGAGAAACCTCCCCCAGCGAGCAAGGAGAAAGCTGGGAATGACTCGGGGCAGAGCAGGATCCGTCATTACTTCCACCAAAAAATTCAAAGTTCTGCGGACAATATTTTAAAATTCTGCATATTTTATTTGTCAAAATAACAAATTATCACACCAGTTTCAATTATTTTTGGTCATTTATTTCAAAATACCTGTCAGCAAGTATGTCTGTAACAACCAAAAAAGATTCAGGAAATGTTTTTTGACAAATAGATTCCTTACTAGGTGTATTAATACAGAACTCAGAGTAATAATTCATTTAAACTACAATACAGAACCGTATTTCCTGCACCCCTCAGAAGCAGTGCAAAGGCTTGGGGGAGCCAGGGGTAACGGAGGAGCTGAGGGAGAGGGAAGTAATTGTTGGGAAGGAGCCTGGGTGTGAACTTGGAGGGTTGTCGTGTATGGGGAGGGGGAGTATGGAACAGGCTTTTGGGGTGGGGAGCAGGGAGAGATTGTTAGGGAGCTTCCCCCATTCAAACCCTGACCAACCCCTAATCTTTCCCATTCAGTTAGGCACATCTGCCCCTATCACCATGTGTATCTGTGCCCCCACCCAGCCAGTCCCCTCTCCCTATGTAGCTCTGCAAACCTCCCCATCACTGTGTGTCTCTGCATCTCCCTCCCCCCTGTGGCCCTGTGCCTCCACTCCCATTCAGCCCCTGCCCCAGTCTATCCTTCCCCACTAGCCCTTATGAGCCCCTGTCTGACCCGACCCTTCCCCCCCCAGCCAGCCACCCCACAGCCCCTGTCTCCTGACTCCCTCACTGCGGGGAGCTGCATCTTTGTTCTATGACCACAGCAGCCCCTTGATGGACAAAAGGCGGAACTGCAGCAATATTTTGGCAGAAGCTTTTTTCTGCATGAAATATTAGAAATCTGCGGGGCTCATTAAACATGCGTGCGCGCAGTCGCACAGAATCCCTCCCCCCCCCCCCCCCCGGAGTGAGTCATGCACGATGAGTGCGAGGTCACACCATGCAGAGGACGCCATTTTGTAGAGCAGGTCTCTAGCACTTGTAGCGTTTCACTGTAATGCTCTAAAACTGCCCCACATTCCAGGCAGCTGCTGCTGGGGGAGCGGATGTGTTTGGGGCCTAGACAAAATCATCCTGTGGGGCACGACTTGGAGTATCCTGGTGTATGGGCTGGGTGCGAGGGAGAGGGTGGTGGCATGGCCTTTGCAACATCTCCTCTCCAGCTTTCTCAGTGGCATAAAATCTTTGTCACTTACAGTTGCTTCAGTGTCAATGCTTAGCACAGCCCTCAGCCTTAACGCAGTCTGTGACTGTCTGTAGATCAAAGGCCTGCTATGTGGCAGCCATTAACTCCTTCCAGCTCAGCAGTGTCTCTAGGTGACTTGTCATCTCCTCAACCCCTCCGTGCCCCCTTCCCACCCTGAGGATTTTAGTTTAGTTTTAGTTTTGTGCAAAGAATGAAACATCAGGCCAAGGCTGAATGACTTCTTTAGAAGGAATTCGTTGAAAGGGACTGATTCCCCTGCAGGAATAAGTTACCTTGTGCTAAACAGTTTTATACCGGTCTAATTGCACCTACATGAGGGGATTATAGCCCCTCAACTAGTTTCAAACCAGTATAGTTTAAACAGCACAAACACTGGGGAACAGGCCTTGTGCCATAAAACAGGAATCATAGAATCATAGAATCATAGAATATCAGGGTTGGAAGGGACCCCAGAAGGTCATCTAGTCCAACCCCCTGCTCAAAGCAGGACCAAGTCCCAGTTAAATCATCCTAGCCAGGGCTTTGTCAAGCCTGACCTTAAAAACCTCTAAGGAAGGAGATTCTACCACCTCCCTAGGTAACGCATTCCAGTGTTTCACCACCCTCTTAGTGAAAAAGTTTTTCCTAATATCCAATCTAAACCTCCCCCATTGCAACTTGAGACCATTACTCCTCGTTCTGTCATCTGCTACCATTGAGAACAGTCTAGAGCCATCCTCTTTGAAACCCCCTTTCAGGTAGTTGAAAGCAGCTATCAAATCCCCCCTCATTCTTCTCTTCTGCAGACTAAACAATCCCAGCTCCCTCAGCCTCTCCTCATCAGGAGACAGTGCAGAACCAGCAAGATGTAAATAAAAACCTCTGACTGAAATAAAACCAAAATCATTGTGAAAACAAACCCCAGACCCTGTTTGTTAGCACTTAAAGCCCCTACTTCTGGATCAGGGCCCCTTTGTACAAGCTGCTGCCTGTTGCCTGGGCAAGCTACAATTTAAGCATAAAACAAGACCCAATAGGTACATGGCATATGTGGGAGTAGGCGCTGCATAAACAACATAGGGTAGGATCATAGAATATCAGGGTTGGACAGGACCTCAGGAGGTCATCTAGTCCAACCCCCTGCTCAAAGCAGGACCAATCCCCAATTTTTGCCCCAGATCCGTAAATGGCCCCCTCAAGGACTGAACTCACAACCCTGGGTTTAGCAGGCCAATGCTCAAACCACTGAGCTATCCCTACCCCCAAGGAACACCCTGAGTCAGACTGCAGATTTGTCATGGCATTTCATATAAAAAATTACAGAGCAGTTAGAGTAAATTTAGTAAAAGTCACAGGTCATTAAACTTCCTGTGATGGCTCCATGATGTTTAACAAAATCTGCCCTCGTCCTCGCCCTGCCAAGGGAGCACCAACTGCCCAAAGAAGCACTTCCCCCCGCAGCGCTGCAACCCTAACCCCAGCCTGGTGCAGAGGGGTAGGTGCAGGCTAGAGACGAAATGGGTGGCAAGGTCATTCACTGAAATTTGGCCCGCCTCCCCCACCATGACTGTGGGCGGGGGCAAATCTGAGTGGCACTGTAACCCCGCAGGCCAGGTCTCAATGCCCAGAGCGAGGTGTTCAGTCCAGCCCTGTCAGATAGGAGCTGCCATTGCAGAGTGAGGCACCCATCCAAAAAAACATACAGAGAAATGGGGAAATCGCTCCATTTGTGACATTTTCCATCCTTGACAAACCTGTATCCTTAACCATGAGCTAACACCGGGATTGTCTCTGCTCTCTCCAGCAGGACACGAGATCCTGGGAGGAACGAGGACATGGTCTGTCTTTGGCAGGAGCTTCAGCCAGTCCTCAGTCCTGAAAATACACCCGCGTATGCACACCAGAGAGCGGCTGTACCACTGTGCTGACTGCGGGAAGGGCTTTGCACGGAGCTCAAATGTGAGAACACACCAGCGCGCACACACTGGAGAGCGATCACACCACTGTGCTGACTGCAGCAAGGACTTTGCAGAGAGCTCACTCCTGAGAACACACCACCGCACACACACCGGGGAACGTCCGCACTGCTGTGCTGACTGCAACAAGGGCTTTGCAGAGAGGTCACACTTGAGAATACACCAGCGCATGCACACGGGGGAGCGGCCATACCACTGTGCTGACTGCGGAAAGGGCTTTGCAGAGAGCTCAAGCCTGAGAAGACACCAGCGCACGCACACCGGGGAGCGGCCGTACCACTGTGCTGACTGTGGCAAGTGCTTTGCACAGAGCTCAATCCTGAGAAGACACCGGCGCACACACACCGGGGAGCGGCCGTACCACTGTGCTGACTGTGGCAAGGGTTTTGCACAGAGTTCAAGCCTGAGAAGACACCAGCGCACACACACTGGGGAGCGGCCGTACAGCTGTGCTGATTGCGGCAAGAGTTTTGCAGAGAGCTCAAACTTGAGAACACACCAACACACACATAGCGGGGAGCCGCTGCACTGCTGCAATGTTTGCGGCAAGAACTTCAGCAACACCAATGCACTCACCAAGCACCGGCGCACTCACACGGGGGAGAGGCCTTTCCAATGCACTGACTGCAGAAAGAGCTTTGCAGAGAGCTCAAGCCTGAGACGACATCAGCGCACACACACGGGGGAACGGCCATACAGCTGTGTTGACTGTGGCAAGCGGTTTGGTAGATTGGCTAACCTCAACCGGCACCAGATCACTCACACCAACACCCCTCTGCCATCGCCAGGGCCTGAGGGGCTTCTTGCAGCCAGTGGGCCTGACATAGCATCAGCAGATGTAGACCAGCGAGTGGTCCTGTCCCCCTGATGACCAGCAGTGATTGTGTGGGGCAGGGAAGGGAACTTGGTTGAGCAGTGTGGGGAAGAGCAGACCAGTGGTAGTAATTTAGAGAAGATGGTCAAACCTACTCCATTACGGAACTCCCTCCTGCCCTCCTTGTAGGTGGGATCCAACTACGTCTCTCTGTCCCCCACACACTCATGCATCTAGCTGGGATGCAGCCAGGACAACCCCCTCCCCCCATCTAGATGGGACCCCGCCAGGAACTTCTCCCCGCACCTATCTCGGTTCCAGCCAGTGGGTGACTCTTGGGTGACATCTAGAGGTGGGATTTGCAGTCCTGTGGGGCGGGGCAGAACGGCCTGGTCCATGCAATTGAAAGAAGACTCAGGACCTGCTCATGCCGTCTACTTTAAATAGAAATGTGATGAAGAAGAACTACGTCTCTAATGTGTAACAAAGGTCTGTCTAACCAGGTGTTTTTTTGCTATTAAAGAAGCTGATGGGTTCAAATGGCATGTGGAAAAGCCAGTGTGAAGTGTAAATCGTTAAGGTGAACCAATGAAAATGTTCTAAGCCCTAAATGTCTGTAAGGCGATCGTGGCTCTCTCTCCCCGTGCGTCAGGAGGCTGTGCAGTCCCAGCTGCGCTTGAGCTGGAGGAATTGGGATACCTACGGGCAGATTTCTTGAGGCTTGTGTGAAAAGGGCTGTGATCGGGACACGCTGCAGTGCAGAGCGAAGGTAAAGGAGCTGAGGCAGGCATATACCATAAGGCGAGGGAGGCGGACTATCTCTCAGGTGCTTCATCTCAGGCCTGCTGGTTCTGTAAGGAGCTGGATGCTATCCTCAGTGGAAACCCCACCTCCACTGCCAAGAGCCGCATGGATACTACAGAGGCGGCAGAAAGAGGACCTAACCCAGAGGATGAAGTTACTGATGAAGAGGTGGAGTTAAATGAGGATGTACAGCTCCTGGCAGGGTCGTCCAGTAGGCCAGGCAGCCAGGAACTGTTCTCCACTCCAGAGGTGTCTAGCCAGACTCAGCAGTTGCTCTTCAGGGAGCAAGAAGCAGGAGATGAGATGCCTGGTAAGTGGCTGTGGCTTGTGTAGTGTGGAGGTGGGTTCACGGTATAGAAATGTGGGAGGCTGGCTGAGTTTCTTTGAGCTGGACGATTCCCTGTGTAGCTAATTGGTACGGTGGAACAGGGTGTTGATGCACGTCGATGCTCGCAGAAATCCTGCAGGGAGATCTCTAGGAAAGTTTCCTGGAGGTACTTGCCAATCCTCTGCTGAAGGTTCTGTGGTAGAGCAGCTTTGTTCCTTTCCCCCATTGTAGGAAACTTTCCCGCACCATTCGGCAATCACTTGTGCAGGGACCAAAGCGGCACACAGACGAGCAGCATATGGAGCAGGGCAGAAACCACAAGCATGGAGTAGCTGTACTCTTTCCCCCTGCTTACCCTTAGCAGTGAGATGTCTGCTAGAACGACCCCCACCTGTGGAAAAGTGTGGGAGAATTTTAGAATTTGTCCCCTAGAATGCTGCACCATGACCCTTGCAAAGAGTGTGTGCTCTTTTCTCAGTATGGAGTCCGTTCCCCACCCCAACACTCCCCATGCTTTGGGTGTTCACAGAGATGTGTGCCTGGCTAGGGTTGGTGAGAAAGTGATGGCAATGTTGCAAAAGGTGTATTTAATTGAAATGTTTTAATGCTGTGCATAAATTTAACAATCCTGCTTCTGTGCATTGTCCCCTGTACTTCACCAGATGTGACCTTCAGGAACACCTCATGCGCGCTGGCCAGATAAGAAAGCGCCCAAGATGCAGCAAAGAAGACATGTTCTGGGAGGTCCGGCAGTGCTCCAATGCAGAAAAAAAGGGAACACAAGGAGTGCTGGGAAGCTTAATGGCAGGACAGAAAAGAGAATCAAACGTTTGTTAAGGACACAACTGAGCGGCTGATTAAAGTAATGGAGGAGCAAACACAGATGCTGAAGTCCTTAATAATGCTGCAGACTGAGGCCTTGCCTATGCTACAGGGGAAATTCAATCTAAGCTACACAATTTGAGTTGCGTGAATAGCGTAACTCAAATCGACATAGCTTAGATCTACTTACCATGGGGTCCACACTATGTGATGTTTACAGGAGACACTCTCCTGTCGACTCCTGCTACTCTTCTCGAGCTGGTGGAGTACAGGAGTCGATGGGAGAGAGATCTGCGGTCGATTTAGCAGGTCTTCACTCAAGCCACTAAATCGACTGCTGATGCATTGATCGCCACTCATGGGTCCCCTGCTAAGTGTAGACAAGCCCTGAGCAGATCAGTGCTCCACCTCCACTGCAGCACATTCAGAACTCCTTCCCATGCCCCCATCCCCCAAACTCCGTCCACAAATTCTTTTCCACTTTCCGGGGCTTCTCGGTTTCCCCTTCACTCCACCCCCTCAGACAACTTTCACAATGATAGCTGGACCTATACACAGTTGTGAAAGTCTGCCCTTCCCTGGTTCCTCCTTTCTCGCCAGCATCTGTGTGTTTGTATATGCTGTTTCTTGTGCAATAAAAGCGAAGCTTTATAATGGTAAATCATCTGTATTTTTTTTTCTGCAAGGTGAGATTGCAGGCACTACCAATACATGCACAGGCATTTTAATCACTTTCTTACTGGATTAGAAGGCCCCAAATGTCACCATTTCCCCCTAAGAAAACTACATGTAATGTAACATTGAAGTACCTCTGACAGAGATATGTTACTGGTGCTCATTGTCCAAGTGCTGTCTCAAACCCTCCCTGATTCAAATAGCTCCCCTCTGGGCTCCTCTAACAGCCCTGGTATCTGGCTGCTCAAAATCAGTAGCCAAGTGGTCTGCCTCAGCACTCCACCCCTGAACAAACTTTTCACCCTTAGCTTCACAGAGATTGTGCAACGTACAGCATGTGGCTATGACCATGGGAATATTATCCTAAGTGAGCTCTAACCTGCTATAAAGGCATCACTAGCACACCTTTAATCTGCCAAAGGCACATTCAACTGTCATCTGGCACCTACTGAGCCTGTTGTTGAACCACTCCTTACTGCTGTCCAGGTGTCCCGTATAAGGTTTCATGAACCATGGCTGTAAGGGGCATGCAGGGTCCTCTGGGATCACTGTGGGCATTTCCACATCCCCCACTGTGATCTTCTGGTTAGGAAAGAGAGTCCCCGCCTGCAACTTTCTGTATATATATAGCCTGGTGTTCTGAAGATGTGTGCGTCATGCACCTTCCCGGACCACCCCGTGTTGATGGCAGTGAAATGCCCATGGTGATCCACAAGTACCTGCAACACCATGGGAAAGTACCCCTTCCTATTGATGTATTCTGTTGCAAGGTGGTCTGGTGCCAAAATTGGAATATGTGTGCTATTGCCCCTCCACAATTTGGGAAACTCATTTTTGCAAAGCCGTCCACTATTTCACGCACATTTCCCAGAGTCACGGTCCTTCAGAGCAGGATGCGATTTATTGCCCTGCACACTTTCATTAATGCAGCCCCAAAGGTCGACTTCCCCACTCCGAATTGATTCATGACTGACAGTCTGGAGTCACCAGCTTCCACACACTGATTGCCACATGCTTCTCTACTGAGAGGCTTCTCATTCTGGTGTCCTTGCGCTGCAGGGCTGGGGCGAGCTCTGCACGCAGTTCCAGGAAAGTGTCTTTCCACATCCGAAATTTCTGTACCCACTGGTCATCATCCCACACCTGCATGACAATACATCCCACCATTCAGTGCTAGTTTCCCGAGCCCAAAAGCGATGGCCTACCCTATACACCTGCTCTGTGAATGCCAAAAGCAATCTAAAGTTGCTCCTATCCCTATCACACAGAATGTCGGGCACCTGCAAGTCTTCCTCAGTTAGGAACTTCACGATTAACTGCACCGCCATCCGTGATGTCTTCATGACAGTTAACAACATAGGAGAGCAGTGCAGGATCCATCCCTTCTCACAAAGATGTCAGGGTGCAGAGCAAAGAAGGGCCATTGCAAAAATGCCACGAAAGAAAGCCGGAAACCCATAGAGTGCTGGGACAGAAAGCAATGCATCACGGGACATTTAGCCCTGTCCCAAGATGTGCCACAATCTGCTCCGTTGTCCCACAACACCTAGTAACAGAAGGTGTTGAGCTGGACTGTAGGATAGGTACTGATAGTGCTTTGCTCACACTGTCAATGATGGTGCCCCTACTGTGGACGTGATCTGCCAACAGAGGGAGCAATGTGAACATGCAATTGTGATTTTTATTACGTCAACTTTTGAGTGTTGACATCACTTTTGTCAACATAAACTGGTAATGTGGACATAGACTTAATGACTCTGGCCGGCTGTCAGACCTAGCAGCAGAGGGTCTATAGGCCCAGAGAATCAGAGTGGGACAGCAAACAGTTCATGGCCCTGGTCTGCAGTCAGGCAGAGCAATACAGCAGTGTAGCAGGATCAGCTCCCTGGCGGAACAGTCAGCAAAACCATCTGGTGTCCTAGTTCGAGCGGGTGATAGACCAGTGCAGGCTTCTTGGCCTGAAAGTGGGGAGGCTGCCAGCCCCAGGGAGGGAGTGGCAGGGGGTAGGAGGAATACAGGCCCACCCACTCCACTACATCCCAGCCCAAGGCCCTACTGGTGGCTGAGTGGTCTGCAACTGGGTCAGCGGGGAAATCTGGCTGCAACATGCTGGCCAGCTTGCAGTCAGTCACACAGCCGAACCCTATTCAGCTTCCCTGGGCTCCTTCCTACACTCCCAATCAGGAGGTACCTGGGTTCCAGGGTTGTCGCTCATCTCACTGGGGTAAAGGGCTAGTGGCTGCCCCAACAGCTCCTCAGTGGCAGCGCAGAAGGGTGGCAATATCATACCATGCCAACCTCACTTCTGTGCTGCTGCTGGCAGTGGCACTGCCTTCAAAGCTGGATTCCCAGCTGCCAGCTACCGCTCCCCGGCCACCCAGCTCTGAAGGCAGAAGTAAGGTAGGTGATACCGAAACTCGCATACAATAGCCAGAGATCATTGTGGGGGAGACCAGACTTTCATGGCTGTGAATTTGGTAGGGCCCTATTCATCATACATAAAGTTCTTGCAATCTCAAGGGACCAGCCACTTAGCCAGGTCAATATATAACTTAGATCTTACCCAAAAATCAGGCTGGTAGCCAATTCTCTAGTATCTAAAAACTAAAGGTTTTTCTTCCAGTGATGTCCCTGTGGGGGGTTCCACTTCAGGTTATTGTGCGCCCCTGCACCTCTAGTCAGAGAATTTCAACAGCAGTGCCCGGTGGGGTCGCATGTGTGTTCTCCCTGTCTCGCACCGGCAGGGGCCATTAACTAGCGTTGTGCGATCAACGCCCCCCTCAGTCCTTCTCAACCACCTATAGTCTGAGTGGGAGCTCTGGCAGTGCATCTGCACAACTTACATTTAGATATAAGTGTGACGTTGCACCCCATAATGCTTTATAGGAATATGCTTATGAATGTATATATGACATAACTAGAATATGTTTTATGCTACATATGCCATGTAACATATCTCTGTAAAGGTTATGATCTACTGAATATATTCATCCTATTTGTATGCATGGATCATTTTTGTGTTCAAAGTTATGAATATTGGCTGTGTACTTGTTTGATTTTAAATAGCCTCAGTGAAGCAGATGGTCAGCTTCCTGAGAAAAGACTATTCTCAGTAAGCGCCCAATCAAGAAACACTTAAGCTAACAATGAACTTGGAGATGCCAATCCACATCTGAACCAAACTGTACCATAGAATCTCTATGGATAGTAATTCCATGCTTGAATAATAAGAATATAGCAGTAGGGATATATTACAGACCACCTGACCAGGACGGTGATAGGTGACTGTGAAATGCTCAGGGAGATTAGAGAGGCTATAAAAATTAAAAACTCATTAATAATGGGGGATTTCAACTAGCCCCATATTGACTGGGTATATGTCACCTCAGGATGGAGTGCAGAGACAGCTTCTTTTCACCTTAAATGACTGCTTCTTGGAGTCCTGGAACCCAGAAGGGGAGAGAGGCAATTCTTGATTTAGTCCTAAGTGGAACACAGGATCTGGTCCAAGAGGTGAATACAGCTGAACTGCTTGATAATAGTGACCATAATATAATCAGATTTAACATCCCTGTGGCAGGGAAAATACCACAGCAGCCCAACACCATAGCATTTAATTTCAGAAATGGGACCTACACGAAAATGAAGAAGTTAGTTAAACAGAAATTAAAAGGTACATTGGCAAAAGTTAAATCCCTGCAAGCTGCATGGAAACTTTTGAAAGACACCATAATAGAGGCTCAATTTAAATATATACCCCAAATTAAATAACATAGTAAGAGAACTGAAAAAGTGTCCCAGTGGCTAAACAACAAAGTAAAGGAAGCAGTGAGAGGCAAAAAGGCATCCTTTAAAAAGTAGAAGTCAAATCCTATTGAGGAAAATAGAAAGGAGCATAACCTCTGGCAAATGAAATGTAAAAATATAACTAGGAAGAACAAAAAAGAATTGGAAGAACAGCGAGCCAAAGACTCAAAAAGTAACAGCAATTTTTTTTTTTTAACCTCAGAAGCAGGAAGCCTGCTAAACAACCAGTGGGGCCCCTGGATCATCGAGATGCTAAAGGAGCACTCCAGGATGAGAAGACCATTGTGGAGAAACTAAGTGAATTCTTTGCATCAGTCTTCACGGCTGAAGATGTGAGGAAGATTCCCAAACCTGAGCCATTCTTTTTAGGTGACAAATCTGAGGAACTGTCCCCGATTGAGGGGTCATTAGAGGAGGTTTTGGAACAAATTAACTAAACAGTAATAAGTCACCAGGACGAGATGGCATTCACCCAAGAGTTCTGAAGGAAGTCAAATGTGAAATTGCAGGACCACTAACTGTAGTCTGTAACATGTCATTTAAATCAACTCTGTACCAGATTACCTGTAGTCTGCACCAGTCTGTAGACCTGTAGTCTGTATCTGATGACCTGTAGTGTAACCTACCATTTAAATCAGCTTCTGTACTAGATGACCGGAGGATAGTTAATGTGATGCCAATTTTTAAAAAGGGCTCCAGAGGTGTTCCCAGCAGTTACAGGCCCATAAGTCTGACTTCAGTACTGGGCAAACTGGTTGAAACTATAATAAAGAACAGAACCATCAAACACATAGATGCATAGGTGCCAAGTCCATGGGTGCTCCAGGGCTGGAGCACCTACTGAGAAAAATTAGCGGGTGCTCAGCACCCACTGGCAGCCAAGTTGCCCCCGCCCCCAGTGCCTCTCACCTGCCTGCGGCCGCACTGACCAACTCCTCCCTCTCCCTCCCAGCACTTCCTACCCATTGCGAACGGCTGTTTTGCAGCATATAGGAAGCTCCATGAGGGAGGGGGAGGAGCAGGGATGGGGCGTACTTGGGGGAGGAGGTGGGGAAGAGGTGGGAAGGGGGCGGAGCAGGGGCGGGGGCTTGGAGGAATGGGTGGAGTTGAGGCAGGGCCTGGGGCGGAGGGGAGGTCGAGCACCCCCTGACTAGAGGGGAAGTTGGCGCCAGTGCAAGGAGTCCAGGAGAGCTGGCTGTATTTTAAAGAAGCCTTATTGAGGGCACAGGAACAAACCATCCCGAAGTGCAGAAGGAATAGCAAATATGGCAGGCAACCAGCTTGGCTTAACAGTGAAATCTTCCTTGATCTTAAACTCAAAAAGGAAGCTTACAAGAAGTGGAAATTTGGACTGATGACTAGGGAGGAGTATCAAAATATTGCTAGAGCATGCAGGGGTGTAATCCGGAAGGCCAAGGCACAATTGGAGTTGCAGCTAGCAAGGAATGTGAAGGATAACAAGAAGGGTTTCTACAGGTAGGTTAGCAACAAGAAAAGGTCAGGGAAAGTGTGAGACCATTACTGAATGGGGGAGGCAACCTAGTGACAGATAATGTGGAAAAAGCTGAAGTACTCAATGCTTTTTTTGCCTTGGTCTTCACAGACAAGGTTAGCTCCCAGACTGCTGCACTGGGCAACACAGTATGGGGAGAACGTGAACAGCCCTCAGTGGTGAAAGACTATTTAGAAAAGCTGGAGATGCACAAGTCCATGGGTTCAGATCTAATGGATCCAAGGATGCTAAGGGAGTTGGTTGATGTGATTGCAGAGCCATTGCCCATTATCTTTGAAAATTTGTGGTGATCGGGGGAGGTCCTGGACGATTGGAAAAAAGCAAATATAGTACCCATATTTAAAAAAGGGAAGAAAGAGAACCCAGGGAACTACAGACCGGCCCGCCTCACTTCAATCCCCAGCAGAATCATGGAGCAGTTACTCAAGGAATCCATTCTGAAGCTCTTGGAGGAGAGGAAGGTGACCAGGAACAGTCAACATGGATTCGCCAAGGGAAGTCATGCCTGACCAACCTGATTGTCTTCTATGATGATATAACTGGCTCTGTGGATATTGGGAAAGCAGTGGATGTACTAGTTCAAACTGGATTCTCTAGGGACCAAAGGACAAAGAAGGGGTTTGTGGATAAATAGCCTGGTTTCAAACAGGCTCAGGGCCTTCTTCCTGATTCATCAAATGGACAGGACCCCTGACCCATGCAACCTCAGGCCTTAGGGGAGGGCTGGAAGGACTGGGTGCTAGTTCTGACCTGAAACGCAGATGAGCTGGTGACCACAAGGAACCCAACTGGGCAGGGGTTTGAAGGACTGCTTCTGCCAGAATCCATGGCAGGGTTGGGATAATCCTGGTCTTGATAGCATGTGTGTAGGTTTTTGATTGTTTTTATGATGTTTTCTCTATAATGCTTTGTACCTTAAGAAGAAAGCAGACTTGCTAGGAAATGTTGGATGGTACCTTATACCTGTAGAACTGCATCTATTAACCATCTGTGAAGAGAAAGCCAGGAGGTGTCCTTGGGCAGCCTGTCTGTGCTGGGATAACACAGTGAGAGAGGGAATGGTGCAACCTGCAAATACCCCGGTCAGAAGGGAGAGGGGTGAATGTCTTCAACTGAGAGAGGGAACAACTGGGGAGCTGGAAGCCTGACAGTGGGGCCCACTGAGGGCAAATACAGGTGCAGTTGCTCTGAACTGACACCCAGAGCCCAGCCCCTGGCAGCCTCTCCCTGGTTGAGCAGAAGGACAAGGGGCCCCCAGGGTGCGTGCAACCAGGTAAGTGATTCCTCCTCCTTCCCATCTGCCACTTGCTCTAGTCATCCTGCCTCTCTCCGCTCCCTGTGTCCTACCCGGCCCCACCCCATCTGTGCTTGTCCCCTGGGCTCCTGTCCCCTATATCCTAACACCACTGCCCTAGTCTTTCTATTCACATCTCCCCCACCTCCCATGTCCTAGCCTATCTGCCCTACTGTGTCCAGCCCCATTCTATGGCAATCTGCCCCACAGTATCCTGCCCCCCCATACCATGGGGCCTCCTTCTCTAACATCCTGCCCCCCATGTTCTATCCCCGCTTACCATCTGCTCCTTGCCTACTGTTTTCCTAGCCCATCCCCTCTGCCTACAGTGTCCTAGTCCCCTCATCCCATTTCTCTCCCACTGCATTCCGAACCCCATCCCATTAGTCTCTTGTGTCCTGGCCCCATCCCCACCCAGTGTCCATATGCCCTGTGTTACACCCTCGTTATTCCACCCATGTATTTCATGCCCCTGCTTCCCCAGCCGCATGTCTGCAACCTCCCATCTCTGGCTTGATGCAGCTCCATGTGCACCCTAGGGTGGCCTTCAGATTGACACCCAGAGGGGTATGTTCTGGATGGGCCTTCAGATTGACACCCAGAGCCCAACTGGGGGGAGCAGATGTCGCTCCATGCCACAAGTTCCAGTACATGCTGCTCTTGGGGACAGATCCCCACTGCAGGGCTGCTGGCTCCTTGGAGTGAAATGGACTTGTAGGCTCTAAAGTTTTACATTGTTTTGTTTTTGAGTGGTTACGTAATAAAAAAAAATCTACATCTGTACATTACACTTTCACGATAAAGAGACTGCACTATGGTACTTATATGAGGTGTATAGAAAAATACTATTTCTTTTATCAATTTTCCAGTGCAAATATTTCTAATAAAAATAAAAGTGGGCAACTGTACACTTTGTAGTCTGTGTTGTAATAGAAATCAATATATTTGAAAATGTAGAAAAACATCCAAAATATTTAATAAATTTCAATTGGTATTCTATTGTTTAACAGGGCGATTAATTTATTAAATTGCAGTTAATTTTTTTGAGTTAATCGCATGAGTTAACTGTGATTAATCACCAGCCCTAGAAATAAAGCAAACATTTCTGATCGCATAGGTAATTAACCATTTTGGAACAATTTACCAAGGGTCATGGTGGATTCTCAAGATGGGATGTTTTGTTAAAAGATTTGCTCTAGGAATCTCCACTCCTCCTCCCCCCACAAATCCTTTCTATACTTCTCCCACCCACACCCAACAGCCCTCCTGCTTCACTCCCAGGCTACTTCCAGCAATTACTTCCCTCTCCCTCAGCTCCTCTGTTACCCCTGACTCCCCTAAGCCTTTGCCCTGTTTCTGAGGAGTGCGGGAAATACATTTTTGAATGGTAGTTTACATGAATTATTATTCAAAATTCTGGATTAATATGCCTAGTAAGGAATCTATTTGTCAAAAAACACTTCTTGAATCTTTTTTGTTGTCTGTATTGTTAGACATACTTGCCGACAGGAATTTTGAAATAAATTACCAAAATAACTGAAACCAGTGTGATTATATTGTGTTATTTTGACAAATGAAATATGCAAAATTTTAAAAAATATTGTTCGCAGAATTTTTAGGCACCGAATTCCCACAGGAGTAATGAGAAACTCTCTCTGTGCACCTGCCAGTCACACAGTTCATCAGGCCTCATGATCAGTTAGGCCCTAGAACACTTTGATTGGTTCACCTTAAAGATTTACACTTCACACTGGTTTTTCCACATGCCATCCGAATGCATCAGCTTCTTTAATAGCAAAGAGACACCTAGTTAGACACAGGGTGGATAAAAATCAGTGATTTAAAAAAAAAAATCAGAGTTTTTTGATAAAATGCTTTTTGAGGAAAAAACCTATCTAGAGATAGTTTTAATTAAGATACATTACAGCTCAAAGGTATCTCATCATGGAATAGGGATTATAAATTCTAATTCTATAGTATGAGACAATATAGTCATGTAATGTTTAAGAAAAGTTTTGTAAATGAGTTCCAATAGTTCATGTATTAGGGACCCAATGTTATGGGGTTCCAGGGGCTTCTGTATAAATTATTTAGGTTAATCTTTGTATCTACCCAATGGGACTCAGTGCTCAGTCTAGAAGATACCATCAGAGATGCTTAGTTTTGCAGTTCTCAAACTGTGGATTTGTGGCTCCAGATATAACATGCTTGTTAACAGCAAAAATGTTTTTAAATAAATAATATATAGACGTGAGAAATAACAGACCTCAGCTCTACTGTCCCTCTGCAAATTTGTGTACTCAGAGTCAATCCCTTACCTCTCTCTAGAAGTGCAAAGTTTCAAAAAGTTCAATGAATAGAAGATTGTTGGGGGGGAATAGATCTGGACAAGGAGAAGAAGTCTGGAGATAAATGTGAGAAGGGAGGTGTAACTTTGCACTTCATCTGTTTATGGAAATATGTTTATGAATGTAAATATGATGTAACTGGAATATGCTTTATGCAAAAGGTCTCTTGTAAGGTATCATTACAAAGCTTATAATCTACTGAGTGTGGTCATCCTATTTGTATGTATGTATGTATCATTCTTGTACCTAAAATTAGAAATACAAAGTTAACTCTGAGGTCCTATTGTAATTATGCAAAGCGTGGGCTATTAATATTGGTTTAGAGGGCTCCCATTGACTAGGACAATTGGCTGTAAGTGGCTGTTTACCTGCAAGCCTTCCTGTGTATATGAGGTGGGTAATGAAGAATTAGGTCTCACAGGACATGTGACCTGGTCACATGATACTGGAATTCATCTTAAACCTGGTGCTTTTCCATTTAGAAGGAGAGGTGGGAACCCAGAGAGACAAAAAGATTCCCACCTTGTGCCAAAGATATAAAAGGGCATGGAACAGAACAAAGGGGGCCACACTCATGGAATCTCCTGCTTTTCACCTAAGATGCCTGCTGGAACTAACAAGTTCTGTAACAAGGGAAAGGATTGGGCCCAGACTAGGAAGGAGTCTAGTCTGTGAAAGACTTATTGGAACATCTCTAAGAGTTAGATTTACCTGTATTCAATTTCTTAATGTATTAGGCTTAGACTTGCATGTTTTGTTTTATTTTACTTCGTAACTTACTTTGTTCTATCTGTTATTACTTGGAACCACTTAAATCCTACTTTTTATACTTAATAAAATCATTTTTGTTTATTAACAGAGTAAGTGATTAATACCTGGGGGAGTAAACAGCTGTGCATATCTCTCTATCAGTGTTACAGAGGGCGGACAATTTATGAGTTTACTCTGTATAAGCTTTATACAAAAGAAAACAGATTTATTTGGGGTTTGGATCCCATTGGGAGCTGGGTGTCTGGATGCTGGAAACTGGTTACCTGCTGAGCAGTTTTCAGTTAAAGCCTGCAGCTTTAGGGGCATGGTTCAGACTCTGGGTCTGTGTTGCAGCAGGCTTGCGTGTCTGGCTCAACAAGGCAGGGTTCTGGAGTCCCAAGCCATCAGGGAAAACGGGTTCAGAGGTAGTTTCAGCACATCAGGTGACAGTCCCAAGGAGGTCGCTGTGACCGAACCCATCACAGGAGGGGCAGGCACTAGAAACAAAAGTGAAACTGTTTGAGCAGCATTTTCCAGAAGTCTTGAGATCTTTCTGAGTATAGCCTTCATTGATTTAAGATCTACCATACCATTCTCTCACTAGAAGGGAAAACCTATAACGGCAGCAGGTCATAAGAGACCTAGTTTGGGAATAAGAACCATACAAGAAATATGTGTTTGCTGATGATGTTTTAAAGAAAGTCACATTGCTGGAACTGGTAGAAGTCACTTAAGCACTTGGATTCAGAGACTGTTGAAGTGATAATCTCACTTTTAACAGCAGTAGCTTCTTCTGCCAGAGTAGAAAGAATATTTTCTTCCTTTGGAATAATTCATTCCAAATTGAGAAATCATTTGGGACCTGAAAAAGCAGGAAAGCTTGTTTTTCTTTTCCAGATTATGAACAAACAGGAAAATGAAGGTGAAGGCGACTGAGTTAGCTGCAGAAGCCAATATTTTAAGTGTCTCATGTTAACCTAGCTGACACCGTCGATTTAATTTTTTTTTAAATATTTCATTTAACTATTTTAGTTAAACAAACAAAAACAAACCTGATTTTAAAAAACTTGAATGTTTAACTAAATTCAAAAATTCATATGCTTGTTTTGTAAAAATATTATACATTTGCTGTTGAAGGAAAAAAAAATCCAGAATACATAACGTTGTTGCTTTAGTTAAATAAAACTATTTAAATGTCTGTCTGGTGATGTTCTCCTCCTAACACAGCATGGCAAAAAAATCCTCCAAATATTAATGATCAACCTGTTGATTTGGAGATAGTTCACCTCCCACTGACTTCATAAATATCTGCTTCAATTACCTTTGGTAAATGAAATAACCAAACAATCATTCATTTTCTGATATAGCTGTCAAACTAATCAGCTTATAAGGTTATAACAACCAACAAGAATGCACTTTTAATCATGGATTTCTACATAAATCGAATCTTCTTGACTAGTGATTTAAATCAATTTGATTTAAATCAAATCCACCCTGGTTAGACAGACCTTTGTAACACATTAAGTACATAGTTCTTCATCACATTTGTATTTAAAAAGATAGCATGAGTAGTTCCTGTGTCATCTTTCAATCACATGCACCGGGCTGTCCCGCTCTCAGTCCAATCCATGCTGAGACAGGACTGCAAATCCCACCTCTAGATGTCACCCAAGAGTCAACCGCTAGCTAGAACTGAGGTAGGTGTGTGGGGAAGCTCCTGGCTGGGTCCTATCTAAAGGGGAGTGGGGGTGTCCTGACTGCATCCCAGCCAGATGTGTGAGTGTGGGACAGAAGAGAAAGGCCTGGCTGGATCCCACCTAGAGGGGGTGGGGGTGGCGGTGGGGATGCTCCCAAATAGAGTAGGCTGTGACCATCTGCTCTAAATTCCCCCAGCTGTTCGCTCTTCCCCACATTGCTCAGCCAAGTCCCCTTCCCTGCCCCACACAGTCTCTCTGTCAGGCCATCATGGGAACAGGACCACTCCCTGGTTCACACCTACTGGCGCTGTGCCAGGCCCACTGGCTGCCAGAAGCCCCTTAGGCCCTGGCACTGGGGCACTGCTGTGTGTGATTTGGTGCCGGATGAGGTTGGCCAACCTAGCAAAGCGCTTGCCACAGCCAGCACAGCGGTGCGGCCCCTCCACAGTGTGCGTGTGCTGATGGACTCTCAGGTGTGAAATCTGTACAAAGCCCTTGCCACAGTCAGCACAGCGATGTGGCCGCTCACCGGTGTGCGTGCGCTGATGGACTCTCAGGTGTGAAATCTGTACAAAGCCCTTGCCACAGTCAGCACAGGGGTGCGGCCGCTCCCCGGTGTGTGTGAGCTGGTGTCTTTTCAGGATTGAGCTCTGTATAAAGCACTTGCCGCAGTCAGCACAGCGGTGCGGCCGCTCCCCGGTGTGTATGCGTTGGTGTCTGCTGAGGCTTGAGCTGCGTGCAAACCCCTTGCCACAGTCAGCACAGCGGTGCGGCCGCTCCCCGGTGTGTGTGCGCTGGTGTCTGCTCAGGCTTGAGCTCTGTACAAAGCCCTTGCCGCAGTCAGCGCAGCGGTGCGGCCGCTCCCCGGTGTGTGTGCGCTGGTGTCTGCTGAGGCTTGAGCTGCATGCAAACCCCTTGCCGCAGTCCGCACAGCGGTGCGGCCGCTCCCCGGTGTGTGTGCGCTGGTGGACTATCAGGTGTGAAATCTGTACAAAGCCCTTGCCGCAGTCAGCGCAGCGGTGCGGCCGCTCCCCAGTGTGCGTGCGCTGGTGTATGCTGAGGCTTGAGCTGTGTGCAAAGACCTTGCCGCAGTCAGCACAGCGGTGCGGCCGCTCCCCGGTGTGCGTGAGCTGATGGACTCTCAGGTGTGAAATCTGTGCAAACCCCTTGCCGCAGTCAGCGCAGCGATGCGGCCGCTCCCCGCTGTGCGTGAGCTGGTGTCTACTGAGGCTTGAGCTCTGTGCAAAGACCTTGCCGCAGTCAGCACAGTGGTGCGGCTGCTCCCTGGTATGCGTGAGCCGGTGTAGTCTGAGGATTGAGGACTGTCTGAAGCTCCTGCCACAGGAAGTGCAGTGGTACGGCCTTTCCCCGCTATGCCTGTGCTCGTGCTGGTCCAGCGCGGAGGGGTTGCTGAACCTCTTGGCGCAATTGATGCGGCGGTGAGGACGCTGGCCGATGGAGAGTCTCTGATGTGTAGCCAGATCCGGTCTCTGGTTGAGTTTACCCCAGGGATGGAATGAGTCCTGTGCATGGATCCCCCTGTGGGATATGGGATGTGGGTTTCCTGCCATGCTCTCTCCACATTCAGCCCGTGCTCTCGGTCCTCCCGGCATCCCGTGCCCTGCTGGAGAGAACAGAGGCAATCCTGGGGTTAGTGCACAGTAAAGTCTACAGGTTTCTCAAAGATGGGAAAATGTCACCGATGGAGCGATTTCCCCATTTCTCAGTGACTGTTTTTGGGATGGGTGCCTCCGCCTGCAATGGCGGCTCTTGTCTCACAGGGCTGGACCCAACGCCTTGCTCCGGGCATTGAGACTTGGCCTGCGGGGTTACAGAGCCACGCAGATTTGCCCCTGCCCACAGTCATAATGGTGGGGGAAGCGAGCCAAACTTCAGTGAATGGCCTTGCCACCCAGATCTTCTCTAGCCCACTCCAACCCCTCTGCACCAGGCTGGGGTTAGGGTTGCAGCAGTAGGGGAAGGTGCTTCTTTGGGCGGCTGGTGCTCCCTGGGCAGGGCAAGGAGGAGAGTAGGTTGTGTTAAAAATCATGGAGCTGTCACAGGAAATTTAGTGACCTGTGACTTTTACTAAATTTACTGTAACTGCTCTCTAATTTCTGATACGAAATGCTGACACAAATCTGGAGCCTGGCTCAGGGTGGTTCTACCCTATGTTGTTTGTGCAATGGCCACTGCCTGCTCCCATGTGCGCCATGCACCTTGGGTCTCCTTTTATGCTTAAATTGTAGCTTGCCCCCAGGATACAGGCAGCACCTGGCACAACAAAGCCTTCATCCAGAACTAGGGCCTCAAAGTGCTAACAAACAGGGAATGGGTTTTGTTTTCACACTGATTTTGGATTTATTTCCATCAGAGGTTATTATTTACACAGTGGTGGTTCTGCACTGTGTCCGGTTTTACAGCATATGGCCTGTTCCCCAGTGTTTGCTCTGTTTAAACTATATTGGTTTGAAACCAGCTACAATCCCTGCATGGGGACACAGTGAGACCGGTATAAAGCCACTTAGAACAATGTAGCTTATTCCTGTGGGGGGAGTGATTCCTTTTCAAGGAATTCCTTCTAAAGAAGTCATTTAGCTTCGGCGTCATGTTTCATTCTTTGTGCAAAACTAAAACTGAGCTAAAATCCTTAAGAGGGTGGGGGTTTGATGGGATGACAAATCACTCAGGGTTTGTGTGATGTAACCTGAAAAACATGTTTGTCTTGTTTTACAACCCAATCAGTGACACTGCTGAGCTGGAACGGTGAATGGCTGCCGCACAGCAGGCTTTGATCTACAGACAGTCACAGACCACGTTAAGGCTGAGGGCTGTGCTAAGCATTGACACTGAAGCAATGTAAGTGAGAAAGATTTTGTGCCACTGAAAGAGCAGGTGGAGAGGGGATATGACAAAAACCATTCCACCCCCTCTCCCTCACACCCAGTCCATACACCAGGGTACTCCAAGTTGTACCCCACAGGACGATTTTGTCTGGGCCCCAAAATGTGTTCACTTTCCCCCAGCAACAGCTGCCTGGAACACTGGGCAGTCTTAGAGCATTACAGTGAAAGGCTGCAAGTGCCTGAGATCAGCTCTACAAAATGGCATCCTCTGCATGGCATGACCCGCACTCTTCATACGTGACCGATCCTGCCCTGCCCTGAGTAATTCCCAGCTTTCTCCTTGCTCACTGGGGGCAGGTTTCTCCAGTCTGAGAGCTCATGTGTGAAGTGAAGTGGCAGAGAGGGGGTGGGGTGGGAACCTTGACAGGGCAGCACTTTCTCTGCCAAGGGCCAGTGACTCGGGGATGCTTTCCCAGGCTGCGAGCAGGTTTTTGCTCCTGGCTGACTATGTCTGGATCCAGATGTCCCAGGGCCATCGGACACCAGCACAACAGCTTGACTCAGGAGGGGAAGAGGCATCAAGCCCATTTGAAAAATCTCTAGGGCACCCCTGCTTTGGTATGATTTTCTGAGGTGTGGGAAGCCTAGAAGAAGGTGATGTGGTCTATAGAATGACAGGCGTGTCTTTCCAGCCAGGTGCTTGTCTGACCCCCAGTGCCAGATCCACTGACACACACACAGATGGATTTTATCCTCTCAGCCTCAATGCCCTCCCCATTACACAGGTGGGGTTACTTAGGCATGGTGGAGCTGTAGTGATTCGCTTCTAGAACTGAATCAAGATCTTTTGAATCCTACTGCAATGTCCTACCCACTAGGTAAATGTAGCCCTCATATGCTCCCCGGCCCCATCACGGAGACCTCTCTCTTTCCCTCAGCATCCCCTGAAATCTTCCCCCTCCCTACATTATCCCATATCACTATCCCACCCCTCT
Source organism: Dermochelys coriacea (assembly GCF_009764565.3). NCBI lineage: Eukaryota > Metazoa > Chordata > Testudines > Dermochelyidae > Dermochelys > Dermochelys coriacea. The sequence continues at coordinate 6,006,126 of NC_050073.1, read as the reverse complement.
TTCAAGTTTATCACCTCCCCATCTCCAATCCACTTCTCTTTCACAGCTTTGAGACCCCATAATGTTTAGGTCCCATCCTAGGTCAGAGATATCCAATGAGTAGGAAAGATAGGAAGTATGACAAGAGGACTCCCTGCCTTAACCAGGAGATTGCCAGTGACCTGAAACTCAAAAAAGAGTCATACAAGAAGTGGAAACTAAGTCAAATTATAAAGGATGAATATTAAAAAATCCCACAAACATGTAGTGACAAAATTAGAAAGGCCGAAGCAAAAAACAAAACTAAACTAACTAGGCATATAAAGGGTAATAAGAAAGCATTTTACAAATACATGGGAAGGAAAGGGAAGACCAAGAACAGGCTAGGCCCATTACTAAATGAGGAGGGAAAGACAATAAAAGAAAATGCAATGGCCAAACTGTTAAATGCCTCTTTTGTTTCAGTTTTCACCAAAAAAAGTTAGCTGTGATCGGTCGACTAACATAGTGAACATCAGTGTCAATGGGGTAGGATCTGAGCCTAAAATAAGAAAAGAAATAGATACTAACTACTTAGACAAGTTAGATGGATTCAAGTCAGCAGGGCCTGATGAAGTACATCCTAGAATACTTAAGGAACTGGCTGAAATGATCTCTGAGTCATTCACATGTTCTTAGAGATAATTGCCGAGGATGGTAGAGAGACCCAAGAACTGGAAAAGGGCAAATAGAGTAACCGGTTATAGAAAGGGGAATAAGGACAACTCAGGGAATTATAGACCAGTCAGCTTAACTTCAGTACCTGGAAAGATAATGGATAAGCAAACATTCTATTTGTAAGCACTTATTAGTTTATTTCCTTCTAGGCAACAGTAAACATGGATTTGTCATGAACAAATTATGTCAAACCAACCTAATATCCTTCTTTGACAAGTAATAAGCCTCGTAGATAGGGGAGAAGCAGTACATGTCACAGCTCAACTTTAGTGAGACTTATGATACTGTCTTACATGACCTTCTCGTGAGCAAATTAGAGAAATATAGCCTAGGCAAATAAGATGGGTGCACAACTGGTTGGAAAACCGCACTCAGAGTAGTTACTATGCCTCAAAACGAGCTGAAAGGCATATCAAGCGGGATCCCACTGGGATCTGTCCTATTCCATATCTTCATAAATGATTTGGACAGTGGCATAGAGAATACACTCAAAGTTTATGGACGATTCCAAGCTGGAAGGGGTTGCAAGTGCTTTAGAGGCCAGGATTAGAATTCAAAAGGATCTTGACAAACTGGAGAAACGGTTGGAATTAAATAGGATGAAATTCAATAAGACCATATGCAAAGTACTACACTTAAGTCGGAATAATAAATCACACAAATACAGAATGGGAAATGACTGCCTAGGAAGGAGTACTGCAGAAAACCATCTGGGGTTATAGTGGATCACAAACTAAATATGAGTCAACAATGGAATACTGTTAAAAAAAAAAAAGCAAATATCATTCTGGGATGTATTAGCAGGAGTGCTGCAAGCAAGATGTGAGAAGTAATTCTTCTACTCTACTCAGCACTGGTAAGGCCTCAACTGGAGAATTGTGTCCAGTTCTGGGCCCCACACTTCAGAAAGGATGTGGACAAATTGGAGAGGGTCAGACAAGAGCAAGAAGAATGATTAAAGGTCTAGAAAACATGACCCATGAGTAAAGATTGAAAAAATTGCATTTGTTTAGTCTGGAGAAGAAAAGAAGGGGGGGGGGGAAAGAGACACGATGACGATGACCAGCTAACAGTCTTGAAGTACCTAAAAGGTTGTTACAAAGAGGCGGGTGATAAATTGTTCTCCTTATCCACTGAGGCCAGGACAAGAAGTAATGGAATTAAATTGCAGCAAGGGAGATTTAGGTTGGATATTAGGAAAAACTTACAAACTGTAAGGGTAGTTAAGCACTGGAAAAAGTTACCTGGGGAGGTTGTGGAATCTCCATCATTGGAGATTTCTAAGAACAGTTTACACAGACACCTGTCAGGGATGGACTTCATAATACTTAGCCATGCCTCAGTGCAGGGGACTGGACTAGATGACCTACCGAGGTCCCGTCTAGTCCTACATTACTATGATATCTGTGATTCATTGATATCAAGGCCAGACAGGCGCATTGAGAGCATCCAGCCTGGTTTCCTGACTATCTGAGCCAGAGAATCTCCCCAAGCCATTCCTGACTCCATCCCAGTAACTCCTGGCTGAGTTAGAGCAGGGCTTGGAGAAAAAGACACCCCATCTCCACTGACAGACTCACAGTAATGAAGAATCCACCCTCTCCAGAGGGAAGCTCTCCCAATGGATCATTCCTCTCCCAGATAAACACTGGCCCCTAATTCCCAGCGACAATTTGTCTTGCTTCTGCTCCCAGCCAGTGGATCTCTTTCTGCCTTTGCCTTTTACATTAAGGAGCCCTCCACTAGCAGGTGTGTAAATTAGAAGGGATCAGATTATTATAACTCACCTGAGGAGGGGCTCTCAGACCCTGAGCTTTCTCTAGAGTCCTCGGCATCCTGAATCCAGAGCTCTGCCTCCCCTAGCTCAATCCGGTGGATTAAGTCCGGTGTGGAACCTGAATAGCCTGTTTGGGGGGAATGAATCAGTTTTATTACTAAAGTTTTGGGGATAGGGACTCATTTATATATTGGTGCAGCCCAGCACAACAGGGCCCTGACCTTGGTCAGTGTTTGTCTGCGCAGCACCTGGAACTACAAGGCCCCAATATCGGATGCTGCTTGAGAAGAAAGCGCAAGAGATCCCAAGCAGGAGAATAATGAACCTTCCTTAGAAAAGATTTCTTCCCATCTCCCACCAGGCAAGTTCAGTTCACTCTCTGAAGCAGCAATGTCTATGACCCTTCTCAATTTGCTGTGGGGGTTGAGTCATGGCAGGTGTCACAGTTACACAGACCTACCAGTTCTTTTGCATAGGGTGCAAGATTTGTTCAATTGTGCGGCTGTTAAACTTACGATGTTCATTCTTTTTTTTGGAGAGGACTGAGGTACATAGTGCAAGTAAACAGGTTACATTAACATTAGCCTGAGGCTCTGAAAGTTGCTGACATTTGCCACCACTTGGCTGCTGGGTGGCACATGGCAGCTGAGGTGTCAAGAGAACCCAGACATTTCACAGCTGTGAGTAAAGATAAATAGGTCCTTACCCAGGGAAACGAGGGCCTGGTTATTCCTCAGCATCTGATCCCGGTACAGCTGCTTCTCTTGCTGGGATAAGAGCTCCCACTCCTCCTGGGTGAAATACAGAGCGACGTCCTCAAACGCCACCTGGAGCTGCTGTCAGAAGCGTTACACACTCAGCACCTTCTGCTCCAGCCCCGCAAGCCTGGAGTGTCTGCAGGGGACGCGGTTTCTATGGGAGCAACTCACAGGGATAACACCCAGCCCAGCAGCTGTGACCCAGGGAGACTCCACCACCCCACCCAGCTCCCCCAGGGACCTCAGGGCAGGGATTTTCCTAACCTTCCTCCTGAATTTCTCCAACACCCCCCAGTTACATGCAGTGTTGCCAATTTAGTTGTTGGTTGGAAATCTGAATTGAAATTGAAACATTAATACACAATTTAAAAGCATATACAGTGTATAAGAAAATACTTGTACCTGAGAAAGCATAATGGGTTTGAAAAGTATGAACCAAAACTAGCTTCCTCATACAGTTGTTATTTATGACAATGTTGGCACATTTGTTTCAGCTATATTGGCCAACCTAATAATTTCAAATGACTGTAAGCAAGGTCTGAATGAGCTCTCCCCTGACAGCTAGTGATGACCCAGTGGCGGGTGGAAAAGCTTCAGGACCAGACTGTATTTACATGAACTCAACTACTCTGCCTAGGTATCCAGCAGACAGAGCTGTGCTGCCCAAGGGATCGATTTTGGCAGGTGTTGGTTACAAATCACTTAAGTATTAACTGGTTTCAGAATAGCAGCCGAGTTAGTCCATAATCGCAAAAAGAAAAAGAGGACTTGTGGCACCTTAGAGACTAACAAATTTATTTGAGCATAAGGTTTCATGAGCTACAGCTCACTTCATCGGATGCATTCAGTGAAAATACAGTGGGGAGATTTATATACATAGAGAACATGAAACAATGGGTGTTACCATACACACTGTAAAGAGAGTGATCACTTAAGGAGAGCTATTACCAGCAGGAGAGTGATGGGTCGTTCTTCACTCTCACAGATCTTGGGAGACAGGCCAATCCTTGCTTACAGACAGCCCCCCAACCTGAAGCAAATACTCACCAGCAACCACACAACAGAACCACTAACCTAGGAACCTACCCTTGCAACAAAGCCCGTTGCCAACTGTGTCCACATATCTATTCAGGAGACACCATCACAGGGCCTAATCTCATCAGCCGCACTATCAGAGGCTTGTTCACCTGCACATCTACCAATGTGATATATGCCACCATGTGCCAGCAATGCCCTTCTGCCATGTACATTGGTCAAACTGGACAGTCTCTACATAAAAGAATGGACACAAGAATGGACACAAATCAGATGTCAAGAATTATAACATTCAAAAATCAGTCGGAGAACACTTGAATCTCTTTGGTCACTTGATTACAGACCTAAAAGTTGCAATTCTTCAACAAAAAAACTTCAAAAACAGACTCCAATGAGAGACTGCTGAATTGGAATTTGCAAACTGGATACAATTAACTTAGGCTTGAATAGAGACTGGGAGTGGATGGGTCATTACACAAAGTAAAACTATTTCCCCATGTTTATTCCCCACTTTCGCCCCCCACTGTTCCTCAGACTTTCTTGTCAACTGCTGGAAATGGCCCACCTTGATTATCACTACTAAAGGTTTCCCCCCCCCCCCACTCTCCTGCTGGTAATAGCTCACCTTAAGTGATCACTCTCCTTACAGTGTGCATGGTAACACCCATTGTTTCATGTTCTCTATGTATATAAATCTCCCCACTGTATTTTCACTGAATGCATCTGATGAAGTGAGCTGTAGCTCATAAAAGCTTATGCTCAAATACATTTGTTAGTCTCCAAGATGCCACAAGTTCTCCTTTTCTTTTTAAGTATTAACTGTGGAGGTTATGAAATGTTGTTATCCATATTGTATGAGTAAAGGGCAGCAGAACTGTACTTAGCCTGACTGAATGAGGTGGTCTCCCTCAGTGCTTAATTTGTGCCAGGGCTGAGCCGCGGCACCTCTAGGCTGGGCAGTTCATAGCTCTGGGACCTCTGGGCTTGTCACATCAGTTATTAAAGTAACAAAGTTGCTTGAGCCCCAGCACCTCTTTCCTTACAAATTAAGCACTGGTCATCTTCAACTGAACTGCATTCCCTAAACATGAGGTTTGGATGCCATATCCTAGTGCACAGAGAGAGAGAGGGTGGGGCACAGGTGTTTTGCTCAGTGATGTAGGTCACAGGGCATTATTTGACCTGTCCCTCTCTCCTGTTTAGAGAGAGAATTGATTAGGCTTCATAAGTGACCACTAGAGCTGAAAACACTGATAATTAGGTCTAAGTGCTTAGACCTGCTGTGGGAGTGTTTCTGTGGAAGAGATGGCCCAGCCTGCACTAGCAGTGAGGTTTCCCCACTGAGAGCTCAGCTGAAATCACTGAGAGCTGGGTGGAACCCCAAGAGACAGACTCACAGAGGTCACAGTGGCAGCAGAAGGTGACAGCGAAGGGCCATTGGGGATGGAGCAGTCGAGCGAACGGCGGAATGACGAACAGCGGCCAGAGCATTGCACTATGTTTTAGTGACTTCGCTACAGAATGCTAGATTTGTGACTGGGAAACTTATATAAATATATGTTTCGTAGTAGGCCAATATTTTAAAAATGCATTATTTGCCAAGCTCATTATCCCACATTAATGCTATCTCAAGAGGTCATTATCTTGGGGAATTTCGGTACTAAACTTTTACTTTTATAATTATCTTTATGTAAGAAGGACATTATTGGGTCAGACCAGTGGTCCATCTATCCCAGTATCCTGTCTTCCGACAGGAATTATTCCGGGTGCTTCAGAGGGAATGACCAGAACTGCACGCAGTGTTCAAAATGTGGGCGTATCATGGATTTATATCGTAAAAGTGGAGGAGCTGGGTTTACCAGACCGATCAGCTAAGCCAATACCGACAACCTATGTGAAAAGGCTGCAAAACACCAGGCCTCTGGACGGCATCAACATGCAGAAAGCCTTAGCGGCCCGCCACTGTCAAAGCCAATTTTTAGGAGAACCTAATGCAGCGGTTAAGAACGAGGGAGACCCAGCCCGGTTTCTGTGAACCAACACGGCTGCGGCATCCGACTTTCCACTTAAGCAAGAGATACCAGACGCTACAGAAACTGGAGGCCAATGTCCAGCGCACTGCCACTTGTTCATCCTGAAGTGGGACACTGGTTTGGAACAAGACCAGCAAATGCTCCCCATCGGTCTGCAAGAAACTCAGCCGACCAGCTAGACGCGTGTGGTGCAACAGTGAAAGACTCAACAGTTGAAAAAGTGAAGCCCGCTCTCGCCCTGCGCTCCGGCCGCTGCAGCTGTGACCCCCCCCGGGACGCGGGGTAAAGGGGTCGCGCCTGGCTCCGCATGTCCGCCCGGCTTTGTGGGCGGGGCCCGGGGCCCCAAAGCCGCTCCCCGGCCCCAGCGCTCCGGCGGCGGCAGCCCCTGAGCCCCCGGGCTGCGCTGGTGCAAAGCGGGACCCCGGGCCCTGCCTGGCCGCGCGGAGCCGCTCCCGGCCCGGGGTCACTAGCGCGGGAGGGACCCGGCTCCCGGCCGGGGAGTCCCCGCCCCGCGTCCTACCCGCGCCGGCCCCGCGGCCGCCATCGCCGGGCTCGGCTCCGGCCCCGGCCGCTTCCTCCGCCCGGGCAGCGACCTCCCGCCCCGCGGCTGCCGCCTCCCGCCGCGTCTCCACCGCGCCCGCTCCCCGCCCAGGGGCTGCGCACGGGCCGCTCCGGCCCGGGAAGGCTCCGCTCCGCGGCTCCCCGCCCGCCCCCGGCTCCAGGGCCCCGCGCCTGCGCCGCCAGCTCCGGCCGCCGCGGGAGGCCCCCGCGCAGGGACCTTCCGGCCTCGCCCCCCGCCCCCGTGCGGCCCGGCCGGGAGCAGCCGCCGCCGGGCGGGGACCGGCCTGAGGCGGCTCGAGACAATCCGCTGCCCGGGCCCGGGTCATCGCGTGGCGGGTTATTTGCAAGCCGGGCTCCCGAGTCAAGGGGCCGGAACTTGGTCCCGCGGGCGGCTCTTGCACTCCGCTCGGGGGAGGCGAGGGCGGCCGCAGGGGAGAAACCCCCAGCGGAGGCCGCTGCGGGGGGAGGTCAGCGGGGCCTCCGAGCGCTGCCCTTCGTGCAGTGCGGGGCCCCCCGGGAAGGGCGAGAGCCTGGAGTACAAGGGGGCCCGCGGTTTGTTCCTGGGCAAAAGGGGGGGGCAGAGGGGACTGAACCCACCGAGGGCCCAAGGAAGTGTTACTCACGTGACAAAGCGATGCCCTATGTGTGGGGGATCCAAATCCCCTCCCTGAGCTGTCCCGGGGAAAGCAGCTGCCCTCCAGTCCCAGACTTCAGTGGTGGCAGCCCCAGTTGGAGTTAATTTTGGCAGGTCTGATCTCCTGGACCCAGACCCAGGGTTTATGAAAAAAGGCCGAGGTACAGGGTAGCGTGTGCCAGGCCTGGGGAGACACCGGGCACGGATGGCTCTAGTCAGGGAAGAGGTGACTCAAGAGGGGGGAGGGAAAACTCCTGCTCTTGGGGCAGTTGAAAACCATCCAGCCTTTCGCTCAGTGGTTTTCAAACTTTTTTTTTCTGGCGACCTGGGTGAAGAAAATGGTTGATGCCCGCCACCGAACTGAACTGGGGATGAGGGGTTTGGGAGGGGCTCAGGGCTGGGGTGAGGGCTGCAGGGTGGGGCCGGGAATGAGGGGTTCCGGATGTGGGAGGGGGCTCTGGGCTGGGGCAGAGGTGTGGGAGGGGGTCAGAGCTCTTGACTGGGGGTGCAGACTCTAGGGTGGGGCTAGGGATGAGGGGCTTGGGGTGCAGGAAGGGGCTCAAGGTTTGGGGGGGACTCGGGCTGGGGCAGGGGATTGGGGCACAGGCTTACCTCAGGTCTGGCTCCTAGGTGCAAGCAGATCCCCCCGGCTCTCGCCCGCAGGCACCGGCTCTCAGCTCCCATGGGCTGGGAGCCAGCCCATGGGAGCGCGGAGCCGGTGCTTGAGGCAGGGGCAGCGTGCGGAGCCCCGTGGCTCCCCCACCTAGGTGCTGGACTTGCTGCTGGCCGCTTCTGGGGCACAGCATGGTGCCAGAACAGGTAGGGACTAGCCTGCCTTAGCCGGGCTGCACCGCCGATGGGAATTTTAATGGCCCGGTTGGTGGAGCTGACCAGAGCCACCATGACCCACTTCCTCACATTCTGCGACCCAGTAGTGGGTTGCGACCCACAGTTTGAAAACCACTGCTTTAGCTGACATTGAATGAGAGTGGTAAGGTTTACGGGCTACTTTCTGTGTGGAAGTTCTTAAGAATTTCTCAGCTGATGGGTTGGATATATAAGATACCACTGCCCAAAACTGTTAATATTGTGACAACCTGTATCAAAAGGGAATATGTCTCTGAATTCCCAGAGGCAAACTCTGAGAAGAGGGGCAGCTATTTTGTGAGTTCTGGAAGATGTGCAGGGTAAAGCAATTGAAATCTGCCCCATACCATGCAGAGATCAGCAGTTTAGTTGAGAGGTTCAACAGGACTCTAAAATCCATGTTCGACAGAACATATGCAAACAAGAGGGTGAGTGACTGGGATGTAATGTTACCCTGTCTATTTGCTTACCCTGAGTGCCCCAAGAGGCCACATGGAGTGCCCCATTTCATCTCTTGGATGGGAGAAAAGTCAGAGGGCCCCTGGATCTCACTGGAGAGTCCCTGGAGGGTGGCTCTGAGGCAGAGGGGGAGCTGATGGCTGAACTTGTGCAAAAGTTTGGGGAAGCTTTAAAGACTATGATGGGAATAGTTCAGGAAATCCTCACAAAGAGCCAAACTGCTCAGATAGCCTGGTGTGGTCGCAATATGTGTGAACAATCACTTGATGCAGGGGGCTTGGAGCTGGTGTTACTCCCTGTAGAAAGGTACAAAATGCAGAACCCAAGCAGGAAGGCTGTGGAAAGGGTTACTGATGTTACCTAGAATGCACAAAGGTCCTGCATCAAGGTTTCTCCTGATAAGCAGATTAAAAGCAGATGACAATGAAGAAGCCATTGTAAACATGCCTTGCTGTGCAGAGGATCCTCAAATTGCCCCCTCACTGATTTGATGGCTGGACACTTAGCAACCTTTCTCTCCAGAGTGCTGAGGTATGTGAAGAGTTAACCCCAGCTGAAAAGGCAGAGGTTATGAGCATGCGGCAGAGTCACCAGCAGGTATTTTCCAACAGGCCAGGACTGACTCAGAAAATGGTTCATAAGATGAACACTGTGGGGCCACACCTGCCCACAGCAGAGCATATCGGACCATTGGAAAAAATGCAGGAGCAAATTTGTGAGGCACTAAGAAGCATGGTGGGCATGGGGATAGTTACAGAGTCAGACAGTCCTTGGGCTTCTCCAGTCGCCATGGCCCCTGAAAGGACAGGACCATGAGGTGTTTGGGTTGATTACAGGGAGTACAATGCTGCCACTGTTCTGGGTGCATACCCTATGCCCAGGATTGTTGGCATGTTAGACAGTCTATGTGGAACAAAGTTCCCAAGCATCTTAGATCTAAGGCAAATCCTCTTAGACAGTGAAGTGCAGAGAAAGTCCATGTTTGTTACTGATTTGAGTTCATTAACTTTTGGGGTTAATTAATGCAGGAGCCACATTTCAGAGGCTTGTGAAGAAGTGCTGAATGAAGTAGCTGGACTTTGCACAGGCCGCTAATGACAATCTTACAATTTCAGCAATTCCTGGTCAGACGATAAAAACTTCTTGGGAATTGTGGTGAAACGACTCAGAGCTGCAGGGCTCACAGTCAAAGCATCCAAGTGTTAAACAGGAGCGGCCACAGTCCATTATCTGGGACATTGGGTAGGAGGTGGCCAATTTTGCCTAGATTTCTTGAGGGTGGAATCAATGGGCTTGTAGCCCATACTAAAAAGCAAGTCCAGTCTTTTATAGGCTTGGCTACCTACTGCCGCAGATCTGTAAATGGTTCCAGTTACTTTGTGGTTGCTATCACAGACTTATGCAAAAAGACAAACCTGAGTAAAGTGGCACGGACAGCTGCCTGTCCAAGAGGTTTTTGTGAGGTGAAGAAAATTGTCAGGAAAGTCCATTCTGGCCAGTCCAGATTTTGATGAGGGGTTTGAACTGTGTACTGATGCATCTGACGCAGGCCTGGGAGCTGTAGTAATGCAACTGGGGAACGGAACAAGCAGCATCCTATCACTTTTCTGAGTAAAAAACCTACACCCCACTGAACAGAGGTAAGAGAATGTTCTCACTTGTGTGGGCAATCAACCCATTACAGGCTTAGCTATTGAACAGGAAATTGAGGGTCCTGCAGACCATTCTTCATTGGTATGGCTACACAGAACAAAAGGTACCAACTCCAAACTGGTACATTGGAGCATCACCCTCCAAGAATATAAAATGGAAATTTACATGTTAGAGGTAAAGAAAATGTAGCAGCAGATGCTCTGTCCAGGCAAGAGGGCCCTGAGGTGACCCTAAAAATGAGCCCATGACTGACTCTGCTGCATCAATACAAATGAGGCAGTGTGACCCAGGAACCCTCTTGCTACCAACTGGCAAAGAGGGGGTGCATATGGATTACAGGGATCCCCGGGATCTGATATATACACAATGGTGTGATGGAATACACCCCTGTAGTCACACCCTAATCTATAGTGATATACTTTGTACAAGGCATGAATTGTGAGGTATCATTTGAAATCTCATACCTTGCTGGTCAATGATAGCACTGTAAAATGCATGTAGCAATGCTATAGGTAAAGTTCTGAACATAGGCACCGACTCCGTGGGTGCTCAGGCAGTGGAGCACCCATGGGGAAAAATTAGCGGGTGCTCCACACCCACTGGCAGCCAAACTCCCCCTGCCCCCACCCCTCTCTTCACCACCTCCTCCCCCACCAGTGTGCCACATCCCCACTCCTCCCCCTCCCTCCCTCCCAGTGCTTCCCACCTGCCTCCTAACAGCTGTTTGGCGGCACTTAGGACTTACTGGGAGGGAGGGGGAGGAGCGGGGACTTGGGGGAAAGGGGTGGAATGGGGGTGGGAAGGGAGCAGGGCTCGAGTGGGAAAAGGCAGGGTGGGGTGGGGCCTTTGGGGAAGGGGTGGAATGGGGGTGGGAGCGAGGGCGGTGCAGGAGTGGGAAGCGGTGGGCAGAAGTGGGGCCAAGGGTGGGGTGGTGGGGTGTCAAGCACCCACCGGGCAGAGGGGAAGTCAGTGCCTATGGTTCTGAACATAAACTGACAGCATGACTGACGTGTGTTTCCCAGATTAGTCTGGGGAGTGGCTAAATCAGTTTATCAATCACAAATTACCATTTGGCCATTACCTGTCAAGTGGCCACCGTTTGGCCTTTTATTCTATTTAACTTTACTCATATCTCAGTGGGTTTGGCTCTGGCGGCTATAGTCTTAAATTCAACAGAGTTACCTTTGTTTGTTCTAGATTTAGAGTTCATAGGAACACATGAAACCATAGGCAAATAACACATACAATTACAAGAGCATCTATCTTTTAGTAATTTTATTGAACTTGCCAACAAAGCTATAAATGTCACAGCACATACAATTCCTATAGATAAGAATAATGAACAAATTATACCTACAGACATACTCACATCCTCCTAGATGGTGTTAGTTTGTTCTCTCATGGATTGACCATCAATAGCAGAGTGCTTCCTGCTGGAGTTTCCCATACGAAGACCAATTTTCCTGCTCTGGGCACCCCTTTTTATACTGTGAGTCTGTCTATACCTACATTCTGCGCATTTACATGAAAGTGTCAACCTCTCTTTCTTATTGGTTTATGATTCCTGGAAACACAAGGGACCCCAAATTCTATAGACTGGGTACATTCTTGTCAATATTGACGCACCTTTGTCCTGCAGTTAGGGCACGTGTTAGAGATAGTGTTTGTTGTTACAGCATTTTATAATTTAAATATAATCTTCCCAGCTATACTTTTGCAATATTACCAGTTGGTAACTCTTTTCCCATCATCTTTTGTGTTATTTCTGAGTCATTAACTTGCACCGTCCTTTCTTGTCTCCAAGACCCAAAATAGCAAAGGTAGAGTCTTGTAAGCCTTGGCCTACAGGCTTTGCATTTCAGCTTGTCTTACTCGTGTCTACTACGTTTCCTCTAAATACTGAAGAATCTTATACTTTCATAATCCTACAAATCAACTCTAATTAACATACAATGAATATATGTAATATTGATTAATCATAAGATCACACGATAAATGGATACTAAACTAAAATCATTGGCTACAGGGGGCAGGGACAAAGATCTGCATTTTAGCAAAGAAATACCACGAAGTCTCCTTCCTCCACTAGACCCTCTGTCTCTTGGTTCTCAGCTGCAAATGCTTTCCAAAGAGGAACTGAAAGTATAAAAAGGAAGGGCAAACACCCGAATACACCTCTTGTCTCTCTCCCTGCCCATCTCATTCTCTGCATCTGAGAAGACTAAGGAAACGGCCTTTGGACTCTGGAGGAGGGATCGTGACCTAAATTGTCAGTAATGCTGCTGGAAGCAGATGGTGAGAAACTTTGCTCTGAATCTAGTATAGTTTGTTAAGTAGGCATTTGATAGCGTTTTATCTTTTTGTTATTCTAGTAACCATTTCTGACTGTTATGCCTCGTTGCTTGCACTCACTTAAAATCTCTCGTTAATAAACTTGATTTATTGTTTCATCTAATCCAGTGTTTAAATTAAAGCATCTGGGTAACTTCATTTATGGGGCTCAGGCGCTGTATGTTGCATATTAAAATATTTCTTTGTTTGTTTTAAATCTGCTGCTACTTAATTTCATTTGCTGACCCCTAGTTCTTGTGTTTCAAGGAGCAAATAATACTTATTTTCTCCACACCAGTCATGATTAGACCTCTATCATATCACCTTTTGTAGGTGACAAATCTGAAGAATGGTCACAGATTGAAGTGTCATTAGAGAAGGTTTTGGAATTAATTGAGAAACTGAACAGTAACAAGTCACCGGGACCAGATGGCATTCACCCAAGAGTTCTGAAAGAACTCAAATGTGAAATTGCAGAACTATTAACTATCGTTTGTAACCTGTCCTTTAAATCAGCTTCTGTATCCAATGACTGGAAGATAGCTAATGTAACGCCAATATTTAAAAAGGGCTCTAGAGGTGATCCCGGCAATTGCAGACCGGTAAGTCTAACGTCAGTACCAGGCAAATTAGTTGAAACAATAGTAAAGAATGAAATTGTCAGACACATAGAAGAACATAAATTGTTGGGCAAAAGTCAACATGGTTTCTGTAAAGGGAAATCATGTCTTGCTAATCTATTAGAAAAAAGAAAAACAGTACTTGTGGCACCTTAGAGACTAACAAATCTATTAGAGCATAAGCTTTCGTGAGCTACAGCTCACTTCATCGGATGCATTTGGTGGAAAAAACAGAGGAGAGATTTATATACACACACAGAACATGAAACAATGGGTTTATCATACACACTGTAAGGAGAGTAATCACTTAAGATAAGCCATCACCAGCAGCGGGGGGGGGGGGGGGGGGAAAGGAGGAAAACCTTTCATGGTGACAAGCAAGGTAGGCTAATTCCAGCAGTTAACAAGAATATCAGAGGAACAGTGGGGGGGAGAAATACCATGGGGAAATAGTTTTACTTTGTGTAATGACTCATCCATTCCCAGTCTCTATTCAAGCCTAAGTTAATTGTATCCAGTTTGCAAATTAATTCCAATTCAGCAGTCTCTCGTTTGGAGTCTGTTTTTGAAGCTTTTTTGTTGAAGGATAGCCACTCTTAGGTCTGTAATCGAGTGACCAGAGAGATTGAAGTGTTCTCCAACTGGTTTTTGAATGTTATAATTCTTGACGTCTGATTTGTGTCCATTCATTCTTTTACATAGAGACTGTCCAGTTTGGCCAATGTACATGGCAGAGGGGCATTGCTGGCACATGATGGCATATATCACATTGGTAGATGCGCAGGTGAACGAGCCTCTGATAGTGTGGCTGATGTGATTAGGCCCTATGATGGTATCCCCTGAATAGATATGTGGACAGAGTTGGCAATGGGCTTTGTTGCAAGGATAGGTTCCTGGGTTAGTGGTTCTGTTGTGTGGTGTGTGGTTGCTGGTGAGTATTTGCTTCAGATTGGGGGGCTGTCTGTAAGCAAGGATTGGCCTGTCTCCCAAGATCTGTGAGAGTGATGGGTCGTCCTTCAGGATAGGTTGTAGATCCTTGATGATGCGTTGGAGAGGTTTTAGTTGGGGGCTGAAGGTGATGGCTAGTGGCGTTCTGTTATTTTCTTTGTTGGGCCTGTCCTGTAGTAGGTGACTTCTGGGTACTCTTCTGGCTCTGTCAATCTGTTTCTTCACTTCAGCAGGTGGGTATTGTAGTTGTAGAAATGCATGATAGAGATCTTGTAGGTGTTTGTCTCTGTCTGAGGGGTTGGAGCAAATGCGGTTATATCGTAGAGCTTGGCTGTAGACAATGGATCGAGTGGTATGATCTGGATGAAAGCTAGAGGCATGTAGGTAGGAATAGCAGTCAGTAGGTTTCCGATATAGGGTGGTGTTTATGTGACCATCGCTTATTAGCACCGTAGTGTCCAGGAAGTGGATCTCTTGTGTGGACTGGTCCAGGCTGAGGTTGATGGTGGGATGGAAATTGTTGAAATCATGGTGGAATTCCTCAAGAGCTTCTTTTCCATGGGTCCAGATGATGAAGATGTCATCAATGTAGCACAAGTAGAGTAGGGGCATTAGGGGACGAGAGCTGAGGAAGCGTTGTTCTAAGTCAGCCATAAAAATGTTGGCATACTGTGGGGTCATGCGGGTACCCATCGCAGTGCCGCTGATTTGAAGGTATACATTGTCCCCAAATGTGAAATAGTTATGGGTGAGGACAAAGTCACAAAGTTCAGCCACCAGGTTAGCCGTGACAGTATCGGGGATACTGTTCCTGACGGCTTGTAGTCCATCTTTGTGTGGAATGTTGGTGTAGAGGTGTACTGCTTTTCTTTTTGCGAATACAGACTAACACGGCTGCTACTCTGAAACCTGTAATCTATTAGAGTTCTTTTAAGGGGTCAACAGACATGTGGACAAGGGGGATCCAGTGGACATAGTGACCTTAGATTTCCAGAAAGCCTTTGACAAGGTTCCTCGCCAAAGGCGCTTATGTAAATTAAGTTGCCATGGGATAAGAGGGAAGCTCCTTTCATGGATTGAGAACTGATTAAAAGACAGGGAACAAAGGGTAGGAATAAACGATAAATTTTCAGAATGGAGAGGGGTAACTAGTAGTGTTCCCCAAGGGTCAGTCCTAGGACCAATCCTATTCAACTTATTCATAAATGATCTGGAGAAAGGGGTAAACAGTGAGGTGGCAAAGTTTGCAGAAGATACTAAATTGCTCAAGATAGTTAAGACCAAAGCAGACTGTGAAGAACTTCAAAAAGATGTCACAACACTAAGAGAATGGGCAACAAAATGGCAAATTAAATTTAATGTGGATAAATGTAAAGTAATGCACATTGGAAAAAATAACCCCAACTATACATACAATATGATGGGGGCTAATTTAGCTACAACAAATCAGGAGAAA
Source organism: Dermochelys coriacea (assembly GCF_009764565.3). NCBI lineage: Eukaryota > Metazoa > Chordata > Testudines > Dermochelyidae > Dermochelys > Dermochelys coriacea. The sequence continues at coordinate 5,990,298 of NC_050073.1, read as the reverse complement.
GATCTTGGAATCTTTGTGGATAGTTCTCTGAAGATGTCCATGCAGTGTGCAGCGTCAGTCAAAAAAGCGAACAGAATGCTGGGAATAATTAAGAAAGGGATAGAAAATAGGACAGAAAATATTATGTTGCCTCTATATAAATCCATGGTACGCTCACATCTTGAATACTGTGTGCAGATGTGGTCACCGCATCTCAAAAAAGATATACTGGAATTGGAAAAGGTTCAGAAAAAGGCAACTAAAATGATTAGGGGTTTGGAACAGGTCCTGCATGAGGAGAGATTAAAGAGACTAGGACTTTTCAGCTTGGAAAAGAGGAGACTAAGAGGGGCTATAATAGAGGTATATAAAATCATGAGTGGTATAGAGAAAGTGAATAAGGAAAAGTTATTTACTTGTTCCCATAATATAAGAACTAGGGGCCATCAAATGAAATTAATGGGTAGCAGGTTTAAAACAAATTAAAAGGACGTTCTTATTCACACAGCGCACAGTCAATCTATGGAACTCCTTGCCTGAGGAGGTTGTGAAGGCTAGGACTACAACGGGTTTTAAAAGAGAACTGGATAAATTCATGGAGGCTAAGTCCATTAATGGCTATTAGCCAAGATGGGTAAGGAATGGTATCCCTAGCCTCTGTTTGTCAGAGGGTGGAGATAGATGGCAGGAGAGAGATCACTTGATCATTACCTGTTAGGTTCACTCCCTCTGGGGCACCTGGCATTGGCCACTGCCAGTAGACAGGATACTGGGCTGGATGGACCTTTGGTCTGACCCAGTATGGCCATTCTTATGTTCTTATATCTCCCCTTAGTCATCTCTTTTCCAAGATGAAAAGTCCCAATCTTATTAATCTCTCCTCATATGGAAGCTGTTCCATACCCCTAATCATTTTTGTTGCTTTTTTCTGTGCCTTTTCCAATTCCAATATATCTTTTTTGAGATGGAGGCAACCACATCTGCATGCAGTTGTGACATTGCACTCTCCAGGATTTTATGTAAATATGCTAATGAGTATGAATATAATGTAACTGCAATATGCTTCATGCAAAAGGTTTCTTGTATCATTACAAAGCTTATAATCTATGAGTGTCATCCTATTTGTATAAATATATAACTCTTGTATCTGAAACTAGAAATATGAAATATAACTCTGAGGTCCTATTGTAATTATGCATAGTGTGGGCCATTAATGGTAGTTTGGAATTTTGATGGCTCCCATCAGCCAGGACAATTGACTGTGGATGGCTCTGTTTGCAGGCAGGCCTTCGTGTGAGGCAGGCTGAGAGGAATGATGGCTTGGAGTCTCACAGGAAATGTGACCATGTCACTGGGTACTGAAATCCATCTTAAACCTGGTGCTTTTCCATTTAGAAGGGTGGAGGAACCCAGTGAGACAAAAGATTCTCGCCTTGTGCCAAAGCCATATAAGGGGGTGGAACAGAACAAAGGGGACAGCCATCATGAGAAATCCCCTAGCTACCACCTGAGCTGGAACAAGGGCTGTACCAGGGGAAAGGATTGTGCCCAGACTAGGAAGGCATCCAGTCTGTGAAAGAAATTTATTGAAACATCTATGAGGGTGATATTCTATCTGTATTCGCAAAAAGAAAAGGAGTACTTGTGGCACCTTAGAGACTAACAAATTTATTAGAGCATAAGCTTTCGTGAGCTGTAGCTCACGAAAGCTTATGCTCTAATAAATTTGTTAGTCTCTAAGGTGCCACAAGTACTCCTTTTCTTTTTGGGAATACAGACTAACATGGCTGCTACTCTGAAACCTATCTGTATTTAGTTTTATTACTGTACTAGACTTAAACTTGCATGTTTTGTTTTATTTTGCTTGGCAATTCACTTTGTTCTGTCTGTTACTACCTGGAACCACTTAAATCCTACTTTCTGTACTTAATAAAATCACTTTTTACTTATTAATTAACCCAGAGTATGTATTAATACTTGGAGGGGCAAACAGCTGTGCATATCTCTCTATAAGAGATATGTATACATTTATACAGGGTAAAATGGATTTATTTGGGGTGTGGACCCCATTGGGAGTTGACCATCTGAGTGTTAAAGACAGGAACACTTCTTAAGTTGCTTTCAGTTAAGTCTCCAGCTTTGGGGCACGTGGTTCAGACCTTGGGTCAGTGTTGGAGTCCCAAGCTGGCAGGGAAGGAAGTAATCTTGGCACATCAGTTGGCAGCCCCAAGGGGTTTTCTGTGATCCAACCCGTCACGGCAGTATTCAAGATGTGGTCATACTGTGGATTTATATAGAGGTGTCATGGGGCAAGTGCACCCCATCCCATTTTGGGGTGGGGTAATTAATTCCCCAGGATTGTGTCTTTACAACTACCCCTTTCGGGGTTGTGTGGCCCGATGGCCAAAGTCAGTATGGCCACCTTCGCTCTCTCAAGGTTGTGTGGCCCGATGGCCAGAGTCAGGATGATGGTCCCTTCCCACAGGGCTGTGGGACCTAACGGCCTGAGTCAGTAAGGATTCCTGGTTCAGCCATGGTGTATAGCCTAGTGGTCAGAGTCAGTGTGGCTGCCTGGCTCAGCAAGGCAATATGGCCTAGCAGGAAGAGTCAGTAGGGCTGCCCTCTCTCAGGGCTGCATGGCCCAATGCTCAGAATCACTATAACTGCCCCTTCTGTAGGGCTGTGGGGCCTAGTGGCCTTTCAAGGGAGTGGGCCCTGTCAGTGGCAAGTATGCCTGCCACTGGGTCAGCAGGGAATCCGCTTGAAACATGCTGACCCCACTCGGCACAATAGCTAGTCCCGCTGAGCTTTTTCCTACCCTGTGCCTGATGCAGTAGTCCCGGGGTCTCTGGGCTCCTCAGTCAGTGCAGCTACCAGCAGCTCCATCACTCCTTGGTCATCCTTCAGAGTCTCAGCATCTCTGGCTTCTGCCGTCTGGGGCTTCCACGGTTCCCGGGCTGGAGCTTGTAGCATGTGTTCTCCCTCTTCAGCGGTCAGCCCTGAACGTGCTGAGCTGCTCCCTTTTATACCTAGTCCCCAGCCAGAGCGCCCGAGGGGGCGTGGACTCCTCGGCCCAGAGAATAGATTTAACCCTCAGAGTACCGGTGTGGGGCAAGTGAGTCCCATCACAAGAGGTAATATTATATTTCCTGTCTTAGTATCTATTCCTTTCTTAATGATTCCAACATTCTGTTCGCTTTTTTGACTGCTGCTGCACACTGAGTGGATGTTTTTTTTAATTGTGCGATTAGTTTTTTTTTAATCACTTGACAGCCCTACTTATTTCTAATCTGAATTTGTCTTGCTTCAACTTTGAGCTTTTGGATCATGTTATACTTTTGTCAGCTAGATTGAAGAGCCCATTATGAAATATTTGTTTCCTATGTGATACTTACAGACTGTAAGCAAGTCACCCCTTACCTTCTCTTTGTTAAAATAAACTGAGTTCTGTGAGTTCATAGGATCCCACGGTACATGTGCATGCCCTGAGCCTCCTGTGTGCTTTTCCCAGAGCAGACCCCAAGAATCCTGATTCAAGAATCCTGGCTCCTGGAAGGTGCCCCTGAAAGTGGGGCATTCACAGGCCACCTAGGATCATCCACCAGCTTGGTCCCCAGATAACTTCACTGCCTGGCAACTAACAGGCCCATCGGCTCTGACTGGCCGCAGGGCCAGCAGCCTGGTTGATAAGCTCAGCTGCAACAACAGAGCGCTGGCTGCTCAATGAACTCCTTGGCTGCAGCTGCGCTGAGTCCTGTCTCTGATCTGCTGTGTCTAGCTCAGTTCCAGTTCCCGCTCCAGCCCCAGTCTCCACCTACGCCTGCTCCTGCTCCAGCTGCAGTCTCAGCTCTGTACTGTCTTTGGACTCCCAGCTCTCACCCTTGGCTGTGCCTCCTGGCTGTGCCTCCAGCTTACCCTTTGGCTTAGACTTTAGCTTCTAACTTCCAGCTCCGACCCTTGGCTCTGCTTCAGGACCCGTCTTTTCTGAGTTCAGACTCTTGCTCCACTCATTAGGCCAGACCACCCATGACTTGGCCAATGACAGAAATGACAGGGGATTGGGAGCCCATTGGGTGAGGGTGCCGGGGAGACAGGGCACACCGAGATGGGACAAGGTGAGATAGGGACTGGCTGGATAAGGAAACTGGGGCTAGGAACTGGTGGTGGGAGAGGGGAGATACAGATCAGACAAGGAGCTGTGGGGAACTGGGACTGGCTGGGCAAGGGGAACTTGGGACTGGCTGGGGTAGACAAGTGGGACTGGACTGAGGAGCCACGGGTGGGGAAGAGGTAGCACTGGCAGAGGTTGGAAGGAATAGGACAGAAGGGGACATGCTTCGGGGAACTGAGCTGACTCCTCCTGATGGCGAGAGAGGGATGTGTCTTTGGCTGGGCTGTGCACAGAAATAAGGAATAAGGTCGGGGTGTGTGACATGGGTCCCCTATTACGGAGTCTCATCTCTCTTGAGCTCATTCTGTACCGCCTCTGCTGAGTTCCTCTGTCAGGTCTCTACAGTCAATGTCTGTCAGCATCTTCACGGCCCCCTCCACCCCGTATCACTCGGCGCAGTACCTGATCAGCACATCCTTAATAGCTATGTCCCCTATGTCCAGCTTCTTGCAGGGAATGTGCTAGGGACACAATTCCTGCCCATCCTGACTAATAGCCATTGATGGACCTCCTCAATGAATATATCTAGTTCTTTTTTGAACCCTGTTATGGTCTTGGCCTTCACAACATCCTCTGGCAAGGAGTTCCACAGGTTGACTGTGCGTTGTGTGAAGAAATACTTCCTTTTATTTGTTTTGAACCTGTTGCCTATTAATTTAATTTGGTGACCCCTAGTTCTTGTGTTATGAGAAGTTGTAAACAATACTTCCTTATCAACTTTCTCTACACCAGTCATGATTTTATAGACCTCAATCATATCTCCCCTTAGCCATCTCTTTTCCAAGCTGAAAAGTCCCAGTCTTATTAATCTTTCCTCAGACGGAAGCTGTTCCATACCCCTAATCATTTTTCTTGCCCTTTTCTGAACCTTTTCCAATTCCAGTATATCTTTTTTGAGATGGGGCGACCACATCTGCACACAGTATTCAAGATGTGAGCGTACCATGGATTTATATAGAGGCAACACGATATTTTCTGTCCTATTTTCTATCCCTTTCTTAATTATTCCCAGCATTCTGTTCGCTTTTTTGACTGATGCTGCACACTGCGTGGACGTCTTCAGAGAACTATCCACAGTGACTCCAAGATCTCTTTCTTGAGTGGTAACAGCTAATTTAGATCCCAACATTTTATATGTATAGTTGGGATTATGCTTTCCAGTGTGCATTACTTTGCATTTATCAACATTAAATTTCATCTGCCATTTTGTTGCCCTGTCACCCAGTTTTGAGAGATCCTTTTGTAGCTTTTTGCAGTCTGCCTGGGTCTTAATTATCTTCAGTAATTTTGTATCATTTGCAAATTTTGATACCTCACTGTTTACCCCTTTTTCCAGATCATTTATGAATATGTTGCATAGGACTGGTCCCACTATAGACCTCCTGGGGGACACAACTATTTACCTCTCTCCATTCTGAAAACTGACCATTTATACTTGCCCTTTGTTTCCTATCTTTTAACCAGTTACCAATCCATGAGAGCACTTTCCCTCTTATCCCGTGGCAGCTTACTTTGCATAAGAGCCTTTGGTAAGGGACCTTGTTGAAGGCTTTCTGAAAATCTAAGTACACTATATCCACTGGATCCCCTTGGTCCACATGCTTGTTGACCCCCCTCAAACAATTCTAGTAGATTGGTGAGGTATGATTTCCCTTTACTAAAACCGTGTTGACTCTTCCTCAACAAATTATGTTCATCTATATGTCTGACAATATTGTTCTTTATTATAGTCTCAATCAGTTTGCCCGGTACTGAAGCCAGGCTTACAGGTCTGTAATTGCCAGGATCACCTCTGGAGCCATTTTTAAAAATTGGCATCACATTAGCTATTCTCCAGTCATCTGGTACAGAAGCTGATTTAAATGATAGGTTACATACCACAGCTAGTAGTTCTGCAATTTCACATTTGAGTTCCTTCAGAACTCTTGGGTGAATACCATCTGGTCCTGGAGACTTATTGCTGTTTAATTTATCAATTTGTTCCAAAACCTCCTCCAGTGATACCTCAATCTGGGACAGTTCCTCAGATCTGTCACCTAAAAAGAATGGCTCAGGTTTGGGAATCTCCCTCACATCCTCAGCTGTGAAGACGGATGCAAAGAATTCATTTAGTTTCTCCGCAATGGCCTTATCGTCCTTGAGTGCTCCTTTAGCACCTCAATTGTCCAGTGGCCCCACTGGTTGTTTAGCAGGCTTCCTGCTTCTGATGTACTTAAAAAAAAATTGCTATTACTTTTTGGGTCTTTGGCTAACTGTTCCTCAAATTCTTTTTTGGCCTTCCAAATTGTATTTTTACTATTCTCAACCACCCTTAGTCTGAGTGGGAGCTCTGGTAGTGCCTCTTTATGACTTACCTTCAGATATAAGATTAGTAGTATAGTTTGGGAAATACATTAACCAGTTGGATAGGGAAATCTCTCTTTTCTTTTTCTTTGTTCTGGCGGAAGTGCACATATCACAGAAGTGCCCCTATTGCCACAAACTTAAGACTTGCGCCCGGAAAGCGAGGGACCTTAAACTCAAATAGATTCTTATAAAGAAGTTTCTCTGCCTAGCCTCCGACCTAAGAAACTCAAAGCACTCCCAGCCCCTGGTTGCCTACCTCGGCTTCTGACAGACTTCTCTCACCAGTCTGACACAGGAGGGACCTATACAGGAAGGATGGGGCTCCACCTAAACCAAAATGGAAAGTGCCAGATTGCTGACACTTAAAATTAAAAAGGTCATAGAGCAGTTTTTAAACTAGGGGCTGGGGGAAAGCCAACAAGTGCAGAGGAGCATGTGGTTTGGACAGAGACATACCTTAGGGGAAGATCTATTAATGGAGATTCTCTGTGTCCTAGTAAGGAGGAGAGGATGGAAGATAAAATACAGGTAGGATCTGATAAGAAATAGTCAAATGAAAGATTTCAGAGTAGCAGCTGTGTTAGTCTATATTCGCAAAAAGAAAAGGAGTACTTGTGGCACCTTAGAGACTAACAAATTTATTTGAGCATAAGCTTTCGTGAGCTATAGATGAAGTGAGCTGTAGCTCACGAAAGCTTATGCTCAAATAAATCTGTTAGTCTCTAAAGTGCCACAAGTACTCCTTTTCAAATGAAAGAGAATCCCATTCAGTTACATCAGGTAATGGCAGACAGCTGAAAAGTGACAATTTTTTAAAGCGCTTATATAAAAATGCTAGAAGTCTAAATAATAAGATGGGTGAACGAGAGTGCCTTGTATGCATCTGAAGAAGTGAGGTTTTTACCCATGAAAGCTTGTGCTCAAATAAATCTCTTAGTATTTAAGGTACCACCGGACTCCTTGTTGTTTTTGTATTAAATGAGGATATTGATATAATAGGCATCACAGGAACTTGGTGGAATGAGGATAATCAATGGGATACAGTAATACCAGGATACAAAATATATCTGAAGGACAGAACAGGTCATGTTGGTGGGGGGAGTGGCACTATACGTGACAGAAAACAGAGTCAAATGAAGTAAAAATCTTAAAGGAACCATACTGTACCATAGAATCTCTATAGATAGTAATTCTATGCTTGAATAATAAAAATATAGGAGTAGGGATATACTGCTGACCAGTATGGTGATAATGACTGTGAAATGCTCAGGGAGATTAGAAAGGCTATAAAATTTAAAAAAACTCAGCAATAATGGGGGATTTCAACTATCCCCGTATTGACTGTGTACATGTCACCTCAGGATGGGATGCAGAGACAAAGTTTCTTGACACCTTAAATAACTGCTTCTTGGAGCAGCTAGTCCTGGAACCCACCAGAGGAGAGGCAATTCTTGATTTAGTCCTAAGTGGAACACAGTATCTGGTCCAAGAGGTGAATATAGCTGAACTGCTTGGTAATAGTGACCATAATATAATTAGATTTAACATCCCTGTGAAAACACCACAGCTGTCCAGCACGGTAGCCTTTAATTTCAGAAATGGGAACTACACAAAAATGAGGAAGTTAGTTAAAAGGTACCACGCCAAAAGTGAAATGCCTGCAAGCTGCATGGAAACTTTTGAAAGACACCATAATAGAGGCTCAGATTAAATGTAAACCCCCATAAGGATAAGGCCTTTTCCTGTAGTCATATTGTAAGGCCTAAGACCTTTGTCTGCAGCCATATTAGGAGAGCAGCAGCCATTAGGTAAGAAGTAGGAAGTCACATTTCATCTAAATTATCTTAAAACAATGTAATATCAGGCTGTTAAGAAGGCGATCCTGTCCTAATAGCACGCACCATCATCAGATAAAGAAACATCTTAAGATGGTTAAAGAAAACTTAGTTTGATTGATTGCTTGCCAGACAGAATGCTCTTATCAAATGTTTGTCTGTATGATCTCTGTCTGGTTCTTTGATTGTTTCTGTCTGTTACATAATTAATTTTGCTAGGTGTAAATCAATGAAGGTGGTGGGGTATGATTTTTTTAGGTAGATAATTTTGTTACAATATGTTAGGATTGGTTAGTAAAATTTAGCAAAATGATTGATTAAGGTATAGCTAAGCAGAACTCACTATATAAACTGGGGTCCAAGAAGGAGATCAGCAGAGAAAGAACAGAAGAAGAAGAACTCACCTCTAAGACACAGCTTAAGAACAAAGCTGCTAAGAACCTTGGCAGAACCATGACGTGCAGCAACCAGAATCCAGATGAGACTGACCTTGCCTGGCCAACAGGAAAGTCCACCTGCCTGATCAGGATTGGTGAGCGTAGCATTGTATGCTTAGCATGTTTATTCCCCTCCTTAATGATGCTTTTACCAAAGCTGTCACTACTATTACAGGAGTCCAGTACTCAGACCTCCTGAGCATGGGCTTGCCTCCTGGGTATAATTAACAAGGGCTTTATTTGACTTTCCATGCCAGCTCCTGCATTCTTCAGACAGTTTTCTTCATCCCTTCTATACCAATCTCCCAGTCATGTGTATTATCCCACCAAGTCTCTGTGATGTCAACTATGTCATAGTTGTGTTTATTTACTGGCATTTCGAGTTCTTCCTGATTATTCCCCATACTTCTCCCATTCGTATACAGACATCTAAGATATTGATTTGATTTCCCACAACCCCCAGTTCTGTCTTGTCTTTCCCTTATCCCAGCTATAACAGCCCATGCTCCCCCCAAATTCCAAACCTTCTCCCAGGTCTCCATGTTTTTGACTTACCTGTGGGCTCTGGTCACCTACCCCCTTTGAACCTAGTTTAAAGCCCACCTCACCAGGTTAGCCAGTCTGTATCCAAATATGCTCTTCCCTTCCTCGATAGGTGGACTCCATCTCTGCTTAGCAGTCCTTCTTCCTGGAACAGTATCCCGTGGTCAAGGAAGCTGAAGCCCTCCTGGCGACACCATCCTCGCAGCCCGGCATTCAGCTCCAGGATGCATCTGTCTCTGCCTGGGTCCCTACCTTTGACCGGAAGGATCGAAGAGAACACCACCTGTGCACTGAACTCTTTCACCCATACTCCCAGAGCCCTGTAGTCAGTTCTGATTTTCTGAGGGTCATATCTCACAGTATCATTAGTGCCTGCAACTAGAGATTTTGATTTCAAAAGGGCTGACTTTCAAAAAATTAAGGAAATTAGTTAGGGAAGTGGATTGGACTGAAGAACTTATGGATCTAAAGGTAGAGGAGGCCTGGGATTACTTTAAATCAAAGCTGCAGAAGCTATCGGAAGCCTGTATCCCAAAAAAGGGGAAAAAATTCATAGGCAGGAGTTGTAGACCAAGCTGGATGAGCAAGCATCTTAGAGAGGTGATTAAGAAGAAGCAGAAAGCATACAGGGAGTGGAAGATGGGAGGGATCAGCAAGGAAAGCTACCTTATTGAGGTCAGAACATGTAGGGATAAAGTGAGACAGGCTAAAAGTCGAGTAGAGTTGGACCTTGCAAAGGGAATTAAAACCAATAGTAAAAGGTTCTATAGCCATATAAATAAGAAGAAAACTAAGAAAGAAGAAGTGGGGCCACTAAACACTGAGGATGGAGTGGAGGTTAAGGATAATCTAGGCATGGCTCAATATCTAAACAAATACTTTGCCTCAGTCTTTAATACAGCTAAAGAGGATCTTAGGGATAATGGTAGCATGACAAATGGGAATGAGGATATGGAGGTAGATATTACCATATCTGAGGTAGAAGCGAAACTCAAACAGCTTAATGGGACTAAATCGGGGGGCCCAGATAATCTTCATCCAAGAATATTAAAGGAATTGGCACCTGAAATTGCAAGCCCATTAGCAAAAATTTTTAATGAATCTGTAAACTCAGGAGTTGTACCGAATGATTGGAGAATTGCTAATATAGTTCCTATTTTTAAGAAAGGGAAAAAATGTGATCCGGGTAACTACAGGCCAGTTAGTTTGACATCTGTAGTATGCAAGGTCCTGGAAAAAATTTTGAAGGAGAAATTAGTTAAGGACATTGAAGTCAATGGTAAATGGGACAAAATACAACATGGTTTTCAAAAGGTAGATCGTGCCAAACCAACCTAATCTCCTTTTTTGAAAAAGTAACAGATCTTTTAGATAAAGGAAATGCAGTGGATCTAATTTACCTAGATTTCAGTAAGGCATTTGATACCGTGCCACGTGGGGAAATATTAGTTAAATTGGAGAAGATGGGGATCAATATGAACATCAAAAGGTGGATAAGGAATTGGTTAAAGGGGAGACTGCAACGGGTCCTACTGAAAGGCAAACTGTCAGGCTGGAGGGAGGTTACCAGTGGAGTTCCTCAGGGATCGGTTTTGGGACCAATCTTATTTAATCTTTTTATTACTGACCTTGGCACAAAAAGTGGGAGTGTGCTAATAAAGTTTGCAGATGATACAAAGCTGGGAGGTACTGCCAATTCAGAGAAGGATCGGGATATTATACAGGAGGATCTGGATGACCTTGTAAACTGGAGTAATAGTAATAGGATGAAATTTAATAGTGAGAAGTGTAAGGTTATGCATTTAGGGATTAATAACAAGAATTTTAGTTATAAGTGGGGACGCATCAATTAGAAGTAACGGAAGAGGAGAAGGACCTTGAAGTACTGGTTGATCATAGGATGACTATGAGCTGCCAATGTGATATGGCTGTGAAAAAAGCTAATGCGGTTTTGGGATGCATCAGGAGAGGCATTTCCAGTAGGGATAAGGAGGTTTTAGTACCATTATACAAGGCACTGGTGAGACCTCACCTAGAATACTGTGTGCAGTTCTGGTCTCCCATGTTTAAAAAGGATGAATTCAAACTGGAGCAGGTACAGAGAAGGGCTACTAGGATGATCCGAGGAATGGAAAACTTGTCTTATGAAAGGAGACTTAAGGAGCTTGGCTTGTTTAGCCTAACTAAAAGAAGGTTGAGGGGAGATATGATTGCTCTCTATAAATATATCAGAGGGATAAATACAGGAGAGGGAGAGGAATTATTTCAGCTCAGCACCAATGTGGACACAAGAACAAATGGGTATAAACTGGCCACCAGGAAGTTTAGACTTGAAATTAGACGAAGGTTTCTAACCATCAGAGGAGTGAAGTTTTGGAATAGCCTTCCAAGGGAAGCAGTGGGGGGCAAACGATCTATCTGGCTTTAAGATTCTACTTGATAAGTTTATGGAGGAGATGGTATGAAGGGATAATGTGATTTTGGTAAGTAATTGATCTTTAAATATTCAGGGTAAATAGGACTAATCCTCTGAGATGGGATATTAGATGGATGGGATCTGAGTTACCCAGGAAAGAATTTTCTGTAGTATCTGGTTGATGAATCTTGCCCATATGCTCAGGGTTTAGCTGATCGCCATATTTGGGGTCGGGAAGGAATTTTCCTCCAAGGCAGATTGGAGAGGCCCTGGAGGTTTTTCGCCTTCCTCTGTAGCATGGGGCACGGGTCACTTGAGGGAGGCTTCTCTGCTCCTTGAAGTCTTTAAACCACGATTTGAGGATTTCAATAGCTCAGACATAGGTGAGGTTTTTCATAGGAATGGGTGAATGAGATTCTGTGGCCTGCGCTGTGCAGGAGGTCGGACTAGATGATCAGAATGGTCCCTTCTGACCTTAGTATCTATGAATCTAAGACCTTTAGAGTCCCTAAGAACTGAAAAGATTATGGTGCTCCCCCATATGTAATTCAAAATAAAAACAATACTATACTGTAAAATAAAATTTTATTTTTTGAAATGACACAAAACTTACATGTATGCTGAAATTAAAATAGCTTCTTTCTAGATTTTCTGATTTGCAAAATTCTGGATAAGTTCATCAAAGCTGACTCGATGAAGCATGTCTGCTTCCATACACAATAGGGAAAGTGAATCAAGTCTGTCCTGACACATTGTTGTTCTCTGAGGGTTTTTTATTCTTTTCAGCTGAGAAAAAGAGCGTTCTGCGGAGCAGTTAGTAATCATCAATGTTAGAAAAATATGTAGTACGATCTCTACATTTGGAAATACACATTGTATTCCTTCTTTCAATATTGTGTCATGAAGATCAATGTGATGAATTTCATTTTTCCTGTTTCATTAAATGTTGCGCGCATATAACAGTGGAACTGCCGTACTTCTCCACAGAGATTCATGTTCAAGTCAACAGGGTATGAGTCAACTATCTTTTGGGAACCTTGTGCATATTGTTTGTCAGATAAGTCCATATTGTTTAGAAAAGAAAATCTACTTGATACTTCTTTGTACACTTCACCTCTCCTCTTCATATGAGCTTCAAGTGTATCAATTATAGTGTAGTAAGTAGATACGCGAAATTTGTCTCTAGGATTCAATGCTGTTTCTGATGCACTGCTATGATTTGCTTGTTTTTTCCTGATTTGCTTGCGGGACTGGGCTTCTTTGTAGTTAGTATCAGGCAAGATATCTTTTGATATGTCTTCAAATCTTTCGAAATCATTCCTCAAAGTGTGTAAGTGGTCTGCTAATGATTGACAGAGGTCTGCACGTTTTCAAATCCAATTCTTTTTCTTGGAGAGCTTGACTTGTGTGGTAAAAGTGTTGTAAAATTTCATTCCACATGGTCAACATGAATACAAACTCTAGTTCTTGTATCTTGTTTGCACTGTTTTCTGCCTCTCGTATAGTTTCTCCCTTTTGTGATTGGTCTTCAGCTATACTTTCTAATGCATCCACAATCTTCGAGTAGGACTCCAGAATTGCACTTGTTGCCACTGCATGTGCCTCCCAGCAAGTATTAGAAAGAGATTTCTACACACGATCATTGCCCAAATATGTTTTAAGAACTGCCCATTGGCGTGTTGAGGCAGAGAAAAATGTATAAAGTAACTGGACTGTTGAGAAAAAACTTACTGCCACCGGACAACCATCAACAGCACTGTGGCCAACAAGATTGAGAGAGTGTGCAGCACATGGTATGAATATGGCATATTTGTTCTGTTCTAAAAGCTTCTTCTGCATTCCTTGATAGTGCCCTGACATGTTGGCAGCGTTGTCATAAGACTGACCTCTGCACTTTGAGAAATCTATTTTGCAAACTTGGCACAGTACTTGATTTGCCATTTCTTCACCAGTGTGGCTTTTCAAATTGAGGAATGTTATAAATTGTTCAACTGGTTTTCCATCTGTGGGAGACACATATCTTAGTACAATACTCAATTGATCAATATGTGAAAGATCAGGTATAGAGTTGACAGATAAACTGAAGTACCCAGCAGTACTTATTTCATCCACAATAGCTGAACGAACTTTGTCACTCATTAGACCAATGAGTTCATCTCATATTGTCTTGGATAAGTATGATGGATTACTTTTGCCAGCATTCCCATATTTTGAGATATGGCCTACTCAGTTGGTTACATTTCATCCTGCCCTTTATCTCATTATCTGAACTTAAAAAAAAAAACAAATTGCACAACATACACTATTTTTATATATATAAATAAAAGAAAAAAACGAATCAAGTACATGTAACTCAGAAGAATATATCAATAATAAAACATAAATTTATTGCAATACATGACAGGATCTGATTTCCTCGCACTATTTCGATCTACATTAGTAGGATGCCCCCTGGTTTAGGTGGGGATAAGTAATAAAAAGAGAACAGAAAAATGGGGGAAGAGTGTGTAGTGGAGGGTAAGAAGTCTAACAAGGTTCTGAGTTTTCCCATGATGACTACTTCGACGCTTTTTTGAAATATTAAATTTTTTCCAAAAAAAATCTCATTTTTTTGGATGCCCCCTGCTTTGCTGGTGCCCTAAGCACGTGCTTAGTCTGCCTATTGGGTAATCCAGCCCTGGTTGGGAGTAGGGGTGGAGCACTGCCTGCTGCCAGAAGTAACCAGGAGCCAGTTGTTAGGATATAGATATTCAGGTCTGTCTGCAAAGGCCTATACTTTAAGAATTTAGGTGTATTCTTACCACTTAGTTAGTTATAGAGATACAAAAGAAAGAATCAAAATCACTGTCTGCCGGTGTAAGGGCCTTTTCTCACTGTGACAGTCTGAGGCCCGGTTCTTAGGCTAAGGCCTCTGGCTAAGCAACAGAGGCAGCCATAAGCTGGGAAGCGAATGGTCACATCCTTACATTCCAGACTAGTCACATTGAAATAAGGTGCTATTGGGCTGTTAGAAATACAATCCTGTCCTGATAATGCCCATCACCTCCAGAGAAAGGGAAGTGCCTAGAAGATGTAAAAGGAAACTTAGTTTGATAGCATCCTGTCTGGCAAGAACTCACTTATCAATAGCTGGGGTGTGAAATCCTCATTTCTTTGTTGTTCTATCACTGTAGTCCCCATTTCCCTATTGTTTGTCTGTATAATCTGTCTGGTTCTGTGATTGTTTCTCTCTGCTGTATAATTAATTTTGCTGGGTGTAAACCAATTAAGGCAGTGGGATATAATTGGTTAAATAATCATGTTACAAAATGTTAGGATTGGTTAGTTAAATTTCAGTAAAATGATTGGTTAAGGTATAGCTAAGCAGAACTCAAATTTTACTATATAGTCTGCAGTCAGTCAGGAAGTAAGGGGGAGGAATGGGAACAGGGAACGGGAGTGGGGGAATTGGAATTATGTTTTGCTAAAGGGGGGAACAGGGAATGGGAACAGGGACACAGGCAAGGCTCTGTGGTGTCAGAGCTGGGAAGGGGGACACTAAGGAAGGAAATTGGAATTGCTGGAAGTTCTCCCCAATAAACATTGAATTGTTTGCACCTTTGGACTTCAGGTATTGTTGCTCTCTGTTCATGCGAGAAGGACCAGGGAAGTAAGCGGGTGAAGGAATAAGCCCTCTAACCCCAGTGTCCTCCCTGTGATAGAGCCATATCCTCCTCCCCCCGTGGTGTGACAGCAGTCCTCTGTAGCTGGATAGTGTCCTCAGCCTTGGATGTCTCTATATGACTACCCTTGAGGAATTCCTCATGGGCATGAATGCTCCTCAGCCTAGCCACCTCTTCCTGTAGCTCTGCCACCTGCTTCCTGAGAGATTCCACCAGCAGGCACCTTTCGCCCTGGATAGTCCCCTCAGCCTGGCTTTCTGAGAGTGGGAAATCTGCAAATCCACACCAGGATCTGGGTAGAGGTATTCATGGTTAGCTGGTCTGTCTGGATACAGGCACAGGTGGAGGAGACAGGAGCAGTGTTGGCACTGGCGATGCAGCCCTTCCTAACCATAGCGATTATATTACGTCTCCCTCCCACAAACTCCCTTGTTTGCGGTTCCCTGTTCCCTAGCTCCCCTTGGTCGCTTAGCCTCAGCTGTTAAGGCCTTCTCTCCTAGGTCAGCTCTACCCGCTCATTAATTACACAGTGGAAGGGTGATCACAAGACTCACTGAGGCTGATCAAGGATGATCCAGGCAACAAAGACTCAAACAGTCCCCAGACACACAATCCCAACTGACTCAGTAACTGAAAGATATCTGAAAGAGAAAGAAAAACAAAATCAGCCAAACAAACTCACTCACCCCAAGATTAGTACTGACTGACCCCAACTGGCTAGACACAGAAGGGGATTATGAGGGAGCAGCAAGAGGACCAGACCCTAAGCTGCGCCTGGGAACAAGTGATGGCACCTGACCCAGAGAGGCCGAACAACAAAGGCCACAGGTTTGAGATACGTGAGGACCACCTGTACTGCGTGGTCAGGGAGTCTCAGACCCAAGAACAGCTGTGGCAGTTGCAGGTTCCATGGAAGTACAGGAGAGGTCTGCTACGATTAGCCCACTCAGTGCCCTGGGCAGGGCACCTAGGCAGGGAGAAGACCCTACAGCAGGTAGCACAACGGTTCTTCTGGCCTGGCATCACCACAAGGTACAGAACTTTGGCGAGGTCTGCCTGGAGTGTAAACGCACCAGGCCAAAAAGGGTACCGAAGGCCCCCTTGATAGCACTCCCTGTGGTCGGGGTGCCATTTGAACGAATTGGTCTAGATCTGGTAGGACGCTTGGGAAAAAGTGGTTCCAGGTGTCAGTATATACTGGTGGTGGTGGATTACACGACTAGGTGTGACGAAGTGGGACTGTTCTTAATGTTTTCTCTGAATATTGTGGGGGTGCCTCAGTTTCCCCTATGCAGTTCTTAAGTATCTAGGTGGTGGGATAAGGGTGTATGATCATTGCAGAGCCCTAGAGGGCAGGTGTGTGCAGGAGTCTGGACACAGACAATGGCCAACACCGTTTCCTGGCAACTGGTGGCCTGGCCCTTCCCCCCTGCAAGGTGATAACTAAAGGGTTGAAGACAAAGAGATCAGGTGACCTCCTGGCCCGGGAAAGGGACAAAGCCCGGAGGAGGAGGGGCTGGAGAGAGTTTCAGTTTGGGACTGGCTGGAGACGAGGAGTGAAGTGCAGACTTGGTTGTCTGGCTCACTGCCCCCCGCCCCACCACGGACCCAGCTGAGGGGTCCTGTTCTCTGTACCTACAAGCTCTGTTTTAGACCATGTTCATGTCATCTAATAAACTTCTGTTTTACTGGCTGGCTAAGAGTCACGTCTGACTGCGAAGTTGGGGTGCAGGACCCTCTGGCTTCTCCAGGACCCCGCCTGGGCGGACTCGCTGTGGGAAGCGCACGGAGGGGCAGAGGATGCTGAATGCTCCAAGGTCAGACCCAGGAAAGTGGAAGCTGTGTGAGCTTTTTGCTCTGCAGACAGTCTGCTCACCGATAGGAGACTTCACCAGAGTCCTGCCTGGCTTCGTAGGGAGCAGTTCCAGAGCACCGCCCGGGGACTCTGTGACACTAGGTATCCCAAAGCTGTCCCGTTATGGAATGGCTCAGCCCTAGCATAGCAGCTGAGCTTCTAAAAATCTTCTCCCACGTGGGGATACCCAGGGAGATTCTGACCAACCAAGGAACCAACATCTCATCCAAACTGATGTCGGAGTTGTGCTGGTTGTTGAATATCCGAGCACTTAAGACCTCCGTATACTATCTGCAGACAGATGGCTTGGTGGAAAGGTTTAACAGGACATTGAAATCCATGCTAAGGAAGTTCATAGATGATGACCCGTGACAATGGGACAAGCTACTACCAACCTTATTGCCGTACGGGAGGTCCCAGGCCTCCACAGGCTTCTCACCTTTTCAAGCTGCTTTACTGGAGACAGCCACGGCGGATCCTTGACTCCTGAAGGAGACTTGGGAAGAGCAGGGATCCCTGGTCCTGGGATAACTTCCCTTCATACTTTAACTATGCGAACGACTCCAGAAGTTGGGAGTGTTCACGCGGGCAAATCTACTGCAAGTGCAACAGACCCAAGCCCACCAATACAACCGAGGGGTAAGGCTGCGCACTTTCGAACGCAGGGCTAGTGTCCTGTTCCTGCTACCTTCAGCCAAGTCCAAGCTGCTTGCTAAATGGCAGGGCCCTTTCAAGGTGGTCCGATGGGTAGGGCCAGTGGACTATGAAGTACGGCTACTGGGAAGAAGGAAGGAAGTCCGGACTTACCATGTGAACCTCCTGAAGGAGTGGAAAACTCAGGAGGGGCTGCTGATCACCTTGTATCCCCCAGAACTGGAGCTAGGTCCATTGGCCAGTGACCCCATCAACACCCATCATGGTCAGGGCAGAACTGTACCCAAGGCTACAGGGGGAGCTGCAACAACTAGTCCAGTTATCGACCTGCCCAGGGTGGCCTAGACTGGTAAGTCACCACATCGCCACCCAGGTCAAAGGGTCCGTGACAATCACCGGCCCCTACCAAAGAAGATATGGGATGTGGTCCAAAAGGAGCTCCAGGCTATGCTGGACAAGAGGGTAATAGAAAAATTGCGGAGCGAGTGGAGAAGTCCCATTGTGCTGGTCCCAAAGCCAGATGGGACCATACAATTTTGCATAGACTTTCAAAAAGTGAATGCGATCTTGTGATTCTATGCTTATCCCATACCATGGGTAGACGAGTTACTCGAGCAACTGGGTAATGCCAATTTCATCTCGACGCTAGACTTGACAAAGGAGTGTTGATAAATTCCCTTGACCCCGGCTTCCTATGAGAAGACAGCCTTCCCTACCCCATTTGGATTGTACCACTTAGTTACCAGGCCTTTTGGTCTATGTGGGGCTGCTGCCACATTCCAACAACTCATGGACCAAGCGTTGCAACCCCACCCTCAATATGCAGTGGCCTACATAGATGACATAGTGGTGATTTCCTGAACTATGCCTATCATAGTCTTTAAAGCTTCCCCAAACTTTTGCACAAGTTCAGCCATCAGCTCCCCCTCTGCCTCAGAGCCACCCTCCAGGGACTCTCTCCAGTGAGATCCAGGGGCCCTCTGACTTTTCTCCCATCCAAGAGATGAAATGGGGCACTCCATGCAGCCTCTTGGGGCACTCCAGGGTAAGCAAATAGACACGGTATCATTACATCCCAGTCACTCACCCTCTTGTATGCACATATTCCTGTTGAGCAGATTCCACCACCTCCTTAGGTAACCCATTCCAGTGCTTCGCCACCCTCCTAAAGAAATAGTTTTTCCTAATATCCAACCTAGACCTCCCGCATTGTAACTTGAGACAATTGCTTCTTGTTCTGTCAACTGCCACCACTGAGAACAGCCGAGCTCCATCCTCTTTGGAACCCCCTTCAGGTAGTTGAAGGCTGCTATCAAATCCCCCCTCACTCTTCTCTTCTGCAGACTAAACAAGCCCAGTCCTCTCAGTCTCTCCTCGTAAGTCATGTGCCCCAGCCCCCTAATCATTTTTGTTGCCCTCCGCTAGACTCACAAAATAGCTGCCCCTATTCTCAGAGTTTGCCTCTGGGAATTCAGAGACATATTCCCTTTTGATACAGGTCACAATATTAATAGGTTTGGGCAGCGATATTATCTTGTTTCCCACCAACGCATCAGCTGAGAAATTCTTAAGAACTCCCACATTGAAAGTACCCCGTAAACCTTCCCACTCTCATTCAATGTCAGCGAAAGGCTGGATGGTTTTCAACTGCCCCAAGAGCAGGAGTTTTCCCTCCCCCCTCTTGAGTCACCTCTTCCCTGACTAGAGCCATCCGTGCCCGGTGTCTCCCCAGGCCTGGCACACGCTACCCTGTACCTCGGCCTTTTTTCATAAACCCTGGGTCTGGGTCCAGGAGATCAGACCTGCCAAAATTAACTCCAACTGGGGCTGCCACCACTGAAGTCTGGGACTGGAGGGCAGCTGCTTTCCCCGGGACAGCTCAGGGAGGGGATTTGGATCCCCCACACATAGGGCATCGCTTTGTCACGTGAGTAACACTTCCTTGGGCCCTCGGTGGGTTCAGTCCCCTCTGCCCCCCCCTTTTGCCCAGGAACAAACCGCGGGCCCCCTTGTACTCCAGGCTCTCGCCCTTCCCGGGGGGCCCCGCACTGCACGAAGGGCAGCGCTCGGAGGCCCCGCTGACCTCCCCCCGCAGCGGCCTCCGCTGGGGGTTTCTCCCCTGCGGCCGCCCTCGCCTCCCCCGAGCGGAGTCCAAGAGCCGCCCGCGGGACCAAGTTCCGGCCCCTTGACTCGGGAGCCCGGCTTGCAAATAACCCGCCACGCGATGACCCGGGCCCGGGCAGCGGATTGTCTCGAGCCGCCTCAGGCCGGTCCCCGCCCGGCGGCGGCTGCTCCCGGCCGGGCCGCACGGGGGCGGGGGGCGAGGCCGGAAGGTCCCTGCGCGGGGGCCTCCCGCGGCGGCCGGAGCTGGCGGCGCAGGCGCGGGGCCCTGGAGCCGGGGGCGGGCGGGGAGCCGCGGAGCGGAGCCTTCCCGGGCCGGAGCGGCCCGTGCGCAGCCCCTGGGCGGGGAGCGGGCGCGGTGGAGACGCGGCGGGAGGCGGCAGCCGCGGGGCGGGAAGTCGCTGCCCGGGCGGAGGAAGCGGCCGGGGCCGAGCCCGGCGATGGCGGCCGCGGGGCCGGCGCGGGTAGGACGCGGGGCGGGGACTCCCCGGCCGGGCACGGGCTGGTCCCGGCGGGGGGGCCGAGGGGGGCCGGGGCCCGGGTCCCTCCCGCGCTAGTGACCCCGGGGCTGGGGGCTGCAGCAGCCGGAGCGCGGGGGCCGGGGAGCGGCTCTGGGGGCCCCTGGCCGGGCGGACACGCGGAGCCGGGCGCGGCCCCTTCCCCCGAGCGAGGCCCCGGCCGGGCCGAGGAGCCCCGAGGCGCCCGGGGCGGGGGCGGGGGCGGGGCTGAGCAGCAGGCGGGGGCGGGGCCTCCGGCCGGGGGGCGGGGCCTGTTCCCTGCCCCGGGACTCGGGCCCTTCCCAGCGCCCCGCCCCAGAGCCCCGTGGGGAGCCGAGGGCGACTCCTGTCCCCGGCCAGCAGGGCCCGAGTCCCGGGGGGGCTGTGCGGGGGGGTCTCCCTGGCTCACAGCTGCTGGGCTGGGGCTTCCTGGGAGTCGCTCCCCTAGAAACCGCGTCCCCTGCTGAGCCCCCGGGCTGGGGCGGAAGGGGCTGAGTGTGTAACGCTTGTGCCAGCAGCTCCGGGTGGCGTTTGAGGACGTGGCTCTGTATTTCACCCGGGAGGAGTGGGAGCTCTTATCCCGGCCAGAGAAGCAGCTGTACCGGGACCAGATGCTGAGGAATTACCGGGCCCTTGTTTCCCTGGGTAAGGATGAGATTGGGTCCCTGTTGTGCTGGGCTGCACCAACATATAAATGAGTCCCTGCTCCCAAAACTTTAGTGTAAAACTGATTATTTCCCCCCCAAACAGGCTATTCAGGTTCCACACCGGACATAATCCACCAGATTGAGCTAGGAGAGCCAGAGCTCTGGACCTGGGATGCTGAGAACTCCCGGCAAAACTCCAGGCATGAGAGCCCCTCCTCAGGTGAGTCATAATAATCCAGTCCCTGCTGATTTACACTGCTGCTAGTGGAGAGCTCCTTAATGTAGAAGGCAAAGGCAGAGCGAGATCCATTGTCTGGGAGCTGAAGGGGACAAATGGAGGCTGGGAATTAGGGGCCAGTGTTAACCTGGGAGGGGAATGAACCATTGGGAGAGCTCCTCTAGGGACAGGTTGGATTCTCCGTTACTGGGAGCCTGTCAGTGGAGATGGGGCGTCTCTTTCTCAAAGCCCCGCTGTAACTCAGCCAGCAGTTACTGGGCTGGAGGCAGGAATGGCTCGGGGAGATTCTTTGACTAGGACAGGCTGGAAGCCAGGCCGGATGGGTACAGTGAGCCTGTCTGGCCTTGACATTTATGAATCCTAGAAACATAGGATTAGAAGGGACTTTGGTAGGTCATCTAGTCTAGTCCCCTGCACCGAGGCAGGGCTAAGTATTATCTACCATATATACTCGTTCATAAGCCAAATATTTTTGGTAAAAAAGTGACTCATCAAAGAGCGGGGGTCGGCTTATAAATGGGTATACACCAAAATTTGAAGATTTTAAACTCTATGGAATCATCGAATTCAATATCTAATATGTTGTCGTTACGTTTACCTGGAGCGTCTGCAGGCATGGAGCCCCTCAGCTCCCTGTGGCCATGGTTCGCCGTTCCCAGCCATTGGGAACGGCGAACCGCGGCCACAGAGAGCTGAGGGGCTCCATGCCTGCAGACCCTCCAGGTAAACAAAACGTCCCGACCCGCCAGCGGCTTATCCTGACAGGCCAGGAGCCAAAGTTTGCCGACCCATTTATTGATGTCAGTAGTGCAGCCTTTTAAAGTTGCAAAGGCTTTGTTTAGTGGACTAGATTGGCTTGAAAGGAACACTAAAAGAGCAGTGCTTCAGAACTGCATGACATTTGACCCACGCGTTTCACAAAATGCTAGGCCTTGCAAGTCAATCAGAAAAGTACAATGAACAATAGTACTATAGCACTGGTGTCTGTCCGCTACTGTGTAATTTGATTTCTTCATGCATTTCTACCAATGGAACTCATAAGTCTTGCGCCAATATGAAAATATAAGATGCAGAATTGATGGAATCTCTAATAAAACTGAAATAGCCTGCTATCCCCACAGACATGCCAATCTACAGGGCTGCTTTGAAATAAACAAAGAATAATAATAATTTGACAGTGATAAAGCAGGTGACATTCCTATATAAAGTCCTACAAAATCTATAACTACAGTAATAATAATCTATTTTCATACTAGTATTTAAAATGAACAACGGTGAAATCAAAAGAAAAAGGTCTGCTTATCACGCAGCATTCAAACTTAAAGTTGTTGAATATGCAGAAGCAAACAATAATTGCGCCGCTGCTCGTGAATTCTGTATCAATGAGAAGCAAGTAAGAGAATGGCGAAAAAATAAAACAACACTAAAAGACATGCCAAGAAGCAAGAAAAAATGTCCAACAAGGTGCGCTTCATTTCGTGAGCTGGAGAAAGATCTCAATAATTGGGTTGTTGAATGTCGACAAAATGGGTACATTGTCACTCGAACTGAAATTCGTCTGCGTGCTCTGCAAATGTCAAAAGACGACAAATACAAGTCAGTAAAGCCATCAATGTTTGTCGCATCAGCAGGTTGGTGTACTCGCTTCGTGAATCGTCATGGTCTCTGTCTTTGTCAACAAACAAAGATAACGCAAAAGCTGCCGAGAGATCTGGAATAAAAAATCAAATCTTTCCAAAGGTTTATTATAAAATATTGAAAGGAATATGCATTTGAACTGTCACAAATAGGAAATATGGACGAAACACCGATGACATTTGATCTCCCGAGCAACAGAATGGTAACTGGTGTTGGTGAAAAAACAGTTTTAATTAAAACCACTGGCCATGAAAAAATCCATTTTACAGTAGTTTTATCATGTTTGGCAAATGGATTAAAACTCCCTCCTGTTGTTATTTTTTAAAAGAAAAACCTTGCCTAAAAACATGAAATTTCCTGCTGGTATCATCGTACGCGCACACGAAAAGGGATGGATGGATGAAAGTGGGACTATTGAATGGCTGGAAAAAGTGTGGAATAAGAGTCCAGGAGCACTTTTCAAGAAACCTGCTATACTTGTTTGGGACATGTTCAGGGCACACAAGACGGATGAGGTGAAAAATGTGGCCAAAAATATGGAAACTACTTTGGCTGTAATACCTGAAGACTTAACTTCAGTTCTACAACCGCTTGATGTCTGCCTGAACAAACCCTTTAAAGACAGGCTATGCAAAATGTGGTCTGAATGGATGTGATCAGGCATGGTGAAGTTGACAAAAGGCGGGAATCTTATGAAGCCTGAAATCAATCTGGTCACCCAGTGGATCAAGGATGCGTGGGTGTCCATTCCCTCCGAAATGATAGAAAAATCATTTAGGAAATGCTGTATCAGCAATGCACTCAACGGGTCAGAAGATGATGCCATGACAGAGGCTGATGATGAGAAGGAATCTGAGTCTGAAGATGATACTGCCGACATCTACGATGACAGTGCAGCAGTGACTGAAGCAGAGTTTAGTGAACTGTTTGGTGAATCGGAGGCTGATTCAGACTTTGAAGGATTTTAAGACTTTTTAAAGTTTCATATTGTTCTAAGTTACTTGTTTTAAATATCCATTTACTGATTTTAAATATTGACTGTAATTTTGAAGGTGAGTACATATTTGTTCAGTTATTATAACAACAACAGGTTTTTCGTTAGATTACATTAAAATAAATCTAGCAAAACTTTTGAGTGTTTCTTGTGATGCCAGCTTTTAAAATATAGGAGGGGTTGGAAAACTTTGGCTCCCGGCCCATCAGGATAAGCCACTGGTGGGTAGGAGCGTTTTGTTTACTTGGGGTGTCTGCAGGCACAGAGCCCCTCAGCTCCCAGTGGCTGCGGTTTGCCATTCCCAGCCAATGGGAGCTGCGGGAAGTGGTGCCACTTCCCACAGCTCCCATTAGCTGGGATCGGCAAACCGCGGCCACTGGGAGTTGAGGAGCTCCGTGCCTGTGAACGCTGCAGGTAAACAAAATGTCCAGGCCTGCTAGCGGCTTACCTTAATGGACCAGGAGCCAAAGTTTGCCAACCCCTGAAATATAGGGTCGGCTTATGAAAGGGACATACAATTTTTGCTATTTTTACCTATCTATATTGGGGGGTCATCTTATAAACGAACGGGCTAATGAACGAGTATATACGGTAGTCCATGACTGACAGGTATCTGTCTAAACTGTTCTTAGAAACCTCCAACGATGGTGATTCCACAACTCCCCAGGTAATTTGTTCCAGTGCTTAATTACTCTTACAGTCTGGAAGTTTTTTCTAATATCTAACCTAAATCTCCCTTGCTGAAATTTAAGCCCATTACTTCTTGTGCTGGCCTCGGGAGAACAATTTATCACCCTCCTGTTTGTAACAGTCTTCAAGAATGTAAAGGCTGTTATCAGGCCCCCCGCCCCCCCGTCTTCTCTTCTCCAGACTAAACAAACCCAATTTTTTCAATCTTTTCTCATGGGTCATATTTTCTAGGTCTTTAATCATTCTTGTTGCTCTCCTCTGATCCTCTCCAGTTTGTCCATATCTTTTCTGAAGTGTGGAGTCCAGAACTGGACACAGTACTCCAGCTGAGACTTTATCAATGCTGAGTAGAGTGGAAGAATTACTTCTCGCATCTTGCTTGCAGCACTCCTGCTAATACATCCCAGAATAATATTTACTTTTTTTCCCCCAAAAAACTATTCCATTGTTGACTCATATTTAGTTTGTGATCCACTATAACCCCAGATGGTTCTCTGCAGTACTCCTTGCTAGGCAGTCATTTCCCATTCTGTATTTGTGTAATTGATTATTCCTAACTAAGTGTAGTACTTGGCATATGGTCTTAGAGAATTTAATCCTATTTAATTCTAACCATTTCTCCAGTTTGTCAAGATCATTTTGAATTCTAATCCTGTGCTCTAATACGCTTGCAATCCCTCCCATCTTTAAATTGTCTATAAACTTTGACTGTATTCTCTATGCCATTGCCAAATCATTTATGAAGATGTTGAATAGAACTGGACCCTGTGGATCCCTCTCGATATATCCTTGCAGCTCATTTTGAACCATAACCACTACTCTGAGTGCAGTTTTCCAACCAGTTGTGCAGTTATCGTAGGCTTGTGTCAAGGTTCCTTCCCCACTCTGAACTCTAGGGTACAGATGTGGGGACCTGCATGAAAGACCCCCTAAGCTTATTTTTACCAGCTTAGGTGAAAAACTTCCCCAAGGTACAAGCTTTGCCTTGTCCTTGAACAGTATGCTTCCACAACCAAGCGTTTTAAACAAAGAACAGCGAAAGAGCCCACTTGGAGACGTCTTTCCCCCAAAATATTCCCCCCCCAAGCCCTACACCCCCTTTCCTGGGGAAGGCTTGATAATAATCCTCACCAATTGGTACAGGTGAACACAGAGCCAAACCCTTGGATCTTAAGAAGAATGAAAAAGCAATCAGGTTCTTAAAAGAAGAATTTTAATTAAAGAAAAGGTAAAAGAATCACCTTTGTAAAATCAGGATGGTAAATACCTTACAGGGTAATCGGATTCAAAACATAGAGAATCCCTCTAGGTTAAACCTTAAGTTACAAAAAGACACAAAAGCAGGAATACACATTCCCTCCAGCACAGCTTATTTTACAAGCCATTAAACAAAAGAAAATCTAACGCATTTTCTAGCTAGATTACTTACTACCTTTACAGGAGTTGTAAGGCTTGCATTCCTGATCTGTTCCTGGCAAAAGCATCACGCAGACAGACCAAACCCTTTGTTCCCCCCGCTCCAGATTTGAAAGAATCTTGTCCCCTCATTGGCCATTTTGGGTCAGGTACCAGCGGGGTTACCGTAGCTTCTTATCCCTTTACAGGTGAAAGGATTTTGCCTCTGGCCAGGAGGGATTTTATAGCACTGTATACAGAAAGGTGGTTACCCTTCCCTTTATATTTATGGCAGCTTGTCTAAGCTGTGTTTCTCTAGTTTGTTTATGAGAAGGTCATATAAGACAATATCAAAAGCCTTACTACAGTCAAGATGTGACATCTGCTGCTTCCGCCCTATCTACAGGGCTTGTTACCTGTCAGAAAAGGATGTTAGGTTGGTTTGACATAATTTGTTCTTGACAAATCCATGCTGACTGTTGCTTATTACTTTTACTCCTGGGGAGATTCTGCGTGACTGTGCGCCCGCAGAAAACGGCTCCCCCACAGAATTCCTGTGACTCCCTGCAGAAAATGGCAGGGAAGCCATGCTGTGGGGTGTGTGGGGGATGGGAACGTGACCATGTGTGCAGTTGTTTGGGGGGAATTGCTCCCGCCCCAACAGAGGTGAGGCATGGGGGGGACACACAGGGTTTTGGGCCACTGGCACCCCCCCACACACACTCTTTTCTGCAAACACAGAAGCTGCCCAGCTGAAGGAGGCTGCCTATCAGCTCTGCTGACTCTGCAGCTGAATGGGGCATCCTGGGTCTTATTGCCAGTCGTGCTCCCCTTCTGTGTGCTGGGAACCTTCCTATTTTCTGTGCGAGAGTGAGTGCCCACGGTGAGGCTGGGTAAGGGTTGTGGGAAATGGAAAGGAGGGAACAGGGAGTGAGGGGGTGGGGGGAAGAGGCAGTGGGAAAGGAAGGGGGTGGAATAGCGCAGGGGGAGGGGAATGTGGGAGTGAGGGGAGGGGGATGGAGAAGAAAAGGGGATGGAATTGCGGAGGGAAGCAGGAGCCTGGCATGCAGCGTCCCCTCAGCAGCAGCAGCTGGGGCTTCCCCGTTAAGCAGGCCCATCAAACCCTCACCCTGACAAGCCCTACCCCTCTACACCTGGACCATTCTGACGAGCCACCCAGACCCCACCTGCTGAGCCCCAACCATCTTCGCCAGGATCTCCTCCAGAGTCCCATTGCCCCTGCACCCAGAACCCCACAACGAGTTCCTGTGCATCCAGATCTCACATTGAGTCCTGCACCCAGATTTCCCCACACAGAAACCTCTCACCCAACACCTGGATCTCCCCACATTAAGCCCTGCCACACTTGGATCCTGCTGAGCTGAGCCTGCCCACCAACACCTGGTTCACCTGGCGCAGAGTGGCAGGGTTCCAGGGTGTTGTGGGGCAGGCCCAGCTCTTGGACTGTGTTGAGGTCAGGTGCAGCCTCACTGCCGAATCCCTGTACTGTGGGAGGTGAGGGCTTCAGAGTAATTTCCCACCTTAGTACAGCCAGTGGCCTGCGTTCTCCACTGCTGTGCTGGAGCCACATGTATTTATTGACAAATAAAATTTTCTGAATTTTAAAATACTGTGCACATAATTTCTAATTTTTTTGGCGGAGAATTTTTAATTTTTTGGCACTGAATTCCCTCAGGAGTACACTTTATTTCCTTCTAGGTGCTTACAAGTAGAATGTTCGATTGCTTGCTCCGTTATGTTTCCAGGTACTGAACTTAAGCTGATTGGTCTATAATTCCCCGAGTTGTCCTTATCCCCTTTCTGTAGCTAGGTACTATATATGCCCTTTTCCAGTCCTCAGGTCTCTCTACCATCCTCCACGAGTTCTCAGAGATCTCTTCTTCCAGTTCCTTAAATATTCTAGCATTTATTTCATCAGGCCCTGCTGACTTGAAGACATCTAACATGTCTAAGTAATTCATAGCTATTTCTTTTCCTATTTTAGGCTCAGATCCTATCCCATTGACACGGATGTTCATTATGTTAGTTGACCGATCACTGCTAACTTTTTTGGTGAAAACTGAAACAAAAGAGGCATTTAACAGTTTGGCCATTGCTGCGTTTTCTCTTATTGTCTTTTCCTCTTCATTTAGTAATAGGCCTAGCCTGTCCTTGGTCTTCCTCTTGTTTCCCATGTATTTGTGAAATGCTTTCTTGTTCCCCTTTATATGACTAGCTAGTTTAATGTTGTTTTTTGCCTTGGCCTTTCTAATTTTGTCCCTACATGCTTATAGGTTTGTTTTTTTAATATTCATCCTTTGTAATTTGACTTAGTTTCCACTTCTTGTATGACTCTTTTTTGAGTTTCAGGTCATTGAAGATCTCCTGGTTAAGCCAGGGAGTCTTACTATCATACTTCCCATCTTTCCTACTCATTGGATATCTGTGACCTAGGATGGGACCTAAAAATGATGAGGCCTCAAAGCCATAACAAAGAAATGGACTGGAGATGGGGCTGTCATGAACTTGGAAGAGGGGTAGGATAGTGATATGGGACAATGTGGGATGGGAGATTTGAGGGGTGCTGAGGGAAAGAGTGATGTCTATAGAGGCATTTAGGGGCTGCATTTACCTAGTGCAGCAGTTCTCAAACTTTAGCAACCTGGGGACCCCAATTTTGGTTTAAAATTCGTGGACCCCCAAGCCAGGTTCTAATTTTCCCTGGAGGTGCTCAACCCCTGCTATGCCCCAGGCCCTGCCCCCACCTCCACCCAACCTCTTCCCGCCCCCCACTTCACCCCGAACCCTCCTCTTTCTACCCCCTCCCCTGAGCATGCTCCATCCCCACTGCTCCACCTCCCTCCCAGCGCCTCCTGCTTGCTACTGAACAGCTATTCCAGGGCATGCGGGAGGCACTAGGAGGGAAGGGGAGGAGTTGATCAGCGGGGCTGGTGGCCCTGGACATGACTCGCTTGACCCCAGTTGGAGAATGGCTGCCTAGGGGGTAGGACAGTGCAGTAGGATTAAAAAGATCTTGATTCGGTTCTAGAAGCGAATCACAACAGCTCCACCATGCCTCAGTTACCCCACCTGCGTAATGGAGAGGGCACTGGGGCTGTGAGGATAAAATCCATCTGTGTGTGTCAGTAGATCTGGCACTGGGGGTCAGACAAGCACCTGGCTAGAAAGACACGCCTGTCGTTCCATAGACCACATCACCTTCTTCTAGGCTTCCAACACCTTAGAAAATCATATCAAGGCAAGGGATGCCCTAGAGGTTTTTCAGATGGGTTTCATGCCTCTGTCCCTCCTGACTCAAGCTGTTGTGCTGATGCCCTATGGCCCTAGGCACCTGGATCCAGACATAGCTTAGCTGGGGCAAAAACCTGCTCGCAGTCTGGGAGAGCATCCCCGAGTCACTGGCCCTTGGCAGAGAAGGTGCTGTCCTCTCCAGGTTCCCACCCCACCCTGCCTCTGCCACTTCATTTAACATGTGACCTCTCAGACTGGAGAAACCTGTCCCCGGTGAGCAAGGAGAAAGCTGGGAATGACTCAGGGCAGGGCAGGATCAGGCACATACGACGAGTGCAAGTTCATGCCACACGGAGGACGCCATTTTGTAGAGCAGGTCACAGGTACTTGCATTACAGTGAAATGCTGCTCTAAAACTGCCCCACTTTCCAGACAGCTGCTGCGGGGCGGGACGGG
This sequence comes from Dermochelys coriacea, assembly GCF_009764565.3. Lineage (NCBI taxonomy): Eukaryota > Metazoa > Chordata > Testudines > Dermochelyidae > Dermochelys > Dermochelys coriacea. The sequence goes on along the minus strand of NC_050073.1, from coordinate 5,960,472 downwards.
GGGGAGAAGTTTGGGAGCCAGATGAAATCGTTCTGTGGGCTAGGATTTGGGAGTACCCTGAAGTATGGGCTGGGTGTGAGGGAGAGGGGGTGGGATGGCCTTTGTCACATTCCCTCTCTCCCTTTTCTCTCAGTGACACGAAATCTTTGTCATTTACATTGCTTCAGTGTCCATGCTTAGCACAGCCCTCAGCCTTAACAAGGTTTGTGATGGTCTGTAGAACAAAGGCCCGCTGTGTGGCAGCCATTAACCCCTTCCAGCTCAGCAGTGTCACTGATTGGGTTGTAAAACAATGCAAACATGTTTTTTTAGGTTACATCACACAAACCCTGAGTGACTTGTCCTCTCAAACCCCCATCCTCTTAAGGATTTTAGGTTTAGTTTAGTTTTAGTTTTGCACAAAGAATGAAACATGAGGCCGAAGGTAAATTACTTCTTTAGAAGGAATTCCTTGAAAAGGACTCACTCCCCCGCAGGAATAAGCTAGTTTGTGCTAAGCAGCTTTATACCGGTCTCACTGCATTCACATGAGGGGAGTGTAGCTCCTCAGCTAGTTTCAAACCAATATAGTTTAAACAGTGCAAACACTGGGGAACAGGACTCATGCTATAAAACAGGAGAAAGTGAATAACTAGCCACATGTAAATAAAAACTTCTGATTGAAATAAAACCAAAATCAGTGTGAAAACAAACCCTGGAACCTGTTTGTTAGCACTTAGAGCCCCTAGTTCTGGATGAGGGCGCCGTTGTGTCAAGTGCTGCCTGTATCCTGGGCAGGCTACAATTTAAGCATAAAACAAGACCCAAGAAGTACATGGCGCACGTGGGAATAGGCGTTGCACAAACATCATAGGGTAGAACCACCCTGAGTCAGGCTGCAGATTTGTCACAGCATTTTGTATCAGAAATTATGGAGCAGTTACAGTAAATTTAGTAAAAGTGATAGGTCACGTATTTTTTAAAAAACCTGCCCTCCTCCTGCCAAGGGGGCACAAACCGCCCAAAGAAGCACCTTCCCCGCAGTACTGCAACCCTAACCCTAGCCTGGTAGAGGTGATCTGGGTGGCAAAGCCATTCACTGAAGTTTGGCCTGTCTCCCCCACCATCGTGACTGTGGGTGGGGGCACATCTGAGTGGCACTGTAATCCCACAGGTCAGATCTCAGTGCCCGGAGCGAGGGGTTGGGTCCAGTCCTGTGGGACAGGAGTCGCCATTGCAGGGTGAGGCACCCATCCCAAAAACAGTCACTGACAAATGGGGAAATTGCTCCATCCGTGACATTTTTCCATAGCCTTAACCATGAGCTAACACCAAGATTGTCTCTGCTCTCTCCAGCAGGACTCAGTATCCCGGGAGGAACGAGGACACAGTCTGAATGTGGGGAGAGTGCAGCAGGAAAAGATCCCACATCCCACAGAGGGATCCGTGCACAGGACACAGTCCATCCCCGGGGTAAACTCAGCCAGAGACTGGACCTGGCTGCACACCAGAGACTCCCCATGGGCCAGCACCCCCACCGCTGCATCAATTGTGGCAAGAGGTTCAGCAACCCCTCCGCACTGACGCAGCACCAGCGAACGCACACCGGAGAGATGCATCGCTGCGCTGACTGTGGCAGGAGCTTCAGACAGTTCTCAATCCTGAGAATACACCGGCGTACACACACCAAGGAGCGGCTGTACTGCTGCACTGACTGCGGCAAGGGCTTTGCACGGAGCTCAAACCTAAGAATACATCAGCGCACGCACACTGGGGAGCGGCCGTACCACTGTGGTGACTGCGGCAAGAACTTTGCAGAAAGCTCAACCCTGAGAAGACACCGGCGCATACACAGTGGGGAGCGGCCCTACCACTGTGCTGACTGCGGCAAGAGTTTTGCACGGAACTCAAGCCTGAGAGCACACCAGCGCACACACACTGGGGAGCGGTTGTACCACTGTGCTGACTGCGGCAAGAGCTTTGCACGGAACTCAAGCCTGAGAACACATCAGCGCGCACACACCAGGGAGCAGTTGTACCACTGTGCTGACTGTGGTAAGGTATTCAGCAGTGCCAAGACGCTGACCCTTCACCAGCCCATGCACACCAGGGAGCGGCCGCACCACTGTGCTGACTGTGGCAAGGGCTTTGCACGGAGTTCACACCTGAGAACACACCAGCGCACACACACAGGAGAACGGCCGCACTGCTGTGCTGACTGTGGCAAGGGCTTTGCACAGATTTCACACCTGAGAGTACATCAGCGCACACACACCGGGGAGCGGCCACATCGCTGTGCTGACTGTGGCAAGGGCTTTGCACAGATTGCACACCTGAGAGCACACCAGCGCGCACACACTGAGGAGCGGCCGCACCACTGTGCTGACTGCAGCAAGGGCTTTGCAGAGAGCTCAAAGCTGAGAAGACAACAGCGCACAGACACCGGGAAGCGGTCACACTGCTGTGCTGACTGTGGCAAGGGCTTTGCAGAGAGCTCACACCTGAGAAGACACCAGCGCACACACACCGGGGAGCGGCCGCACTGCTGTGCTGACTGCGGGAAGAGCTTTGCACAGATTGCACACCTGAGAGCACACCAGCGCACGCACACTGGGGAGCGGCCACACCACTGTGCTAACTGCGGCAAGGGCTTTGTACAGATTTCACACCTGAGAGTACATCAACGCACGCACACTGGGGAGCGGCCGCATCGCTGTGCTGACTGTGGCAAGGGCTTTGTACAGATTTCACACCTGAGAGTACATCAGTTCACGCACACCGGGGAGCGGCCGCATCGCTGTGCTGACTGTGGCAAGGGCTTTGTACAGATTTCACACCTGAGAAGACACCAGTGCACACACCAGGGAGTGGCTGCACCACTGTGATGGTTCTGGCAAGAACTTCAGCAAAACCAGTGCACTGACCAAGCAGCAGTGCACGCACACTGGGGAAAGGCCATTCGGATGCACTGACTGGTGCAAGAGCTTTACATGGGCCTCCTTGATATCACATTGGTGAATTCACAGCTGAGAGCAGCAGTACAGCTGTGCTGACTGGGGCAAGCGCTTTGCTAGATTGGCCAACCTCACCCGGCACCAGGTCACTCACACCAGTGCCCCTCTGCCATCGCCAGGGCCTGAGGGGCTTCTGGCAGCCCATGGGCCTGACAGAGCGCCAGCAGATGGAGACCAGGGAGTGGTCCTGTCCCCATGTTGCCAAGCAGAGATTGTAGGGGGCAGGGATGGGGACTTGGTTGAGCAGCGTGGGAAAGAGCAGACAGGTGGAGGGAATTTAGAGCAGATGGTCACAGCCTACTCCATTAGGGAGCTGTCCCCCCATGTAGGTGGGATCCAGCCAGCTCTCTCTCTGTCTCTGTCCCAACTCACTCACGCATCTAGCTGGGATGCAGCCAAGACTCGCACACACACGACTCCCCGTCTAGATGGGACTCAGCCAGGAACTCCATCCCACACCTATCTCAGTGCCAGCCAGCGGGTGACTCTTGGGTAACATCTAGAGGTGGGATTTGCAGTCCTGTCTCAGCATGGATTGGGCTGAGGAGCGGGTGAGGACAGCCCAGTCTGTGTTATTGAAAGAAGACTCAGGAACTGCTCATGTTATCTAATTTAAATAGAAATGTGATGAAGAAGTAGTACGTCCCTAATGTGTAACAAAGGTCTGTCTAAGCAGGTGTTTCTTTGCTATTAAAGAAGTTGTTGCATTCGAGTTTCCCCTTACTCCTGGGGGAATTCTGCACTTAAGAATACTGTGAACAATATTTTAAAATTATGCATAATTTATTTGTCAAAATAACACAATATAATCACACTAGTTTCAATTATTTTGCTAATATATTTCAAAATACCTGTCAGCAAGTATGTCTGTAACAATTGTGACGGGGCAAGGCCAGATGACTATGGAAGAGTAATTGGGATCCGGGAACTGGGCGGGCGAAGCCCGTCCACCGCAAAAGGATCCCCCCCAGCCTAAAAGGGGGATCCACAGGACCTAGATACCCAAAAGATTCCGGGGGACAACTAATGAAATAACAGGGACAGGAGTGCGGTCAAAGGGTCAAACGAAGGGAACCAGACGGGCACACCGAGCAGAGAACCCCAGACAGCGCCCACTGCTCCACAAAGGCGTCAACGGAGTCAGAGGACGCCCAGATACGTGAACAGACCGAGGATCGGAAATAGGCCCCACAGTCACAGGAGACTCCATCGGCCAACCTCCTCACTCTGGTTTTCTAGATGGCCATTTTAGCTAGGGCCAGGAGGAGGGTGACTCCGCCACCTGCAAATGGAGCTGGGGGTTGTGTAGCAGGGGCTCCGCGAGGAGATCTGCCCCCTCGGTGGCCGCCACGGACCTGCTCGTTGTAAAGAGTTTCCAGGTCCGGAGGAGGTCCTGGTAGAAGACCGGCAGCCCGGAGAGGTCTCGCGGAAGACCTCTCGGATGGAGAAAAAGGAGCTGCCGGTCGTATCGGATCCCTCGGAAGCAGCGCAGGAAGGTGTGCGCCAGTATGCTCCACGCCAGACTACCTGCACCATAAAGGAGCCTCTGCAGGGTCTGGAGGCGGAAGACATGGACCTGAGTAAGCAGACATTTGAGGCCCTGCCCTCCCTCCTCCACAGGTAGATGGAGAACCCCTGCAGGGACCCAGTGCAGTCCTGACCAAAAGAACTCCAGAATCGATGTCCGCAGGTTGGTCAGGAAAGCCGGGGCTGGGACCAGGGTGTTGAGCCAGTACCAAAGCATGGACAGGATTAGTTGATTAAGCACTAACGCTCTCCCTCGAAGGGAGAGGCACCGGAGCAGTCCTGTCCATTTCCGGAGCCGCTCTATCACCCCGCCCTCTAAATTCTGCCAGTTCTCCGGCGGAGAGGGATGCGTGGCAGAAAGGTAAACGCCCAGATAGAGCAGCGGACCCGTGCTCCACCGGATGGCTTGAAGCGCGGGTGGGCGGGGGCTCGCCTGCCGCCAGTCCCCTACCACCAAGCCAGAGCTCTTGACCCAGTTGACCCGCGCAGAGGAGGCTGCTGAATAGATGGCCTGGCAAGCCTCCACTCGCACCAAGTCGCCCGGGTCCTGGACCATGAGGAGCACGTCATCAGCGTACGCCGACAGGACCAGCCGCAGCTCCGGCTCCCTCAGCACCAACCCTGTCAACCTCCTTCAGAGGAGACAGAGGAAGGGCTCGATCGCCAGAGCTTAGAGCTGGCCTGAGAGGGGGCACCCCTGCCGTACTCCTCGCCCGAAGTTGACCGGTTCGGTCAGGGTCCAGTTGAGTCTTACCAGACACTCTGCGGAAGCGTACAGCACCCGGAGAAAGTTCACAAACCTGGGTCCGAAGCCAAACGCCTGCAGAGTGCTCAGGAGATACCCGTGATCCATCCTGTCGAACGCCTTCTCCTGATCTAAGGACAGGAGGGCGAACGACAGACCATCCCTACACCCAAGTTCCAATAGGTCCCGGACCAGATATAGGTTGTCGAAGATGCTGCGGCCCGGGACGGTGTAGGTCTGGTCTGGGTGGACCACGTCCGCCAGCACGGACCCTAGCCTCAGGGAGATGGCTTTTGCCACGATTTTGTAGTCCGTGCTGAGGAGCGAGACGGGACGCCAATTTCGTAAATCGTGGAGGTCCCCCTTCTTCGGCAATAAGGCGAGCACGGCTCGCCTGCACGAAAGAGGGAGGACCCCGCTCTGCAAAGACTCGGCCCAGACGATGACTAGGTCTGGGCCCAGGACGTCCCAGAACACGCGGTAGAACTCCACGGTCAGCCCGTCCATGCCCGGAGATTTATTGGTGGGCATGCGACGGAGGGCTTCCGAGAACTCGGCCAGAGTGAGAGGCAGCTCTAGCCGGTCTCGGTCGCCCACGCTGACCGTCGGGAGCTCCTCCCACAGCACTCTGCAAGCGTTAGGATCGGTCGGCTCCGGGGAGAAAAGGCTTGCGTAGAAGGCTCTCGCCCTCTCGCACATCTCCACCGGATCCGTGAGGGGGGTGCCATCTTCTGCCAGTAGGCAGATGATATGTTTCTTAGCCCCCGTCTTTTTTTCCAGGGCGTAGAAGAAGCGGGAGCCGCAATCCATCTCCCGAAGGAGACGGATGCGGGATCGAACAAAGGCACCCCGGGCCCGATGGTCCTCGAGGCTCCGGAGCTTCTCCCGCTTCTCCCGGCACGCTCCGCAGAGGGGTGGATCCTCGGGGCTGGCGGCCAGACGCCTCTCCAGCTCTAAGACCTCCCGTTCCAACTGCTCTATCGCTGCATCCCTCCGTCGGCTGGTGCCCCGGGTGTAGTCACGGCAGAAGAGCCGGGCGCGCACCTTCCCTACGTCCCACCACCGCCGTGCCGAGGGAAAGGCACGCCGCTGCCCTCGCCAGGCCAGCCAGAACTCCCGGAAGGACGCCACGAAGCCCGCCTCCTCCAGCAAGCTGTTGTTAAAATGCCAATAGGCCGGCCCCGGCCTCTCCACGCAGAGGGAGGCTGTCACGGTGGCTATGTGATGGTCAGAAAATGGGGCCGGCCGGATGCTGGAGGAGTGGGCTCGTGTAAGATGAAAGCGTGATAAATAAATGCGGTCCAACCGGGAGTGGCGCGACCGATGGGCCTCCACCCGGACAAAGGTGAACGTGGAAGTGTCATCCGGGTGGTGGTCGCGCCAGACGTCTACCAGGGAGTGGTGTTCGACTATCTCCTGGAGGACGGCGACGGCGGCCGGGCTCTTCTCCGTCCCCGAGCGGTCCCGTTCCTCAAGGGTGATGTTAAAGTCCCCTCCCAGGACCAGGCACTCCTGAGGATCCAAGGTGCCGAGGAAGGCGGATGCCTGCTGATAGAATTGCAGCCGCTCTGGGCTCGCTGCTGGGGCATAGATGTTGACGAGGTTGACTACGAGCCCCTCCATTTGGACCCGGAGGTGCAGCAGGCGACCCGGCACAGCCTCGGCGACCCCAGCACCTCGGGCCGTAGGTCGGGGGGAGAACAGGGTCGCCACTCCACCCGTATGAACTGTGAGGTGGCTAAAGTAGACCCTGTCTCCCCAATCCAGCCGCCAGCTGTCTTCGGCGGTCGGATCCGTATGGGTCTCCTGCAGGAAAACCACAGAGTACCTCCCCTCTCGAAGGAAGGAGAGCACCTGGGACCTGCGGAGACCCATCTTACAGCCACGGTGTTCAATGTTGCGATGGTAAAGGGTGCCATGAGGAGGGCTGGGGGGGATCCTCGCCGGCAGGGATGCTCGTGGCTCCCGGCGGGCCGCGTAGCAGTCCGTGACCCACCCCGTAGGTGAGTAAGGAGTCACGGAAGTGGCGGACCCGCTGGTCTTATTGGGATCCGGGAAGTGGGCGGGCGAGGCCCGTCAACAGCTAAAGGATCCCCCCCAGCCTAAAAGGGGGATCCACAGGACCTAGATACCCAAAAAATTCCGGGGGACAACTAATAAAATAACAGGGACAGGAGTGCGGTCAAAGGGTCAAAAGAAGGGAACCGGACGGGGACACCGAGCAGAGAACCCGGACAGAGCCCACTGCTCCTCAAAGGCGTCAAGGGAGTCAGAGGACGCCGCCCAGAGGAACTCTGCCCGGATACGTGAACGGACCGAGGATCGGAAATAGGCCCTACAGTCACAGGAGACTCCATCGGCCAACCTCCTCACTCTGGTTTTGTAGATGGCCATTTTAGCTAGGGCCAGGAGGAGGTTGACCAGGAGATCCCGGGACTTTGTGGGGCCACGGATAGGGAGTGCATAAATGAGAAGGTGAGGGGAGAAGTGCAACCAGAAACGTAATAAGATATTGGTGAGGAGCCGGAATAGGGGCTGCAGCCTGGCACACTCCAGGTATGCATGTGCCAGGGTATCCCTCACGCCGCAAAAGGGGCAGGTGTCTGGGATTGTGGTGAACCACGCCAAGTACACGCCTGTGCTCACGGCTCCGTGAAGGAGCCGCCAACTGACATCCCCGGCGGGCTTGGGACTAAGATGGAATATAGGCTGGCCCACCGGGGCTCTTCACCCTCCAAAGGTGGCAGGAGGTCCCGCCATTTTGTATCGGGGCGGGACACGAGGGTGCGGGCGTGAAGGGTGTGAAGCACAAGCGTGTAGAGATGTTTTCTTGGCGCGGTTTGAAAACAGACCGGCTGCATCTCGTGCAGCCGGCTTCTAGTGAAGGGGTGAAGGGATTGGTTGGGTCCACGGGGCAGGGGTCCAATTAAAAGGTCCGGCGGGCCTGGGGTAGTGGGTGGGCGGGGCGTGCCCTCCGTGCAGGACCCGGTCGAGATAACCCGAGCAGCGGGCGGCAAAGCGGCCTTCACCTCCTGAAGTATGCCGTCGGGGAGTACAAGGTCTGGAAAGCCCCATGCGCTGAGCGAAGGTTAGGGATCCAGCCAGTCTCCCTGGTCATAGTCCAGGAGGTCTCCGACTCTTGTGACCTCTGCCAGGACCAACCTCTGGCGCACCGAGTCGGGACTCCGCCACCTGCAAACGGAGCTGGGGGTTGTGTAGGAGGGCTCCGCGAGGAGATCTGCCCCCTCGGTGGCCGCCACGGACCTGCTCGTTGTAAAGAGTTTCCAGGTCCGGAGGAGGTCCTGGTAGAAGACCGGCAGCCCGGAGAGGTCTCGCGGAAGACCTCTCGGATGGAGATAAAGGAGCTGCCGGTCGTATCGGAGCCCTCGGAAGCGGCGCAGGAAGGCGTGCGCCAGTATGCTCCACGCCGGACTACCTGCACCATAAAGGAGCCTCTGCAGGGTCTGGAGGCGGAAGACATGGACCTGAGTAAGCAGACATTTGAGGCCCTGCCCTCCCTCCTCCACAGGTAGATGGAGAACCCCTGCAGGGACCCAGTGCAGTCCTGACCAAAAGAACTCCAGAATCGATGTCCGCAGGTTGGTCAGGAAAGCCGGGGCCGGGACCAGGGTGTTGAGCCGGTACCAAAGCATGGACAGGACTAGTTGATTAAGCACTAACGCTCTCCCTCGAAGGGAGAGGCACCGGAGTAGTCCTGTCCATTTCCGGAGCCGCTCTATCACCCCCGCCCTCTAAATTCTGCCAGTTCTCCGGCGGAGAGGGATGCGTGGCAGAAAGGTAAACGCCCAGATAGAGCAGCGGACCCGTGCTCCACCGGATGGCTTGAAGCGCGGTGGGCGGGGGCTCGCCTGCCGCCAGTCCCCTACCACCAAGCCAGAGCTCTTGACCCAGTTGACCCACGCAGAGGAGGCTGCTGAATAGATGGCCTGGCAAGCCTCCACTCGCACCAAGTCGCCCGGGTCCTGGACCATGAGGAGCACGTCATCAGCGTACGCCGACAGGACCAGCCGCAGCTCCGGCTCCCTCAGCACCAACCCTGTCAACCTCCTTCGGAGGAGACAGAGGAAGGGCTCGATCGCCAGAGCGTAGAGCTGGCCTGAGAGGGGGCACCCCTGCCGTACTCCTCGCCCGAAGTTGACCGGTTCGGTCAGGGTCCAGTTGAGTCTTACCAGACACTCTGCGGAAGCGTACAGCACTCGGAGAAAGTTCACAAACATGGGTCCGAAGCCAAATGCCTGCAGAGTGCTCAGGAGATACCCGTGATCCATCCTGTCGAACGCCTTCTCTTGATCTAAGGACAGGAGGGCGAACGACAGACCATCCCTACACCCAAGTTCCAATAGGTCCCGGACCAGATATAGGTTGTCGAAGATACTGCGGCCCGGGACGGTGTAGGTCTGGTCTGGGTGGACCACGTCCGCCAGCACGGACCCTAGCCTCAGGGAGATGGCTTTTTGCCACGATTTTGCACGGCTCGCCTGCACGAAAGAGGGAGGACCCCGCTCTGCAAAGACTCGGCCCTGACGGTGACTAGGTCTGGGCCCAGGACGTCCCAGAACACGCGGTAGAACTCCACGGTCAGCCCGTCCATGCCCGGAGATTATTGGTGGGCATGCGACGGAGGGCTTTCCGAGAACTCGGCCAGAGTGAGAGGCAGCTCTAGCCGGTCTCGGTCGCCCACGCTGACCGTCGGGAGCTCCTCCCACAGCACTCTGCAAGCGTTAGGATCGGTCGGCTCCGGGGAGAAAAGGCTTGCGTAGAAGGCTCTCGCCCTCTCGCACATCTCCACCGGATCCGTGAGGGGGGTGCCATCTTCTGTCAGTAGGCAGATGATATGTTTCTTAGCCCCCGTCTTTTTTTCCAGGGCGTAGAAGAAGCGGGAGCCGCAATCCATCTCCCGAAGGAGACGGATGCGGGATCGAACAAAGGCACCCCGGGGCCGATGGTCCTCGAGGCTCCGGAGCTCCTCCCGCTTCTCCCGGCACGCTCCGCAGAGGGGTGGATCCTCGGGGCTGGCGGCCAGACGCCTCTCCAGCTCTAAGACCTCCCGTTCCAACTGCTCTATCGCTGCATCCCTCCGTCGGCTGGTGCCCCGGGTGTAGTAATGAATCATAGAATCATAGAATATCAGGGTGGAAGGGACCCCAGAAGGTCATCTAGTCCAACCCCTGCTCAAAGCAGGACCAAGTCCCAGTTAAATCATCCCCAGGGCTTGTCAAGCCTGACCTTAAAAACCTCCAAGGAAGGCGATTCTACCACCTCCTAGGCAACGCCATTCCAGTGTTCACCACCCTCTTAGTGAAAAAGTTTCCTAATATCCAATCAAACCTCCCCCATTGCAACTTGAGACCATTACTCTCGTTCTGGCATCGACTACCATTGAGAACAGTCTAGAGCCAGCCTCTTGAAACCCTTCAGGTAGTTGAAAGCAGCTATCAAATCCCCCTCATCTTCTCTCTGCAGACAAACAATCCCAGCTCCCTCAGCCTCTCATAAGTCATGTGCTCTAGACCCCTAATCATTGTTGCCCTTCGCTGTACTCTTTCAATTTATCCACATCTTATTGTAGTGTGGGGCCCAAAACTGGACACAGTACTCCAGATGAGGCCTCACCAGTGTCGAATAGAGGGGAACGATCACGTCCCTCGATCTGCTCGCTATGCCCCTACTTATACATCCCAAAATGCCATGGCCTTCTTGGCAACAAGGGCACACTGCTGACTCATATCCAGCTTCTCGTCCACTGTCACCCCTAGGTCCTTTTCCGCAGAACTGCTGCCGAGCCATTCGGTCCCTAGTTGTAGCGGTGCATTGGAGTCCTTCCATCCTAAGTGCAGGACCCTGCATTATCCTTATGAACCTCATTAGATTTCTTTTGGCCCAATCTCCAATTGTCTAGGTCCTTCTGTATCCTATCCCTCCCCTCCAGGTATCTACCACTCCTCCCAGTGTAGTATCACCGCAAATTTGCGAGAGTGCAATCCACACCATCCTCAGACATTTATGAAGATATTGAACAAAACGGGCCCAGGACCGACCCCTGGGGCACTCCACTTGACACGGCTGCCAACTAGACATGGAGCCATGATCACTACCCGTTGAGCCCGACAATCTAGCCAGCTTTTACCCACCATATAGTGCATTCATCCAGCCCATACTTCCTTAACTTGCTGACAAGAATGCTGTGGGAGACAGTGTCAAAAGCTTTGCTAAAGTCAAGAAACAATACATCCACTGCTTTCCCTTCATCCACCGAACCAGTAATCTCATCATAAAAGGCGATTAGATTAGTCAGGCATGACCTTCCCTGGGTGAATCCATGCTGACTGTTCCTGATCACTTTCCTCTCCTCTAAGTGCTTCAGGATTGATTCTTTGAGGACCTGCTCCATGATTTTTCCAGGGACTGAGGTGAGGCTGACTGGCCTGTATTCCCAGGATCCTCTTTCCCTTTTTTAAAGATGGGCAACTACATTAGCCTTTTCCAGTCATCCGGGACTTCCCCCGTTCGCCACGAGTTTCAAGATAATGGCCAAGGGCTCTGCAATCACAGCCGCAATTCCCTCAGCACTCTCGGATGCAATTCGTCCGGCCCCATGGAATTGTGCACGTCCAGCTGTTTCTAAATAGTCCATAACACCTCTATCTCTACAGAGGGCTGGCCATCTCTTCCCATTTTGTGATGCCCAGCACAGCAGTCTGGGAGCCTGACCTTGTTAGTGTGAAAACAGAGGCAAAAAAAAGCATTGAGTACATAGCTTTTTCCACATCCTCTGTAACTAGCTTGCCTCCCTCATTCAGTAAGGGGCCCACATTTCCTTGGCTTTCTTCTTGTTGCCAACTACCTGAAGAAGAAACCCTTCTTGTACTCTTGACATCTTGCTCGCTGCAGCTCCAGGTGCGATTTGGCCCTCCTGACTATCTTTCCTACATGCCCGAGCAATATTTTATACTCTTCCCTGGTCATGTCCAACCTTCCACTCTTGTAAGCTTTTTTATGTTTAAGATCCGCTAGGATTTCACCATTAAGCCAAGCTGGTCGCCTGCCATATTTACTATTCTTTCGACTCATCGGGATGGTTTGTCCCTGTAACCTCAACAGGGATTCCTTGAAATACAGCCAGCTCTCCTGGACTCCCTTCCCTTTCATGTTAGTCCCCCAGGGGATCCTGGCCATCTGTTCCCTGAGGGAGTCAAAGTCTGCTTTCCTGAAGTCCAGGGTCCGTATCCTGCTGCTTACCTTTCTTCCCTGCGTCAGGATCCTGAACTCAACCAACTCATGGTCACTGCCTCCCAGATTCCCATCCACTTTTGCTTCCCCCACTAATTCTACCCGGTTTGTGAGCAGCAGGTCAAGAAAAGCGCTCCCCCTAGTTGGCTCCCCTAGCACTTGCACCAGGAATGTCCCCTACGCTTTCCAAAAACTTCCTGGATTGTCTATGCACCGCTGTATTGCTCTCCCAGCAGATATCAGGAAAATTAAAGTCACCCATGAGAATCAGGGCATGCGATCTAGTAGCTTCCGTGAGTTGCCGGAAGAAAGCCTCATCCACCTCATCCCCCTGGTCCGGTGGTCTATAGCAGACTCCCACCATGACATCACTCTTGTTGCACACACTTCTAAACTTAATCCAGAGACACTCAGGTTTTTCCACAGTTTCGTACCGGAGCTCTGAGCAGTCATACTGCTCCCTTACATACAGTGCTACTCCCCCACCTTTTCTGCCCTGCCTGTCCTTCCTGAACAGTTTACAACCATCCATGACTGTACTCCAGTCATGTGAGTTATCCCACCAAGTCTCTGTTATTCCAATCACGTCATAATTCCTTGACTTCACCAGGACCTCCAGTTCTCCCTGCTTGTTTCCAAGGCTTTGTGCATTTGTATATAAGCACTTGAGATAACCTGTTGATCGCCCCTCATTCCCAGTATGAGGCAGGAGCCCTCCCCTCACAGACCTTCCTGCCTGTGCTTCCTCCCGGTATCCCGCTTTCCCACTTACCTCAGGGCTTTGGTCTCCTTCCCCCGGTGAACCTAGTTTAAAGCCCTCCTCACTAGGTTAGCCAGCCTGCTGGCAAAGATGTTCTTCCCTCTCTTCGTAAGATGGAGCCCGTCTCTGCCCAGCACTCCTCCTTCATGGAACACCATCCCATGGTCAAAGAATCCAAAGCCTTCTCTCCGACACCACCTGCGTAGCCATTCGTTGACCTCCACGATCGACGGTCCCTACCCAGGCCTTTTCCTTCCACGGGGAGGATGGACGAGAACACCACTTGCGCCTCCAACTCCTTTATCCTTCTTCCCAGAGCCACGTAGTCCTCAGTGATCCGCTCAAGGTCATTCTTGGCAGTATCATTGGTGCCCACGTGGAGAAGCAGGAAGGGGTTAGCGATCGAGGGCTTGAGGTCTCGGCAGTCTCTCCGTCACATCACGAATCTTAGCCCATGGCAAGCAGCAGACTCTCGGTTTTCCGGTCAGGGCGGCAGATAGATGACTCAGTCCCCGGAGGAGAGAGTCCCCGACCACCACCACCAGCCTCTCCTCCTTGGGAGTGGTGGTGTGTGGAACCCCCAACCTCAGACATGCAGCTCATGCCTCCAACCAGCGGAGTCTCCTTCTGCTTTCTCCCCCCAGACATATCATCTGGTCCACTCTCCGCATTGGTACCTGTGAGAGAACATGAAAGCGGTTAGTTACCTGTGTCTGTGTTACTGGAACCCGGACATTCCGCTTACCTCTTCTGGAGGTCACATGTTGCCAAGCTTCTTCACTGGCCTCTTGGCTCCTCTGTGCAACCTGCTCTACATCTTTAGAGCTTTGTGCCCCTAGAAGGCTTCCTGAGTTTGGTCCAGAAAATCCTCAGTCTCTCGTATACAACGCAGGGTCGTTACCTGTTGCTCCAGACCTTCAATCTTCTCTTCCAATATGGAGACCAGCTTGCACTTTGTACAGACAAGTCACGGCAGAAGAGCCGGGCGCGCACCTTCCCTACGTCACCACCGCCGTGCCGAGGGAAAGGCACGCCGCTGCCCTCGCAGGCCAGCCAGAACTCCCGGAAGGACGCCACGAAGCCCGCATCCTCCAGCAAGCTGTTGTTAAAATGCCAATAGGCCGGCCCGGCCTCTCCGCGCAGAGAGAGGCTGTCACGGTGGCTAGTTGATGGTCCGAAAATGGGGCCGGCCGGGGCTGGAGGAGTGGGCTCGTGTAAGATGAAAGCGTGATAAATAAATGCGGTCCAACCGGGAGTGGCGCGACCGATGGGCCTCCACCCGGACAAAGGTGAACGTGGAAGTGTCATCCGGGTGGTGGTCGGTCAGACGTCCACCAGGGAGTGGTGTTCGACTATCTCCTGGAGGACGGCGACGGCGGCCGGGCTCTTCTCGGTTCCCGAGCGGTCCCGTTCCTCAAGGTGATGTTAAAGTCCCCTCCCGGACCAGGCACTCCTGAGGATCCAAGGTGCCGAGGAGGCGGATGCCTGCTGATAGAATTGCAGCCGCTCCGGGCTCGCTGCTGGGGCATAGATGTTGACGAGGTTGACTACGAGCCCCTCCATTTGGACCCGGAGGTGCAGCAGGCGACCCGGCACAGCCTCGGCGACCCCAGCACCTCGGGCCGTAGGTCGGGGGAGAACAGGGTCGCCACTCCACCCGTATGAACTGTGAGGTGGCTAAAGTAGACCCTGTCCCCCCAATCCAGCCGCCAGCTGTCTTCGGCGGTCGGATCCGTATGGGTCTCCTGCAGGAAAACCACAGAGTACCTCCCCTCTCGAAGGAAGGAGAGCACCTGGGACCTGCGGAGACCCATCTTACAGCCACGGGTGTTCAATGTTGCGATGGTAAAGGGTGCCATGAGGAGGACTGGGGGGGATCCTCGCCGGCAGGGATGCTCGTGGCTCCCGGCGGGCCGCGTAGCAGTCCGTGACCCACCCGTAGGTGAGTAAGGAGTCACGGAAGTGGCGGACCCGCTGGTAGGCGCGGCGCCCTGTCTCCCGGTCCTTTTCCCCTCCCCCATGAGGGCCCTTGCGGCCCGGAGGATTTGATTAAAGTCCCCCCATCGCTGGAGGGCAAGCTGGACTTTGTTGCGGGAGCCACGGACGTCTTCTAGGAACTCCCGCAACTCCTCTCGCAGCGCATGGGGGGCTGGGGTTATGGACTGGTTGCTTCCCGATGGGGCCTTGGTAAAGCCCCTGGCCCAGCGAGACGGGCAGACAGGGTGCGGACCCACGACGGGGCTCTTGATGGGTTGACCTGAATGCTGGGGCGATAGGGGGCGGCGGAGGGAGGATAGCAGCCCCTCGTGGGTCGGGACGGGCAAACACAAAGGCCATTCCCTGGGAGTCATCTGTGGGAAAGGGGAAGGAGACTGTCCCAGGGGTGGCAATAATATCTCGGGAGGTGGGCGGGAGAAGGGCAGGGGCAGGAGTAGAGGTGAGAGTCTGGGTCAGGAGAGGGCTCTCACCGATGCCAGGCGCAAGCTGTCTGGTGGATTTGCAGCCACGGCATCAGGAGGTGGACTTTCTTCTGTAGGGTCCTCTCCCGGAAAGGAGGTCGAATGCTCCTCACCAGCGGGGATGCCCCTGGTGGCTCAGGTTCCAGCCGCGTGGCACTGGCCGTCGCCTCAATTGGCTCGGCGGCGCTCAGCAGGGTGCCTTCTGCAGCCGGGTTGATGGAGGAGTCCAGGGGCTCCTCGGAGGTGGGAGCAGAAGCAACGGTTAGGGGGAGGGAGTATGGGGAAAGGGGGGCTGGAAAGAAGTCGCCCAGTCGAGGCCCGCTGGCATAGGATCGTCCTCCCTTGGGTGACTGGGGTCAGACCCAGGGCCTCGATCTCCTCATATATAGGGGGAAATTGTTTTCCGCTACCCGGGATTCTCCCGCCGGCACCTGACGCGATGGTTACTTCGGGGCTCACTGGGGTTTCAGATGGTGCCTCGGGGGTCTTGGAGGGGAGGGACTCCCGTGGAGGGGAGATACCGTCTTCAGTGCTGCCACGTCTTCCCCAGCCGGCTCTGGGGGTGGAACACACCCGTGGGTAGAGCGGAAGGCTCGGCATCGGTGCCCCCCTCCTGGTCTTCCGGGGGGCCTCCGCGTCACATGGAGGAGCGGAGCTCGAGCCTTCCGCTTGCCCCGCTTCCCTGGACTAGGGCCCAGCCCTCCATGGCATCAGCGGGGGGCTGGCTCGCAGGGGTTGTGTCAGGGGGCAGAGGCGATGGCTCAGGGACTCGAGGGGGTAACGGTGGGGCAGCACAAGGGAGGGAAGATTCCCCTGGGGCGGGCCCTCTCCCAGGCTTGGCGCTGTCCCTGCCGCACCCTCCTCCACAGGCCCCGCCAGATTGCAAGCAGCGGGGGCGGGGCTCTCCCGCTCGTCTGGGTATAGTGGGGGAGGTGCCCCTTGGGCCTGAGCGGGAGCAATAGTGGATTGTGAAGGAGGAGGGGCGGTTTCAGGTGCCGGGCAGCCAGGGGCGTCGGCGATGACGGGGCCGGTGCCCTGCCGGGGCTCGGGGGTCCTGGATGGCCCTTCTTCCCGGGCCAGGGGGCAGTCCCTCCGGACGTGCCAAATCGCCCGGCAGAGGTAGCACCGGGCCTCCCGGTGGAATAATGCACCCTGTAAGGGGTCCTGGTAGGGGACTAGGAAGGACCCCTCCAGCGCCTCTCCGTTGCGCGCCGCCGGCGGCAGTTGAAGCTGCACTTGCCGGCGGAAGGAGAGGACGTGACGGAGGGCGGGGTCTTTGCAGCCCAACGGGAGAGGGCTGATGACAGAGATGGGCTTCCCCAAGGTAGAAAGGGCGGGTAACAGGGCGGCATTGGGGAGAAAGGAGGGACGGAGGTCAGGACCAGGCGGACGCCCAGGTACTCTAGCGGCTCTAAGGGGACGAACACGCCCCCACCGCCAGGCCCTTCTCCACCGCCTCCTGGCGGCGGCCTCGGATGCTAAGAAGAAGACGACCTTGCCATACATTTTGGAGGCCGCCACAATGGCCGTGGACCCCACCACCCTCGCCAACGCCCGCACATAGGTCTCCACGTGGGGTGAGGCGGGCACCAGGAGGCAACGGACGCGGTGCTTCCTGGTCATGGTGGAAAGGGGCCCCGGCCGCTATAGATGGTAGCGGAGGCGGTGGGCTGAGAAATTGATGTAGCGGCAGGCGAAGGGGCTGCCGCCACCTGGGCGTATGCTCTGGGGGCCGGGGGAGGGACACCTGCAGAGCTGGTGGAGGGAACAGCGGGGAGGGGCGCCCCAGCTGGAGATGGGGCCGGGGGCATTGGGGGCAGCCCCTGCCATGGAGGGCCTGGTCTTTTTAGCGGGGCCCTTCCCCTTCTCTTCCCCTGGCCCTTCCCGCCGGCTGGGAGGACTCCCCGCAAATCTGAGGGGGTGATAGACGTGGCAGCAGTGGAGGTCACCCCGGTGGCCGTCGCTGCTGGTGCCCCAGCGGGGGCGATGGCAGATGGTTTGGCAGCGGAGGTAGAAGCTTGAGGGGGTGACGGAGGGTAGGCGGGGGGGGGGGGGGGAGCTTGGGCTGCTGGAGAGGTCTCACCCGTCTCATCCCCGCCATCATGAGCAAGGAGGAAAGGGGGGACACCAAACAGGAGGAGGGGAGAGGGAAGCAGGTCGACCACTCATCCCGCTAGGCTGCAGGCAGGGGAGGAGGGCGCCAAAAGGGGTGGGCTGGACGGGGGGCAATCAGGGGTTAGGGGTCAGTCACCGACACAAGGTGGAATTCCGGCTCCTCTTGGTGCACTATGGGGGCAGGATTCAACAACATTGAAGGTGCAGTGAAGAGGGTTGCAACTGAAATGGGGAGTTGCACAAGCGCATGGGAGGGGGCCTGGGCACATGGAGTGAGGGGCTAAGCGGTCTGGGGTAGAACAGGGAAACCAAGGGGCTAGTTCAGAGGCTGGGGCGGGGCAAACAAACAAAGGCTGCAGAAGGAAATGGGCGGGGCAGGCAAACAAACTGAAGCTAGTAAGGGGGGCTGGAGCAAAAGAGGAGGCAAAGCAAGTGGCAAATGGGGCAGGTAGTAAAGGCAATGCTGGGGGGTAGGCAGTCCAGGGGGGGGCACATGTGCCATGTGCACTTGCACAAGTCTTTTTTAGCTGGCTGCTGCTTCTGGCCAAAAGGGTGGAAATAGGGCGTGGCAAGCCAAGCAAGCAGCTGAGTCCAGAGGCAGGAGCTGAGGCAGATGGTATACAGCCAGTGGGGGTGGTGGAGGGGGCAGCGGTGGTGGTAATAGTGGTGGGGGTTGGGGGGGACACACAGATGGATCGGGGGGCAGCTCCACGCCACACCCCCCGTGTCCCTACAAACACAGTCAAAACCCCCACCACAAGAGCACAGTTTGAAAATTACTCAGTCTTAGGCCCCCTCCACGGTGGTCTGCAAGTCTATAGGTGCTGCCCAATGGCAGATGACCTCTTCTTCTCCTCCCGGGCTCAGCAGCTCAGGCAGCGGCCTGCAGAAGCAGCAGCTCCAGGAGCTCCAAGTGGTGTCCAGGCAGGCAGAAAGGACCCTCTCAGTGGTGGTGGTGGTGGTGGTGGTGGTATCCACAAGCAGGGCTGGGGCCTCACTCCTCCTCTCTGGGAGTGGGCTAGCAGCCCCCCCCCCCGGGGCTGCAGTTGGAGAGGCGCAGACCCAAGAGTGGGGGTCCAGCAACAAGTAGCAGAGAAATGGGGGGTGTCTGGCCCAGCCAGGGGAGCAGCTGGAGCAGCAGGGAGAGCTTAGGGCCTAGCAGCAGCAGGAGTAGCAGCTTCCCACCTCCCTCCAAGCTAGAAGGCTATGGGAGAGCAGTGGGATAGAGAGAGATTCGCTCCAGGCTAAACAAATCCCTGGGACCAGGATAAGTGAAATGGCAGCTGCTCCAGGTCAATTAAGACACCTGGGGCCAATTAAGAACTTTCCAGAAGGCAGGGAGAAGGCTAGGTTGATTGGGACACCTGAAGCCAATCAGGGGCTGGCTGAAACTAGTTAAAAGCCTCCCAGTTACCCAGGTGGGTGGGTATGTCAGGAGCTGTGGGAGGAAGTTGTGCTGTCTTATTGGGATCCGGGAAGTGGGCGGGCGAAGCCCGTCCACTGCTAAAGGGTCCCCCCCAGCCTAAAAGGGGGATCCACAGGACCTAGATACCCAAAAAATTCCGGGGGACAACTAATAAAATAACAGGGACAGGAGTGCGGTCAAAGGGTCAAAAGAAGGGAACCGGACGGGGACACCGAGCAGAGAACCCCGGACAGAGCCCACTGCTCCTCAAAGGCGTCAAGGGAGTCAGAGGACGCCGCCCAGAGGAACTCTGCCCGGATACGTGAACGGACCGAGGATCGGAAATAGGCCCCACAGTCACAGGAGACTCCATCGGCTAACCTCCTCACTCTGGTTTTGTAGATGGCCATTTTAGCTAGGGCCAGGAGGAGGTTGACCAGGAGATCCCGGGACTTTGTGGGGCCACGGATAGGGAGTGCATAAATGAGAAGGTGAGGGGAGAAGTGCAACCAAAAACGTAATAAGATATTGGTGAGGAGCCGAAATAGGGGCTGCAGCCTGGCACACTCCAGGTAGACATGTGCCAGGGTATCCCTCACGCCGCAAAAGGGGCAGGTGTCTGGGATTGTGGTGAACCGCGCCAAGTACACGCCCGTGCTCACGGCTCCGTGAAGGAGCCGCCAACTGACATCCCCGGCGGGCTTTGGGACTAAGATGGAATATAGGCTGCCCCACCGGGGCTCTGCACCCTCCAAAGGTGGCAGGAGGTCCCGCCATTTTGTATCGGGGCGGGACACGAGGGTGCGGGCGTGAAGGGTGTGGAGCACGAGTGTGTAGAGATGTTTTCTTGGCGCGGTTTGAAACAGACCGGCTGCATCTCGTGCAGCCGGCTTCTAGTGAAGGGGTGAAGGGATCGGTTGGGTCCACGGGGGAGGGGTCCAATCAAAAGGTCCGGCGGGCCTGGGGTAGTGGGTGGGCGGGGCGTGCCCTCGTGCAGGACCCGGTCGAGATAAACCCGAGCAGCGGGCGGCAAAGCGGCCTTCACCTCCTGAAGTATGCGTCGGGGAGTACAAGGTCTGGAAAGCCCCATGCGCTGAGCGAAGGTTAGGGGATCCAGCCAGTCTCCTCGGTCATAGTCCAGGAGGTCTCCGACTCTTGTGACCTCTGCCAGGACCAACCTCTGGCGCACCGAGCGGGACTCCGCCACCGCAAACGGAGCTGGGGGTTGTGTAGCAGGGGCTCCGCGAGGAGATCTGCCCCCTCGGTGGCCGCCACGGACCTGCTCGTTGTAAAGAGTTTCCAGGTCCGGAGGAGGTCCTGGTAGAAGACCGGCAGCCCGGAGAGGTCTCGCGGAAGACCTCTCGGATGGAGATAAAGGAGCTGTCGGTCGTATCGGAGCCCTCGGAAGCGGCGCAGGAAGGCGTGCGCCAGTATGCTCCACGCCGGACTACCTGCACCATAAAGGAGCCTCTGCAGGGTCTGGAGACGGAAGACATGGACCTGAGTAAGCAGACATTTGAGGCCCTGCCCTCCCTCCTCCACAGGTAGATGGAGAACCCCTGCAGGGACCCAGTGCAGTCCTGACCAAAAGAACTCCAGAATCGATGTCCGCAGGTTGTCAGGAAAGCCGGGGCTGGGACCAGGGTGTTGAGCCGGTACCAAAGCATGGACAGGACTAGTTGATTAAGCACTAACGCTCTCCCTCGAAGGGAGAGGCACCGGAGCAGTCCTGTCCATTCCGGAGCCGCTCTATCACCCCGCCCTCTAAATTCTGCCAGTTCTCCGGCGGAGAGGGATGCGTGGCAGAAAGGTAAACGCCCAGATAGAGCAGCGGACCCGTGCTCCACCGGATGGCTTGAAGCGCGGGTGGGCGGGGCTCGCCTGCCGCCAGTCCCCTACCACCAAGCCAGAGCTCTTGACCCAGTTGACCCGCGCGGAGGAGGCTGCTGAATAGATGGCCTGGCAAGCCTCCACTCGCACCAAGTCGCCCGGGTCTTGGACCATGAGGAGCACGTCATCAGCATACGCCGACAGGACCAGCCGCAGCTCCGGCTCCCTCAGCACCAACCCTGTCAACCTCCTTCGGAGGAGACAGAGGAAGGGCTCGATCGCCAGAGCGTAGAGCTGGCCTGAGAGGGGGCACCCCTGCCGTACTCCTCGCCCGAAGTTGACCGGTTCGGTCAGGGTCCAATTGAGTCTTACCAGACACTCTGCGGAAGCGTACAGCACCCGGAGAAAGTTCACAAATCTGGGTCCGAAGCCAAACACCTGCAGAGTGCTCATTAGATACCCGTGATCCATCCTGTCGAACGCCTTCTCTTGATCTAAGGACAGGAGGGCGAACGACAGACCATCCCTACACCCAAGTTCCAATAGGTCCCGGACCAGATATAGGTTGTCGAAGATACTGCGGCCCGGGACGGTGTAGGTCTGGTCTGGGTGGACCACGTCCGCCAGCACGGACCCTAGCCTCAGGGAGATGGCTTTTGCCACGATTTTGTAGTCCGTGCTGAGGAGCGAGACGGGACGCCAATTTCGTAAATCGCGGAGGTCCCCCTTCTTCGGCAATAAGGCCAGCACGGCTCGCCTGCACGAAAGAGGGAGGACCCCGCTCTGCAAAGACTCGGCCCAGACGGTGACTAGGTCTGGGCCCAGGACGTCCCAGAACACGCGGTAGAACTCCACGGTCAGCCCGTCCATGCCCGGAGATTTATTGGTGGGCATGCGACGGAGGGCTTCCGAGAACTCGGCCAGAGTGAGAGGCAGCTCTAGCCGGTCTCGGTCGCCCACGCTGACCGTCGGGAGCTCCTCCCACAGCACTCTGCAAGCGTTAGGATCGGTCGGCTCCGGGGAGAAAAGGCTTGCGTAGAAGGCTCTCGCCCTCTCGCACATCTCCACCGGATCCGTGAGGGGGGTGCCATCCTCAGTCAGTGGCAGATGATATGTTTCTTAGCCCCCCTCTTTTTTTCCAGGGCGTAGAAGAAGCGGGAGCCGCAATCCATCTCCCGAAGGAGACGGATGCGGGATCGAACAAAGGCACCCCGGGCCCGATGGTCCTCGAGGCTCCGGAGCTCCTCCCGCTTCTCCCGGCACGCTCCGCAGAGGGGTGGATCCTCGGGGCTGGCGGCCAGACGCCTCTCCAGCTCTAAGACCTCCCGTTCCAACTGCTCTATCGTTGCATCCCTCCGTCGGCTGGTGCCCCGGGTGTAGTCACGGCAGAAGAGCCGGGCGCGCACCTTCCCTACGTCCCACCACCGCCGTGCCGAGGGAAAGGCACGCCGCTGCCCTCGCCAGGCCAGCCAGAACTCCCGGAAGGACGCCACGAAGCCCGCATCCTCCAGCAAGCTGTTTTTAAAATGCCAATAGGCCGGCCCCGGCCTCTCCGCGCAGAGGGAGGCTGTCACGGTGGCTATGTGATGGTCAGAAAATGGGGCCGGCCGGATGCTGGAGGAGTGGGCTCGTGTAAGATGAAAGCGTGATAAATAAATGCGGTCCAACCGGGAGTGGCGCGACCGGGGCCTCCACCCGGACAAAGGTGAACGTGGAAGTGTCATCCCGGTGGTGGTCGCGCCAGACGTCCACCAGGGAGTGGTGTTCGACTATCTCCTGGAGGACGGCGACGGCGGCCGGGCTCTGCTCGGTTCCCGAGCGGTCCCGTTCCTCAAGGGTGATGTTAAAGTCCCCTCCCAGGACCAGGCACTCCTGAGGATCCAAGGTGCCGAGGAAGGCGGATGCCTGCTGATAGAATTGCAGCCGCTCTGGGCTCGCTGCTGGGGCATAGATGTTGACGAGGTTGACTACGAGCCCCTCCATTTGGACCCGGAGGTGCAGCAGGCGACCCGGCACAGCCTCGGCGACCCCCAGCACCTCGGGCCGTAGGTCGGGGGAGAACAGGGTCGCCACTCCACCCGTATGAACTGTGAGGTGGCTAAAGTAGACCCTGTCTCCCCAATCCAGCCGCCAGCTGTCTTCGGCGGTCTGATCCGTATGGGTCTCCTGCAGGAAAACCACAGAGTACCTCCCCTCTCGAAGGAAGGAGAGCACCTGGGACCTGCGGAGACCCATCTTACAGCCACGGGTGTTCAATGTTGCGATGGTAAAGGGTGCCATGAGGAGGGCTGGGGGGGATCCTCGCCGGCAGGAATGCTCGTGGCTCCCGGCGGGCCGCGTAGCAGTCCGTGACCCACCCCGTAGGTGAGTAAGGAGTCACGGAAGTGGCGGACCCGCTGGTAGGCCGCGGCGCCCTGTCTCCCGGTCCTTTTCCCCTCCCCCATGAGGGCCCTTGCGGCCCGGAGGATTTGATTAAAGTCCCCCCATCGCTGGAGGGCAAGCTGGACTTTGTTGCGGGAGCCACGGACGTCTTCTAGGAACTCCCGCAACTCCTCTCGCAGCGCATGGGGGGCTGGGGTTATGGTCTGGTTGCTTCCCGATGGGGCCCTTGGTACAGCCCCCTGGCCCAGCGGGACGGGCAGACAGGGTGCGGACCCCCGACGGGGCTCTTGATGGGTTGACCTGAATGCTGGGGCGATAGGGGGCGGCGGAGGGAGGATAGCAGCCCCTGGTGGGTCGGGACGGGCAAACACAAAGGCCATTCCCTGGGAGTCATCTGTTGGAAAGGGGAAGGAGACTGTCCCAGGGGTGGCAATAATATCTCGGGAGGTGGGCGGGAGAAGGGCAGGGGCAGGGGTAGAGGTGAGATTCTGGGTCGGGAGAGGGCTCTCACCGATGCCGGGCGCAAGCTGTCTGGTGGATTTGGCAGCCACGGCATCAGGAGGTGGACTTTCTTCTGTAGGGTCCTCTCCCGGAAAGGAGGTCGAATGCTCCTCACCAGCGAGGGATGCCCCTGGGGGCTCAGGTTCCAGCCGCGTGGCACTGGCCGTCGCCTTAACTGGCTTGGCGGCTCTCAGCGGGGTGCCCTCTGCAGCCGGGTTGATGGAGGAGTCCAGGGGCTCCTCGGAGGTGGGAGCAGAAGCAACGGTTAGGGGGAGGGAGTATGGGGAAAAGGGGGCCGGAAAGAAGTCGCCCAGATCGAGGCCCGCTGGCATAGGATCATCCTCCCCTTGGGTGACCGGGGTCAGACCCAGGGCCTCGATCTCCTCATATATAGAGGGAAAATTGTTTTCCGCTACCCCGGGATTCTCCCCGCCGGCACCTGACGCGATGGTTACTTCGGGGCACACTGGGGTTTCAAATGGTGCCTCGGGGGTCTGGGAGGGGAGGGACTCCCGTGGAGGGGAGATACCGCCTTCCAGTGCTGCCACGTCTTCCCCAGCCGGCTCTGGTGGGTGGAACACACCCGTGGGTAGAGCGGAAGGCTCGGCATCGGTGCCCCCCTTCCTGGTTTTCCGGGGGGTCTCCGCATCAGATGGGAGGAGCGGAGCTCGAGCCTTCCGCTTGCCCCGCTTCCCTTGGACTAGGGCCCAGCCCTCCATGGCATCATCCGGGGGCTGGCTAGCAGGGGTTGTGTCAGGGGGCAGAGGCGATGGCTCAGGGACTCGAGGGGGTAACGGTGGGGCAGCACAAGGGAGGGAAGATTCCCCTTGGGGCGGGCCCTCTCCCATACTTGGCGGTGTCCCTGCCGCACCCTCCTCCACAGGCCCCGCCATATTGCAAACAGCGGGGGCGGGGTTCTCCCGCTCATTTGGGCATAGTGGGGGAGGTACCCCTTGGGCCCGAGCGGGAGCAATGGTGGACTGGGAAGGAGGAGGGGCGGTTTCAGGTGCCGGGCAGCCAGGGGCGTCGGCGATGACGGGGCCGGTGTCCTGCCGGGGCTCGGGTGTCCTGGATGCCCCTCCTTCCTGGGCCAGGGGGCAGTCTCTCCGGACGTGCCCCATCGCCCGGCAGAGATAGCACCGGGCCTCCCCCGTGGAATAATGCACCCGGTAACGGGCCCCCTGGTAGGGGACTAGGAAGGACCCCTCGAGTGCCTCTCCGTCGCGCGCCGCCGGCAGCAGTTGAAGCTGCACTTGCCGGCGGAACGAGAGGACATGACGGAGGGCGGGGTCTTTGCAGCCCAACGGGAGCGGGCTGATGACAGAGATGGGCTTTCCCAAGGTAGAAAGGGTGGGTAACAGGGCGGCATTGGGCAGAAAGGGAGGGACGGAGGTCAGGACCAGGCGGACGCCCAGGTCCTCTAGCGGCTCTAAGGGGACAAACACGCCCCCCACCGCCAGGCCCTTCTCCACCGCCTCCTGGGCGGCGGCCTCCGATGCTAAGAAGAAGACGACCTTGCCATACATTTTGGAGGCCGCCACAATGGCCGTGGGTCCCACCACCCTCGCCAATGCCCGCACATAGGTCTCCACGTGGGGTGAGGCGGGCACCAGGAGGCAACGGACGCCGTGCTTCCTGGTCATGGTGGGAAAGGGGCCCCGGCCGCTATAGATGGTAGCGGAGGCGGTGGGCTGGAGAAATGATGTAGCGGCAGGCGGGGGGGCTGCCGCCACCTGGGCGTATGCTCTGGGGGCCGGGGAGGGACACCTGTAGAGCTGGTGGAGGGAACAGCGGGGAGGGGCGCCTCAGCTGGAGATGGGGCCGGGGCATCGGGGACAGCCCCTGCCATGGAGGGCCTGGTCCTTTTAGCGGGGCCCTTCCCCTTCTTCTTCCCCTGGCCCTTCCCGCCGGCTGGAGGGACTCCCCCCAAATCTGAGGAGGTGAGAGACGTGGCAGTAGTGGAGGTCACCCCGGTGCCCGTCGCTGCTGGTGCCTCAGCGGGGGCGATGGCAGATGGTTTGGCAGCAGAGGTAGAAGCTTGGGGGGGTGACAGAGGGGCAGGCGGGGGAGGGGAAGCTCGGGCTACTGGAGAGGTCTCACCCATCTCAACCCCCGCCATCATGAGCAAGGAGGAAAGGGGGGTACCAAAAGGAGGAGGGGAGAGGGGAAGCAGGTCGACCACTCCTCTCCGCTAGGCTGCAGGCAGGGGAGGAGGGCGCCAAAAGGGGTGAGCTGGACGGGGGGCAATCAGGGGTGAGGGGTCAGTCACCGACACAAGGTGGAAATTCCGGCTCCTCTTGGTGCACTATTGGGGGGGGGATTCAACAACATTGAAGGTGCAGTGAAGAGGGTTGCAACTGAAATGGGGAATTGCACAAGCGCATGGGAGGGGGCATGGGCACACGGAGCGAGGGGTTAAGCGGTCTGGAGGTACAACAGGGAAACCAAGGGGCTAGCTTCAGAGGCAGGGGCGGGGCAAACAAACAAAGGCTGCAGAAGGAAATGGGCGGGGCAGGCAAACAAACTGAAGCTAGTAAGGGGGGCTGGAGCAAAAGAGGAGGCAAAGCAAGTGGCAAATGGGGCAGGTAGTAAAGGGCAAAGCTGGGGGTTAGGCAGTCCGGGGGGCACATGTGCCCATGTGCACTTGCACAAGTCTTTTTTAGCTGGCTGCTGCTTCTGGCCCAAAGGGTGGAAATAGGGCATGGCAAGCCAAGCAAGCAGCTGAGACCAGAGGCAGGAGCTGAGGCAGATGGTATACAGCCAGTGGGGGTGGTGGAGGGGGCAGCGTTGGTGGTAATAGTGGTGGGGGTTGGGGGGGACACACAGATGGATCGGGGGGCAGCTCCACACCACACCCCCTGTGTCCCTACAAACACAGTCAAAACCCCCACCACAAGAGCACAGTTTGAAAATTACTCAGTCTTAGGGCCCCCTCCACGGTGGTCTGCAAAGTCTCTAGGTGCTGCCCCACTGGCAGATGATCCTCTTCTTCTCCTCCTCGGGCTTCAGCAGCTCCAGGCAGCGGCCTCTGCAGCAGCAGCAGCTCCAGGAACTCCAGGTGGTGGTCCAGGCAGGCAGAAAGGACCCCTCTCAGGTGGTGGTGCTGGTGGTGGTATCCACAACAGCAGTGGTTGGGGTCCCTCACTCCTCCTCTCTGGGGAGTGGGCTAGCAGCCACCCCCCCCGGGCTGCAGTTGGAGCAGTAGCAGCACCTAAGAGTGGGGGGTCCAGCAGCCAAGTAGCAGAGAATGGGGGTGTCTGGCTCAGCCAGGGGAGCAGCTGGAGCAGCAGGGAGAGCTTAGTGCCTAGTAGCAGCAGGAGTAGCAGCTTCCCACCTCCCTCCAAGCTAGAAGGCTATGGGAGAGCAGTGGGATAGAGAGAGATTCGCTCCAGGCTAAACAAATCCCTGGGACCAGGATAAGTGAAATGGCAGCTGCTCCAGGTCAATTAAGACACCTGGGGCCAATTAAGAACTTTCCAGAAGGCAGGGAGAAGGCTAGGTTGATTGGGACACCTGAAGCCAATCAGGGGCTGGCTGAAACTAGTTAAAAGCCTCCCAGTTACCCAGGTGGGTGGGTATGTCAGGAGCTGTGGGAGGAAGTTGTGCTGTTGGAGAGGCTAAGTAGTACACACCATTTCAGGGGTAAGGTAAGGTAAGGGTGAAGTGGAGTTTGAGGAAGTGAGGGCTGCTGTGGGGGAAATAGACCAGGGAATTGTACATGTCATGTTTCTAAAAGGTCTGCTACCATAGCTGATACTAATAGGGTCCCTGGGCTGGAGCCCAGAGTAGAGGGTGGGCCTGGGCTCCCCCCATCACCTTTGCCCCCTGATTAATCACTGAGACTGGGAGACAACAGAGACTGCAAGGAAGGATAACTTCTCCTCCCCTCCCTTGCTGGCTTATGATGAAAATGGCTCAGTAGACTGTAACCCTTGTCTCTAGAGAGAGAGAAGGGTTATGTGGAGGGTCACAGTGAGCCTCTGAGGCTAGCAAAATCCACCAGGAAACGTGGGACCCACGGAGGCAAGGACAGAGCTTTGTCACACAATACAGACAGCAAAAAAGATTCAGGAAATGTTTTTGACAAATAGATTCCTTACTGGGCATATTAATACAGAACATTGAGTAATAATTCATCTAAAATACAATATAGAAATGTATTTCCTGCACCCCTCAGAAGCAGTGCAAAGGCTTGGGGGAGTCAGGGGTAACAGAGGAGTGCGGGAGAAGGAAGTACTTGCTAGGAGGAGCCTAGGAGTGAACCAGGAAAGTTGGTGGGTGTGGGTGGCAGAAATATAGAAAAGATTTTCTGAGGGGGTGGGGGATTCCTAGAGCAGATCATTTAACAAAACATCCCATCTTGAGAATCCACCAGGACCTTGGTAAATTGTTCTAAAATGGTTAATTACCTTCACTGTCAGAAATGTACGCCTTATTTTCAATCTGAATGTGTCTTGCTTCAACTTTCAGCCATTGGATCGTGTTATACCTTTGTTAGTTAGACTGAAGAGCCCATTATGAAATATTTGTTCCCTATGTGATACTTACAGACTATAAGCAAGTCACCCCTTACCTTCTCTTTGTTAAAGGAAACAGAGAGAGTTCTGTGAGTTCATGGGATCCCATGGAACATGGCCATGACCTTGGGCCTTCTGTGTACTTTCCCAGGGCAGACCCCAAGAATCCTGGTTCTAGGGCTCCTGGAAGGTGCCCCGGAAAGTGGGCTACTCACAGGGGTCAGGTCAGCTAGGAGCAGCCACTGGCCTGCTCCCCAACTAACTTATTGCCTGGCAACTAGCAGGCCAAGCTGTCCTTGCCTGGAGCTGCCTGATTGATTGTAGGGTCTGGCTGGCCACAGGGCCAGCAGCCTGGTTTATAAGATCAGCGGCAATAACAGAGCACTGGCTGCTCAATATGCTCCTTGGCTGCAGCTGCGCTTGGTCCTGTCCCTGCTGCGTTGTGTCTAGTTCTGCTCCTGCTCCAGCCCCAGTCCCAGCTCCATGCTGGCATTCGACTCCCAACTCTGATCCTTGGCTGTTCCTCCTGACTGTGACTCCAGTCACCCTTTGGCTTAGATTTTGGCTTCTAACTCCCAGCTCCAACCCTTGGCTCTGCCACAGGACCCGTCTTTTCTGAGTTCAGACTCTTGCTCTGCCCATTAGGCCAGACCACCCACGACTCAGCCAGTGACAGAAAGGACAGGGGATTGGGAGCCTGTTGGGTGGAGGGCCGGGAGACAGGGCACACCGAGTTTGGACAGGGTGAGAGAGAGGGACTGGCTGGACAAGGAAACGGGCTAGGAACCAGTGGTGGGACAGGGGAGATACAGATCAGATGAGGAGCTGTGGGGAACTGGGACTGGCTGGGCAAGGAGAACTTGGGACTCGCTGCGGAAGATGAGTGGGACTAGATTGAGGTGCTGCGGAGGCAGGGAAGAGGCAGGACTAGGACAGGTTGGAGGGAATAGGACAGAAGGGGACAAATTTGGGGGAATTGAGCTGACTCCTCCTGATGGCAAGAGCTGGATTTATCCCTGGCTAGGCTGTGCACAGAAATAAAAGTGCAGGTCAGGGTGTGTATTGTGGGTTCCCCATTAGGGAGTCTGATCTCTCCTGAGCTCATTCAGTACCGTCTCTGCGTTCAATATCTGTCAGCACCTTCACGGCCTCCTCCACTCCGTAGCGCTTGGTACAGTACCTGATCAGCACATCCTTAATAGCTGTGGCAGCCCCTATGTCTAGCTTCTCACAGGGAATGTGCCTCACTCCTCTGTCCAGCAGGGCCACTTGCAGCCTGCTCACTTATCTCCTCAGCTCTCTGTCCCCCTGCTCTTCCAGGGTCTGCCACAGCAGCTTTTTCCATGTTTTCTCCATGCCAGCCACGCCTAAAGGGAGTCAGGATGCTGCTGTCAGTCTGCGCCGGAAGAGAAGTGGAAGTGATTTCAGCATCTGTCTCCTGTCCTGTCTGAGGTCCCTTCACCCCACCCCTTGGGCATTTCCTGTTCTCGTCACTTTCTTCTGCTCTCAGAGATTTCGTTCTGATCTCTGTCACCAAGGGAAGTGGGTTCTCCATCTCTTGGTGTCTTCAAATCCAGACTGGATGCCTTTCTGGACCATGCTTCAGACAAATACATTACTGGGCACAGTACAGGGGTAACTGGGTGAGACTCTCTGAGCTGTGTTACACAGGAGGGCAGACTAGATCATGTAATAGTCCCTTCTGGACTTAAAATCTGTGAATGTAGTGTCACTGCACCTAAAGTGTGTCACAACTGAGTACCATATTCAGGATAAACTGTATGAAACGGCAGATGCACCCCAAACTGGTGGTTATTCTATCATTAGAGTTTACCAAGCCGGTAACAAAATGAGGTTCTGTCTCACCACACTGGTTCACCAGTAGCAAAAAATTACAGTCCCCTTAGGAAATCCAGCCCTTGGCTCTCCACCCAGACATCTGGTCTTTAAGATGACAGGTCACTGAAAGACAGATTAATCATTAGAGCCCTATGAAATTGATGGTCCATTTTGGGAAATTTGACTGTCATCACATTTTAAAAATCTTGATTTTCACAGTTACAGATCTTTAAATCTTAAATTTCAGGGTGTTGTCACAAATCATGAATATGTATTTAAAAAAATAAATATGTAAAGCCTTCAAGTCAGCATTTTTCAAACTGGGGATCCCAACCCAAAAGGGGATTGTAAGGCTATTGTGGGATGGGAGGGGGTGCTGTGGTATTACCACCCTTACTTCTGCGCTGCCTTCAGAGCCAGGCAGCGGGCGAGCGGTGGCTGCTGGGCGGAAGCCCAACTCTGAAGGCAGAGCCTCTACCACCAGCAGCACAGAAGTAAGTGTGGCATGGTATGGTATTGCCACCCTTCTCCACTGCTGCTGGTGGCAGTGCACAGCAGCACTATCTTCAAAGTTGGGGTCTCAGCCAGCAGCCACTGCTCTCCCACTGCCCAGCTCTGAAGGCTGCACAGAAGTAGGGGTGGCAATACCGCAAACCCCCTACAATAGCCAGATTTAATGGGGGAGACTAGGTTTCATGTCTGTGAATTTGGTAGGGCCTTATTCATCATACATAAAGTCCTTGCAATCCCAAGGGACCAGCCACTTAACCAGGTCAATCTTACTCAAAAATCAGGGTGGTAGCCAGTCCTCTAGTATCTAATAACTACAGGTTCTTCTTCGAGTGATGTCCCTGTGGGGGCTCCACTTCAGGTGATTGTGCGCCCCTGCACCTCTAGTCTAGCAGTGCCCGGTGGGGTCGCATGTGTGTTCTCCCTGTCTTGCGCCAGCAGGGGCCATTAACCAGCGCTGTACGACCAACCCCTCCCCTCAGTCCTTCTCAACCACCCTTAGTCTGAGTCCAAGATCCAGCAGTGCCTCTGCACAACTTACCTTTTGATATAGGATTAGCTGTGTAGTTTGAGAAATACATTAGTTAGATAGGAAAATATCTCTTTGCCCTTCCAATTACAAAACGATTCTTACAAGGTGTCCGGAATCTCTGTCCTGAACTCAGAATCCTAATACCGCTATAAGATCTTAACCTAGTACTTAGTTCTCTTACCGGACCTCCACTTGAACCCTTGGCTACATGTCCACTCTTACATCTATCAATGAAAGTGATCTTCCTTGTTGCCATCACATCCGCAAAATGCGTAGGAGAACTTGGGGCCCTCATGTCATACCCCTCATACAGGATCTTCTTCAAAAACAAAGTCACTCTAAGACTGCATCCTAAATTTCTACCTAAAATACCCTTTTCATTCCAGTTCAACCAACCCATCCATCTTCCTACATTCTTCCCTAAACCCCTTAAGCCAGTGGTTCTCAACTCTGGTCCACCGCTTGGCGCGCCGGGCCCGTTTATCTGCTGTGTCCACAGGTTCGGCCGATCGCGGTTCCCACTGGCCGCTGTTCACCGCTCCAGGCCAATGGGGGCTGCAGGAAGCAGCACAGGCCGAGGGATGTGCTGGCCGCCCTTCCCGCAACATAAGTCAACAACTCAGTTCCTTTAAAGTAACACAGCCTCAGGCTTCTAGCTGGTCACCCAAGTCAGATATGATGAGGATTAATGAAAACCTTATTCATCATATAAAAGAAAAGGTTCTACCAATCCCAAAGGATCAGACACATTACCTGTCATGTTAATGAATGTTCCAGATCTTACCCAAATACACGCTTACAGCCAATTCTTATCAACTAAACTTAAATTTATAAAAAAAGAAAAGAGTATAGTTAAAAGATCAGTATACACACAGATATCAATTCAATTCTTGAGGTTCAGATTCATGGCAGAGATGGTGAGCTTTGTAGTTGCAAAGAGTTCTTTTAGAATTTAGTCTATAGGTTATAGTTCAATGTCCAATAAGGAGGGCTTTGGGATGTATGGCCACTGGGAGGCATTCATGGACAGAGGACAATTCTCTCAGGATGGACTTCATCTGAGTAGGGAAGGAAATAGACTTCTAGGATGGAGGCTGGCACAACTGATAAAGAGAGCTTTAAACTAGGAATTTGGGGGAGATGGTTGGGAGATGTCCAGGTAATCTCCACGCCAGATTTTAGCATTGAGAGGGAAGAAGATGAAGTAAGAAAGGATATAGCCGTGGGTAGGAGAATGTATATAAGGAGGAAGGGCAGTGTGGATACCAGTCTAATAGGTTATACTGGCTGTAGAATGACGGTGCCTAATAGGGTACAAAATGTGAGCGAGGCCAAACAGCAAAAATTAAGATGTTTGTACACCAATGCGAGGAGCCTAGGTAACAAAATGGAGAAAGTGGAGCTACTAGTGCAGGAAGTGAAACCAGATATTATAGGGATAACAGAAACATGGCAGCATAGTAGTCACGATTGGACTACAGGTATTAAGGGTATGTGCTGTCTAGAAAAGACAGAAATAAAGGTAAAGGTGGTGGAGCAGCACTGTATATCAATGATGAGGTAGAATGTGAAGAAATAAGAAGCGATGCAATGGATAAGACAGAGTCCCTCTGGGCAAAAATTACATTGGGGAAGATAACTAATAAAGCCTCTCCTACGATAGTGCTTGGGGTGTGCTATAGACCTCCGGGATCTAATTTGGATATGGATAGAGCCCTTTTTAATGTTTTTAATAAAGTAAATACTAATGGAAACTGCGTGATCATGGGAGACTTTAACTTCCCAGATATAGACCGGAGGACCAGTGCTAGTAATAATAATAGGGCTCAGATTTTCCTAAATGCGATAGCTGATGGATTCCTTCATCAAGTAGTTGCTGAATCGACTAGAAGGGATGCCATTTTAGATTTAATTTTGGTGAGTAGCGAGGACCTCATAGAAGAAATGGTTGTAGGGGACAATCTTGGCTCAAGTGATCATGAGCTAATTCGGTTCAAACTGAATGGAAGGATTAACAAAAATAAATCTGCAACTAGAGTTTTTGATTTCAAATGGGCTGACATTCAAAAATTAAGGTAATTATTAGGGAAGTGGATTGGACTGAAGAACTTATGGATCTAAAGGTAGAGGAGGCCTGGGATTACTTTAAATCAAAGCTGCAGAAGCTATCGGAAGCCTGTATCCCATGAAAGGGGAAAACATTCATAGGCAGGAGTTGTAGACCAAGCTGGATGAGCAAGCATCTTAGAGAGGTGATTAAGAAGAAGCAGAAAGCATACAGGGAGTGGAAGATGGGAGGGATCAGCAAGGAAAGCTACCTTATTGAGGTCAGAACATGTAGGGATAAAGTGAGACAGGCTAAAAGTCAAGTAGAGTTGGACCTTGTAAAGGGAATTAAAACCAATAGTAAAAGGTTCTATAGCCATATAAATAAGAAGACTAAGAAGAAGTGGGGCCGCTAATCACTGAGGATGGAGTGGAGGTTAAAGATAATCTAGGCATGGCCCAATATCTAAACAAATACTTTGCCTCAGTCTTTAATAAGGCTAAAGAGGATCTTAGGGATAATGGTAGCATGGCAAATGGGAATGAGGATATGGAGGTAGATATTCCATATCTGAGGTAGAAGCGAAACTGAAACAGCTTAATGGGACTAAATCGGGGGGCCCAGATAATCTTCATCCAAGAATATTAAAGGAATTGGCACGTGAAATTGCAAGCCCATTAGCAAGAATTTTTAATGAATCTGTAAACTCAGGAGTTGTACCGTATGATTGGAGAATTGCTAATATAGTTCCTATTTTTAAAAAGAAAAAAAAGTGATCCAGGTAATTAAAGGCCAGTTAGTTTGACATCTGTAGTATGCAAGGTCCTGGAAAAAATTTTGAAGGAGAAATTAGTTAAGGACATTGAAGTCAATGGTAAATGGGACAAATACAACATGGTTTTACAAAAGGTAGATCGTGCCAAACCAACCTGATCTCCTTCTTTGAGAAAGTAACAGATTTTTTTAGACAAAGGAAATGCAGTGGATCTAATTTACCTAGATTTCAGTAAGGCATTTGATACCGTGCCACATGGGGAATTATTAGTTAAATTGGAAAAGGTGGGGATCAATATGAACATCAAAAGGTGGATAAGGAATTGGTTAAAGGGGAGACTACAACAGGTCCTACTGAAAGGCGAACTCTCAGGCTGGAGGATGGTTACCAGTGGAGTTCCTCAGGGATCCGTTTTGGGACCAATCTTATTTAATCTTTTTATTACTGATCTCGGCACAAAAAGTGGGAGTGCGCTAATAAGTTTGCAGATGATACAAAGCTGGGAGGTATTGCCAATTCAGAGAAGGATCGGGATATTATACAGGAGGATCTGGATGACCTGTAAACTGGAGTAATAGTAATAGGATGAAATTTAATAGTGAGAAGTGTAAGGTTATGCATTTAGGGATTAATAACAAGAATTTTAGTTATAAGTTGGGGACGCATCAATTAGAAGTAATGGAAGAGGAGAAGGACCTTGGAGTATTGGTTGATCATAGGATGACTATGAGCTGCCAATGTGATATGGCTGTGAAAAAAAGCTAATGCAGTTTTGGGATGCATCAGGAGAGGCATTTCCAGTAGGGATAAGGAGGTTTTAGTACCGTTATACAAGGCACTAGTGAGACCTCACCTGGAATACTGTGTGCAGTTCTGGTCTCTCATGTTTAAAAAGGATGAATTCAAACTGGAGCAGGTACAGAGAAGGACGACTAGGATGATCCGAGTAATGGAAAACCTGTCTTATGAAAGGAGACTTAAGGAGCTTGACTTGTTTAGCCCTAACTAAAAGAAGGTTGATGGGAGATATGATTGCTGTCTATAAATATATCAGAGGGATAAATACAGGACAGGGAGAGGAATTATTTCAGTTCAGCACCAATGTGGACACAAGAACAAATGGGTATAAACTGGCCACCAGGAAGTTTAGACTTGAAATTAGACGAAGGTTTCTGACCATCAGAGGAGTGAAGTTTTGGAATAGCCTTCCAAGGGAAGCAGTGGGGGCAAAAGATCTATCTGACTTTAAGATTCTACTCGATAAGTTTATGGAGGAGATGGTATGATGGGATAATGTGATTTTGGTAATAGGCCTAATCCCCTGAGATGGGATATTAGATGGATGGGATCTGAGTTACCCAGGAAAGAATTTTCTGTAGTATCTGGTTGGTGAATCTTGCCCATATGCTCAGGGTTTAGCTGATCGCCATATTTGGGGTTGGGAAGGAATTTTCCTCCAGGGCAGATTGGAAGAGGCCCTGGAGGTTTTTCACCTTCCTCTGTAGCATGGGGCACGGGTCACTTGAGGGAGGATTCTCTACTCCTTGAAGTCTTTAAACCACTATTTGAGGACTTCAATAGCTCAGACATAGATGAGGTTTTTTCGTAGGAGTGGGTGGGTGAGATTCTGCGGCCTGCGTCGTGCAGGAGGTCTGACTAGATGATCAGAATGGTCCCTTCTGACCTTAGTATCTATGAATATCACATTCAGGGTGTTCCAATTTAGCACTAGGATCCCAATCTTGTGACTCAAACTTCCCCTGATGAATCTTAAGCAGATCTGAGATGACAGGATCAGGACCCAAGGATCTTTTATACAATTTTAGGCCTTTTGTGACAGGTCAGAGTCCCTTGGCTTACAAATAGGTCCATCACCGGTACTTAGCTACACAAATTAACATAAGACAATTGCCTGTTTTTCCACCATTCACAGATGATTTGCTATACATTTCGAAGAGAGATGAATACAGCAGTATCCTATGTTTAAAGTTCATTTAAATGTTAAGATGTTCTTTTGATCTCTGAATAAATAGAATACAGCATGGACATGGACTGTCTGATTACATTGTTGACCTCTACCACTATATATGTAAATACACAAAACCACAAATATTATCTCCCCATATGTTTTTAAGGGTTGAATTTGAGTCATTTATCCTGCAGGAGGCTTAACCCTTTCTGATCATGTGTCCCACAGTTTGAGAACCGCTGAGCTAGAGAGAGATCCTTAAATCTAAAGAGGGTTGGGGTGGCAGTAAGCTATGAAATTGCTTCTTATGTTCTTGGTTCCTCATACATTTGGAGGAGCAGGACTTTGTTCATTCTTTGCAAATAAACAAAATTGCATCAAAGAAATACCTGGCTTCCAGCGGCACATCCCCAGAGCCCCAAACTCAGATTAGTTGCTCAGGTCGAAAAGTGTCAATAATACTATGAAGCTATAAAAGCAATTCAGTGCTTTAATAGTACCTGTATTAAGAAATGAACTCTGAGGATGAGCACAAATAATTCAGTCACTTGTCTCTGGTGCTGACAGCACAACCACCCAGATATCTCAGGGCCTGGCTGAGATCAGTAAAAGGAAGAAAGGCAGCTGGCTGAAGCTTTTCTTGGGCAAGATAGAGATGCTGTTGATTGGAAGAGAAAACAATGGGAAGAGCCAGTCACCACCATAGATAGCAGTTTCTATTAATGAAAGAATCACTCCTCAAATAGTCAGGATATCTTCTTGCACACTAAGATAACTACAGCTGCCAAAGGCATCCTCTCTCACCTGGGGCTGGCAAGTAGGCAGCAACTCCTGCCCACTGGAGCATGATTTGAGCACAGTGACCTGTACCTGTGAGTAAGTCTGCACTGCAGCTTGGAAGAGTAAATCCCAGGGCAGGTGTGAGATTTCTGAGCTGGGTTGCTTGTCACCTCATCTTTAGGGAAGCTTCAGCTGGACCAGGAGACCACAGCCCACTTCCCCAGTAATATCAGCAACGGAAAGGACATCCCCACCACGTTGGACCTGTTAAACTGGCTCCCTACAAAGAATCCTGGGTTCATGTCGCCATATCAGTCCTCAGCTTTAAGGCCCTCCACAGAAACAGACCAAGCTATATGAAAACACGCTTAGGCACCAAGGGGCCAGAGGCAGTGTCAGTCTGTCCCCTCCCCACTTCAGGGAACACTGGTGAGGGAGACCTTTGGGCTTCCCCACCAACATCACGCTGCACAGGAGCATTGCAGGGGGAGAGGGTGGAGGTGTGAGTGGGTGTGGCCAGCACATTGATATGTCCCAGCTTCTCTGCACCTCTGCAAAGTCCCTTAAGGGCCACTGTGGCAGGGGAACAACCTTTCCTGCGACAGGGTCCCCTGCAGCTGCTGAACTGGGCAGGCATAAGCTACTAGCTGTGGACTCAGTTTGGGCGGTACTTCAGGTACATTGGCAATGGGCTAAGAACCTAGATAAATGGCTAGCTGTGTTACAGGGACACTGTCATCTTGAAAACAAGTCACACTTCTGTCTGAAACCTTTTCACTTCTGTTCTGAGTAAACTCCCCATGATTTCGCTAACTGAAAGTGGTGACTCTATGCACCGAGAGCACTTTGTGTACCGTCACTTTCCTCCTGTTTTTGTGGGTCTTTCACATTGGACAGCAGAAGGGGAGAGGAAATATTTAAAACAATAGGACAATGTGATTGTAATCCCATCAAAATGCAGCACGTGAAACTACTTTAAACTCTTTTTTTTCTTTTTTAATGACTAGATCTCAAGCTTTGACAGAGACAGTCTCACCTTCCAGCTGTAGGATTTTTTAGGAAGTCCAGGTGTCACAGTGTAATTTCAGAGCAATTCCCATGTAAGTACGAAACCAAGGGGTAATATGGAATTCAACCATGAAGTTAAATATAATTATTGCTAAGGAAGGTTATCAAAAACTATATTCCTACAGTAATTAATGACACTGTACACACAGCATAACTACATCGCTGTATGATCATGCATACCCTAGGCTGTTAGACATATTGCCTGACAGCCATAGATCACGTGGATGGATAGATGGTTGAAAATCCTCAAAGATCAGTTACCTCAGGTTTTATCTCTAGGTTGGGTGAACTGGAGATGGTGCAGAAACAAGTCCCGTAATGCAGGGGCTTAGTCAGAGGCGGCTTGGGCACCTGAAATGACTGGCACTTCTTCTCGTATTTTTCCACTGCCTGTGAAAGTTCAAGCACAGTCACTTCTGGGAGATACGGAGAGAAAAAACACACAAAGCAAAGACAATTCTTTCCTTCTTGCTACAGCCTGGTTGTGAGGGGGAACAAGAGGCCCTGGGTTTGCATTATACAGATGAGTTTGGACCATGATGTGTGGGGAAATGGTACCAGCACAGCCAGTCTGCTGCTCCAGCATTTGGGAAGATATATACCACAGAATAATACTGAAATCCTGGGACAGGAGGAGTTTTAAGGCTCTGTGATAGTCCAAGCTAGCTTGGGTATGTCTACACATACAACAATCATACCGCCTGGCCACAGTGTAGGTGTCCCCAGAGTCACGTGTCACTCTGCGCAGCTGGAGTCACTTGTGGCACAGAAACTCCTTGCCCTGCTAGATTTCCCTCCCTTCCCTGCGCCAGCTGGTGGCTCTGGCCACTCCTTGCTGTGGATGGGGCTGGATTCTCAGTTACCTGTACCATGGAGCAATCATCGGGGATCAGGTAGAGGTGGAGAGTAATGTCTGCAGCGCTGAGTGCCTGGTACAGCAGAACCAGGGAGTGGATCCAAATATGGAGTTCAGACCGTATCATTCTCCAAAGCACGGCCAGTTGGGAGAAGTGGGGGTTCTCCAGGACAGCATGGAATGGCCTCACCAGCGCTGGCTTCTCTAGGCTCATCCCCCCGTCAACAAAATGGGCAATCTGTATCTGACAGAGGGAGACCTCTCCCCATGTCAGCAGATTACAGTGAAAGTGAGATCCCATTCTACCATCTCAGTTCCTCTTTCTGCAAAGGAGACAGCAATGTCTGGCGCTTAGAGCAAAGGATAGAGACTCAGGACTCCAGGGTTCTATCCCCAACTCTGGGACGGGTGTGAGGTTTAGTGGGTTAAAGCAGGGGGCAGCTGGGAGTCAGAACTCCTGAGTTCTATCCCTATACTGGAGGAGTGGGACGTACAGGGCTAATGAGAAAGAGCAACCCCATGCAATGCATTTGACTCAGTGCATTTGTGCCTTGCTTGGGCTGCATAGCTCGTGGATCTATGGATTAATTGGCTTCTCTACTACATACCTGTCATCATTTTATAGACCTCTATCCTATCCCCCTTTAGTCATCTCTTTTCCAAGCTGAAAACTCCCCCCAGTCTTATTAATCTCACCTCATACGGAAGCTGTTCCACACCCCTAATCATTTGGTTGCCCTTTTCTGTACCTTTTCCGATTCCAATGTATCTTTTTGAGATGGGGTGGGACCAGCTCCAGTATTCAAGATGTGGGTATTTATAGAGAGGCAATATTACATTTCTGTCTTGCTATCTATCCCTTTCCTAATCACTTTCCAACATTTTGTTAGCTTTTTTGACTGCCGCTGCATATTGAGTGGACATTTTCAGAGAACTATCCACAATAACTCCAATATCTGTTTCTGAAGTTGTAAGAGCTAATTTAGAACTCATCATTTTAGATGTAGAGTTGGGATCATGTTTTTCAATGTGCATTATTTTGCATTTATCAACAATGAATCTCATCTGCCCTTTTGTTGCCCAGTTGCTCCATTTGGTGAGATCCCTTTGTCACACTTTGCACTCTCTTTTGGACTTCACTAACTTGAGTTGGTTTGTATCATCTGCAAATGTTGCCACCTCACTGTTTATCCCTTTTTCCAGACTACTTAGGAGTACATTGAACAGTACTGGTCCCCCCGGTACAGACCCCAGGGGGACACCACTATTTACCTCTCTCCATTCTGAAAACTGAGCACTTAATCAGACCCTTTCTTTCTTGCCTTTGAACCAGTCCCCTATCCCAGAGAGGATCTTCCTTCTTATCCCATTTTGCTTCAGAGCCTTTGGGGAGGGACCTTGTCAAAGGTTTTCTGAAAATCTAAGTACACTGTATCCACGGGATCCTCTTTATCTACATGCTTGTTGACTCCCTCAAAGAATTCTAGTAGATTCGTGAGGCATGATTTCCCTTTACAAAAACCATGTTCACTCTTCCACAAAAAATTGTGTTTATCTAGGTGCCTAATAATTGTGCTCTTTACTATAATTTTACCCGATTTGCCTGGTACTGAAGTTAGCCTTAGTGGCCTGTGATTGCCGGGAGTGTCTCTTGAGCCTTTTTTATACATTGGTGTCATATTAGCTATCCTCCAGGCAGCTGGAATGGAAGCTGATTTAAAGGACAGGTTACATACCACAGTTAGTTAGTAGTACTACATTTTCACATTTGAGTTTCTTCAGAACTCTTGGGTGAATACCATCTGGTTCTGGTGACTTATTGCTGTTTAATTTATCAATTTGTTCCAAAACCTCCTTACTGGTCCTTACTTGAATATTCAAGTCATGATCACTGGCCCCAGAGCAATATCCAGTCCAGTGATCAGTTCATCTTTATCCACCACAAGGAGGCCCACAATAGTCACCTCTAGTTGGGTACAAAACTTTGTATTACAAAAGTATCTATAATTTTTCAAAATCTCCAAGGACAATTTACTCCTGGCTACGTGAGACCTCCCCTGTCTGTCTCCCACTAGGAAGTCCCCCGTGCTAACCTAATTTCTTCCCACAAGTCACAGACAGGTACAAAAGGAGAAACATTTCCTGCTCTCTGGTTTGGATTCAGTGAACTGTGCCAGCCCCATACTGGTTCATCTGCTGGGCTGTGTTACTTAGCAGATTGAGCCCTATCCATTCGAAGTCCTGGGTTTCAAGAGCCAAGAACGTAAAAGAGGTAATGTGTCTAATGCAGGGGTTCTCAAACTTCACTGCACTCCCACCCCCTTCTCACAACAAAAATTACTACACGACCCCAGGAGGGGGGACTGAAGCCTGAGCCCTCCCGAGCCCTACCGCTCCGGGTGCAGGTGGAGAGCCAAAGCCAGAGTCCCCCCTATCCTGCATGGGGAGGCCAAAATCGAAGCCCAAGGGCAAGGGGCCTGCAACCTGAGCCTGACTGCACAGGGCTGAGGCCCTCAGGCTTTGGCTTCGGCCTCAGGCAGTGGGGCTCGGGCTTCAGCTTTGGCCCCAGGCCCCAGCAAGTCAGACAGCTGCAGCGGCACAGGAGCTAGCAAACAGAGCTGTAAACACGGGAGTTTGAGTGGGAGTTTGTAAGGGGAGTTTGTATTGTGGTGCTTGTTTGGGGTTTGCTTTTGCTGGGGGGGGGTGGTCTTTTTGGTGTGACTTGTGTTTCCCAGATTAACAGGACTTAGGTGGGAAGGCGATGACAGATACAGAGGCAGCTGTGGGAGTGACTCCTGTAGTGAAAGACATATTCAGGATGACTGGATGTGGAAGCTGTGGTATGTACATGATCCTGGAGGGGGGACCTGGTAAGAGTTTTTTCTGCATGAAATGCCGTCTGATAGAGCTGATGGAGGAAAAGATCCGAGGCTTGGAGATGCAGGTGGAAAGTCTCGTTGAGTTTAGGAAGGGGTTTGAGCAGATGATGGAGCAAAGATATGAGGTATCTGAAGGGAAAAGCTCAGACTCACGGATGGAAGCAGGGCTGGGGAATTTTGAGGGGAGACAGGGTGAGGAAAGTGGTCAATGGAAGCATGTGACTAAAAGAACCAGGCAGAGGAAAGACGGGCTAGTGAAGGAGAAATAGAGCCTAGGAACAGGTTTGCAGAGTTGGAAAATGAAGAAGGGGCTCAGCAGGTACTTGTTGAAGGTGGAAGGGTAAGGAAGAAGAGAAGAGAGGCTAGTCCTATAGGAAAAGCGGAAGAGTCAAGGGAGACTACACCAAATATGAGCCCCAGGAGGATACAGGATGTGGTGAAGAGGATTATAAGGGAAAATAAGAATGGAAAGAACTTGCAGCCAGAGGGAACAGGGGAGAGACTGGAGAATAGCACTGTCACCAGGAAAAGGCAGGTCTATGTGATCGGGGACTCTTTATTGAGAAGAATAGACAGGCCTGTAACTAGAGCTGATCCAGAGAATAGAAGGGTGTGCTGTCTTCCGGGTACTAAGATACGGGATGTAGACCTGAGGTTGAAAAGGATCCTAAAGGGAGCGGGAAAAAAATCCCTAATTATCCTTCATGTGGGAACAAATGATATGGCTAGATCCTCGCTGGAAAGTATTAAGGGAGACTATGATAGGCTGGGGAAGACGCTTAAGGAAATTGAGGCTCAGGTGATCTTTAGTGGGATCCTTCCTGTTCCTAGAGAAGGGCAACAAAGGTGTGACAAGATTATGACTGTCAACAGATGGCTTAGGCAGTGGTGCTATAAGGAGGGCTTTGGGATGTATGGCCACTGGGAGGCATTCATGGACAGAGGACAGATCTCTTGGGATGGACTTCATCTGAGTAGCGAAGGAAATAGACTTCTAGGATCGAGGCTGGCACAACTGATAAAGAGAGCTTTGAACTAGGAATTAGGGAGAGATGGTTGGGAGATGTCCAGGTAATCTCCATGCCAGATTTTAGCATTGAGAGGGAAGAAGACGAAGTAAGGATACAGCCGTGGGTAGGAGAATGTATATAAGGAGCGAGTGCGGTGTGGATACTAGTCTAATAGGTTATACTGGCTGTAGAATGACTGTGCCTAATAGGGTACAAAATGTGAGCGAGGCCAAACAGCAAAAATTAAGATG
This sequence comes from Dermochelys coriacea, assembly GCF_009764565.3. Lineage (NCBI taxonomy): Eukaryota > Metazoa > Chordata > Testudines > Dermochelyidae > Dermochelys > Dermochelys coriacea. The sequence continues at coordinate 5,917,471 of NC_050073.1, read as the reverse complement.
TTTGTACACCAATGCGAGGAGCCTAGGTAACAAAATGGAGGAACTAGAGCTACTGGTGCAGGAAGTGAAACCAGATATTATAGGGATAACAGAAACATGGTGGAATAGTAGTCATGACTGGACTACAGGTATTGAGGGTATGTGCTGTTTAGGAAAGACAGAAACAAAGGTAAAGGTGGTGGAGCAGCATTGTACATCAATGATGAGGTAGAATGTAAAGAAATAAGAAGCGATGCAATGGATAAGACAGAGTCCCTCTGGGCAAAAATTACATTGGGGAAGATAACTAATAAAGCCTCTCCTACGATAGTGCTTGGGGTGTGCTATAGACCTCCGGGATCTAATTTGGATATGGATAGAGCCTTTTTTAATGTTTTTAATAAAGTAAATACTAATGGAAACTGCGTGATCATGGGAGACTTTAACTTCCCAGTTATAGACTGGAGGACCAGTGCTAGTAATAATAATAGGGCTCAGATTTTCCTAGATGCGATAGCTGATGGATTCCTTCATCAAGTAGTTGCTGAACCGACTAGAGGGGATGCCATTTTAGATTTAATTTTGGTGAGTAGCGAGGACCTCATAGAAGAAATGGTTGTAGGGGACAATCTTGGCTCAACTGATCATGAGCTAATTCAGTTCAAACTAAATGGAAGGATTAACAAAAATAAATCTGCAACTAGAGTTTTTGATTTCAAAAGGGCTGACTTTCAAAAAATTAAGGAAATTAGTTAGGGAAGTGGATTGGACTGAAGAATTTATGGATCTAAAGGTAGAGGAGGCCTGGGGTTACTTTAAATCAAAGCTGCAGAAGCTATCGGAAGCCTGTATCCCAAGAAAGGGGAAAACATTCATAGGCAGGAGTTGTAGACCAAGCTGGATGAGCAAGCATCTTAGAGAGGTGATTATGAAGAAGCAGAAAGCATACAGGGAGTGGAAGATGGGAGGGATCAGCAAGGAAAGCTACCTAATTGAGATCAGAACATGTAGGGATAAAGTGAGACCGGCTAAAAGTCGAATAGAGTTGGACCTTGCAAAGGGAATTAAAACCAATAGTAAAAGGTTCTATGGCCATATAAATAAGAAGACTAAGAAAGAAGAAGTGGGGCCACTAAACACTGAGGATGGAGTGGAGGTTAAAGATAATCTAGGCATGGCCCAATATCTAAACAAATACTTTGCCTCAGTCTTTAATAAGGCTAAAGAGGATCTTAGGGATAATGGTAGCATGACAAATGGGAATGAGGATATGGAGGTAGATATTACCATATATGAGGTAGAAGCGAAACTCAAACAGCTTAATGGGACTAAATCGGGGGGCCCAGATAATCTTCATCCAAGAATATTAAAGGAATTGGCACCTGAAATTGCAAGCCCATTAGCAAGAATTTTTAATGATTCTGTAAACTCAGGAGTAGTACCGAATGATTGGAGAATTGCTAATATAGTTCCTATTTTTAAGTAAGGGAAAAAAAGTGATCCAGGTAACTACAGGCCAGTTAGTTTGACATATGTAGTATGCAAGGTCCTGGAAAAAATTTTGAAGGAGAAATTAGTTAAGGACATTGAAGTCAATGGTAAATGGGACAAAATACAACATGGTTTTACAAAAGGTAGATCGTGCCAAACCAACCTAATCTCCTTTTTGAAAAAGTAACAGATTTTTTTAGATAAAGGAAATGCAGTGGATCAATGGGGATGGGGATCAATATGAACATCAAAAGGTGGATAAGGAATTGGTTAAAGGGGAGACTGCAACGGGTCCTACTGAAAGGAGAACTGTCAGGTTGGAGGGAGGTTACCAGTGGAGTTCCTCAGGGATCGGTTTTGGGACCAATCTTATTTAATCTTTTTATTACTGACCTTGGCACAAAAAGTGGGAGTGTGCTAATAAAATTTGCAGATACAAAGCTGGGAGGTATTGGCAATTCAGAGAAGGATCGGGATATTATACAGGAGGATCTGGATGACCTTGTAAACTGGAGTAATAGTAATAGGGTGAAATTTAATAGTGAGAAGTGTAAGGTTATGCATTTAGGGATTAATAACAAGAATTTTAGTTATAAGTTGGGGACGCATCAATTAGAAGTAACGGAAGAGGAGAAGGACCTTGGAGTATTGGTTGATCATAGGATGACTATGAGCTGCCAATGTGATATGGCTGTGAAAAAAGCTAATGTGGTTTTGGGATGCATCAGGAGAGGCATTTCCAGTAGGATAAGGAGGTTTTAGTACCATTATACAAGGCACTGGTGAGACCTCACCTAGAATACTGTGAGCAGTTCTGGTCTCCCATGTTTAAAAAGGATGAATTCAAACTGGAGCAGGTACAGAGAAGGGCTACTTGGATGATCCGAGGAATGGAAAACTTGTCTTACAAAAGGAGACTTAAGGAGCTTGGCTTGTTTAGCCTAAATAAAAGAAGGTTGATGGGAGATATGATTGCTGTCTATAAATATATCAGAGGGATAAATACAGGAGAGGGAGAGGAATTATTTCAGCTCAGCACCAATGTGGACACAAGAACAAATGGGTATAAACTGGCCACCAGGAAGTTTAGACTTGAAATTAGATGAAGGTTTCTAACCATCAGAGGAGTGAAGTTTTGGAATAGCCTTCCAAGGGAAGCAGTGGGGGCAAAAGATCTATCTGGTTTTAAGATTCTACTCGATAAGTTTATGGAGGAGATGGTATGATGGGATAATGGGATTTTGGTAAGTAATTGATCTTTAAATATTCAGGGTAAATTGGACTAATCCCCTGAGATGGGATATTAGATGGATGGGATCTGAGTTACTACAGAAAATTCTTTCCTGGGTATCTGGCTGGTGAATCTTGCCCATATGCTCAGGGTTTAGCTGATCGCCATATTTGGGGTTGGGAAGGAATTTTCCTCCAGGGCAGATTGGAGAGGCCCTGGAGGTTTTTCGACTTCCTCTGTGGCATGGGTGACTGGAGGGAGGCTTCTCTGCTCCTTGAAGTCTTTAAACCATGATTTGAGGACTTCAATAGCTCAGACATAGGTGAGGTTTTTTGTAGGAGTGGGTGGGTGAGATTCTGTGGCCTGCGCTGTGCAGGAGGTCGGACTAGATGATCAGAATGGTCTCTTCTGACCTTAGTATCTATGAATCTATAAGTCTAAGCCAGCCATAGTGACCCCATTAAAATGGGGTTGCAACCCACTTTGGGGTCCTGACCCACAGTTTGAGAACTGCTGGTCTAATGGAAAGTGCCACCCTGCCCACCACTTTTTTTTTACCCTCTCTCCCCTACCTCAGTGGGTTGTAACCAGCAACACTAACATTCCAGTCAGACGCATCGTCCCACCGGGTTTCCCCATTTCCCCTCCCCATGGAGAATTTCCAAATCCTCTCCCATATTGCCCAGATTCTGCTGCCAAGAGCAGTGTTGCTTCCCTTCACGAGTGATATCTTGCAGGGCACATACACTGCAGGACTGCATTCCCCTGAGTCCACACTTGTGTTACTGCAGGACAGATTATCTGTAAGCCAGGGAGAGACTCCATCTCACTTGTCCCTTTTTTCCCTCCATTGCAAGGTGCTGGGGGAGAAAGAGAACGTGTCCCCAGGGCTGAGGCAGCATGGGATTGCTGGCGTTGCAGCATGCTCTCCAGGAACCCCCAAGCCTCTGCAGCATCAGAACAGCAGACCCTGGATTGGAGCAAGGGAAAGGCCTGTTTCCCACAGAATCCTTCCCTCAGGCCTGGAGCATTTAAAGCAGAAATCCCCGTGGGAGTTAATGTTGCTCTAAAAAGAGCTGCCAAGGGGTGTGCAGGTTCTTGACTACACCACGCAAAGTGATCTGTTTGTAGAGATGCATAAAACCCTGCACTGATTCTCTGAGAGGATTCCCCTGAGCAGTTGCGAGAGGCAGGACCTTATTCCTTACCTCACATGATAGGGCTGTGTGAGAGCTTGTAGAAAGCCAGAGGCAGCTATCTAGGGCGTTAATTCAGAAACTCCCTGTAGAATCTAGGGGCTGCGGCCTACGGCAGGAAGGAGTCAGGTGGTTGTTGGAGTGACTCTAGGAGGAATGCTAGGGGATGGCTCTCTGATCACCTCTTCACTCTGCTTCTTCCCACCCCCACCTTTGGAGTAAGTCCATCACCTCCTCCTTAGTGCGTGTGGGCTGGAAACCAGATATGGCAGTAGAGACATTGCGCAGTCAGCCCATACGCAGGAGGATCCATTGCAGCTCACGTCCTCTGCTTGTCATCGCCCAGAGGAATGCATGACACCGAGCCTGGACTCTGAGACTACATTAGTCACCAACAGGTGAGTGTGGCAGGAGAGGACACATGTTTACAACTAACTTTTTCTGGACGGCTGAGGTTGGGGGAGAGAGGCTAGATTCCATCTGGTTCTTTAGGACTCTGAGGAAGCTCTGGGATCTGGAGAGAGGGCTCTGGAGCCTCGGGATGTGCAGGTTTGGAGACATGTGGCTCCTACCTAGTCCAAAGTAACCTGCCGTGCTCCCCCACAAGAGCCATATTAACAGGCAACACTGCCTCTCTATTTCCTTGGTCACATGTACCGTGTCCTTTTTCTGGTGACTAGTGCAGAAAAGGAGGACAAGAGCTCACTACTGCTACCACCTGAGGGATTTGCTGGGTTGAGATCAGCTGGTAGAAGCAGGCAATAGCGCCGGAATCTGGGACTTCAAGCCCCTAGAGTGACCTCTTACCTTTATAGACCTGCCCTTTCACCATACACAGATATTTTAAAGTTTAGTGTGATAAAGAGACCCCTTTTCAACCCTTCACCACACAAGACAAAGCCCGCAGTATTTGTCATTAGCTATTTATTTCTACTCTCCTGGCTCCCAAACTGCTTCTCCTCCCTACTGCCGCCAGCCACCTTCGAGTTCTCCCTCTTCTCTCTCCGCCTCTGCTCACTTGATTGCAGCAAAGCCCAGCTTTGCTCTTTGACTTCCATTCTTCTTCACTTCTTTGCATGGCTGCATTTGCCATTGAGCAGCCTGATGGAAATCCCTGACTCCTCTGTCTAGGCACGCAAGCCCCGCAGCTAAAGCCAAGCCCCACTGAGAGCAGTGGGAGATTAGCCTGGAGTGTCAGGAGTGGAGGCTTGGCCCATGGCGACCCCAGGCACTGCAGCTGCTGACACCCACAAGGTGAATCCCCCAACCCATCGCCAAAGGGCAGTTCCACATTCTGCAAACTAGCCTCACTGGCTGACTGTCTAGGAGAACAGAAATCCTTTGTCAGAGCAGGAGAGTCTCTTCAATGCAGCACTCTTTCCATGGCTCCCAGACGGCCCCAGTGAAACACCTGTGAGTCTCTAGGAGGCTCTCAAGGAGTTCCCTGCTCAGTCACTTGGTACCCACTAGCAATGGTCTCTGACAGTGGCATTGCAAAGGGGAGCTCAGCAGATGGTCCATTCTATGGCTTCCTGAGTGGGAGGGAGGTTGGTCTGGTCATTTAAGGCCTAGCTGTCAGAGTCAGGGCTCCTGGGTTCTCTGACTTCGGAAGTGGGTGAAGTCTAGTGGTTGGAGCTGGACTGGTATCAGTACCATGCTTCCTTCCTGCCTCTGTCAGTGACTTGTGGGTGACCTTGCAGCTAGTTGCTTTCTATCCCTATGCCCCAGCTAACAGGGATAATACTGAGCCACCTCAGAGGGGCTGGCAGGGGTCACCACTGTCGTGACTCAAATTTAAATGAGTTGTGCTCTTGGTAGTGAAGGGCACAGATTCAGTCCCCATGGATGCCCAGGGTGTCTGTATTGTGGCCACAGTTTGACTCACCTAACATTACAGGCTGTTTAGCCCGGTCCTGGCCAGGCGTGGTGCATCTGCTCCTGGCCCTCTCTGTCCTTGGTGGGCAGTGTGCTTGTGTGTGATGGAGCTGTGTGCCAATCTATCAGCTCCAAGATAGATGGTGAGCCCTAGCCAGACCGTAGAAAGATAGGGTGGTGCTCTTTGGTGGAAACTGCTAGAGCTTCAGCCTCTGCTCCCACCTCCACCCACACGCTAAGGGCTTCAAAAGTGGTCCCTGAACCCAGGTAAACAAAGTAGCTGAGCTGAGGCCAGGGCAGGTGGAATTACTGCTGGGACTGATCCTAAGAGAGGAGCAGATTTCTCCTCTGCTCTAAGGAGATTCCCATTGGAAAAGTAGCTGGGGTGGGGGTGGGGGCCATACAAGCACTACCCCTCAGCCCTTGAATAGCGGGCAACTAGGACTTTGGGAGCCAAGGGACTGGTGTATCTTGCTGGAGAGCAGAAAAGGGCATTGGAGAAACTGTACAAAAGTCAATGTCCCGGCTGGGTCAAGGGCAGCCAGATCTACTGGTCAGAGCCAGGGTCCACACTCCCATGACAGCAGTGGAGAGTCAGCTGCATCCGGATACTGGAAGATCAGCAGCAAAAGACAAACTTGCAATCACAACCACTAATCAGATGACAGGAAACCAAGCCAGGGGACCGGCAGTAGAAACAGCCAGCACATGCTCCAGAACAGGGAGCAGCCCTGGTGTTCAGTCAGCTTCCTGTTCCTGCTGCTGTCTTAAGCAGGGCCAGGAGCCAATTAGCTTTTCTGGGAATCCTCCAATAGGACCTCAGGAGTGGAGCCTCAAACTGGGGCTGAACTTCATGGGCCTTAGGTAAACAATTTTCAGCAGGCTTCCAGGTGGAGGGTTGGAGAGTGGCTGCTCCCATGAACCCTGCAGACCTGGGTTGAAGACCCCTGGGTCGTGACAGTGAGTGATCTCTCCCCGCTCAAACCTCCTGCAGCAGGAAACAGTCTCCAGGATCCTGGACACATCCTCTGAGAGTCAAATGAGGATATCATGATGAGAAATAGGTCTCTGTACCAGGGCTGGGATCCGGGGACAAGGAAAGCTCCCAACCAGGATACGTAGTAGGAGCCCTCTGTCTGATGCCAGAGTCCCAAGTGGCAGGACGAGTGAATGGTCTTACCTCCGGGAGATGCATGGGATCTTCCATCTGAGCCTCAATGGGATCCATGTTGCTTGGTTTGACAGGATGAGATGACCTGTCCCCACTGCTCCCTGAGCTGGGCTGGCTGCAGGATATATCTCTGTGAGAGGCTGGGACAGAGCCTGAAAGACAGATGTGACAATCAGGGTTCTGTCACCTCAAGGGGGAGGACAGAGGGTCTGAACCCCAAAGAATAAGCAATTGAAGCAACTGATTCAATGAAGAATTATTGTGCCATACAGGTACATCATAAGGTCCTCTCATGGATTGGTAACTGGTTAAACACTGCTCTGCACTGACTGCCCTGACCACGGGTGGCCCAATGGCCCACTGCACCCCCAACTTAGCAGCTCCAGCTACCAAGAGAGCAAGGACCAGAGGCCTTCCTGCTCCTGAGACAGAGGACTAGGTTGATGATCTACCTGGATGTGAGTGTTGGCCTTCCCCATGCCCATGGTCTACACTCCATTCAGGGCAGTGCACAGGAATTGCGATTCCTATTCTGCATCTAGGAGCAGTTTCAGTTTGCTGGCAGGAGACTGTACATGAACCCTTGCAGTTGCGGGGCAACCCAGGCACGAACAGGGGCACGGAAATTTGAGGAACAGGGCAGAGGCCTGTGTGGGGCAAGGAGGGCAGGGATTTGGGAAGCAAGATCAGAGGATCCAACACTTTCTTAATGTGGGACAGGATGATCCCCGTTTCAAAGACAGAGAAAGTGAGACACCAGATGGGAGAGTGACCTGGCCAGGATCACGTTACCACTCAGTGGCAAGGCTGCAGTATAACCTGTTCCCTGCTCTCATCACTGGATCCTGCTGCCCCTTCTGTATGACCACTCCAGCCATCCTCTCCCATAGGCCATCCCCACCACTCTCCAATACCAGGCTGTTTCCATAACTGAAGCAGGCTTGTAACAGTTCACTCACTGATAGGTGCCCCTTCCTGGCAAGGCCTGGTGTCACAGCTTTCTTGCTGAGCTAGCACCCCTGCTGAGAGTCGCTAGGGCACTCTGGCAGTTTTTTGGCTGGTGACAGTCTTTTAGTCCTCTCCTTTTTGGGTCACATTCATCCCAAAGGAAAAGTCCAAAAATGTCTTTAACCAAAACAAGGTCCTCCGTCCCTTTGGGGGATCTTCCTCAGCCTGACTTTGGCTCGGCCTGCCCTTGCTGGCCTTCATAGCCCTTTCTATGGCCTTGTACATCCCCATCCTTAGAGACCATGGGAGAACCAGTCCTACCCGGGATTCTAGGTTCTGCCCCAAGGCCCGGTACTGAACAGCTAGGCCTGCTCCTGTACCTTTGCTGCGGTTTTCCCGGGCTTTCCCCTCAGGTGGAGCTCGCTCTGTAATCCGTTTGCCCTGGCTCCAGGCTTTATTGCTCACAGGCCAAGGCCCCCTGTCATACACGCTCCTCCTTAGAAACTGGCCCACACGAGGGGCAAGTTCTATTCTTGTCCAAGCTTCATCCCTCGTCATCTCGTTGCTGTCACCGGCTGCGCGCTTGTACAACCTGCACCCACAGTGTCTTCAGCTCCACGGCCAGCTCGCTCACCAGAATGCAGAGGCAATCATCCTCCTCTTCTGCAGTGTCCTAGCTCTCTTCCTTCAGCCACTCATTCCCATTAACAGCTGCTTGGAGATCCTGTTCTGAAGCCTTTAGCTTCTTGTGTAGCCTCTTTGCTACTGCCGCTGCATATGCCGAAACCTTTTCCATCAGGGTCGGAGAGCCCACCATGGACTGCTCCACCCTTGTATTTGTCCCTACTCCAGTCTGCTTCATCTCTGGGCCAACCATTTCATCCTTCACCTCCCTGCAGCACCCGACAAGGTGTGTTGGTGGAGGGTCTGCAAAGTCCAGGCCATCCCTGCCACCTTCACGTTGCCTGCCTCATGTGGGTTTGTGTCAGAGGAACCTTCTCCTTTCTTTCTAGCATCTTAGGATCCTGGCCCCTCCTTTTGCCACTCAGCAGTTTCCTAAGCAGGCCCTGTCTTTTGCTTCTTTGGGGCCAGTAGGGGAATGCAGTCCCACCCTGACATTGGTGGGTACAGGACCCTGTACCCAACAGCTAGGTCTGCTCTTTTCTCTTTGCTGCAGGTTTCCCTGGGCACTTCCTACCTCTCTTCTCAAGTTTCCTTGCTGCTCTGAACTACCTCGTTCTCATTCCTGTTGATACCCCAGCTGGGCTGTGTCACCACTGAAGTCTAGCTCTTTATGGGGAGGTACATGATGCCTCTCAGTTAGAGCTCATTCTGTAATCAGCTTGGCTAGGCCCCAGGCTGTGCAGCCCAGGGGAAAGCACCCTGTTACAGGCCTGCTCTGCCCACTCCTACTGTTATTGGCCTGGGGTCCTTGCTCCCCATTTCAGATCTGGTTTCCAGAGAGGCTGAGTACACACAGGCCCCACTGCCTGGAACTGGAGTTTGTTTCTTCTGGTGACTCTGACCTTCGGGCCCTTCATCATTCAGAGGCTGACAGGTGTGGTGAGGGGGCTGGAGAAACCCCACTGCTGAGTGGAAGGAAGTCAAAGAGTTGGGATTCTGGGAGTTGATGGTTTCATTTGCCCTGCTGTGGGAAGTGGAGCTGGAGACCGGAGATGCCATGTGGACCAGACTACCTGATGGTCTCTTCATGCCAAAGGGGCTGGAGCCTCCTGCCAGAAACGCTCTCAGGAGTCCAGGTTCGAGGACGTCTCTGGGAAGCTCCCAGCCAGGCTATGCATTGGGGAAGCCATTTCTCCCCCAAGAGACCCACCGCCCCCAAGGAGTAAATGGCTCTTACCTTCATGAGGAAGTGGGGTCTTCCATCTAAGCCTCTTCGAGAGCCAGTGTTGCTTGCTTGGATGGGACGAGGTCACCTGTCCCCACTGCTCCCTGACGTGGCTCAGCTACAGGATGTGCCTGTCGGGGAGGCTGTAACAGATCCCAGGGCCTGGAAGACAGTTGGGAAGGAGGCTCCTATTCATTTCACACCCAGAGACCCCATAGAAGGGCCAAGGGGAGAATAAAGGGCAGGAGGTGAAGCTAGCCCTGAGCCTCGGTCCCACCCCCACCTCCTCAAAAGTGGAGCTTTCCGAGCTTCAGTGGGGCTGGGTCAGTGGCCCTGACACAACGGCCCTACTGCACCCTATGGGGCAGGGAGAGCTCTGCCTGGGCGCAGGGGGAATGGGATGGGGACCAAGGAAAGGGGGGCGGGGAATGGGTGTGAGGGAAAGAGCTCCTGCCCCAGATGAAGGAATCTGGGGAGCAGAGGGAAGGACCCTGCTCCACAGAGAGGGGAGAGAGTTTCTGTGAGTGCCAGGGGGCTCCATTTCCCCTTCCACTAGCTCCCCATTTACAGGGAGCCAGAGCAGTACCTGCAGCAGGGAGTGGGAGTTGCTGGTGGCCTCAGAGGCAGAGCCCAAGCCCCTGCAGCGCCTCAGGCACCTGGCGCAAGTGCCGGATGACACGGAGCTGGCGCATCACCTTGGCTGTGACGCCCTCCTGCTGCAAGGGGACAAGGACCTGTCAGAGAGCCAGACGCCCCCGCGGAATCAGGGGGAAATAAGGGCACCTGGAAGCAGCAGCATTTCCACCCAGCACCCGCCCAACTCTGAGGGATGGATTCCCCCTCCTGACCCCCAGAATGGAGCCTTCTTGTCTTTTCTAGTGACCTCCAGTGCCAACCCCCCTCCTTGTAGGGTGAGCTCCTGCCACCTCCCCCTCAGTGCCCCTGACAGCTGTTCCACCTCCAATCCACAGCTCAGTTCTCAGAGCCCTCTTCTCCACCCCCAACCACATTGGGCAGAGAGGGGGCTCTAGCAGGGGGGGCAGGAGGGATTCTGGCAGCAGTGAAGTGGGATGTGGGGAGGCTGAAACCTTTCCCCAAGTCATCCCAGCCACTAATGCTGAAGCGACAGGATGGCAGCCCTGGTGAATGGGAAAGATCAGCAGCCCCTGCTGACTGAATCCTCCCGTTCTCTCTAGAGCGGGTCCAGCCCTGCCAGCAGCAGGACAAGCTTCCCCCACCCACCTGCTTCAGAACTGTCTGGTCAGTCGCCATCACCCATCAGTCCTTGGCCTCCAGGCTGCCAGTGATCGGAGCAACTCTGGGTGGTGGCTTGGGAGACACGGACACTAGGCCACTGGGTGCGGCCCTGTGGGACAGAAGAGGCTCACAGAGGGCACTTAGGGGGCTCTTCTGCCCTTCCCAAGAGAGATAGCACTGTGTCCCGAGAACTTAAGTCTGTGATGAGACAATGCTGGTCATTAATTAGCCTTGCTAAACAGCAAGATTGGAGCTGCTCCGGGGACAAGCTGGCTCCCTCCTGCTCATGGAGGTGAATTCATCTCCCTTCCCAGTAGCACCTGCTCTCACTCTCATTCCCCACCAGTCTCCTTGCTGCCAGGCTGGGAATGAGGCCTGGGCCCCGCCCCAATCTCCTGAGTCTAATACAGCTGTTCACCTTGTCCCCCATCAGCTGCTGGGCTTCCCCCAGGAGGGAGTAGGTGAGGAGCAGCCCAGCCTGGCTGACACGCAGCAGGGGGTGGTGGATGGCCAGCACTGCCGTCCCCAGGAAGAATATTTTCTGCCCCTCCTAGAAGAACTTTCTGAAGACCTAAAACCAACTGGATGTGAGGCTTCAGCAGGTTGCCCAGAGCCAGGCTCCAAATCCTGGGGCTAGAATGGCATCTCCGTCTAAAGAAACGGAGTACTTGTGGCACCTTAGAGACTAACAAATTTATTTGAGCATAAGCTTTCGTGAGCTACAGCTCACTTCATCGGATGCATGAATGCATCTCTGTCTAGTGGCTCCAGGAGGCAGCCACCTGCACTGCCAGAGCTGTGTCATGCCCTGGCAGAGTGTCCTTACCTCCCCGACCCTGGCGGTGTTTTTGTAGCCCAGCAGCCTGCTGTCCTGGTGCCAGTCCTAGATCCACAGGTCTTCGGCCTCATGGATGGACAGGCCTGGGAAAGAGAGACACACACACATTTGTCATTCTGGTTGCAGTGCTTGTGTCCTTCCCATCCCATTGGTGGCTGCACAGTGGTCAGAGTTCTCGCTGTGTGCCTGGCCCAACACAATCGCAGGGGTGGTGTTGAAGACAGAAAGAGATAGAGAGAGACTCATCCTCCAGCCGGGGTCCCAGTCTCGCTCTTCTCTTGGGTGCCATTTCCCAGCTGGGTTCCTTACCCCTCTGGTGCAGCAGCAGCTGGTAGAGCCAATAAACCGCCTCCCTGGCCTGCCGGCTGATGTCCTTGTTTGGGTCACCGACGAACAGAGCCAGCTGTGCCACATGGTAACCCATCCTGGGGAATTGGGCTGAGTTCTAATGGAAGGGAGAGGGAGAGGGGACTCCATCAGCATTTTCCTGTCAGCTCCCAGTTGCCGCCTGGGCCAGGACTCTCCTTCCCCTCAGCCCCTGTGCAGAAGATGCTAGAGGATAGGAGTTAGATCTAGATTCTTAATTGTCTCTGCCCGCAAGGGATCCTGGAGCACAGGGATGCGGACAGGGCCCTCCATGAGGATTTGCTTCCCCAGCTGCTCCAGGATGACAGGAAGTCATGAATCTGGAGCATGGTCCCCTTAAAAGTGAGAGTCACCACTTAACCAGGACAAGAAGAACTTGACTCAACCCAGGCTCATTCTCTGCTTTGACTCTGCATCCCCAAGGGGAACAATCTTAACCCACAGCCCCTGCAGCAGCAGATCCTACAGCCCATTGGAGCCGGCCCACCTACCCCTGGAATCAGGAAGCTGGGGTCAGAGGCCACTTACGTCGAACTCAGGGAGGGTGATGGTGGATCTGAGCAGGGCTGTGCTGCTCCTAATGGCCCTGGCTCTCTCTTGCGACACCTTGGACAAGATCCAGTAGTTAATGTGCTGTGGGGAAAGGAGGCAGTTCAGGATCAATGGGCAGGTGCATGTGTTGTGCTAATGATCCCCTCCCATCCCCAGGGGGCTGAGACATTGTATGTGGGGTGGAATAGCTGATTCATTGATCGCAGAGCTTTAGAAGGGGATTGTTGCTCCCAGGATGATGCTTGCAGGTCACAACTTGTCATTGTCTCTCTACATTGGGACAATGCTCAGTGTCGGGGCTGGTCCCATCCTCCCTGACCTCCTGATTCCTGAACAGCTCACCAGGAAGGAGACAGACCCCTCACCCCTCCCTCCCTCAAGTCCTTGGTTGGGTGAAGGGACTGAGTGTGAGCACAATTTCCCCAGGCATCTCGGGGCCAGTCAGAGACAAGGGCTGATTCTCTGGGGTCCTCCTGTTTCTCTAGGAATGAGCCTGTGACTCTTCTCTGAGGACCATCTTCTGGATCTCACAGGAGGGGTTCAGACTCTCACTCCCCAAGCCAGCCAGGGGGCCCATGGTTAGTGCTCAACAGAACCAGGCAGAGCTCTGGCTTGAAGTCCCAGCTCCTTCCTCTGTCCTTCAAGGAGGAAGGGCCTGACACTGCATTGCACTGACTGCCCTGACCAAGGACGGCCCACTGGGGGCCCAGCTAGGAGGACAGACTGGAAAAGGGATCTAAGAGTTAAGGGAAAATTGCCCTCACCCCTCTCATGGGGCTCACCTCCAAGATGTAGTGGAGCCTGTTGGTGTCTGGGGACTCTGCCAGCAGGTTCCCCAGCATGGCATCCAGGAGGTCTGGCAAGACCCTATGCAGATCCTGCAAAGCAAGGGAGAGTCGTGGGTCAGAGTTAGGGAAACTGGGGCTACACCTGCCACAGGATGGGAAGAGGGATCTCTTGGAAGCACTGGTGAGACCCCCAAACACATATCCTGGCTTTTCTCATTCACATCCCACTGCAGGCAATTAGCAAGGATTCATGGCAGGATGACAGCTGGCTCTTCAATCCGGGATTTAGCATGATCTACCTGGACTTGGTGGTGTCCTTCTCTGTGCCCAGGGTGAAGACTGCATGCAGGGCAGCTCGAAGGAGGTGGGTCTCCAGCTCTGGCTCAAGGGCAGGTGTCATGGTTCTGGCAAGAGAGAGGAGCCGGTATTAGACTGTGCAGTGCAGGGATGGGACTGGCACCGACACGGATGTGAAACTGCAGGGAAAGAGGCAGAGGTGGGCGAGAAAGAGGCACCGAGCCAGGGAATGATAAGGCCAAGGTTTCCCAGACAGACAGTGGCAGGGCAGGAATGGCACCTGTCCTCTGGACCCTGCTGCCCCATCTATATCTGATCCTGGGAGTCAGCCTCTCCCCAGAGCCATTACAATGTTACTGGAGGGAAAAGAACAGAGCAGCCAGGAGAGAGAGTGAACCCTCCTGCCACCTCTGCCAGAGGAGGCACCCTTGGGAGGTGACCTGGGAGTGGGAGGGGCAGTGACTCCCAGCCATGGGCCTGAGCAGCACCGGGGTTGGGGGAACCGGGCAAGAGGGTCTCGGTACCTGAGGTTGCCCACAGGAATCAGGGAGTTGGCCAGGACAGCACCGGGTGGAGAATCATCAGGAAGCTCCTCAATGAGCTCCTGTGAGACCCAAAGGAGACAAAGGAGCGTGTGACATTTGGGCCTCACTGACACTTCCCAATGAGGAGATTACACAGCCAACAGCCCACACAGCCAGCAGGATCCCCCCACCTGCCTCCCGCTCCTCCGATTCCTGCCCACTATTTCTCCCGTCTCTTCTCCCCAATCTTCAGCCCCAGCAATCCCTGCCCTCAGCTACCCCTCCAGCACCAGCCATCCCCCAACCATCGGCCCGCAGAGACCCCTGCCCCTCCCATGTCTCTGTCCACCCTCTAGCTGCCGGGCGCCGTGTATCGCTCACCACAATCCTCTCCACCACAGCCGCCTTGCAGCAGTGCGGCTCCAGCGTGTCCTGCCCTCTCTGCTGTGCAGCAAGACACACGGGGTGGATGGCCTGCAGGAAAAGGAGCTGCTGGACCTCATCCTGCACCCACCAGGAGTGGGGTGAGGGGAGAGAGATCCAGTTAGCCAGGTACCTCCCTGCCCCAGCCACACCAGCTGCAGGACTTAGGCCTGAATGGGGGAAAGTGGGGACCCACCCATTCTCCAAATCCCCCACGATTCCTACACAAGCAGGATCAGGAACTGGAGCAGTGCCTGGGGTGGGAGGAGACCCTGGCTGGTGTGTGACAAACACCCCTATCTTGGGGGTCCTAGATCATGGAGGAGAAAGGTCCCCATTAGGGGTGGTGGCTCATGAGGGCCAAGACCCTCTGCAGGGGGTTGGGATGCTGGGAAGGAGCAGGACAATCTTGGTTCCAGCACAGCTGGGGAATGTTTGTACCTTTTCCTGGCCCTGGAGCTGCTCTCGGATGTTTTTCAGAGCAGCCTCCTCTGTGACCACGTCCACCCAGTCCTCCTCCTCCTCGTCCTCTGAGTCCCTGGCGGTCCCTGCACCCGGGAGAGAAAGGAACAGGGTGACTCCTGCTGCCACAGGGGGGAAGGACAGGGGCATGGTGGGGCAATGTGCCCCCTTCCCACCTCGGGACCTAGGGCAGATCGGACCCCACATTCCCCCCTGCCTCAGTGATGCCTTCAGCCCCCAACTCCTTCAGGAGCCCATAGCAAAGAGACTCCCCGACACTGTCCTGGACTCCCTGGGAGGTGCCTCTCCGCCCAATGGAGCACCAAGGATCAAAGTGGCAGCATCTAGTGTCAATGGGGTTCACGTGGCTCAGGCCAGACACCTGGGCTGGGGATCCACCCCCATAGCACTGGTCGAGGCCCTGGGCCCAGAGTGTTCACAGCCCCCCTCCTCACCCCTCCCTGAGCCCAGCCTGGCTGCTGCCTGAGTCCCACTCACTGCTGCTGTCCTATGGGGCACGAGCCGATCTGCTGTTGCTGGGACAGGGATCCTCCACCTCCTGCCCTGGGAAGGCTGGAAGGTCCTCAGGGACCGGGCAGGGCGATGCCTCCTGCTGGAAATCAGGGCTGGGCTCCTGGGGCTGCTGCTGCCCACACAACAAGCCCCAGAGCCACCCTGCCCGGTTCCGCTCCTGGGCCGGGTCCTGCCTGCCCAGCCGCAGCCTGGCCCAGCTCCATTCTGGCCTTGCCACTGCCTCTCCCACCTTGGCACCTGCACCAGGAGCGGGTTTCCTCTGCCAGAAGGCTGGGCACTTCCACCTCCTGCCCCGGCCGGGAGCTCCTTCCCCACCAGCGGGGACAGAGGGGCTGCTCTGCTCCTGGGGAAGTTGGCAGCTGCTTCCCTCAGGCTTTGGGGCCACCTGCAGAGCCTTCTTCCGGAACATCCTCAGGAGCCTGGCCATCCTGGAACTGAGCGGGGAGCAGGCGTGAGTCTGGGGTCGAGGCAGCCTTTCATTAACCAGCCTTTTTGGTCCCTCCCCATCCCTGCCCCAGCCAGAGCTGCTCCTACTCCCCCCACAGGGGTGCAGGGCATGATCTGCTCCCAGCGTTCCCCTTCGTCATCCTTGGTGCTGCAATAACCGGGGAGTCTCCCCCTTTTCGAGCACTGGGGTCAGTCACAAAGACCATCGGTCACTTTGGACAAGCAGCTCCCTCCTACCATCCCAGGCCACGCTCCCCCTGCTTAGGTTAGAGAAGGAAGAGAACCCAGGAGTCCGGACTTCTCCTGGGAAACCATTCCCCACTTCAAAGTCCCCAGGCATAGCAAGGCCAGGGTCCCCTCGTTTCCCATTGATTTCCATGCTCAGCCACTCACAGGGTCTGGCCCAGCTCAGAGACGCTCAGCCTGGGGAGGGGCTCCCCAGTCTCCCACAAGGGAAGAGCTGGGAGTCCCATTGCTGGGACCATTCCAAACACACTGGAGACGGCTCTAGAGAAGCCTGTCCCCGGTCTGAGAGTGAGGGGCTCCTGGAGGCTGTTTGCAAATCCAATCTCCTTTGGGAGAGATTCTCTCCCCCTCTTTCTTCCTCTCCCCAGACAGACAGGGAACGCCAAAGAGGAACCCTAATGCCACTCACTTGCTTTCAGTGATGGAGCGATGGATGGAGGATGTTCAGTGTCGTCCCTCGCCCTTCTCCTCACTCTCCAAGCCCAAGGCAGGCTGGAGAGGGTAGTGATGACCTGAGGAGTTACCCTGCCCAGCCAGCAGGCAGGGTGATGACACTGGGGGATCAACTGGCTGTGAAAACAAGAGTCTGTCTTATTGCAAGGGATGGAGAAACTTGGCCAACAGCAGGGGGTGCAGAACACTGCTGTAGTACGGGGGTGACAGCACCTCCAGGATCCTGACATCCCAGCACTTTACACACCTTCCTGGAGCCTCCCAACCCCCCTGGGCTACAGGGACTGCGACCCCAACCCTACTGATGAGAAACAGGCCTGAGGAGGGGAAGCTACTGGCTCAGGGTCACAGCAAGTGTCAGAGCCATGGATGGGACCCAGCAGTCCTTATTTCCAGCCCCTTCACTAACCACTGCTGCACACTCCCTCCCACAGCTGGCAATTACAACCAGGCCCTCATGTCCGCTCCCCCTGCCTTGAGAGGGAGTGTGCTCCACTGGAGTGACTGGACCAGGGGATTGGGAGTCAAAACTCCTGAGTTCCATTGTTGGGTTTCTTATAGGATCCATTGCTGGTTGTTTTCCTTTTCCTGTGGGACTTTGGGCAAGTTGCTCCCCTGTCTATGGCTCTGTCCCCAGCAGTTGAATGGGGATTTAATACTTTCCCATTATTGGAAAGTGCTGTGAGAATCCCCCAGCAAAAGCTGCTCTGACAGTGCTAAGCAGCATCTGACCATTAGAGGTCGGAGCGCACTGCCCAGGAGGAGGAGTGTTTGGCTCTGGGATTTCACTTCAGCCCAGTCTCTAGAGAGGGGCCCAGCCATAGAGTTTGGCTCAAGAAGACCAATTCTCCAATTTGTTAAGGGAGTTTTGAATTCCAGTCCTGTGCTCCAAAGTGCTTGGTGTCATTTGCAAATTTTAGAAGCATACTCTCCACTCCATTTTCCAAATCACTATTGAAAATATTGAATAGTACCAGACCCCGGACTGATCCCTGCCAGACACACTAGATCCACTTTCTCCGTTGGACAGCCAGTCATGGAGAAGGGCTCTTGGAATATGGGCTTTCAACTAGCTCTGCACCCACATTACACTAATTGCATCTAGACCACATTTCCCTCATTTGCTTGTGAGAATGTCCTAAGGGACTCAGAGTAGCAGCCGTGTTAGTCTGTATTCGCAAAGAGAAAAGAAGTACTTGTGGCACCAAGTATTTCCACCAATGTGCACGGGATGAAATTGTGGAAAAGCAGCATCACTTGCCCCATAACCTCAGCCGTGCAGAACACAATGCGATCCACAGCCTCAGAAACAACTCTGACATCATAATCAAAAAGGCTGACAAAAGGTGCTGTCGTCGTCATGAATAGGTCGGAATATGAACAAGAGGCTGCTAGGCAGCTCTCCAACACCACTTTCTACAAGCCATTACCCTCTGATCCCACTGAGGGTTACCAAAAAAAACTACACCATTTGCTCAAGAAACTCCCTGAAAAAGTACAAGAACAAATCCGCACAGACACACTCCTGGAACCCCGACCTGGGGTATTCTATCTGCTACCCAAGATCCATAAACCTGGAAATCCTGGACGCTCCATCATCTCAGGCATTGGCACCCTGACAGCAGGATTGTTTGGCTATGTAGACTCCCTCTTCAGGCCCTACGTTACCAGCACTCCCAGCTATCTTCGAGACACCACTGACTTCCTGAGGAAACTACAGTCCATCGGTGATCTTCCCGAAACACCATCCTGACCACTATGGCTGTAGAAGCCTCTACATCAACATTCCACACAAAGATGGACTATAAGCCGTCAGGAACAGTATCCCCAATAATGTCACCGCAAACCTGGTGGCTGAACTTTGTGACTTTGTCCTCACCTGTAACTATTTCACATGTGGGGACAATGTATACCTTCAAATCAGAGGCACTGCTATCGATACCCGCATGGCCCCACAGTATGCCAACATTTTTATGGCTGACTTAGAACAACGCTTCCTCAGCTCTCGTCCCCTAATGCCCCTACTCTACTTGCGCTACATTGATGACATCTTCATCAACTGAACCCATGGAAAAGAAGCCCTTGAGGAATTCCACCAGGATTTCAACAGTTTCCATCCCAGCCTGGACCAGTCCACACAAGAGATCCTCTTTCTGGACACCACGGTGCTAATAAACGATGGTCACGTAAACACCACCCTATACCGGAAACCTACTGACCGCTATTCCTACCTACATGCCTCCAGCTTTCATCCAGACCACACTACACGATCCATTGTCTACAGCCAAGCTCTACAATACAACCACATTTGCTCCAACCCCTCAGACAGAGACAAACACCTACAAGATCTCTATCAAGCATTCTTACAACTACAATATCCACCTGCTGAAGTGAAGAAACAGATTGACAGAGCCAGAAGAGTACCCAGAAGTCACCTACTACAGGACACGCCCAACAAAGAAAGTAACAGAACGCCACTAGCCATCACCTTCAGCCCCCAACTAAAACCTCTCCAACGCATCATCAAGGATCTACAACCTATCCTGAAGGACGACCCATCACGCTCACAGATCTTGGGAGACAGGCCAGTCTTTGCTTACAGACAGCCCCAAACCTGAAGCAAATACTCACCAGCGACCACACACCACACAACAAAAACACTAACCCAGGAACCTATCCTTGCAAAAAAGCCCGTTGCCAACTCTGTCCACATATCTATTCAGGGGACACCATCATAGGGCCTAATCACATCAGCCACACTATCAGAGGCTCGTTCACCTGCGCATCTACCAATGTGATATATGCCATCATGTGCCAGCAATGCCCCTTGACATGTACATTGGTCAAACTGGACAGTCTCTACGTAAAAGAATAAATGGACACAAATCAGACGTCAAGAATTATAACATTCAAAAACCAGTCGGAGAACACTTCAATCTCTCCGGTCACTCGATTACAGACCTGAGAGTGACTATCCTTCAACAAAAAAACTTCAAAAACAGACTCCAGCGAGAGACCGCTGAATTGGAATTAATTTGCAAACTGGATACAATTAACTTAGGCTTGAATAGCGACTGGGAGTGGATGAGTCATTACACAAAGTAAAACTATTTCCCCATGTTATTTCTCCCCCCACCCCCACCCCCACCACTGTTCCTCAGACGTTCTTGTTAACTGCTGGAAATGGCCCACCTTGCTTGTCACCATGAAAGGTTTCCAAAGTAAAACTATTTCCCCATGTTATTTCTCCCCCACCACCCCACCCCCACACTGTTCCTCAGATGTTCTTGTTAACTGCTGGAAATGGCCCATCTTGCTTGTCACCATGAAAGGTTTTCCTCCTTCTCCCCCGCCCCCGCTGGTGATGGCTCATCTTAAGTGATTACTCTCCTTACAGTATGTATGATAAAACCCATTGATTCATGTTCTCTGTGTGTGTATATAAATCTCCCCACTGTATTTTCCACCGAATGCATCCAATGAAGTGAGCTGTAGCTCACGAAAGCTTATGCTCATATAAATTTGTTAGTCTCTAAGGTGCCACAAGTACTCCTTTTCCTCTGATACTTGTTTTCCCATTAGTTATTATCCTGAGTTTTGTTAACAGCCGCACTATGTCCAGGCAACTCTTCTCAAAGCCCTACAAATGAGAAGTCAGTGCTGTCTCTCTGGGTGTGGGGGGTTCTGGAGCCAAGGGCCTAGACTTCTAGGCACAAGGTGCCTGAGATTTATCCAGTGTTGATGCCTGCGCCCAGGACATGTGCTGGTGACAGCTGGATCTGCGCAACCAGCGGGTCTAGTCCAATCAGTCATTAATGCCTGTGAGGCACAGGAAGTGCGGGAGATGGATGGCTGCTGCAGACCCAACCAAGTCCACCTGGATGTTGAACAAAGGGCCAATGACCATCCACTGCTGAGTAGCCTGATCAGGCAGATGCTGATCCCAGGAGTTGTATTCATACTGGGCCGTCATGGCAGCCCTCACCTCAAATCTGAGTTTGGTTTTAGGGCAACGGAAGGAGCCTGCCTTGGGGATGTCAACTCTGTACATTACAGGGTGAAAGGGAGAGGGGAGTAGAGGGTTAAGTAGAGGGGTAGCTGGAACCAGCCCATCTCCTGATCTAACTCAGGTGCTGTCCCTCCCACCGATTATTTGTTCCATTTAAAAAAACCCAACTCTTAATCTTTGTCCTTTTTCTAGTAACTGCCATTTAAGGTTCCCAACAGACTTTGCAGTTGGGAATTAAGCCTCAATTCCTCCCCGTTTTTCAGATGGAACAACTGAGGCACAAAAGAGCAGTGATGATTTGCCTAAGTCTCCAAGTGAGTCAGTGAAAGAACCGGGGGGTCCTGCCTCCCAGCCCCCACTAGACAGACCTGTCCCTGCCAGCCAGACAGCTCCTGTCCCTGTTCTGACCATGTCTATGGGGTCCCTCTGTGTATTATACACACAAAATCTCCAAAAGGCTCTCCCCAATAACCCTGGTCATGGAGCAGCCACGTGGGTTACACACTGAACAGTGCTTCACTCTCTGTATTTCCCTGCTACGTCGGACCAATCGTGAAGTCTGAACGTGCCCATCCCACACGGTGCAATAGGAACTGGCCTGTGCTCCCAGACACGAACTCCTGCAGAGGGGGTGACACTGAATTCCCCACCCCAGCTCTTACCTATATGTTGGGGATTGGTCCTGCTTTGAGCAGGGGGCTGGACTAGATGACCTCCTGAGGTCCCTTCCAACCCTGAGATTCTATGATTCTATGTCTCCTGGCTCCCCTCTGGAGCCTGAATGATCTCTGGCTTTATTTCTTCTGGTAGATCCTAGAACACCGGATCAGGTGTTAACATGGCGCCAGTGGGGATTTCCCACAGGAGAGCTGTAGAGAAGAGGGAGCCTGAGCAGCTGTGGCTGTTTCCGTGGCCTGGGGCCTTTACAGCATGGCTGCAGAGGGGACTCAGGGATCAGCTGGACTCTGCCCCATGGTCTGTCATCCCCTGCAATATTCCCCAGGTGACCAAGATGCCCCAGGAGGTCAGTGAAAGGATTGTGAAAGCTGAGTGTTTTCTTCTCAGTGGGCTGGAGAAGCAGCTCTGTGCGGGGGACACGGGCACTTGTGATCAGCTTCCAGGTGCCAAGAAGAGCAGTTCAAAGAGTTATGAACAGTCCTTGCCAAACTCTATCAGGGAAATCACATCTTCCCTGGTGCCTCCACTCCTTGCTCCCAAGGGCTCTGCAGGCACCCTGGCTCTGTACAAGAGAGACAGTTCTTCCTAATAAATGCAGCCCACAGCCAGGATAAATAATCTACTACTGCAGCTGCCAGCCAAGGGGGAATCGCCTTTATCTCAAGTGGCAGAGGCTGGTCGTATTGAGGCTGAGGGTTTTCGGTCCAGGTTCCCATATGTGCAGCATATGGTAACAGCACCCCTTCTGCGCAGCCTGTGGCTATACTAACCCAAACATAGCAGGATTGATGTTTCCCCTAGAAAGGGGTGGCAGGATTTGGGGAGCAGGAGCAGCGTGTTGAATGGCAAAGGCAGGACAAGGTGTGGATGGATCCTAAGGTTGCAGATAAAAACCTCCCCTTGCCATTTTGGAAATGCCAAGTTGGCTCAATGAAGCCCCAGCACGGCACTGCACCGAAAACAGTTTTCAGAGGAAAACACAAGGGCTCACATCCCGCCATCAGGAAATCTGGAATTCATTGTATTGTCGTTATACAGATTAACGTGCTAAACCACCATGAAGGGAAAGGATGTGAGCCGGGTCACCATGGCTCCACACTGTCTTTCTAGAAATATGAACTTCCAGTCCCACCTCCAGCTCTAGCCCTCTAGACCCCACTCCCCTCTCAGAGCTGGGAATAAAGGCCCCTGGCCTCTCCCCCACTGTCCCCCCTTCCCCGCAGCCTCAGCTCGCCATGCCACCAGTGCTCTGGACGGCAGGGCTGCAAACTCCTGCTGGGGAGCGTGGCTGCAAGAACCACCAGTGTAGTGTATTAAATTGCTCCCCGTAGGAATGTGCTACTTCCAGTACTACTTACGGCTGCCAGTCCTGGTGATCTGAGCGGCATGGTAAGGGGACAGGGAGTGGGGGGGGGGTTGGATAAGGGGCAGGGGTTCCCGGGGGCAGTCAGGGGACAGGGAGCAGTTGGATAGGCGTGGGAGTCCCGGGGGCCTGTCAGGGGCCGGGGGTGTGGATAGGAGTCGGGTCAGTCAGGGTACAGGGAGCAGGGCGGGCTGGATAGGGGGTGGGGTCCCAGGGGGGTGGTTAGGGGTGAGGGGTCCCAGGAGGGGGCAGTCAGGGGACAAGGAGCAGGGAGGTTGGATGGGTCGGGGGTTCTGAGGGGGATAGTCGGGGGCAGGAAGTGCGAGGGGGCAGAGAGGGGGTGGGGGGCAGGCTGTTTGGGGAGGCACAGCCTTCCCTACCCGGCCCTCCATACAGTTTCAGAACCCCGATGTGGCCCTTGGGCCAAAAAGTTTGGCCACCCCTGGTTTAATACAAGCCTGGAGTAGCAAGTATTAATTTTTAGAGTCCTTGCGGGCCTCCACCTTCTGCACTCGAAGTGCCAGAGTGGGCAATCAGGCTTAACAGGTAAAATTCCCTAGCAAGAACACAGTCCGTACCTTCTCTCTCGGACACAGCTCACATTGGTTCTCTCTCGAGGCATCCGTGGGAAGGAAGACAATGCTTCAGATGAGCACATACCATCTGGCATTGCTCAGTGGGGAGAGTCTCCAGGCTGCATTGCAACCGTTCTTGAAACTAATGCCCTTTCTCCAGCCATAGGAAAGGGGCAATTGGCAGCTACAGTACAAGCTGCCCCATGGCACCCCCCACGTCCCTTGGGGCTGGGATCCCAACTTATACAACGTTCTCTAAGGCCATTCATTTAGGGGCTCTTGGTGGGAATGACTAGGACTGGAGTAGCTGAGAGCTTTCCACACAGCCAGCGCTCCTGCCTCACTCCCTACAGCGTCCCCTCCTGGGAGAGGCTAGAGTAGCCAGGAACTCCCCTGCAGCCTGCACTCTAGCTCTGGTCCTGCTGCTGGGAGAGGCTGGGACTGGAGGAGCTGGGAGCTGCTTCCTTAGGCCTTAACCAACCTCTTAAACATTGCTCCCTGGATTTGTTATTATTCCTGCACCAGAGACGGGAGCTGGTGTTCAGACCATTTTTTGTCTTCCCTTTGTCTCCCATATTCTCCCTCCACAAAGAGTGTTTGGCTAAGGAGCAGGAGAAATATGGTCCCTCCTCTCTCTCCTTCCCTTGTACACTGTCTTGATGCCCTCCAAAGCCATCCTCTCCCCTTGCAGGATGTGTCCCAGAACGATGCTCACCTTTTAAATGAGCAAAACACAACTTCCCTCCTGTCAATGAAAACATTGGGATTCCCACAAACCCCCCTTGGTCTGATTTTATCACCGTTCTGTGTCTCCTCCATTTGGTTTGCTCTGTTTTAGGGAACTTTTGCCAAAAACACCAAGCAAGAAACATTTCCCTGGGGAGACAGCTGTCTGTAAGGAGTAGGAAAAGGGGGAAATGTCATGTAGAGCCAGGAAGGAAAACTGTGGAGAACCAGGGGAAATGGGAGGTGAAAATGACAGTGTTGGTTGCATCTCATCGGTCATACAAGGGATGGGATTGCAATGAACTAGAACTGCCTTCATTACTGGCTCCCGCTTCCTGGCTTTTTGAACCATTCCCAATAGTTAGGAGCCTCCGTATAAAAGGAGACATGGCTATAATGGGATTCCCCAAGGAGCCGATCTCCCCTCCCTGACTCATTCCTTACCCGTCCTAGTTACCTCCATGAGTCTCTGTGCCAGGGCAACCCTGTTCATGCCTCTCAGGATGTCCCGGGTCACCCACAGAGCATGTTCCTCCCCATACTCATGGATCAGCTCCTCCATGACCTCCACAGGCTCTGCTGTGTCCAGTCTGTCGCAGGGAACAGGGTTAGAGTCCTGCTCCTGGATGGTCTCAGACACTTTGATCTGGAAGCTCTCAAGTTCCTTCTGTCCCATGCTGCCCCAGGTTTGCATCAGGAGATCACTCACTTTGAAGAGGGCTGACCTCCACTCCCAGGTTTGTCTGATGTAATCCCTCTGCATCTCAAAGTCTTGTCACCTGGGTTCTCTGGTTCTTGTTTCTTAGAACACTCAGGGTTGCTTCTATGGCATAGCCCATCCCATAGTGACTGATTAGCTCCTCCACCATCTCTGCCAACCCTTCCCTCTCCAGCTTGTCCCCATGGATGGGGGGGGGGTTGGTGATAGATGTGTTTCTCAGTTCAACTTCAGTCATTTTGGCCTTGAAGATCCTAAGCTCCTCCTCTCCCAGGTTATCCAAGGTGCAGCGCAGAAGCTCCTTCACTCTGGAGATGGTCAGTAGATGCTCACTGCACTCTTTCCCATATGCCCCCAGTGTCTCAGCAAGTCCTTTTGTGCCGGCCTCTTGGTTCATGACTCTCTGTACCCGAATTGTCACCTCCACTCTGTACTCCATCCCAAAGTGCTTGATCAGCCATCGAGAAGATTCTGCTCCTTCCAGCCGCGCCCTCAAGAGGTTGTCATATTCTTTCCACAGGGTGATGTCCCTTAGTTTGGCCTTGAATCGCTTCAGTTCTCCCTTCCCCAGCTCTTCCAGGGTCTGCAGCAGGTGGTGGCTCACCCTCTTCTCTATGGCACCTCCTCAGCTGAGTTCTGAGCATATGACCAGGGCAGGAGAGAGAGTCAGAGAGGAGCCAGGGCAGCTGAGAAATTCCTGCTCAGAGTGAACCAGCTGTATAGCCCCTTTGTATCAGCCTTTTGTCATTTCCTGTCTTTGTCTTTTCATTTATGTTTGCTGGAATCTACCTCCACCACCTCTCAGCCCTCCAGCTCCAAGCCCATAGACCTTCCCTCCCCTTACCCTCCTCCTCTTCACTTTCCTTCCTCACCCGTCTGTCAAATTACAAACTGTACTTCATTACCAGAGCAAAGTGCCAGCCTGTGAAACTACAGACAGGGCCCTTGGGTCTCTGCTGCGGGAGTTAACAAAAGGCCCAGATTCAGTGGGTTGGGGGTCTTTCTCGGGTGAGAGGACTGGGGTGTGGTGGGAGGCAGAGGGGCTGGGGTCTCTTTGGGGGCTGGGGATGCAGTGAGATTCAGTGGCACTGGGCTCTCCCTGGGGTCTAGAGGTGTGGTGGGATTTGGGGTCTCTCTGGGGGACATAATGAGTCTCTGGGGCTGGAGCCCATGCCAGGGGTGCTGTCCTTGCCCTCCCCCACCCTGGTTCCTCCCTGCTGGCCCAGCTCTGAGCCTGTCCCTACATGGTGCTGGACGGCCAGCAGAAAAGGGTGGGTGCCCCCTGCTGCTCCTCCTACCCCCGCCCCGTTTTTTCGCACTGCTGGGCGTGTACCCACGAAAACTGCTGCTTGCTCTGCTCCCTGGTCTCAGCTCCACGGCGCTCCCCGCGCACAGCACCTCCCACTCTCCTACCCGCCTGGCAGGGACAGACAAGCAGTGGGGCTGCCTAAGGCAGCTGCTGGGACCCTCAGCAAACCCAATGTTACACTGCCCCCCCAGGTCTGCAACTCCCTGAGGACCCTCCTCTTCCCCCTTGCATGTTAGGGGTCTGCTCTAGACCCACAGGGGCAGGTTGGGATGAGGCTGGAAAGCTGCCTGAGAGATGGTCATTGCCTGGACTTGTGTCCTTATGGGAGACTGTAACCTCCCCAGCATACCCCGAAGACCAGATGCCATTAATCCTGGTCCTTATTATCCAGTTATTCCTGGATGGGCTGCGGAACCAAACCATGAACAAACAAGAGGCGGTGCTATTGCAGGCTGGCCTTTGGGAAGCCATGGAGACATTCTAGAAGAGCTGGGCCCAGAAAATAATCTTGGATCCAACCAGCAGGAGTTGATTCCATTTAAGTCAAAGGGAAGGACAAACAAAACCAGGTGGGAACTGAGGCGTTTGAGTTCCAAAGAGCAGACTTTGGGACATGAGGGGAACTGGTTCCTGAAGTCAGCTGGGCTGAAACGCTCAGGCAGTTAAATGTGGAGGATGCTTGGGACTCCCCTCTCCCTTTCTCTTCCCCATCCCATCCTCCTTCCCCACTGCCCCATCCCCTCTTCCTTCCCCAATGCCTCTTTCCCCAAGCCCCACCCTGCCCTACCACAGGCACTCACTGCTGTACAGAAAACAGGATGGCTCCCAGCGGGGGGGGGGGGGGGAACCACCCACACTAGGACCCAGGAGACAGCATCCAGCTGCAAAGTCAGTGGAGCTGAGCGGCACCTTCTTTCAGCCTGGCAGGCAGCTCTGCAATTGCAAAAAGGGGGGTTGGGGGGAGGCTAGTGGTATGTTACCCAGTGTGAACCACCCCCCATGCCTCACCTCCCTGCAAACCCATGGACGTCCCCAGCTGCCCCATGCATGGCTTCCCAGTAACTTTCTGCGGGGAAGCAAAGAAATCTGCAGGGCACCTGTTTTCTACGCATGCACAGTGGAGCAGAATTCCCCCAGGAGTATTTTGAGAATGAATTTTGATCTAATTTTACTCATGAACTTTTCATGTTCATCTTCCATAGCTGCTTGAGCCTTTGAGGTTTATTAGCATGAATACAAGGCAAGAGCAAATTCTTAGCTGAATGTTCATCGAGAGCACCTTTCAAATTGTCATTTCAAGTGTATTATTGTGTAATGTATTGTACTATTCAAAATGGATAGGTTAGGTGCATTAGTCATCCAATCAGGGAACAGAAACAATGCCTTATGATTGAGGTAGCTCTGACTTTTAGTTTGAATTTCAGAACTTAAATATCAATGAACTCTTTGTGGGGCACTGAGAGAGAGAGGGAAAGTGTCAGAAATAACTTCAAACAGCTAAGAAATCTAGGAACGATGAAATGGCTTATGGGAAATCTGCAAACAGAAAAAGAGATGGAATCCAACAAATAAGCAATTAGTTGTTGAATTATCTTCTCAACTGGAAAGATAATTAGCTGCACAATCATGTGACTGGATTAGCCAATCATATCTACAACCAGCCAGTCTGATGATTGAATCACTCTTTTTCTCTTCTCTTCCAGGCGATGTTAAGCTTCCTGCATCATCAGCTGAAGTGCACCCAGGGCAGTTAGTCTCAGGATCTGTGGAGTCCTGCTTTTTGCAAAAGAGAAATCAGAGAGGGAAAAGACCTATTAATGGGTCAATGGCAGGACTAGGAAGAAAACTTAAGAGTGCAGGTTTCCCTGTTCTAACCAATAGAGTACACTCTGCTCCACTTACCCCTCATTGGATCAGAATCATAGATTCCAAGGCCAGAAGGGACCATGGTGATCATTCAGTCTGGCTTCATGTATAACAGAACTTCCCTGAAATCATTGAACCCAGGAGTCTGGATTTCCAGGCCCCACTACTATAACCACAAGACCACACTGCTCCCTCACCCTAAACCAAGTGCAGAACCTCCTCCTCCTGACACCTAGTCCTGCCCCACCCCCTTCCACTCCCTCAAGCTGGATACAGAACCATAGTGTCCCAATTCCCAGGCTCCCTCCTTGCTCTAACAATTAGGTAATAGTCCCTTCCAGGATTGGAAATAAACTCTAATCTAAAACAAGTGGGAAGGGACATCAAGAAAGCAGGAATGGAATCCCCAGGAGAAAAGACAGAGGCCTGGAGGAGAGGAAAAGTGTTCTGATGCAACCCCGAAGAGAGCATTGGTAACCGGGACAGAGAAGTACCTGTAGCGGGAGAGAACAAAGGCCGTGGATGCCTTGTGGGAGGGCAGGGAAGGTCCATGGTTGGAGAGAGAAGAGCATTACGGTGGGGAGGGGATGGTATGCTAAACCATCACTCCCTGGTGGTCGTCTGGCACGACCACCACCCGGATGACGTCTTGACGTTCACCTTTGTCTGGGAGGAGGCCCATCGGTCGTGCCACTCCCTGTTGGACCGCATATACCTATCATGCTGCAATCTTTCACGGGCCCACTCCTCCAGTGTCCGGCCAGCCCCATTCTTGGATCACTACCTAGCCACCGTGACGACCTCTCTCTGCACAGAGAGGCCGGGGCCGGCCTATTGGAACTTTAATAACAGCTTGTTGGAGGAGGTGGGCTTCATGGCCTCCTTCCGGGAATTCTGGCTGGCCTGGTGAGGGCAGAGGCGGGTCTTTCCCTCGGCACGGCAGTGGTGGGACCTGGGGAAGGTGCGCGCCCGGCTCTTTGGCCGTGACTACACCTGGGGCACCAGCCGGTGGAGGGATGCGGCTATAGAGCAGCTGGAATGGGAGGTCTTAGAGCTGGAGAGGCGTCTGGCCTCCAGCCCCAAGGATCCATCCCTTTTTGGAGAGTGCTGGGAGAAACGGGAGAGCTCTGGGCCCTCGAGGACCATCGGGCCCAGGGTGCCTTTGTTCGATCCCACATCCGCCTCCTTCGGGAGATGGATGGTGGCTCCCACTTCTTCTACACCCTGGAAAAAAAGGAGGGGGACCAAGAAGCACGTCACTTGCCTTCTGGCAGAGGATGGCACCCCCTTCACGGATCCAGTGGAGATGTGCGGGAGGGCCAGGGCCTTCTACACAGGCCTTTTATCCCCAGATCCGATCAATCCTGACGCTTGCAGCGTGCTCTGGGATGGACTCCTGATGGTCAGCACGGGCGCCCGAGACAGCTAGAGCTGCCTCTCACTCTGGCCGAGTTCTCGGAAGCCCTCCGCCGCATGCCCACCAATAAATCCCCAGGCATGGACGGGCTGACCGTGGAATTCTACCGCGTGTTCTGGGACGTCCTTGGCCTGGACCTTGTCACCGTCTGGGCTGAGTCCTTGGAGAGTAGGGTTCTCTCCCTGTTGTGCAGGCGAGCCATGCTTGCCCTGCTTCCAAAGAAGGGGGACCCCCACGACCTTCAGAATTGGCGTCCCATCTCGCTTCTCAGCAAGGACTACAAAGTCGTAGCGAAGGCCATCTCTCTGCGGCTGGGTTCAATGCTGCCAGATGTGGTCCACCCTGACCAGACCTACACCGTCCCTGGCTGTACCATCTTTGATAACCTGTATTTGGTCCGGGATCTCTTGGAGTTCAGGTGTAGGGATGGTCTATCGTTCGCCCTCCTGTCCCTGGATCAGGAGAAGCAGTTCGACAGGGTGGACCATGAGTATCTCCTGGGTACTCTGTGAGCATTTGGCTTTGGACCCCAGTTTGTGGGCTTTTTCCAGGTGCTGTACGCCTCCGTGGAGTGTCTGGTCCAGCTCAACAGGACCCTGACCGAGCTGGTCAGCTTCAGGAGGGGAGTATGGTGGGGGCGCCCCCTCTCGGGCCAGCTGTATGCTCTGGTGATCGAGCCCTTCCTCTCTCTCCTCCACAGGAGACTGACGGGGTTGGTGCTGTGAGAGCCGGAGCTGCGGCTGGTCCTGTTGGTGTACGCTGACAACGTGCTCCTCGTGGTCCAGGACCCGGGCGACTAGGTGCGGGTGGAGGCCTGCCAGGCCATCTACTCGGCAGCCTCCACCTGGGCCAACTGGGTCAAGAGCTCTGGCTTGGTGGTAGGGGACTGGTGGCAGGCAAGCTCCCCCCCATCCGCGCTTCCAGCCATCCGGTGGAGCGCACGTCCGCTGCTCTATCTCGGCGTTTACCATTCTGCCACGCATCCCTCCACCGGAGAACTGGCAAGGTTTAGAGGGCAGGGTGGTAGAGAGGCTCCGGAGATGGACAGGACTACTCCAGTGCCTCTCCCTCCAAGGGAGGGCACTGGTGCTTAGTCAGCTAGTCCTGTCCATGCTCTGGCTCTGGTTCAACACCCTGGTCCCAGCCCCGGGCTTCCTGGCCAACCTCTGGATGTCGATTCTGGAGTTCTGGCTAGGACTGCACTGGGTCTCTGCAGGGGTCCTCCATCTACCCCTGGAGGAGGGAGGGCAGGGCCTGAAGTGTCTTTGCACTCAGCTCCACGTCTTCTGCCTCCAGGCCCTGCAGAGGCTCCTGTATGGTGCAGGTAGTCCGGCGTGGAGCGTACTGGCGCACGCCTTCCTCCACCACTTCTGAGGGCTCTGATACGACCGGCAGCTCCTTTATCTCCATCCAAGAGGTCTTCCATGAGACCTCTCTGGGCTGCCGGTCTTCTACCAGGACCTTTACTCCGGCCCTGGAAACTGCTCTCGGTGACCAGGTCCATAGAGGCCACCAAGGGGGCGGATCTCCTCGCAGAGCCCCTGCTACACAACCCCCAGCTCCATGTGCAGTCAGTGGAGTCCTGCTCAGTGCGCCAGAGGTTGGTCCTGGCAGAAGTCACCACAGTCAGAGACCTCCTGGATTATGACCGGGGAGACTGGCTGGATCCCCTGATGCTCGCTTAGAGCATGGGGCTGTCCAGGCCTCGTACTCCCTGGCATGTACTTCAGGAGGTGAGGGCCGCTTTGCCTCCCACTACTTGGGCCTACCTTGACCAGGTCCTGCGAGAGAGCATGCCCTGCCCACCCTCCACCCCAGGTCCTCTGTACCTTTTCAAGAGGCCCCTGCCCCGTGGACCTTCCCGGCCCTCCCGCCCCTTTACTGTGAGCTGGCAGCACGAGTTGCAGCTGGTTCGGTTCCGGACTGCGCCAAGAAAACATCTATACACACTTGGGCTCCACACCCTCCACGTCCTCACCCTCGTGTCCTGCCCTAACACGAAGTGGCGGGACTTCCTGCCACCTCTGGAGGATGAGGAGCCCCGATGGGCCAGCCTATACTCCACCCTGGTCCTGAGGCCTGCCAGGGACATCAGCTGGCGGATCCTTCATGGAACCTTGAGCATGGGCATGTACTTGGCGTGGTTCATCCCCGTCCTGGACACCTGACCCTTCTGCGGTGTGAGGGAGACCCTGCACACGTACATGTGGATTGCGCCGGGTTGCAGCCCCTATCCCAGCTCCTCTTGGAAATCATGTTACGTTTTTGGTTGCACTTTTCCCCTCACCTTCTCATCCACACACTCCCCATCCATGGACCCATGAAGTCATGGGACCTCCTTGTCAACCTCCTACTGGCCCTGGTCAAAATGGCCATCTACAAAACCAGGGAGAGGAGGTTGGCTGACAGGATCTCCTGTGACTGTGGGGCCTATTTCCAATCCTCCGACCACTCACGCATCCGGGCAGAGTTCCTCTGGGTGGTGTCCACTGGCTCCCTTGACACCTTCGAGGAACAGTGGGCACTGTCCGGGGTTCTCTACTCGGTGTCCCCATCAGGTTCCCTTCATTTAGCCCTCTGACCTCACTCCTGCCCCTGTTTGTATACTCTCTTGGAATCCCGGTCCTGTGGATACTCCCCTTTGGCTGGGGGGGAGGTCCTTTAGCAGTGGGCAGGCTTCTGCCCGCCCACTTCCTGGATCCCAATAGGATCACTCTCCTGTAGCCATCTGGCCAGACCCTGTCACACCTGATTGAGGGTGCAGGAACAAACCATCCTGATGTGCAGAAAGAATAGCAAATATGGCAGGCTACCAGCTTGGCTTAACAAAGAAATCTTTGGTGAGCTTAAACACAAAAAGAAAGCTTACAAGAAGTGGAAACTTGGACAGATGACTAGGGAGGAGTATAAAAATATTGCTCGAGCATGCAGGGGTGTAATCAGGAAGGCCAAAGCAATATTGAAGTTGCAGCTAGCAAGGGATGTGAAGGTTAACAAGAAGGGTTTCTACAGGTAGGTTAGCAACAAGAAGAAGGTCAGGGAAAGTGTGGGACCCTTACTGAATGTGGGAGGCAACCTAGTGACAGAGGACGTGGAAAAAGCTGAAGTACTCAATGCTTTTTTTGCCTCAGTCTTCACAGACAAAGTCAGCTCCCAGAGTGCTGCACTGGGCAACACACTGTGGGGAGGAGGTGAGCAGCCCTCAGTAGTGAAAGAACAGGTTAAGGACTATTTAGAAAAGCTGGACGTGCACAAGTCCATGGGTCCAGATCTAATGCATCCAAGGATGCTGACAGAGTTGGCTGATGTGATTGCAGAACCATTGGCCATTATCTTTGAAAACTTGTGGCAATCGGGGGAGGTCCTGGACAATTGGAAAAAGGCAAATATAGTGCCCATCTTTAAAAAAGGGAAGAAGGAGAATCTGGAGAACTACAGCCTCACCTCAGTCCCTGGAAAAATCATGGAGCAGATCCTCAAAGAATCCATTTTGAAGCACTTGGAGGAGAGGAAGGAACAGTCAACATGGATTCACCAAGGGCAAGTCATGCCTGACCAACCTGATTGCCTTCTATGATGAGATACCTTGCTCTGTGATTATGGGGAAAGCAATAGACGTGATATATCTTGACTTTAGCAAAGCTTTTGATATGGTCTCCCACAGTATTCTTGCCAGCAAGTTAAAAAAATATGGATTGGATGAATGGACTATAAGGTGGATAGAAAGCTGGCTACAGCATCAGGCTCAATGGGTAGCGATCAATGGCTCCATGTGTAGTTGGCAGCTGGTATCAAGTGGAGTACCCCAGGGGTCAGTCCTGGGGCCAGTTTTGTTCAACATCTTCATTAATGATCTGGATGATAGGATGGATTGTACCCTCAGCAAGTTTGCAGATGACACTAAGCTTGGGGGAGAGGCAGATACACTGGAGGGTAGGGATAGGGTCCAGAGTGACCTAGACAAATTGGAGGATTGGGCCAAAAGAAATCTGATGAGATTCAGCAAGGACAAGTGCAGACTCCTGTATTTAGGATGGAAGAATCCCATGGACTGCTACAGGCTGGGGACCGACTGGCTAAGTGGCAGTTCTGCAGAAAAGGACCTGGGGATTACAGTGGATGAGAAGTTGGATATGAGTCAGCAGTGTGCTCTTGTTGCCAAAAAGGCTAACAGCATATTGGGCTGCATTAGTAGGAGCATTGCCAACAGATTGAGGGAAGTGATTATTCCCCTCTATTCGGCACTGGTGAGGCCACACCTGGAGTATTGCGTTCAGTTTTGGGCCCCCCCACTACAGAAAGGATGTGGACAAATTTGAGAGAGACCAGCGGAGGGCAACAAAAATGATTAGAGGGCTGGGGCACATGATTTATGAGGAGAGGCTGAGGGAACTGGGATTATTTAGTCTGCAGAAGAGAAGAGTGAGGGGGGCTTTGATAGCAGCCTTCAACTACCTGAAGGGGGGTTCCAAAGAGGATGGAGTTCGGCTGTTCTCAGTGGTGGCAGATGACAGAACCAGAAGCAATGGTCTCAAGTTGCCATGGGGGAGTTCTAGGTTGGATATTAGGAAAAACTATTTCTTTAGGAGGGTGGTGAAGCACTGGAATGGGTTACCTAGGGAGGTGGTGGAATCTCCATCCTTAGAGGTTTTTAAGGCCCTGTGACGTTCCCCTCTAGTGTGATCTGGACTGGTGACCTGCTAGGTCACTCCAGTCCTTGACTCTGGGAGCCAGCCTTACACTGCTCTGCTGTGAGAACCCCCACTCCTGGGCTGTTCATGCACAGCCTCTGGCATGTAAGCTGATCCTTGGATTCTGCAACCAAATGACACTAGCCAATATCTCCAGTCCCAGACACAACCCTAAGAACCTCAGTCTTGCAGTGTCCAGTTATGCCTGCTGGACGCTGCAAGCTTATATGAGTTTGTCAATTTAACAAAGAAATTGATATGTACCAGGCTTGTTATCCAAGGGGAGACTCTGACACACTTCAAACCAAATGCACTGCTTCAGGTAGAATAAACAAACAAATGTATTAACTACAAAGATAAATTTTAAGTGATTATAAGTCAAAGCATAACAAGTCAGATTTGGTCAAATGAAATAAAAGCAAAATGCATTCTAAGCTGATCTTAACACTTTCAGTGCTCTTACAAACTTAGATGCTTCTCACCACAGGCTGGCTGGTTGCTCTTCAGCCATGCTCTCCCCTTTGATCAGCTCTTCAGTCGCTTGATGTGGTGGTGTCAGTAAATGTAGGTGGAAGAGAGAGCAAATGTCTCTCCCTTTCATCATGTCCTTTCTTCCCTTTTGGCTTGCCCCCCCTTCAAAATCAGGTGAGCATTACCTCATCGCAGTTCCAAACTGACCAAAGGAAGTGGGGTGACTCACTCAAGAGTCTAACAGATTCTTTTGTTGCTGCCTTGGCCAGCGTTCTTTGTTTCTGTGAGGCTGGGCTGGGTTTGTCCCATACATGCCCTGATGAGGTGTGAACTGCCGCTCTGCTCTTGGGGAGTTTTTGCCTGGGCTTATTTTAAGCCATGAGGATACATTTTCAGCCTCATAACTACAAACATGAAATTATAACCTATAACATTACTGTAATAATTACTATAACAACAATGCTTAGTGCATCATGAGCCTTTCGAAGACACCTGACATGACAAACTTTGCATTGAATACCAAACAATCATTTAATAAAGATGAACATGGGGATGTAGGGTGTTCCCCTGAGTTACAGAGCGTCACAGGCCTGGCTTGACAAAGTCCTGGCTGGGATTATTTAGTTGGAGTTGGTCCTGCTTTGAACAGGATGACCTCCTGAGGTCTCTTCCAACCCTAAGCTTCTATGATTCTATGACAAACATGCCTATTTTTGTGACTGACTTTTGCAAAGATTGAACCACCACTGATGTTTTATAAGGACACACACCTGGGGTTACACCCTAATTATAATTATAAATAGCATGGTACCACAAAGAAAATGTTTTGTTATTAATATTCTTATTATTATTATGCACGTGCTTGTGTGCAAAAATATTGTAGTTGCAACAAAAACTCCCCAAAACCATAATTTAGTCACGTGACACAAAACATATAACTCACAGACAAGTAATTTCAACATAACAACAAACCATACCACCAATGGATTAAACATTATTGTTCAAAGCAGGTTCAGGAAACCTAAGGGTTGAAATCATTAATCATTCCAGGTTACTCCTTGGTTTGCCTGTAAAAGAGGTCTAATGATTTAGTTAGGAGCCAAATATGTTTTCTTGAGTCTTTAAACCCTAGATTAAAATACAAGGGGGTAAGAGAGAAAATTTTAACATATATTAAAATATTAACTTTTTTTAAGCTAGGTAAAGGAAAAATTACAAGAGATAAGTCGAATATTTTCTTTGTGAATTACGTGAATTACGAATTGTAACAATAATTATGATTTAGATTGCAGATAGCAAAAGCGGCTGCATTTTGCTATGATACTTCCTATGTAAAGCAGAAAGATTATACATTGCTGGCTTCCTTTACCATGCTGAGTATGTTTTAAATCGCAACTAACTTGACACTTATTTTTGGAATCATGATGCACAGCAACTGATTTAAACCCCAAAGTTTTGTGACTGCAATTTGGCTAATACAAATATGCAAATAACAACAAAATATTAATACTTGAATTTCACCTAAGGGCGTTACCCTCACTTCTTTTCCTACTGCCTCCCACTTACAAGTTGGGGTGGAGGGAGCAGTAAGCAAGAGTTTGCGTTACCTTGTACATGTTCATTAGACATAGCCCAGTGAATGTAAAAGGATGCTGAATTAGGTTTTTTATGGGTTGTTAATATTATTCTGTCATAAGCAATTCACTTTGCCCACTTCCTCTTTTCTCCCGAACGCTCAGAAGCATTTCCCTTACGGTTTCTACAGCAACCTGTTAGGTGCTAATCAAAGATTTAGTGAGTTCTTGTTTCCTATCGGTATAGAAATCATAAATTAAAAGTACAGTAACTGTCAGCCTAGCAGAGTACAAGATATGGGTTACAGTCTCTATGACTGGTGGCAGGGACTCAGCTTTCGGTACTTTCTGGTAAGTAAAGGGTTGTTTTTTTTTTCTTTAGAACGTTTTATTTAACCATTTAAATCTAACCATTTAACTAGCGATGGTGAGGAAGGTGATGGTGATGAGGAAGATGATGGCTAACACTTCAACTTGTTCTACAAGGGATGGTGTGAGTATCTGGAAGTGCAGATATACATTCTGTAGTATCTCTATCTTACTAAGTTGGGGTGTTTGTGACTGTGCTAAATGGACTAATAAATTATATTTGGAAATATAAGAGTTTCTAAAGTGTGAGTTTCAGAGTAGCAGCCGTGTTAGTCTGTATTCGCAAAAAGAAAAGGAGTACTTGTGGCACCTTAGAGACTAACAAATTTATTAGAGCATAAGCTTTCATGAGCTTAGCTGTAGCTCACGAAAGCTTATGCTCTAATAAATTTGTTAGTCTCTAAGGTGCCACAAGTACTCCTTTTCTTTTTATAGTGTGAGTTGTTGCAACTGTGCACATCGGGGTTCCCAACTAACAATTTAAATAATACTGGGCCTGATCTCAGGACAAAAACCTGTCAATCCTTAAAGCAATAACTGGGGATTCTTAAGTAATTTATACTTAATTAATTTATTTATAATTAATACACAATCTAAAAATTGAGCAACAGATTGTCACCCCAGATAGGACCCTGCAAGATGCACAGAAACAACCTCCCTACCAGGAATAGGAAACTTTAAGTAAAAATCTAAGTTGAAATTCAACTGATCTCAGTCAGAATTTGATGCTGGTTAGAAACACTGTACATTTTACCAGGGACTTCCTCTTTTTCCTTAACTGTTTCCTTTCTATTTCTTTACCTGTAGTACTTTACTTTTACTTGTCTTAACTGATTAATTTTGCAATAAAGGGAGCAATATGTCCTCCAGTGGGAAATAGTAGACATAGACAAAAAGGAGTGCTTGAGATCTTGACCATTAGACTAACTTGGCGTGCCATGTGGGTGACCACCTGTCTCCCAGCATTAGGTCTCCCTGGATATTGTAATGCTGTAAGGGCCCTTCATTGCACTTCAAGGGCATCCTCATTGGGTATTATTGACTAGTCACTGTGGTTTAGAATCTTGCAAGAAGGAGATTCCTTTATACGTGTGTTAAGGGGGCTTTGTAAGTTGAATTGTGATAATAGTATGGTACCTGAAGTTTAAAATGGCAGTAGCACAGAGCTCGGTGATCCACACTCTATGGTGGCGGGAGAGTTGATTAATTTATGTATTTCATGTATTAATTGCTGCCAAGAGGCTGCAGCAACTTAGAATTTGTACAGTTTGAGATACTTTATTTCTGTCCCCTCAGCTCTTCCAGGCTGTGACCAGATCTGTCTACCACCAGCCTCTCCCTTGCTACTCGGTAGGTCCCAACTGGGTAATAACGTCTCGATCAGCTAAGACATGGGTTCTCAAACTGGGGGTTGGGACCCCTCAGGGGGTCACAAGCTTTTTACATGGGGGGTCACGAGCTGTCAGCCTCCACCCCAAACTCCGCTTTGCCTCCAGCATTTATAATGATGTTAAATATATAAACAAGTGTTTTTAATTTATAAGGGGGGTTGCACTCAGAGGCTTGCTGTGTGAAAGGGGTCACCAGTACAATAGTTTGAGAACCACTGAGATAAGAGCACATTAGCCATCAAGGCAAGAGAGAGTGAGATTTTTAGATTCATTGGATTTTAGATTCCAGGAGCTGCTGCTGCCCCCAGCCCTGGGGTCACTAGCACAGGAGGGATCCAAGTCCCAGCTCCCCTCTGTCCCCAGCTGGGACCAGCCAGTGCCTGAGGGAGTCATTGCCTCTGGCAGCCCTCAGGGAGCTCCCAGCCAGCGTCCTACCTGCACCGGCCCCTCTGCAGTCATTGCCAGGCTCAGCTCCGCCCCACCGGCCGCTTCCTCCAGGCAGCAATTTCCTGCCACCACAGCTTTCCCTTCCTCCCTGGTGTTGTGGAAGAATTTTAGTTATGATGTTGGCCATATTAGTTCTTAACTTGTTGTTGTTGGCCTCCATGTTGGAAGACCTTCTTCATGCCCATGCTTGGCACCCTTTCTAAAAAGGGCAGGAAAGGGGAAAGTTACCTGACTAAAATCTGCCCAGCAACCACAAGGTTATTTAAGGGGCGTTCCCCTGCCCCTTAGGGCTATTTTCCATTTGTCTGCCAGAGGCAGTAGCTGGGCTGTGACCTCTCCAGGTGGCTGAGGGACGGTCCTGTAAGGCTATTTGCCCCCTGGGCTGCCATAAGCAGTAGCCATGCTGCCATCCTTACTACTGTGGGGCTTAAAGGTCAGTGTTGTCCAGCCAGAGAGAAGCGTCTGGTACGACCAGCAGGTAGTAGGAGCGGCCCAGTAACCCACATAGAGCACAGCTGTTGGGGTACACCTAGAACAGATGAGGGTTGCAGACAGGATCTGGTTATTCTTGGTTCTTTAGATCATACCCACCATCTACAACATCACTTGATTCATTCGCATTCTACACACACACACACACACACACACACACACACAAACACACACGTGTCAAGAGCAGAAGAACAGAAGAAAGAAGATAAGCCATCATCTATTTACCGAGGTTTCTGAGTGCCTGGTCCTGAAGTCCTGGTCCTGTATCGTGCAATCCTGTCCCAAGTCCTGTGGCTGATTCCAGATCCCTGTGGCATCCACCTACCTGCTCTCCTGACATCAAGATGTGGTAGTGTGATTAAATTTATTTCTTGTTACATTTCCCCTAATGTTTCTGTAAGGATTTTTGGGTTCTGGCTTCAAGCCAATTCTATCTATTGACAACCGAATTTATTTTATTATTGATAGTTAAGTTGGGGGTCCTTATTATCTGTATGTGATGGGTTCAGTCACAGAAACCCCCTTGGGACTGTCACCTGATGTGCTGAAATTACCTCTGAGCCTGTTTTCCCTGCCAGCTTGGGACTTCCAGAACCCTGTCTTGTTGAGCCAGAGACACTAGCCTGCTGCAACACAGACTCAGGGTCTTGTCCATGCCCCCAAAGCTGCAGACTTACCTGAAAACAGCTCAGCAGGTTTCCTATCTCCCAATGGGATCCAAACCCCAAATAAATCTGTTTTACTCTGTATAAAGCTTATACAGGGTAAATTCATAAATTGTCTGCCCTCTATAACACTGATATGCACAGCTGTTTACTCCCCCAGGTATTAATCACTTACTCTGGGTTTATTAATAAACAAAAGTGATTTTATTAAGTATAAAAAGTAGGATTTAAGTGGTTTCAAGTAATAACAAACAGAACAAAGGCAGAACAAAGTCAGTAATAACAGGCAGAACAAAGTCAGAACAAAAGCAAAATTAAACAAATTTGCAAATCTAAGCCTAATACATTAAGAAACAGATTACAAAGAATATCTCACCCTCAAAGATGTTCCAATAAACTTCTTTCACAGACTAGACTCCTTCCTAGTCTGGGCCCAGACCTTTCCCTTAGTACAGTCCTTGTTAGTTCCAGCAGACATCTCAGGTGTTAAGCAGGGGCTCTCTCATGACTGGCCGCCCCCTTTGTCCTGCTCCACCCCCTTTTATAGCTTTGGCACAGGCGGGAATCTTTTGTCTCTCTGGGTCTCCACCCCTCCTTCTAAATGGAAAAGTACCAGATTTAAGATGGATTTCCTTATCAGGTGACCTGGTCACATGTCACCGTAAGACCCCTAGTCTCCATTCCCTATGAGATGGCCCACACGTACACAGGAAGGCTTGCAGATAAATAAACCATTTACAACCAATTGTCCTAGTCAATGGGAGCCACCAAGATTCTAAGCCACCATTAATGGCCCACACTTTGCATAATTACAATAGGACCTCAGAGTTATACTTCATATTTCTATTTTCAGTTACAAGAATGATCATACCACATGATCCATTGTCTACAGCCAAGCTCTACCATATAACCGCATTTGCTGCAATCCCTCAGACAGAGACAAACACCTACAAGATCTCTATCATGCATTCTTACAACTACAATACCCACCTGCTGGAGTGAAGAAACAGATTGACAGAGCCAGAAGAGTACCCAAAAGTCACCTACTACAGGACAGGCCCAACAAAGAAAATAACAGAATGCCATTAGCCATCACCTTCAGCCCCCAACTAAAACCTCTCCAACGCATCATCAAGGATCTACAACCTATCCTGAAGGACGACCCATCACTCTCACAGATCTTGGGAGACAGGCCAGTCCTTGCTTACAGACAACCCCCCAACCTGAAGCAAATACTCACCAGCAACCACACACCACACAACAGAACCACTAACCCAGGAACCTATCCTTGCAAAAAAGCCCATTGCCAACTGTGTCCACATATCTATTCAGGGGACACCATCATAGGGCCTAATCACATCAGCCACACTATCAGAGGCTCGTTCACCTGCGCATCTACCAATGTGATATATGCCATCATGTGCCAGCAATGCCCCTCTGCCATGTACATTGGTCAAACTGGACAGTCTCTACGTAAAAGAATAAATGGACACAAATCAGACGTCAAGAATTATAACATTCAAAAACCAGTCGGAGAACATTTCAATCTCTCCAGTCACTCGATTACAGACCTGAGGGTGGCTATCCTTCAACAAAAAAACTTCAAAAACAGACTCCAACGAGAGACTGCTGAATTGGAATTAATTTGCAAACTGGATACAATTAATTTAGGCTTGAATAGAGACTGGGAATGGATGAGTCATTACACAAAGTAAAACTATTTCCCCATGTTATTTCTCCCCCCCCACCCCACCCCCCACCGTTCCTCAGATGTTCTTGTTAACTGCTGGAAATGGCCTACCTTGCTTGTCACCATGAAAGGTTTTCCTCCTTTCCCCCCCTGCTGCTGGTGATGGCTCATCTTAAGTGATCACTCTCCTTACAGTGTGTATGATAAAACCCATTGTTTCATGTTCTCTGTGTGTGTATATAAATCTCCCCACTGTATTTTCCACCAAATGCATCCGATGAAGTGAACTGTAGCTCACGAAAGCTTATGCTCAAATAAATTTGTTAGTCTCTAAGGTGCCACAAGTCCTTCTTTTCTTTTTGCGAATACAGACTAACACAGCTACTCTGAAACCTGTCAAGAATGATACATGCATACAAATAGAAGGAATATATTCAGTAGGTTATAACCTTTATTGTGATACCTTGCAAGAGACCTTTTGCATCAAGCTTATTCCAGTTACATCATATTCACACTCATAAGCATATTTCCATAAAATATATGGAGTGCACCATCACACTCTACACTTGTGTATTGTTAAATAAAATTTACATGTTTGCACCTCACTATTCAATCACATCTATCACTAACTAAGCGGGCCGGTGACTAGATATGTGTGTGGGTGGAGAACCTGAGCTTGGGCCCTTCTGAAACACACATACAGTTCTAGGGCTGTATGATTTGGTCCTTGGCCCAGCACTGGGGCTGCCTCTCATTTCATCGCTCCCGCACACCTCACTCCGCACCCCGGGCCTGCAGCTGGGGATCCACCCTGCACACGGGCTGGGCTGGGACCCAGACTGGCCTGGGAAGGCGCCTCTCTTGGCCTGGCCTCACTCGCTAGCGCTGCAGGATGCCCCCAGCTCAAAGGGCCACCCACCTGCGCCGCCAGCCCCAGCAACCCGGGGAGGCCCCAGTGCAAGGACTTTTCAGGTGTACAACAAGAAACTACTCGCTGTAGGAATTTGCTACCTGTAGCAGTTACTCATATGTAATGCATTGTAGAAAACTGCTTTCTGATGTAGCTAATTCCTACAGACATTTCTCACACTATCTGTAGGAATTTGCTACCTGTAGCAGCAAGACATTTCCAGAAGCTTGCCATGCTGCTGCGCTTCACTGTGAAAGGTATGTGTGGGGGTGGGAGAGATGGGTCCTGTGTGTGACACAGTTCCAGCCAGAGGGGGCGCTACAGAGCCCTGCCAGCTCAGCCTGGAGCAGAGGATGCTGGTCTGTGGGGTAGCGTCTTCCCATTTTCATCCTTCCTCCACTGGATCTTTTCTCTGTCTCACAACACCTCCCCTAAGGTGGCTGGGTCTCTGCCCCCCTCTAGCAGCTGCTTTGCATAAGAGGAGGGAAGCCCAGTCCCTGTGGTTCAGGCGGCCCGAGGTAACAGCTAATGGGGATGAAGAGGATGACAGGTGGTTTGGGGGCAGGGAGGGTCAACAGGGGCCTCAAGACTCCTGGGTCCCATCCCCAGCTCTGCAAGGGGGATAGTGGGTTAGAGCAGGGGGGTCTCAGAGGCAGGACACCTGGGTTTTATTCTTGGCTCTGGGAGGGCAGGGGAGGCTGGTGGGCTATAGCAGTGCTGGCTGGGAGCCAGGACTGCCCTGGAATGGGATCCCAGCCATGTCTCCCTTGTGATGCCCCATCTCTGTCCATTGCAGCAGGGGTGACCTAACCCTGATCTCAACACCAACCTGGCCAACATCATCGAGCAGTGCCGGAGCAAGAGCATGCCCAAAGCATCCATTGAGGTGGACATCGAAGGAGGGGTGCATAGCTGGGTCCCACCAGTCCAGCCTACGGAGCAGAGAGGCTCATGAGCTGCAGTGTTGCTGCAGTCTCTGGGCCAGGCCATGCCAAGAGGCATTCATAGCCTTGAATGAGGGCGCGAGGCTGGGCCTGTGGCTAGTGTGCTGGCTGGTCTACAAGACTCGGTTTCTACTCCTAGCTCTGCCACTTGCCACTCTGTGACCTTGTGCAAATCACTAGGTTCTTAGGGAATTGCCAGACTGGTTCAGAGCAGAGGTGTGTCCCCTCCAATGTCCTGTTTCCAGCATCAGAGGCAGGCTTAAGAATCCCTCAATAGCAGATATGGGGATAATCATCCTGTGCTAGGTCTCAGCTTGGTCTGTAGTAGTTACAGTCAGCTCAAGCCCTGAAGCAGGAGGTTTAATATCCCTGCCAGAGGCTGTTGCATTAACTATTCCAGCTCTGGATGTTCTTGTGGTCCATAGAAATATCCAGTCCCTCTTTGAATCTTGTTAAGTTCTTGCTCTCTGTGACTTCCTGTGGCAGTGAGTTCCACAGAATAACCACCCATTGTGTGAAAAAGTATTTCCTATCATCAGCTTTGAATTTCCCATGTTTTATTTCACTTAACATCCTCTAGTCATTGTATTATGAGGAGAGATGATTGGGAAAATGTCCATCCCATGGGAAATTCTGACACTTTTATATTTGTTTTCCTTCTGAATCAGATCAAAAATTGAAATGTCAAAATTTTTAGTGAAAATTCAGAAAAAAAAACCCAATTCAGAAACATTGAATTATTTCCTTTTACTAATGTCAAAACCTTCTAATTTAATAGAAAATATTAAACATTAACTCTACATTAAAATTAATATAATGGAAAATTGGAATGCACTGGAACAATAGTCAAAATGAAATGTTACATTAGCCAAACAAACTTTTATATCATTGAAATAAACTGAGAAATTTGAAGCCTCTTGGTGCTAACTGTCAAAGCTGGGGTGCATAAGGATTACAGGGATCCACATGGTCTGATATTTACATAATGATGTGACAGAATATACTCCTATAGTCACACCTTACTCATTATTGTGATAAATTTTGTACAAGACGTGCCTTGTGAAGTATCATTTGAAAACTCATTCCTTGCT
Organism: Dermochelys coriacea; assembly: GCF_009764565.3. Lineage (NCBI taxonomy): Eukaryota > Metazoa > Chordata > Testudines > Dermochelyidae > Dermochelys > Dermochelys coriacea. The sequence goes on along the minus strand of NC_050073.1, from coordinate 5,873,148 downwards.
GAGCAGTAATAGAGAATTATGGTAAAACGCATGTAGCAACATTAGAGGTAAAGTTCTGAACATAAGCTGACAGCATGACTGACATGTATTTCCCAGCTAAGTCTGGGGAATGGCTAAGCCAGGTTCACAAACACAAAGGGCAAACTGAGGCCCCAGCTGGGTGCCAACAAAGCTGACAGGCCATTACCTGCCAAGTGGCCATTCTTTGGCAAGAAAGGGGGGACAGGGACAAAGATCTACATTTTAACAAAGAAATACCATGAAGTTTCCTTCCTCCACCAGGCCCCCCGTCTCTTGGTTTTGTCCGGTCAGACAGCCCCTGCGCTGTTAAGGAGGATGAAAGGCTCAAGGAAGGAGAGCAGTCAACAGAAGCAGAGGGAAACCTTACCATAGTTGGGACCCTCCTTCCAGATGATGTTGGGTTAACTCCAGTCATTAGGAAAAGGCAGGTGTTAGTAACGGGAGATTTGATAATTAGAAACACAGATAGCTGGGTTTGTGATGATCGGGAGAACCTTATGGTGACTTGCCTGCCTTGTGCGAAGAATGTGGATCTCTTGAGGCATCTAGATAGACTTATGTGTAGTGCTGGGGAGGAGCCAGCGGTCATGGTACCTGTAGGTACTAATGACGTAGGGGAGGGTAGAAAAGACGTCCTGGAGGCCAAATTTAGGCTGCTAGGAAAGAGACTGAAATCCAGGACCACTATGGTGGCATTCTCAGAAATGCTTCCAGTTCCACACGCAGGGCGAGGTAGGCAGGCAGAGCTTCAGAGTCTCAATGTGTGGATGAGACGATGGTGTAGGGAGGAGGGGTTTAGATTTATTAGGAACTGGGGAAACTTTGGGGATAGGGGGAGCCTATATAGGAAGGGTGGGCTCCACCTAAACCAAAGTGGATCCAGACTGTTGGCATTTAACATTAAAAAAGTTGCAGAGCAGTTTTTAAACTAAGAGGTGGAGGAAAGCCGATTGCTGTAGAGGCGCACGTGGATCGGACAGAGACTTCTCTTAGAGGAGAGTCTATTGATAGAGATTCTCTAGGTTTTAGTCAGGAGGAAAGGATGGAAGAGGATAAAGTATGGGACAGATCAGACAAGAAACATTCACATAAAGAATCTGACAGATCACAAAAGGACAGACAAATAAACAGTGACAAGTTTTTAAAGTGCTTATACACAAATGCCAGAAGTCTAAATAATAAGATGGGTGAACTAGAGTACCTCGTGTTAAAGGAGGATATTGACATAATAGGCATCACAGAAACCTGGTGGAGTGAGGACAACCAATGGGACACAATCATTCCCGGGTACAAAATATATCAGAAGGACAGAACAGGTCATGCGGGGAGGGGAGGGGGAGGCACTATATGCAAAAGAAAACGTAGAATCGAATGAAGTAAAAATTTTAAATGAATCCACATGTTCCATAGAATCTCTATGGATAGTAATTCCATGCTCTAATAAGAATATAACAATAGAAATCTATTATAGACCACCTGACCAGGACAGTGATAGTGACAATGAAATGCTAAGGGAGATTAGAGAGGCTATCAAAATAAAGAACTCAATAATAGTGGGGGATTTCAATTATCCCCACATTGACTGGGTACATGTCACTTCAGGACGAAATGCAGAGACAAAATGTCTCTATACTTTAAATGACTGCTTCTTGGAGCAGTCAGTATAGGAATCCAAAAGGGGAGAGGCAATTCTTGATCTAGTCCTGAGCGTAGCGCAGGATCTGGTCCAAGAGATAACTATAATAGGACTGCTTGGAAATAGTGACCATAATATAACAACATTTAATAATCCTCTGGTGGGAAGAACACCTCAGCAGCCCAACTCTGTAGCATTTAATTTCAGAAAGGGGAACTATGCAAAAAGGGGGGAAAAGGATAGCTCAGTAGTTTGAGCATTGGCCGCTAAACCCAGGGTTGTGAGTTCAATCTTGGAGGGGGCTGTCAAGGTTCCTTCCCCACTCTGAACTCTAGGGTACAGATGTGGGGACCTGCATGAAAACCTCCTAAGCTTACCTTTACCAGCTTAGGTTAAAACTTCCCCAAGGTACAAACTATTTTACCTTTTGCCCTTGGACTTTATCACTGCCACCATCAAACGTCTAACAGATATATAACTGGGAAAGAGCCCGTTTGGACACGTCTTTCCCCCCAAAATCCTCCCAAACCTTACACCTCCTTTCCTGGGGAAGATTTGATAAAAATCCAATTTGCAGGTGAACACAGACCCAAACCCTTGCATCTTAAGAACAATGAAAAAGCAATCAGATTCTCAGAAGAAGAATTTTAATAGAAGTAAAAAAATCACCTCTGTAAAATCAGGATGGTAAATACCTTACAGGGTAATCAGATTCAAAACACAGAGAATCCCTCTAGGCAAAACCTTAAATTACAAAAAAAGGACACAAAAACAGGAATCTACATTCCATTCAGCACAGCTTATTTTCTCAGCCATTTAAACAAACAGAATCTAACGCACATCTAGCTAGATTCCTGTTCTGTCCCGGGCAAAAGCATCACACAGACAGAGAGAGCCTTTGTTTCCCCCCCCTCCAGCTTTTGAAAGTATCTTGTCTCCTCATTGGTCATTTTGGTCAGGTGCCAGCGAGGTTATCATAGCTTCTTAACCCTTTACAGGTGAAAGGGTTTTTCCTCTGGCCAGCAGGGATTTTAAAGGTGTTTACCCTTCCCTTTATATTTATGACACACATCCCAAATCACAGATAGGGTGAAACACTGGCTGTGATTTCTTCCTGGAGCTCTAGGAGAAAACAGAATTAATAAGACACATGCACCTCTAAATATACTATCAAGTATATGAAGACTAACAATATTTTCCACATCTCAAGGACAATTTTAACCAGTTGATTCTGGGAAACTTTCACGGGAGAGAGCATCAGCCACTTTGTTAGAAGCTCCTGAGATGTGTTGGATGTCGAAATCAAAATCTTGGAGAGCTAAACTCCACCAAATAAGTTTTTTGCTATTTCCCGTGACGGTATGAAGCAACTGTAGGGCAGCATGGTTGGTTTGCAGGTGGAAATGCCGTCCCCAAACATATGGGCATAGCTTTTCCAGAGCATAGACAATGGCGTAACATTCTTTTTCTCTGTCTGACCAGTTGCTTTCCCTCTCAGACAGCTTCTTGCTGAGAAACACTACAGGATGGAATTCTTGATCTGGTCCTTCCTGCATTAAAACTGCTCCCACACCACGCTCGGACGTATCGGTGGTTACTAGGAACGGTTTATCAAAGTCTGGGGCCCTTAGCACAGGGTCAGACCTGAGTGTTGCTTTAAGCTGGTTAAAGGCCTTCTGATGCTCTTCGGTCCACTGAACGGCATTTGGCTGTTTCTTTTTGGTTAGGTCTGTCAGTGGGGCGGCAATTTGGCTGTATTGTGGTACAAATCACCTGTAATAACCGGCCAAGCCTAAGAAGAATTGGACCTGTTTCTTTGACTTTGGGACAGGCCACTTTTGAATAGCATCCACTTTGGCCTGTAGGGGGTTGATAATTCCTTGACCCACCTGGTGTCCAAGGTAAGTCACTCTGTTTAGGCCTATTTGACACTTCTTAGCCTTAACAGTTAGTCCTGCCTCCCTTATGCACTCAAAGACTTTTTGTAGATGTTCCAGGTGTTCTGCACAGGAATCCGAAAATATGGCCACATCGTCAAGGTAGGCGACTGCATATTCTCCTAATCCCGCTAGGAGACCATCTACAAGTCTTTGGAAGGTGGCGGGTGCATTCTGCAGCCCGAAAGAGAGTAAATTAAATTCATACAGCCCGACATGTGTGGTGAAGGCTCACCTTTCCTTGGCGGATTCATCTAGCAGTACCTGCCAGTACCCCTTGGTTAAGTCCAAGGTAGAGATGAACTGGGCCCGTCCCAGTTTCTCTAATAGTTCATCTGTGCGTGGCAATGGATGGTTGTCTGGGCGAGTTACAGCATTTAGCTTACGGTAGTCCACACAAAAACGTATCTCCCCATCTGGTTTGGGAACTAGAACCCCTGGAGATGCCCATGCACTGCCAGAGGGGCGGATTAGACCCATCTGTAACATATCCTGGATCTCCTGTTCTATAGCAGTTTTAGCTTGAGGAGACACCTGGTATGGTTGGACTTTAATTGGGTGAGCATTACCTGTGTCAATGGAGTGGTATGCCCGTTCAGTCAGTCCTGGGGTGGCTGAGAACGTCGGCGCTTAGCTAGTGCACAGCTCCTTGATCTGCTGTAGCTGCATACGCCCAAGGGTCATGGGGAGGTTCACCTCTTCCATGCCACCAGCACTTTTCCCTTCGTATTAGACACCTTCAGGCCACTCAGCGGCATCTCCTACCTGGGCTGTAAACTTACAAACCTTTAATTCTCTGGAATAAAAGGGCTTTAGAGAATTAATATGGTACACCTTAGGCTTTCGGTTGGAGGTGGGGAACGCTATGAGATAATTAACAGCTCCCAGACGCTCCTGGACCGTGAATGGCCTTTCCTACCACACTTCCATTTTATGGGCCTGGAGCGCCTTTAAGACCATGACCTGGTCTCCTACTTTGAAGGAACGCTCTCTGGCATGTTTATCATACCAGGCTTTTTGCTCTTTTTGAGCATCCTATAGGTTTTCTTTAGCGAGGGCTAGAGAGATTCGGAGGGTGTTTTGTAGGTTGGTTACAAAGTCCAGAATGTTAATTCCTGGAGAAAGTGTAAATCCCTCCCATTGCTGCTTCACCAACTGTAATGGCCCCTTAACCTCACAGCCATATACAAGTTCAAATGGTGAAAACCCTAAACTGGGATGTGGTACAGCTCTATAGGCAAAGAGCAACTGCTGCAACACTAGGTCCCAATCATTGGAGTGCTCATTTACGAATTTACGTATCATGGCCCCCAAAGTTCCATTAAACTTCTCCACCATGACATTTGTTTGATGGTGGTAAGGAGTGGCAACCAAGTGAGTTACCCCATGAGCTTCCCAAAGGCTTTCCATAGTTCCTGCCAGGAAATTAGTTCCTGCATCTGTGAGGATGTCGGAGGGCCAACCTACCCTGGCAAAAATGTCTGCTAGTGCCTGGCACACACTTTCAGCCCTGGTGTTGCTTAGAGCTACTGCTTCCGGCCATCGGGTGGCAAAATCCATGAAAGTCAGTATGCACTGCTTTCCTCTGGGTGTCTTTTTTGGAAAAGGACCCAGAATATCCACAGCTACTCACTGAAATGGAACTTCAATGGTGGGGAGTGGCTGGAGGGGGCTTTGACCTGATCTTGGGGTTTTCCCACTTTTTGGCATACCTCATAAGACCGGACATAGATAGAAACATCCTTGCCCATTCCCTCCCAGTGAAATGACCTTCCCAAACGGTCTTTGGTCCTGTTCACCCCACCATGGCCACTAGGATGATTGTGAGCTAAGCTCAAGAGCTTGACCTGGTACTTAGTTGGAACTACCAACCGTCTCTGAGGATGCCAGACTTCCTGGTCTCCACCAGAAAGTTTCCTTGTATAAAAGTCCTCTTTCTACAACAAACCTGGATCGATTAGAAGAGCTGAGAGGCGGTGGGTTGCTCCGTGCCACCATCCAAGCTCTCTGGAAGCTTTCATCTGCTTCCTGTTCGGTCTGGAACTGTTCCCTTGATGCTGGAGACATCAGTTCCTCATTGGATTGTGGACCTATGCTTGGTCCCTCTGGAAGCGATGTAGGGGATGGGGCTGTTTCCGTTGACCGTGAACCGCTCTCCGCTGGTGCACTATGTTGGGGTTCAAGCTCCGGCTGAGTCTCTTGTGTAGGGTTATCGGCTGCTGCCGGTTCAGGTTCGTTGGGGCCTTCTGGTGTTGGGGTTGCAAGTACTGGATTCAGTGCTGGCAATGGGTCTGGTGTTAGTTGTTTTGCCGGTTCCGGGACTGGCTCCATCTAGGTCTCTGGGACTGGATCCACTGTTGCTGTTGCAGACATTGGCCTGGGTTCCGGGTCCATCACCTCTGACTGGGTCCTGGTAGAAGTCTCCGGAACAGAGCTAGGCGTGACGGCTTGTTTAGCCTGGCTGGGGGTGATCATTCCCACCCTCTTGGCTAGCTTCACACGATTGGCCAAGTCTTCCCCCAGCGGAATGGGGATGGGATAATCATCATAGACTGCAAAAGTCCATGTTCCTGACCAGCCCTTGTACTGGACAGGCAACTTGGCTGTAGGCAAATTGAAAGAGTTGGATCTGAAGGGTTGAATCGTCACTTGGATCTCTGGGTTGATTAAATTGGGGTCCACTAAGGAAGCGTGGATAGCCGACACTTTTGCTCCAGTGTCCCTCCATGCGGTGACCTTCTTCCCGCCCACACTCACAGTTTCCCTCTGCTCCTAGGGTATCTGGGAGGTATCTGGGCCTGAGAACGTCTGGTGTGATTCCGGTGCAATGAACTGTTGGGGTTCTTGGGGCAGTTGGCCTTTACATGCCCCAGCTCGTTACATTTAAAACATTGTCCAGCTGATGGGTCACTGGGGTGAGGTGGGTTGCTGGAGAATGGTGTGGCGGGACGATAAGGTGTCTGGAGGGTTCCTTGGGGGGTAGGTGGGGCCTTGGGCTGCCTCCCGGTAGTAGGGTGTGGTCTGAGGTTGTCCTTATTGTATCCGCTCCAACTGCGACCAGTTTTTCTCTTTTCTGCCACTTCCACCCATTTGGCTCCAATCTCCCCCGCCTCGATTACAGTTTTGGGCTTCCCATCTAGGATGCATCTTTCTATTTCCTCAGGAACACCCTGTAAGAACTGCTCCATTTGCATTAGGAAGGGCAAATCTTCTGGAGATTTAACACTTGCTCCCGATATCCAGGCATCCCAATGTTTCACAATGTGGTAGGCATGTCGGGTAAATGACACGTCTGGTTTCCACCTTAGGGCTCTGAACCGCTGACAGGAATGCTCGGGTGTTAGCCCCATTCTGACTCACCTTGATTTTAAACAGTTCATACTTGTTCATGCGTTCCTTAGGCATTTCAGCCGCCACCTCAGCTAAGGGTCCACTAAGCTGCAGCCTCAGCTCTACTATGTATTGGTCTGTAGAGATGCTGTACCCAAGGCAGGCCCTTTTGAAGTTTTCTAAGAAGGCCTCGGTATCATCGCCTGCCTTGTAGGTGGGGAACTTTCTGGGATGGGAAGTGGTACCTGGAGGAGGACTGCTAGGGTTTGTTGGTATATTCTGCTGAGCCTTTGCGTTCTCCATCTCCAGTGCATGCTTCCTCTCTTTTTCCTTCTCCTCCAGTTCTTTGGTCCTTGCCTCCATAGCTCTCCTGTGGGCAGCCTCTTGGTTCTTTTCTTCCTCCATAGCTCTCCTGTGGGCAGCCTCTTGGTTCTTTTCTGCCTCCATTTCTTTCCTGTGGGAAGCTTCTAGGGCTTTTTCTGCCTCTTTCGCTGCCTCCGGTCTGGCCAACTCCAATTTGTGTTGTCTTGGTTTCTGTCATCTTTGCCTCTCTGTTTTTAACTAACTTTACACCCAAGAGTCAGAAATAAAACAAAAAAAAAAAAAACTTGGCTTGCAAAATTTTGCTGTGCTGTAATATGATACCTATATTCTCTAATAGTGATTGTCAGCCTACAGAAAAATAAAAAAAACAAAAAAACAAAAAAAAAAACAAAAAAAACCTAACAACTTTGTCTCCAGGCAAATAGGCAGAAAACCCCTCTAGTTGGTCTTAGGTAAAAAACAACTTCAGGTCTATGAAGACTTGTGAATTTCCCTGCAGGAGGTTAACTACCCTGCCTTTAGGTAGAGAAAACTCCAGCTCACAAAAGACAAATTCCCTTTTGTCTCTGCTCTGGCCCCCAAACAGAGACAAAAAAACCCCTCTAACTGCTTTCAGCTTAAAATCTGCTTTCCAGCAGCCCAAAGGAAAAAAAAATATTTCCCTTTCAAATTTTTGCTTCTGGTTCAAAAAAATCTCGAATTGATTTCAAAACGATTTCAAGTTAATCCCACCGCTCTGCCACCACATCAAGGTTCCTTCCCCACTCTGAACTCTAGGGTACAGATGTGAGGATCTGCATGAAAACCTCCTAAGCTTACCTTTACCAGCTTAGGTTAAAACTTCCCCAAGGTACAAACTATTTTACTTTTTTCCCTTGGACTTTATCGCTGCCACCACCAAACGTCTAACAGATATACAACTGGGAAAGAGCCCATTTGGAAACATCTTTTCCCCCAAAATCCTCCCAAACCTTACACCCCCTTTCCTGGGGAAGATTTGATAAAAATCCTCACCAATTTGCATAGGTAAACACAGACCCAAACTCTTGGATCTTAAGAACAATGAAAAAGCAATCAGATTCTTAAAAGAAGAATTTTAATAGAAGAAAAAGTAAAAGAATCACCTCTGTAAAATCAGGATGGTAAATACCTTACAGGGTGATCAGATTCAAAACAGAGAATCCCTCTAGGCAAAACCTTAAGTTACAAAAAGACACAAAAACAGGAAACTACATTCCATTCAGCACAGCTTATTTTCTCAGCCATTTAAACAAACAGAATCTAACGCATATCTAGCTAGATTACTTACTAAGTTCTAAGACTCCATTCCTGTTCTGTCCCGGGCAAAAGCATCACACAGACAGAGAGAGCCTTTGTTTCTTCCCCCCTCCACCTTTTGAAAGTATCTTGTCTCCTCATTGGTCTTTTTGGTCAGGTGCCAGTGAGGTTATCCTAGCTTCTTAACCCTTTACAGGTGAAAGGGTTTTTCCTCTGGCCAGGAGGGATTTTAAAGGCGTTTATCCTTCCCTTTATATTTATGATAGGGGCCATTTAGAGATCTGAGGCAAAAATTGGGGATTGGTCCTGCTTTGCGCAGGGGGTTGGACTAGACGACCTCCTGAGGTCCCTTCCAACCCTGATATTCTATCCTATGATTCTATTCTATTCTAAAAATTAGTGTGTGCTCTGAGGCCAGGGATCAGGGGTTCAGGGGGTGGGACAGGGCTCAGGGCTGGGGCAGCTGTATGGCCACTCCCCTGTGTGCATGTGCTGGTGTATTCTGAGGTTTGAGTTGTGTGCAAAGTCCTTGCTGCAGTAAGCACAGCCATATGGCCGCTCCCCGGTGTGTGCGCGCGCTGATGGGTTCTCAGATGTGTGATCTGTGCAAACCCCTTGCCACAGTCAGTGCAGTGGTATGGCCGCTCCCCGGTGTGTGTGCGCTGGTGTATTCTCAGCTTTGAGTTCTCTGCAAAGGCCTTGCCGCAGTCAGAGCAGTAGTACGGCCGCTCCCTGGTGTGTGTGCGCTGATGGGTTCTCAGGTGTGCCATCTGTGCAAAGCCCTTGCCACAGTCAGTGCAGTGGTACGGCCGCTCCCCGGTGTGCGTGCGCTGATGGGTTCTCAGGTTTGCGATCTGTGCAAAGTCCTTGCCACAGTCAGTGCAGTGGTATGGCCGTTCCCCGGTGTGCGTGCGCTGGTGTATTCTCAGTTTTGAGCTCTCTGCAAAGCTCTTGCTGCAGTCGGCACAGTGGTATGGCCTCTTCCCGGTGTGCGTTCGCCGGTGGAGGGTCAGCATATTGGCACTGTTGAACCCCTTGCCGCAATCGGTGCAGCGGTACGGCCGCTCCCCGGTGTGCGTGCGCTGATGTGTTCTCAGGTGTGTGATTTGTGTAAAGCTCTTGCCACAGTCAGCGCAATGATATGGCCGCTCCCCGGTGTGTGTGCGCTGGTGTATTTTCAGCTTTGAGCTCTCTGCAAAGGCCTTGCCGCAGTCAGAGCAGTGGTATGGCCGCTCCCTGGTGTGTGCGCACTGGTGCTGGATGAGTCCGGAAGGTTTTCTGAACCTCTTGCCGCAGTCAATGCAGCGATGGCGACGCTGGCCCATGGGAAGTCTCTGGTGTGTAGCCAGGTTTGGTCTCTGACTGAGTTTACCCTGGGGATGGACTGTGTCCTGTGCATGGCTCCCTCTGTGGGATGTGGAATCCTGCTTTCCTGCCGCACTCTCCCCACACTCAGACCATTTCCTCGTTCCTCCCGGGATCCCGTGCCCTGTTGGAGAAAGCAGAGGCAATCCCAGTGTTAGCTCACGGTTAAGGCTACAGGTTTATCAAGGATGGAAAGTGTCATGGATAGAGTGATTTCTCCATTTGTCCATGACTGTTTTTTGGATGGGTGCCTCACCCTGCAATGATGGCTCTTGTCCCACAGGGATAGATCCAACGTCTTGCTCTGGGCATTGAGACCTGGCCCACAGGGTTACAGTGCCTCTCAGATTTGCCCCCACTCACATTCATGATAGTTGGGAGGGGGAGGGGTGCGGGCCAAACTTCAGTGAATGGCCTTGCCACCCAGATCTTCTCTAGCCCACACCAACCACTCTGCACCAGGCTGTGGTCAGGGTTGCAGTGATGGGGGGAGGGTGCTTTTTGGGAGGCTAGTGCCCTCTGGGCAGGGCGGGTTTTATTAAAAATCCTGGAGCAGTCACAGTAAATTTAGTAAAATCACAGGTCACTACATTTACTGTGACTGCTCCAGGATTTTTAACAAGAAATTCCATGACAAATCTGCAGCCTTAGTCATGGTGGTTCTACCCTACATTGTTTGTGCAGTGCCTAGCACCTGCTCCCACGTGCCATGCACCCCTTGGGTCTCATTTTATGCTTAAATTGTAGCCTGCCCAGGATACATGCAGCACCTGGCACAATGGGGCCCTGGTTTTGTTTTCAAACTTATTTTGTTTTTATTTTAACCAGAGGCGTTTATTTACCTGGTGCTGGTTCTTCACTTTCTCCTCTTTTATAGCATGAGTCCTGTTTGCCAGATTTTGTGCTGTTTTAACTACATTGGTTTGAAACTAGTTGAGGGGCTACAATCGCCTCATGTGGACGTACCAAGACTGTTTTAAAGCTTCTTAAAACAACGTAGCTTATTCCTGTAGGGGAGTGAGTTCTTTTCAAGGAATTCCTTTTAAAGAAGTCAATTAGCCTCAGCTTGATGTTTCATTCTTTATGCAAAACTAAAACTAAACTAAAATCCTCAAGAGGGTGGGGTTTGGGGTTGAGGGGATGTAACCTGTCACTCAGGGTTTGTGTGATGTAACCTGAAAAACATGTTTGTATTGTTTTACAACCCAATAGATGACAATGCTGTGCTGGAAAGTGAGAGTGGCCTTTGATCTACGGACAGTCACAGACACGTTAGGGCTGTGCTAAGCACTGACACTGAAGCAATGTAAGTGACAACGATTTCGTGCCACTGAGAGAGCAGGATGAGAGGGGATGTGACAAAGGCCATCCCACCCCCTCTCCCTCACACCCTGCCCATACACCAGGTACTTCAAGCCACGGCCCGCAGGATGATTTCGTCTGGCCCCCAAATGCATCAGCTTCCCCTGCAGCAGCTGCCTGGAACCTGGGGCAGTTTTAGAGCATTACAGTGGAGCTCTACAAGTGCCTGAAACCTGCTCTACAAATTGCATCCTCATGTGGCATCCCCTCGCACTCATCGTACATGACTGATCCTGCTCTGCCCCGAGTCATTCCCAGCTTTCTCCTTGCTCGCTGGGTCAGGTTTCTCCAGTCTGAGAGGTTATGTGCGAAGTGAAGTGGCAGAGAGGGGGTGGGGTGGGAACCTTGAGAGGACAGCACCTTCTCTGCCAAGGGTCAGTGACTCTGGGATGCTCTCCCAGGCTGCGAGCAGGTTTTTGCCTCTCTCTGGGCTATATTTGGATCCACATGCCCAGGGCCATAGGACACCAGCACTCACAACTTGAGAGAGGAGGGGCAGAGGCATGAAACTCATCTGAAAAATCTCTAGGACACCCCTTTCCTTGGTATGATTTTCTGAGGTGTGGGAAGAAGAAGAAGGTGGTGATGTGGTCTATGGACTGGCAGGGCTTGTATTTCTACCCACGTGTTTAGCTGCTCCCCCCCCCCAGTGCCAGATCTGCTGACACACACAGATGGATTTTAGCCTCCGCACAGCCCCAATGCCCTCTCCATTACACAGGTGAGGAATCTGAGGCACGGTGGAGCTGTAATGACCCGCTTCTAGAACTGAACCAATATGTAGGGACAAAATTAGAAAAGCCAGGGCAAAAAACAAATTCAACTAGCTAAGGGTATAAAAGGGAACAAGAAATCCTTTTACAAATACATGGGAAGCAAGAGGAAAACCAAGGACAGGCTAGGCCCATTACTAAATGGAGGGAAAGACAATAAGAGAAAACGCCGCAATTGCCAAACTGTTAAATGCCTCCTTTGATTTAGTTTTCACCAAAAAAGTTAGCTGTGATCGGTTGACTAACATAGTGAACATTAAAAAGAAAAGGAGTACTTGTGGCACCTTAGAGACTAAAATTTATTTGAGCATAAGCTTTTGTGAGCTACAGCTCACTTCACTGATGAAGTGAGCTGTAGCTCACGAAAGCTTATGCTCAAATAAATTTGTTAGTCTCTAAGGTGCCACAAGTCCTCCTTTTCTTTTTGCGAATACAGACTAACACGGTTGCTACTCTGAAACCTGTCATAGTGAACATTAGTGTCAATGGAGTAGGATCTGAGCCTAAAATAGGAAAAGAAATAGTTATGAATTACTTAGACGAGACAGATGCTTTCAACTCAGCAGGACCTGATGAAATACATCCTAGAATACTTAAGGATCTGGGGGAAGAGATCTCCGAGCCATTAGCGATTATCTCTGAGAATTCCTGGAGGATACTAGAGAAAACAGAGGACTGGAAAAAGGTAAATATAGCACCATATATAGAAAGGGGAATAAAGACTACCCAGGGAATTATAGACCAGTCAGCTTAAGTTCAGTACCTGGAAAGATAAGGGAGCAAGTAATCAAACATTCTATTTGTAAGCACCTAGAAGGAAATAAAAGTAATAAGTAACAGTCAACATGGATTTGTCAAGAACAAATTATGTGAAACCAACCTAATATCCTTCTTTGTCAGGTAACAAGCCTTGTGGACAGGGCGGAAGCAGGACATGTCACAGCTCAACTTTTGTAATGCTTTTGATACTGTCTTCTCATAAACAAACTAGAGAAATATAGCCTAGGCAAACCTACTATAAGCTGTGTGTGCAACTGGTTGGAAAACTGCACTCAGAGAGTAGTTATTATGGTTCACAAATGAACTGCAAGGGTATATTGAATGGGATCCCACAGGGATCTGTCCTAGCTCCAGTTCTATTCCATATCTTCATAAAGGATTTGGACAATGGCATGGAGTTTATGGACGATTCAAAGCTGGGAGTGGTGCAAGCCCTTTGGAGGACAGAATTAGAATTCAATATGATCCTGACAAACTGGAGAAAAAGTCAGAATTAAATAGGATAAAAATACAATAAGATCATACACAAAGTACTACACTTATGTAGGAATAATCAGTTACACAAATACAGAATGGGAAATGACTGCCTAGGAAGGAGTACTGCTGAAAACCATCTGGAGTTATAGTGGATCACAAACTACATGAGTCAACAATGGAATCGTTTTTTGGGGGGGGAAAAGCAAATATTCTGAGATGTATTAGCAGGATTGTTGCAAGCAAGATGCAAGAAGTAATTCTTCCACTCTACTCTACTCAGCACTGGTAAAGCCTCAGCTGGAGTACTGTGTCCAGTTCTGGACACCACACTTCAGAAAGGATGTAGACAAACTAGAGAGGGTCAGAGGAGAGTAACAAGAATGATTAAATGTCTAGAAGACGTGACCCATGAGGAAAGATTGAAAAAATTGGGTTTGTTTAGTCTGAAGAAGAGAAGACTGGCGGGGAGTGGGGGGGAGCTGATAACAGTTCTCAAGTACGTAAAAGGGTGTTACAAAGAGGAGGGTGAGAAATTGTTCTCCCTATCCACTGAGGCCAGGACAAGGAGCAATGGGCTTAAATTGCAGCAAGAGAGATTTAGGTTAGACATTAAGAAAAACTTCCAGACTCTATGGGTAGTTAAGCACTGGAACAAATAATCTAAGCAGGTTATGGAATCTCCATCATTAGAGGTTTTTAAGAACAAATGAGGCAGACACTTGTCAGGGATGGTCTAGATAATACTTAGCTTTGCCTCAGTGCAGGGGATTGGACTAGATGACTTACTGAGGTCCCATCAAGTCCTACGTTTCTATGATTCAAGATATCAAGGCCAGACAGACTAATTGTACCCATCCAGCCTGGCTTCCTGACTAACCCAGGGCAGAGAATCTCCCCCCAGTGATTCCTGCCTCTGGCCCAGTAACTCCTGGCTGAGTTAGAACAGGGCTTTGAGAGAGAGACACCCCCATCTCCATTGACAGACTCCCAGTGATGGAGAATCCAAGCAGCCAAGAGGGGAGCTCTCCAAATGGTTCCTTCCCCTTCCAGATAAACACTGACCCCTAATTCCCAGCCTCCATTTGTCCCCATTTCAGCTCCCAGACAGTGGATCTCGCTCTGCCTTTGCCTTCTACATCAAGAAGCCCTCTCCTAGCAGCTGTATAAATCAAAAGGGACTGGATTATTACAACTCACCTGAGGAGGGGCTCTCAGGCCCTGAGATTTCCCTGGAGTCCTCGGTATCCTGGATCCAGAGCTCTGCCTCCCCTAGCTCAATCCGGTGGATTAAATCCGGTTTGGAACATGAATAGCCTGTTTGGAGGGGAAAGAATCAATTTTATTCATAAAGTTTTGGGGACAGGGACTCATTTATATATTGGTGCAGCCCAGCACAACAGGGCCCCATCTCGATCAGGATGTGTCTGCCCAGCACCTGGCATGATGGGACACTGATCTTGGATGCTGCTTCCGAGGAAAGCGCAAGAGATCCCAAGCAGGAGAATAAAGAAATAAACATTCCTTAGAGATTTCTTCTCATCTCCCACCAGGCAAGTTTAGTTCATATTCTGAAGCGGCAACATCTATGACCCGTCTCAATTTGCAGTGGGGGGCCCAGTTTTAAATCCTTACTAGGGGAACTCTAGATGTTCCACATAAAGTTCTCATCCTGCTAACATCTTGGCCTCCATGCTATCTTGTGGCAGTAAGTTCCATAGAACAACTGCGTTCTTTAACGAGTTGAAATACATTGAACACCCCATTAACTCTGATTAAGAGACAGGATGGATACAAAGTCCCCAACTACCTCGCTCACTTACCCAACTGTCTCCTTAAAAATTTATCGTGGGGAAGACTTTGGAAGAAGGGAACTTTAGCCCTTTGCCCTCTTATTGCTCAAATTCAACACTTGGCAGCACATCATTAAGGCATAGGCCACAACATGTGCCATGGCAGGCATCACCAGGTGGTGCCATTATATAAATCTATCAGTTCTTTTGCTTAGGTTGCAAGCATTGTTCAACTATACAGTTGTTAAATGTATGATGTGTGTTCTTTTGAGGGAGGTTGGGAGCTGCTGCAAGAAGCAGCTGTGTTTTCTCCCTGCCTTATTTTTCTAACTAGAGTCAGTTTCTGAGGCAGAGTTGCTGCCATCGGTGTCTGGCCAGGATTCCTGGAAGAGGTTGTTGTTCACGTGACTGTTTGCCACCATGGCTGTGCCAGGACTGAGGTACGTAATGCAAGTAAACAAGTTACACTGAGGGCTTGGCTACACTTGCAGATGTAGAGTGCTGGGATTTAAACCAGCCCTCGGAGAGCGCAGCAGGGAAAGCGCTGCAGTGTGTTCACACTGTCAGATTCAAGTGCACCGGCGTGGCCACATTAGCAGCTCTTGCAACGCCACAAAGAGCAGTGCATTGTGGTAGCTATCCCAGCATTCAAGTGGCTGCAACATGCTTTTCAAATGGGTGTGGGTGGATGGAGTGTGACAGGACTGTGTTGTGTGTAAATGGGGAGAGAGAGTTGGTTTTTGGGGGGATGAGAGTGTGTCAGCATGCTGTCTTGTAAGTTCAGACAGCAGCAGACCCACCCCCCCCGCCTCTCTCTCACACACTCACAGCAGCAGCATTCCACAGTAATGGTTGCTTTGTCCCGGAGCAGATAAGCAGCCAGGCCGTCAGAAACGTAGTTTTGAAAGGGCACATCCGCATTCCAACAGCCGAGTTCACAACAATGGGAAGAGCGGCCACTTGACTTAAGGGGATTGTGGGACATTTCCGGAGGCCGATCACAGCGCAGTAATGCAACATGTCGTCCACACTGACACCCGGGCGTTTCAGCCGAGGTGCAGCATTGTGCTTCTCGGGGAGGTGGATTACCAGGAGCGCGCCGGCTGCAGAGTCCAGGCGCTCTAAGTGCCTTGCCAGTGTGGACGGGTCGGAGTTAGGGCGCCCGGGGCTGCTTTAATGCGCTCTAACTTGGCAAAAAGAAAAGGAGTACTTGTGGCACCTTAGAGACTAACAAATTTATTTGAGCATAAGCTTACTCTGAAATCTAACTTGGCAGTGTACCCAAGCCCTAAGATTAGCCCCAGGCTCTATAGCAGCGGTGTCCAATAGGTTTGCCACTAGCCACATGTGCCTACTAGGCTACTGAATGGTGGCTAATGCATCTGGCTTTTTTATAATGTGGCTAATAAGAAAAATTGAAAAGCACAAGTGTGGCTAGGAGCGTGGACAGCATGGACTTTCTAGTGGACACCACTGCCCCATAGTCCTGATTTCTGCTTCAAGAGGAAGCTGACCTGAAAGGGGCTGACATTTGCCAACACCCCACCACGGGGTGGCACATGGCAGCTGAGGCGTCAAGGGAACCCAGGCATTTCACAGCTTTGAGTAAAGATAAATTGGTCCTTACCCAGGGAAACAAGGGCCCGGTAATTCCTCAGCATCTGGTCCCGGTACAGCTGCTTCTCTGGCCGGGATAAGAGCTCCCACTCCTCCCGGGTGAAATACAGAGCCACGTCCTCAAACGCCACCCGGAGCTGCTGGCACAAGCGTTACACACTCAGCCCCTTCCGCCCCAGCCCCAGCCCCAGCCCCAGCCCGGGGGCTCAGCAGGGGACGCGGTTTCTAGGGGAGCGACTCCCAGGAAGCCCCAGCCCAGCAGCTGTGAGCCAGGGAGACCCCCCCGCACAGCCCCCCCCCGGGACGCGGGGTAAAGGGGTCGCGCCTGGCTCCGCATGTCCGCCCGGCTTTGTGGGCGGGGCCCGGGGCCCCAAAGCCGCTCCCCGGCCCCAGCGCTCCGGCGGCGGCAGCCCCTGAGCCCCCGGGCTGCGCTGGTGCAAAGCGGGACCCCGGGCCCTGCCTGGCCGCGCGGAGCCGCTCCCGGCCCGGGGTCACTAGCGCGGGAGGGACCCGGCTCCCGGCCGGGGAGTCCCCGCCCCGCGTCCTACCCGCGCCGGCCCCGCGGCCGCCATCGCCGGGCTCGGCTCCGGCCCCGGCCGCTTCCTCCGCCCGGGCAGCGACCTCCCGCCCCGCGGCTGCAGCCGGGACCCGCCCCGCGCAGGGGCC
Organism: Dermochelys coriacea; assembly: GCF_009764565.3. Classification (NCBI taxonomy): domain Eukaryota; kingdom Metazoa; phylum Chordata; order Testudines; family Dermochelyidae; genus Dermochelys; species Dermochelys coriacea. Next base: position 5,855,792 of record NC_050073.1, on the reverse strand, counting down.
GGGCTGGGACCCAGGTGCCCGGGAAGGCCCCGCCCCAACCCTGCCGCGCTCCCCGCCGGCGCCTGCGCCGCCGTGGGAGGCCCCAGCGCAGGGACCTTCCGGCCCAGCCCCCCGGACGCCTGGGTCCCGAGCCCGGCCGCCGGGGGCGCTCGCGGCCCCTGGCGCCCCAGTGGCAGGAGCCTGGTCCCCGCCCCTGGGCTGTGCGTGGGGCGGTAGGCAGCTGGCTAGGGCGGGGGGCTGGGAGCCCCGATTCCTGGGTTCTTTCCTGGCTCTTGGAGAGGAGCAAGGAGCCGTGGGTACAAGAGGGCTCAGGCCAGGCTGGGCAGCTTGTCAGTCTCTCGGTAATGGTGTGTCTACACTGCGAAGTTGTCAACACAACGTTTGTCTTTCGCGGGTACTTTAAAAAGCCCCCCCCCCCCCGCCCCGCGAAAGACAAAAGTTTTGCCCGACGCAAGTGACAGTGTGAACGCGGCTTTGTCGGCAGGAGCGCTCTCCTGCCGCCTCTAGGGCTGGCAGTATTTTGTCAGCAAAAGCTTGTTGACCCCCTCAAAGATTCTAGTAGACCGGTGAGGCATGATTTCCCTTTACTAAAACCGTGTTGCCTCTTCCTCAACAAATTATGTTCATCAGCATGTCTGACAATTTTGTTCTTTGTTATAGTTTCAACCAGTTTGCCCGGTACTGAAGTCAGGCTTACTGGCCCGTAAGTGCTGGGATCATCTCTGGAGCCCTTTTTAAAAATTGGCGTCACATTAGTTATCCTGCAGTCATTTGGTACAGAAGCTGATTTAAATGGTAGGTTACATACCACAGTTAGTGCTTCTGCAGGTTCACATTTGAGTTCCTTCAGAACTCTTGGGTGAATTCCATCTGGTCCTGGTGACTTATTGATGTTTAATTTATCAATTTGTTCCAAAACCTCCTCTAGTGATACCTTAATCTGGGACAGTTCCTCAGATCTGTCACCTAAAAAGAATGGCTCAGGTTTGGGAATCTCCCTCACATCCTTAGCCGTGAAGACCAATGCAAAGAATTCATTTAGTTTCCGCAATAAACTTATTGTCCTTGATGGTGTCCTTTAGCATCTCAATTGACCAGTGGCCCCACTGGTTGTGTGGCAGGCTTCCTGCTTCTGATGTATTTAAAAAAAAATTGCTATTACTTTTTGAGGCTTTGCTAACTGTTCCTGAAATTCTTTTTTGGCTTTCCTAATTGTGTAGTGTGTGTGTCTTTCAGGAGGGCTTTACCGTGTGTGTTACAGGAGCTCACACCTGTGTCTCTGCCTAGCGCCATGGGGAGGGCAGCTGCTCCATACAGATGCCCTGTTTTGACCTTGGTGCTGGCGCCCTGGCTGTGTACACCTGTCCTCCCACCCATTGGGCCAGGCCTTCCGCCCCCGCTGGCCACAACAAATGGTCCAAGGTAAAATGCATCAAGGGCCCACAGGATGCCGAGCACAGCCGGTGTAGTGTAGGAAATTGCTCTCTGTAGGAATGTGCTACTTAGGGTGCACTCAGCAAGCTCACACAAACAGAGCATGCTCACTAACTTCTGCTGAAGCCACTGCCCTTCACCCTGCCCTTATTAGCCATAAGATTCTGCTAACTGCTTTTAACAGGAGTTAAAAAGGGGCAAAGGGAGCAAATCGGAGGAAGGGGGTGGCCAGGGTCTGAGCAGGGGGTGAAAATTGACTGGTCGGGGGGTCAAGCAGCTGGAGGCAGGGTTAGGGTAGGGGTTGAAGGCAAAATCAGGGATGCGGTGGGGAGGAGACAAGTTAAGCCCAGGGGTGAGGTGGTGCCAGAGGGCAAAACCCCGGCAGAGGCAGAGGGGGTAACAGTTACTCCGGTGGACAGAGACACCAGTGTTTGCAAAAATAGGGTGTGGGGAGCAGGGGAGGCTTTTTTACTTGTGTGAAGAAGTACTTCCTTTTGTTTGTTTTAAACCTGCTATCTATTAATGTCATTGGGTGACCCCTAGTTCTTGTGTTATGTGAGGGAGCTTTTCACTTTCTCCACACCAGTCAAGATTTTCTAGACCCCCGCCCCCCAATAGTCTCTTTTGCAAGCTGGAAAGTCCCCCAGTCTTTTTAATCTCTCCTCATATAGAAGCTGTTCCATAAACCTAATCATTTTTGTTGCCCTTCTCTGTACCTTTTCCAACTCCAGTATATCATTTTTGAGATGGGATGACCAGAACTGCACACGGTATTCAAGATGTGAGCATACCATGGATTTATATAGTAAATGTAGAGGAGCTTCGTTTGGCAGCTTCATCAGCAAAGCCAATGCTGAATGACAAACTGCGAAAAGGCTGCAAAACTCCAATCCTCTGGACTGCATCAACATGCAGAAAGCCTTAGTGACTTTTTTTTAAAGTGTGTATTCATGTTTCAATTTCAATTCAAATTTCCAACCAATGACTAAACTGGCAACACTGCACCTAACTAGTTGACCACTGGCAGGGGGGCTGTTGGGGAAATTGAGGGGGGGTGTACAGCCCTCTGCGGGGGTGGGGGGGTAGGGAAGTCCTGGTTTCACTGAATTAAGTCTCCTGCTACAGCACCTCAGTAGGTTACATCTAAGAGGAGCTGCAGTGACCTGGCATTCGGATGTCTGTGCCTTTAAGAACCCAGCCCTGGGAAGCCCAGTCTGTGGAAGGGGAAATAGAAAAGCCCCTCTGCTCCCCCCACCCTATTTTTTCAAACACTGGTGTCTCAGTCCACCGGGGGAACTGTTACCCCCTCTGCCCCTGTCTGTACTGGGGTTTTGCCCTCACCCTGGGGTTAACTCATCTCCTCCCCCACCCCCATCCCATCAGCCCCTACCCTAATCCTGCCTCCAACTGCTTGACCCCCCTGTAGCTTGTGCATGGGCAATAGGAGCCCACTAGAGGGCAACCAGCTCCTTGCCCCTGGGCTGTGGGGCTTCGCTGCACCTTGGGGAGCTGGCTAGAGCGGGGGGCTGGGAGCCCAGACTCCTGGATTCTCTCCTGGCTCTGGGAGGGGAGCGGGGTCTACTGGGTACAAGAGGGCCTAGGCCCGGCTGTGCAGCGTGTGTGTCACAGTAAAGGACAGATTGGGCTGTGTGGTGTGTTTGTTGCTCAGCTGTGTGATATTGGTGTGTGTGTTACAGGAGATCACACCCCCGCTGTGTAATGTGTGTGTGTGTGTGTGTGTGTGTGTGTTGGAGGAGCTCCCACCAGCAGGGGGCCGTGTGTGTGTGTGTGTGTGTATATATGTGTTTGTTTCAGGAGCTCTCACCCAGTGCCCATAGCACTGCCCAGATCCATGGGGAGGGCAGATGCCCCATACAGATGCCATGTACTGTCCTTGGTGTTGGTGCCCTCACTGGCTGCCCAGCCCCCCTGTCTGGCCGCCCCTTTCCCCACCCATTGGGCCAGGCCCTGCACACCACAGGTACTACCCTCGTGGGCCACAACAAATGGTCAAGGTCAAAAACACCAAGGGCACCTTGTGGCCTGCAGGACGCCGAGCGCAGCCGGCTCTTCCAGAAGCTTGCCATGCTGCTGCACTTCGTGGTGAAAGATATGCAGAGGGGAGGGGGAGATGGATCCTGTGTGTTGCAGAGCCCCAGCCAGATGGGGGTGCTACAGAGCCCTGCCAGCCCAGTCTTGACTACTAGCACTGACCTTGTTGCCCCTAACCCCAGCACCCCCTAACCTCTGTTAACCCAAGGCCAGCATCCTCCCTGGCTGCTGGAGAAGAGGATGCTGGTCTGTGGGGTAATGTCGCTCCCATTCTCATCCTTCCTCCACTGGACATTTCCTCTGTCTCACACCTCCCCTAAAGTGGCTGGGTCTGTGCCCCACTCTAGTAGCTGCTTCATGTAAGAGGGGGGCAGCCCAGTCCCTGTGGTTCAAGTGGCCTGAGGTAACAGCTAACAGGGATGAAGAGAAGGACAGGTGGTTTGGGGCAGGGAGGGTCACCAGGGGCCTCAGGACTGCTGGGTTCCATCCCCAGCTCTGCAAGGGAGATAGTGGGTTATAGCAAGGGGGTCTCGGAATCAGGACGCCTGGGTTCTATCCCTGACTTTGGGAGGGGACTGGAGGTTAGTGGGTTAAAGCAGTGGGGGCTGGGAGCCAGGCTGCCCTGGAATGGGATCTCAGCCACATTTCCCTTGTGATGCCCCCTTTCTGTCCTGTTGCAGAGCGGGGACCCAACCCTGATCTCAACACCAGCCTAGCCAATATCAACAAGCAGTGCCGGAGCAAGAGCATGCCCAAAGCATCCATTGAGGCAGCCATCAAGGGAGGGGTACGTAGCCGGGTCCTGCCAGCCCAGCCCAGCTCAGGGGGCACAGGGGCTCATGGGCTGCAGCCTTGCTGCATTCTCTGGGTCAGGCCATGCCATGTCGATGGGCATTGGGAGCCTTGAATGAGGGAATGAAGCTGGGCTAGTGGCTACAGTGCTGAGCTGGGCTACAGGACTCCTGGTTTCTAATCCTAGCTCTGCCACTTGCCACTCTGAGACCTTGGGCAAATCACTTAGGTAACAGGGAATTGCCAGATTGGATCAGAGCAGAGGTCTCTCCACTTCTGTGTCCAGAACCAGAGGCTGCAGAGGCAGGTTTAAGAACACTGCAGTAGCAGCTGTGGGGGATAATAATCCTATGCCAGGATTCATCTTGGTCTGTAATAGTAACAATCAGCTCGAGCCCTGAAGCAGGAGGTTTAATATCCCTGCCAGAATTTGGTTACATTAACTATTCCAGCTCTGGATGTTCTTGTGGTCCAGGGAAATATCCAGTCCCTCTTTGAATCTTGCTAAATTCTTGCTCTCTGTGACATCCTGTGGCAGTGAGTTCCACAGGATAACCACCCATTGTGTGAAAAAGTATTTCCTATCATCAGCTTTGAATTTCCCACGTTTTATTTCACTTAACATCCTTTAGTCATTGTATTAGGAGGAGAGATGATTGGGAAACAGAATGTCCATCCCATGGGAAATTCTGACACTTCTAAATTTGTTTTTCTTCTGAATCGGATCAAAAATTGAAATGTCAAAATTTTTAGTGGAAAGAAAATTCAGAAAAAAAACCCAATTCAGAAACATTGAATTATTTCCATTCACTAATGTTAAAACCTTCTAATTTAGTAGAAAACATTAACTCTACATTAAAATTAATATAATGGAAAATTGGAATGCACTGGAACAATAGTTAAAATAAAATGTTACATTAGCAAAACAATTATTTTAGATCATTGAAATAAACTGAGGAAATTGAAACCTCTTGATGCCACCTGGCAAAGAGGGGGTGCATAGGAATTAAAGGCATCCCCCTGGTCTGATATTTACATAATGGTGTGATAGAATATACTCCTGTAGTCACACCTTACTCAATACTGTGATAAACTTTGTACAAGGCATGTCTTCTGGAGTATCATTTGAAAACTCATACCTTGCTAAGCAGTAATACAGTATCCCCTGAAACTGACAATATTTTTTTTCATTTTTTCTAAAGGCCCTCACCCGGCAGAGTACTTCAATGTGCTTAAATCCAAGCACTTGAGCAGTACTATTGATTTCATTGGGACTAATCATATGTTTATAATTGACCATATGCTTAAGAGTTTGCTGGACTGGGGCCTTAATGTTGGAATATATTATAATGAGTAATAATTAAGAACTGGAAAGTCACACTTTGTAACGTTAATAGCAAAAGTAGGTCAGTTGTGAAGCTTTGATCCAAATTCAAGTTCCTAAACTTCAGATCCAAACCCAAGTCACTTCACAAGAGTGTTGGGATTTGAGTTCTGAAATGGCCCATCATAAAAAGAAACCTGAGCTGTGAAGTTGAAATCTGCACCTCGATCTGACTTTCCTCATGTTTCGGAGCGGTCTGGATTCTGTGTCCTAGTTTGGGGTCCATCTCTAGTTAAACGTGAACTGTAAAGAGAAAATAGAATTGTAGGCAAGCTCAGATAGGTGACTGGAACGTCTCACCTTCCTGTGGACCCAGCAAACAGACTTTCAGTTGTGACTGTGGAGTCATGTGATCACATCACCTGATATGGGAATCCATGACAAAATTAGTACTTTTCCGCCGACCCGAGGTTGGGGTGCGGATCATTCTGGAAAACAAAGGATTCCGGCCATATGTAAAACCTATTTAAGGCAGAGGAGTGACATAATCAGTGTTTGTTCTTCACTGAATCCCCACCCAAGATGTTTGCTGTGAACATTTAAGAAACAAAGATGGGGTGGGGAAGAGCTGGAAAGCGGTCTAGCCTGCGAAAGAAACCTCAAGTTTTAAACTGCAAGCAAGAGCAGCTTTCCTTCAAGAACCTCTGCAATCTGCCCCAAATAACATTTAGGGTGAGAAATATATGCATATAACCAGTTTCTTTAGCACATTGAGTTTAGCTTGCATGTTTGTTTTATTTGCAAGGTAATCTGCTTTGATCTCTGTGCTATCCATTATAATAACTGAAAATTGATCTTTTGTAGTTAATCTTGTTTTTGCTTCTCTAAAACCAGTTTGTGAAATTCATAACGGGGGGGCAAAAGCCATGCATATCTTCCTCCACATTGAGGGAGGGGGTGAATTTCATGAGCTTACGCCAGGGGTTCTCAAACTGGGGGTCAGGACCCCTCAGGGAGTCATGAGGTTATTACAGGGGGGGTTGCAAGCTGTCAGCCTCTACCCCAAACCCCACTTTGCCTCCAGCTTTTATTTATTTAACATAATTATAAATAAGTGTTTTTAAATTATAAGAGGGGTCATACTCAGAGGCTTGCTATGTGAATGGGGTCACCAGTACAAAAATTTGAGAACCACTGGCTTACGCCATACAGTTCTTTATGCAGTGCAAGATTATGCAATTTTGGGTTTACACTCCAGAGGGGTTGTGCTCTTGAGTGCTGAGCAATTCCTTAGTTGAAGCCTTCCCATGCAGAGCTGATTTCAGTGTCGGTGTCCTTCTGCAGCTGGGTGTAGCCCTACCCGTGTGTGCTGAAGGAGGCTTGAGGGCCTGGCTCAGCAGGACAGGGTAAGGGAGCCCAGGCTGGTGGAGCCGGTGGGCTCAGTGGTTCCCCAGTACATCAGGTGGCACCCCGGGGGGAGGGGGGAACCCGACACAATGACATCAAAAGTAGGTCTAGAAATCAAAACTCCTTTGTCGCTCGAGTACCTGCCCTGAACCTGCAGTGGAGCACCAGAGCCTTTACATTGTGCCCCACCCCTCCACACCAGCTGTTACCAGTCGCCTTTGCGTATCAGACATTTTAGGCGCCCAGAGGGTGTTAACTCAGATATGAAGCAGTTCGCTTAACACAACCACGTTGTCAATTCATTGACCAGTGTGTAAATATGATTCATTAACACACATGTAAATATACAAAATGATTTTTTTTCTACCTACCTGTTGGAGCTGGCATGGAGGTGACTTCTCTAGCTCAGCTTCACCGTTGCAGTGACTGGTTCTAGAGACGGAGAGGGAGTTCATTCAGGTGATTCACTCAAAGTGCTGTGACAACCATACGCCTGTTCTCTGGGTGGATTTCTCAGCGGTTGTCCAACACCCGACTTTAAAAGATAGAGTTAGCAGGGTGCTTTCCAGCAACCAGAGTGCAGTTGTTACCCAGCAGGGGGTGCTCTCCCAGGCCAGGCCATGATGGTCACACTCACCATCTTGTTCATGCAGACATTTTGACTTCAGGAAGCAACACTTTGAACAACCTGGGACATTTTATACCATTTCTGCTGGGTGGTGCAGCCTGGTCACGCTGCTGGGCAAAGCTGGCCTGGGCCAATAAGGAAATGACCCATACTCATGGCAAAAGCTTGGAACATCCAACCAGGATATGAGTTGTGTCCATTCTCATTGTCCAATGAGGCAATCACAATCCAGAGTGTAATCCAGACCAGGGGGGAGCAGTGTCACCGCCTGCCCTGTACCCTGGGGTGCCCTGTAACGCTTTGCTGCTGTCTCTCCCAACCCGGCCCCCTCACAAACAGCCTCCAGCATTCTGGCCTTACCCCAAGTGCCACGGGGTCAGCCACACTCAGCTCACACTCTGGCTTTCACAGCCTTGGTTATTACTCCAGGGTGACCCCAACACACTCATAGTCCCAGATTTCCCCCCCAAAAAGTGTGGCCTGTATTGTCCAGCCTTTTCCTGGACAGTCCTGGACAACAGGTCCATTGCCCCTCCCAGGGGAATCAAGTTATAACAGTTTCCCACCCCAAATGGAGATAGCCACAGAATTCACAATACTGGATTCATTTCAATGAAAAGAAGAAAACAAAATTTAATCACAAAGGTAGATTTCAGGTGAGTACAATGATGAGGCATCAAAGTCAGAAATGGTTGCAAGAAAAAAAGGATAAAAACACTTCTTAGTACTAAACTGAACCAACTAGACTTGGGGTGAAGTGAAGTCCCTTAGCATAGGTTTCCTATGAAGTGAGCTGTAGCTCACGAAAGCTTATGCTCAAATAAATTTGCTTAGTCTCTAAGGAGCCACAAGTACTCCTTTTCATTTTTCTCCAAGCGACCCCTAGATAAAGTTCACAGTGGGGAGACGAATTTTGGTGGGGAAGAGGTTTCATGCTGTTGTTTTCTAAAATGCAGGTTTGTTTGTTACTGATTGCCTTCCTTTCCAAACAACGGCTACCTGATAGGTGATGACCCATCAGCTTTGATGATACCTTGGCTACAAGCATTAACTTCTTTGTTTTTGAGAAACAGTTTTACCCACTCCCCAGACGTGTCTGGTAAACACACTTCAGTTGAGATTTCAGCTTAGACATAGTTGCTGATAGGTAGTTTGAAATAAATCACCAAAATAATTGAAACTGTGATTATATTGTGTTATTTTGACAAATAAAATATGCAGAATTTTAAAATATAGTTTGCAGAATGTTTAATTTTTTAGCACAGACTTCCCCAAGGAATAATGCAAAAGTCTCTGTGTGCACCTGCCAGTCACACAGTTCATCAGGCCTCATGGTCAATTAGGCCTTAGAACATTTTGATTGGTTTATCTTAAAGATTTACACTTCACGTTGCTTTTCCCTATGCCATCCGAATGCATCAGCTCCTTTAATAACAAAGAAACACCTGGTTAGACAGACCTTTGTTACAGATTAGGTACATAGTTCTTCTTCATCACATTTGAATTTAAAGTAGACCAGCATGAGCAGTTCCTGAGTCTTCTTTCAATCTCACACACCAGGCTGTCCTACCCTGCCCCTCAGCCCAATCCATGCTGAGGCAGGACTGCAATCCCATCTCCAGATGTCCCCTAAGAGTCAACCCCTGCTTGGAACCAAGGTAGGAGTGGGGGGAAGTTCCTGACATGGTCCCATCTAGATGGGGGAGGGTTGTCCTGGCTGCCTCACAGCTAGATATGTCGGGGGGATGGAGGGGAGGCAGAGGGGGACAGAGACACCTGGGTGGACCCCAGGTAGATGCCGGGGGTCCCTATAGAGTAGGCTGTGACCATCTGCTCTAAAATCCCCCCGCCTGTCTGCTCTTCCCTACACTGCTTGGCCAAGTCCCCTTTCCTGCCCCACACAGTCTCTCTGCGGGGCATCATGGGGACAGGACCGTTCCCTGGCCTCCACCTGCTGGCGCTGTGCCAGTTCCACTGGCTGCCAGAAGCCCCTCAAGCCCTGGCGGTGGCAGAGGGGCATTGGTGAGTCAACTGGTGCTGGGTGAGGTTGCCCAATTGAGCAAAGCGTTTGCCAATCAGCACAGCTGTCTGGCCACTCCCTGCTGTGAACGCGCTGGTGTATTCTCAGGTGTGAGCTCCGTGCAAGCTCTTGCCGCAGTCAGTGCATTGGAATGGCCACTCCCCGGTGTGCGTGCGCTGGTGTGCTCTCAGGTATGAGATTATGCTCTGATGCTGGGTCAGATTGTTGGCATTGCTGAACTATAGTCGGCACAGCGGTGCGGCCGCTCCCCAGTGTGCGCGGTTGGTTGGTCGGTCAGCGTACTGGTATTGCTAAAGCTCTTGCACAATCGTCACAGCGAGGCGGCTGCTCCCATGTGCATGCGCTGGTGTTTTCTCAGGTGTCCAATCTGTGAAAAGCCCTTTCCACAATCGTCACAGTGGTAGGGCCGCTCCCCAGTGTGTGTGCGCTGGTGTATTCTCAGGCTTGAGCTTTCTGCAAAGCTCTTGCCACAGTTGGTGCAGCGATACGGCCGCTCCCCGGTGTGCGTGCACTGGTGTATTCTCAGCTTTGAGTTCTCGGCAAAGCTCTTCCCACAGTCGATGCAGTGGTACGGCCGCTCCCCACTGTGCATGCGCTGATGTATTCTCAGGTGTGCAATCTGGGCAAAACCCTTGTCGCAGTCAGCACAGCGATATGGCCGCTCCCCAGTGTGCGTGCGCTGGTGTATTCTCAGATAGGTAATCTGTGCAAAATCCTTGCCGCAGTCAGCGCAGTGGTGTGGCAACTCCCCAGTGTGCGTGCGTTGGTGTCTTCTCAGGTGTGCAATCTGTGCAAAACTCTTGTCGCAGTCAGCACAGCGGTATGGCCGCTCTCCGTTGTGCGTGCGCTGGTGTATTCTCAGGTGTGCAATCTCTGCAAAGTCCTTGCCGCAGTCGGTGCAGTGGTATGGCCGCTCCCTGGTGTGCGTGCGCTGGTGTGTTCTCAGGCTTGAGCTGTGTGCAAATCTCTTGCCACAGTTGGTGCAGCAGCGTGGCCGTTCTCCTGTGTGCATGCGCTGATGTATTCTCAGGTATGCAATCTGTGCAAAACCCTTGTCGCAGTCAGAGCAACGGTAAGGCCGCTCCCCTGTGTGCGTGCGCTGGTGCTGGTTCAGTGCAGAGGAGTTGCTGAACTTCTTGCCACAGTCGATACAGCAGTGGGGACACTGGTCCATGGGGAGTCTCTGGTTTGTAGCCACATCTGGTCTCTGGCTGAGCTTACCCCGGGGATAGACTGCGTCCTGTGCATCGATCCCTCTGTGGGATGTGGACTCCTGCTTTCCTGCTGCGCTCTCCCCACATTCAGGCTGTGCCCTCGTTTCTCCTGGGATCCCATGCCCTGCCAGAGAGAGTAGAGGCAATCCTGGAGTTAGTTCATGCTTAAAGCTACATCTTTAACAAAGATGGAAAAATGTCACGGATGGAGCGATTTCCCCATTCCTCCGTGACTGTTTTTTGGATGGGTGCCTCACCCTGCAATAGCAGCTCCTCTCCCACGGGCCTGGACCCAGCCCCTTGCTCTGGGCATTGAGACCTGGCCTGCAGGGTTACAGCGCCACTCAGATACGCCCCCGGACCCCAGTCATGATGGTGGGGGAGGTGGGCCAAACTTCAGTGAAGGGCATTGCCACCCAGATCCACTGTAGTTCACCCCGACCCCTCTACACGAGGTTGGGATTAGGGTTGCAGCGCTAGGGGGAAGGTGCTTCTTTGGGTGGCTAGTGCCCCTTGGGCAGGCGAAGAGGTGGGCAGGTTTTATTAAAAATCATGGAACAGTCACAGTAAATTTAAGGACCTGTGACTTTTACTAAAATTATAACTGCTCTGTAATTTCTGATATAAAATGCCGTGACAAATCTGCAGCCTGACTCAGGGTGATTCTACCCAATGTTGTTTGTGCAGCGCCTAGCGCCTGCTCCCACGTGCACCATGCACCTCTTGGGTCTTGTTTTATGCTTAAATTGTAGCCTGCCCAGGATACAGGCAGCACTTGGCACAACACAGCCCTGGTTTTGTTTTCAAACTGATTTTCTTGTTATTTCAACCCTAGGGGTTTCTTTACATGGTGCTGGTTCTTCACTTTTTTCTGTTTTATAGCATGAGGCCTGTTCCCCAGTTTTTGTGCTGTTTTAATTATATTGGTTTAAAACTAGTTTAGTTGAGGGGCTGCAATCCCCTCATGTGGACACAGTGAGACTGGTTTAAAGCTGCTTAGAACAATGCAGTTTATTCCTGTGGGAGAGAGTCCTTTTTGGGGAATTCCTTCTAAAGAAGAAATTTACCCTGTGCCTGATGTTTCAGTCTTTATGCAAAACTAAAACTAAACTAAAATCCTCAAGAGGGTAGGGGGTTTTGGAGGGTGGGAAAGGGGCTGGAGGATGACAAGTCACTCAGGGTTTGTGTGATGTAACCATTAAAAACAGGTCTGTATTGTGTCACGTCCAGCTCCCTGGCACTGCTGAGCTGGAGGGAGATAATGGCTGCCACCCAGCAGGCCTCTGATCAACAGCCAGTCACAGAACAAGTTCAGGCTGAGGGCTGTGCTAAGCCTGGACACTGAAGTAATGTATGTGACAACAATTTCGTGCCACAGAGAGCTGGGGGTAGGTGACAAAGGCCATTCCACCCCCTCTCCCTCACACCCAGTCCATACACCAGGGTACTCCAAGTCATGGCCCACACAAGACTTTTGCCTGGCCCCCAAACATGTTCACTCTCCCCATAGCAGCTGCCTGGAACGCGGGGCAGTTTTAGAGCATTACAGTGAAACGCTGCAAGTGCCCGAGACCTGCTCTATAAAATGGCGTCCTCCGCGTGGTGTAACCTCGCACTCATCGTACATGACGGATCCTGCCCTGCGTCATTCCCAGCTTTCTCCTTGCTCGCTGGGGCAGGTTTCTCCAGTCTGAGAGGTCACGTGCGAAGTGAAGTGGCAGAGAGGGGGTGGGGTGGGAACCTGGAGAGGACAGCGCCTTCTCTGCCAAGGGCCAGTCACTCGGGGATGCTCTCCCAGGCTGGGAGCAGGTTTTTGCCCCTCTCTGAGCTATATCTGGATCCAGATGTCCCAGGGCCATAGGACAGCAGCACACACTACTTGAGACAAGAGAGGCAGAGGCACGAAGCCCATTTGAAAAAATCTCTAGGACACCCCTGCCTTGGTACGATTTTCTGAAGTGACACACAGAGATGGATTTTATCCTCACAACCCCAATGTCCTCTCCATTACAGAGCTGGGGAACCTGATGCATGGTGGAGCTGTAGTGACTCGCTTCTAGAACTGAACCAAGGTCTTCTGAATTCTACTGCAATGTCCTACCCACTAGGTAAATGCAGCCCCCATATGCTCCCCCACACCACGGAGACCTCTCTTTACTATAGCACCCCGCAAATCCACCACCCCCAATTGTTCCATATCACAATTCCATCCCTCTTCCCATCTCATCGCAGCCCCATCTCCGATTCATTTCTTTGTTGTGGCTTCGAGACCCCATCATTTTTAGGTCACATCCTAGAGTCAAAGATTAGCAATGTGTAGGAGAGATAGGAAGTATTGTAAGAGGCCCCCTCTGGCTTAACAAGGAGATCTTCAATGACCTGAAACTCAAAAAAAAGAGTCACACAAGAAGTGGAAACTAGGTCAAATTACAAAGAGGAGTATTAAAAAAAAAACAACACAAGCATGTAGGGACAAAATTAGAAAGGCCAAGGCAAAAAACAAAACTAAACTAGCTAGGGATATAAAGGGTAACAAGAAAGCATTTTACAAATATATGGAAAGCAAGAGGAAGACTAATGTAGTGCCCATCTTTAAAAAAGGGAAGGAGGAGGATCTGGGGAACTACAGGCCAGTCAGCCTCACCTCAATTCCTGGAAAAATCTTGGAGCAGGTCCTCAAGGAATCAATTTTGAAGCACTTAGAGGGAGGAAAGTGATCAGGAACAGTCAGCATGGATTCACCAAGGGCAAGTCATGCCTGACTAATCTAATTGCCTTCTATGATGAGATAACTGGCTCTGTGGATGAGGGGAAAGCAGTGAACATGTTATTCCTTGACATTAGCAAAGCTTTTGATATGGTCTCCCACAGTATTCTTGCCAGCAAGTTAAAGAAGTATGGGCTGGATGAATGGACTATAAAGGTGGATAGGAAGTTGGCTAGATTGTTGGGCTCAACGGGTTGTGATCAATGGCTCCATGTCTAGTTGGCAGCCAGTATCAAGTGGAGTGCCCCAAGGGTCGGTCCTGGGGCTGGTTTTGTTCAATATCTTCATTAATGATCTGGAGGATGGTGTGGATTGCACCCTCAGCAAGTTTGCAGATGACACTAAACTGGGAGGAGTGGTAGATATGCTGGAGGGTAGGGGTAGGATACAGAGGGAACTAGACATATTGGAGAATTGTGCCAAAAGAAATCTGATGAGGTTCAGCAAGGACAAGTGCAGAGTCCTGCACTTAGGATGGAAGAATCCCATGCATTGCTACAGACTAGGGACCGAATGGCTAGGCAGCAGTTCTGCAGAAAAGGACCTAGGGGTTACAGTGGACGAGAAGCTTGATAGGAGTCAACAGTGTGCCCTTGTTGCCAAAAAGGCTAATGGCATTTTGGGCTGTATAAGTAGGGGCATTACAAGCAGATCAAGGGACATGATCGTTCTCCTCTATTTGATATTGGTGAGGCCTCATCTGGAGTACTGTGTCCAGTTTTGGGCCCCACACTACAAGAAGGATGTGCAAAAATTGGAAAGAGTCCAGTGGAGGGCAACAAAAATGATTAGGGGACTGGAACACATGACTTATGAGGAGAGGCTGAGGGAACTGGGATTATTTAGTCTGCAGAAGAGAAGAATAAGGGGGGATTTGATAGCTGCTTTCAACTACCTGAAAAGTGGCTCCAAAGAGGATGGATCTAGACGGTTCTCAGTGGTAGCAGATGACAAAACAAGGAGTAATGGTCTCAAGTTGCAGTGGGGGAGGTTTAGGTTGGATATTAAGAAAAACTTAATCACTAGAAGGGTGGTGAAGCACTGGAATGCGTTACCTAGGGAGGTGGTGGAATCTCCTTCCTTTGAGGTTTTTAAGGTTAGGCTTGACAAAGTCCTGGCGGGGATGATTTAGTTGGGGATTAGTCCTGCTTTGAGCAGGGGGCTGGACTAGATGACCTCCTGAGGTCCCTTCCAACCCTGATATTCTATGATTCTATGATAAGACCAAGGACAGACTAGACCCATTACTAAATGAGGAGGGAAAGACAATAAGAGAAAACACAGCAATGGCCAAACTGGTAAATCCCTCTTTTGTTTCAGTTTTCAACAAAAAAGTCGCAGTGATTGGTTGACTAACATAGTGAACATCAGTGTCAATGGAGTAGGATCTGAGCCTAAAATAGGAAAGGAAAATAGTTATGAATTACTTAGACAAGTTAGAGGTCTTCAAGTCGGCAGTGCCTGATGAAATACATCCTAGAATACTTAAGGAACTGGATGAAGAGATCTCTGAGCCATTAGCGATTATCTCTGAGAACTTGTGGAGGATGGTAGAGAGACCCAAGGACTGGAAAAGGGCAAATATAGTACCTAGCTATAGACAGGGGAATAAGGACCACTCAGGCAATTATAGACCAGTCAGCTTAACTTCAGTACCTGGAAAGATAATGGACCAAGTAATCAAACATTCTATTTGTAAGCACCTAGAAGGAAATAAAGGGATAACTAACAGTCAGCATGGATTTGTCAATAACAAATTATGTCAGACCAACCCAGTATCCTCAGACAGGTAACAAGCCTTGTGGACAGGGGAGAAGTAGTAGATATCACATATCTTGACTTTAGTAAAGCTTTTGATACTGTCTAACATGACCTTCTAATAAACCAACTAGAGAAATACAGGGTAGGCAAAGCTACTATTGTTGGGAGATTATATATATATATATATATATATCCATGTAATATGTTATAGGCTTGTGACGAAGTGGGGATTTCCCCTCTGTCATAAACATACAGCTAAGGGTAGCATAAAATCCCTCCTTTATCTGGAAGGGGTTAAGAAGCTCAGATAACCTGGTTGGCACCTGACCAAAAGGACCAATAAGGAAAGAAGATACTTTCAAATCTAGGGGGGGGGGGGAAGGTTTTGTTTGTGCTCTCTTTGTTGGTTCCCTCTCAGGATAAAGAGAGACCAAGCAGGTAACCCATCTCCTACTGAAATGATACTTACAATTTCTGAAATTTTAGATGTAATAGCAAGGAAATGCATTAGATTATCTTTTGTTTTAGCGTGTGAATTTTCTCTCTGCTAAGAGGGAGGTTTATTCCTGTTTTTGTAACTTTGAAGTTGAGCCTAGAGGGGAATCCTCTGTGTTTTAAATCTTTTTATTACCCTGTAAAATTACCTTCCATCCTGATTTTACAGAGGTGCTTCTTTTATTTTTTTCTTTATAATAAAGTTCTTCTTTTAAGAACCTGATTGATTTTAGTGTCCTAAACATAAAGGGTCTGGTTTGAACTTTTATTAAAGGCAATTGGTTGGTATATTAGTCTCAAGCATCCCCAGGAAAGGGGGTGAAAGGGGTTTGGGGGATATTTTGGGGAAATAGGAACTCCAAGTGGTCCTTTTCCTGAATCTTTGTCTAAATCACTTGGTGTTGGCAGAAATACCATCCAAGGACAAGGAAAGGATTTGTGCCTTGGGGAAGTTTTAACCTAAGCTGGTAGAAATAAGCTTAAGGGGTCTTTCATGAGGGTCTCCATATCTGTACCCCAGAGTTCAGAGTGGGGAGGGAACCCTGACACCCTTGTTATGTTGTACGTGAGTCTTACTGTTGACCCTATGTGAGTTTTACTGTTTTGCATGAATAATATGTGCCTCATTTTCCCTGCGTGCTGCACCAATATCTCAGTGGTGGGAATAGGGGTGTGTGACTTTGGCCGAGACCTCTGGGGCAGGTGAGGCTGCTCCAGCTGTCTGCATGTATGCTATAACCGGTGC
Source organism: Dermochelys coriacea (assembly GCF_009764565.3). Classification (NCBI taxonomy): domain Eukaryota; kingdom Metazoa; phylum Chordata; order Testudines; family Dermochelyidae; genus Dermochelys; species Dermochelys coriacea. The sequence goes on along the minus strand of NC_050073.1, from coordinate 5,839,132 downwards.
CCTTTGTAACCTGAGATCCAAGAGGTAATACTCTGCCCAGGAAGCAAGACAAAGACAAGGAGGAGGAGCAACAGGGGGGTATTGGAGGTCCGGTCGCTCGGAGTCTGCTTGGGAGGACTGGAAGAGGGGGAGTCCAGGGCTTCTGGCCCATGACTCCCCAGGATGGACTTGACTGAAAGTGACTGATTTCTGTGCTAACAAGACCTGAAACTCAAAAAAGTCAAAGCCAAAGCTTTGACTTTGACTTAGAGGGGCTGGTGTAAATAGAAGTTGTGATTTGACTCGATACGTGTCAGAGATTATTACAGCACCCTCCTTTATTGGGGAAGAAGTGACAGGAAAAATGTATCATTCAGTAGAAATAGCTATACCCAGAGAGTGGGGGATGTTTATTGTAAAGAACAAATGCTTCAGGTAGATCAGGTAGCTGAGCCAGTAATACTGGGGACTCCTTTTTTGAAGAGGAATCTGTTAGTTTTGGCTTTAACTAATGGAGTTCTGTGGCGTGTGCCCGGCTGGACGGGAAGCGTCCTGACAGCAGGGTACGTTCCAGGAATACGTGCTGCAGAAGCAGTGGAGGAGATTATACTGGATCAACAGGATGTGGGTAAAGGAGTTTCCCAGTGTATGGATTAAGAATAAAGCAAAATATGGTAAAATCAAAGCACGTGTTAAAATCGTGGGGGACAAAGTGTCACCACAGAGACAATATAAATATCCTGTGCAAGCAGAGGCAGGAACTGAGAAAATAATTGAATCATTAGAACAGGGAGTGATTGAAAAGGGGAATTCCACACACAATAGCCCAATTTGGCCTGTATTAAAAGCCTCAGGAGATTGACAGTGGATTTTAGACAAATTAATAAGGCTGCCCCGCCCATGTCACCGATAATAGCAGATCTACTTCAGGTGACGGCAAGAATACGGGGGTCCCCTAAATGATTCTCTGTCATAGATTTGGCAAACTGTTTGTTCGCCATCCCATTGCATCCCGATTCTTGGGCCTGCTTTGCGTTTATGTTTAAGGGACAACAGTACTTGTTTAAAAGAATTCCCCAGGGCCTAAGATGCACTCTGGCTATTAGAAAAGGAGTACTTGTGGCACCTTAGAGACTAACAAATTTATTTGAGCATAAGCTTTCGTGAGCTACAGCTCATTTCAGCCAATGAAGTGAGCTGTAGCTCACGAAAGCTTATGCTTAAATAAATTTGTTAGTCTCTAAGGTGCCACAAGTACTCCTTTTCTTTTTGCGAATACAGACTAACACGGCTGCTACTCTGAACTCTGGCTATTGCACACCAACATGTGGTGTGACTGCTGGATCAGTTATCCAAAGAGGATCAGGAAAATGTCACCTCAAATGTAGATGACATATTAGTGTGAGGGGACACTGAAGAGGAGGTGGCTGGGCGGATTAAAAAAAAGAGTCATCCAGAAAACGGGTTTCAAGGCTAATGAAGAGAAAGCCCAACTAGTGCAGAGGAGAGTGATTTATTTGGGGGTGACCCCAGGGGAACAGGGAATTCAGGCAGATCAACAAAAGGTGAAATCATTAGTGAATTTACCAAGGCCAGAGGATTCTCATGCTTGGAGGGTGATGGTAGGAGGGTTTAACTATTTAAGGAAACATCTGGAATTTTGCCACTATAACTGGATCCTTGTGGCGTTTACTAAAAAAGAAAGGAGTATGGCAGTGGGGGCCTGAACAAGAAAAAGCTCTCTGTCATTTAAAACAAGCCTTGATGCAAGCTCCAGCATTGAAATTCCCAGAGATAAACAAGCCATTTGTGATTAAGTTGGCAGCAACCCAACAAAGTCTAGCATCGGTACTAATGCAGGAAATTGACGGGAAGTTAATACCAGTAGCATACGAGTCTAGAATATTAACCCCCTATGGAGCAGCAGTTTGGGATCTGTGAAAGAGAATGTTTAGCTGCTGTGTGGGCCAGCGAAGCTTTTGCTTTGACTACTGGCACAGCCCCTGTTATAATATAAATATCTCACTCTCCACTGAAGTATAAGGAGTACTGAATGCCAGAATGGCCCAATGGATCTTGATGTTAACTAACACAGATGTTACTTATGAGAATAACAAACAAGCCATGATGTTACCCTATGCCCTCTTGCCCTCCATACTGCAGAGACCACTTCCAGAAACCGAACCGAAGTTAGTTGAAGCACCACCCCTGGTAGACGTTAAGTCTCGGAGAAAAAGAGGTTTGGTTTACAGATGGTAGTTCGTGCCATGAGAACTCTAAGAAACATATGGGATATGCTGCTGTACAAATTAATGGGGAAACTATTTCTGGTACTATGGGTATGACTGCAGCTCAGGTCAGAGCTCTTAGTGACCTGCTTAAACAGAAAAATAATGTTATAGATTGTCTTTATGTCTATATGGATTCAGACTTTGTGGTACAAGAATTGTGATACTAGATTGGGATTTGGAAAAAGAATCCTTGGGAAACAGTCGAGGGGAAAAATTTGGTCCAAAAGGAGGATTGGAAATCTAACTGATTGGTTGAAAAAACACCCAGGAAAATTAAGAGTAAGACATATTAAAGGTCATCAAAAGTGAGAAGGGAATGAAAATTATTGGAATGATAAAGTGGGTGATTTAACTAAATTAGCAGCAAATGAATCTTTGGGAGTTATGGTGGTTACTAGAGCTCAAGCCATAAAACAGGGAGGTTAAACCTGAAGAAAGAAGGGGAAACTGGAATATACAAGGTAACTATGCGGTGAATGAAAAAAAAAACAGGAGAGGTAAAGTGGATACCTGACAAACTTCAAAGAGAAGAGATTATTAACCTGTGTCACTCTATGGTGCATCAAGGAATAGAGAATACTCTCTTTAAGGTAAAACAAATTGGAATATGGCATCAGGTGCAAAAGGATGTAGAAAATTTTGTTAAAAACTCTGTAAGGTGTGCAGCAGATGGGAATACACCAGTGAATTAGAGACCCTTGTGGCACCAAAGAATTGTGGGGCCATGGAATAGAATACAGGTTGATTATACTGATAAATTGCCTAAGACCCAAAGGGGGAATCAGTATTTATTAGTGATAGTAGATTCGTTTTCTGGATGGGGGGAGGCAATTCCCACCAGAAATCATACTGCAGAGACCACTGCCAAAAAGTTATGGGAAGTATCGTTTAGTAGATATGGACAATTATGTGGGGGAGGTCTAGGTTGGACATTAGGAAACACTGTTTCACTCGGAGCGTGGTGAAGCACTGGAATGGGTTACCTCGGGGGAAGGTGGTGGAATCTCCATCCTTAGAGGTTTTTAAGGCCCAGCTTGACAAAGCCCTGGCTGAGATGATTTCGTTGGTGTTGGTCCTGCTTTGAGCAGGGGGTTGGACTAGATGACCTCCTGAGGTCTCTTCCAACCCTAATCTTCTAGGATTCTATGAACTCCAAAATAATTGATTCAGATAATGGGCCACATTTTGTAGGAGGAGTAATTAAAAGTTTATTAAAAGCTTTAGGAATAAAGCAACAACTACATATCCCCTATCATCCTCAATCGTTAGGGACAGTAGAAAGGATGAATCAAACTATTCAACAAGCTCTATGCAAAGTAGTGCAAGAAATTGGCAAAGATTGGGACGATAAATTGCCAATTGTGTTGACGGTCATCCGAAGTAGTGATCTATTGGGTACTAGCTACCAGGCTTATTAAAATTCTCTTTGGAAGGCCTATGAGATTGTGGAGCCCTTTATTGTATCCAGAAGAAGAAGAGGAGGTATCAGTTATACAATGGGTAAGGGTGTTACCAATAGAATTTAAGAAAATGGAATTTAAACTGACTGATGCCATTGAAAAAGCAAGAGACTGTGGATTCTCATGTGGCTCAGGACAGTAAATTATGGAAAATCGGAGATAGAGTAATGTATTTGAAATTATCGAAAAATCATGTCCTGAAGTCTAGATGGGTTGGACCATTTCCCATCATGAATAAAATTTCACCTACTGTAGTGCAGATTAACAAGGGGGAAAAGGGAAAGTGGATCCACACATCACAATTAAAGTTATGGCCTAAATAATGTTCCTTTCTTTTAGTTTATCTTACACAGGGAAAGGAATGCCCAATTGCACAGGAAATCATCCTGTGATTGGATGGAGCGTAGATATGATGCTACAATTTTTGTAATTGGTTTATTGCTTATGGTTGCTTTGCTTTGCATTTTGTGCTTAGTAGAAGGATTGTGTTATGGGCGTTAAATTTTAGGAAGAAAAAAAAATAATACCGGAGCTCGAGTAAAGATAGAAGAGGGTTAGTGTAAGTATTTAGAATAATACAGCTGGAAGCATTGGACATTATTCCTATGGAATAATGGCCATGACTTCAATATTGAAGCTCCTCATAATTCAAAAAGGGTGGAAATATAGTTTTTGGCTTTTATATTTTTTGAATATTTGGGGAAATGTAGGGGTACATAGATATACAAATGGGAGCACCTCTGGGACGGAGGTAAGGATCAAAGGTAAAAATACATTAGACTATTCGTGGGACAGAATGGGAAAAATGGGACCAAACAAAAGCAGATGTAAAGGAAAAACCTTTTGAGGTAAAATTTGAAATATGGCGGGAATATAGCAAAAATGTGACATGGGAATATCTAAAGCCAAAAGATTTGATATTGAGACATTACAAGGGAAAATGTCAGCTTTGGGTAAGATTTTGGGGACTATACAGACACGTGACACAAAATTTTGGTGCATTATCGGAACAAGGAATAAGTAGTGTGGAACTCCAATTGAAACAAGCCCAACCCTTGAAAACGTTTCTAAATGTAAATCTATTTGTTGTGTCTGAGATAGACAATAAAACCGTACAAGCAATACGAGGTGTACAGATGCAAATTTATGGGATGCAATAGATAGAGAGAATGGTTAATCTGTTAAGTAATGGACAATGGCCCTTTGAATGGTTCAAAGATCCTCATATATGGAATCAACAAATTGCAGGATGGAAGAAATATATGGAGTTTAATTGGGATCAAGCCACTCTGAAGGTGGAGTGGAAAGGCAGAATGCTGTTACACAACACAGGGAAGCAAAGAAAAGCAGCAATGGTGTTGGTGTTGCCAAAAATTATTAATGAAGAGTTATGGCAAATAGAAATAAGTGGGACACACTTGATTCAAGAAGAAGTGGATTATAAATTAGTAGAATTAACGAAACATTGTGAAGAGTGGGGACGAAGTAAATGGGTGTGCCCACAACTAACTTGGTCCCTAGAGGGATGTAATTTGAACCATTCGAGCAGACAATGTACCATGCAATATTTAGCCTCTCATGGCACAAGAATGTTTGATTTAGGCAATGGTTGTATTTGTGTGGTAACCACTGAAAAACATGTATTTTGGGGAAGTATGACAGAAAAAGGCCCAATTAAGTCATGTAAATGTAATGTAATAGAGATCATTATTAATGGATTTATTTACTGAGGTCCTCTATTTTTAAAAAAGGAAATTGTTTGGGAACCAAAAGATGTGGACTGGTACTTTGATTTGGGGATACATTGGGAACAATGGGAAAAATTTACTGATGAAAGAGAAAAAAAAAATCAGGCAATATGCAAAAGATGTATCTAAGTCTGCTCAGCTAGGAAAAATAAACATTTTGAGCCATAAAGGCCAGATATTAAAATTAGGGAAAGAAGGAGATGAATTGGCAATTTCTCATTGGTATGATATTTTCAAAGGATGGTCTCCCAGTGCCACAGCTCTTCTAAATTTAATGCTACATCCTATTGTGATATTATTTGCATGAATTATTTTGTTAACTTTTATTATGCTATGTTTATACTGCTGAATAAGAAAGCGACAAGAAGTTTTGGAGCAAGCGATATATAAAATTGAATTGCTTGTGAAATTATAAAGTGATACAATAATTAATGGCATTAATCATGTATTGAGAGGTGGGAATGTTGGGAGATATGTGTGTGTGTGTGTATACATATATACATACATATATATATATATATATATATATATATATATATATATACACACACATACATACACACACGCATATATTGTGATTCATCTATAACATATTACATAGTTTCAGAGTAACAGCCGTGTTAGTCTGTGTTCGCAAATGACATGGATGTGTCATTGAGACCTGGTATGAATGACACATGCTTGACATGAATACATGCATTGCTAGTTGGCAACTGAAGCAAGAACTTACAGTCAAGGACTAACAAATTTATTAGAGCATAAGCTTTCGTGAGCTACAGCTCACTTCAATGCATCCGATGAAGTGAGCTGTAGCTCACGAAAGCTTATGCTCTAATAAATTTGTTAGTCTCTAAGGTGCCACAAGTACTCCTTTTCTTTTTGCGAATACAGACTAACACGGCTGCTACTCTGAAACCTGAGTCAAGGACTGTTAGAACTATCTGTGCAAAAACAATCTTGTTATGTTCAGAGAAAAATATGGAAAATGAGCAGAAAAGGAAACAATGTCAGCTGGATTGATATAAAATTGTATAAGAATTGGAGGAAATGGCACGCCTTGAATCATGGCAGCCTGCCCAGGATTGTCTCTTTGAAATTGTGTGGGTAGAAGGCCTAGTAAACAAAGGCAAAGAACCAATGACATGACAGAATGGACTATAAATGGTTGCCTTCTGCAAATTGGAGTTGTTTATTGATCCAGAGCCCCGTGTGGATATAGATGTGGTTTTCACCGGCTCCCCATATCTTATGATTGGAAGGAATCTCTACTGGCCATCGGGCCCATTTTGACCTTTGGACTCTGGGATAGTATGTTTGGGGTGTGAATGTGGAGTGAGTAAGGTTTGTTTTGTAATCAATAAAGAGCATTTAGAGTATTATATACCAACACTGTGTCCAGTATCATCTATCTGCTCCCCATCCCATAAGGGAGACCTCTACTGAGGGTCTAATACTCCTAGTGATGGAGAATCATTGTCTCCTGAGGAGAGCTCTCCCAGCGGTTTATTCCCATCAAGATAAATACAGGCCCCTAATTCCCAGCCGCAATTTGTCTCTCTTCAGCTCCTTTGCCTTAGTCAAGGAGCTCTTCACTAGCACATGTGTAAATCAGAAGGGACCGGATTATGACGACTCACCTGAGGATGGGCTCTCAGGCCCAGAGCTTTCCCTGGAGTCCTCGGCATCCCAGATCCAGAGCTCTGCCTCCCCTACCTCGATCCGGTGGATTAAGTCTGGTTTGGAACCTGAATAGCCTGTTTGGGGGGGGGGGGGAGTTTTATTACTAAAGTTTTGGCTGCAGGGGCTCAATTATATGTTGGTGCAGCCCAGCACAACAGGGCCCCGACTTCGGTAAGGATGTGTCTGTGCAGCACCTGGCACAACGGGACACTGATCTCGGTCGCTGCTTCAGAGGAAAGCACAAGAGATCTCAAGCAGGAGAATAATGAAATAAACCTTACTTAGTGGAGATTTTTTCCCGTCTCCCACCAGGCAAGTTCAGTTCATATTCTGAAGCAGCAACGTCTATGACCCATCTCAATTTGCAGTGGAGGCTGAGTTTTAAATCCTTACTAGGGTAACTCCAGATGTTCCATAGAAATATCCCATTCTGCTAACACCTTGGCCTCTATGCTATCTTGTGGCACTACGTTCCATAGGACAACTGTGTGACACAGATTTTCTTTAACGAGTTGAAACACCATTGAACACCCATTACTCTCAGATTAAGAGATAGGGTGAGTAGAAAGTCCTCAACCACCTTCTCTTTGGTCATTCACTTACCCAACTGTCTCCTGAAAAATTTATCGTGGGGGAAGATTTTGAAAGAAGGGAACTTTGCTCCTTTGCCATCTTATAGCTGTTGAAAACAGTTTGCAATACGTCATTAAGGCATTGGCCACAACGTGTCATGGCAGGTGTCACCAGGTGGCGCCGTTCAGCGCTACCAGTTCTTTCACATAGGGTGCAAGCATTGTTCAGCTGTACAGTTGTTAAATTTACTATGTTCATTCTTTTGGGGGAGATGGGGAGCTGTTGTAACAGCAGCGTTTTTTCCCTGCCTTATTTGTTTAACTCGAGTCAGTTTCTGAGGCACACTTGTTACTCATGTGACTGTTTGCTACCACTTCTGTACCAGGACTGAGGTAGGGAATGCAAATAAACAAGTTCCACTAAGGGCTTGTCTACACTACTCGCTGGATCGGTGGGCAGCGATCGATCCAGCGGGGGTCAATTTATCACATCTAGTCTAGATGCCCGAAGATTAGCCCCAGGCTTTGTAGCCCTGATTTCTGCTCCAACAGGAAGCTGGCCTGAAAGAGGCTGGCATTTGCCACCACTCAGCCCAGGGGTGCACATGGCATTGAGGGAACCCAGACATTTCACAGCTGTTAAAAAGATGATAAATTGGTCCTTACCCAAGGAAATGAGGGCCCAATAATTCCTCAGCATCTGGTCCCGGTACAGATGCTTCTCTCGCTGGGATAAGAGCTCCCACTCCTCCCGGGTGAAATACAGAGCGACATCCTCAAACACCACCTGGAACTGCTGGCACAAGCGTTACAGCAACTTCCACTCCAGTCCCAGCCCGGAGTCTCAGCAGGGGACGAGGTTTCTAGGGGAGCGACTCCCAGGGAAACCCCCAGCCCAGCAGCTGTGACCCAGGGAGACTCTCTCCGCCAACCCTGCACAGCCCCCCAGGGACTTGGGGCCCTGCTGGCTGGGGACAGGAGTCACCCTTGGCTTCCCATGGGACTCTGAGGCAGGGTGCTGGGAAGGGCCCAATCCCAGGGCAGGGAACAGGCTCCTCTCCCCTCCCTGGCTGGAGTCCACGCCTCCGCCCCAGGCCTGTGCTCAGCCCAGCTCCCGCTCCTGGCTCAGGAGCCAAGAAGGCTAACGGCAGATTGGGCTGTGTTAGTTGGAGCATTGCCAGCAGACCGAGAGAAGTGATTATTCCCCTCTATTCGGAACTGGTGAGGCCACGCCTGCAGTATTGCGTCCAGTTTTGGACCCCCCGCTACAGAAGGGATGTGGACAAATTGGAAAGAGTCCAGTGGACAGCAACGAAAATGATTAGTGGGCTGGGGCACATGACTTACGAGGAGAGGCTGAGGGAACTGGGGTTATTTAGTCTATAGAAAAGAAGCATGGGGGGGGGGATTTAATAGCAGCCTTCAACGACCTGAAGGGGGGTTCCAGAGAGGACGGAGCTCGGCTGTCCTCAGTGGTGGCAGGTGACAGAACAAGGGGCAATGGGCTCAAGTTGCAGTGGGGGAGGTCTAGGTTGGATATCAGGAAACGCTAATTCACTAGGAGGATGGTGAAGCCCTGGGATGGGTTATCTAGGGAGGTGGTGGAATCTCCATCCTTAGAGGTTTTTGTCCATCCTTGACAAAGCCCTGGCTGGGATGATGTAGTTGGGGATTGGTCCTGCTTTGCGCAGGGGGTGGGACTCGATGGCCTCCTGAGGACCCTTCCACCCCTGAGATTCTAGGATTCTATAAAGGGGCCGCGCCCGGCTCTGCGTGTCCGCCCGGCCAGGCCCCAAAGCAGCTCCCCGACCCCAGCCTGGCCGCGCGGAGCCGCTCCCTGCCCTGGGGCAGCGCCCAGCCCCGGGGTCACTAGCGCGGGACCAGCCCGTGCCCGGCCGGGGAGTCCCCGCCCCGCGTCCTACCCGCGCCGGCCCCGCTGCAGCCATCGCCGGGCTCCGGCCCCGGCCGCTTCCTGCGCACGGGCAGCTCGCGGCTGGGACCCAGGGGGGCCGGGCTGGCTCGGGAAGGCCCCGCCCCGCTCCAGCCCCGCGGCGCTGCCCGCCCCCGGCTCAAGGGCCCCGGCCCCGGCTCAGCGACCTTGCGGCCCAGCGGCGCGCCCCGCACGCCTGGCTCCCGAGTCCGGCCGCTGCGGCGCTCGCTGCAGCCGGTCCCCGGGCGATAGGAGCCCGTTGCAGGGCAGGCAGGTGCCCGCCCCTGGGCTGGGCGTGGGGCCCCGCTGCGCCGCGGGGAGCGGGGAGCCCGGACGCCTGGGTCCTCCCCCGGCTCTGGGAGGGGAGCGGGGACTAGTGGGCACGAGCGGGCCCCGGCCAGGCTGCGCAGCGTGTGTGTCACAGTGAGGGACGGGTCGGGCTGGGTAGGTGTGTTACAGGGGCTCACACACCCGGCTGCTGTGTGTGTGTGTGTGTGTTAGAGGAAGCCAGTGTATGTATGAGCGTTACAGGAGCTCACACTTGGCTGTAGTGTGTGTGTGTTTCAGGGGGGCTGAGCAGTGCGTGTGTTATGTGTGTGTGTGTGTGTGTGTGACAGGGGGGCTGAGCAGTGCGTGTGTTATGTGTGTGTGACAGGAGGTCCCACCCAGCTGTGTGTGTGTGTGTGTGTCTCAGGGGGGCTGAGCAGTGCGTGTGTTGTGTGTGTGTGTGTGTGTGTGTGTGTGTGCCAGGGGGGCTGAGCAGTGCATGTGTTGTGTGTGTGTGACAGGAGGTCCCACCCAGCTGTGTGTGTGTGTGTGTGTCTCAGGGGGGCTGAGCAGTGCGTGTGTTGTGTGTGTGTGACAGGGGGGCTGAGCAGTGCGTGTGTTGTGTGTGTGTGTGTGTGACAGGGGGGCTGAGCAGTGCGTGTGTTGTGTGTGTGTGTGTGTGTGTGTGACAGGGGGGCTGAGCAGTGCATGTGTTGTGTGTGTGTGACAGGAGGTCCCACCCAGCTGTGTGTGTGTGTGTGTGTTTCAGGGGGGCTGAGCAGTGCGTGTGTTATGTGTGTGTGTCAGGAGGTCCCACCCAGCTGTGTGTGTGTGTGTGTGTGTCTCAGGGGGGCTGAGCAGTGCGTGTGTTGTGTGTGTGTGACAGGGGGGCTGAGCAGTGCGTGTGTTGTGTGTGTGTGTGTGTGTGACAGGGGGCTGAGCAGTGCGTGTGTTGTGTGTGTGTGTGTGTGTGTGTGACGGGGGGCTGAGCAGTGCATGTGTTGTGTGTGTGTGACAGGAGGTCCCACCCAGCTGTGTGTGTGTGTGTGTGTTTCAGGGGGGCTGAGCAGTGCGTGTGTTATGTGTGTGTGTCAGGAGGTCCCACCCAGCTGTGTGTGTGTGTGTGTGTGTCTCAGGGGGGCTGAGCAGTGCGTGTGTTGTGTGTGTGTGTGACGGGGGCTGAGCAGTGCGTGTGTTGTGTGTGTGTGACAGGAGGTCCCACCCAGCTGTGTGTGTGTGTGTGTTTCAGGGGGGCTGAGCAGTGCGTGTGTTGTGTGTGTGTGACAGGAGGTCCCACCCAGCTGTGTGTGTGTGTGTGTTTCAGGGGGGCTGAGCAGTGCGTGTGTTATGTGTGTGTGTCAGGAGGTCCCACCCAGCTGTGTGTGTGTGTGTGTGTGTCTCAGGGGGGCTGAGCAGTGCGTGTGTTGTGTGTGTGTGTGACAGGGGGGCTGAGCAGTGCGTGTGTTGTGTGTGTGTGACAGGAGGTCCCACCCAGCTGTGTGTGTGTGTGTGTTTCAGGAGCTCACCCCCATGTCCCTGCCCAGCGCCATGGGGAGGGCAGCTGCCCCCTACAGATGTTGTGTTCTGACCTCGGTGCTGGCGCTGAAGGAGCTGGCGCCCAGGCTGGCTGCCCCTGCCCCCCGCTCATCGTGCCGGGCCCTGCACACCTCAGGTGCCACCCCCGCCGGCCACAACAAATGGTCCAAGGTGAAGCACATCAAGGGCCCACGGGACGCCGAGCGCAGCCGGCTCTTCCAGAAACTCACCATGCTGCTGCGCTTTGCTGTGAAAGGTACCGAGGGGGAGAGACGGTTCCTGTGCGTGACCCAGCCCCAGCCAGAGGGAGCACTACAGAGCCCTGCCAGCTTCCCAGAGCCCCACAGGCCCCGCCACAGCCAGAGGGGGCGCTGCGGAGACATCCCAGCCTCCCAGCACCTGATGGGGCCCAGCCCTAGCCAGAGGCTGTGGCTACAGAGCCCTGCCAGCCTAGCCTTGACCACTAGCACTGCCCCTGCTGCGCCTAACCCCAGCACCCCCTAATCTCTGTTAACCCAAAGCCAGCACCCTCCCTGGCTGCTGGAGAAGAGGATGCTGGTCTATGGGGTAGCATCCCCCCTTCTCATCCTTTCTCCACTGGATCTTTCCTTTGTCCCATAGCACCTCCCCTAAGGTGGCTGGGTCTGTGCTCCACTCTAGCAGCTGTTTTGCATAAGAGGGGGACAGTCCAGTCACTGTGGTTCAGGCAGCCTGAGGTGGCTGAAGAGGGGAAGGGCCTTGGGACAGGTGGTTTGGGGCAGGGAGGGTCACCAGGGACCTCAGGACTCCTGGGTCCCATCCTCAGATCTGGAAGGCGGATAGTGGGTTAGAAGGGGGGGTCTCAGAGTCAGGACACCTGGATTCTATCCCTGGCTCTTGGAGAGGAGTGGAGGCTGATGGGTTATAGCAGTGGAGGCGGGGAGTCAGGACTGCCCTGGAATGGGATCCCAGCCATGTTTCCCTTGTGATGCCCCCTTTCTCTCCTATTGCAGAGGGGGGACCCAACCCTGATCTCAACACCAACCTGGCCAACATCATCGAGCAGTGCCGGAGCAAGAGCATGCCCAAAGCATCCATTGAGGCGGCCATCAAGGGAGGGGTATGTAGCCGGGTCTTGCCAGCCCAGCTCATGGGGCAGAGGGGCTCATGGGCTGCAGCCTTGATGTATTCTCTGGGCCAGGCCAGGCTATGCAAAGGGGCGTTGGGAGCCTTGAATGAGAGAGCAAGACTGGGCTTTTGGCTATGGTGCTGGGCTGGGCTACAGGACTTGTGGTTTTTATTCCTAGCTCTGCCACTTGCTCCCTCTGACCTTGGGCAAGTCACTTGGGTCATAGGGAATTGCCAGACTGGATCAGAGCAGAGGTGTGTCCACTCCAGTATCCTATTTCCAGCACCAGGGGCTGCAGAGGCAGGTGTAAAAATCCCGCAGTAGCAGATGTGGGGATAAGTTAGGTCTCAGTTTGGTCTGTAATAGTTACAGTCAGCTCAAGCCCTGAAGCAGGAGGTTTAATATCCCTGCCAGAAGTTGTTTACATTAATTATTCCAACTCTGGATGTTCTTGTGGTCCATAGAAATATCCAGTTCCTCTTTGAATCTTGCTAAGTTCTTACCCCCTGTGACATCATGTGGCAGTGAGTTCCACAGGATAATCACCCATTGCGTGAAAAAGTATTTTCTATGATCAGCTTTGAATTTCCCACCTTTTATTTTACTGAACATCCTCTAGTCCTTGTGTTACGAGTAGAGATGATTGGGAAACAGAATGTCCATCCCGTGAGAAATTCTGACACTTCTAAATTTGTTTTCATTCTGAATCAGATTAGAAAATTTAGATTTTAAAATGTTTAGTGGAAAGAAAATTCAGACAATACAATTCAGACACACTGAATTATTTCCTTTCACTAATGCCATAACCTTGTAATTTAATATAAAATATTAAACCTACATTGAAATTTAATATAATATAATGTAAAATTGGAATGAACTGGAACAATACAGTGAAAATGAAGTGTTACCTTAGCAAAACACATTTTTGTATTCTTGAACTGAGAAAATTGAAGTGATTCATTTTCACATCAAATTTCATTGAAATTTACAAGCTCCTGTGAAATGTTTAGATTCTAACAAAACTACCTTTTCCAATGGAAGACTGTTTTGCTACCAGTGTTTTGACTATCTGTGGTTATAGGGTGGGGAGAGCAGATGCTCTCAATCATAGCCCTCAGTTAGCTCAAGAGCATCCCCGACTTCAAGCTGCCCCATCTTGGAATTGTATAAAGGGACTTGGTTCTCAGGAAGTGCCAGGGTCCTGGTCTCTGGAAGTCGCACTCCTTTATGCCCTCTCAAATTGGGGCCCCAACCCTGTTTGGGCCCCAAAATAAGTGGCCTGCCTCCATTTCCCCCTGAGTCTATTCAACCCTAGGGTTAGGGTTGAAACATACCTGTCATAGACCCAGGACAGCCCAACAGCGAACATGTAATAAATTTGGCTTTGGTTTGTCTGTGCCTCAGTTTCCCCATTTGCAAATAGGGTCTGAGATAATAAACCCATTCGTATTTGCCCAATCAAAAGTCACCCAGTTGCAAAACACACACACGTGCACAGGGGTGAAGACTTCAAAATGAACTAGAGCAAATGGAAAAATCTCCCACCCCACCCCGGTATTGCTACCGGTAACTTTTGATTGGTTAGTTTGGTCACACAGTACTGTTATGTTTTTCTGGGGGGCAGGGGGAATGTGCATCTAATCTTCTTCTCTTGTAAATTCATTTTTGAAAATGTCCTGGTTCAAAAAATGTATCGGGGGGGGAGGGAGGGCGGCTTGTTTCAGAGGGCGGGAAAAAGAATAGCAAAAATAATTGTGAAAGATTTAGTGAAAACTCAAGTACTATTGCACAAGAATAGCCTGTGGTGCCCATTTTCTCCACCCTGTGTCCTGTCTATTTAGATTATACGTTCTTTGAGGCAGGGACTGTCAACTACTTGGTGTATCTGTGCAGCACTTGTTGCGATGGGGGACCTGATCTTGGTCGCCATGTATCTGTCCATGCCCGGGGACTTTTTCTCAATCACCATGTGTCAGAGCAGCGCCCCGCAGAATGGGGACCAAATCTCAGTTCCGAGATGTCTCTGCCGTGCCCAGTGGGACAGGCCTATGCTCTTAGTCATGGTGTGTCTGTGCTGGGTCCAGCCTTGTTCACCATGAGTCTAAGTTCCCCGTAAGCTGTGCAGCCATGCAGCAGTCTATTTAATGCCGTGCAGGCGCTTAGGGAAGCAGCCTGGGAACCTACAGGGGGAGGGGTGCCCCTCCCCCAGCCCCAACTCACCCTGTGGCCCAGGCCTGGCCGCGGCCAGATCAAGCCCAGGTGCGAGCAGGGCGGCACAGACCCAGCTGAAGCCGGATCGGGCGCAGGCAGGGTGGCACAGACCCAGCTGCAGCCGGATTGGGCCCAGGCCCGGCCCGGCCCTGCTGGGGCCATGGGGAGGGATGCCTATCCTCCAGCCCCAGAGCTCCCATGGCGGGGATAGGCACCTCCCCCTCCCCCCCGCCAAGCCCAGGTGTTGCTGTGGGGAGAGAGCACTGGGGGGGAAAGTCCTCTTTCCCCGCAGTAGCCCTGGAGCACCCTCCTGCACCCCAAACCCCTCAGCTCCACCCCAGAGCCTGCACCCCCAGCCAGAGCCCTCACTCCCTGCACCCAACCTTCTGCCCCAGCCCTGATACCCTCATCCCCGGCCCCACCCCAGAGCCTGCACCACCAGCCAGAGCCCTCACACCCCTGCACCGCAGCCCTCTGCCCCAGCCCCCTCCCACAAGAACCCCTCATCCCCACTCCCACCACATGGATTTTGTTACATGCACCAATATGAAGATGATGTGTCACACACCACCTCCATATTGGTGCACATAACAAAATTCATTCTGCACACTGGTGGGAAAAATTAGAGGGAGTACTGCCATGGGTACGTCTACACAGCAATGTAATACCTGTGGCTGGGCTGGGTCAGCTGTCTTGAGCTCATGGGGCTTGGGCTGTAAGGCTATAAGAGGCCACGTAGACATTTGGGCTTGGGCTGAAATCTAGGCTCTGGGTGCTGTCAGTGATAGGAGACTGGGCTAGATGGACCTAGATCGTCAGGCTCAACGGGTAGTGATCAACGGCTCAATGTCTAGTTGGCAGCCGGTATCAAGCAGAGTGCCTCAGGGGGTCTGTCATGGGGCCGGTTTTGTTCAACATCTTCATTAACGATCTGGATAATGGGATGGATTGCAGCCTCAGCAAGTGATGACACTAAGCTGGGGGGAGAGGTAGATACGCAGATGACACTAAACTGGGGGGAGAGGTAGGTACGATGGAGGGTAGGGATAGGGTCCAGAGTGACCTAGACAAATTGGAGGATTGGGCTAAAAGAAATCTGATGATGTTCAACAAGGACAAGTGCAGAGTCCTGCACTTAGGACGGAAGAATCCCATGCACCGCTACAGGCTGGGGACCGACTGGCTAAGCGGCAGTTCTTCAGAAAAAGACCTAGGGATTACAGTGGACAGGAAGCTGGATATGAGTCAGCAGTGTGCCCTTGTTGCCAAGAAGGCTAATGGCATATTGGGCTGCATTAGTAGGAGCATTGCCAGCAGATCAAGGGAAGTGATTGTTCCCCTCTATTTGGCACTGGTGAGGCCACACCTGAAGTATTGCATCCAGTTTTGGGCCCTCCCACTACAGAAGGGATGTGGACAAATTGGAGAGAGTCCAGCGGAGGGCAACAGAAATGATTAGTGGGCTGGGGCACATGACTTACGAGGAGAGGCTGAGGGAACTGGGGTTATTTAGTCTGCAGAAGAGAAGAGTGAAGGGGGATTTGATAGCAGCCTTCAGTTTCCTGAAGGGGGGTTCCAAAGAGGATGGAGTTCGGCTGTTCTCAGTGGTGGCAGGTGACAGAACAAGGAGCAATGGGTTCAAGTTGCAGTTGGGGAGGTCTAGGTTGGATATTAGGAAACACTATTTCACTAGGAAGATGGTGAAGCACTGGGATGGGTTATCTAGGGAAGTGGTGGAATCTCCGTCCTTAGAGGTTTTTGTCCATCCTTGACAAAGCCCTGGCTGGGATGATTTAGTTGGAGTTGGTCCTGCCTTGAACAGGGGGTTGGACTAGATGGCCTCCTGAGGTCTCTTCCAACCCTAATCTTCTAGGATTCTATGACCTTGGTGTTGACCCCATATGACAAAGCCTACAGTCTATTGCTCCCCAGGGCCCCCTCCTTTTCCCCAGTTTCCAGGTCTGATCAGTGCTCCACTCCATACCATAAAAATTCAGAGTGTTTCTATGGCTCCAGTTTGCCGTTGGGTCCCTCATGCATGTGTGTCCAGAGAGGAAGCAGGAGCCATTCCTGGGTAGTGCAGGAGCCACCAGTAACATATATCTGGGGCCTGGTGTTGGATGGAGACTTGGCCTTTATTGTTTAACCCCAGGCCTTCCTGTTAGTATATAGGCCTGTTTGTTAGCCTGGGGCAGAATTTTGGGCTTGTCTTTTGATGCTCTTATTACCTTTGCCCTTACTAATATTTGTGAACAAAGACACTGTGTGATACTTCCACCCAGCCAGATGGGCTTGTTAGTACAATGAGAAGAGAGAGGGTTAAAAAGGTTACTGGGTATGGTGAGGAGTATAACGTATGAGCATATGTTGGAAGGCTGCCTGGCACTTCTCTCAAGCCAAGGTCAAGCAACTAGTTAGGAGGGGCAAGAGGGCATTGGTGGGAGGCATAAGAAACACTAAAGGCCAAAGAAAGTCCTGGCCTTGGCCAGAACACATCATTACTCCTTATCCCTCCCATGGGATACAAAAGAGGTGATACCACGACCCTCTGAAAAGGAACATGACCATACATAGTAAGGGGTGGGACCAGGGGTGGGACCAGGGGTGTGCACTGCCGGTATATTCAGGCCTGCTAAGGAGGTGGAAATAGGGAACGGGGACACAGCTAAAGGTTCTATGGCATCAGAGCCATGGATATGCTTGCTTGAAACTAACCCCAATAAACATTGCATTGCCTGCAATGTTCCCTCTAAGTTTTTTCCATCCATGTGCGGAATAAATTTTATTATGTGCACCAAGGTATGTGGGGATGTGCTCCACCAGTGGAAACAAAAACCCTAGATGTTTTTATTTATTTATTTATTTATTTATATTTAACAGTTACCAGGGATAATTACTCCAGCCAGGACCGGTTAGGCATTTTAGAACTCACTACTCAAAGAATTAAATTTAAATGTAAGAGAGAACTAAAAATTATTAAATGCATAGACCGGTCAAAACACTAAAATAACACACTTTAAAAGAATAAAATTACAGAGAATATGTGCACATTGCAGGAAGTACCAAGAAGTAACAACAACACAAGTATGTGTTGGGAGGTGAGTGTGAACGAGACTGTGCATGTGTATATGAGAGAGAGATGCACACAGATTCTGCGTGTGTGTGTGAGAGAGAGACAGACAGACTGTGTGTGTGTGTGTGTGTGACACAGACAGACTCTGTGTGTGTGCTGGCTGCTGGAGAAAGCCATGCACTGTCTCTTTAAGACACTCACTGAAAGCTCTCCTGCTCTGTCCTGAGCCCTGTTTCGCCTCCCGTGCTCTGCGGAGACTGAGACGGGCTACAGGGGGAGGGGGAGTGTGTGTGTGTGTGTGTGTGTGTGTGTGTGAAAGACTGAGACTTGTGAGCTGGCTGCTGGGGAAATCTCAGGAACTGTGCACTCTCCCTTTACGAAAGGTACCCAGCCACTCACCATTCAGACCTCAGACCGCAGCAGCTCCGAGTCCTGAGCCAGGCTGTCCCCTCTGCTCTGCTCTGTGGAGATGGGGTACTGGGGGAGGGGAACATCCTGACATCAGCACCCTCCACCCTGGTCTGCATAGTCAGCAGGAGGATCTCGGGAGCAGCTGCAGGACAGAGCAATGTGAGGGGAGGGGCACCTGAACACATGTTGCTGGCTATGCAGGGAACACAGATTGCCTGCATTTTGGACTTCCAGTCTTCTGCTTTCTGTCTGCATGACAAGAACCAGGGGTGGGGTAGGTGGGGTGTGTGTGAAGGGAAAGCCTCCTAACACCTCCCAAGACATAAGCCCAGCTGCAGAGCTGAATCTGCCCCTTCTTGCTGCAGGAGAAAGGGAAGAGCTCCTCGTACCTGGTCTACGAAGCCAGAGGCCCTGGGGGATCTGCGCTACTCATTGAGGTGCTGACGGACAATGCAAAGCGAGCCTACCAGGATATCCGGCTCATCCTGAGCCGCAATGGGTCAGTCCTTCCCTGCCGAGCCCGACAATCCTGCATTTCATTGCACAAAGGCCCTTCCCGTGCTCCATGCAATGACCAAACCCGACGCTTCTGGGTCTTAAAACATGAGTGTCTCGTGGTTGAGATAAACACAATGCATGAGTTCAATTAAACAGCCCCTTAGCGCGAACCCGAGTCAGACGCAGGTGTCCAGTTGCAGTGTAGACATAACCTGGGATTCAGCTCGAGCTGGTAGGGGTGGTGATGTCATCTGAATCCCTATCTTTGGCCTGGTCTGGTCAGGACATCCCTGAGGATTAGGATGAAAGGGGTCTGGGTCCAATAGTCTCCATCTGTTCTTCCCGTATTTCCCCCTAAATTGCTTTAAGGACCCCAGAATGTACCGATGCATGGAATAGCCCAGCCCCTTGTTATTCTGTTCAGCAATTAGGCCTAATTTCCGATTCACCAATTTTGGTTCATTAATTTCTAGTTCTACATCTTTGGTGTTTAGCAAGGATGATTTCAATATAGCCCTTGAGTTATACTAGTCTGACTTTTTTTGTTTTAGACTACTTCATTCTTTTTGTCTCTTTCATACCTTTTCCCCTCACCGCTTGTCATTAGGGCAAATATAGTGCCAATCTATAAAAAGGGAAATAAGGAAAACCCAGGGAATTACAGACCAATCACCTTAACTTCAGTACCTGGAAAGATAATAGAGAAACGAATTAAGCAATCAATTTGCAAACACCTAGAAGATAAGAAGGTGATAAGTAACAGTCAGCATGGATTTGTCGAGAACAAATCGTGTCAAATCAACTTAATAGCTTTCTTTGACAGGGTAACAAGCCATGTGGCTAGTGGGGGAAGCAGTAGATGTGGTATATCTTGACTTTAGTAAGGATTTTGAAACTGTCTTGCATGACCTTTTCATAAACAAACTAGGGAAATACCACCTAGATGGAGCTAGGCGAGTGCATAACTGGTTGGAAAAATGTTCCCAGAGTAGTTATCACTGGTTCATAGTCAATTTGGAAGGGCATATCAAGGGAGGGTTCCACAGGGATAACTTCTGAGTTTGGTTCTGTTCAATATCTTCATCAATTATTTAAATAATGGCATAGAAGAGAAGCGTGAGGGGGGATTTGATAGCAGCCTTCAATTACCTGAAAGAGGGTTCCAGAAAGAATGGAGCTTGGCTGTTCCCAGTGGTGGCAGATGACAGAACAAGGAGCGATGGTCTCAAGTTGCAGTTGGGGAGGTCTAGGTTGGATGTTAGGAAACACTATTTCACTAGGAGCATGGGGAAGCACTGGAATGGTTACCTGGGGAGGTGGTGGAATCTCCATCCTTTGAGGTTTTTAAGTCCCGGCTTGAAAAAGCCCTGGCTGGGATGATTTAGTTGGTGTTGGCCCTGATTTGAGGAGGGGATTGGACTAGATGACCTCCTAAAGTCTCTTCCAATCCTAATCTTTGATTCTATGACTGCTGCAAAAAAGGGAACGTTTTTCTGGGATGTATTAGCAGGAGTGTTGTAAGCAAGACACAAGAAATAATTCTTCTACTCTACTGCAGTGCTGATTAAGCCTCAACTGGAGTATTGTGTCCAGTTCTGGGCGCCACATTTCAGGAAAGATGTGGACAAATTGGAGAAAGTCCAGAGAAGAGCGGCAAAAATGATTAAAGATCTAGAAAACGTGACCAATGAGGGAAGATTGAAAAAACTGGGTTTGTTTAGTCTGCAGAAGAGAAAACAGAGAGAGAACATAACAGTTTTCAAGTATATAACAGGTTGTCACAAGGAGAAGGGAGAAAAATTGTTCTCCTTAGTCCTGTCCTCAGAGGTTATCGCTGTGCCTCAGTGGGTCGTAACTGAGAATACCAAATTCAGGACAAACTGCTGAGAAATAGGGCAGACACACTCCAAAACTGGTGGTTATTCTTCCATAAGAGAAACCGAACCAGCAACAAAATTAAACTTCTGTCTCACCACACTGGCTAACGAAAAGTCAGAACTGCAGCCTCCTTAGGCATTCCAGTCCTTTTTTCAACACCCAGACACTTGACTTAATGAGGAGTGGTTATTCAAAACCAATTTTATCAACCAAAGGGTTCTTCTGAGCCCAAAGAAGGAGCCACATACCCAGGTCAATATATAACTCAGATTTTACCCAATAATCACACTCTTGACAATCCTTTAGTATCTAATATCTAAAGGTTTATTTATAAGAGAAAAGAAAAAGGTGAGAGTTAAAATTGGTTAAAGGAATCAAATACATACACATGTTGCAAAGTTCTTGTATCAGGCTTGAAATAAACCGCTGGCCTGTTAAGTCTCTGGTTGCTTCCAAATGATTGGAAGGTCCTCAGTCCTTTGGATGCTCCCGTTAGTATAAGTCCATAGTCCAGAGATCACAGCAGGAAAGAGGCAAAATTGAGATGTTTCCAGGGCCTTTTATAGCTTCTGCCCTATGTAGGGAAACCCATTGTTCCAAGCAAAGCCCTCAGCACAATCTGTTTAAAAGTACAGGCGCAAGATGGAGTTCAGCACCACATGATCTAGTCCAGGAGTTCTCAAAGTGGGGGTCGGGACCCCTCAGGAGGTTGTGAGGTTATTACATGGGGAGGTCACAAGCTTCAGCCTCCACCTCAAACCCTGCTTTACCTCCAGCATTTATAATGGTGTTAAATATATATAAAACATGTTTTTAATTTATAAGGGGAGTCACACTCAGAGGCTTGCTGTGTGAAAGGGTCACAAGTACAAAAGTTTGAGAACCACTGATCTAGTCATATGCCCTTGCAGGCTTCAATGAGTCATAGCAGGGGCCATTAGCAATATTCTGGCTGGAAAGTTCATCAGGTGGGGATAAGCTTCTGCCATGGCCCATTGTATTTTTTGATGGGTCATCAACTTGAATACTCCATTCATAATGTGCTGGCTAGACTGGATGTAAATATCTTGTGGGTATTACCACAGGAGCAAACACATTTGAAATACAGGTACATAGTCAATATTCATAACTTCAGATACTAAAACGATACATGCATACAAATAGGATAATCATAGTCAGCAAACCATAACCTTTCCATTGACACCTTACATGACATACTTGTATAAGATTTATAGCAATTATATAACCATGGTAGCAACAATAATATACCTAATCATATTTTAATCAGATAACGTCACAAGAATAAGAAACAACTGGCTTAAATTGCAGCAAGGGCAGTTTAGGTTGGACATTAGGAAAAACTTCATAACTGTCAGGGTGGTTAACCACTGGAATAAATTAGCTGGGAATGTTGTGGAATCTGCATCATTGGAGATTTTTAAAAGCAGGTTAGACAAACAGCTGTCAGGTATGGTCTAGATCAGCGTTTCTCAAACGGGGGTCCATGGACCCCTGGGGGTCCCCGAGGATACCCCAGGGTGTCCGCAGGCCCCACTGATCAACTTCTCCCCGTCCCTCCCAAAACTCCTTCCCCCTTCCTCCCAGCACCTCCTGCACGCTAAAGATCGGGGGTGCAGCAGGGCTAAGGCAGGCTTCCTACATGCCCTGGCTCCACATCATTCCTGGATGTGGTCAGCAAGTCCCTGTGGCCCCTGGGGGGGCCATGGGCTCTCCACACGCTGCCCCTGCCCTGAGCACTAACTCCGCAGCTCCCATTGGCTGGAAACTGCAGCGAATTGAAGCTGCGGGGGCAGTGCCTGCGGGCAGGGGCAGCACGTGGAAATCCTCTGGCCCCCCCCACCTAGGAGCCACTGCCAGAGGGATGTGCTGGTCGCTTTCGGAAGCCGCCCGAGGTAAGCGCCGCCTGGACAGAGCCTATACCCCCAGCCCATAGCCCACACCCAGGATCCAAAATCCCTCCCAGAGCCCGAACCCCCTTGTGCACCCCAACACCGTGCCCCAGCCTGGTGAAAGTGAGTGAGGGTGGGAGAGAGCGAGCGACGGAAGGAGCGGAGTGGAGTGAGCTGAGGGTGGAGTGAGCGAGGGGCAGGGCCTCAGAGAAGGAGCAGGGCAGGGGCATGGCCTCAGGGAAGTGGGCAGGGCAAGGGCAGAGTGTGGGGACTTGGGGATCCCTGAAAATGTTTAAATCAAAATGGGGGTCCTTGGGTTGCTAAAGTTTGAGAACCGCTGGTCTAGATAATACTTAGTCTTGCATTGAGTGCAGGGCACTGGACTAGCTGAACTCTCAAGGTCCCTTCCAGTCCTATGATTATATAGAGTACTGTGACATCTTACGAATTTTTACATTTTTTTTTACAGTTGATCTCACAATTATGGTAAATTTGCCAGCCCACTTATCACAACACATCTCTGGGTGGACTCTTATATCCGTGCAAGAAAGGCTTAATTGGAGGTAGCTTAAACCTCTTCCCAAACCATTTACATTGTTATGGATTCAGAGAATAGCTGCAAGAGCAATCTGGGGGCTGGAAACCTGCCTCATAGCGAAGGACCGAAGGAGCTCGATCAATGTAGTTTATCTCGGAGAAGGTTAAGAGGTCATGTGATCCTGGTCTATAAGCACTGACATGGGGAGGGGATTTCTGAGAGCAGAGGGTTCTTCAACCTTCAGACAAAAGCAGAGTGAGATCCACTGGCTGGGAGCTGAAGGGAGACAAATTCAGGCTGGAACAAGGAGCTCATGGTTACCAGGGAGGGGAATGAACCACTGGAATAGCTCCCCAAGGGACGATGTGGATTCTCCATCACTGGGAGTCTGTCAGGGGAGATGAGATGTCTTTTTTTCAAAGCCCTGCTCTAGCTCAGCCAGGAGTTACTGGGCTGGAGGCAGGAATCACTGGAGGAGATTCTCTGGTCTGGGTTAGGCAGGAGGCTGGGCTGGATGGGCACAATCGGCCTTTGACATCTCTGGGATAAATTCAGTACACTGGGAGCTTCGAGCTCTCTCTGTGAGGCAGGTGATTCGTTCTTGTGGCTCTTCTCTGAGCCCTTCCTCGCTTGTCTCTATCCTGTGCAAAGCACGAACCCCCTGGACCAGCATCCAGGAATGGTCTCTCATGCTATATAGAAGTGACTCCCTGTCCCTTGATGTCCCCCTTTTCCCATGCAGGGCGCAGATGTCCGAGGGGGCCCGGCACAGCTTTGACAAGAAGGGGGTGATCACAGTCAGTGGGCAGGACTGTCAGCAGAGGCCAGTGGCCCTAGAGCAGGCCCTGGAGCTGGCGATCGAGGCTGGGGCCCAGGATGTGTGGGAAGAAGATGAGGAGGAGCGAGCAGTTCTGAAGGTGGGTGTGTGTTAGCCAGGGAGCCCCTGTCTTAGTGGCAAGTCCATTGTGGCCCTTGCCGCAGGGCAGACTGCTGGGAGAATGTGGGACTCCGGAGTGAGAGATACCATCAGCCAATGGGGGGCAGCAGCTGATGTAATTGCTCAGGCACCAATCAGGGCCCACCTGGTGCTAATCTGGCTCAGGGGACAGGTGCGGAGATATGTGGGGATCTGGCTGGTTCTGATCCAGCCCAGGTGACAGGGGAGATATATAAGGGACTGGCTGTTGCTGATCTGGCCAGGGGAGGGGAGGAATTGTGGGGATCTGGCACTGCTCCGGCCCAGGGGAGGGGAGAGGTGTGGGGGTCTGGCTGGTGTGGCTCTGGCTCAGGGGGATTATACACAGGATCCCTGGGAGGCATTGGGAGGATATGCTTTGCATTTACCCTCGAGAATGCTATGGGAGCATAAGGAGGTTGTAAACTCGCCCCTGCCAGGGTCTTCCCTGGCTGGCATGGGCATCGCACGCTGCCCTCTGTCCCATTCCCTGCTTCCCCAGCGGGGACTGTGTCTGAGTGAAAGCTGCCCCAAGCCTGCTGTAGCATACACCTAGGGGCTCGTCCTGTATGCCCTGTCCCACTGGAGTGACTGCATGGGCCCCCCTTTGCTGCTGTTATGCCTGGGGTGGGGCAAGGTTAAATCTCCTGGAGCCGCGGTGCAGGGACAGGGTGAATGGGGATCAGACAGCGAGATAGATGGTGGCCAGCACCAGGCACTGAACTGGCAACAGTCTGATCTGAAGAGGCAGGCTCTACAAATCAATCCCAGTGGGGGTGGCATGATCTGTTCAGCAAGCAACATGCTGTCTGTTCAGCGGATACCTATGCTGCGACCCAGAGGGCCAGCGAGCAGGTTTGCAGCCCCTCGCAGCCCCTGTCCTATCCTCTCCTCTCCCCTCAGTTTGTGTGTGAGGTGCCATCACTGCACCAGGTGCGGGAGAAGCTGGACTCACGGGGGCTACAGTCGCTCTCCACTGCCCTGGAGTTCATCCCCAATGCCAGGGTGCAGCTGTCAGAGGAGGAGATGGAGCGGGCATCCCAGCTGCTGGCCACGCTGGGCGACTGCCAGGAGGTGATCCGAGTCTACGACAACATCGAGTAGGGGCCAGCGCAGGGGGGTAGCAGATGGAAATCCGCCCAGATAGATGGTGACAAGGCATGTCGTTCCCAGCTTGGCCTAGTCCTGGCCTAAGATCAGCCCATATGAAGGGCAACGGTTGACAGCTCAGCTTGAGATCCTCTCGTATGGACGGCAACCCTTGTGTGGTTCACAGCTTGGTCTAGTCCATTGGATCAGGAGCCCCTGGGGCAACCAGTTCAGGCATCTGCCTCATCCTGCCCTGGGATTGGACCCCTGAACTCCACATGGTTTAGGTCTCAGCTCAAGATTGGGCTTAATTTGAGATTTCTTCCCAGGTTGAACCATCCCCATCGCTGTCAGGCCATTACTAACAGGTGCAGCTCTCTAGGTGCCAGCACTGGGTGCAGTCTGGCAGCACTCTCAGGAGCAGAAGCCCTTGCTCCTGAGGATGGGGCGTGTTCTCTGAGGCACCTGATGGCTCCTAACTCCGTCCCCTGGGATTCGTGACCTGAATGCTTCGGCTCCCCTCTTGAATCTGATCCAGCAGGCCTTCTGCAGTAAGCGTGATGCACTGGCACGTCCCCCTCCCCTTGCCTCTCTCCCATCATGGTGGGTGGAGGGAGCTTCCTCTGCACCCATATAGCACCGAATGCTCCGTGGATAAAGAGTAACACTGTGCCAAGGCGATGACAACCTACGGACTTAACACCTCCCTGTTGTGTGACCCCCTGTTCTCACCCCCAGTAGGAGAGCAATAGGGAGTGCACCCCACCCTCCAAATGTACTGTCTGGGGCGGGCTGCCTTTCCCTTACACTGCTTAATAAATGGTTTGCTTGTCAGTGCTGGGGAGACTCTATTTGGTACGTCCATCCAAATGCAAATGCACCAGGAAGGGCAGAGGGTGCAGCATTAGGAGAGGGGGCCTTTTGGGGGTCACAGAGTGTGGGTGTTGAATAAGCAGTTGACTGGCAGGTAAACAGAATGGTGACAAACTGTTAATGATTCAAAAGAGCCACAAGAATGATTTGAGGTCTGGAAAATCTGCTGTATAGTGAGAGAGTGGAGGAGCATGATCTATTTAGTGAAGAGAAGGTTAAGAGGTGATATGATCCTGGTCTGTAAGCACCTAAATGAGAAGGGAATTGCTGAGAGCAGAAGGCTGTTTAATTCCCAGACAAAGGCAGAGCAAAATCCACAGGATGGGAGCTGAAGGGAGACAAATTCAGGCTGGGAATAAGGGGCCAGTGTTTCTCAGGGAGGGGAATTCACCATTGGAACAGCTTCCCTATGAGGGGGTGGATTTTCCATTACTGGGAGTCTGTCAGTGGAGATGGGGTGTCTCTTTCTCAAAGTATGCAAGGTCCTGGAAAAAATTTTGAAGGAGAAATTAGTTAAGGACATTGAAGTCAATGGTAAATGGGACAAAATACAACATGGTTTTACAAAAGGTAGATCGTGCCAAACCAACCTAATCTCCTTTTTTGAAAAAGTAACAGATTTTTTAGATAAAGGAAATGCAGTGGATTTAATTTACCTAGATTTCAGTAAGGCATTTGATACCGTGCCACATGGGGAATTATTAGTTAAACTGGAGAAGATGGGGATCAATATGAACATCAAAAGGTGGATAAGGAATTGGTTAAAAGGGAGACTGCAACGGGTCCTACTGAAAGGAGAACTGTCAGGTTGGAGGGAGGTTTCCAGTGGAGTTCCTCAGGGATTGGTTTGGGACCAATCTTATTTAATCTTTTTATTACTGGCCTTGGCACAAAAAGTGGGAGTGTGCTAATAAAGTTTGCAGATGATACAAAGCTGGGAGGTATTGCCAATTTGGAGAAGGATGGGGATATTATACAGGAGGATCTGGATTACCTTGTAAACTGGAGTAAGAGTAATAGGATGAAATTTAATAGTGAGAAGTGTAAGGTTATGCATTTAGGGATTAATATCAAGAATTTTAGCTATAAGTTGGGGACGCATCAATTAGAAGTAACGGAAGAGGAGAAGGACCTTGGAGTATTGGTTGATCATAGGATGACTATGAGCTGCCAATGTGATATGGCTGTGAAAAAAGCTAATGTGGTTTTGGGATGCATCAGGAGAGGCATTTCCAGTAGGGATAAGGAGGTTTTAGTACCATTATACAAGGCACTGGTGAGACCTCACCTAGAATACTGTGTGCAGTTCTGGTCTCCCATGTTTAAAAAGGATGAATTCAAACTGAAGCAGGTACCGAGAAGGGCTACTAGGATGATCCGAGGAATGGAAAACTTGTTTTATGAAAGGAGACTTAAGGAGCTTGGCTTGTTTAGCCTAACTAAAAGAAGGTTGATGGGAGATATGATTGCTCTCTATAAATATATCAGAGGGATAAATACAGGAGAGGGAGAGGAATTATTTCAGCTCAGCACCAATGTGGACACAAGAACAAATGGGTATAAACTGGCCACCAGGAAGTTTAGACTTGAAATCAGATGAAGGTTTTTAACCATCAGAGGAGTGAAGTTTTGGAATAGCCTTCCAAGGGAAGCAGTGGGGGCAAAAGATCTATCTGGTTTTAAGATTCTACTTGATAAGTTTATGGAGGAGATGGTATGATGGGATAATGGGATTTTGGTAAGTAATTGATCTTTAAATATTCAGGGTAAATAGGACTAATCCCCTGAGATGGAATATTAGATGGATGGGATCTGAGTTACCCAGGAAAGAATTTTCTGTAGTATCTGGCTGGTGAATCTTGCCCATATGCTCAGGGTTTAGCTGATTGCCATATTTGGGGTCGGGAAGGAATTTTCCTTCAGGGCAGATTGGAGAGGCCCTGGAGGTTTTTCACCTTCCTCTGTAGCATGGGGCATAGTTGACTTTAGGGAGGCTTCTCTGCTCCTTGAAGTCTTTAAACCATGAGTTAAGGACTTCAATAGCTCAGACATAGGTGAGGTTTTTCATAGGAGTGGGTAGGTGAGATTCTGTGGCCTGCGCTGTGCAGGAGGTCGGACTAGATGATCAGAATGGTCCCTTCTGAGCTTAGTATCTATGAAAAAAAAAAAAAAAAGCCCCGCTCTAGCTCAGTCAGGAGTTATCAGGTCAGAGGTGATACCACAAAGATTCCCCAGACTTCATTTTGTGTCCCTAGCTTCCATTTTGAATAGGCAAAAGTCACTCTACCATTAGAAGCCGCAGTTCACATGGTACTTCACGGCTGAAAGTAGGCCAAAAGGTCGAAAGTTCAGCGGGGGGAGGGAAGTGTGGAATAGATTTTGGTAGAAATCCAAAAAGGTGCAGAATAACTCCGTGATAAACAACTAGCGATAAACATGCACCGTAAAGATCTGCTAGCTGACAGGCCAGAATAAAAGGCAGATGGTTACGACTATTCAAACAGGAGTGGAGTGAATGAAAAGATCGAGCCAAGAGCTGACCTGAAAGAGTGGAGCCAAATGGAGTGAAGCAACCTGAAAAACCAGCAGCAGAGTCAACACAGCAAAATCAGCAGATAAGGTGAGTCTGTTAGTTACAATTCTAGTATAGCACAGTACAGTGTTGTGAGTGTGTGTGTGTGTGTGTGGCTGTATGAGTGTTAATTTTGTTTTATATATGTAAAACTCAAAGTACATTTTAAGATTGCGGTCAGCGATCTGTTGCAGACTGGCCATCTGTAATGGAGTGCAACCACTTAGAATCATTTAAACTGTATACTGTTGCAGTTTAAGTGCTCTTTAACTTGTGTTAATAAGGGATATGTGCCTTTAGATTATTAGTATATAAGGGGATTATTATTTTCACCAATAAAAAGGAGCCTAGTTTTGAAAAGAATACTGCTTGTGTCAATCATTTTATCAGAAGGTTATATCTGTGTTGGCCAAGTTTTTCCCTAACTACTTTGGAGACCCAGACCGCGGGAAGGATAGATTTAAGAGGGCGATGGGCAGGTTATTTAAGGGTGCCCCAACACCAGTTTTTCGGAATAACAAACTGGTGAGCCGTCCAGGAGTTGTTAAGGAAAGAAGGACGATTGAAACAGTCAGTTTAACACAAGGCAGTTAGTGGTATAGATAAATTTGTGGGACCATTGAGAGTGGCACATGACCTTGTGGACAAGGACTGTCTCAATAAAGACTTGGGGCTACTGTAATCCCATGTGCATGGCCTTGTGGATGGGGATGGTCTTGTAAGGACCAGGCACTGACACAGTCCCGTATGTATGACCTTGTTAATAAGGATCTTCCTATTAGGACCAGGCATGCATGACTGAGGAGTCCTGTGAAACTTTTATCTGTTGTTACAGCATAGGTGTGGGAGGTGCAGAACTATGAGAGACAATCCCATAAGCAAGCAAGAGGGTAGGAACTAGGGTCATAAACTATGTCCCTGCCATAGTCCACCCAGGAAACTTAAGACTCTGGTATTATTACCTGGCTACGTGTGTAAAAATATCAGAATGACAGCAAAGAAAGTAGAATTAAGTACTGTAAAAGACATGGTATTAGGAAAAGAGCTAAAGGATTTTGTTTTAAAATATGGAGACCTTGGAAGTGTGGTGCTTTTATCGGACCTGGTGCATATCAACTATGAAAGCAATCAAGAGCTCCAGACAGGTTTGCAAATGGTAGCTGCAGTATTAAATAAAGAAGTAAATAGTCTGAGGATAAGGATGCAGGAATTAGAGGAGAAAGAAATAGCGAGAGAAAAGAAGTATGGTTTAAAATTACAGAAGCTAGAGGAAGACAAGGTAGCAAGGGACAAAGAAATGGCTGGTCTAAGAGTGGAGGCTGATGTGCTGAGAGCTACTGTTTAACACAGACCATAGGCGCTGACTCCGTGTGTGCTCCGGGGCTGGATCACCCATAGGGAAAAATTAGTGGGTGCTCTGCACCCTTTGGCAGCCAGCAAGGTAGACAGAATGGGGGAAAGCAAGATAAAGAGGACAATAAAGGTAGAAATTTTAGTAGGAGACAGTGGAGAACCCCTGACTCATTGAGGAGTTTAGTTTGGAAATTATTGTTGAAGTATGAGAACAGGGACCAAACGGAGAGGCCACCCACTGCAAAACTGCTTCAAAGGCTGGCATACCACGAAAAAGCTACACCCACAGCTCCCCTGCCTTCCAAGAAAATAGCATAGGGAGGCTGGACACCCCTGTTTTCACAGTATCAGCACAAGATCCTGCTGGCTTGGTGGCACATTTAGATCAGGATACCTGGCGAAGATCCACAGTTCATGTGGTGGTTAATAAGGGAGCGTTCGGACAAACGATGTTAGTAGATACATATGCCACTTATTCATTAATTCGAACTAAGAACCCCCAGCAACAGTGGAAATGTTACAGATATTTAATGAGGCAAAGTAAAGTTCTGCGTAGCCCTCCAGTCCAGTTTCAGCTGGGAACAAGACAGGGAATAGGGCAATTTGGTCTAATGCAGTGGTTCTCAATTTTTTTTTTTGCGGACCACTTGAAAATCCCCGAGGGTCTTGGCGGACCACTTAATGATCTTTCCAAATGTTGTTTGTACCATTAGCTAACTGTTGTAAAGCGCTTTGGATAAAAGCACTACATAAAAAAAACTTTAATAATAATTAATGTTTTTTTGTTCTACAAATAACAACTCCTATTTTAATATCAGGAGTCTTACCTTTCTAATGTGATGGATATGCTCTCTCTCCCCCGCCATGGCAGTCCCCGAGCTGGGACTGGGAAGGAGGCGGGTCTCCCCTGCCATGGCAGCCACTGAGCTGAGGCTAGGAAGGAGCTGGCAGCCCGGCAGCTGCAGCCCTAGAGCTGGGGAAAGTCGCCTCTTTTTCTGGCCACCGCAGCCCTGCATGTCCCAAACTCCCCCTACCCCCCTTCTCACCCCACTGCCCCCTCCCACCTACCCCCTATTGCCTCCAAAGCCACCACCTCACCTTACATGTGCATCTTCTCCAGGGTCCAGGCACCTCATTAGTGGAGCCATGCCTGCACAGTTCCACTAATTAGGTAGGTGGCCCTTCATTTTCTCGTGTGCAGCCGCCCAGGTGCGCACCTTAGAGGGAAATATCCACAGACCACCTGAATGGAGCTCGTCCGCGAACCACAATTTGAGAACCTCTGGTCTAATGGATTTAGATGACAATGGTATTACAGAAATGGATATGTTAAAATACCCCCACATAGTAGTGGATTTAGTAAATAAGGTATTGTGGGAAATGCCCCCAGATCAATTAAACTTCTTAGAAAGATCAAGCACTATTGAAGCTGGGTACCAGTTAGCTGCCCTTATGGCTGCTGAAGAAATAAAATGGTCTGAATGGCCTGTAGAGATATTAGAAATAGCCCAAAGGCATAAAGAAGTTTGGGCTATTAGTAAAATTGAATATGGAAAACTTGAGGAGGAGGTTCTTATTACTGGACTTGACCCTTCCTCTCAAAAACAGTACAAGTACCGCAAGGAAGCAGAAGCTAGTCTAACCGAGACTATATATGGACTCTTAGATCAGGGAGTTATAGTAGCTGCATTATTTGTGCTCTGCTGTTCGGTTTGGCCTTTTTAAAAAGCAGATGGAAAAACGTGGAGGTTAACAACAGATTTTAGACCACTTAACAGAGTGATGTGTACAACTGCCCCGGTAGTGGCAAAGTGCCTGGCAAAGTGGTAATAGCATGTATAGCAGGAGGGACTCAATGGTCTGCAGTCCTGGTTATAGCAAATAGTTTCTTTGCCATTCCCCTGCATCAGGATTCATGATATAAGTTTGCATTTAGATTCCAGAGATGACAGTTTGTATTTACTAGAGTCCTGCATGGTTCCCTTAACTCCACAGCTATTTGTCATATGCATGTGATTAGGATGTGGGATGAAATGCCTAGGAAGGATAGCATTATATCCTATGAAGATAACATACTTTTTAATACTAAAACTAGGGAGGAGGACATGGAGATATTAGTTCAGGTCTTACAGAAAATAAAAGAGACTGGGATTTAGGTCATTCCAGGGAAGGCTCAAATGTGTCAGCAGCAAGTAAATTATCTAGGAGTTACATTTGGATAAGAAGGGAGGTCACCAGATAGACAGAGGGTGGAATTATTGCAAACATTAACAGCTCCCACAAATGTCTCTGCCTTAAGATCTTTTGGGGGCATAACTAACTTCTCTAGGGATTTTATTGAAGGCTGTGCAGAAAAAGATGCTCCATTGTACAAATTGCTTAAAAAGACCAGAGTGGAAATGGGGATTAGAGCAATGGGAAACCATCATGCAACTAAAGCAAGCGCTAGCACAAGATGCAGTGCTAGCATATCCAGAGGTGGAACAATCCTTTGTGCTTCAGTTAGCGACCACAGACATAGACACGAGTGCAGTGTTTAGCCAGGATCAAGGAACAGGACTTCGACCAGTGGCATATGCCTCTAAAATTTTAAGTGAGGTGAAATGAGAATTTACCCTGCGCAAAAAAGAAGTGTTAGCATTAATCTGGAGCATTAACAATGCATAGTGTTAGCATTAATCCCTTTATAACACTGGGAATATCTGGTAGGATTATCCCCAGTGCTTCTTAAAACACCCCACTCTTGAGTAAAGTATGTGTTAACAGGGCAGATTAATGATGGTCCTGTTTTTAGCCCCCAATATGCCAAGTGGACGCTGGCATTATTCAATAAGAATGCAAATATAGAAAAAAATGCTAGTCTTGTTCCCAGTCCCATATGGTCTCATGACTGAAGGGGAACAGCACACATGCCCCCTGCCTGAAATCCCTCCAAAGGAACCCTTATTGTTCCAAGGTGGAGCAGTGTAAGGGGACATAGCAGAAAAGGTGGATGTAGTTTGGTTTGTGGATGGGTCTAGCTACTATAATGAAGGAAAGCATTACATAGGATATGCTGCAGTAAGTGTAGCTGATGGATTGTTTTTAAGGGACAGTGTATACCTCACTCAGGACAAGCAGCTGAAATAGGGGCAATAGCGGTAGCATCGGAAAATCCACAAATCGATTTTTTAAAAGTAGGTCTTTTTACAGATTCTGAGTGGGTACTAAGAACTGTAGTAGACTAGATGTCCCAGTGGCAGAAAAGAGAAATGAGATCAGCAGGTAACAAGCCTATTGCACATGCCAAGAAATTGCCTTACATTTGGAATTTAGCACAGCAGAGAGAACAGCCAGTACAAATGGGAAAGGTAAGGGGTCATAAGAAAGACTGAGGAGGCTCAGTGGAATAACAGTGCAGGTGAGGAAGCTAAGGAAGGAGCTAACGAGGGGACATTATGGCAACCGTAATTCCAGTTAGTTCCAGTAGCAGTAGTAGAAGGGGATAAAACAGAACAAATAGGTCTAATATCCCTACAGAAAAAAAGATCCAGCAATAAAAAGGCTTGTAGCTAAAGGGGAATATCAAGGGTGGAAAATTTGGCTGCGTAATACAGGATTCATTTTAGCTACCAAAATGTGCCAGTATGGGTTCTCCCAACTGAAATAAGATCTGAAGTGATAACCCTAATCCATAATAATGGACATCTAGACATGGAGGCTGCAAGCAGCAGCTGGTGGCCAAATATGAGGACTGATATAGAGCAGTATGTAAATAATTGCTTGCCTTGTGCTGCCAGTAATGCAGATATTGGACTGGTAGAAGGACCCCCCCCCCCGCCGAGTCATCAAAGGATAGAGGGTCCCTGGGCCAGAATACAAATTGATTGTATTGGTTCATTACCTTAAACTGAAAAAGGAAACCAATGTTGTCTGGTAAAAATTCTGTGTGAGACAAAAGGAAAGAGTGAAGTGAAAAATGGTGTTTCTCTCCTGTCACTCGCCCCTGGGGGATGTCACAGCCAGATGGAGCTTTGGGACGGGCATTGAAGATGAATCCTGCATCCAAAGAGGGGCCATAGGAATCAGAGAATTCCCAGAATTGAGAAAGCGTAAGAGGACCCTTCCCTGCTCCCTGCATCATGATGCCCACTACAGAGCCCCCCCACCTGCTCCCTGCAGCACAGCACCCCTTACTGAGCTCCCACTCCACTCCTTGCATCACAATGCCCCCTACTGAATACCCATCCCACTCTCTGCAGCGCTCCCTAGCACCACACTGGGTTACTGGGCTAAGCACCACTCCCATTGCCCTCCAGGCTGTGTATTGTGTGGGCCCCTGAAAGTAGGCCAGGCTCAAGGGTCGGGCAACCATGCTGGGGTGGCTGCATCTGCCTTCTTTCCTGATTCATGCCACTGCATGTGCTCCTGGACCCTGCCCACGAGCCAAGTTAGGGTCAGCATGGCATGCGGGGTCCCATAGCAACAGTCAGATGCACAGCAGGGGGCCTACTGGGGAGCAACAGGTGGTGCCCTTCCTAAGCTCCACCTACAACACAAGCTTGTACTTGAAGACAAACAATAAGTCCCACCTTTTCAGCCATTGAAGATGTGGGTTATTGTTCGTAGATGTTTCAGAGTAGCAGCTGTGTTAGTCTGTATTCGCAAAAAAGAAAAGGAGTACTTGTGGCACCTTAGAAATTAACAAATTTATTTGAGCATAAGCTTTCGTGAACTATAGCTCACTTCATCAGATGCAATTTTTCCACCGAATGCATCCGATGAAGTGAGCTGTAGCTCACGAAAGCTTATGCTCAAATAAATTTGTTAGTCTCTAAGGTGCCACAAGTACTCCTTTTCTTTTTTGTTCATAGATGGGAATTCATTGGACTTCAACCTAACTTTGTGTGTTTGTACAACTGTGTTAATGTTAATAAAACATATGTGATTTGGAATTTCATGTCATGTCAATATTCCTTGATCCTGGGCACTTTACAAAGTTGAGAAGTTGATTACAATGACAAACCATGACAATGCTATGGAAAAACTGGTATTTTGTTTTGAGTTTTTCCTTCAATTTATTTGAAAGTTCCAGAAAAAACAACCTCACAAAACAAATTTTAAAAGTACAAATATTGGGAATACAACATTTCCATCACAGCCAGTCATCTCAATACAGCCTCCACAGATCAGAGCATGGTAGGGGTTAACCGATTTGTTATCCACAACACAAATATAGGATGTGTGACTCTAACTCACAGCCTCCTTCACATCCCTGTGAGCATTCAAATCTCCAAGCAGCCTGACAAGATCTCCCCTGTGGAGCTATGGCCAATTTACTCCAGCTGGGGATCTGGGCCATTGACTCTAATGAAGCTACTGACAATTGACACCAGCTGGGGATCTGGCCCCATTGACTCTGTTGGGGATATACCTGATTTATGCCAGCTGGGAATCTGGTTTAGCAGACTATACTCTTTGCCTTGTTACATCTGCAAGCTGAGATCTAAGAGACATAGGCTATTACTAGTGACCCGAACTCAATGACTGAATAGTTTAAATGTTTTGATTCCAGCCTTCCCCTGGATTAAAAGTTTTTGCTCTCCCAATGCAATTCTGCCTGGGGAAGCTCCCAGCTAGCGGATCTCTTTCTGCCTTTGTCTGTGAGATTAAAGACCCCTCAGAAATCGAGAGAAATGAATCTAGTTGGGGAGTGAGTTCTAAGTGGATTGTGGGATAATACAGCACAAAAACATCTGTTTGATGTTCCCAGTGCACGTCTGACTGGGTGCAACCACAGGTTGTGTTGGCTGGGCAATATATAGCCTTTATTGAAAAGAGCCGATTGGAACTTTTGTGATGACATATGTCTCCATCAGAAAATGCCATTTCATTGAAACTGCCATTTCATTGAGTGGAAATACATCAATTTCAATGAAATTTCATTTAGGAAAAAAAACTGGAACAAAATGCTTTGACCTTTAGCGGAACATTTTGATTTCCCATTTCCAAATGATGTTTCTTTTCAATTTTTTAAATTGCGTATTACATATATTTTTTAAATTGTATATTATGGTATATAATAAAAAATGAGAAAGTCTAACCCAGAACAAATTGTTTTGATCAACACTAGATGTTCCCTTCCCTTCCCCCACAGATTTTGTTTTTTGGAAAGTTTTGAATTTGTTTCTTTTCATTCTGTTTTGGAATGGATGTCCCCCCCATGCCATCATAGAATTTCCGATGAAATGGAAAACCCGTGTTCAGTCCAGATCCATCTATGAGTCCACTGTGTCGCTGCTTTACCCCTAGCAGGAGAGGCAGGTGCATGTCCAACTGTGTGTAACCCTCTGCTGCCCGGGCAACATATTGTGGTTTGTAATTCCCATCATGTTTCTGAGTTAGCACAAACATTGGAGGCGTGTGATGTTAGACCCATAGTCCCCACGGCGAGCACTGTTACGTGGGTGTGGTGGAGGGCTGCAAGGCTGTGTGGGTCCTTTGGTGCTGGAGATAGCCTGAGCTCTGCCGGAAGCTCTTGCCGCATTGGTGGCAGCGGTAAGGTTTTTCACCGGTGTGGATGCGCTGGTGGGTGAGCAGGTTGGAGTTCTGGCTGAAGGCCTTGCCACACTGCGGGCACTTGTATGGACGCTCACCGGTGTGGGTGGTCTGGTGCTGGATGTAGGTGGAGCTCTGGCTGAAGCCCTTGCCGCATTGGTGGCAGCGGTAGGGTCGCTCCCCAGTGTGGGTGCGCTGGTGGGTAACCAGATGGGCGCTGCGCCCAAAGGCGCGCCCGCAGTCTGGGCACTTGTAGGGCCGCTCACCGGTGTGTGAGGCCTGGTGAGTGATGAGATTGGAGCTCTGGCTGAAAGCTTTGCCGCATTGGTGGCAGTGGTAGGATCTCTCACCTGTGTGGGCCCGGCGGTGCTGGGCCAGGGCTGAGCTCTGCCCAAAGCACTTCCCGCACTCACCGCATCGGTATGGTTTCTCACCAGTGTGGATGCGAAGGTGCTGGGCCAGTGTGGAGCCCTGTGTGAAGCTGCGCCCGCACTCAGGGCACTGGTATGGCTTCTCCGCCTGGTGCACGCCTTGGTGCTTGAGCAGCGATGAGCGCTCCACAAAGACCCGTCCGCACTGGGGGCACTCGTGGCGCTTGACTCCTGCGTGCACCCGCTGGTGGGTCAGCAGGTTGGCATTCTGGCTGAAACTGCGGCCGCACTGTGGGCAGCGGTAGGGCTTCTCGCCCGTGTGGGTGCGCCGGTGCGTGGTCAGGTTGGAGCTCTGGGCAAAGCGCTTGCCGCAGTCAGCACACTGGTAGGGGCGTTCCCCACGGTGAATGCGCTGGTGCTGGCACAGGGCTGAGCTCCAGCTGAAGCGCTTGCCGCAGTCAGGGCACTGGTAGGGGCGGTCCCCGGTATGCGTGATCTGGTGCTGCAGCAAGTGGGAGCTCTGCCCAAAGGTCTTGTCGCACTCGCTGCACCGGAATGGCTTCTCGGCTGGCTGGGGGGCAGAGGTGAGATCTCCAAGTACCCCATCCAGCTGAGGGGCAAGGGTGGGATCTTCAAACACCTCTTCTTTGTTGCACCGGAAGGGCTTCTTGTCCTGCTGGGGGTTAGCAGTGGGATCCCTGAGTACTTTGTCCCCATAGCCAGTGGAGTCTGTCAGGTTCTCCCAGAGGGAGAATGGGCACAGGGAGCTGAGGGCAGAGGGGGCAGTGTTGGCACCTTCCATGCTCAACTTCCTGTCAACAGCTGGAATGAAGAGACAATCCAGATGAGAGTCAGTCTGAGTCAGTCTGTTGTTATAACATCTACGGCAGGGGCACCTACGAATGGGGATGGTGCAGGGCTTAGGGCACTGGACGGGGAGTCAGGAGATCTGCGTTCAATTTCCTGCTCTGAAACTAACTTCCTGAGGGAGGCTGGGTGAAACTCTCTGGGCCTCAGTTCCCCACTTTTAGCGTGATCCTTCCCAGCCTCACAGGGGGTGTGTGTGGCTAAACTCACAAATGACTCTCAGATGCTCAGACCTGGCACGGGTGAGGCCAGATAAATAACATGGATAGACACATGTGCAGGGCCCCGTTGGGCTGGGCACTGCACAGACAGAGTGACAGAGAGTGGGGCCCTGTCATGCTGGGTGGTGCACAGGCACCCAGGAAGTGAGATTGGGAGGCTGGACACAGCAGGGACACAGAGTGACTGAGATCGGTGGGGTGGGTGAGGCAGAGGGACCAAGATCAGCGCGCCGGGCGCTGCACAGATACTCACTGACTGAGAGCAGAGCCCCATCATGCCGGATGCTGCACAGACACACAGTGACTGAGATCAGGGCCCCATCATGTTGGGTGATGCCCAGACACACAGCGACTGAGATCAGGGCCCCGTCACGCCAGGTGCTGCACAGACACACAGCGACTGAGATCAGGGCCCCGTCACGCCAGGTGCTGCACAGACACACAGCGACTGAGATCAGGGCCCCGTCATGCCAGGTGCTGCCCAGACACCCAGTGACTGAGATCAGGGGTTCATCATGCCGGGCGCTGCACAGACACAGTGACTGAGATCAGGGATCCATCATGCGGGGTGCTACACAGACACACAGCAACCGAGATCAGGGACCCATCATGCTGGGCGATGCACAGATATGCAGTAAGGGCAGGGGATGGAGAAGTGATTTGTTACCCATTTCAAGAGGTTCCTCCTTTATGTCACAAAGAAGCTCGCGTTGGTGTCCTGTTTCCTGGAGAGCTTGGGGCTTCTCTTTGGGGATAGAAAGCAGCTCATAGTGGGGTCTTGCAGGTTCACCCTTTCCCTCCTCCTCCTGGGATACACATTCTGGATGGAGCTGCGGCTGGTCCAGCTGGGAACCAGGAGATTCCCATAATGCCCCAGGGGATGCCATCTTCTCCCAGACCACTTGTTCAACCTTCACCGGCATGCACCGTGACCTGGGGAGGAGCGGAACAGGTCACCATGGAGCCAGGCTCTGGGAGGACCCACGGGGGGAGAGGGGAGACTGCAGGGAATATGCCCCAGAGCCGGGGGAGGGGAGCACAGACCCGCGCTCAATCCCCAGGGCCAGCAGGGGGCGCTGGGAGGGCCGGGGGGGGGGGGAGAGAGAGGCCAGTAGCCTTGGCTAGAGCCAGGCTGGGTCTGTCGGAGCCTCCCCCAGGCACAGCTCTGCCGATGCTCCCCAGCCCCGTTCCCAGCCCGTACTGCCCCGGAGCTGGCTGGGGGAGCGGGGGGTCTCTCCAGTCCGGTCCCCTCCTCCCTGCAGCGGCTTCTCCCGGGCAGCGATTTCCTGCCTCTCTCCCCGGGTGCCGCCTCTCGCTGCAGCCCGGCACCCCGCACTCAGCGCCCGGCTGGGGCGATCCCCCCCCAGACCCCGCTGCTCACACGCGGCCCAGACCTGGGGACCTGGGGACCGCGCTGTCAGGAAGGTCCCTCCGTTATCCTGTCCCCGTCCCAGCTCTCTGCTCTGTGAAGAGGCAGACACAGGAGTCACTGGGCTTAACCCTTCCCACCCCAGCCAGGATGCTGCATGAGCCACTAAATACAGCGTGAGAAATGTGGCAGATCCCCCACTGGTGTAAACTGGCCCCATTTCCACTGGGCTCAGTGGGGGCTTGGGTGACCAGAGAGCAAGTGTGAAAAATTGGGATAAAGGGTGCAGGGTAATAGGCACCTATATAAGAAACAAAAAGAAAAGGAGTACTTGTGGCACCTTAGAGACTAACAAATTTATTAGAGCATAAGCTTTCGGATCCGATGAAATGCATCCGATGAAGTGAGCTGTAGCTCACGAAAGCTTATGCTCTAATAAATTTGTTAGTCTCTAAGGTGCCACAAGTACTCCTTTTCTTTTTGCGAATACAGACTAACACGGCTGCTACTCTGAAACCTGTGATTATATAAGAAACAGGCTCTGAATTTTGGGACTGTCCCTATAAAATCGGGACATCTGGTCACCCTAATGGGGGCAGATCCCCAACTGATGTAAATCGGCAACACTCCATTGAGGTGACACTGATTTACACCAGCAAAGGATCTGACCCTGGGGCATCTTTGACATCTCTGTGTTAGGCAAAAATTCCCCAGAATTATCTTGCCACCCTTCAGGCCTTCTCTCTGTCCTAGCCTTTCAGCCTATTGTCTGTCTTTCCGCTATTCCTCTGGCCAAATCTCATTGCAGCCTCTACATGTGGACTGGAAGTTTCTCCCTCAACACCTGAGAGACTAGATCCCTCTTATACTCCTGGTGTATTCTGTGGGTAACCTCTGCCTCCCGCTCTACAGTTGTTTATAACAGCTTGGATTTAGAGTCATGGAGCTCACGGCCAGAAGGGCCCATTGTGCCCATCTGGGTCAGGCTCCTGCCTAACCCAGGCCAGAGAATCTCCCCCAGGATTCCTGCCTCTGGCCCGTAACTCCTGGCTGAGCTGGAGCGGAGCTTTAAAAGAGAGATGCCCCATCTCCACTGACAGACTCCCAGGGGTGGAGAATTCATCCCATCCCTAGGGGAGCTCTCCCAGTAGTTCATTCCCCTCCTAGATAAACACTGCCCCCTAATTCACAGCCTCAATTTGTCTCCCTTCTGCTCCCAGCCAGTGGATCATGCTCTGCCAAGACTAGAGGATAAAGAGCCCTCTGCTCTCAGCCATCCCCTCCATGTCAGTGCTTACACTGGGATCACATCACCTCTTAACCTTCTCTCAAATAAACTAAAGCCATTGAACTCCTTTGGTACCTCACATTTGGCAGGCATGGCAGAATTTTATTCTTTAAAATAATGTTGATGGATCACATCAGTTTGGTTTGAAGCAATTTTTTCAATATTTATATAAATTTTCACAGTTGTGGGAAATTATAGGGGGTCCAACAGTGTGGTGGTGGTGGTGGGGAGATGTCAGACAATAATTATTTAATGATGGTAGACCTCGAGATTAAAAAAGTTAAAGCTTTATATTTACTAAAACACTAATGGTCAATGTCACATGTCAAAATAAAACAAGGTATGTAGCCTTAAATCAAACTCTAGTTCTCAAGCAGCATGTTTCTTGCTTTATCTATCTGTAAATTTTTATTATTACAGCGGAAATTGTTTTTCATCTATGGGTGTGTGTGGATGGTGAAACTGACATTTATTGGCATTTACCAATAAAAATATAATCTTAACTATAGAGCAGGTTTTCCAGACCTCAAATAGCTCCTGTAGCTCTTCTCTGAACCCTTCTCCAATGGTGGGAGAGCTTTGCTTTGCCATCAAAGCCCAAATGCTGCTCTCACTTCCCTGGGATTTCCCCCAATAGACTTTTGTGAGAACAGTGCTGTGACACCAATAAACAAGGTGCCAGCTCATGCCAAGGCCCCTAGGCCTCACTGAATGATGCATAGCTGGAAACCAGACCGGTTCACCTGTGTGTTAGCATTGTTAAAATATATATTAGCTTCATAGAAATGTGTTCTGTGTTTGGACTTTATAAAATGCTTGTGAGCTGCTGCAGGCATTGATCTCAATTATAATATCTGTATCTTCTGTTATAAGGTAATATGTAAGTGTTTGCTCTGTAACTATTAAAGTGTTTGCTATAAAGGAGTACTTGTGGCACCTTAGAGACTAACAAATTTATTAGAGCATAAGCTTTCGTGAGCTACAGCTCACTTCATCGGATGATGAATAAGTATACGAAAGCTTATGCTCTAATAAATTTGTTAGTCTCTAAGGTGCCACAAGTACTCTTTTTCTTTTTGCGAATACAGACTAACACGGCTGCTACTCTGAAACCAGTGTTTGCTATGAAACTGGAAACCCTCACAGTCAGGAGACAAGCATTACCACCTGTGCGATACTCATTTACCAGAAGAGGTGTTACCTCCTGCCCAACAAAAGAAGGCCCATAGACACCAGACAAACCATTGTGGAGTGGAACCAAAATACTTTGTTGATTGTTTTCCTCACAAAAAGGGGACATGCGCTTGTCCCAGCAGGGTTTGAACCCTGGGGAAAGGGAATCAGATCCCCCTCAAGAAGAAATTGTCCGTCACTCTGCTGCTTGGAATGCAGAGAGGGCAATATTACTGAGTTTAAGCAAGCTGCTTAGCTCCAGAGGATTTATAGTGCTTGCACATTACCACAGATTTCATTACCTTTTGGAACCTAAGACTGTAACTCATTTGTGTGTGTAAGTTACTTGCTTTAACTTTGCGAATAACTCTCTTGTTTCCTTTTTTTAGTTAATAAATCTTTAGTTAATTAAAGGATTGGCCACAAGTGTTATCTTTGGGGGAAGATCTAAGATGCCATTGACCTGGGGTAAGTGACTGGTCCTTTGGGACTGCGAGTAACCTGAATATTGTTGTGATTTTTGGGGTAAGGGACCATCTCGCACAAAAGCAGGTTTGCCCGGGGTGGCAAGCTAGACAGTGTGCCCACGGCAACTGCCAGTGACTCCAGTTAAAGCAGGTTTCAGAGTAGCAGCCGTGTTAGTCTGTATTCGCAAAAAGAAAAGGAGTACTTGTGGCACCTTAGAGACTAACAAATTTATTAGAGCATGAGCTTTCGTGAGCTACAGCTCACTTCATCGGATGCATTTGGTGGAAAAAAAAAATTTTTTCCCACCAAATGCATCCGATGAAGTGAGCTGTAGCTCACGAAAGCTTATGTTCAGTTAAAGCAGTTATTCTAGTGCTTGAGGAGTTCACATCTGATACTTGGTTGGTGAAATCTGTGTTATACAACACACAACCCGTTTGGGGTCTGTGCCCTGGTTTGCATCACTCTGCCCTGAGGTTGGCACCCACGTTGATGAGCCACTTGACACCCTGTGTGGACCCAGCCGCTCACTCCCGCAGGCTGCCGGAGGCCCGAGAGGGAGAGAAAACCGCTGCCTTGCCGTCCGGGGAGGGATGGGTTAAACCCACCGAGTTCCTCACCCCAGATCAGAGCAGGAGGAGCCGGCCCAGCATGGGGATGTAATAACTAGAGGGACCTTCCTGTGCCAGCCCCGGCCGACACTTGGGTCCCCAGCCCGGCTCCCGGCCTGTGTGGGCGCAGGGCGAGTCCCCGGTGAGCGGGGGAGACGCGGCTCCGGGGCGGGAGGGAGGAAATCGCTGCCCGGAGGAAGCGGCCGCAGGGCCGGGGGATCGGAGCTGCCCTGTGGCTGGGAGCAGAGAGATTCCCCGCTCCCAGCCCGCTGGTCCCGTGGCAGCTACAGCCTGCCCCGCTCCCGGGGCTCCCGGCTTAGCGCGCAGGGTCCCCGCGGGAGGCGTCTCTGTTCCAGCCCCTGCTGCGGAGTCTGGCTGCGCTTGGAGCTCGGGGCATGTCCACACTACAGGGGCACAGGGACGGTGCTGTCCTGGGCACTCCGGAGCAGAGGCGCTTCCTACAGCAGTGGAAGGGACGTCGTTTAGGTACCTCTCCCAGAGGCAGTAGCTCGGCCCAGGGAGGACCTCTCTCCTTGACCTGGCCACATCTGTTTTGGGCCTAACTGCAGCAGGCAGCAAAGATCCCTCCCTTTGATCCCCATTGCCTGTCACCTTAGCACTTCTTTCACCCAGATGTTTTGTCTTCAGGACCCCCCCCCCATGCTGTGCCCACGGGTCTCCTGGCCCTTTTTGCCATGTCCCGCCATCATATGTCCCTCCAGGCAAGAAGTTCAAACTCACAGAGCGACCTTTGTAACAGCTGTTTAACCCAGCCCTGGTCTCCCCTCTTTTCTGTCCTCAGGGCTGGATTTCCCAGACCAGCCGTGAGTCCCAGATGGAGCCAGAG
This sequence comes from Dermochelys coriacea, assembly GCF_009764565.3. NCBI lineage: Eukaryota > Metazoa > Chordata > Testudines > Dermochelyidae > Dermochelys > Dermochelys coriacea. The sequence goes on along the minus strand of NC_050073.1, from coordinate 5,795,448 downwards.
GTAGAGCCGTGCACGCTGGATCCTCGGTGCTCCAGTGACAGCCACGTCCCTGCAGGCACAGGTGAGAGACACTTCCTAACTAACCCTGGCTCCCCAAGATACAGTGAGCCCATCCAGTCCTGCCTCATCTCATCCAGTTCAGCACGGGAACCAACAGCTGCCACATCAATGTGACGGGGTCAGTTGTGACTCCAGATGGATAAGTAATCTGAGACACACTGGATGGATTTGTTTTTTCAGACTCACTTTATATAACGATTTATAAATGGCAGGTAAAGTGTTAATCAACGAGGCCCAGCTGTTGAAAGCATGGAACAGGCACATGTGGTGGATGATTATAAGCACTAGAAGGTGTGTAGATGATTTTGTTCAGTGTTTGTATAGTGCTTAGGACAATGAGGTCTTGGTCTACCACTTGGGCTCCTAAATGCTACAGTAATGCAAATAAATCACACTAATAGTAATAATAATTATACACCATGGTTTTAAGTAGCTTATTGAGCTGCTGGACACTATATCTATTCAGTCACCATTCTTTAAGACATCTAAGAATCATTTATAAATGGAGCCTTATTATAAAATGGAGCCAACTTTTTGTGCCTTGTGAATTCTCAGATTTGTCAAACAAAATGTTTCTCAAATTTCTCCAGTTAAATAGGCATGTGTCATTCAACCAGGAGTTACTGGGTGGAGGAAGGAATCGCTGGGGAGTTAGGTTAGGCAGGAGAACATAAGAATGGCCATACTGGGTCAGACCAATGGTCAATGTTGCCCAGTATCCTGTCTTCCGACAGTGGCAGGTGCCAGATGCTTCAGATGGAATGAACAGAACAGGGCAACTTATTGAGTGATCCATCCCCTGTCGTCCATTCCCAGCTTCTGTCAGTCAGAGGTATAGGGACACCCTGAGCATGGGGCTAGCTAACTATCTTGGCTAATAACCATTGGAGGGTGGACTGGGTGGTTATGATGGGCCCTGCTGGCCTTAAATTAATTCTTGGTTGGCAGATCATGCTAACAGTGATTGCTATAGAAGTGTACACAACTCACAAACTGGGCTACACTGGTGAGTTTCAGAACCCTGTCAGGCTATCTCCATCCACGTTAATCTCTCTGCCCATCTACCCCATAAGTACTCATCTTTTGGAGAATCCACCCCATTCCTAGGGGTTAATTCCCCTCTAGTAAACATTGGCTGTGGCCAAAAGGGCTAGTGCTCTCCTTGGATGCATAAACAAGGGAATTTCTAAGAGAAGCAGAGAGGTTATTTTATCTCTGTATTTGTCATTGGTCCATTTGCTCTTAGAATTCTGTGTCCAGTTCTGGTGTCCACAATCCAAGAAGGATGCTTAAAAATTGGAGAGGGTTTCAGAGAAGACCCAGGAGAATGATTAAATGATTAGGAAACCTGCCTTACAGTGAGAGACTCCAGAAGCTCAATCTATTTAATTTAATAAAGAGAAGGTTAAGGAGTGACTTGACCACAGTCTATAAGTCTACACTGGGATAGAGAAAGGTCTAACACAATCCAGTGGTTGGAAGTTGAAGCTTAGACAAATTCAGGCTGGAAGGAAGGTGTAAATTTTTATCATTTAGAGTAGATTCATAAATACTAAGGTCAGAAGGGACCATTCTGATCATCTAGTCCGACCTTCTGCACAGCGCAGGCCACAGAATCTCACCCACCCACTCCTATGAAAAACCTCACCCATGTCTGAGCTATTGAAGTCCTTAAATCATGGTTCAAAGACTTCAAGGAGCAGAGAAGCCTCCCTCAAGTCAACCATGCCCCATGCTACAGAGGAAGGCGAAAAACCTCCAGGGCCTCTCCAATCTGCCCTGGAGGAAAATTCCTTCCCGACCCCAAATATGGCAATCAGCTAAACCCTGAGCATATGGGCAAGATTCACCAGCCAGATACCCAGGAAAGAATTTTCTATAGTAACTCAGATCCCATCCATCTAATATCCCATCTCAGGGGATTTGGCCTATTTACCCTGAATATTTAAAGATCAATTACTTACCAAAATCCCATTATCCCATCATACCATCTCCTCTTATCGAGTAGAATCTTAAAGACAGATAGATCTTTTGCCCCCACTGCTTCCCTTGGAAGGCTATTCCAAAACTTCATTCCTCTGATGGTTAAAAACCTTCGTCTGATTTCAAGTCTAAACTTCCTGGTGGCCAGTTTATACCCATTTGTTCTTGTGTCCACATTGGTGCTGAGCTGAAATAATTCCTCTCCCTCTCCTGTATTTATCCCTCTGATATATTTATAGAGAGCAATCATATCTCCCCTCAACCTTCTTTTAGTTAGGCTAAACAAGCCAAGCTCCTTAAGTCTCCTTTCATAAGACAAGTTTTCCATTCCTCGGATCATCCTAGTAGCCCTTCTCTGTACCTGCTCCAGTTTGAATTCATCCTTTTTAAACATGGGAGACCAGAACTGCACACAGTATTCTAGGTGAGGTCTCACCAGTGCCTTGTATAATGGTACTAAAACCTCCTTATCCCTACTGGAAATGCCTCTCCTGATGCATCCCAAAACAGCATTAGCTTTTTTCACAGCCATATCACATTGGCAGCTCATAGTCATCCTATGATCAACCAATACTCCAAGGTCCTTCTCCTCTTCCGTTACTTCTAATTGATGCGTCCCCAACTTATAACTAAAATTCTTGTTATTAATCCCTAAATGCATAACCTTACACTTCTCACTATTAAATTTCATCCTATTACTATTACTCCAGTTTACAAGGTAATCCAGATCCTCCTGTATAATATCCCGATCCTTCTCCGAATTGCCAATACCTCCCAGCTTTGTATCATCTGCAAACTTTATTAGTACACTTCCACTTTTTGTCCCAAGGTCAGTAATAAAAAGATTAAATAAGATTGGTCCCAAAACCGATCCCTGAGGAACTCCACTGGTAACCTCTCTCCAACCTGACAGTTCGCCTTTCAGTAGGACCCGTTGCAGTCTCCCCTTTAACCAATTCCTTATCCACCTTTTGATGTTCATGTTGATCCCCATCTTCTCCAATTTAACTAATAATTCCCCATGTGGCACGGTATCAAATGCCTTACTGAAATCTAGGTAAATTAGATCCACTGCATTTCCTTTATCTAAAAATCTGTTACTTTTTCAAAAAAGGAGATTAGGTTGGTTTGGCACGATCTACCTTTTGTAAAACCATGTTGTATTTTGTCCCATTTACCATTGACTTCAATGTCCTTAACTAATTTCTCCTTCAAAATTTTTTCCAGGACCTTGCATACTACAGATGTCAAACTAACTGGCCTGTAGTTACTGGATCACTTTTTTTTCCTTTCTTAAAAATAGGAACTATATTAGCAATTCTCCAATCATTCAGTACTATTCCTGAGTTTACAGATTCATTAAAAATTCTTGCTAATGGGCTTGCAATTTCAGGTGCCAATTCCTTTAATATTCTTGGATGAAGATTATCTGGGCCCCCCGATTTAGTCCCATTAAGCTGTTTGAGTTTCGCTTCTACCTCAGATATGGTAATATCTACCTCTATATCCTCCTTCCCATTTGTCATGCTACCATTATCCCCAAGATCCTCTTTAGCCTTATTAAAGACTGAGGCAAAGTATTTGTTTAGATATTGGGCCATGCCTAGATTATCTTTAACCTCCACTCCATCCTCAGTGTTAAGCGGCCCCACTTCTTCCTTTTTAGTTTTCTTCTTATTTATATGGCTATAGAACCTTTTACTATTGGTTTTAATTCCCTTTGCAAGGTCCAACTCTACTCGACTTTTAGCCTGTCTCACTTGATCCCTACATGTTCTGACCTCAATTAGGTAGCTTTCCTTGCTGATCCCTCCCATCTTCCACTCCCTGTATGCTTTCTGCTTCTTCTTAATCACCTCTCTAAGATGCTTGCTCATCCAGCTTGGTTTACAACTCCTTCCTATGAATTTTTTCCCCTTTCTTGGGATACAGGCTTCCGATAGCTTCTGCAGTTTTGATTTAAAGTAATCCCAGGCCTCCTCTACCTTTAGATCCATAAGTTCTTCAGTCCAATCCACTTCCCTAACTAATTTCCTTAATTTTTGAAAGTCACCCCTTTTGAAATCAAAAACCCTAGTTGCAGATTTATTTTTGTTAATCCTTCCATTTAGTTTGAACTGAATTAGCTCATGATCACTTGAGCCAATATTGTCCCCTACAACCATTTCTTCTATGAGGTCCTCGCTACTCACCAAAATTAAATCTAAAATGGCATCCCCTCTAGTCGGTTCAGCAACTACTTGATGAAGGAATCCATCAGCTATCGCATCTAGGAAAATCTGAGCCCTATTATTATTACTAGCACTGGTCCTCCAGTCTATATCTGGGAAGTTAAAGTCTCCCATGATCATGCAGTTTCCATTAGTATTTACTTTATTAAAGACATTAAAAAGGGCTTTATCCATATCCAAATTAGATCCCGGAGGTCTATAGCACACCCCAAGCACTATCGTAGGAGAGGCTTTACTAGTTATCTTCCCCAATGTAATTTTTGCCCAGAGGGACTCTGTCTTATCCATTGCATCGCTTCTTATTTCTTTACATTCTACCTCATCATTGATATACAATGCTACTCCACCCCCTTTACCTTTGTTTCTGTCTTTCCTAAACAGCACATACCCTTCAATACCTGTAGTCCAGTCATGACTACTATTCCACCATGTTTCTGTTATCCCTATAATATCTGGTTTCACTTCCTGCACCAGTAGCTCTAGTTCCTCCATTTTGTTACCTAGACTCCTCGCATTGGTGTACAAACATCTTAATTTTTGCTGTTTGGCCTCGCTCACATTTTGTACCCTATTAGGCACAGTCATTCTACAGCCAGTATAACCTATTAGACTAGTATCCACACCGCCCTCACTCCTTATATACATTCTCCTACCCACGGCTGTATCCATTCTTACTTCATCTTCTTCCCTCTCAATGCTAAAATCTGGCGTGGAGATTTTCTGGACATCTCCCATCCATCTCCCCCCAATTCCTAGTTTAAAGCTCTCTTTATCAGTTGTGCCAGCCTCGATCCTAGAAGTCTATTTCCTTCCCTACTGAGATGAAGTCCATCCCGAGAGAACTGACCTCTGTCCGTGAATGCCTCCCAGTGGCCATACATCCCAAAGCCCTCCTTATAGCACCACTGCCTAAGCCATCTGTTGACAGTCATAATCTTGTCACACCTTTGTTGCCCTTCTCTAGGAACAGGAAGGATCCCGCTAAAGATCACCTGAGCCTCAATTTCCTTAAGCGTCTTCCCCAGCCTAGCATAGTCTCCCTTAATACTTTCCAGCGAGAATCTAGCCGTATTATTTGTTCCCACATGAAGGATAATTAGGGGATTCTTTCCCGCTCCCTTTAGGATCCTTTTCAACCTCAGGTCTACATCCCGTATCTTAGCACCCGGAAGACAGCACACCCTTCTATTCTCAGGATCAGCTCTAGTTACAGGCCTGTCTATTCTTCTCAATAAAGAGTCCCCGATCACATAGACCTGCCTTTTCCTGGTGACAGTGCTATTCTCCAGTCTCTCCCCTGTTCCCTCTGGCTGCAAGTTCTTTCCATTCCTATTTTCCCTTACAATCTTCTTCAACCCATCCTGTATCCTCCTGGGGCTCATATTTGGTGTAGTCTCCCTTGACTCTTCCCCTTTTTCTATAGGACTAGACTCTCTTCTCTTCTTCCTTACCCTTCCACCTTCAACAAGTACCTGCTGAGCCCCTTCTTCATTTTCCAACTCTGCAAACCTGTTCCTAAGCTCTATTTCTCCTTCACTAGCCCGTCTTTTTCTCTGCCTGGTTCTTTGAGTCACGTGTTTCCACTGACCACTTTCCTCATCCAGTCTCTCCTCAAAATTCCCCAGCCCTGGTTCCATCTGTGAGTCTGAGCTTTTCCCTTCAGATACCTCATATCTTTGCTCCATCATCTGCTCAAACCCCCTCCTAAACTCAACCAGACTTTCCACCTGCATCTCCAAACCTTGGATCTTTTCCTCCATCAGCTCTATCAGACGGCATTTCATGCAGAAAAAACTCTTACCGGTTCCCCCCTCCAGGATCATGTACATACCACAGCTTCCACATCCAGTCGTCCTCAATGTGTCTTCCACTACAGGAGTCACTCCCACAGCTGCCTCTGTATCTGTCATCGCCTTCCCGCCTAAATCCTGTTAATCTGGGAAACACAAGCCACACCAAAAAGACCACCCCCCCCAGCAAAAGCAAACCCCAAACAAGCACCACAATACAAACTCCCCTTGCAAACTCCCACTCAAACTCCCCTGTTTAGAGCTCTGTTTGCTAGCTCCTGTGCCGCTGCAGCTGTCTGTCTGTCTGAGTAATGAACCATTGGAACAATTTACTTAGGGTCGTGATGGATTTTCCATCCCTGACAGTTTTAAAATTAAGTTTAGATGCTTCTCTAAAAGCTCTGCCCAAGGAATGATTTTTGGGCAGGTCTTTGGCCTGTGTTACACAGGAAGTCAGACTAGATGATCACAATGGTCTCTTGTGGCCTTGGAATCTATGAAGTTATACAGCCAAGGATCTTGATACTGGTTGAAGTTCTCTGGCCTGGGTTCTCAGGCTGTACTGGATGGGCACAATGGGCTCTTCTGGCCTTGACATCTACAGGTGAAGTCTTGGCCCCATTGTAGCCCATGGAATCATGGATTCCAAGGCCAGAAGGGACCACTGTGATTATCTAGTCTGTTCTGCTGTATCACACAAGCCAGAGAACTTCCCTGAGTTAATTCCTGTTTGAACTAGGCCGGATCTTTTAGAAAAACCTCCACACTTGCTTTAAATCTTGTCATTGAGAATCCGCCACAACCCTTGGTAGGTTGTCCCTATGGTTGATTACTCTGACTGTTAAAAAAGCATGCCTCATAAGCCCTATGGGAGCTGCACTCTGGACTCCAGCACATTCTGGATTTCAGCCCATGATACCTCTCCTAGCCTGCGTGTCCTGCTGGGACACTGGCTCCCAGCCAGCTCCATCTCTGGAGGGTGGGTTGGGAGACGGTTTTTCAGCCCAGTGAGGGGTGATCTGTTTCCATGTCGTTCCAGCTGGCGACGAGGTGCAGAGCGGGGACAAGGAGGGGAGTCCTGGCCCGGAGGATGGGGCGCTGTCAGGCGGGTCCGAGTGGGAGTTGTCCCCCAGCCCCAACCAGGAATGGCTTCCAATGACGCTCCCCACTGGCAACTCAGGGAAACCCTACAACTGTGCCGACTGTGGCAAAGCCTTCACCTGGCCCTCGCACCTGGTGCAGCACCGGCGCATGCACACGGGTGAGCGCCCTTACCGCTGTGCCGACTGCGGCAAAGGCTTCGCCGACAGCTCGTCCTTAGTTAAGCACGGCCGGACCCACACGGGAGAGCGCCCCTACACCTGCTCCCAGTGTGGCAAAGGATTTGTGGACAGCTCGTCGCTCACCAAGCATGCCCGTACCCACACAGGTGAGCGCCCCTACTGTTGCCCCAGCTGTGGGCGCAGCTTCGCCGACAGCTCCCGGCTGGCCCAGCACCGACGCACCCATGCTGGGGAGCGACCTTACCGCTGCCCCGACTGTGGGAGGGCATTCAGCCGTCGGGCACATCTGATTGAGCACCGGTACACCCACACTGGCGAGAAACCCCACCGCTGCCACCAGTGTGGCAAAGGGTTCAGCCAGAGCTCCAACCTGACGCAGCACCAGAAGACCCACCTGGCGGAGAAGCCTTTCATCTGCCCACAGTGCGGGAAGGGGTTTTGTCTGCACTCCCAGTTGGCCAAGCACCAGCGGCTGCACAGCCCTGACAACCCACACCGCTGTCCCCAGTGCCACAAGGGCTTTGTGGACCGATCGCCACTCCTCAAGCACCTGAGGATCCACACCGGGGAGCGGCCCTTCCGGTGCACTGAGTGTGGGAAGACTTTCAGCATGAGCTCACACCTCACACAGCATCAGCGAGTCCACACTGGTGAGAAACCCCACCACTGCCACCAATGCGGCAAGGCATTTGCCCAGAGCTCCAACCTGACGCAGCACTTGCGCACCCATACTGGGGAGCGCCCATACAAGTGCCCCAAATGTGGCCGGGCCTTCAGTGATAGCTCCAGCTTCTTGAGGCACCAGCGGCTGCACAGTGGGGAGCGGCCCTACTGCTGCCACCAATGCGGCAAGGGCTTCGCGGATGGCAAGGTGCTGCGCAAGCACCAACTGACCCATAGCGGTGAGCGGCCCTTTGCCTGTGGGCAGTGTGGCCGTACCTTTGCCCAGAGCTCCAACCTGGTGCAACATCAGGCCATCCACACCGGGGAGCGGCCCCACCGCTGCCACCAATGCGGCAAAGGGTTCTGCTTTCCCTCGCAGCTGGCGCAGCACCAGAAGCTCCATGCCACTATTATTGTGGTGGACGATGGTGATAACGAACTCCCCTCCCCACCTGCCAACTAAGCCCCTCCAGTCCCAGGCTGCCCTGGGTGGGGATTGAACCCGGGACTCCTCTGTTGCTTGAGTTACCAGGCCAAGAGGGTGATACAGACTTGTAATCCTTTATCCAGCCACTAGAGAGGGACAGGGAGTAGGTTTAGTGCTAGAGCTGATCAAGGGACAGAAAGAAAAACAGTTTCACTAAGTCAATTTGGTTCTGGAACAAGACACTTTTTTTCTTTTAGTCAAAATTGTTGATGATATTTTCCCCCCAAAAGTCATGTGACTATAGGAAAATCTCAGCTTTTAAAAAAAGTCATTTTCTGATCCTCGTGGTTGGGGAGAAAAGCTGGGAAAATTACTCCAAATGGCTCAGAATCATGACTAAACAGACCCTTACATTTATGATTTTCAACGGCTCATGATGTTTTTAAGCCATGTTTATTCTGGGGACTGACTCATGATTTTTGAATGCTTAGAGTGGCCAGGCTGGTGGGGTTAAATTTTGGAGGCATTTGTGAACCCACTCCAATCCCAATGGAGTTGGTGGAATTTGTTCATGTGTCTCACAGTTGTGAAGGGTTTAGGAATCCACCAGAGGCTGAATTTATAGCCAGGATTCTAAGGCTCAGGTGTAATTCATTGGTTTAATGCCTGTGGCCATGTCTCCCTCTAGTGCACAGCCCTGGCTACTACAACATCCCACTGCTCACTCACAGCTGAGGGAGTTACCCCTTTAGCTCAGGATAGCATGGGATCATGCATTTGGGTTGGGATTGAGTCTAATGGATGAGAGCTGGTCAGGAAATGATTTGTTTGTCCCCATGAAATTTTTTAATGAAAACAAGGTTGGGAAAAATGCGTTTCCTTGAAATTTTTCATCTAAATGTTTGTGGAAAACGTTCAGGGTTTTTGTCAACAAACCTAAAGGTGAGAAAATTTGGGTTCATAGAATATCAGGGTTGGAAGGGACCTCAGGAGGTCATCTAGTCCAACCCCCTTCTCAAAGCAGGACCAATCCCCAATTTTTGCCCCCGATTCCTAAATGGTCCCCTCAAGGATTGAACTCACAAGCCTGGGTTTAGCAGGCCAATGCTCAAACCACTGAGCTATCCCTCCCCCTCAAAACCCAAACAGTTTCCAGGTATTTTTCAATGAACCCACCAACTTTTCCATGGAATGGAAATTTCTAGGGGGAAAAAAAAATCTGTTTTGTCCAAAAAAAAAAGGGGGGGGGTGGAGGTGGGGGTGGGGATGGGACAGACCAACATTTGATCGGCTTTGGAAGAGAGTCATGTGCCCAAATTCCTTCAGATCCTGTAACAATCACCTTTGGGGACTGAGACCCCATGGGTTGGATATACAAGAATAAACACCACATCACAATGGAATTGGCTCCTTGCTTTTCAAGACTTTTTGGAAGTGTCACTCCTATTTGCTTGAAACCTCCCTGGTTTTATATATATATATATATATATATATATATATATATATACACACATAGTGTGACGGGGCAAGGCCAGATGGCTATAGAAAAGTAGTGGGAGATAGATATATTAGTTCCAGGCTAAACAAATCCCTGGTAGCAGGATAAGTGAAGTGGCAGCTGCTCCAGGTCAATTAAGACACCTGGGGCCAATTAAGAACTTTCCAGAAGGCATGGAGAAGGCTAGGTTGATTGGGACACCTGTAGCCAATCAGGGGCTGGCTGAAACTAGTTAAAAGCCTCCCAGTTAGTCAGGTGGGTGGGCATGTCAGGAGCTGTGGGAGGAAGTTGTGCTGTTGGAGAGGCTGAGTAGTACACACCGTATCAGGCACAAGGAAGGAGGCCCTGAGGTAAGGGTGAAGTGGAGCTTGAGGAAGTGAGGGCTGCTGTGGGGGAAGTAGCCCAGGGAATTGTACGTCATGTTTCTAAAAGGTCAGCTACTATAGCTGATACTAATAGGGTCCCTGGGCTGGAACCCGGAGTAGAGGGTGGGCCTGGGCTCCCCCCACCACCTTTGCCCCCTGATTAATCACTGAGACTGGGAGACAACAGAGACTATGCAAGGAAGGATAACTTCTCCTCCCCTCCCTTGCTGGCTTATGATGAAAGTGGCTCAGTAGACTGTGACCCTTGTCTCTAGAGAGAGAAGGGTTATGTGGAGGGTCACAGTGAGCCTCTGAGGCTAGCGAAATCCGCCAGGAAACGCAGGACCCACGGAGGCAAGGACAGAGTATTGTCACAATTATGTAATAGGAAAATTAATATTTTCCTCCATTCTTTTCCCAAAACTTTTATGTATTTAGTTTTTTAGAAAACTAACACTTAAAAATTGTACTTAGGGAAGATTAGAAATAACATCCTACACTTTTTGTTTTATTTGTTAAAACACAAAACAAAAAATGAACAATAAAAACCAAGGAAAGGTTTGTTTTCCCCAGGCAAAAAGCTTTGTTAACTGCAGGATTCTAAAAATAGTATCACAAATTAAGGGATCACAGAATCATAGAATATCAGGGTTGGAAGGGACCTCAGGAGGTCTTCTAGTCCAACCCCTTGCTCAAAGCAGGACCAATCCCCAATTTTTGCCCCAGATCCCTAATGAATAGTCATTAATAACCTTAAATCCGCCCTTCAGGAAGTCTTTTGTTAAAGACTGAGCTACTGTTGTTAGGACTCCACCACTTGGATTTGGATGTTAGGAGTTACACTTCCCAGCTGGGATTTTTCAAAGGAGGTGAAGAGAATTTGGTTTCTAAATTCAATGGGATTAAATTAATTAGAGTGAATTGATATTTTGTAAGCAAAACATATTCCTGGCAAAAAATGAAGTTTAGTGAAAAATGGAGTTTTTCTCATGAAAATGTTATTTTCAACAAAAAATTTTGACTGGTGATTACAAAATGCACGTTTTTGTTTAATTTCAAATTGGATTTTTTTGCTTTGCTTTCCCCTCATCAAACACGCTTTCTGTCTCACTTCTACTTTCACCCATCATTTGCAGTGAGGAAAAAAGGAGGGGAGAGAAAATAACTCAAAAATCCCCAAATTGAAAACTTTTTTCTTTGAAAATCCAGACCGAAATTGTGATTTGAAAATAAAATGTTTATACATTTTTCTTTCTTTCTTTCTTTCTTTCTTTCTTTCTTTCTTTCTTTCTTTCTTTCTTTCTTTCTTTCTCAAAAAAATGAAATTTTTCATGATGAAAAATTTCATCATTTTAACCAGTTCTAGATCAGATTTCTGGAGGGATTTCAAGAGCTTTTGTATGCTGGAAATCTGCCCCGATTCAAGACATCCCCTGCACCAATAGAAGTAATGATTTCCATAGTCTTCCTTAGGGGTTTACATTGGGACAGATACATGACAAGCAGCTGGACTCAGCACAAATCCCAATTTAGACAATGTTTGGGTTAAACTCTTCTTTCCTGAATCCTCCATAACCATATTTATTAGGTGCCACTTTAGAGGCACCTAAGAACGTCTTCACAGATGCATCCAGAACCTGGCTGCTTCTTGTGAAGTGTTGATAAAAGCCATAATTGCTATGATTCTTTCAGGATTAGACCTCTGTGGTCTAAAAGGTTTGGGACATCTTTAAAAGGGCTTGATTCTGAATAAAGGGTTGAGCATTTTCCTCCCAAAATCAGGCCCCCTTTAAGGTATTGAGCTGGGGCGCACACAGCCTTAAAATCTCTAGTCACTTCTGAAAATCTTGGCAGAAGGTATTAAGTCCAAACTCCCAAATATCTGGGGTATTCGCTTTTAGCTACAGCATTCTAACAGTGCCCTCAGAAATGGAGGGATGTGCAGTCATGACCTTAACTCTGCCCTGGAGGATGAATTTTGCTTTTAACTAAAGGACTCTAACAATGATGCAGCAAATTAAGGGATATTTGTTATTAACCTCACCAGGTTAAATATAACCTAATCGTCATAGGTTATATTTATCTGTGGGTTTAGCAACAACTGCTAGCATCTGATGTAGGGTTGCCATTCTTCCAGGATTGTCCTGGAGTTTCCAGGAATTAAAGATTCATCTTTAATTAAAGATTATGTCATGATGAAACCTCCCAGAATACTTCCAATCAAAATTGGCAACCCTAATCTCACGAGGAGGTGGGACTTGGATGTTACCAAGCTGCATTTGGAGGCTTTCATGTTTTCTACTTGCCAAACCCTCTTCCAAACTTTTTTCCTTTGTAATATCGTTTTCAGTCCCTCTTTTGTTTGCACCTTGCCATAAATCCTGTCTGATTCAGTTACATGTGTGTTTCTATTTTTCTCTCTTTAGTCCATTAATAAGACTTGCCATTTCAATAAGCAGTTCCCTGCATTTTTGTCCTGGTTCTGGGTCGAGTTTTTATTTGTTTTTCTTTCTTTGGTGGTTTTTGTTATTGTTTAACAATTTTAACTCAGACATCTTTTCTCCAAACTGCTGCTCAGTCATTTGATTTCCCAAAAGAACTAAAAAAGATGTAAAAAGGTGTAAAGAGTCTGATTCACAATCCCTCAGCAGGTTTCATTCCCAGGCCAGTGTCCTTGCTGCTAGACCATGCTGTCAAAGCTACTGAGAGAATGTGGTGGTGGTGAGGGGGTAGAGTCAGAACCTTGGGTTCTATTCCCAGTCTAGGGATGGGAGTAAGCAGTACAGGAATGTCTGTGCAGTTGTGATCCATACAGTGAGCTGTCAGATGCTGTGAATTCTCAGGGCATCTCCAGCTCAGGTTCCCAACACATCATAACTGGTCTCCTGGGTCTGACATGTGGACAGCTTGTCCCCTCCCTCTAGCAACATCCTGGCATCCATCCAGACTGGATTCAGCTGCTCCCTTCCAACCTCAGCACAAACAGATCCTTCCCACATTGGAATGGGGCTCAGACCCAGATCTCCCCCACATGCACCACTGCTGTTCAGAGTGAATGTGCCAGAGCTATGTGCCTGCCAGACCTCACCCTCACCCGCACCCCAGAGACTGCCGGAGCCAGCTCCCCACCCCATCTATTACACTGTGCCTTCCTGCTATGCTGACACTGTCTCCCTGAAAGAGCAACCCCCCACAAATGCTCTCTGTCACAGCCCCCATTTCAGGAGCAGACCCCATCTCCATTGATCTAATTATTCCCAGCTCTGGGAAGGAAATGGGGTCTAGTGAGTTAGAGGAGGGATTGGAAAATGGGGGAGTCAGGACTCCTGGTTTCTATCCCCAGCTCTGCAAAGGGAGTGGGGTCGAGTGGATTAGAGTTGGGGGGTGGGGGATAGGGTGGTCACTCGCGCCTCCCCAGGGTACTGGATATTCCAGTACTTCCAGGAATGGTGTGCGCTCTCCCTGCCAGCATGACCCGGGCGGAAATTCCTTCCTGACCACAAATTTGGTGAGCAGTTATACCGTGAGCATGCAAGCAAGGCACATCAGCTTTGAGCACAGGTCCACCCTCTGGTGTCCTGCTTCCAGATGTGGTCAATCCCTAATGATACAGAGAAAGGCGAATAAAACAAATAACCAAGAATCCATTGCCCAATTGTGCCGCTGGGGAGAAAACGTCCTGCCTGACCCCTGCAGGTCACTGGCGGAAGCATAAGATTGGATTACAGCCCTTGTCTTCATGCAGACCTGAGTGTTACGAGCATGCAGTGGGCAATACAGGTGACCCTGCTTGGACAGCAGTCCGGAAGGGACCACCACAACCATCACAGAATCATAGAACTGGAAGGGACCTCAAGAGGTCAACTAGTCCAGTCCCCTGCACTTGAGGCAGGACTAATTATCCAGACCATTCCTGACAGATGTTTGCCTAACCTGTTCTTAAAAATCTCCAATGATGGAGATTCCACAACCTCCTTAGGCAATTTATTCCAGTGCCTAACCACCCTGACAGTTAGGAAGTTTTTCCTAATGTCCAACCTAAACCTCCCTTGCTGCAATTGAAGTCCATTGCTTCTTGTCCTAGCCTCAGTGGTTAAGAAAAACAATTTTTCTTCTTCCTCCTGGTAACTACCTTTTACATACTTGAAAACTGTTATCATGTCCCCTCTCAGTCTTCTCTTTCCAGACTAAACAAACCCAATTTTTTCAATCTTCCCTCATAGGTCATATTTTATCTTTAATCATTTTTGTTGATCTTCTCTGGACTCTCCCCAGATTGTCCACGTCCTTCCTGAAATGTGGTGCCCAGAACTGGACACAAGTTGAGGCCTAATTAGAGTGGAAGAATTTCTTCTCGTGTCTTGCTTACAACTCTCTAGCTAATACATCCCAGAATGATGTTCACTTTTTTTGCAACAGCATTATTGACTCATATTTAGTTTGTGGTCCACTATGATCCCCAGATCCCTTCTCGCAGTACTCCTTCCTAGGCAGTCATTTTCCATTTTGTATGTGTGCAACTGATTATTCTTTCCTAAATGGAGTACTTTGCATTTGTCCTTATTGAATTTCATCCTATTTACTTCAGACCATTTCTCCAGTTTGTCCAGATCATTTTGAATTTTAACCCGATCCTCCAAAGCACTTGCAATCCCTCTCAGCTTGGTATCATCCGCAGACTTTATAAGTGTACTCTCTATGCCATTATCTAAATAATTGATGAAGAAATTGAATAGAACCGGACCCAGCACTGATCCCTGCCAGACCCCACTCGTTAGGATCTTCCAGCTTGACTGTGAACCACTGATATCTACTCTCTGGAAATGGTTTTCCAACCAGTTTTGCACCCATGTAATAGTAGTTCCATCTAGGTTGCATTTCCCATTTATTTATAAGATCACGCAGGACAGTATCAAAAGCTTTACTAAAATCAAGATATACCATGTCCCCCCATCCACGAAGCTTAGTACCCTGGCAAAGAAAGCTATTGGGTTGGTTTGACAATTTGTTTTTGACAAATTCATGCTATTACTTATCACCTTATTATCATCTAGATATTTGCAAATTGATTGCTTAATATTTGCTCCATTATCTTTCCAGGTACAGAAGTATCGAGCCTGACCTCTCCCCCCACCCTCCCAAATGCACAAGCTTTCTCCTTGCCTGCTTATTTCCATGTTTTTAAGGTGGTGAGGTGTGTCCTGCCACACTCTTAACTATCCCTCCTGGCACCTTTTATTTGTTAACATGCCCAAAGATTGCATTCCCCTCTTAGCCAGAACGTTGCACTGGAAGTTCATCCACCATGATCATCATCTCCTTTTCAGAGTCCCCGCTTTCCAGGACACAGTACAGCGCCCTACACTAGTGCCTACCTTCTTTGTCCCCAGTTGAATGGCCTTCATTTAACTGTACTAAAACACATGTTCAGCCGAACGCTGTCAGGGGGACAGCAATGCCTAGCAGTTAGCACAGCAGATTGGCACTCAGGTGACCTATTCTATTCCTGGCCCTCCCAATGAGCTTTGGGTGTCTTTGGGTAAGTCTCTGTGACCCTGATCCTCCAAAGTATGTAGGCACCCAACTTCCCTGGATTTCAAAGAAAGTTAGAAGCCCACAGACCTTGGAGGATCTGGGCCTAGCTCTCCCTCACTGCTGGGAGCCAGGGTCCCCTGACATCACCTCTTCCCCTAAAAACCTAACATACAAACAGGTCAATGGGCCTGATTGGCACCTGGTGTAAGTCAGCAGTTACACTGCTGACAGCTGATTTACCACGGCGGGGGAGCAGGCCCTCTATTTCCAAGAGAGTCTAAAGGGAAGGAGTTGCTCAAAGTCAGTGGGAAGTGACCTTTCACTCAAGGAATCTCTTTCTGCCTCAATCCCCAATTGGGTTCTGTTCTCTCTGAGCTTTGTGACTCTTTCATTACAGAAGATCCAAGTGCAGGGGCTCAGGAACGGCCAGCCCCCAGTTCTGGCCCAGGGGGCTCTGGGATTGAGGGCTTTGGTTTTGGAGTGCAGGGTCCTTCCAGATTTCAGAGCTAACCCTCGAGAAAGCCAACGTCTGCTGAGTCTGCAGGCAGTGCCGCCAGCCACAGTGACTCCAGGGGGGAGTGAAGTTTAGGAGAGTGGGAACTAAAGTGCAATGAGGATGACCATGGCTCAGCAGGCAGCTCTGGGGCTCAGTGTGTCGGCCGACCCCATGTTTCACCTGGGAACCACGAAAACATGACAATAGGGTGTGGGCTTTTGTTTTTAATATCAACAAACCTGCTGCGGCTCAAGCAGCACTGGCTCGGGGCGGGGGGCGGCACAGACCCCTGGGCGACCTGCGGCACTGTGGGCAGGGCCCTGCCTTCCTGATGCTGGTCTATACAGCAAAGACGGGCAACTCTCCTAGGGCGGGATTACCCCTGGGGCACCTCTGAGTTTGTCGCCATGGCACAGCCCCAGTGAGCAGCAGACTGGAGCCAGGGGCCAACACTGGCCCTTTCTTCCTTGGGGGGATGAAAGGAGAGAGCTCTGCCCCAGCAGACCTGGCCTAAGTTGGCGGTAATGGTGGGAGGAGGGTTTAGGAGGTGGCGCTTCCTACTGGACGGACAGTTCAGCACCATGGCAGGGAAGAGAGGGCTGGTGCGGCAAGATGGAGGCCTTCCCTGAGGCCATCTGATCCTGCTCCTTGGGGTGTTGCTTGGCTCAGGGCTGCAGAGAATCCAGCCACCAGCCACTTGCTCCTGCCTTGTGCTCTGACCATCACAGCTTACGCCTGCCATGGCCCCAGCCCCAACCAACACCCCTGGCCTTTGGTTCCACCTCAGCCTACACTTGACATGGCCCAGCCCCAGCCAGCCCCCGCCCGGCCTTCGGCTCCCCCTCGGCCTACACCTGCAACAGCCCAGCCTTGTCCAGCTCCCCCGGCCTTTGGCTCCACCTTGGCCCATACCCCCAGTGGCTCTAGCTCTGTCCTGCCTGTCCCAACAAGGGAGTATCTCCACACTCAGTGGCCACCAGCCCCTGGTGGTGAGTCCTCTGGTGCCTGGCCAGGTTGGAGCTGACCCGGAAGGTGCGGCTGCAGTCCTGGCACTGGTAGGGCCGCTCCCCGGTGTGGATTCTCTGGTGCCGGATGAAGTTGGAGCTCCCGGCGAAGGCGCGGCCACACTCCAGGCAGTGGTAAGGGCGCTCCCCAGTGTGGGTGCGGCAGTGCTCAGCGAATGCAGTGCTCTGCCCGAACCTCTTACCACAGTCAGGGCAGCGGTGGGGCTTCTCACCGGCGTGGCTCCGGCGGTGCCGAGCCAGGGAGGAGACACTGGCGAAGACCGCTCCACACTCAGCACACTTGTAGGGTCGCTCCCCTGTGTGGCTCCGCACGTGTTTGACTAACGCAGCCCGGAGCCGGAAGTGCCGGCCACACTCGGAGCAGCCGTGAGGTCGCTCGCCACGGTGGATTAGCTGGTGCCGGCTGAGGTGGGTGGCGCGGGTGAAGCCCTGGCTGCATTGGTGGCAGCGGTAGGGGCGCTCCCCAGTGTGGGTGCGCTGGTGCTCCACCAGTAGGGAGCTGCGGTCAAAGCTGCGCCCGCACTGGGCACATGAGAACGGCCGCTCCCCCGAGTGGCTGCGCTGGTGGATGGTCAGGACTGAGTGGTTGGCAAAGCCTTTTCCACATTGGTGGCAAAAGTGGGATCTCTCCCCTACGATATGCGTTCTTTGGTGCCTGGCCAGCCCTGCGCTCCCTGTGAAGCTCTCCCCACACTCGGGGCAGTGCCAGGGCCCCTCGCCCGCTGCATGGAGGGTCTGGTGCCGGCAGAGGTTGGAGCTCTGAGTGAAGCATTTCCCACACTGGGTGCAGCAGAAGGGACGCTCCCCCGTGTGGACCCGCTGGTGCTTCGTGAGGTTTGACCTGCGGCTGAAGCCCTTCCCGCACATGGGGCAGGCGATGGAGCTTGGGGTGCCACCCACTGACCCATCGCTCATGCCACTCTTCACGCAAATGGAGCCCAGAGGTCCAGGATCCTGCTGCCCTTCCACTGAGCCATCGCCCCCCTTAGGTCTACCGGACACATTCCCTTTGCACCTGGCTGCTTCCCTTTCATGATGCAAAGTCTCTTCCTTGCTTCTACGTGGGATCTCAGCACCTGTAAGAGGAGCCAGATGGGAGTCATTGCTGCACTGATGCCCAGAGGAGGTGCCTTGGGGCAGATCAGGAGTGGCCTGTAATAGTCTACAGCCACTCTATATGTTTGTCTGCCTAATGTACAGAGGGTTACTGCAGCATCTATCAGGTCAGTTCCATGTCCTGGCAGTCAGGAACCATGGCTGGACAATAGCCCAGGTCACAGCTCTTGAGATGTACACCCAGGACTAGCTACCTCTGCCCTCCCACTTCTGGTGGGCCAGACCCACCTTCCTAGGGCTGAGATCCAGATCCTCAAAGGTACTTGAAACTCCTAACTTCTACTGAAATCAATGGGAACCTTTGAGGATCTGTGCCTGAATCACCCCCGCCCCCATGAAGGGGGGAGGGGACAGTCAAAAGACCGAGGGGTTGAAGAGAGAGACACTCCCTGAGAGACTGGTTTTACGTGATGGTTAAGGGGAGAAACTGCTTCCCGGAATCTCCAGAGCTGGAGGTGTCTCAAGGAAGCTAAGCCTGCCTAGCATGGAAGATGAGGGAGTTTGCTATCCTTTCCTCCCTATTCACCTGCCGCAGTGCCAGGAGTGAAATCAAAGGATGGTCCCTCACAGATGGTCTCCGAATACCCTCACCTTCTTGGGTGCCTCTTGGCATCTCCTGTTCCTTGGAGCACTGGGGATCTGGGACTTGCAGCTCTTCCCATGGCTCCATGTGCGACACGAGGTCGGGTTTGGGAATGGGGACGCCTGCCCCTGGAACAGCAGAGAGGAGGCATTGGAGATTATCACAGCACTGAGAACTTCTTACTGTCACTAGCAACAGTAGCACCTAGAAACCCCAGCAGAGATCAGGGCCCCATTGTGCCAGGGACCGCATGAGCACCCAACGACTGAGTTGGGGCTCTGTTGCCCTGGGTGCTGTATGGGCACGCAGTGGAAAACACTGCCTTCCCTGAACAGCTTACTGTCTACTCTAAATAGACAAAGTGCAGGAATATAAACTGAGGCCCAAAGAGGAAAGGTGATTTGTCCAACGTCTATAGCAGAACCCAGGAGTTCGGAGTCCTTGCCCAGCACTCAGCCAGTGCCAGTGTCACAAGTTCGGTCCAATAAAAGTAGGGCTGTCAATTAATTGCAGTTAACACAAGCAATTAATGGAAAACAAATTGACTAGATTAAAAATAGTCACGATTAATCACAGTTTTAATCGCACTGTTAAACAATAATAGAATACCAATTTAAATGTATTATAAATACTTCTGGATGTTTTGCTATATTTTCAAATATATTGATTTCAATTACAACATGGAATACAAAGGGTACAATGCTCACGTTATATTAGTATTTTTGATTACAAATACTTGCACTGTAAAAAAGATAAACAAAAGAAATGGTATTTTTCAATTCACCTCATACAAGTACTGTAGTGCAATCTCTTTATTGTGAAAGCGCAACTTACAAATGTAGAGTTATTATTATTACTTTAGATACTGCAAGTCGAAGCATGAAGGGGCATACTAGTGTTTAGCGCATCTGACACATAAACACCTTGCAGCGCCAACTACCACAGTACCATGAGAAGGCCTGTCCTCACCTTCAGGTGACATTGCAAATAAGAAGCGGACAGCATTATCTCCTGTCAATGTAAACAAACTTGTTTGTCTTAGGTATTGGCTGAACAAGAAGTAGGACTGAGTGGACTTGTAGGCTCTAAAGTTTTACATTGTTTTGCTTTTGAGTGTAGTTTATGTAAAAAAATAATTCTACATTTATAAATTGCACTTTCACTATAAAGAGGTTGCACCACAGAACTTGTATGCGGTGAAATGAAAAATAATATAAAGTGCGCACTATACACTTTGTATTCTGTGTTGTAATTGAAATCAATATGTTTGAAAATGTAGAAAAACATCCAAAAATATTTATAATACATTTAAATTGATATTCTATTATTGTTTAACACCGTGATTAAAACTGTGATTAATTGAGAATATTTTTTATCTCATGATTAATTGTGATTATTTTTTTAATCATTTGACAGCCCCAGATAAAAGATATTACCTCACCCACTCTGTCTCTCTGAAATCCTAGGACCAACACAGCTACAGCTACGCTGCAAATCACAAGAGACATGATGTCCTCCTAAATTGCCATTACTTGGGCATAGGATGCCGGGGCCATTGCTAATGGGTAGGACATCTGATTTTAGGTTTTAGATGATAAACACCAACAAAACACCTCAATACAAAGAAAAGAAATCAAACATTGGAAAGGGTTATAAGGGCTTGTCTAGATGGAGCAGTCATGTGCAGTACAAGAGTATGATTTCTCAAATGAAGGAATGTGTTGAGCATTAATTGGTCCACATGGACCCTGCTGGTGCGCACTAGAAGCTCCCTAGTGTGCTCTAACATAGTGCTGTTTGAAACAGTGCTAGGTAAAAGCACACAAGGGACCATAGCAAATAGATTCCTCATTGCAATATGATAATATTGATAATATAGTAAAGTGATAATACTCTGTTGATTTACTCAAAGTTTAAATTGCAAAATGAAGGATATCGATAAAAAGAGAAAGCCCTGAAAACCCCACCCCCCCCCCCCCCGCTTTTGGATATCTACACAGAACTCAAAAATTGTTAAAAATAATGCCCGAAAAACTGACGTTAATGAACCCCAAAAGCAGAAGCCCCACTAACAGGACACTGAGGGCCCTCAGTGCCAGCCCAACCGCTGTTCCCGCCATGTGGGCATCTAGAGGAGTTGGGCGAGTCCCAGCTCCAGCTGCCACACCACAAACTAACTCACCCTTGGCAGGCGGTGTGGGCAGGGAGCAGGCGGCTCCCTGGAGAGGGAGTCATTGCTCCACCAGACACCAGCCCCCCTCCCTCATGCTTTCTCCACAGCCGGGTTCCTCCCCGCAGCCTAAGTCAGCCCACACCCGGGATCATCGCTGGCACAGCCACTCCCCCCGGGCAGGCCAGCGCCTCGCCTGCTGCACAGCTTGCTTAACCCCCGCGCTGCGGAGCTAGCAGCACAGACCCCCGGGGCTACCCGGGGATTGGGGGCGGGCGAATCTCTCCGGTCCCAGCCGCGGTTCGACTCCGATCCCCCCCCGGCCCTGAGGCCGCTTCCTCCAGGTAGCGATTTCCTGCCTCTGCGGCTGTTTCCCTCCCTCCCGTGGCCGCCTCCCTACTCACCGGACCCGGGCCGATCCCCCGGAGCTGCAGACTGGGGCGGGAGGGGAGCTGGGCTCGGGACCCAGGTGTCCGGGGCTGGCACAGGAAGGTGCCTCCGCTATCCCGTCCCCCCTCCCTGCTTCAGGCTCCGCGCCAGGAGCGTGGGGTCTTTAACCCATTCATGCCCCGGCTCGCTGGGGAACGGAGAGGTAAACTAGGAGGGAGATTCCTGGTGGGAGGATTTGAACCCGGGGCAGGGGGCGCAGAGGCAGCAGGGTGGTACAAAATCAGAGGCAGCCCCTGGGTTATGGCTGCCACAGCTGGGATTAAAACCCAGGCCCCCCAGCTCTAACCAACTAGACTCCCCTCCTCCCCCCAAGCTGCAAAGAGAACCCAGGAGTCCTGAGTTCCACTCCCCTCCCAACCCACTCGACCTCATTCCCCTCCCAGAGCCAGGAATAGCCTGGTCAGGTGAGACAGGGTCTGCCCTGACATGCGGGGGGGTGGGGGGGGGTCTGATGGGAAATGCAGTGTGTGTGTGTGTGTGGAGGGTGGGACACATTGCTTGATCTCCCAGGAGACACAGCGTCAGCACCGCAGGAAGGCACAGTGTTATAGACAGGCAGGGGGAATGGGGCTGGCTGGCACATAGCTCTGGCACATTTACTCTGAAAGGCAGAGGATGGATGCGGGTGAGAATATGGGTCTGCGCCCCAGTCCAATGGAGGAAGGGTCTGCTTGTGCCTAGGTTGGATAGGAGTGGCTGAGTCTAGTTTGGAGGGAGGGGGTAGCCCCAGGATGCCGTTGAAGAGGTGATTGGCTGCCCCATCTGTCTGAACCCCGCTGCCCAGCTCTGGGTGACCCCTTAGGCTCACACTCCACATGGCTGAGTGCACAGAGATGGGGATCCAGATTCGGATCCTGCTGCTAACACTGGATAAGCCAGGGAAGGGCCACAAGAACAGGGCAGGGGTAGCTCACCTGTCTGGCTGCCCCTTTGTTCCCCTCCCTCCCACACCTAGGAAAGGGAGCAGACAGAGCTAGGGATGTGGCTTCCACCATCATCTTTATTAGTGAGCAAAGTGTTCACAGAGGGCGGGGACAAGCCCCACCTGGAGTCAGCTGCACATGTTCCCACAGAGAGTACCACCACCAGGGCCAGCAATGCTGGGGGGCCTTATGCTGGGGTGGAGAGCTCCTCAGTGGGGGAGCTATGGGGGTCATGCCAGGGGCATGTGAGGCCCACACGGGAGGAGGGGGGAGTCAGTGCAAGGAGCTGTTGGGCCCTGCTGTGCTGGTGAGAGATGGAGGTCTCAGTGGTCAGGGCTGCCACAGACGGGGGGGCTCAGTGGGAGGAGCCATGGGGGCTACACTGGGGGCTCCATGGGAAGAGCTGTGCAGGCCGTAACCGGGGGGGGGGGGGGGCTCCATGGAGGCCACACCAGGGTCGAGGGGGAGACGGGATCTCAGTCATCAGAGCCATCAGGGCTGCCCTGGCTGGGGGACGCGGGAGGGCGGCTCAGGAACACGTCCCCGTAGGAGCGGGGGGAAGTGAAGGCCTGGGCAGGGGTCAGCCCCAGTGCACGCCCCCCAGCCCCACCCCCTCCGCGGTCCCGTTCCTCCTCCTCCTGGGCTCGGCGGCGGAAGGACTGGAAGTCAGTGGCGGCGCAGTTGTCGGGCAGCCCCTGAGGCACCTGTCCGTCCCCGGGACGACACACCTCGAAGCGCACCCAGCGGTAGGCCCCGCACTTGCGGGCCCCGGGGCAACTCTGGATCAGGTTGTGCACGGCCGGGTGCGAGAAGCCAAAGAAATCAGCCCCAGCTGGCTCCAGCTCAGGGTAGGGCCGCCCCCGGGCAGCACTGATGGCCGCCAGCAGCTGGGTGTGGCAGGTGTCAGCCGTGGTGCCTGCCAGGGCACTGCCCGGCTCATCCTCAGGCACGATCTCGAAGCGGGGGCCTGCCCCGCCATCTTTGATCTGGCAGGTGTAGAGGCAGCGCTGCTCAGGGCGCCGCATGCTGGCGTAGACCCGTGTGCTGCAGAAGCCCACTGGGTAGATGGCTCCCTCATCGTGGAAGCCTGGCCGGTCGGCCACGATCTCCCCCAGGCTGTAGACCGTCAGCCCACCCAGCGCGATGGGGAAGACAGGCCGACCCGAAGGGTCCAGCGGTACTGGCTGCACCAGCCGCCGCACCCCCCTGTCTGGTGCTGCCCGCCGCTTGGCCGCACGGCCGTTCTCCTTGCCCTTCTTGGGCCGCTTCCCCGCAGGTGCTGGCTCATCTGGGCCAGGCGTTGGTGCCACGCTGTACCCTGCTGAGATGCCCCCCAATGGCACCACCGGGCTCTCCTCCTCGGCCGCCAGCGCCTGCAGCTGCAGCAGCTTGGTGAAGAGGAATCGACGCTCCTCTCTCGCCCGCAGGAATTTCTCCTCCAGCCGGGCAATCTCATCGCACAGTGCTGCATTCTCGAACACCATGGCCTTGGCCGCCCGGCGCAGCCGGCTGTACTTCAGCCGGTACTTCTCATTCTGGCTCTTCCTTGACACCTTCTTCATCCTCGGCTCACCACGCCTGGAGTGATAGCCACGTTCAGACCTGCTGGAGCACAGAGCCCGGGCACTATGGGCATGCACAGACACAGACATTCATAGATTCACTCTCACATGGGCACTCACACAAAGATCATCGTTTCCCATCCATTCCCAGAGCTCCCTCCATTAGCTCTGTCCCTGCAGAGGCTGCTGGACTCTGAAGAACAGCACATTTCATAAACGTTAAGGCCAGAAGAAAGGCCCATTTTGCCCCTCCATCCCAGCCCCTCCTAACAATTCTTGCATCCTGTCTGAGTTACTGACGTTGCAATTTTATTGCTCTGTATGATCTGTGCCCTCCTGTGCTCTATATGATTAGGTAAAAGAACATTAAGGTATTAGACGTGGTGCAAAGTGTCTCTCTGTGACTGGTACCAGTATAATGACAGCTGTATAATTATATAGCTATACCAGTAAATTTCCCTGTGTAGACAAGCCCTTAGTCTCTTGCTGTAAGGCAGGTTTTCCAGATCTAGAATCGTTCTTGTAGCTCTTCTTTGAGCCCCTTGCAATTTGGCAACATCCTGTCTGAAGTGTGCACATCAGAACTGGACAGAGTCTCCAGTAACAGTCTTACTAATGCCCTATACAGAGGTAACCCCCCATCCCTGCTTCTCCTTGCTACTCCTCTACTCAGACAGCCAGGGACTGCTTATTCCCTCTCAGCTACACCCTCCCACTACCAGGTCACGTTCAGCAGGTTTCCACCATGACCCCTAAGCCCTTCCCAGGGCTTCTCCTTTCCAGGAGACAGCCCCTCATCTATTAAGTGTAGGCTTACCTCCTCTGTCGGAGGTGTGTAACTATGCATTTGGCCCTGTTAAGACACACACTCAATAGGAAAAGGAGTACTTGTGGCACCTTAGAGACTAACAAATTTATTAGAGCATAAGCTTTCGTGAGCTACAGCTCACTTCATCGGATGCATTTGGTGGAAAAAACAGAGGAGAGATTTATATACACACACACAGAGAACATGAAACAATGGGTTTATCATACACACTGTAAGGAGAGTGATCACTTAAGATAAGCCATCACCAACAGCAGGGGGGGGGGAAGGAGGAAAACCTTTCATGGTGACAAGCAGGTAGGCTAATTCCAGCAGTTAACAAGAACACCATACAAAGCAAAGCTGCAGCGATTAGCAAAAGATCTTCTAAAGCAGTTCCAAGTAAAGAATATCAGAGGAACAGTGGGGGGTGGGGTGGGAGGGAGAAATACCATGGGGAAATAGTTTTACTTTGTGTAATGACTCATCCATTCCCAGTCTCTATTCAAGCCTAAGTTAATTGTATCCAGTTTGCAAATTAATTCCAATTCAGCAGTCTCTCGTTGGAGTCTGTTTTTGAAGCTTTTTTGTTGAAGTATAGCCACTCTTAGGTCTGTGATCGAGTGACCAGAGAGATTGAAGTGTTCTCCAACTGGTTTTTGAATGTTATAATTCTTGACGTCTGATTTGTGTCCATTCATTCTTTTATGTAGAGACTGTCCAGTTTGGCCAATGTACATGGCAGAGGGGCATTGCTGGCACATGATGGCATATATCACATTGGTAGATGCGCAGGTGAACGAGCCTCTGATAGCGTGGCTGATGTGATTAGGCCCTATGATGGTATCCCCTGAATAGATATGTGGACAGAGTTGGCAACGGGCTTTGTTGCAAGGACTTATCACTCTCCTTACAGTGTGTATGATAAACCCATTGTTTCATGTTCTCTGTGTGTGTGTATATAAATCTCTCCTCTGTTTTTTCCACCAAATGCATCCGATGAAGTGAGCTGTAGCTCACGAAAGCTTATGCTCTAATAAATTTGTTAGTCTCTAAGGTGCCACAAGTACTCCTTTTCTTTTTGCGAATACAGACTAACACGGCTGCTACTCTGAACACTCAGTAGGGTGGCTCTGTATAACTGACCTGCCCTTAGCGCTGTTTACCGAGCTAGTGGGCCAGAGGCAGGAATCGCTGGGGGAGACCCTCGGTCCTAGATGACGCAGGAGGCCAGGCTGGATGGGCTCAGTGGCCTTGAGCATCTATGAAGAAGGCAAGTGACTGGGCCCCTTCACTCACCAGCCACCACCGCTGCTGTCTGATTGGCTCTGAGCAGAGCGTGGCTGGCTGGCTCAGGGGTGTGGGAGAATATTGGACATGGGATGGGGGGGGGTCCTGGCTGGCTCAGAGATGCGGGGAATGGGAGGGGGGGGGAATCTCTGATCCAGCCTCAGGGGGACTGGCTGGCTGGGGGGTACCGCTAACGTGGTGGGGTTGGGGGGATCCTGCAGGGCTCAGCTGCACAGACCCCCCCCAACCCGTGATGCCCCGGAGCTGAGTGGGGGTGTCTCTCTCTGCCTGCCCCCCCCCGGGGGCTCAGATCCCCACCTCGCTCTGCCGCTTCCTCCAGGCAGCGATTTCCTGCCTCTGTTGCTGGGTCTGTTTCCCTCCCGCCCCGGGGCCGCCTCTCGCCGCGATTCTGGGTCTCCCCGGCGCCCCCACTCACCGCCTGGCCGGGGCGACGCCCCCGGGGCCGCGCTGCAGACGAGGCCGCCCCTTGCGCACGAACGGGCCGGGAGCCGTCTCAGGGGTGGGGCCCCAGGTGCCTGGGGGCTGGCACAGGAAGGTCCCTCTGTTATTCCGGTCCCACGCCGCCTTGCCTGCGCTGTGAAGTGGAGGAGTTTTAAGCCCTTTCTCCCGGGTTAGGGTGCTGCAGGGTTGTGTGGATTAGAGTTGGAGTTGGGGGTATAGGCGGATTAGGTCTGGGGTTGGGTGATGCAGATTAGGGAGCGGGGTGTAGCACTGTGCAGATTAGGTCTGGAGTTAGAGTTGAGCAGATGAAGGACAGGACTCAGGTTCTGCAGGTTAGGTTTGTGGTTAGGATTATATAAATTATGGGTGGAGTTGGGCACATTAGGGTTTAGGTTAGGGTTATACATTTTAGCCTGGTCACCCAGGTTTTATTCTTTCTACGCTGATTTTGCATTGAGCTCGATTCTGTGCTGCACCAAGTCAAAGAGCCTGTAAAAGTCAAGTCTATTATATCCACACAATTACACAGAGCAGCTAAAGCGGTCAGCTTGTTTTAAAATGATAGCAAGTTTGTGGAGACGGTCAAAATATAAATTAAAAAACATAGTTCCGTTCGGAAGAAATGTTGAGGTTGTTTTCATTCCAAAGTTTCAAGAGATGTTTTTCATTTTTCATAACATTAATCAAAAACTTTGTAAACATAAAAAGAAAAGGAGGACTTGTGGCACCATAGAGTCTAACACATTTATTTGAGCATAAGCGTACAGCTCACGAACGCTTATGCTCAAATAAATGTGTTAGTCTCTAAGGTGCCACAAGTCCTCCTTTTCTTTTTGCGGGCTACAGACTAACACAGCTGCTACTCTGAAACCTGTCATTGTAAACATAGTTATAGAAATTTTTCATTTACAGCAATCAATAATTTTCTAATAACATTTCAATAGCATTATATGTTTGATAAAACATTCAATTAAGAAATGTCACAATGTTTTGTAAAAAAAAATGACATGGAAAATATGAAATTTTTTTTGTGTGCAAAAGTTTTCATTTTTGGGAAAAGGCCATTTTTCAGCAACATTTTCTGTGAAAAATTTTGACCCTAGTCAATTCTCATTCAAAAAACCCATTTTGTAGAGCACCTCATACATGCACATGACATCGCATGCACCATCTATGTGAGGGCATGCTGTGCAGAGCGAAATGGAATTATCTGTACACTAGGGATCGGCACAACCCCATCTGCAGTTTGGAAACTGCTGATATAGATATAGATGTATTGTTTACTATAAAGTGTTTGAGAAAAAAATTATTAAAAAGTCAAATTTTTCAGAGAAGACAAAAATGCCAATAATTTTTCACAATTTCTTTTGTTTTCAACCAAATATATTTTGTGTTAAAAAAATTGTAACCACCTGTACAAGCCATGTGATGAGTTATTTCCATTAAACAGTATTGGTTGGCATCAATTATATCTACATTTTCTCACTCCTCAGACAATTCTTTTAAAACTCTTGAGTGCAAATTATCTGGTCCAGCAGATGTAGGAACATGGACATTGCCAAACGGGATCAGAGCTGAGGTCCATCTTGTCCAGTCTCCTGGTTCTGATAGTGCCTAGCACCAGATGCTACAGAGAAAAGTGTAAGAACCTAGCAGATGTGGGATAATCTGCCACCTACATAAATTTTGCTCCTCACTAGTCCTCTGGTCATACAGCCAAGAACCTTGAGCCTCAGCTTTTCTGACCCGAGTTATGCAAGAGGCTGGACTGGATGGGAACAGTGGGTCTTAACAGCTGTGAATCTACCATTAAACCCTAAAACAGGCTTTGCAGCAAGTGCTATCTCCCTCCCACTTACAATCACAACTATTTTCACTTTCAGGATAAAGAAGTTGATGCAACGTGATGCTGGGAAACTCGGTCCTGCTTTATTAGCTCCAGTTCAAAGTAAGAAACCAAAGTAAACCATAAACTTAATTTAGTGCAATCTGATAGTTAGATGTGTATGGGTATAGTCAGATACAGATTCAGTGGCCATTGAAGCTAATGGAAAGGTTCCTGTTTTATTCTATTCCTGCACAATGAGCCAATAGATCCCAACAAACCAGATTGGGAGTTGGCGAGGGGAGGGCGGGGGGGCATGTTGCTTTTTACCATTTTACCAAAGCCAGGCCTTCTCTGGTTCACAGCTTTTGACTGATGCTTAGGGCTCCAGCAAAGCATACAATGACCAGGGACCATAATGGCTACCCCTTCTCTGCCAACATCTTGTCTTTGAGGCAGGGCACAGGGCCCGTGTCTCAGACTCATCAGAGTGTTGTCATTGTTCCCACTGCTGTCACAGGGGGTGAACATCTCCATCTAATTCTGACAAATGCCAGATGAGTAGGCGATAGAGTGGCCCAGCAGCAGGGTCTGGCTGCCAGCCAAGCTCTGACCTTTCCTCTGCAATGGAGACCACAGAACACACATTCTGACACGTGTTCTGTGTCATCAGGTGGTCTCTTTCTCTCTCTTCCCCGCATACATCTTCTATTGTGTTATGGGGTCTCTCTCTCTCCTTGCACAAGTTCATAGATACCAAGGCCAGAAAGGACCATTGAGAACTTCTCCAAAATAATTCCTAGAGCAGATTTTTGATAAAATCATCCAATCTTGATTGAAAAATTGTCAGTGATGGAGAAACCACCACAATCCTTGGTAAGTTATTACAATGGCTAATTATTCTCACTGTTAAAAATGTTCACCTTATTTCCTGTCTGAATTATATAGCTTCAACTTTAGCCATTGGATCACGTTATACCTTTCTCTGCTAGATTGAAGAGGCCATTACTAAATATTTGTTCCCCATGTCGGTTCTTATAGACTGTAATCAAGTAACCTTCTCTCTGTTAAACTAAATAGATTGAGCTTCTTGAGTCTATCACCATAAGGCAGGTTTTCTAATCCTTTAATCGTTCTCATGGCTCTTCTCTGAAACCCTCTTCAATTTGTAAACATCCTTCTTGAATTGTGGACACCAGAACTGGACACAGAATTCCACTAGTGATAAAAACAGAAGTAAAATAACCTCTCGGCTCATACCTGAGATTCCCATTTATACATCCAAGATTTGCATTAGTGCTTTTGGCCACAGCGTTGCAAGGGGAGCTCAGGTTCAGCTGATTCTGCACAAGGGCCCCTAAATCTTTTTCAGAGTCACTACTTCCCAGGATAGAGTCCCCCATCCTGTAAGTCTGGCCTACATTCTGTGTTCCTAGATGGAGGCATTTAAATTTAGCCTTATTAAAACATATTTTGTTTGCTAGCACCCAGTTTACCAAGCAATACAGCTTGCTCTGAATCAGCGACCTTCTCTTCACTATTTACCATCCCTCAATTTTTGTGTCATTTACGAACATTACCAGTGATGATTTTATGTTTTCTTTCAGGTCATTACTAAAAATGTTCAATAGGGTAGGGCCAAGAACCGATCCCTGCAGGACCCCCTCTAATAATACACCCATTCAATGATGATTCTCCACTTACTATTACCTTTTAACACCTATCAGTGAGTCAGCTTTCGATCCATTTAATGTGTGCCATGTTAATTTTATATCTTTCTAGTTTTTTAATCAAATTGTCGTGTGGTACCAAGTCAAATGCCTTACAGATGTCTAAGTAGATTACGTCAACACTATTACCTTTGTCAATCAAACTTGTAATCTCGTCAAAAAATGATATCAAGTTAGTTTGACAGGATTTATTTTCCATAAACCCATGTTGATTGGCACTTATTATAGTACCTTCTTTTAATTCTTTATTAATCGATTCCTGTATCAAGTGCTCTATTATCTTGCCTAGGATCAGTGTCAGACTGACAGTCCCATATTATCCAGTCATCTCATTTATCCTTTTTAAATATTGGCACATTAGCTTTGTTCCAGTCTTCTGGAACTTTCCCAGTGTTCCAAGACTTATTGAAAATCACCATTAATGGTCCAGCAAGCTCCTCAGCCAGCTCTTTTAAAACTTCTGGATGCAAGTTATATATTTTAAAATGTCTGACCTTAGTAGCTACAGTTTAACATCTTCCTGAGACACTAGTGGAATGGAATGTTATCATATGATAGGATGACATCATTTATTTTTTCCCAAATACAGAACAGAAATATTTGTTGAACATTTCTGCATTTCTATTGACAATTCTACCATTTCCATCTAGTTATGGACCAAGACCATTGTCAGGATTCTTTTTGTTCCTAATATACTTTTAAAAACTCCTTCTTATGGTCCTTAACTCTGCTGGCCATAGGTTTTTCCTTGCCTCCCTTTGCTTCTCTAATAAATTTTCTATAATTCCTAGCTTCTGATTTATATTCATCAACTTCCCCTTTCTTCCATTTGTTATATACTTTTTTTTTCTATTTTCTACAGTTGTCTTCACTTCACTTGTGGGACTTTGGCTTTTTAGACATCTAATAAAGTGTTCTTAAACAATACCCAATTATCAATCATATTTTTCTGATTCAGTTCTTCCTCCCAATTGATTTGGTTCATAATTGTTTTCAGCTTTTTGAAATTGGCTCTTTTAAAGCACCAAGTATATATATATCACTGGTCTGGACTTTATTCTGTTTGCACAGTATAAATCTGATCAAGTCCTGATCAGTTGTACCTAAGTTACCATTAATTTTTAGTTCTGTGATTATTTCCTCTTTATCTGTCAAGATGAGGTCTAATATAAATTCCCCCATGTTGGATGCAACACTTTTTGAATTAGGACATTATCTATAACATTTAGAAATTTCAAGAATGTTTTAGTATTGGCAGCATGAGACCTTCAGTTTATGTCACTCAAATTGAAATCCGCCAGGATCACGCAGCTTTTTTATCTACACATTATAGATAGCTGTATAAGGAGCCGGTCTCCCTGTCCCCTAGTGTGATTTCGTGGTCTGTAGCAGACACCAACTAATACCCCTTCTTGTTCTTTGACTTAGGACATTGAGTCATAAGCATTCAAGATAATTTTCTTCCATGCCATGTTCTATGCCATTAGGCGGTCACTCTCTCTTTTCCTCCCCAGTGCATGTTCTGTGCTGGCAGGTGGACTCTCTCTCCCCAAGCATGAACTGTGCCCTCAGGTGGGCTCTCTCTCCCTGCACGTGTTCTGTGCCATCAGGTGGTCTCTCCCACTGCGTGCTGCCGCCGCTGATGTGCCAGGAGGTTGCCGCTGCGAGTGAATCCTCTCCCACACTGGGCACAGTGGTAGGGCCGCTCCCCGGTGTGAACCCTGTGGTGGGCCAGGAGGTTGGAGCTGAGGCTGAAGCTCTGGCCACATTGGTGGCAGCGGTAGGGTCGCTCCCCAGTATGGGTGCGCTGGTGGGTCAGCAGGTCAGCGCTCTGCCCAAAGCTCTTGGGGCACTGGGCACACAGATAGGGCCGCTCCCTGGTGTGGGTCCTGCAGTGGCTGACGAGGTCGGAGCGCCGGCTGAAGCACCTCCCACACTCCTCACATGGGTAGGGCCGCTCCCCGGCGTGGCTGCGCTGATGCGCCAGGAGATTGGAGCGGCGGGCGAAACCCTTGCCACACTGGGCACAGCGGTGGGGCCGCTCCTCAGAGTGGCTGCGCTGGTGGGCCAGCAAGTCTGAGCTGCGACCAAATCCTTTGCTGCACTCAGCACAGCTGTAGGGCCGGTCATTTGTGTGCAGGCTGCGGCGATGCGTGGTCAGGCTGGAGCTACGGCTGAAGCGCTTGCCGCAGTCAGTGCACAGGTAGGGGCGCTCACCCGTGTGCAGGCTGCGCCGGTGCAGCGCCAGGGTGGAGCCCAGGCTGAAGCACTGCCCGCAGTCGGCACAGGAGTAGGGGCGTTCCCCCGTGTGCAGCCGCAGGTGCTTGGCAAGGGTGGAGCTGAGGCTGAAGCACTGCCCGCATTCCCCACACTGGTAGGGGCGCTCCCCTGTGTGTGTGCGCTGGTGGGTCAGCAGGTTGGAGCTGCGACCAAAGCTCTTCCCACACTCAGGGCACTTGTAGGGGCGCTCTCCAGTGTGGACTCGCTGATGCCGGGCCAGCCCCGAGCTGACACTGAAGCCCTTTCCACACTGGTGGCAGAGGTGGGGTTTTTCGCCTGTGTGAGTTCTCTGGTGGGTAATGAGGTCTGAGCTCTGGGTGAAGCCCTTCCCGCAGTCGGGGCATTTGTAGGGTCTCTGCCCTGTGTGGACCCGCTGGTGCTGAATGAGGTGGGAGCTCCAGCTGAATGCCTTCCCACAGTCAGGGCAGCAGTGGGGCTTCTTCTGCAACTGGGTTCTTTCCTGGGTCCTACGTTCTGAGCTCCCACTGGGGCTTCTCCCTGGCACAGCCCATGTGACTGGATCCTCCCCAGGCAAGGTGCCATCCTGGACATTTAAACTTCCCCTGACAGTGTTAGGATTGCCATCTGCCTGCTCTTCCAACCCGCTGTGATCCTCGCAGGCTTCTCCCTGCCCAGGACTCTGTTGTTCATCAGCTTCAGAGATTCCAGAGGCGGTCCCATCCGGATCCATTCTCTCATCACCTCCCTGCTGCCGATTCCCTCCTCATCCTTGCTCTTAAATCTCAGCTCCTGCTGGGACGAGAAAAAATCTGGTTGTGAGTCAGTCCCTCCACTGGGCAATAGTGGGGGACACAAAGGAGATCTTCAGAATGGGGAGTGGCCAAGGCAGTGAAAGGAATTATTGTTGGATAGATAAAAAAAAAAATCTGCAGCTGGATACCCCTCAAGTTCCCAGAGGGGAGGCAGGAAGACAATACATCTGCCTCCATGTCCCTTCCAAACACCCAGGGGAAAGGTAGCTGAGCAGGGGAGCAGCTGCCAGACTTCCAGTGATGCCTGCCACAGTTGCTGGGTACAGTCCCAGCCTGGCTGAGATGGGGGCAGAGCTGTGGAAGTTGACGGCAGCTCTGTGGGATCCCAGCTGTTTCACTGCACTCACAAATACTTTGAGCTGGTTTCAATTTTTGTACCTTTCCGCTGTACTGCTGTCTCTAGGGAAAGAGATATCTAGGCCTGAAGGCCCACTGTGCCCTTCCAGCCTGGCCTCCTATCTCACCCAGGCCAGAGAATCTCCCCCAGCCATTCCTGCCTCTGGCCCAGTGACTCCTGACTTTGAGAAAGAGATGCCGCATCTCTATTTTAACGAACTTCCAGTGATGGAGAATCCACCCCGTGCCCAGACCCTAGAAATCCAGGATACGTGGCTCTTCCCTTCCCTCTGTCTGGGGAACCACATCAGATTTGCTGTTGGGAATCGAGCTCAGTGTGAGGGAAAGAATCAAGGTGAGTTCAGGGCTTGTTAGGTGTTTCAGGGAATGTGCCAGGGACACGGCATCACAAATGGGGAGCTAGAGGCCAGCTGGGGCTGGGTACACACGCTGTGGGAGGTACCGCTCAGCCAGGAGTTACTGGGCCAGATGCAAGAATTGCTGGGGGAGATTCTCTGGGCACAATGGGTCCTGTTGGCCTTGGCATCTATGAACTATGTCCTGTTCCGCAGACCCCAACAGTCCGTCCAGTGGACGGGGCTAATGGAGGGAGCCCCGGGAACGGACGGGAAACTGGGATCTCTGCCTGAGAGTGTCTGTGTAAGTTCGTGTGTCAGCCAGTGCACGGGTGGGACTTGCGCGTCTGTGTGAATGTGTCCGCGTACCTGTGCGTGCATGAGCCTGTGTGCATCACGGTGCACGAGCGTGTCAGCCTTGTGAGTGGGCGAAGGTCCATCGGCGTGAAAGGGTCTGCATGTCAGCGAGTGTGCGTGGGCCTGTGAGCATGTCAGTGTGTGCCGGTGTGGCAGGGGTGGCGACAGGCCAGGGGGACACAGGCGGCAGCAGATTCTCCCCTTTCAGTCTCTCTCTCCCCCTGCCCCCGTCTGCAGGGAACCTCCCCGCCCCCGGGCCACGAGCTCGGCCCCGGGCAGCCGCTCTGGGCGCTCGCGGAGTCGGGCACGGCGCAGAGCCCCGTCCCCTGCGCTCTCTGTCCCCTGCGCTCAGCCGCTAAGGTTGGCAGAGCCCGCGGGCGGGGCGCGGGGAAGCCGCGCGTCAGGGCCCGCCGGGGAGCAGCAGCCAATCGGCCCAGCGGCAGTCCGGATGCAGCGGCAGCCTCTCCTCCGGAAACTCAGGCAGCCCTGGTCAGCTGAGCCGAGAGAGCAGGCTCCTGTCCCTGAGCCACAACCGGGGCTGCAGCCACCGACCCTTGTCCCCACCCGCACCCACAGCGCACAGCCAGATCTAGCCAGAATCCTTCCCTCCTTTGTAACACCAGAGACGGCGCACAGGCTTAGGAAACAGGCTTTATTTGATAGACTCCAGGAGACCAATCGATTTCGTTTAACAAAGAGAAGATGGAGGGGTGACTTGATCCCAGGCTAGACTTGTACCTACGGGGGCAACAATCAAAGGGCTCGTCAAACTAGCGGAGGAAGGTATAACATGATCCAACGGTACAAATTCTGGCTGGAAATAAAGTGTACATTTTTAACCCTGAGGGTAATTAATCATTGGAACAACTCACCCAGGGTTCAGAGTAGCAGCCGTGTTAGTCTGTATCTGCAAAAAGAAAAGGAGGACTTGTGGCACCTTAGAGACTAACACATTTATTTGAGCATGAGCTTTCGTGAGCTACAGCTCACTGCTTATGCTCAAATAAATTTGTTAGTCTCTAAGGAGCCACAAGTCCTCTTTTTCTTTTCACCCAGGGTTGCGGTGGATTCTTTATCACTGTCAATTTTTAAATCAAGACTGGATGTTTGTTCTACAAGCTCTGCTCTAGGAATGATTCGGGGCAGGTCTCTGGCCTGTGTTACACAGGAGGTCAGAGGAGATGACCACAGTGGTCCTTTCTGGCCTTGGAATCTATGAATCAAAGACCTCAGCTACCTTAGAAAGTTGTCCGGCTTTAACACTGCTGGTATAGCTAACGTGGTACCACTCCCCCCGCCCCCCCCCGCCAAGTGTGGATGCAGTTATATCAGTATAAAGATGCTAACAGCAGTATAGCTGTTCCATCATAGAATCATGGAACTGGAAGGGACCTTGAGAGTTCATCAAGTCCAGTTCAATACAGAAAGATGAATGACTATACTGGTAAACACCACATTTATATCAGTGTAGCTGTGTCCACACTGGAGTTTTTACCTGTATACTTATTTCAGAAAAAAAAAATCACATCTCTAACCAAAGTAGTTATACTGGTAAAACTTTTAAGTGTAGACCAGGTCTTAGGCATTTATCTGGATCCCATCACCAGAGGTGGATTAAGATTTATTGGGGCCCCCTGGGCACAAAGAACATTGGGGCCCCCAACATCCCCCCTGCCATAGGGCCCCATACCCTGCTCCTCTGCTTCCCCCAAGGCTCTGCCCTCTGGCCTGGCCAGAAGCCAGGGCCAGGATAAGAGCTAGCCAGGGAGCCTGGGGCACTGTGGGGAGCCCTGGACCCTCTATCTGCCCTGGGCAATGCACCCTGAGGGACAGGAACATGGACTGGGGGCTGCTCTTGCCTCTTTGGCACCCTGGTCCCCCACCCAGGACAGGTGGAGGGCATGGTCTCCCCACAGCTGCCTGGGCTCCCTGGGTGACTTTTACCACAGCCTAGGAGGGCACGGAGGAACATTTTGGTCACTGTGAGTGCAGTGGGGCACAGGTCAGCCCACATGGGGGGGAATGGGGGGAGGGAATGAATGGCACTCATCCTTGCTCTGCCCCCAGGTCTTCTCTAGCCCCACTCCAGCCCTGCCCCCAGCCCCAGCCTCACCTCCAGCATCACTCCCAGCCACAGCCCCACTCCTGGCCCCTGACTGCAGCCCCTGGCCCCACTGCAACCACCAGTTCCCACTCCCGGCTCTGGCCCCAGCTCCCAGGGGGGTGCGGACCAGGTAAGGGGAGGCCCAACAAAAAAGTTTGGGGACCCCTGCTAGGGTAACCATACCTACCGTTTTGGCCCTGGATGTCCCAACTTTTTTGGCAAAACTGGGTTTGTCCCATTTGCTCTTGTCAACTGATCACCAGCTGGCAAGAGCGATACAGCGCAAATGATGCAGTTTTGCCAAAATGGAGTGGGGGGGGGAGGAGTAGTGGGGCTCAGGGGTGGCAAGAGGCAGGGCTCAGGCCAGCCCTGCCTAGGGCAGGAGGGGGTTTGGGCAAGTGGCTCAGGCTGGCTACACTTGGGGGGGGGGGGAGAGAGAGGGGACTTGGGCCGGCTCCACTCAGGGGGTGGGCAGGCGGGGGGTGGCGATATACTCACTCACTCTACGCAGGTTCCCGCTGTCTTCCAGCCTGGCTGGGGGCGGGGCCTCAGGGGGAAGAAGAAGCGCAGGGCGGAGAAGTGGGGCTGGGGGCGGGGTGGAAGGAGCAGCAGGGGGTTGGGCCAGAGTGCCGGTGTACCCGTGGGGCCTATATGGTAATCCACCACTGCCCATCACCATAATATCCTACCAATCTTTAAAGTCTTTATCCTCACAACACCCCTGTGAGACAGAGCAGGGCCATTAACCCATTGCTCCGATGGGGAACGGAGACACAGATGGCCAGATTTTAAAGGCATTTAGGCATCTAGTTTCTAAATCACCTGGGTGCCTACAACTCATTGATTTCATGTGTTTAATGTGTAACGAAACAGGTGCTTGAGCACAGCCCTGGTTAGCCCCAGCACAAATTTAGCTCTGGCTGAGTGGCAGGAGAGCGCCGGCTGCTGGCCGGGCATGCTGCCGGCAGCAGTGCGGAAGTCAGGGTGCCATGGCATGGTGGATTGCCACCCTTACTTTTGCGCTGCTGCTGGTGACAGCGCTGCCTTCACTGGGCGGCCGGAGAGCATCAGCGGCTGGCCAGGCACCTAGTTCTGAAGGCAGAAGCAGGGGTGGAATAAAAAAGCCCAAATAAGTGATCTCCAGATAAAACAAGACCAGAAAACCATAAACCGCAACTTTCCAAAAATTAAAGTGGGAAATAAGCCCAATTCCGCTTATTATAAAGGGGACTCAGACAGTACTGTGCCTTTTTTTCCTTCACTTTCTTATGCCAAAGAACTTCTTTTGTATTTGTTAAATCATGGAATGAATCAGGGAGTTTGGGAGCCCAGGACCCTGGTCTATCTAACATAGTCATTTCTCCAGCTCTCCAGGAAGTTCAGACTGTTTTGCTGAACAAATCATGCCAGCAGAAAATCACGAGATTGACTTAAAATCATGAATTTAAAAAAAATACTTTGGGATTGTGTTTATTTGCCTGCTGGTGATAGAGTCTTTAGGATGCAGGTTTTCAAGCTTTTCTTTGCAACCATGAAGGGTAAACATTTTCTTTTTTCTTTAATGAAAGCTGAGAAATTTGTCCAGCAGAATCACAGAACTCTGGGAGCTTTAAGAAAAATGCCGAATACTGCAAGAATCACAATTTAGTTTATCCAAGATAAGACTAAGAGGTCATTTTATCATAGATGACATAGACAGCTCTGTTAAGATCCAGCAGACAAAAGCAGAAGGCGAGACAATGGCTGGGAGCGGATGCGAGACAAATTCAGACTAGTAAGATTCAAGATGTTAACAGGAGGGGAATGAACCATTGAAACATTTGCTGTGAACAGAGTGATTCTCTGAATAAATATGGAGTCTGTCAGCAAGACTGAATGTCTTTTTAAAACATACTATAGGTCAAACAGAAACTATTGGACTGGATGCAGAAATTAGTGGATGAGAATCTCTGGCCTGGGTTATGTAGGAAGCTGTGTCGGATGGGCACAATGCCAGAAAAGGGGCATCAATACTAAGTGATGCCTGCATACTGGATTTGGATCTGTTTTGTATGTTATACATTGGAAGGAGAATTGCAAATTGGTTGATTTATTCAGGGCTCTTTCTTAGTCACTCATCCATATCAGAGGAACAGGTAAGGTTTTAAAATGTATCCACTCTCTTCAAATGGATGAAACTTGCTTCATTCTATTGCAATTTGATCATAAATCTCACAATAGCTGGTGTTTTTATTAAAACCCCAGGTGTTGGAGTCATGGAGGTAAAGCAGATGACTGGGTTCTATCCCAAACTCAGCCATTGGCTTGCTGGGTGACCTTGGGCAAGTCACTTCCCTGCCCTGTGCCTCAGTTTCCCTATCTGTAAAATAGGGATAATTATACTTCCTTCCTTTGTAAAGTGCTTTGAGATCTACTGATGAAATGTGCTCTACAAGAGCTACGTATTATTATTAGCTTTTTCTTTTTTTATAAATAAATTTCTAGCCCTCATGGCTATGGTGAAAAATTTGAGGGCATCTGAAAGCTTTAAAACCCAAAAGGCAATTAGAAAGAACCCAAAATTCATTATTATGTTTAAATCAGCTCATGAGTAATCTCAGGTTTTTTGAACACTAGGGAGGTGGTAGTACAGTGAATTTCCAAATTTCTAAAGTGAATTTCTAATCCACCAAGCTGAGCCTGGTTCTGTTATTTGATTGATCAGAAAAATGTGCCATGGGTTAGAGAACGCAGCTGCCTTCACAACTGCTCCCTTTCCTGATCTCCCTAAGTAGGGCTGATTCTCACTCACTTGTCTGCTCACAAGAAGCACTCACTCCAATTAGCCACCACCCACCCCACCCAATGGCACAAGAAACCCACATTAAAGGAGTAACAGAAGACCAGCTAGGTTATCATATTGTTCATAAAAACCAGCAGAAGATGGAGAAAGATAGATATGAACTCAGATTGTTCCGGAGAAAGGAGCCATGAGAAGAGGTTTACATTTTTAACAGTGAGAATAATTAGTCAATAGAACAATTTATAAGGATCATGGTGAATTCTCCATCACTGACAATTTTCAAATCAGGACTGGATGTTTTTTTCTAAAAGATCTGCTCTAGGAACGATTTTGGGGAAGTTCTCTGACCAGTGTCACAAATGGTCCCTTCAGGTCTTGGACTCTAAGGGAGCTTGGGTTGGCAGGATGGTGAGATGAAAGGTTCTAGAAATGGGAGGGAAATGTTTCAGAGTTATTATCAGCCCCAGATTCATTTTGATTGGATAGCGTTCCTGGGCTGAGGCTGCCACCCCCTTTCTGGATGTTGTTTGGGGTTGAGCAGCTGGAGATGTGGGCTGGAAGGAGCAAGCTTTAGCATTGTGGCTACTTCCCTATCTCCACCCTTACCTTGGGACCCACCCTGAGACCATTGGGCCTTCATTGTTCTGACCCTGAAAGGTACCCTGACCAGACCAGGCCAGAGAGTAGCAACATGACATTGACACCTCCACTGGCTCCGGCTAAATCCTGACCAACACTTGAGTTGTGAGTGTGTTTCACCTGCACCCTCTCTTCAATTTCCTTTCTGCCTTCTGTGTGGTAAGAATCTGGATGAGTCATCAAGAAAAAACACTCCACAAAGCTGTGAGCCTGACCGGATAAGAAGCTGAAAGCAACGCATTAAACAGACTGGTAACAGTATGTTTCCTATCAAAGTGGCTCAGAGCACAATGCGGGGCTTGTTTTTTTCAAGCAGTGAAGCTACAAGTGTGAGCACCAGAGACAGAAACTGCATTTTCTACCTTTTGACCTTTCTCTCAGAACAAGCTGGTCTTGTTTTGTATGAAAGGGAACGGGATTAGACTCCAGCAGCAACAACAATCACTCCAGATTATTGAAACTGACCACTTTTCTCCCCAAAAGGACAGTTAATACCATCAAATGCTGTGAAGTAGCGGTTTCTCCAAGAGAAAACCCTTCTGTAAGAGAAAGGGGGTAAGGGATATTATTACAACGAAAGCCTTACTCACTGCTTTACATTTCAAATGCTTTAGCATCATTCTTATGTGTGTTTAATAAGAGCTTACCTTTTGGAAGGGTTTTTGGTGGAGGCAGTTGCCCTGGCAGTCACCAGCAATAACTTGATGGGAAACTGCAGACCACACCCAAGGTGTAACATGACACCAGTAAACAGAGGGTTTACAGCACAGATGACAAAAAACCCTGCTGGACTTAAAAGGTTTGCCAGTCTAAAACCCGCTTAATGCAGTTGCAATTTACAGTGGCAGAATACTTTTGCTGGTATAGCTTATGCCAGTTCCATAGATATTAAGGTCAGAAGGGACCATTATGATCATCTAGTCCGACTTCCTGCACAACGCAGACCACAGAATCTCACCCACCCACTTAGTTCCCCAAGTGAAATAAGCTATAACAGTTCAAGTTTACGTCACTATAACTGCATCCACAGTATGGAATTTTCTAGCACAGAAATGTCGCAAAAATCACCTTCAATCAACATTATTATACCAGCAAAAATTTCTAGTGTAGGCTCCTAATTCACTTAGGGAACATCTACAGTGCAGTCAGAGGAGTGACTGCAGCTCAAGAGGACAAAAGTACATAAGCATGGCCAATTTCTCAAACTTAATTGCACCGTGATACTCTTCTGACAACAAAAATTACTACACAACCCCAGCAGGGGGGATCTAAGCCTGAGCCCTGCTGCCCCCAAAGGTGGGGCCAAAGCCTGAAGCCTGCCACCTCAGGTGAGGAGGCCAAACCCGAAGCCCAAGGGCTTTGGCCCCAGCAGGGAGCATGTAACCTGAGTTCTGCCACCCAGGGCTGAAGTCCTCGGGCTTCAGATTTGGCCCTGAGCAACAGGGCTTGGGCTTTGGCTCCAGGCGGTGGGGCTCAGGCTTTGGCTTGAGTCCCGGGCCCCAGCAAGTCTAATGCCAACCCTGGTGACCCCAATAAAATGGGGTTGTGACCCACTTTGGGTTCCCAATTCACGGTGTGAGAACCGCTGGGCTAGCAGAAGCCAAATACCTCAGGTACATCCTGGGGAGGGGCATAGTGAAACCCCAGCTGAACAAGTTAGAGGTAATGCAAAGTTGGCCTCAACTGCTCAGGAAGAAACCGGTCTGAATACTTCTGGGGATAGTGGGATATTACAGCACTTCATTCCCCACTTCGGCATCAGGGCATACTCTTTGACAGATCTGATAAAGACCAGAGGCCCAGGCATGATAAAATGGACTAGTGCAGCAGAATAAGGTTTTACACATCTGACAGCCATCTGGAGTAAACCCAGCGCTAGTAGCTCCAAATTTTGAGAAGGAGTTCAGCCTATAAATGGATACCTCTGAAGTAGGGTGGGGAGCCATACTTTCTCAACTGGAAGGAGAGGAAGAACACCCCATCTTGTACCTCAGTAGAAAACAACTACCCAGAGAACACCGTAGTGGAGAAGGAGTGCCTTGTGGTAAAATGGGCCATGGAAACCCCCTGGTATTATCTGCTCGGACAGAGGTTTACCCTTGTTATGGCCCACGTGCCCCTTAAGTGGATGCACCAGAACAAAGAAAAAAAATGCAAGAGAAACAAGATAGTTCCTGTTACTACAACCCTTTTACTGAAAAGTGCTGCACAGGGCAGGAGTCGGGCCCAGCAATGCTGGGAGGATAAACTGTTTCTCACAGAGCCCAACCTCATAGTATTGTAGGGGGAGGAGGTGCAGATAGGTGACAAATTCAGAGCTGGTGAAGGGAGATCTACCAGTCCTAGAATGGTGAAGGCCCTTTTCCCTATGAACTGAAAAGAGGTTACCTCGGGCTAATCAGAGACTCCTAAGTCCAATTAAGGGGCCCTGGTGACCGCTAAAACCCCCCTCTTCCAATGAGAGAGGGAGGAAGAGGGATGCGAAGTGATGGCGGCAAGGTTTGGGGAAGTAGAGAGAAAGGTCCTCTGCAAAGAGCTGTTCTCCTCTCTCAGTAAACACTGAGTTGACAGGGAGGGGCTGGTGACTAGAAGCCAGCACCTCCCACCCCCGCAGCTGCCCAGGTCCCTGATGCTGGTGGTGCTCTCACTGCTCTACACACCATCAAGAGAGGAATCTCCATAGACGGGACCAGCATCTCTCCAGAGACCACCCAGAGGGTCACCAGCGCCTCGCTGGATGCCTGCCCAGCCTCAGAAACCACCCAGAGGGACCCCAGGACCTTGCCAGATGCCCGCCCAGCCAGACCTCTCGACCCCACCCGCCCACACCAGGATGAACCAGCCAGCGATACTGCTGATGCTGCTGGAACCCCCCCCCCGCTGCAAGGTAATGAGAACACCGTCTACCTGCAGTACCCCCTCACTGCGGACATGCTCATCTGCCCCATCTGCTGTCCGCCCTGAAGCTTCCACCTCCTCGGTGGCGTCACCAGGCATCTGAAGAGATGCCACAGCAAGCGGGTCGCCTTCAGCTGTGCCCTCTGCAGCCTGCCCTTCGAGACGCAGAAGCAATGCAAGACGCACCAAGTCGCCTGCAGGAAACGCCTGAAGGGAACAACACAGTCTCCTGCTCCGGCTCCCAGCCCTCCTGCTGCGCGCCGGCCCACTGCTCCTGAGCCTCAGCAAAGAAAAGCGACCTTGCAAGCTGCCGTCAAGAAGCCTGCCCCTGTCGCCAGGCTAGCGGAACAGGATGCTGCGATCGAGAAGGTACCTGCTGCCTCGGGGAACATCACCCAGGTCCTCGCCAGCAGGAGGCCCGTCTCACCCTCTCATGTCGCCAAGCAAATCTCCATACTGAGACGACTCAGTGCTACCTTGCCACCTATCCAGCATATCCCCTTCCCCAGAAGGATCAGCGCCTCACTGCCGCTTAGCTGCTCGAGATCCTGTCACCGGAAGAACCAGCGCCACCCCTTGGACCGCCCTGCGAACTCCAACTGCCAGAGGAGCCATAGCCATACCTCAGACCATCCAACGAGCTGCAGCAGCCAGAGGAGTCAGTGCCAAGCCTCAGACCGCCCTGCCAGCTCCAACTGTCAGAGGAGCCAGCGCCACGCCCCAGATTGCCCTACAAACTCCAGACGTTACTGGAGGAAACAGCCCC
The DNA here is from genome assembly GCF_009764565.3 of Dermochelys coriacea. Lineage (NCBI taxonomy): Eukaryota > Metazoa > Chordata > Testudines > Dermochelyidae > Dermochelys > Dermochelys coriacea. The sequence goes on along the minus strand of NC_050073.1, from coordinate 5,751,885 downwards.
GCAGCCACACCAAAGCACCGGGCCTTCATCGCCAGATGGCCCAGCACGGCCCCCGAGTCCATTCTGCGGGACACAGCCTACGGGAGATCTCGCGCTCCAGCAACAATCGCCCAGGCAGCAGCCACTTATAGAAGGACCAGTGGTGTCCCAGCAAGCCCCGAGCCAGACCGCGTCTCTCCGACCACTAGCAACACCAGCATCCCGCCAGAGATCCCATCCTAGCACCCAACCGAAGGGAATCCTGACCCACGAGATAGACGGCAGGCCGACCACGCAGGCTTTGAGCCGGCACCAGACGAGGTCGAGGACCATGAGGGCCAGCAGCCGATGGTGAGGGCTCCCACTCCGTGGCAGACTGCCTGGACCAAGGAGCTGCAAGCAGCGGCTTCCTTTGACAACTTTGACCTCCTCGTAGACAGGCTCGCCCAAGAACTTTCTGCGGAAATCGCTCCCAGGAGAAGTTCGAACCAGGAGAACATCCCGCCTGCCCACAGAAAACCTGCTCCAAACCTCAACACCATCACCAGGGGAGCCAGAAGTAGAGATGCCAGCCGCCGCTATGGTCCAGCAGCGGTTTCAAGGATCCAAAAGCTGTACTGGGCAAACTGCTCCAAGGCCATGAGGGAGATCCTAGACGGGCCCTTGCCCTACTGCACGATCCCATCTGAGCGTCTCTACAGCTACTTCAAGGATGTATTCGACCACATAGCCCGGAATGACATGCAGCACCCAGAGTGCCTCCGCCCCCGCCCCGTGTCAACGAAGCAGGTGTCCTGGAAACTGACTATACGCCCAAGGAAGTGATGGCAAGACTCTCAAAAACAAAAAACACAGCTCCTGGGAAAGACGGCATCCCCTACAGCCTCCTGAAAAAGCGAGATCCCAGCTGCCTGGTCCTTGCCATACTCTTTAACCAGTGCAAGCGATTCTGCCGGACTTCCAGCTCCTGGAAGAAGGCCATGACGGTACTGGTGTACAAGAAGGGAGAGCGGGATGACTCCAGCAACTGGAGGCCCATTTCCCTCTGCTCCACGATGTACAAGCTCTATGGCAGCTGCCTGGTGTCGAGGATCACGGAGTGGTCGGTGAGTGGGGAAGCCATCAGCTCCATCCAGAAAGGCTTCATGTCCTGCAAGGGCTGCTATGAACACAACTTTTTCCTCCAAACCACCATCGAAACAGCCAGAAGGGCGCGGAGTCAGTGCATGGTAGTGTGGCTCGACCTGGCTAATGCCTTTGGGTCCATGCCCCACCACCACATCTTTGCCATGCTCCAGGAGTCTGGGATGCCAGAGAACTTCCTTTGTGTGATCCGAGAGGTGTACAAGGGATGCAGCACCACCATTCGCTCGGTCGAAGGGGAGACCGCCGAGATCCCGATCCGGAGCGGAGTTAAGCAAGGCCCCATCATCTTTAACCTCACTACAGAGCTATTGCTGCGAGCGATCTCCAATGGCACAGATGGCTTCAACCTCCACAACGAGAGGGTGAGCATTCTGGCTTATGCGGATGACCTGGTCCTGACTGCAGATGACCCAGAGAACCTCCAACGTATGCTAGATGCCACCAGTCGAACTGCTGACTGGATGGGGCTCCGCTTCAAAGCAAAGAAGTGCGCAACTCTCCTCATTGACGGTAGCAAAAGGGACTCGGTGCAGACGACAGGGTTCCAGATCCAGGGCGAGCTCGTCATCCCCCTGGCAGAGGGGCAGGAGTACCAACACCTCTGCACGCCGACGGGTTTCCGTCTCAGGCAGACACCCGAGGACACCATCCAGGAGGTCTTGCAGGATGCTGCCAAGATCGACGCCTCCCTGCTAGCACCGTGGCAGAAGATAAATGCCCTGAACACCTTCCTGATCCCATGAATCTCGTTCATCCTAAGAGGATCCGCCGTGGTGAAGGTACCCCTCAACAAGGCAGACAAGATCTTGTCTCGTCAGATCAAGTGGCTGTTCCTTCCCCAGAGAGCCAGCAACGAGCTGGTCTACATTGCCCACAGGCATGGCGGTGCCAATGTCCCCCACATAGGCGACTTGTGTGACATTGTGGTGATCACCCACGCCTTTCGCCTGCTGACATGTCCCGACACCATGGTAAGAAACATCTCAGCAAACGCCCTCCATGACGCAACAAAGAAGCAGATCAGCAGAGCCCCCTCCAACTAAGACACCGCTAGCTTCCTGAGTGGTTCTCTAGATGGCGAATTTGGACGGGATGGTGGTGACATCACTTCACTGTGGTCCCGCGCTCGCAATGCCACATGTCGCCTGGGGAAGTGCATCGGCTGCCGCTGGGAGTGGTGCGAGGAGCGCCGGGAACTGGGAGTCCTGGTGCTGCAGATCAGATCCAACGACAACACCATCGTCACCCCGAGCGCCGGGGCATGCTGGAGAGGACCCTGAAGGCGGCCATCCGCTTGCTGTACTTGGAAACCCTGAAGCATAAACTGGACCAGGATAAAGTCTTCGAACTGACCAGCAAGTAGGATGCCAGCAACCACTTCCTCACCGGGGGCAGCTTCACCCGTTTCACCGACTGGTGGTTCATCCACCGTGCCCGGCTCAACTGCGTTCTGCTCAACGGAGCCGTCCGCCACGGGAACTGAGATAAGCGTTGCAGGAAGTGTGGCTACTCCAATGAGACCCTGCCCCATGTTCTGTGCAGTTGCAAGCCCCACTCCAGAGCCTGGCAGCTGCGCTACAATGGCATCCAGAACCGCCTGCTGAAAGCCATCGCACCGCGCCTGGGGGAGATTGCCATGAACCGCGCCATCCCTGGTACTGACAGCCAGTTGCGACCTGACATGGTAGTCACCGACGAGGTCCAGAAAAAGATTATCCTCATCGATGTCACGGTCTCCTTTGAGAACAGTACCCCAGCCTTCCGTGAAGCCCGAGCTCGTAAGCTGGAAAAATACGCCCCCCTGGCCGACACCCTGAGAGAGAAGGGCTACAAGGTGCAAATGGATGCCCTGATTGTCGGAGCCCTGGGTGCTTGGGACCCTGCAACGAGCGTGTACTGCGGACCTGTGGGATCAGTCGACACTACACATGGCTCATACGGCACCTCATGGTCTCGGACACCATCCGATGGTCCAGGGACATCTACATCGAACACATCACCAGCCACCGACAGTACCAGGAGGTGTAAGCTGGTACGACATCATGCATCAACTATGGGAAAGGGACTGAGAGACTTTTTCCGTTGGACCATATGAATTGGAACCATAAACTCACTGAACATTAAATCCCACCAAATGAGGGTAAATCCATCCTCATCATCATATCCACTCGTTATACTCCACACCTGAACATAGCCATTATATGAACAACATACTCCCATATCTCAGTGTCTGAACTTTGACCCATTAAACTTTTACCCCCTATCGGGGAGATTTTAGATTATGTATTCCTTACACCACCCGTTCCTAAACCGAATTTTGCACCCCTAGATAATCTGTAGCTTATTCCCTGATAACCAGAAACTTCTATGCTTAAACTCTGTACCGTTTTCTTTTTACTTGAACATCATCTTAATAATATTATTAGGCCTTGTCTCCACTTTACATGCTGAAACTTTCTCACTCAGGAGTGTAAAAAAACTGACTGGCTTGCCTCATAAACATCGTAAATATACCAAAGTTAAGAATTAAAAAGCTCTGGAGCAGGACGGATTTACTCCCTGTTGTACTCCAGAACCTCCCTGCTGCCAGAAGGAGAAACACTGAGGCTGACATGGGGAAAGAGTTGCCTGGCCACTGTACATTGATTTAGTTTAATACTATAGTAGGTCTGATATGAAACCAGTAGGAAAGTGACACAAAGCTCAGTAACAGCTCCTGGTAAGAAAGGCTGGAATAGAGCTGGGTGAATATTTAATTTTTGGTTTGGTGGCCATCCCCAACACACACCTTCAGGTCAACTTGAAATAGAAAAAACCCTGACAAAATTTTCAATAAACCAAAAAGTAAAATAAATAATTCCGTTTGCATTGAATGAAACTTTGTTTAACCTAAACCCATATGTTTCATTTCAGCTTTGAGTTTTTATAAACATTTTTATCTTTCTAAAAATAAAATGTCATTAAGTTTTATAATAAAAAGCTGCTTTATATAAAAAAAGTTGAACATTTCATTTTGAACATATTGAAACAAATCACTTTCGTTTTTCTTTTTTTTTTTTTTTACCAACTGAAACAATTCAACACAAATTTGCAAAATTTTCAGTGGTCCTGAATCTGCTTTTTTTCATGGAAAAATCTTTCTGTGCAAACATTTTGCCCAAATGTAGTCAGGAAGTGAGATACAATTCCACCCTGTTTCGCTAACGCTGGAAAGTAACAGATCTAAAGGACACTTTTTGAATGGTTGGTGACACTGACAACCCTGTTTCTTAGGATTTCCAGATTTATTGGTTACACTGTAACCAAACTGACTTCAGCAGCCTGAGCTACAGTTTCATCTTGAAGGCAGAAGTAACTGAAAACCCAGCATATTGGCCTATTGCTGTTGCAGACTACAAATGTTACTGAATTACTTTCACTTTCAAAATGAATAGTTACATAACACTTAAAAGAAATAGAAAGAGAACAAAGAAATCACGTGTTTGAGGAAGGCAATTCAATACAGTATATATAGGCAGACATGAAACAGATGTATTTCCTGGTGAAGATAACATGCACCCGCAGGCATCTTTATCGCCAGGGAGTCTGATACAAGGTAGGGTAAATAAGTGTTAAGACTTTTTAAACTGCTAAATCCTGCATGTTTTACTCAGTTGGTTTGTGATGGGACTTATGCCTGAGTAGAGGCTGCAGGATTTCCCTGTGCTTCTGAAATTTATAACAAACCTTTAAATTAAGGACAAACAAATAGACGGATCTTTCCTCTGCAAGAGCCGTATTATGTTGAAATTAGAATTACATTTCCTGCTCTTGGTGAAATTGCATTGTTGACTAAAATGGATGATTGACCATTTATAGAAAGTTCTTTTATAAATTCTGATTCACAGGAATTATGATATAAATTTTGATATATGCCTTTAACATAGATGTGCTTCTTTATTTACATCCTTTTAAAACTGGGATAATGACATTAACTTCTCCAGAGTCACCCTAGATTTATAATACTGGTGTCACTGAGATCACAATTTGCCCTAACTCCATGGCAGTCAGTGGCTGACTCCAGATTGACTCCAGGGGAGCTGAGATCAGAATCTGGCTCCAATCCCCCTGCAGTCAGTGGACGACTCAGGATTTATCCCAAGGTCACTGAGAGCAGAATCAGATCTAATAGCTGTACTAATATCACATTGCTGTGATATGTTGTGTGCAATTTGGGGTGAACCTCCCTGTCCTTCGCCTTGTGCCATCATTAACACCAGTGCAAAATGAGGATAGAGCACTGGACTGGGGCTCAGGAGTTTGATTTAAGGCTATTTACCTGGTATATTTTGATATGTGAGACTGATAATTTGTGTTTAAATGGTGATAAAGGTTTAACTTTTTGAATAACAACATCTGCATCATTAAATAATTATTGTCTGACCCCCACTTTTCTGATCCCTCACCACTTCCCACAAATGTGAAAACTTAAATAGATAAAAATCTTTAAAAATTGCTTAAAAACATAATTTTGCACATACATTTTCAGTGCAAACTTAAATAAATAAAAAGAATAAATGCGTAAAAATAAACATCAGTATTATGTGTCAGAATTATCTGCCAGACCTAATGATAAACATATACAGATACATTATATGTCAGCAATACCTGTTCTGTGTCACAGATAGACTTGCTAGATATACTAATCAGAAATGCCAACCGAGGATGGGGCCCCATGGTTCTAGGTGCTGCACAGACACAGATAGTGGGTGGTATATGAAATTATATGATTTCCTTTAGCTGACTATAAGTTTACTCCTCCTACTCAGTGATCCAATCAGTGTTACATACAAAACCACATAGAAAAGAGTGTGAACAAGTAAAGGTTTAAAAAAAAAAAAGCAAGGCAGGAGACCAGAAAGATAAAGGAACAGGAGGGGAGGGAAAAGAGGGGTTGGGGTGGGTAAAGGAGAATAACATCTCTGTTCCCATCTGCTAGGAGTTAATAACATCGACAAATTCAATGCAATGTTGAGCTTGAAAATTGTGTATATGTATTTGCCAGACCAGGGCCTATGTCCATTGTGCATAATGCATTAGGAGTATTAACTGTATGAAAAAGAAAGTAAAATATTAGCAGCTGATGGTCCCACTTTACAGCCCATCTTCCACTGTCCTTTTCATGAGGAGAACAGTTTTGCATTTAGTGGAAATTATTATTTGCTTGTCTACTGCAGACGATTTATCAGTGTCGCCCAATTCCATTTGTCTTGATGCTGCTCATTATATTTGACAAATATCATGTTTTGCTAAAGCTGTTGTGTTGGTAGAAGGATGAAAGAGAAGGGAGAGTGAGAATGCATGTTTGATTGTACTTCTTCATTTTATGCCCTTAATCATGCAAGCTGAGCTGAATTTGTTAGGTTTGTTTTCACATATGATACTTTTGACACAGTACTCTGTCACTTCCAGGGATCTTCACATGAACAGTTCTTCCTGGATAGCTTATGCCTTGAAATTCAAATCTTAAAATGAAAAGCTGGGATCAATTGTTGAGAGAATTAAGGCCAATGAAATCAGAGATTCAGAATTAATTACAATGTTAAAAAAAACCCTACCTACATCACTTTACTTCTCTTACCTGAAAAGTAAGGGGGAGGCACTACTGGTTTTTAGGTTTGTAACTGATACCATGTTGGCTGCTCTCATAATTTTATTGTTTTGTGATATATGGTACTTTTTTAAAATCCTCAGCTCCTGGAGTCAGGTAGTTATGTAAGACTCTCAGCTTTCATTTCAAAACAAAGCCAGATTCTGTCTCTCATTAATGGGGAGAAAAGCTACAAAACATGATCCCCAAAAGGCTCAAAAACCAGGAGGCAAAGGAAAAAAGACCCTGATATATTATTTTTTAAAAGCCTCATGATTTTTAAAGCCAATCTCATGATCTTTTGGTGTCTATCTCATGAATCCCTGCTGATACAGCTCTTTGGTTAACTTTCTAGGATAAGCCATAAAAATGAAATGTGCAGAATGCAACAGCAAATGTCTGGAAGGAGGGACACTCTGTTTGAAATGTCAGCAGGCTCTGAAGGGCACAAATGGGTCACAGTGTCAGACAGAAGGTAATGTAAAGCATTACATGTATTACTGGTGGGTTGAACATTCCTTGTCAGCAACTCATTTGATTTCTAGAATGGGGAGTTCTTCCTCCAGGAAACCCGGGAAATATGTATTGAATAAAAAGAACCCCAGCCTTGTTATGTTGTAAAATCTCATGATTTTCTCTCTTTAAAAAAATTTTTTTACTCCTTTTCAGTTTAAAAAAAGTGTGAAAAGTCTTCCCTTTCAAAAAAAGTTTCTCATGCTTTTTAGTTATTTCCCAAGCTGAAAAAGTAAGAAAAGAAAAGAAAAAAGTGGATTCCTTCTCCACACACTGCCTCTCACTCTTAAAACTTTCCTCTCCCTGTGAAAGTAAAAGGGAGGGAAAACGCCAGAAGATACCCAAATCAAAATTTTTCAGTTTCCAAAATCTCAAATAAAATACCATTTTGATGCTGAAATTAAATAAACTGTCAATTCAAAATGAAAAAAAATATTTTGACATTTTCTGCAAGAAAATTGAAAATTTTCATTTTCTTGAGAAAAATTTCATTTTTGACTAAACATTTCCACCTAATTTTTTTGGATCCATTCTAATCTTAAGTCTTTTACAAAGAGATTCACAAGGTTTGATTTTCTTGTGTAGAGAGAAACCCAAAGATCTTCACCTCCACAGCGCAGGCTTGTATCATTAAGCTGAAGGAGCAACTCTGTTAGCTGTAAACAACAGTAGACTTTTATCCTCTGTCACCTAGATTTTCAAAGACATGGATGTTAGGTGCCTACCTGCAATTTGCACCTATGAAAACCTCCCCTTAAGTGGTTAAGGCACTAAAAAGGGACATGACACGCATAGCTGTCTGGTTTATACTTCTGAGCACCGTAGCTATGCCAACCTAATCCCTGGTGTAGATGCAGCTAGGATGATGGAAGAATGCTTCTACTGAGCTACCATTGCTCAAAGAGGTGGTTTATGTACAGGCATGGAAAAAAACCCTTCTGTCTCTGCAGGCTGCCTGTATACTATGGGGTTATGCCAGCATAGCAACAGCACAGCCACTATCCTGCTATATCCCCCATCGTATAGGCAAATCCTTAAGCCAGCCAGTTTTTTATTCTTGTGTGATGGCCACTTTCCGGGATGATACTCTGGGGATTGAATGAGGGACCTCCAGCACTAACAGCACAAGCTGCTACAGTTTGAGCTAAAAAGACAGCTCTCTCACTGCAACTGTGGGCTGTAGCAACTCACATTCCCTGTGGATTGGCACATGAAAGGGGGACCTATAGTCCACTTAGCAGCGGGTTATACTTGTGCCTTGTGTTATCATTCACACTTGTGCAAATGCTACCACCAGTGAAAGCAAGTGAACAATGCTGATCTTCCTTACTTTGCAAGGTGTAGACAGTTAGCCCTGCAGATTGGTTATCTGTAGCATACAATAGGGAAAGTTGTTTTGTAGCAGGATTGCTGTCACTAATGGAATGCATGCCACAGAGCAGGGTTGCGGGGTATTTCTTTAGCTGTCCAATTTTAATATTAACATATTCATTGTTTTTTTTAGAGCAGTTCGATTTGATAGAATTATCAAGTTAAGACTCTGATGCAAAGCTGAGCCCCCAAATTTGTTGTGATCGTATTTCTTTCTTTTGGACTTGCTGTGTTGTTGATGCTTTTTCATAGATTCATAGATACTAAGGTCAGAAGGGACCATTCTGATCATCTAGTCCGACCTCCTGCACAACGCAGGCCACAGAATCTCACCCACCCACTCCTACGAAAAAACCTCACCTATGTCTGAGCTATTGAAGTCCTCAAATCGTGGTTTAAAGACTTCAAGGAGCAGAGAATCCTCCCTCAAGTGACCCGTGCCCCATGCTACAGAGGAAGGCGAAAAACTTCCAGGGCCTCTTCCAATCTGCCCTGGAGGAAAATTCCTTCCCAACCCCAGATATGGCGATCAGCTAAATACGAGCATATGGGCAAGATTCACCAGCCAGATACTGCAGAAAATTCTTTCCTGAGTAACTCAGATCCCATCCATCTAATATTCCATCTCAGGGGATTAGGCCTATTTACCCTGAATATTTAAAGATCAATTAATTGCCAAAATTACATTATCCCATCATACCATCTCCTCCATAAACTTATTGAGTAGAAACTTAAAGCTAGATAGATCTTTTGCCCCCACTGCTTCCCTTGGAAGGCTATTCCAAAACTTCACTCCTCTGATGGTCAGAAACCTTCGTCTAATTTCAAGTCTAAACTTCCTGGTGGCCAGTTTATACCCATTTGTTCTTGTGTCCACATTGGTGCTGAGCTGAAATAATTCCTCTCCCTCTCCTATATTTATCCCTCTGATATATTTATAGAGAGCAATCATATCTCCCCTCAACCGTCTTTTAGTTAGGCTAAACAAGCCAAGCTCCTTAAGTCTCCTTTCATAAGACAAGTTTTCCATTCCTCGGATCATCTTAGTAGCCCTTCTCTGTACCTGCTCCAGTTTGAATTCATCCTTTTTAAACATGGGAGACCAGAACTGCACACAGTATTCCAGGTGAGGTCTCACTAGTGCCTTGTATAATGGTACTAAAACCTCCTTATCCCTACTGGAAAGCCTCTCCTGATGCATCCCAAAACCGCATTAGCTTTTTTCACAGCCATATCACATTGGCAGCTCATAGTCATCCTATGATCAACCAATACTCCAAGGTCCTTCTCCTCTTCCGTTACTTCTAATTGATGCGTCCCCAACTTATAACTAAAATTCTTGTTATTAATCCCTAAATGCATAACCTTACACTTCTCACTATTAAATTTCATCCTATTACTATTACTCCAGTTTACAAGGTCATCCAGATCCTCCTGTATAATATCCCGATCCTTCTCTGAATTGGCAATACCTCCCAGCTTTGTATCATCTGCAAATTTTATTAGCACACTCCCACTTTTTGTGCCAAGGTCAGTAATAAAAAGATTAAATAAGATTGGTCCCAAAACTGATCTCTGAGGAATTCCACTGGTAACCTTCCTCCAGCTTGACAGTTCGCCTTTCAGTAGGACCCGTTGTAGTCTCCCCTTTAACCAATTCCTTATCCACTTTTTGATGTTCATATTGATCCCCATCTTTTCCAGTTTAACTAATAATTCCCCATGTAGCATGGTATCAAATGCCTTACTGAAATCTAGGTAAATTAGATCCACGGCATTTCCTTTGTCTAAAAATCTGTTACTTTCTCAGAGAAGGAGATCAGGTTAGGCAAGGCAAGGCAAGGCTAGCCTAGCGTAGCCTAGGCAAGGCAAGGCAAGGCTAGCCAAGCCTAGCCTAGGCAAGGCTAGCCTAGCCTAGTCTAGGGAAGGCAAGGCAAGACAAGGCAAGGCTAGCCTAGCCTAGGCAAGGCAAGGCAAGGCAAGGCAAGGCAAGGCTAGCCTAGCCTAACCTAGCCTAGGCAAGCAAGGCAAGGCTAGCCTAGCCTAGTCTAGGGAAGGCAAGGCAAGGCAAGACAAGGCAAGGCTAGCCTAGCCTAGCCTAGGCAAGGCAAGGCAAGGCAAGGCAAGGCTAGCTTAGCCTAGCCTAGGCAAGGCAAGGCAAGGCAAGGCTAGCCTAGTGTAGCCTAGGCAAGGCAAGGCAAGGCTAGCCAAGCCTAGCCTAGGCAAGGCAAGGCAAGGCTAGCCTAGCCTAGTCTAGGGAAGGCAAGGCAAGACAAGGCAAGGCTAGCCTAGCCTAGGCAAGGCAAGGCAAGGCAAGGCAAGGCTAGCCTAGCCTAACCTAGCCTAGGCAAGCAAGGCAAGGCTAGCCTAGCCTAGTCTAGGGAAGGCAAGGCAAGGCAAGACAAGGCAAGGCTAGCCTAGCCTAGCCTAGGCAAGGCAAGGCAAGGCAAGGCAAGGCTAGCTTAGCCTAGCCTAGGCAAGGCAAGGCAAGGCAAGGCTAGCCTAGCCTAAGCAAGACAAGGCAAGGCAAGGCAAGGCTAGCCTAGCCTAGCCTAGCCTAGGCAAGGCAAGGCAAGGCAAGGCTAGCCTAGCCTAGCGTAGGCAAGGCAAGGCAAGGCAAGGCAAGATCTACCTTTTATAAAACTATGTTGTATATTGTCCCATTTACCATTGACTTCAATGTCCTTAACTATTTTCTCCTTCAAAATTTTTTCCAGGACCTTGCATACTACAGATGTTAAACTAACTGGCCTGTAGTTACCCGGATCACTTTTTTTTCCTTTCTTAAAAATAGGAACTATATTAGCAATTCTCCAATCATACGGTACAACTCCTGAGTTTACAGATTCATTAAAAATTCTTGCTAATGGGCTTGCAATTTCAGGTGCCAATTCCTTTAATATTCTTGGATGAAGATTATCTGGGCCCCCCGATTTAGTCCCATTAAGCTGTTTGAGTTTCGCTTCTACCTCAGATATGGTAATATCTACCTCCATATCCTCATTCCCATTTGTCATGCTACCATTATCCCTAAGATCCTCTTTAGCCTTATTAAAGACTGAGGCCTTATTAAAGACTGTTTAGATATTGGGCCATGCCTAGATTATCTTTAACCTCCACTCCATCCTCAGTGTTTAGTGGCCCCACTTCTTTTTTCTTAGTTTTCTTCTTATTTATATGGCTATAGAACCTTTTACTATTGGTTTTAATTCCCTTTGCAAGGTCCAACTCTACTCGACTTTTAGCCTGTCTCACTTGATCCCTACATGTTCTGACCTCAATAAGGTAGCTTTCCTTGCTGATCCCTCCCATCTTCCACTCCCTGTATGCTTTCTGCTTCTTCTTAATCACCTCTCTAAGATGCTTGCTCATCCAGCTTGGTCTACAACTCCTGCCTATGAATTTTTTCCGCTTTATACCAAGAGCTATTAATATCATATTTTCCAAAACCTCATTAAAAATATTTAGAAAATGTTAAAAGAAACTACTGCAAAAAGATTCCTACATGTTTGAACATCTTCCAGAACATCTACTGGATTTTCCACTTCACTTAATTATTAATAGTAATAATTATTACTATCAATACTACTACTACTACACACGTTAAGTGATATAGGGGCCCTTCTGTGCTGGCGCTACACAGACACACAGTGACTGAGATCACGGCCCCATCTTGCTGGGTGCTGCACAGATTCATGTCCACCGAGACTGGGGCCCTGTCATGCTGGGGTGCTGCACCGACAAACAGTGATTGAGATTTGGGTCCCGTTGTGCTGGGTGCTGCACAGATACATACAAAGACACTGGCCACACTGTGAAGAGTTAACATACTGAAAAATGTATATTTCCCCATATTACTCAGCAGTGGGGTAAAATAAGGGAAAGACTTTTCCTGTGATGGAGACTCAGTTAGGTCATTTAAATGAACACTGGGAATTTGCCCTCACACTCAGTGAACAGATGCTGTTTTTCTGTTTTTGACTTTTTTCATACCAGGAGCTAAATCTTTAGAACTAGATACAAATGAACCAAACCCTCTGAGTTCAGGACTGTCAGAAGACGCCCCTGCCGCTCAGCAGGTTCCAGGACCTGGACTCCAGCCACCAACTGATTCTGCTGAAGCAGCCATTGAGGTGGGGCGTTCATTTCCTTAGGAACAGTGGGAACTGAGCTTAGTTTTATGGCTGCTCAGAAATTTTCCAGTGATTTTTTTTTTGTATGAAAATGTTGATTTATTGAAACTGAAATTCCTTGCGGAAACATTTCAGTTTCAATGAACTTTCACCAAAACACAGGCCTGGTTTCCTACCAGCTGACCTGGCGGGGTGTTCAGGGGCGTGGCATTTCAGGATCTATGGGTTCAATGGAGTGTGGCAGCCCTGGAAGCTGCTCTCAGGTCTTCTAGGCTTGTCACTCTGCAGAGGGGGAGTTTCTGGGCAGTTCCTGACTGTGGGGGGATTCCTGGGGCTGGGTGCCCCTCAAAGCATCAACAGCAGCCTGAGGAGTCTGTTGGAGGTGGGAAGCTGCTCCATATTTTGTTTTGAAAAAGTCAAACTGAAAAATGTTGATTTTCCTGAAACAAATTAATTTTTTTCCCATGGGAAATTTTGAAATTTCTAGACTGTCCTCACTAGAAACAATTTCAATTTTCTAACCATCTCTAATATTTAGACACCTCATAAAGGCCTGATCCAAAGTCTTAGTGAAATTGTGGGGAGTCTTTCCACTGACTTCCATGACTTTTGGATCAGGCCCTAAATGGTCTAATTTTCAGAAGCATTGGGCACCCAGCAGCTCCCAGTGTAGTAAGCGGGATCTGCTGGCTTACGCTGTTGGCAATCTTTCCAAACTTTTTTTCTTTTTGTTGAAAAATGTGGATTTTTGACTAAACCAAAATTTCCAGAAAAGTGTCCACTTTCCTCAAAATCTTTTGATTTTTGGCAGTTTGGGTCAAAAATTATTTAGTTTTTAATAGCTATTGACCAATTTTTTTTTAGTTTTTTGGCAATTTGGGGCCAAAATTTTTACAGATTTTGGTCAAAATTGTTTGGGTTTTTGGAGGTGTTGTGCTGAGAATGTTTTGGGGCTTAACAGTTTTTTGACAAATAGCTGTTTTTTCCTGTCAAAACCCCTCCCATTTTCCAGCTCAGCACATCTGAAAATCAGTCCACTTATTTAATTGCCTAAATATGGAAGTAGGAGCCTAACATTAGCCTCCTGTTTTTTAAAATGTTAGCCATAATAACCCAGCAGCTCTTAACCTGCTCAGTTAACCTGTTTCTGCCTTCGGTTAGCAGAGGAGTTGTTCATGCAGCTACCCTCACGCCTGTCAAAGGGCTGCATTTGGCCTAAATCGAGCCTCTGCTACGTTTAAAGAATCACCCCATTCATGCTTTGATGACTTTCCTTTTCCAAGGAACGCAAGGTCGGAGCTACAGACCGAGCCACTGGAGAAGCAGAGACAGAGGAGCAGAAAGAGGGGAAAACCCCAGATAGTAGAGGTAACCATTTCATTTCCCCGTGTGATTTTTTTTTTTAGAGCTGGGTGAAAATTTTAGACAGAAGAGTTTCCATGCAGTTTTTTCCAAAATGAAACATCTCATTTAGAAAATGTCACAATGTTTTGTTTTGATAATATTGTTTTGATTCACTTTATTTTGACTTTTATATTAAATATTACATTTAGTATCACACTTATGATACTTAATAATATGTATATATGCGATTAAATGTTTAATTGAATGTAAAAGTCAAACTAAAATGAATCAAAATGACACCATTGAAATAACATGTTTCAATGTTCCTGAAAATAAAAATTTTGAAATTTTCATATTTTAGGAAATTTCATCATTTCAGCTTTTCATTCCAATTCAGAACATTTTTTTGAAATGTCACAGTTTCCCACAGAATAGAAATTCCCTTCCCTGAGCAGCTCTAGTAATTTTATTTACAAGTTTTTGATTTAAAAAGCTCAAATAAATTTGTTAGTCTCTAAGGTGCTGCAAGTACTCCTTTTCTTTTTGCGAATACAAACTAACACGGCTGCTACTCTGAAAAAAGATAAATGGAATCCAAAAATCTGCCCCTTCCACCTGTAAAGTCTAAAACTAAGTCTACACTACAGAAGTGAAAGCGCTGCTGCGGGAACACTCCCACGGCAGCGCCTTGATGTGCAAGTGGGAGCAAGTGCAAGCTCTCCCAGTGCTCCTGGTAACCCACCTCCATGAGGGGAATAGCTCTGAGTGCTGGGAGTGTGGCTCCCAGTGCTTGGAGCCTGTCCACACTAGCGCTTTAAAGTGCCCAAACTTGATGCGCTCAGGCTGTGTGTGTGATTTTTCACACCCCTGAGCCAGCAAGTTAGAGAGTTTTAACTTGCCAGTGTAGACATGGCCTAAGCTGATGTGAACCATTACCGCCTGGGAGCAAGAGAAGATGTGTGCACAATCTCACAGAGACACAGTTAGTGCCTTAATTGGACAGCCAGAAGACTGGGGTCTAGTAGCTGGGATGGGATCACTGCAGTGTGGTCTCAGGTGGACTTAGACATGGTGCGATCATGCCGTTTACCAAGTGGTTCAACACTAATAGCTCCTTTCTAGCTCTGTTCTTGGGAATCCCGACCCTGATTGACCTAAGGGCTTTGTTCTTCAGAACCATGCCTTTGTCACACTGACACATTCATCTCTTCCCCAGGAGGCTGTGAGCAAGGTTGGCAGGTATCATAGGCCAGGGAAAGCTAAGATTTTCCTGGCCCAAACTGTGATCCAACCCATGCTCCACCTCCCTCCCGAAGCCAGCGGGGGCTCAGCAGCAGCCATGGCCTGGAGTTCAGGACTTGGCCAGTGGCTAGGGGCTAGGGCACACAGAGGCGGCCTGGGGTCGGGCTAGCCACGGGGGCTCAGGCCAGCACTGCTGGGGCAGCTGGGGCCAGCCAGGGCAGCTCAGGGCAGCTTGGGGGTCAGGCCTGCCGATGCAGGCCAGGGCAGCTCAAGGGTGAGGCCTGCTGGTGCAGGGTGTCTGGTGGGGGTCAGGGTGGCTGGGGCCTAAGGCAGATGGGGTGAGGCTGGTGGCCTAGCCCCCCTGAATGGAGGGTTCAGCCACTGCCCATGGCTGTGAGTTTTGCTCATCAGAATATCAGCAAGGGTTTTTTTCTGGGAAAAATTTAGAGGAAAATATATATTTTTAAAACATTTTGTTGAAAACTTAAAAATAAACAACAAATTTCACTTTTCAGCAGCCAGAAACTGAAAAGTTTTCAGTTTTGCAACACAAAATTTTTTAATAGACACATTCTGCAAAAATGTTTACAATAAAGACAAAATTTTCCCTTGAAAAAGCATTTTGATTAATAATTTCTGACCAGCTCTAACTGTGAAATAATTTTTTTAAGTAGATATTTTTCAATTTTTACCAAAATTAGCTAAAGAAAGGGGCCAGGGATGGGGCTGGACTAAATGGGAGGCTGATAACTGAGGGAGAAAACTGGGTTTTTTTAGGACTGTCAAGCAATTAAAAAAATTAATCATGATTAATCATGTGATTAAAAAAAGTATTCACGATTAATCATGAGATTAATCATACTATTAAACAATAATAGAATGCCATTTTAAATATTTGTGGCTGTTTTCTACATTTTCAAATATATTGATTTCAATTACAACACAGAATACAAAGTGGACAGTGCTCACTTTATTTTTATTACAAATATTTGCATTGTAAAAATGATAAAATAATAGTATTTTTCATTTCACATCAAACAAGTATTGTAATGCAATCTCTTTATCGTGAAATTGCAACTTACAAATGTAGAATTATGTACAAAAATAACTGCATTCAAAAATTAAACAATGTAAAACTTTAGCGCCTGCAAGTCCACTCAGTCCTACTTCTTGTACAGCCAATTGCTCAGACAAACAAGTTTGTTTACATTTGAAGGAGACAATGCTGCCTGCTTCTTGTTTACAATGTCACCTGAAAGTGAGAACAGGTGTTCCCATGGCACTGTTGTAGCCAGCGTCACAAGATGTTTACATACCAGATGCACTCCAAGATCCAAAGTGAGCACTGTACACTTTGTGTTCTGTGTTGTAATTGAACTCAATATATTTGAAAATGTAGAAAAACACCCCAAAATATGTAATACATTTCAATTGGTATTCTATTGTTTAACAGTGTGATTGAAACTGCGATTTTTAAAAAAAATTAATCACGTGAGTTAACTGTGATTAATCAACAGCCCTATTTATTATTCTTAATATTAGTGTTGTTTTTATTAACATTTGCTTTAACCAGGATCTGGAAGTTTAGAACCAGAAATAAATGAAGGAAATGAAGAAAATGAAGGAAAACCTGAGAGTCCAGGACTTTTGAAAGATGACCTGTTTGGGCAGGAATCAGGACCTGGATCCCAGCTTCAGGCAAAAACAGAGGTAGGAGTTATTTCCAGATTTATGTTTTAAATCAGTTACTCCAAGATATAGGAGGTAAATTACAGCTGTGGAAATTCCTCCCATTTTCAGACAGAGTGAAAAACAAAATGTCAGGATGCGTAAGGAGATATTCTAGTGCCAATGTTACACCCTCCTATGGATACTGCATTCTGTTCTGGACACATAGGCACTGACTTCCCCTCTTTTCTGTAGGTGCTCAACACCCTCTCTGCCCTCAGCCCTGCCCCCACTCCACCCCTTCCATGAGGCCCTGCCCCGCCTCTTCCTCGCCCCCATTCCAACCCCTTCCCCAAAGTCCCCGCCCCAACTCCGCCCACTCTCTGCCCCTATTCCAACCCCTTCCCCAAATCCCTGCCCTGGCCCCGCCTCTTCCCCGCCTCCTCCCCTGAGCGCGCCATGTTTCCACTCCTCCCCCTTCCTCCCGGAGCTTGCTAACACTGCCAAACAGCTGTTTGGCGGTAGCTGGGTGGGAAGGGCTGGGAGGTAGGTGGAGGAGCAGGAACGCAACCTGCTCAGGAGCGGGGGAGGAGCGGGAGGAGGTGGGGTGGGGGGTGAGGGGAGCTTGGCTGCTGGTGGGTGCAGAACACCCACTAATTTTTCCACCTGGGTGCTCCAGCCCTGGAGGATCAAGGGCTTGAGACTTATGTGCGAAGAAAGATTGGAAAGATCATGATTATTATTATCTATCTGTGACAGTGCCTATGGGCACAGTCCCAGTGTGCTGGGAGCTGTACGAACAGAGAACAAAAGATGATCACAGCCTCACAGCACTTACAGTCGAAATAGGTTTAGCTTGGAGGGGTGGTGAAGGGAGGTTAGGGTATTAGCTTAGCCCCTGGGGATGTAATGGTTCAATTCCTTGCTCCACCACTGACTTCTTGTGTGAGCTTGGTCATGTCAGTGCCTCAGTTTCTCATGTGTACAAGAAGCGTTGTAGCCATTTCCTACCTTCTAGGGGTATCGTGAGGATAAATACAGTAAAGGTTGTGAGATGCTCATGTATTATGGTAACAGGGGCCATCTAAATACCAGAGATAGAATAAGAGGGGGCATGATGGAGGACTTTAAAATAATGAATGGCTTCCATTTATGCTGTTTAATGATGCAAGAGCAAAGGACAGAATAAATTAAATTGAAAGGCAGTGAGTTTAAAACTGACCAAAGTAGCTATTTCTTTTTTGGAGAGAGAGTTAGCCTGTGGAACTCACCGACACAAAGGTATCTTTGAGGCCAAGAACTTAGTGAGAGTCCCAAAAAAGGGAATGGACATTTATATGATAAATTTATGCACAGTTCAAGTAAATCTGGTAAAATTATATAATAAACATAAACCCACCTCCTTTGGGGAACAACCCACCCATTAACTCTCTGTGGATAAGAATACGCTGTTCCACATGGTGGTTCCTTCCTATGTAAGAGCTGACACTGACCATTGGAGTCTGCTGGGCTGGATGGATCATTAGTCTGACTCATGCATTAATGACGATGCTGCTTGGATCCTGCTTCTGTGTTATCGAACGCCTTGTGAAATGTGTGGAAGGAAGGGCTTCTAGGAGCTGATTTGATACCATGGCTCCTGGAAGGAAACATGATGATGGAAAGTAGGTTTCAGTGGCTTGGTGGGCAGATGGGTTCTCACAGGTGATGTGAAGAGTCAGAAAGAATCACGCGGTGAAATGTTCTGGCCTGTGTTACACAGGAGGTCAGAGTAGATGATCACAGTGGTCCTCTCTCACCTTGGAATCTATGGATCTGTTTTGTCCATAGCAAGTTCCAGGAAATTGCCCTCCAGTGAATGACCTGTTCAACATAACGCTCTCCTGTGTCCAGCCAACAAAAGATGAGAGGGAAAAAGTTTTTATGGATGAAATTTGCCCCAGCACAAATTCTAGGTACCGCCTCAATCCTGAAAGGACTTAGTAGCGTACAGTCCTTGTGTGCGAGAGACAGTGCGCTCTCTGGGCTGCTCTTGGCCTGACACAGTGATGCATTGCCCCTTATTTGGGGCTGATGGTAAAGTTTCCTCAAGTTTTCTTCAAGCTCAAGATCTTAGCGAGCTCCCTGGGGGTCAGGCAGCTGTTTTGCCTTTGGATTTCTGTCTAGGCATAAATTTCACCCCATCTGAATGCCTGTTACAGGACATAGAATCACAGAAACTTAGGGCTGGAAGGGACCTCGAGGGATTATCTAGTCGGGACACCTGATCTGAGGCAGGACACATTTGGCTTTTCTCAGGGCTGTACTGAGCTCTATCAGGGCTGTACGGCCTTTATTTCCTAACCTTTAACTTTCCTTTTCAAAGGAACACAAGGACACCAGCTCAGACAGCAACCTCGCTGAGTCAGCGAGAGATGATGACCTGCTGCTGCAGGATTATGACTTCTGTGCGGTGGTACCTGACAGCGCAGGTAACCAGCTTCAAACAAGTTGCTTAGGAAAAATCTTTATTTAGAATTTCTTTTTCCAAAAAAGAACAACTGATCCTTTCCCACCAGTCCTGCTCTCCTGTAATGTCTTTCTTGACGCAAACCAATTCATTTTGCAGACCAGACGGACGTGTCTTCTAGCCTTTTATGTCCAAATTGGGATCAAAATTAAAACAACATCTGACTCTTATCATCTGTCTATCTCAAAGTGCTTGACTAAGGGGGTGCGACAGGGCACTATTAGCAGCACCCTGGTCATGATGTCACTGCATCCTGAAGAAGACTGCAAGCTCTGCTATGATCAATTAAACACGATTGGTGGGGTTGCAGAGATAAAGTTTCTTGGCACCTTAAATTACTGCTTCTTGGAGCCGCTGGTCCTGGAGCCCACAAGAGAAGAGGCAATTCTTGATTTAGTCCTAAGTGGAGCACAGGAAGTGAATATAGCTTGTCCACTTGGTAATAGTGCCTATAATATAATTAAATTTAACATCCCCGTGGTAGGAAAAACACCACAGGAGCCCACCAAGATAGCACTTAATTTCTAAAAGGGGAACTACAGAAAAATGAGGATGTTAGTTAAACAGAAATTAAAAGGTACAGCACCAAAAGTGAAATCCCTGCAAACTGCATGGAACATTTGTAAAGACACTATAATAGAGGCTCAACTTAAATGTATGCCCCAAATAAAAAACCATAGTAAGAGAACCAAAAAAGTGTGACCGTGGCTAAACAACAAAGTAAAAGAAGCAGTAAGAGGCAAAAAGGCATCCTTTAAAAAGTGGAAGTTAAATCCTAGTGAGGAAGATGGAAAGGAGCAAATATTCTGGCAAGTGAAGTGTAAAAATATAATTAGAAAGGCCAAAAAAGTATTTGAGGAACAGCTAGCCAAAGACTCAGAAAATAACAACAATTTTCTTTTTAAGTAGATCAGATGCATAAAGCTGCTAAACAACCAGTGGGGCCACTGGATGATCGAGGTGGTAAAGGAGCACTCAAGGAAAATAAGGCCACTGTGGAGAAACTAAATGAATTTCTTTGCATCAGTCTTCATGGCTGAGGATATGAGGGAGATCCCCAAACCGGAGCCATTGTTTTTTTGACAAATCTGAGGAACTGTCCCAGATTGAGGTGTCATTAGAGGAGGTTTTAGAACAAATTGATAAATTAAACAGTCATAAAGATCAGATGCTATTCACCCAAGAGTTCTGAAATAACTCAAATGTGACATTGCAGAACTACTAACTTTGGTTTGTAACGTGTCCTTTAAATCAGCTTCTGTATCAGATGACTGGAGGATAGCTAATGTGATGCCAGTTGTTTTTTAAAGGCTCCACTTGTGATCTAGACAAGTACAGGCCGGGAAGCCTGACTTCAGTACCTGGCAAACTGGTTGAAACTATAGTAAGGAACAGAATTCTCAGACAGATAGATGAACATAATTTGTTGGGGAAGAGTCAACATGATTTTTGTAAAGAGAAATCATGCCTCACTAATCTACTAGAATTATTTGAAGGGGTCAACAAGCACGTGGACAAGGGGGATCCAGTGTACATAGTATACTTAGATATTTGGAAGGCCTTTGATGAGGTCCCTCACCAAAGACTCTTAAGCAAAATAACCTGTCATGGGATAAGAGGGAAGGTTCTCTCATCGATCACTAATTGGTTAAAAGATGGGAAACAAAGGGTAGGAATTAATGGTCCATTTTCAGAATGGAGAGAGGTAACGATGTAATTGGGAGGATACAAGTGGAAGGAACAGGAGGCAAAGAGGAAGCTCAGAAGAAAAGCTCAGAGGGTGAGCCTGGGCTGAGGAAAGAAGGCTTTGTGGAAGTCTCCTCTTTCCATAAGCCCCCAATACACCGTTCTGCTTTGCAAGGAAAGAATAAATATGCACTTCGGTGCAAGGGTAACAATCCGGTGTGTGTTTGTGACTGTGAGGCCACACAAACTAGCCAGGCGGTAGAGTACACTGGGCAGAGGCTCCTGGTCTGCTGCGCAGAGCTGGGAGTGGGGGCTGATGTTGGAGTGTTCACTTCCCCTGTCCATGTACCCAGTCTCCGCTGAGCTGCTGAGCTGCAGTTGGCAGACAGGGAGCCTGTCTGTGCCTTGAACTCAGGAGTGGGAGAGGGTGAAGGAGAGGAGCGAGCAGCAGATGGGGAGGCCTTGGGGAAAAGGGTGGAGCCGCTCGGTTCCCTCCCTCTAGGCCCCCTCTCCCACCCCTTGTCGCTGCTTGCTCCTCTCCTATGCTGCAGTATGGGCACTGGGGGAGCTTCCGGGGTTCACACCAGCCTCCCCAAATGCCGGAGTCATGTGCCACCCATGACTGCTGTATTGAACAAGTGTTCAGGCTTCTAAGTGCTCATCTTAAAGAGATAGCGAGCCGACACACTCAGGTACACACACACACACTTCCTCCCAACATGCAAACTCTTTCACATACACACACTCCTCAACACACACACTCTCGCACAAGACTCACACACACATGTGTTGTTATTGTTGTTACTTCTTGATACTTCCTGTTGAAATGTGCAATGCACATATAGTCTCTGTAATTTTATTCTTTCAAAGTTCGTCAAGGATTACAGTGCTGTTATATTAGTTTTTTGACTGGTCTGTGTATTTCATCATTTTATTTCTCTCTCATGCTTAAATGTAATTCTTTGAGCAGTGAGTTCTAAAATGCCGAACCTGTCCCAGATGGACTAATTTATCGTTATTACTTTTATTACCACGTTGTGCTTTGTCATTCATTATGGTACAATCAAATAATAGTATCATTCTAGAAGGTAAATTTAGCTTGTACTCACCTTAATAGTGCCAGTTTAAAAAAAACACACACACTAAAAAAATGAGCTAAACACATGACTTTAGACACAGTGCAGATGAAGGTTGCTTATTTTCAAATTGTATTTTTAGTTATAGCTGTAAAATAACTTGAAATCCATACAAAACTAAATGTGCTTCCCAGTCTGATACTAATAGCAGTGATGGAGTCAGATGTTAGTGACTCACGCACATGATTATGATCAGGGAACGCCAAAATAATTAGAAAAACAAATCCCTGTTCTTAAGAAAAGATTAAAAACCACAGATGTTAAAGTTAAATAAATACATTTTTAGTGGAGTGAAAAGCAATTGATTAAAATAGAATGAGTGAGTGTGTCTGTTATGCAGATTTTAAGCAAATTTTATTTATTTTGAGTTCTCTCTACTAAAGATAGTGTACAAAGTATCACACTTGGGTTTCTGTTATCTGTGTTAAGGCTCCAGAACTGAGAAGTCCCGGTTTGGGATGGGGACTATTTTGCTGTATTATCTCCTGATGGTTCTAAACTTGCATCTTTCTTTTTTCTTCTTCTTTTTCCTTTATGCTGCTTTTCCTGGTGATGGTCACGGCGGCAGCACGGAGAAAAGGGAGGACCAGACCTCCCTCCTCCGCAACGGGTTTCAGCTCCTCCTGGGGGATTCCCAAGTGTGCCCAGGCCAGCTGGGAGACATAATCCCTCCAGTGTGTCCTGGGTTGGCCTCGGGGCCTCCTCCCAGTAGGATATGCCTGGTAGAATTCCAAAGGAAGCCTCTTAAGGGGCATCCTTATCAAGTGCCCGAACCGCCTCAGCTGACTCCTCTCGAACTGGAGTAGTGGCTGTACTCGGGGGCTCTCCCAAATTGCTGAGCCCCACACCCTAAACTTGCATATAAACTTAAAAATACGGCTTTAATAGGTGTTTGTATATATTTTTTTCTTTCTTCATATAGGAATTAGGTACAGTGTTCCTGTCAGCTAATTTCTAAGTTATTATCTGCAAAAAACCTAGATTTTTCACGTGCCTAAGTAACCTCTGGAATCACAGTTAAAGTTCCCCCCCCCAATCTGAAATGACACCCGTGCCTCCCTCCCAGAAGGGTCAGAATGAACCCCTGGAACAAGCACCACACTTAACGATAGAACAGCACTTTTATATAATCCAGGCAAAGCCAGGAACAGACCCAGGCCAGGATCTCTAGTGGGGATTTCAGATTGCCTCCCCCAGGCAAAACACACAGCAAAACAGCTCTTCCTCGCCTGGCTAGACAGACACAGACTTTTGACCCTGCACCAATGCAATCCCCTCCCTACCTTGGGTCAATCCAACCTCTCCCTGCAGTCTGGTGCTGGCTGGCAGGGTGAGTTCAGGACGGCGTGTTGGTAACGTGGCTCAGCTCCTAGCTGAGAGTTTACGAGAATCCCTTTTCCAAGCAGCTTCCTCTCTGCCCTAGCTTCAGGCTCCTCTTTCTTCTTTGTTTTCTTTTCCAGTTTCCAGGCTGGTCTCTCATCCTGATTCCTGTCTGCTCATTCACTCAAACCCTCCCAAGGGTCAGAGTTAATGCTGTAACTTTGGCTGGCACTCCCCGCAGCCTGTCAGGTTTGTGCACAGTGGCAGGGAGGGGCAAGGGGAAGGAGCCTTCATGCCAGCTCCACAAAGGTCAATACCATCATCCCCATTCTACAGATGGGGAAACTGAAGCACGGGGAAGTGACTTGACATGCCCAAGATCATTCAGTAGCCGAACCACGTGTAGAATTCACTTCTTCCTCTTACCATCTAAGCTGCTCTGACCCAGGAGATAAATATTTTGGGTTGAAAATGACTCACTTGGGGAGAATCCTCTCCTAGCCCCTTTCATTTCCTGCTTAAGCTCCTCCTGTGATCAGTTCGGTAATGCTGCCCTCCCCTGACTTTCAGATGGTGAAGATGGAGAGGCTCCCGTAGCAGAAATTAATATACAGAGAGCAGAGCAAACAGCAGCATTCTCATGCCAAGGTAAAACCCCAAATAATGGCCCAGATTCTACTCTCTTGTTCGGGATACTTTGTGCCACACAGGTGGGGCCCAGTGGCGGAGTCTTGCCCATGCTGGCCAGCTGAGAGTTCCCCTCTTTGGGGAAGTTCTCAGCTGGTGTAAGGTCGCAGAGCTGCCAGTTGGACCCTGCCTGCACCCTGGCACAGGAAGTGGAGAATGTGCACAACTCAGGCAGACTCTGTCCTTGCACTGGTGTCTAGTGTCTGAGATGTATAGCTGATGCTGTGAGTATCATCAAATTACACACTGAGTCTTTGAGGCTGCACCTCTTACCACTCCATATGAAGAGCTCATGCCGTTGCCACCCACCATGACCAGGCAAGTTTTCCCACTGTACACTGTGAAAGCCATTCTAGAGAGGTGGAGCTCACACGAGCACAACAAACCCTGGCATGCATAGATGCTGACTTCCCCTCTAGACTTAACTGTCTTGAGTAGCTTTGTATCATCTGTAAATTTTGCCACCTTACTGCTTACCCCTTTTTCCAGATCTTTTATGAATATGTCCAAGTACCAACCGCTAGGGGACACCACTATTTACCTCTCTCCCTTCTGAAAATTACCATTTATTCCTGCTGTTTCTTTCCCAAATTTTAACCAGTTACTGATCTATGAGTGGACCTTCCCTCTTATCCCATGGCTGGTTACTTTGCTTAAAAACCTTTGGTGAGGAAACCTTGTCAAAGGCTTTCTGAAAGTCCAAGTGCACTATATCCACTGGATCACCCTTGTCCACCTGTTTGTTGATCCTCCTCAAAGAATTCTAGTAGATTGTTGAGGCATGATTTCCCTTTACAAAAGCCATGTTGACTCGTCCCCAGCAAATCGTGTTCATCTCTGTGTCTGATTATTCTGTTCTTTACTATAGTTTCAACCAGTTTGCCCGGTACTGAAGTCAGGCTTACTGGCGTGTACTTGCCTGGATCACCTGTGGAGCCTTTTAAAAAAATTGGCAGCACATTAGCTAAGCTCCAGTCATCTGGTACAGAAGCTGATTTAAGTGATATGTTACAAATCACAGTTAGTAGTTCTGTGACTTCTTATCTGAGTTTCTTCAGAACTCTTGGGTGAATACCATCCGGTCCTGGTGACTAATTGGTTTGTAACTTCTCAATTCGTTCCAAAACCTCCTCTATTGACACCTCAATGTCGAACAGTTCCTCAGATTTGTCACCTAAAAGGAATGGCTCAGGTGTGGGAATCTCCCTCACCTCTTCTGCAGTGAAGACCAATGCAAAGAATTTTTTTAGCTTTGCCACAGTGGCCTTGTCTTCAGCTTGAAAGGAAGTTCAGAGCCTGTTTCCTTACTATCATTAGTAATCATGTTGGTTGCCCCGAGACACTGTCCTAACAAAAAGTGGGGCCCCATTGTGCTAGGTGCTGCACAGACACAGAGTAGTAGATGTCCTTGTCCCGAAGAGTTGACAATCTCAACAAACCAGAAAGACCCAGGGTGAGGGAAAGGGTAGAACACACCTGCAGAGTGACCAATGGGATGGTGGCAAAACAATTTTCTATTTTCCAGAGGGTTTAATTAGGTGGGGACCAGCTACATGGACAGAAAAGAGAAGTGAGAGGGGACACAAAAGGGATGGGAGGTTGAAGGGGACAGGGCAGGAGAGAAGAGGATAAAAGGGGCAGGTGTGGATTGAAACTGAGGTGAAGAGACTGTGGGGAGAGGGAGGGTTGGAGCAAGCAGCCAATTGGAGAAAACCCTGTCAAAACTACAGAGAACCAAACTGTTTCCTCATTTCCTGTGTTCTGCAGGACAGCTCCAGAAAGGAGGGGCATGAGGCATGTGTGAAGGATGCTGGGATGGGTAAAAACTGGTGATCTTCACTTGTTGTTTGTTTTGCACCCAGAATGGAGAACTTCAGAACTGAACCAAGATGAAGCACATCCACTGAGTTCAGGACGGGAATTGGGACCTGGATCCCAGCTGCAGTGCCATGCTGCTGGAGTAACAGATGAGGTGGGAGTTTTACTTAACCTGATCAACATCAGTTGAGCATAGTTATTCCAACAATTAGCAGGCAAGCCCCAGGGCAAAATCCCAATTCATGTCTGTCCAGTGAAATATTTTAGTTTGGTCCAAGAGGGTCTAAATATACAGAGACTGTTATGATCATCTAAATTTGGTCTCCTACATAACCCAGGCCAGAGAACTTCACCCAACCTCATGCCAGGGATGAATATGGCACCACTCTCTGTTACCCTCAAGTGACTGCTAAATGGATGGCTTATTTGCAAACACTGGCCCAGAGTCTGTCATAGAGATGCTGCACTGGCATCCCCTTACCCTGGGAGCACCCTGTGGGCCAGTGGGCTGGGAGGTGAGGGCTGTAAAGTTGCTCCAGCAGCTCTTAAAATACCCAAGATTACTCCTATACAGAGAATCCAGAGCAGACCCTGAACTGAGTCTTTTAATTTTGTTTTTTAATGGCAAATGGATCTAGATTTATTACTGTTAATCTGCCCTGAGATTTATTGTTATTTACGATTATTTCTTTCAGCTAGGGCTGATCAAAATATTACCATCCAAACTGGTTTTTAATGGAAAATTGGATTTTCAACTAAATGAAGTTGAACGTTCACACTGCATTGTAAACCTGCATTTACAATTGCTGGGCCTGGATCTCACAGCCAAGCTAACACTTCCATACTGCACTACACAGACCTTCTGACTTGACCTGCATCCAGACTGTAAAATGACAGGGCTTGGATCTGAGTCACGGTGGGATTCGGGCTTTGATCCATCCCCTAGCAGGGTCTGGAGTGCTGGCTGACCTGAGTCAGACTGATTTTGTATGAACGGAAGGGGACTTAGGCTTAAACCTGAGTGAAAGCCTGGTCTTAGTGTAGACGTACCCTAGCTGGGCAGTCAAACATTGTGGTGCCCAAATATTAGTGGCCATTTCTGAAAATTTAGGCCTATTTGTACAAATCATATTTATCACTGCCTGTAGGTTTTAATAGTTGTAGAAGCACCAAGTACTACTGCCCAAAGACACTGTGCAACATAATAAAAGCCCCTTTGATATCTGAAGCCTTCACGTAAATGAAAAACCAATAACCCACAATTCACATGCTCATCAGTTCCAAGGCCAGCGGGGCCCAATGTCTGACCAGTCTGGCCTCTGCCATAACCCAGGCCAAAGAATCTCTCCCAGCCATTTCTGCATCCAGCCCTGTAACGCCTGTCTGAGTTAGAGCAGATTAACCCAGTCCTGCAAGTCAAGAAAACAGATGAGTTTTGTAATCCCTGAAGGTCAACAGATTTGGAGGCGTGAAGTGAGTTGCAAGATTGTGAATTCCTTGCAGAAAATATCTCTGTTTGTTAAACCAGTGGCCTACTAGCTCAGATACCTTTGCTGGTCGTAGCTATAGAGGTATCCCATGGGGAGAGAACGGAATCTTCAACGGGAAGGTTCCAAGCCATTTTGGGCTTTCTGAGTTTCAACCAATATCCTAAACTGCACTGCCAATCAGCAGCCAGTGCTGATCTTGGAGCCCTGGCAAATGCGCCTAACTGTGATGCATGGTGTATCAAGAGCGCAGCCACAGCCTGCATCGACTTGACTTTATGAGCAGAGCCTAGCAAAAAACTGATTTTTCAATTCAGGTGTTGAACCAAAAAAAGGGGAAGAAAAAATTCCTTTTGAGTTGAAGGAGTTGAGTTGGGTTGGTTTTAGGTGTTTTTCACTTTTTAAATTAAAAAACAAATGGCCATTTTGAAATGAAAACTCAGAACGGTTCATTTCAAAGTGGTCAGAATGAAATGGTTCAGGGTGAAAAGTTGAAATGTTTTGTTTTGAAGTTGCCAAAAATGAACCATTTCAAGGTCTTCAAATTCTTTCCCCATTTTTTTTCAGCCAAAACAATTTGACAGATTAGATCCACTCTTTTGAATAGTTTTGTTGTCTCAAAAATGCATTTTTCGGCAAATATATTATTCACCTAAAAAAATGTGCCCAGCTCTATTTATGAGGGTTCTTAAGTGGTAACTCCATGAAAAACAACTTGGATTGGGGTCATCTAGTTGTGATAAAGGCCAGGGTGACTGTAGCAAGCAGCACATCCCAGAGGAAAGGCTGCATCCTTCAATAAAATCATGTCTCCCCCCAACAAGAGGCTTCTGCTGTCGCCGAGACAAGAGACCAGAATTCAACAGTTCTCTGGGCACCACCAGGAGTCACCAGTGAAGGTGGAGAGACACAACCTCACAGGCTCCGAATCCCAGCCAAAGGAGGTGAAAAAAACGTTGGGTCGTAAACGTTTGAATCAGCCACATGTAGCCTCTAAATCCCAGGTAAATGGGAAATGTATTTAAACTTTCAATAACCTGGTTGATAAAGAAGCAAAGTTCTATCATGGATCAGATGTTGTCTAAAAGAAATAAAACAAAGAAAAGGGAAAAACAGACCATTCTTGTAGTGCATAAGGGAGAATCCCTTAACTAGTATGTGAGCCCTCGAGTGGTGCTCACTGTTTTCTGTGTTGTAGAAGCTGCCAGGGACCAGCCGGAGCAGCCATGTGTATGTAGCTGGGCCTCGTCTTTGCATGTTCAGTGAACAAAGTTAATTGGGACTAGAGGTGGGCGAATAAAGTTTTTTCTGGTTCACTGGAAATACTGAAAAATTGAAAAACAATTGTTTTGTGTCAAACCCAAAACAATATTTTCCAAGTTTTTTAGTGAATCAAAAAGTTGAATACATTTCCATTGTAGATTGAACTAAACATTTTGTTTCATTTCAATTTTGAGCATTTTTAAATGTATTTTAATTGTTAAAAAATAAAATCAAGGAAATTTCAGAAGTAAAGTTTGTTTCAGTCTGAAAAATTGAAACATTTTGTTTAAAAAATTAAGTGTTTCATTTTTATTATATATTCTAAAGGTTTTTTTCAACTGAAACAATTTGGTAAAATCTATGTGAATTTGCTAAATATTTTGGTGTCACTGAATCTGAATATTTTAACTGAAAAAATGTTTAAGTAGAAAAAATTTGCCCAGCTCTATTTAAGATCAGCTGTGTCCGGGTGAGGGTTCTCCATATTGTTGGTGTTGTGTAAAGCAGAAAAGCCGCAATTCCCAACGTGGCTATGGCTTAACTACAGAGATGTCAGAAGGGTTTGTGGGTGGAAACTGTGGTTTAAAATATTTAGTAAATATCAGGCAAGGGGGCTAAGGAGGAAGGGAGGAAAATTTTGCAGAAGTCTGTGAAGAAAATGGGTGAGACCTAATCAAGCAAAGTGAATGGGAAACATTCTGGCAGGGGAATTCAGCGATGATAAACCCAAAGTAATGCACATGAGAAGGAGCAATTTCAAATACTGATACACCTTACAGGGGTATATTGTAACTGTGCCAGCTCAGAAAAAGTGGGTCCATTGTAGGTTAGTGAATATCTCTGCTCAAAGTGCAGCTGTGTTTAAAAAAAAGCAAACAAGAGGTTCAGATGCAGAAGGACAGGATGGAGAATTTTACAGAGAATGTTCTGATGCCTTTGTATAAATCGGTGGAGCTGCCCCATCTGGATACTGTGAGCAGTGCTGGGTCAACCCATCTCATGTGGGATATTGCATAATTTGGGCAGGTCTACATATAAAACATGGCAGCCGTGCTGCTGTAGCACTTCAGCGAAGATGCTACTATGCCGACGGGAGAGCTTCTCCTGTTGGCTTAGTTCAGGGGTTGGCAATCTTTGGCTCCAATTGGAGCTGTGGGAAGCGGCAGCCAGCTTGAGCCACTTCCCACAGCTCCCATTGGCCGGGAATGGTGAACCACAGCCACTGGGGGCTGCGGGGCTCCGTGCCTGTGGACAATCAAGGCAAACAAACTGTCTCACAGCCCACCAGTGGCTTACCCTGATGGGCTGCAAGCCAAAGGCCATCAACCCCTGGCTTAGTTAATCCACCTCTGCGAGATGCACCATAATTATGTCGATGGGAGAAGTCCTCCCATCGACATAGCGCAGTCTACACCAGGGGTTAGGCTGTGGATTTTCTCATCCCTGAAGGGCTTAGTTATACTGATGTAAGTTTATAGTGTAGACCTGACCTTAGAGAGGTTCACAGAAGGGTGATGAGAATGATCAAGGGACTGGAAATATTCTTCTATGAGGAGAGTTTGAAAAGACTGGGAGGGTGGTTCCTTTAGTGAGGAGATGGATAAGAGGACACATGATAAAAGCCTGCTCTGAGTGATCTAGAGAAGGGAGATTGGACACTTCTATTCTCCCTGCCTCATAACAAAGAAACAAGACAACATTCAATGAAATTGAAAGTGAGAAATTCAAAACTGAACAAAGGAAATACTTATTCACACAATGTGTAATTAGCTGGTGGAACTCTCTGCCACAATCTATCACCATAGCCAAAAGCTGTTACTTCAGATGGGAGTACAATGCATAATAGAATTAAATCTGCACAAGCCATTCTCTAAGTGCTTTTGGTAAGGAAGACATTTCCTCTGTGTTTTGTCCACACCAAACCCTAGGAACTAACCTACAGTTTAGTAGCTTACAAATTGCCAGACAGAATTAGACCCAAGGTCCATCTAGCCCAATCTCCTGTCTCCGACAGTTCCCAGCACCAGATACTTCAGGGGAAGGGATAAAAACCACCACAATATCCCATGGGATATGTGGGATAATCTGCCCCCTAGAGTTCATCCTTGTCTCTGATAACAGGACATTGGCTTAATTCTTGTGGCAGTGAGTTCCATAGACTAATCACTCATTGTGTTAAAAAGTATTTTTTTAATCAGTTTTGCATTTTCTACCTTGCCGTTTCATCGTGTGTTCCTTTGTGTTCCAGGATTGATGTGATCAATCTCCCTTCTCTAATCCAGTCAGAATTTTACAAATCAAGAGTCCCATAACTTTTACCATCAGGGCTTCCCCAGGACTCAAGCCCAGCCTTCTGGCACCAAAGTGAAAATCAGATCCCCAAGATACCCATTTTAGAGGGCTGCTTACTTCTCCCTTTTTCAATTAACATAAAGATGACTCTCATGCAGGACTACATTCCCTGCTGCAGAAAGGCACAGAAGAGGCCAGTGCACGCCTTCCGTCTTGGTTACATCATAGGGCCACACTGCTGTTAAAGGGTCACCGCTTTGGTGCTTTAACTGGTATGTTTTAAAACTTTCTTTTCAAAGAAGCAGGTCCCTGGCAGTGCAGTGAGAGAAGAGCCTGTGGAGCTGGAGGTGAAACCCCACAGAGCAGGTAACCATTCCATTATTTCAGTATGATCTTGTTCATCTGTCCTTGGCCCAGTGCTATTCGATACCATTCTCAATGATCCATAAAGAAATACAAAATCACTGCTGATGTGGTTCCCAGATGACACAACAATCAGTGGGCAGTGAGTGTTGGAATCAGAGCAATTCCACAGAGCATTCGGGATCAGCTGGGCCCAGGGCTGGCCTTACCATGAGGCGAACTGAGACGGCCACCTCAGGTGCCAGACTGTGGGGATGGGGGCGGGGGGGAGGGCGCCACTAGGACCCAGAGTGTAGAAAATTGTGTCTGCTGCTGGTGCATGTGGATTCTCTCTGCTCTAGATGCATAGAGATGGGGGAGTGCGGTGCTGGAGGAAGGAGGGCACAAGAGACATAACAGGGAGGCAGGAGAAAAGGTGAGAGGGAACAACAGAAAATAGCAGGAGCTGCAGGAAGAGATAGGAGGAGGAGCCTCTTATGCACCTCTCCAGCATCACCAGGAGCCTGGACTGATTAACACCAGCTTCTCAGGGGGCTTCCTGTTTCCTGCTGCTTCCCTGAACCCACCTGAGGAGAACAGGCAGTCAACTGAAGTAGTAGGAGCCAGTTAGGCCCTTAAGATGCTGATGTCTTCCCTCACTCAGGCCCTGCTACCAGCCTGCTTATTTGTCCCCTTCAATTGAGTGTTGAGAGCCACTATAGCTGGCACAGAACAGCAGTCATGAGTAAAAGAAGAAAATGCCCCTCTGGGGCAGCATTCAGAAAAAGAAAGAAAGCAAAGGAAGCTTTTCTGTCTTAGCAGGAAAGAGCTCTCCTGAGATACATAGACACAAATGTTCACGGTGAGGCTTCCGGCCCTAGTGAGGATGGGAGTGGTGAGGAGATGCCTGATCTTCCAGTTAGTCAGAGTGCAGGTGACCCGGCAGCTACTGCAGCATCCATATCTCCATCTCAAATGGATGGAACCATGCACATTCCTGAAGAAAAGTGTAGATCAGAGAAGAGTGTGGTGGAGGCGCAAGAAACAGCTGCTGCTGAGTTTAGTTCCTTAAGTCTAGATGATCCAGGACTTTGGACCCACTTGAGCAGTATCCTAAGGGACTTCCCTGTACTGCATGGGCCACAGCAAGTGAAAAACTTTCTGTGCCCCAAAGACAATGAAAATAGAAGTTTCCATCCAACACATTACTGGTGTGAAATCCCCAGTGGTGACAAAGTAGAGAGGCCATGGCTTTTGTACTCAAAAACCCAGAATGCTGCATACTGTTTTTGTTGCAAACTCTTCCAGTCTAATGTTCCAGCCACATTGGGTTCTACAGGAACAAAGGACTGGAAACATCTGGCTAGAAATCTGGCATGCTATGAGAAGGCAGCAAATCACCAGAGAGCATTCCATAGGTGGAAAGAGTTTGAGATGAGACTAAGGTTAAAAGCCACCATAGATGATCATCATCAAGAGAAGATTGCATCAGAGTCTCTTTACTGGCAAAATGTTCTGAAAAGGCTCATTGTCATTGTAAGAATGCTTGCTACCCAAAACCTAGCACTGCATGGCACTTCAGATCAGCTGTAAGTGCCAAACAGTGGAAACTTCCTTAAAATTGTGGAGCTGATGTCTGAGTTTGATGCTGTACTCCAGGAGCATCTAAGAAGAGTCACCACCCAAGAAATGTACACACACTACTACCTTGGAAAAACAATTAAAAATGAGATCATACAGTTACTGGCAAAAAAAGTCAAACAGAAGATTGTGGCAGATCTGAAGTCAGCAAGATATTACTCTGTTATTCTGGACTGCACACCTGACATCAGACATATGGAACAAATGACTTTAATGGTGCATTTTGTAACAACAACAGAACCTAGTGAAAACGTCCCTGCAATGGTGACTGGCAGAGAGCATTTTCTAGAATTTATTGACATTGATGATACTACAGGAGCTGGTATGACAAACGTGCTTCTTAAAAAGCTGGAAGATACGGGAATTGCGATAGCTGACATGAGAGGTCAGGGCTACAATATGGTGCCAACATGAGAGGAAAGAACAGAGGAGTGCAGACACGGATCCAGGAGTTAAACCCTCGAGCTTTTTTTGTCCCATGCAGTTCTCATTCATTGAAGTTGGTGGTCAGTGGTGCAGCATCAGCTTCTAGTGAGCCTGCTGGATTTTTTAATGTAATTCAAAGCATCTATGTATTTTTCTCTGCATCAACTCATCGATGGCAAATTTTGAAGCAACATCTGGGAACATCCTCTCTGACACTGAAACCACTGAGTGCCACACGATGGGAAAGTCGAGTGGAGGTGACACAGCCTATCAAACACCAAATTGGGAAGATAGATGATGCCATAGTTGCCATTATGGAGGATAATGCTATGACAGGAACTATTCGTGGGAGAACAGTGTCAGAGGGAAATGGAATCACCAGAAACATACATAACTTCAAATTTCTGTGTGGCTTAGTGTTGTGGCATGACATAATGTTTGAAATAAATGTTGTAAGCAAGAGACTCCAAGATGTTGACCTAGATATATCTAGAGCAATGGAACAACTGGACAAAGCAAAGTCATATCTGGAGTCTTACCCATCAGATGAGGGATTTCAAAACATTCTGAAGCGTGCACAGAAGTTGGCAGAGGAACTTCACACTGAAGCTATTTTCCCACCCATTCAAGAATACAAGAGTCACCGAAGAAGAAGACATTTTTATTACGAGGCATGGGATAATCCCATAAGAGACCCCAAACAACAATTCAAAGTTGAATTCTTTAACCAGGTGCTAGATTGTGCAATATAGTCAGTTGAAGAATGTTTCACGCAGCTCAAGGAACACAGCAGTATATTTGGGATGTTGTATGATATTTCAAAACTCCTCACTATACCTGAAGAGAACCTACACCAGCAATGCAGGGCACTAGAGACAGTATTGACACATGATGACATGCACAATATTGATGTGAGTGATTTAGGTGATGAACTAAAAGCCCTTTCAAGATACATTTCAGCAGGATCAACTCCAAAGGCTGTTCTGGAATATATGTGCACAAATAAGATGACCACTCTCTTTCCAAATGCTTTTGTTGCTCTGCGCATACTTCTAAACTTCGTGTAACAGTTGCCAGTGGAGAATGCAGCTTCTCCAAGCTGAAGTTAATAAAAAGATATCTGCGTTCCACAATAACACAGGAGAGGCTGGTTGGCCTTGCAACCATCTTGATAGAGCATGAGCTGGCCCAGACTGTGGACCTTTGGGAAGAAGTTCAAATCTTTGCAACCAAGAAGGCATGGAAAGCACCACTTTGATTATTCAAACAGATAAAAATGCCAATGTTTACTATGCAGACAAGAAAAATTACATTTGCTGTTCAGTCGTTTGAAAGTTAAGTGTTACTTAAAATTTGTGAACAAGGCATTTTAAGTTGTTAGTTCTCCTTTATTGGGGTATGTAGCAGAGCAGTATCATGAGAGGAGAAGAACAGGAAGAAGGCAGAATTGAGACCTTTCAAAGTTTTGGCCCAAGTGAAGGGGCATGGGGGCGTCATTTGAGCTCCCTGCCTCAGGTGCCAAAATGTTGTGGGCCGGCCCTGGCTGGGCCCATGGGAATATGCATTTTAATACAGCCCAGGGGCAAGGTTCAGGAACCAACAACATAGGGTGCATTTGCCAAATGGGGGCTGTATCCTTGAAAGCAGGAGCTCTACCTAGGAAGGGCATGGGAGCCCTGTGGAAACCTGTTGAACAGGAGCTCCCTGTGCGATGCTGTGCTTAAGGTGGCAAGGCAATCCCTAGAGAGAGAAGCAGTGGGATACCGAACAGGAGCAGAGAGGCGGGGTTATTTCTGTACATGGCATTAAAGAGATTGTTCTTGGAGACTGTGGCAGGTCTACACGACAAATGTACATCACTGATACAGGGCTGCTGTAGCGCTTCTGGTGAAGACATGCTAAGTGACGGGAGAGAGCCCTCCCATTTGCTTCATAACTCCACCTCTGCGAGAGGCGACAGCTATGCTGGTGGGAGCTCTCCTGCTGACATAGCCCTCGCTGTCTACACCGGTGCTTAGGTCGGTATAACTACATTGCTCAGGGGTGTGGATTATACATACCCTGAAGCAACCTGGTTATACTGAAGTGATTTTATAGTGTAGACCAAGGTTGTGTTCAGTTCTGGTGTCCACACGGATGGGGACCAACGGTTAAGGATTTAGAAAAAAGCTGCAAGAATGATTAGAGGTCTGAAAAAAACCTTGTAGTGAGAGATTCAGAAGCTCAATCTATTTAGTTCATCCCATGAGACTGAAAATATCATATTGCCTCTATAGAAATCTGTAGTATGCCCACATCTTGAATACTGCATGCAGAGGTGGCTGTCCCATCTCAAAAAGTATATATTGGAACTGGAAAAGGTTCAGAAAAAGGCAACCAAAATGATTAGGGGTATGGAACGGCTTCTGTATGAGGAGAGATTAGTAAGATTGGAACTTTTCAGCATGGAAAAGATACAGCTAGGGGGATATCATACAGGTCCTTAAAATCATGACTGGTGTGGAGAAAGTAAATAAGAAAGTGTTATTTACTCCTTCTCATAACACAAGAACTAGGGGTCGCCAAATGAAATGAATAGGCAGCAGTTTTAAAACAAATAAAAGGAAGTATTTCTTCACAAAACGCACAGTCAACCTGTGGAACTCTTTGCCAGAGATGTTGTGAAGGCCAAGATTATAACAGGGTTCAAAAAAGAACTAGATAAATTCATGGAGGATAGGTCAATCAATGGCTATTAGCCAGGATGAAAAGGGATGGTGTCCCTAGCCTCTGTTTGCCAGAAGCTGGGAATCGGCGACAGTGTGGATCACTTGATGATTACAGGTTCAGTTCATTCCCTCTGAAGCATCTGGCATTGGCCACTTTTGGAAGACTGGATACTGGGCTAGATGGGCCTAGCCCTTTCATTTTCTGCTTAAACTCCTCCTATGATCAGTTCCCCTAACTTTCAGATGGTGACGATGGAGAGGCTCCTGTAGCAGAAATTAATATACAGAGAGCAGAGCAAACAACAGCATTCTCATGCCAAGGTAAAACCCCAAATAATGGCCAAGATTCTACTCTCTTGTTCGGGATACTTTGTGCCACACAGGTGGGGCCCAGTGGCAGAGTCTTGCCCATGCTGGCCAGCTGAGAGTTCCCCTCTCTGGGGAAGTTCTCAGCTGGTGTAAGGTTGCAAAGCTGCCAGTTGGACCTTGCCTGCACCCTGGCACAGGAAGTGGAGAATGAGCATAGCTCAGGCAGACTCTGTCCTTCCACTGGTGTCTAGTGTCTAAGATGTACAGCTGATGCTGTGAGTATCATCAAATTACATGCTGAGTCTTTGGGGCTGCACCTCTTACCAGTCCATATGAAGAGCTCATGCCATTGCCCCCCACCATCCCCAGGGGACAGGCAAGTTTTCCCACCGTACACTGTGAAAGCCCTTCTAGAGAGGTGGAGCTCACACGAGCATGACAAACCCTGGCATGCATAGGTGCTGACTTCCCCTCTAGCCAGGGGGTGCTCGGCCCTGCCTCCGTCCCAGGCCCTGCCCCTTCACCTCTTCCCCCCAGCCCCTCTCCCACCTATTCCTGCCCCTGCTCCGCCCCTGCACTGCCCCATTCCAACACTTCCCCCAAGTCCCCGCCCCGACATGCCTCTTTCCTGCCTCCTTCCCCAAGCACGCCCCATCCCCACTCCTCCCCCTTCCTCCTGGAGCATCCTGAACTCTGTGAAACAGCTGTTCGTGGTGGGCAGGAGGCGTTGAGCGGGGTAGCTTGACTGTTGGTGGGTTCTGAGCATGTGCTAATTTTTCCCCATGGGTGCTCCCGGAGTCGGCGCCTATGCTGGCATGCGCCTCCCCCCCAAAGTCCGAGCCACATGTGAGTGAGCCGAGCTCCAGAGGGGCGCAGGATGTACTATAGCTACCCTTGCGGAACATAAGAACTGCCATACTGGGTCAGACCAATAGTCCATCTAGCCCAGTATCCTCTCTACCAGCAGTGGCCAATGCCAGGTGCTTCAGAGGGAATGAACAGAACAGGGCAATTATCAAAAAGAAAAGGAGTACTTGTGGCACCTTAGAGACTAACAAATTTATTAGAGCATAAGCTTTCGTGAGCTACAGCTCACTTCATCGGATGCACGAAAGCTTATGCTCTAATAAATTTGTTAGTCTCTAAGGTGCCACAAGTACTCCTTTTCTTTTTGCGAATACAGACTAACACGGCTGCTACTCTGAAACCGGCAATTATCAAGTGAGCCATCCCTGGTCATCCAGGCCCAGTATCTGGCAGTCAGAGTCTTAGGGACACCCAGAGCATGGGGTTGCATCCCTAACCATTTTGGCTAATAGATCTATCCTCCATGAACTTATCTAATTCTTTTTTGAACTCAATTATACTTTTGGCTTTCACAACATCCACTGGCAATGAGTTCCACAGGTTGATTCTTTGTGTGAAGAAGGACTTTCTTTTGTTTGTTTTTAAACCAGCTGCCTATTCATTTCACTGGGTGTGTCCTGGTTCTTCTGCTATGTGAAGGGGTAAATAAAACTTCCTTATGCACTCCCCGCCCCCACCATTCATGACTTTATAGACTTTTGTCATTTGTCATCTCTTTTCAGGCTGAACAGTCCCCGTCTTTTTAATCTCTCCTTATATGTCAGCTGTTTCATAGCCGTATTCATTTCTGTTGCCTTCTCTGTACCTTTTCCATTTCTACTATATCTTTTTGTGAGAGGGGGCACCCTGAACTGCAGGCAGTTTTCAGTATGTGGGCGCACCAATGGATTTATATGATATTTTCAGTTTTATTATCTATCCCTTTCCTAAAGGTTCCTAACATTCTGTGAGCGTTTTTGACTACTGCTGCACATTAAATGGATGTTTTCTAGGACTCCAAGATATTTTTCTTGAATGATAATAGTTAATTTAGATCCCATTTTTTTGCACGTCCAGTTGGGATTATATTTTCCTATGTGCATCACTTTTGCATTTATCAACACGGAATTTCATCTGCCATTTTGTTGCCCAGTCAACCAGTTTTGGGAGATCCCTTTGTATCTCTTCACAGTCTGCTTTGGACTTAACTGTCTTGAGTAGCTTTGTATCATCTGTAAATTTTGCCACCTTACTGCTTACCCCTTTTTCCAGATCTTTTATGAATATTCCAAGTACCAACCGCTAGGGGACACCACTATTTACCTCTCTCCCTTCTGAATATTGCCATTTATTCCTGCTGTTTCTTTCCCAAATTTTAACCAGTTACTGATCTATGAGTGGACCTTCCCTCTTATCCCAAGGCTGGTTACTTTGCTTAAAAACCTTTGGTGAGGAACCTTGTCAGAGGCTTTCTGAAAGTTCAAGTGCACTGTATTCACTGGATCACCCTTATCCATCTGTTTGTTGACCCTCCTCAAAGAATTCTAGTAGATTGTTGAGGCATGATTTCCCTTTACAAAAGCCATGTTGACTCGTCCCCAGCAAATCGTGTGCATCTCTATGTCTGATTATTCTGTTCTTTACTATAGTTTCAACCAGTTTGCCTGGTACTGAAGTCAGGCTTACTGGCGTGTACTTGCCTGGGTCACCTGTGGAGCCTTTTAAAAAAATTGGCAGCACATTAGCTAAGCTCCAGTCATCTGGTACAGAAGCTGATTTAAGTGATATGTTACAAATCACAGTTAGTAGTTCTGTGACTTCTTATCTGAGTTTCTTCAGAACTCTTGGGTGAATACCATCCGGTCCTGGTGACTAATTGGTTTGTAACTTCTCAATTCGTTCCAAAACCTCCTCTATTGACACCTCAACGTGGGACAGTTCCTCACATTTGTCACCTAAAAGGAATGGCCCAGGTGTGGGAATCTCCCTCACCTCTTCTGCAGTGAAGACCAATGCAAAGAATTTTTTTAGCTTTTCCACAATGGCTGTGTCTTCAGCTTGAAAGGAAGTTCAGAGCCTGTTTCCTTATTATCATTAGTAATCATGTTGGTTGCCCCGAGACATTGTCCTAACAAAAAGTGGGGCCCCATTGTGCTAGGTGCTGCACAGACACAGAGTAGTAGATGTCCTTGTCCCGAAGAGTTGACAATCTCAACAAACCAAACACACCCAGGGTGGGGGAAGGGGTAAAACACACCAGCAGAGTGACCAATGGGATGGTAGCAAAACAATTTTCTATTTTCCAGAGGGTTTAGTTAGGTGGGGACCAGCTACATGGACAGAAAAGAGAAGTGAGAGGGGACACAAAAGGGAAGCGAGGCTGAAGGGGACAGGGCAGGAGAGAAGAGGATAAAAGGGGCAGGTGTGGATTGAAACTGAGGTGAAGAGACTGTGGGGATGGGGCGGTTGGAGCAAGCAGCCAATTGGAGAAATTCCTGTCAAAACTATAGAAAACCAAACTGTTTCCTCATTTCCTGTGTCCTGCAGGACAGCTCCGGAAAGGAGGTGTACGAAGCATGTGTGAAGGAATCTGCTAGGGTGGGATGGGTAAAAACTGGTGATCCTCACTTGTTGTTTGTTTTGCACCCAGAATGGAGAACTTCAGAACCGAACCAAGACAAAGCACATCCGCTGAGTTCAGGACAGGAATTGGGACCTGGATCCCAGCTTCAGTGCCATGCTGCTGGAGTAACAGATGAGGTGGGAGTTTTATTTAACCTGATCAACATCAGTTGAGCATAGTTATTCCAACAATTAGCCGGCAAGCTGGCTTGGCTGGTGGCACAGGGTGGTGCCCCAGGGCAAGATCCCAATTCACGGCTGGCCTGCAAACTTTTTTAGTTTAAATTCACAGGAACTGTTACGATCATCTAAATTTGGTCTCCTACATAACCCAGGCCAGAGAACCTCACCCAACCTCATGTCAGGGGTGAATATGGCACCACTCTCTTTTACCCTCAAATGACCTCTAAATGGCCCAGATTCTCTCATAGGGATGCTGCACTGGCATCCTGTTACCCTGAGAGCATCCTATGGGCCAGCAGGCTGGGAGGTGAGGGCTGTAAAGCTGCTCCAGCAGCTCTTAAAATACCCAAGATTGCTCCTACACAGAGAATCCAGAGCAGACCCTAGAACTGAGCCTTTTAATTTTAATGGCAAGTGGATCTAGATTTATTACTGATAATCTGCCTTGAGATTTATTGCTATTTTTGATTATTTCTTTCAGCTAGGGTTGGTCAAAATATTTCCATCTAAACTGGTTTTTAATGAAAGATCGGATTTTCAACTAAATGAAATTTAACGTCCACACTGCATTGTAAAGCTGCATTTACAATTGCTGGGTCTGAGTCTCACAGCCGTGCTAACACTTCCATACTGCACTACACAGACCTTCTGACTTGGGTCTGCGTTCACACTGTAAAATGACAGGGCTTGGATCTGAGTCACGGTGGGATTCAGGCTCTGACTCATCCCCTAGCAGGGTCTGGAGTGCTTGCTGACCTGAGTCAGACTGATTTTGTGTGAACAGAAGTGGGTTTAGGCTTAAACCTGAGTCAAAGCCTGGTCTTAGTTTAGACGTACCCTAGCTGGGAAGCCAAACATTGTGGTGATGCCCAAATATTAGTCGGCCTCTTCTGAAAATTTAGGCCGATTTATGCAAAGCATATTTATCTCTGACTGTAGGTTTTAATAGTTGTAGAAGCACCAAGTACTTCTGTCCAAAGACATGTAAATGAAAAACCAATAACCCACAATTCACACGCTCATCAATTCCAAGGCCAGCAGGGCCCAATGTCTGTCCAATCTGGCCTCCGGCATAACCCAGGTGAAAGAATCTCCCCCAGCCATTTCTGCATCCAGCCCTATAACACCTGGTTGAGTTAGAGCAGATTAACCCAGTCCTGCAAGCCAAGAAAACAGATGAGTTTTGTAATCCCTGAAGGTCAACAGATCTGTAAGTGTGAAGTGAGTTGCAAGATTGTGAATTCCTTGCAGAAAGTATCCCTGTTTGTTAAACCAGGGGCCTGCTTTGCTGGTCGTAGCTGTAGAGGTATCTCATGGGGAGAGAGCAGAATATTCAACAGTAAGATCCCAAGCCACTTATGGCTTTCTGGGTCAAAACCAAAATCCTAAACTGCACTGCCAGTCAGAAGCCAGTGTTGACCTTGGAGCCCTGGTATATGGGCCTAACTGTGATGCATGGCATATCAAGAGTGCAGCCACAGCCTGTATCTACATTAACTTTATGAGCAGAGCTGAGCAAATAACTGAATTTTCAGTTCAGGGGTTGAACTAAAAAAATCTGAAAAAAAAACCCATTTTGAGTTGAAGGATTTTTTATTTAATTTTGGGTTTGTTTTACGTGCTTTTTCACTTTTTAACTCAGCTAAATTTCAAAACAAATTGCCATTTTGAAACGAAAACTCAGGGTGA
Organism: Dermochelys coriacea; assembly: GCF_009764565.3. Classification (NCBI taxonomy): domain Eukaryota; kingdom Metazoa; phylum Chordata; order Testudines; family Dermochelyidae; genus Dermochelys; species Dermochelys coriacea. Next base: position 5,709,896 of record NC_050073.1, on the reverse strand, counting down.
AAAGTTGAAATGTTTTGTTTTGAAATTGTCAACAATAAGCTACTTCAGTGTCTTCAAGTTCTTTCCCCATTTTTTTCAGCCAAAACAATTTGACAGATTAGATCAAATTTTTTGAATAGTTTCGTTGCCTCAAAAATGCATTTTTTGGCAAATATATTATTCACCTAAAAAAATGTGCCCAGCTCTATTTATGAGGGTTCTTAAGTTGTAACTCCATAAAAAACAACTTGGATTGCGGTCATCTAGTTGTGACAAAGGCCAGGGTGACCGTAGGAAGCACCACATCCCAGAGGAAAGGCTGCATCCTTCAATAAAATCATATCTCCCCTCAACAAGAGGCTTCTGCTGTCGCCAGGGCAAGAGACCAGAATTCAACACCAGCAGGAGTCACCAGTGAAGAATCATAGATCATAGAATTATAGAATATCAGGGTTGGAAGGTACCTCAGGAGGTCATCTAGTCCAACCCCTGCTCAAAGCAGGACCAACTCCAACTAAATCATCTCAGCCAGGGGGCTTTGTCAAGCCTGACCTTAAAAACCTCTAAGGAAGGAGATTCCACCACCTCCCTAGGTAACCCATTCCAGTGCTTCATCACCCTCCTAAAGAAATAGTTTTTCCTAATATCCAACCTAAACCTCCCCCACTGCAACTTGAGACCATTACTCCTTGTTCTGTCACCTGCTACCACTGAGAACAGTCTAGATCCATCTTCTTTGGAACCCCCTTTCTGGTAGTTGAAAGCAGCTATCAAATCCCCCCTCACTCTTCTCTTCTGCAGACTAAATAATTCCAGTTCCCTCAACCTCTCCTCATAAATCATGTGCTCCAGTCCCCTAATAATTTTTGTTGCCCTCTGCTGGACTCTTTCCAATTTTTGTACATCCTTCTTGTGGTGTGGGGCCCAAAACTGGACACAGTACTCCAGATGAGGCCTCACCAATGCCAAATAAAGGGGAATAATCACATCCCTTGATCTGCTGGCAATGCTCCTTCTTTTCAACCCAAAATGCCATTTGCCTTCTTGGCAACAAGGGCACACTGTTGACTCATATCCAGCTTCCTGTCCACTGTAACCCCTAAGTCCTTTTCTGCAGAACTGCTGCCGAGCCACTCAGTCCCTAGTCTGTAGCAGTGTATGGGATTCTTCCGTCCTAAGTGCAGGACTCTGCACTTGGCCTTGTTGAACCTCATCAGATTTCTTTTGGCCCAATCCTCTAATCTGTCTAGATCACTCTGTATCCTATCCCTACCTTCCAGCATATCTTCCACTCCTCCCAGTTTAGTGTCATCTGCAAACTTGCTGAGGGTGCAGTCCACACCATCCTCCAGATCATTAATGAAGATACTGAACAAAACCAGCCCCAACCGTTTTCTAAATAATCGTGAACCACTTCTTTCTCCACAGAGGGCTGGTCACCTCCTCCCCATACTGTATTGCCCAGTGCAGTAGTCTGGGAGCTGACCTTGTTCATGAAGACAGAGGCAAAAAAAGCATTGAGTACATTAGCTTTTTCCACATCCTCTGTCACTAGGTTGCCTCCCCCATTCAGTAAGGGGCTCACACTTTCCCTGACCTTCTTCTTGTTGCTAACATACCTGAAGAAACCCTTCTTGTTACTCTTAACATCCATTGCTTGCTGCAACTCCAGGTGTGATTTGGCCTTCCTGATTTTACTCCTGCATGCCCGAGCCATATTTTTATCCTCTTCCCTAGTCTGAAGGTAGAGAGAGACAACCTCACAGGCTCCGATTCCCAGCCAAAGGAGGTGAAAGAAAGATTGGGTCGTAAACATTTGGATCAGCCACATGTAGCCTCTAAATCCCAGGTAAATGGGAAATGTATTTAAACTTTCAATAACCTGGTTGATAAAGAAGCAAAGTTCTATCATGGATCAGATGTTGTCTAAAAGAAAGAAAACAAAGAGAAGGAAAAAACAGACCATTCCTGTAGTGCATAAGGGAGCATCTCTTTAACTAGTATGGGAGCCCTCGAGTGGTGCTCACTGTGTTCTGTGTTTTGGAAGCTGCTAGGAACCAGCCGGAGCAACCATGTGTATGTAGCTTGGCCTTGTCTTTGCATGTTCAGTGGACGTAGTTATTTGGGACTAGAGCTGAGTGAATAACGTTTTTACCCGGTTCACTGGAAATGCTGAAAAATTGGAAAACAATTGTTTTGTGTCAAACCAAAAAAAACCCAAAAACCAACCTTTCAGTTTTTTTGGTTAATCAAAAAGTTGAAAAAATTTTCATTGCAGGTTGAAGTAAACATTTTCTTTCATTTCAATTTTGAGCCTTTTAAATTGGATTTTAATGGTTAAATTATGAAATTTCCTTAATATTATATTTTAAGTAAAATTTGTTTCTGTCTGAAAAATTGAAACATTTTGTTGAGAAAATATCAAAATGAAATGCTTCATTTTAAGTATATTTTAAAAAGTATTTTTAACTGAAACGATTTGGCAAAATCTACATGAATTTGGTAAATATTTTAACATGACATCCATACTGCATCACATCAAGTCCAAATCACTAAAGGAATGCCTCTGCTTGTATTGACCAGAGGATGTTTGGATTCTGATGTCAGCCCAGTGCTGCAGCCTGATGAGAATCAGGTGTTGTCCTCAGTGTACATAGAATTCTTCTTTCCAGCCAAACTAGTCTAATGTGCATTTTGTTAACTGGAACTGGAGCAGCAAAACAAAGAATACAAATGCCTCTTTTTCCAGCTTTGTGCATGAGAGAACTATAAGTGAAGATTATAATGCCAGACTCTAATGGCTTTAAACCAGCTGCCTCAGGAATCCCCCAAGAACTTTGCTGAAAATATGTTCCTCATCTTAGCAACGGATCTAAGACTTATCACACATCTGCCCACCTTTATTCGAATGAAGCTCCTTCTGATCTGACAGCTCAGGCGTTGTCAATTTCATCCAGAGCAATTTACAAACTTGGGACCTAATTCTGTAAACCCTTAATCATTTGATCAATCCAGTTGAAGACAATGGGACTATTTGCATGAGTATGGACCACTTTTGTGGTAAGAGTTTCAGGAGTCTGTTCCTATAAAGGAAGTTTGGGTACAATACCATAAAGCAGTTTTCAGAGTAGCAGCCGTGTTAGTCTGTATTCGCAAAAAGAAAAGGAGTACTTGTGGCACCTTAGAGACTAACAAATTTATTTGAGCATAAGCTTTCGTGAGCTACAGCTCACTTCATCGGATGCATTTGGTGCAAAATACAGAGGGGAGATTTATATACACATACAGAGAACATGAAACAATGGGTTTCATCATACACACTGTAAGGAGAGTGATCACTTAAGATGAGCCATCACCAGCAGCAGGGAGGGAAAGGAGGAAAACCTTTCATGGTGACAAGCAAGGTAGGCTATTTCCAGCAGTTAACAAGAACATCTGAGGAACAGTGGGGGGTGGGGTGGGGGGAGAAATAACATGGGGAAATAGTTTTACTTTGTGTAATGACTCATCCATTCCCAGTCTCTATTCAAGCCTAAGTTAATTGTATCCAGGTTGCAAATTAATTCCAATTCAGCAGTCTCTCGTTGGAGTCTGTTTTTGAAGCTTTTTTGTTGAAGGATAGCCATCCTCAGGTCTGTAATCGAGTGACCAGAGAGATTGAAGTGTTCTCGATTGGTTTTTGAATGTTATAATTCTTGAGGTCTGATTTGTGTCCATTTATTCTTTTACATGGAGACTGTCCAGTTTGACCAATGTACATGGCAGAGGGGCATTGCTGGCACATGATGGCATATATCACATTGGTAGATGCGCAGGTGATCGAGCTTCTGATAGTGTGGCTGATGTGATTAAGCCTTATGATGGTATCCCCTGAATAGATATGTGGACAGAGTTGGCAATGGGCTTTGTTGCAAGGATAGGTTCCTGGGTTAGTGGTTCTGTTGTGTGCTGTGTGGTTGCTGGTGAGTATTTGCTTCAGATTGGGGGGCTGTCTGTAAGCAAGGACTGGCCTGTCTCCTAAGATCTGTGAGAGTGATGGGTCGTCCTTCAGGATATGTTGTAGATCCTTGATGATGCGTTGGAGAGGTTTTAGTTGGGGGCTGAAGGTGATGGCTAGTGGCGTTCTGTTATTTTCTTTGTTGGGCCTGTCCTGTAGTAGGTGACTTCTGGGTACTCTTCTGGCTCTGTCAATCTGTTTCTTCACTCCAGCAGGTGGGTATTGTAGTTATAAGAATGCATGATAGAGATCTTATAGGTGTTTGTCTCTGTCTGAGGCGTTGGAACAAATGCGGTTATATCGAAGAGCTTGGCAGTAGACAATGGATCGTGTAGTATGATCTGGATGAAAGCTAGAGGCATGTAGGTAGGAATAGCAGTCAGTAGGTTTCCGATATAGGGTGGTGTTTATGTGACCATCGCTTATTAGCATCGTAGTGTCCAGGAAGTGGATCTCTTGTGTGGACTGGTCCAGGCTGAGGTTGATGCTGGGATGGAAATTGTTGAAATCATGGTGGAATTCCTCAAGGGCTTCTTTTCCATGGGTCCAGATGATGAAGATGTCATCAATGTAGCGCAAGTAGAGTAGGGGCATTAGGGGACGAGAGCTGAGGAAGCGTTGTTCTAAGTCAGCCTTAAAAATGTTGGCATACTGTGGGGCCATGCGGGTATCGATAGCAGTGCCGCTGATTTGAAGGTATACATTGTCCCCAAATGTGAAATAGTTATGGGTGAGGACAAAGTCACAAAGTTCAGCCACCAGGTTAGCTGTGACATTATCGGGGATACTGTTCCTGACGGCTTGTAGTCCATCTTTGTGTGGAATGTTGGTGTAGAGGCTTCTACATCCATAGTGGCTAGGATGGTGTTTTTAGGAAGATCACCAATGGATTGTAGTTTCCTCAGGAAGTCAGTGGTGTCTCGAAGATAGCTGGGAGTGCTGGTAACGTGGGGCCTGAGGAGGGAGTCTACATAGCCAGACAATCCTGCTGTCTGGGTGCCAATGCCTGAGATGATGGGGCGTCCAGGATTTCCAGGTTTATGGATCTTGGGTAGCAGATAGAATACCCCAGGTCAGGGTTCTAGGGGTGTGTCTGTGCGGATTTGTTCTTGTGCTTTTTCAGGGAGTTTCTTGAGCAAATGCTGTAGTTTCTTTTGGTAACTCTCAGTAGGATCAGAGGGTAATGGCTTGTAGAAAGTGGTGTTGGAGAGCTGGCTAGTAGCCTCTTGTTCATACTCCGACCTATTCATGATGACGACAGCACCTCCTTTGTCAGCCTTTTTGATTATGATGTCAGAGTTGTTTCTGAGGCTGTGGATCGCATTGTGTTCTGCACGGCTGAGGTTATGGGGCAAGTGATGCTGCTTTTCCACAATTTCAGCCCGTGCATGTCGGCGGAAGCGCTCTATGTAGAAGTCCAGTCTGCTGTTTCGACCTTCAGGAGGAGTCCACCCAGAATCCTTCTTTTTGTAGTGTTGGCAGGAAGGTCTCTGTGGATTAATATGTTGGTCAGAGGTGTGTTGGAAATATTCCTTGAGTCGGAGGCGTCGAAAATAGGATTCTAGGTCACCAGAGAACTGTATCATGTTCGTGGGGGTGGAGGGGCAAAAGGAGAGGCCCTGAGATAGGACAGATTCTTCTGATGGGTTAAGAGTATAGTTGGATAGATTAACAATATTGCTGGGTGGGTTACGGGAACCACTGTTGTGGCTCCTTGTGGCATGTAGTAGTTTAGATAGCTTAGTGTCCTTTTTCTTTTGTAGAGAAGCAAAGTGTGTGTTGTAAATGGCTTGTCTAGTTTTTGTAAAGTCCAGCCACAAGGAAGTTTGTGTGGAAGGTTGGTTCTTTATGAGAGTATCCAGTTTTGAGAGCTTATTCTTAATCTTTCCCTGTTTGCTGTAGATTATGTTGATCAGGTGGTTCCGCAGTTTCTTTGAGAGTGTGTGGCACAAGCTGTCAGCATAGTCTGGTTGGTATGTAGATTGTAATGGATTTTTTACCTTCAGTCCTTTTGGTATGATATCCATCTGTTTGCATTTGGAGAGGAAGATGATGTCTGTCTGTATCTGTACGAGTTTTTTCATGAAGCAGTTTAGGACACACTTCTACTTAAAATTTGTCTTTTAAAAAGTCATACATATGCTGAAATGGCTCCTCACCCAACTCCCATATTTCATATAAACAAACTGAATGCTACATATGTGGGGGGAAAGTGAGTAGTTAAGCATGTTGATGTTTGTATATACAAAGGGGAGTGTCGGAGGGGACGGGGAGAGCATGGGGGTCCTGGGCTGGGCAGAGAGGAGTCACATGGAGGATCACTTGGGGAGGTCACGTGCCCCCAACCTTGTGTCCCTCCCATGAGTGCAGTAATGGCAAGAAATGATTTCTACTTGCACCACTGGAATTCAGTGATGATAAAGACAAAGTAATGGACATTAGAAGGAGCAATTTCAAATACTGATAAACCTTACAGGAGTTTACTGTAACTGCCAGCTCAGAAAAAGTCCTTGGGTCCATTATAGACAACTTAGTGAATACCTCTGCTCAAAGTGCAGCTGTGTTCAAAAAAGCAAACGAAATGTTCAGATGTAGGAGGACAGGATGGAGAATATTACAGAGAATGTTCTGATGCCGTTGTATAAACTAGTGTGGCTGCCCCATCTGGATACTGTGTGCAGTGCTGAGTCAACCCATCTCATGTGGATTATTGCAGAATTAGGGCAGGTGTACACATAAAACATGGCAGCTGTGCCGCTGAAGCCCTTCAGTGCAGACACTACTGGGCTTACAGGAGACTCCCATTGGCGTAGTTCATCCACCTCTGTGAGACTCGGTAGCTGTGTCCTCCCATAGACATAGCGCAGTCTACACCAGGGGTTAGGCTGTGGATTTTCACACCCCTGAGCGACTTAGTTATACTGATGTAAATTTATAGTGTAGACCTGGCCTAAGGGAGGTTCACAGAAGGGTGATGAGAATGAGCCTGGAAATACTCTTCTATGAAGAGAGTTTGAAAAGACTGGGAGGGTGGTTCCTTTAGCGAGGAGATGGGTAAGATGATAAAAGCCTGCACTGAGTTGTCTGGAGAAGGGAGATTGGTCACTTCTGTTCTCCCTGCCTCATAACAAAAGAACAAGAGTATGTTCAATGAAATTGAAAGTGAGAAATTCAAAACTGAGCAAAGGAAACATTCATACAATGTGTAATTAGCCTGTGGAACTCACTGTCCCTATCCATCACCGAAGCCAAAAGCTTAGCAAGATTCAAAGAAGAACTGGACTTTTCTAAAGATAATGAAAACATCAGCAGTTACTTCAGATTGGGGCACAATACGTAAAAGAATTAAATCTGCATCAGCCATTCTCTAAGTGCCTTGGGTAAGACAGACATTTCCTCTGAGTTTTGTCCACACCAAACCCCTGGAACTAACCCACAGTTTAGGAGCATACAAATTGCCAGACAGAATCAGACCCAAGGTTCATCTTGCCCTGTCTCTGACAGTTCCCAGCACCAGGTATTTCAGGGGAAGGGATAAAAAAACCCACAGAAACAGATGTGGGATAATCTGCCCACTAGTGCTGTTAGACTTCATCCTGGTCTCTGATAGCAAGAGATTGGCTTAATTCCTGTGGCAGTGAGTTCCACAGATTAATCACATGTTGTGTGAAAAAGTATTTCTTTTGATCAGTTTCGAATTTTCCACCTTGCAGTTTCATCGAATTTTCCTTTGTTCCTGTGGGGATGGGGAGAACAGATGTGACCAATCTCCCTTCTCTAACCTGGTCAGAATTTTATAAATTAAGAGTCCCATAACTTTCACCATCAGGGTTGCCTCAGGATTCAAGCCCAGCCCTCTGGCACTACAATGAGAGCCAGACCCCCAAGACACCCATTTTACTAGGCTGCTTGCTTCTCTCATTTTCAGTTAATGCAGAGATGACTCTTATGCCAGGAGTGCATTCCCTGCTGCACAGAGAGAGGGAACAGGCCAATGTACTCCTTCCATCTCGGTTACACCGTAGGCCCTGCCGTTAAAGGGTCACCACTTTGGTGCTTTAACTGGTATTTATGTTTTAAAACTTTCTTTTCAAAGACCCAGAGCCCTGGCAGCACAATGAGAGAGGAACCAATGGAGCTGGAGGAGAAACCCCACAAAGCAGGTAACCATTCCATTATTTCAGCACAAACTTGTTCATCTGTCCTTGGCCCAAAACTCTTTGATATCATCCTTGATGATCCAGAAGGAGATACAAAATCACTGTTGATGTCGTTCACAGATGACACAATCAGAGAGTAGTGAATAGTGCTGGAAGCAGAGCAGTTACACAGAGCATTCGGGATCAGCTGGGCCCATGGGAACATACATTTTAATACAGCCCAGAGGCAAGGTTCAGGAAGCAAGAACATAGGCCGCACTTGCCAAATGGGGGCTGTATCCTTGAAAGCAGGAGCTCTGCCTGGGAAGGGTATGGGGGTCCTGTGGAAACCTGCTGAACAGGAGCTCCCTGTGCGATGCTGTGCCTAAGGTGGCAAGGCGATCCCTGGATACAGAAGCAGTGGGATATCGAGCAGGGGCAGAGAGGAGGGGTTACTTCTGTACATGGCATTAAAGAGATTGTTCCTGGAGACTCTGGCAGGTCTACACTATATATTTACAGTGGTGCTTCTGGTGAAGACACTCTAAGCCGATGGGTAGAGACGACTCAAACCTGCTGATAGCGGGCGAAGGGGTGGGCAGGGGGGACGTGACTACTACATGTGTCACCTCTGGGAGGAACTTCCAGCCCCACCTTCCTGGGCCAGGGCAGCCAATCCCGCTGGCTCCTGGGGGGCTGGGGCCACAGGGCGGGTGTGGGGGGAGGAGAGGCTCACAACAACACAGTTTTCCCCACTCCTCAGAGCTCCAGTGCCATTGCGGACACCTCAGCAGGGGAAGGCATGCAGATAATGTCCCTAACTTGGGCTGAACAGAAGGAACCTGCTCCCGGCACCTTCCCCAGTGACACCTCCCCCCTGGCCTGGGGCCACTGTGCATTCCCCGCCAGAGTTACTTGCATGGGATGGGGGAGGCTCTGTCCTTGTCCTGCTGCACCTCCCCACCTGGCACATTTCCGGTTCGCTTGGCCCCTCTCCCTGGCAGCCAGGCCAGGGTGGGGAGCAGCAGGGGTGGGACGGAGCTGCTCCTCACACCGGATGAGGGTTGTCTCTCCATGTCGCTACTTCTGTGCACCACGGCAGCTGTCTGTGAGAGAGCCTGGCTGGGGACATGGGGACAGCCCACCCACTTCACTGCCTGGGCCTGGCTGCCAGGGACTGGGGCCAACTGAGCCAGAAATGTGCTGGAGAGAAGTGCGGGGAGGGGGCTTCGGCTTGCTTGGCACCTCTGACTGGCAGCCAGGCCCGGGCGGGGAGAAGGCTGCCGCCACCTTCCCAGCTGGGTTCTTGCTGGCAGCCACCGGGGTGACCCAGAGAGGCCACCCTCATTCAGCGTGAGAAGTGTCTCCATCCCATTCCCTCCACTCCCCACATGGGCCCGGCTACCAGGGACAGGGGCCAAGTGAGCCGGAAACATGCAGGTGGAGGGGGAGGGAGGGAGGTACAACAGGAGAAGGACAGAGCCCCTCTCCTTCCCCTCCCAGCAGGCCGAGCAGAGCAAGCTTTACAAAGGCAGCTTGGCGCTCACAGAAATTGGGATGGGGCACATGGCCCCGTATGCCTCTCCCCCCGGCTCTCCTGTCAGCTTAATAACTCCATCTCCGCAAGAGGCAGTAGTTATGTCGGTGGGAGAAGCTCTCCCGCGGACATAGCATTCATCTACACCAGCGATTAGGTCGGTAAAACTACGACACACAGGGGTCTGGATTATTAACGTCCCTGAGTGACGTAGTTATACCAAAGTAATTTTGTAGTGTAGACTAGGGGTGTGTTCAGTGTCCACACTGATGTTGAGCGACTGTTCAGGGTTCAGAAAAAAGCTGCAAGAATGATTTGAGGTCTGGAAAAAGCCTTGTAGTGAGAGACTCAGAAACTCAATCTATTTAGTTAATCCCAAAGAAAGTTAAGAGGTGACTTGATCTCACGGTGTACAAATACCTACCTGGGAAGGAGATTTCTGATAGTGGAGAGCTCTTAAATCTAGTAGATCTAGGCAGAACAAGACCCAGGGGCTGGGAGCTGAAGCTAGAAGCCTGAAAATAAGAGGCCAATGTTTAACAGGGAGGGGAATCTTTGGAACAACTCACCTAGGGAACATGGTGGATTCTCCATCAGTTGGAGTCTGGTCCCTGCTGGTGTTCAGATCTGTGAATCTGGTTTAAAAATCTGCCCAATTTTACCCTAAAGTCTGTTGAGCTGAAACATTTCTCCTTGGGGGCACAAGAAGCCGTTGCTGCGTGTGCAGTCTCACCGACACATGGCTGCAGCCTGGTTCTTACAAGGACATCCAGGAATATGGTGCCTAGCCCATAGGGAGGAGAATCTCTACTTACTAGACAAGGCAGCTGGTTTCCAGTGGCCTCAGGTGTGGTGTGGGGAGGCATCTAGATCACGCCGTGTGCCAAGAGGTTCAGCACTAACAGCTCCTTCCCAGCTCTTCTCGTGGGGATGCCCATCTTGAAGGAGCTAAGGGATCTGTTCTTCCAAAGCCTCTCTCAGGGACTCCTGCTCTGCATGTCTGCTCCCCAGATGAACTTTAGCTCTAGCAAAATATTTTAATGGGACTTTTTTTTTTCAATTTTACCATAATGAAAGAAAACTTTATCTGCTGCAAATGTGACAGCCAACACATTGGGGATTTAACCGGGGCCTCCCAGAGCTAAAAGCATGTGCTGCTACAGCTTGAGCTAAAGAGACAACTATGCATGAATGGCGCTACAACAAGCCCACATCCTCTGTGGATCGGGTACAAATGGGGGCCTGTCTCACACACTCACCCACTAGCTAAAGAAATGGAGTTGGGTGAAAGGGTAATAGGACAATTGGAGCAGCAGATGTCAAATGCATTCTACCGAATGCATGTGAGCTAAGGTGTAACAAAGTATTCTGAGGCATTTTGACCTGTGTCCAGGCCCCATTTTTGTAATGAAGATGCAACTTCTGAGCTGTATATGTTGTAAATTTGAAGTTTCTTTTCTTTGTTTTTAGGACATGAAATTTTTACTCACCCTTTGCAAGTTTAACTGAAAGCTCTTTATTAAAAATTGCAGATCGTAAGGGAAACGAAGAGAACTCAGCATCGGAGGCGAGGTTTGTTGCATGGTTCAGAAATGGATGTTGTGAAGCAGATGCAGTGCAAATAAGAGTGTAAAAGAAGCAGATGATGTACTAGGGATTTTACATGAAAATCAATGAAGTTTGAGACCCGAGAGTCAAGTGCTACGTAGTGAGCTCTCGGCTATTCTTAATCGAGCCAGCTTTTCTCTAACCCTAACCCTAGCTATATCAAAACCAGCTTGGGTACAAACTAGCCATTTGACAAAGCCTTGGGTGGGAAGATTTAGTTGGTGTTGGTCCTGCTTTGAGCAGGGGGTTGGACTAGATGACCTCCTGAGGTCTCTTCCAACCCTAATCGTCCATGATTCTATGATTCTTCTATGATTCTACACCTACATGAGCTGCAATCACATTTCCTGACTGCAGCGTAGACATATTCTCTGTCTTCCTTTTGTGCAGCACAATGGGACCCTGATCCCTAGCTGAGACACCTGGGTGCTATCATAACATAAATGTTCATTCATAGTAATAAAATTGAGAGTCTTTAGAAAGAATCTTGAGTAGAAGCAGGCAGCGGCATCATCTCTGTGTGCAGCATTGACAAGAGCATTACTGGATCCTGTGTTCAGTTCTGGTGTCCACGCCTCAAACAGGATGTTGCCAAATTGTTAAGGGTTCAGAGAAGAGCTACAAGAACAATTCAGGGTCTGGAAAACAGGATTTAGAGTGAGAGACTGAAGTGGCTCAATCTATTTAGTTAAGAAGGTTAAGAGGTAACGTGATGCTTGTCTATAAGCACTGACATGGGGAGGGGATTTCTGAGAACAGAGAGCTCTCCCCAGACAGAGTCAGAGCAAGATCCACTGGCCAGGTGCTGAAGGGAGACAAATTCAGACTGGCAACAAAGAGCCAGTGTTTAACAAGGAAGGAAATTAACCCTTGGAACGACTCCCCAAGAGACGGGGTGGATTCTCCATCACTCTGAGTGTGTCAATGGTGATGGGGCATCTCTGCTCCAGCTCAGGCAGGAGTTATTGGGCCAAAGGCAGGAATTGCTGAGGGAGATTACATGGGGGCCAGGCTGGATGCAGTCTCTATCCTTAAAACCTTTGAACTAATGTGATAGCATGTGTAGGAGAGCTTTAATTTAACCCATAGAAATGTTATGGGGGCACCAAGAGCCAACCTGCAGTTAAGCTGTGTTCACTTTTTGAATTAAAGTAGAGCTTCGGGGCCTGAGTCTCTATGGCCTTATCCCTTGTGTACTCATTTACCGCTGTGTACACTGAGTGCAAAATAGGTAGGATGCACTCCCATGCTGATCTGCTAGCCTTTTCCACCTGCTCTGCACTCTCGCAAGAAGAGAGAATGAAAAGACTGAGGTTACTTACTTTGGAAACTATGTAAAATATGGAAGAAGGGTTATTCTTCCCAGATGGGGAACTGAGCCACAGGGTATTTATTACAGTTATACCTAGGAAACAACTAAAGTCAGGGCTCTGTTGTGCTGGAGGCTGCACAGATACAGAGTAAGAAACACTCTCTGCCCCAAAGGGCTCACAGTTGAAATAGACAGGACAGGGGAGGAGTTGGGATTCAACATACAGCAGCGGGATGGTTGGCAAATGTCATGTTAGTGCCACATGTTTTTGCTTGGGGAGGGTTTTGTTAGGAGGTGATTAGTTAAGTAGTAAGAAGAAGGCTATGGGTGTGGGGCAGAGCAGGGGGAAGATAAAATCTCTTGCCTAAGATTATTCAGGATCTGAAGCTAGATCCCCTGAGTCCTACTTCAGTGCCTTAATTCAAAACCATCTCTCCTCTTTTTAGGGCATAGTTGGGGAGAGGGGAGGGGCCTAGCTGCTCTTGGTTTTCATGCCTGGGTGGCTGTGTGGAAGATGGTTTGGAGACTATCTTACGGCATTTTCATTTTTTCTAGTATTTTATCAGAGAATCCATATTTTTCAAGCACCAGTTCCTCAGTGGAAGACATGATGACTCTGGAGTTTGTTGCCATATTGTCTGAACATTTTAAAGTTAATGGATCATTTAGCAAGATTATTGTTGCAGCCTACAGTCATCCCAGGAGATACCAAGAATTTGCTAGGATGGAAATAAGGTAAAATGACGCTGGAGTTGGATTACACTGACAGGTCATTAGATCTTTCTTGGTGGGGGAGGTGGGAGGATGTGATAATGAGACATATTTCAGGCAGCAGCTGGGGAATTCCCATGGGTAAAGTCACCACTGGCCTGTAAAAAGCAATTTGGACTGGGAATGGAGTAAGGAAGGGGCAGCCATGATGAAATGCAAGGGCAGAATGAAATGTCCACCACCACAGCTCCATTTGTCACCTCTGTGGGGGGAGACTTTGGCAACTGTCACCTCAGTTTCCCCCATTCCTGGGAGCAGTCCAGGGATGGTTTGGCCCCCGGCACAACTTAGTGCAGCTCTAACTTGTGTGGACTGGAACAATCAGCCTGGGATTGCTGGGAAGCAAAGTGACCTGCCACACCCCCTATAATGTCTGCTGTGAGTAGGTCCAGGAGTCAAATTGGAGTGGCACAGAGCCAGTTATGACAGCTAGCTATATCCCTGCAGCAGGGTAGAGGTGTATCCATCTCCTGTGAGCCATGGGAGGATTGTAAGAGCCAACACACTGGGGATTGAACCAGGGACTCTCCAGAATGAAAAGCACATGCTGCTACAGCACATATTACTAACGCCCTGCAGCTAGTGGCTGTAGCAGTCTTGTTTCCTCTGTGGATTGGCAGTTACCTGCTGTAACCATCCTCTGCTACCGGGGAGTGGGAAGAGCAGCACCAGCTGCTGGAGCCTGGAGGAGCAGTTCTGCTTAGCAGCTGTTGCTCTTCCCACCCCCAACCCTGATGGAGAGAACTGGTTGTGTGTGTATCCTGGCTGTCCCCCACCCCCACCCCACTGTGCCCCGATTTCCCTGCCCCAGCCCCTCGCTCTGGGACTGACTCCTGCTGTGCCTCGCTGGGCCTTAATTGGGCAGGCGCTGAGTCAGCTCCTCCCAGCCTGGCTCTGCCGGTGGCAGGTGAGTCCCAGGGATGGGGAAGCGAGCAACAGGGGTGGGGGTGGAGAGCAAACGATGGGGTGGGGGACAGGCGGGGCAGGGACAGGGCCTCAGAGGAAGAGGCAGGGCAGGGATGGGGCCTCGGGGGCAGAGGTGTTCGATTTTTTAAAGATTAGAAAGTTGGTAACCCTGTCTGTAACACTCGTTCACCAGCAGGTTATACAGCAGGAAGGAGATGGGGGCTGAGGATTTGGCCTCTATATAATCCACTGATCTGAGGCCAACATTTTCCCCAGTGACCTTGGAGCACGAGTGCCACAGTTGCTTTGGGGTGGGCTTAGACTGAAGCCCGTAGGCCCTGATATTCAGAGGGGCTGCACACCCACAGCCCTAATTATAGTCAGTGGGGGCTGCAGGTGCTTGTACTTCTGTAAATCAGGCCCAAGGTGCCTCACATCACCCCTGCTTCCCTCCAAACTGAGGCACTCACAGTCAGAGGCCATGTCTGACAACTTTGGCCTGGAGGGGGTTAATCAAGGTGACATGTCAGACCTGTCGGGAAAGCCAGACTCCAGAAAATATAACGCTTTGAGGGAAATTGATGCCATTATCTACGGGTGAGGTGGATTCTCCATCACTGGGAGTCTCTTTCTTAAAGCTTCCCTTAGCTCACCCAGAAGTTTTTGGCCTGGAAGCAGGAATTTCTGAGTGAGATTCTCTGGCCTGGGTTAAGCAGGAAGCCAGGCTGATGGGCACAATGAATTTTTACATCTATGAATTTGCGTGGGATACTTCTAACAGCTTGACCCCAAGCACTATATCACGGGCACATTGCACCCAGTTGATAAGGAAGATTTTGGCATAAGTGCCAATCGTCCACCTTCAGTGTGAGAGGGAGACCACACGAAAAAGAAATAGCAGCAGCAGGCATTAGAAAAAGGCAGAAGTAAAAGACACGGAATAAAGGAATTACCTGGGTTGCCCCTGGGTTGGCATAAAACTGGCCTTGGGATCAGGGACTCCCCAGGAGCAGCCATCCACATGGCATACAGTGGGGACTGGGCCTCAGTATTTGTCACAAGGTTTCAAACACAGTGAATTTTTGACCATCTGAAAGTTCTTTTGCTTATTCCGTTTTCTGAGGGGTGGGGGGCTGGGGTGAGGGGTCAGATCTCCTTTCTCCTAAGTTCTTGTCTGACATTTTTCCTCTCCAAGTGCACTCTGATCACCAGTTCCTTCAGCCCGCTCTGCCTTTTCTGCTTCCCTGTGTGTTATGAAACACAGAAACATAGCAGGGGGTTGTCACTAGGTAACACACTTTAGTTCAGCTCATGCAACTTCTGCATGGAGAGGAGGACTTAGGTACCTCTTAGAATCTGGCTCTAACGATGCAGACAGGCACTCAGTAGGATTTTGAAAATCTGCATCATCAGGTGCCTAAATACTGTAAGAATCTGGCCCGAAGGCCTTTATCTCAAGGGGTAGAGGCTCTTAGTGCTGAACATTCCAGATGCAAACCCTCCTCTCAGCCCACACTAGTGCCTATCCAAAGATGCCCATTAAAGTTAGTGGAGTAACACTGGTTTACCCGAGAGAACAATCAGGCTTATTATATGTGTGTCTTTTTCATTACAAAGTTTAGTGAGTTAGGCCTCAATCTTGCAGTATCACCATCACCAAAGCTTTAAAAAATCATGAGTATTATTATTTATGCAGCGTGATACCATGATACTAATTTAACCATAAATTCATCTATTAAATCCAAATGGTACTTATACAGTTGCTCTAAACATGCCTTAAAAGCCTAAATAATAAGAAATGTACTGCATCCAAATAGTATCAAACCATTTATAAGCATTTGAACAAGATACTTACAAATGGGCTAAACCTAGCAGTGCTTAGACCCATATTGGTCATCTCCAACTTGGTCAGACAGATATCAGCAATGAGCCCTTCACGAGTTTACTTTTTTATATACTTTAACAAACAAGTGATGTCACTGCCCATTATCCAACCTTAGCTAAGGCCAGATGAAGCAGTTTTTTATAATACATAAAACAAACTTATGTAGCCAATTATTTATTGCACCTGGTACTCAATTATCCGTGTTTTATATCTATTACTCAGCCCAAACCTTAAATAGGATAACACCGGTATTTCAAAGGGTCACTGCAAGTTTAACACAATAATTCTCCTTTCTCGTTATCTCATTCTTTTTGGTCACATATTTTGGGCCCATTGCTTATGCTAATATCCCAACTTAATTTAAAACCATAGTTCCTACAAGGCCCCCCAAAATCTTGAAATTGGCTTAAAGGTCATTAGATTTAAAAAAAAGGAAAATCTGGAGTTCTTTTTGTTGGCTTCCTGGTGCTGGAGCATTTAGCATCAGCATTGTCAAGCTTTTCTCAGCAACTGTGAGGGCTAGAAACTTACTTAAAAAAAAAAAGCTGAGGTTCTCAACTAATATCATGAGAGTGGCTTAAAACTCATGAGATTTTTACAAAATAAATGTCATGGGTTCATTTTATTTATCTTCTGGTTTCTCAGCCTTTACAGATCACGTTTTCAAGCTTTTCTCTGCAATCATGAGGGATAGAACCTACTTTTTGTTTAAATGAGAGCTGAGATTCTCAGCTTGCAATAAATGCTGAGTGTTTGTAACTGGTCTTGTTACACTGACCTCACTGAAGAATCAAGGCCTTATTTGGCTTTGATCATGAGTCCGTTGTAGTCAAAGGGAGGTTGCTATTGACTTTAATTTAAAATAAACTCTTTATTCAAAATAAACTTAAATTTATTTTCTTTGATTTAAAATATTTTATTTAATATTTAATTTATTAATTAACATTATGTAATTAAATTCTATAATTTATAGAATTTATATATATATATAAATTAAATTCTATTTAATATATAATATATTTACTATTATTTATTTGATTTAAAATAAACTCTTTATGATTTAAAATAAACAACTAACTCTTCTGTTTTGTTTTACTTTCCTAGTTTCAAGAATAACTACGGGTTCCTTATTGTAGGCCAAGCAAAAATTCCTGTTTCGGATCTACAAAGCAGACAACCCATCTATTATAAATATGGGATTATTGATATCTACAATGATCCGAGAACAGTTCACCTAGAGCATATTTCTAAAACAGTGCAAAAAAATGAAAAGGCTGAGTTCCATCGAGTTCTAATTGTGCCCGATTCAGCCATCAAAGCAGGAGGTAAGAATCACATTTAGCCCCGTGGAAAATGATGATGGAAGGTCCAGGCTTGCAGGCTGTCCAAGTATAAGTACAAGTGAATCTGATTGTAATGTCATTGACTTCAGTGGAATCATTTCTGATTTACAGCGGC
The DNA here is from genome assembly GCF_009764565.3 of Dermochelys coriacea. Classification (NCBI taxonomy): domain Eukaryota; kingdom Metazoa; phylum Chordata; order Testudines; family Dermochelyidae; genus Dermochelys; species Dermochelys coriacea. Next base: position 5,692,304 of record NC_050073.1, on the reverse strand, counting down.
ATGAGAATCAGTCTGAATAAATGGAAAACGTGGGCAGTTTGTGCACTGAGTGTTCTAGCACAGAATCTTCAAGGTCATTGTTGGGTGTTAGATTGTGAGCTCTTGGGGCAGGGACTGTGTTTGTACAGCGCCTAGCACGATGGGTCCTGGTCCGTGACTCGGTCACCTAGTCAGTACTATAATACACCCAAACCCAATAAGTAATCTATAGTGCCTAATGCAGTGGGATCCTGGTCCATGACTGGAGCTTTCAGGTGCTTTTACAATATAAATAATTAGAGCTGGTTAGAAAATGGGGCTTTTGTCTAAAGGAAAAAAAATTGGGGTTTTCAGCCATAAAAGTTCAGTTTTCAGGGTTTGGGTTTTCCAATGAAAATAAAAAAAAAATCAAGCAAATAAGACATTTTCAGTGCAATTTGTTGTTTGGTCGACAAGTCAGTTTCACATAGAAAATAAATTTAGGTGGAAACTTTTTTGAGCAGCCCAATAAGTAATGAATGATACTGTTCCATTTAGATGTAGCCCATGATTAGGAGAGCTCCAGGAAACATTTTGGTTTGGGGAGGCAAAGTACCTCCCAGAGATTCCAGGGGCATGTGGGCAAGTGTTTTTTCTAAAATATATGCTCTAGGAATTATTTTGGGGCCGTTCTCTGGCTTGTCTGACAGGAAGTCAGACCAGATGCTCACAGTGGTCCCTTTTGGCCTTGGTATCTATGAATCTGTGGGCCGATCTACACTAGAAGAGCTACATCGGCGCAGCTGCACACCTTCACGAGCTGCAGCTTACTCCCTCCTTTGTGTTAGTGCCATAATGCGAGCAGGGACATGGGAAGGAGGTGGAACTCTGGCCTGGCCATCTCCTCTAGGTCTCAGGCCCTGTCCCAGTATCCACATTGTCCATTTCTGTGGTCTGCACGTCCAAAAGGACTTCGATCAATTGGCGAGGGCTCAGAGTAGAGCTATGAGAACAGTCCGAGGTGTTGGAAAACCTGCCTTAGAGTGAGAGATTGAAGGAACTTGATGTATTTTGCTTATCTAAGAGAAGGTTAAGAGGTGACATGATCCTGGTCTACAAGCGCCTACGTGGGAAAGAGACTTCTGAGAAGAGAGGGCAGTTTAAGCTCACAAAGGCAGAGTGAGAGCCAATGGCTGGGAGCAGAAGGGAGACTAATTCAATGTGGGAATAAGAAGCCCTTGTTTACCAGGGGAAAGAATTAGCCTTTTGATCAGCTCCCCTACAACAGGATGGATTCTGTGTCACTGGGAGTCTGTCAGTGAGATGAGGCATCCCTTTCTCAAAACTCCACTCTAGCTCAGCCAGGAGTTATTGGGCTGGAGGCAGAAATCACTGGAGGAGATTCTCTGGCCTGGGTTAGGCAGGAGGCTGGGCTGGATGGGCATAAAGAGTCCTGCTGGCCTTGGAATCTATTAACTGAATGGCACAAACAGCACTATAAAATGGCAAATGAAAACATTAACTCTGTGACGATTGTGGAGTGCTTGCTCCCACAGTCTGCCTCCTTGCAAGTTTGAAAGTTTACAAGCATTTATTTGAAGGTGTATACATGTTTATTTCCCACTAGGTGTGTGGACCCAATTTGATGACATTTGTCAGTTTTCAGAAAAGTCCTGGTCTGGCTTTTTATCAAGAGGAAAGTCCAAAGAGAAAGCGAGTGAGTCTATCCTGCAATTCCTGGAAGATAAGCTATATCAAGAACTTTTTCACCGAAAGGACTTTGGTGATGTGGAAAGGAAGCTTGTCTGCTACAAGGAGTGCTTGAAAACCAGCAACATTGGTGATGCAGAGCGAAAAATAAATGATCACGAAACTGACTTTGACGGGAGAAAGGTAAGTGAGCAATGCCCATTGCTCATGGCAGCTCCACAATAGCTGGAAAGGCCCCCACTGAACTTCTTTGGAGCTAGCTCTACCTCCACATGGTGCATTGACAATGATCCAAGAATCATTAAAAGCTGAATGTTACTTTTGGTGTTCTTTCCCTCTCCAGCCTCAGGGTCTGCTCCAAATTGGAGTTACAGCAGTCTTTCCATTGACTTCACGGGCTTTGGATGAGATCCTAACGACCCAATCTAACTCCTGTTGAGATGGAAGGATTTCCATCAGCTTTAATGGGAGCTGGACTGGGCTACCACAAGAATCATCTCTACAGCTTTGGACCTGATTTCCAGAGTTTATTCTTGAACAAGCTGCCTCCGTAAAAGGCAGGGTGGCTTTAAATTTGGCAAAATCTCATTCATTATGATGAGGGCTGCAGATGTGTCATGGCATTTTTTTTTATCAAAAATCACAGAGCGGTCATGGTCAATATCGTAAAATTCATAGGTTTAGTGCCTGCTCCATGAATTTGATTAGATAATGCCCTGACAAATGAGGGGGAATTGACCACCCATAGCAGCCCCCTCTGCCCCAACACCACAACCCTAATCTCATCTTGGGGAGGGGGCAAGGCCTGCCCCGCACTCAGCCCAGGCTCAGGGAGCTCTTGTGTGGCTGGTCCCCAGCTCCCCACTCTGGGTGTTGTGATCCTAATGCATGTGGTTGCAGCACAATTTGCTCAGGTTTGGCCCTGCTGCCTCCCCATCACATGCTCCCTTCAGCACTGAGCCAGGGACCCACCTTCAGGAAGTCATGGACAAACGGAGAAATCCTGGTATCTGTGACTTTTTCTGCACTGTGACAAACCTGCTGCTCTAATCAAGCCCTACCGTAAAGGCCTGGGGACTAGAATCCAGGCCATGGAAAGATACAGCCAGGGTGCACTGTGGAGAGTAGGTGCCACAGGAAGTACCGCCCACAAGAGCCAGAATGACAGTACCCCTGCAGCCCTCTGTTTGGCCAAGTGTCCCTATTAATCCCAGGTGTTGCCCTAGGAATTTGTTTGGGAAACCACACAGATCTTGGCCTGCTGGAATGCCAGACTTCGCTTTGTCTCCTGGTCTCTGACTCCAGCCTGACTTTGACCCTGATTCCTGCCTCTCAATTCCAACCTGGTACTACCTCTGATCTCTGGCCTCTGACCACAGCCTGACTCTGACCCTGACTCTTGTTTATGGGACCTGGCTCCTGGCTGGTGACTCCTCTCCCCGGTGGGCAGACCTCAGCCCAGCTGCGACCGCTAGGCAAGGCTGCCTGCGCCCCAGTCCCTTACATCCAATACCTAAACCAGTCATAGGGCAGAGACTGTCTGTTGTGTCACTTGATCGTTACACAATAACAATATGAAGAATCCAGACAGGTGCAGCTAGGTCCCAAATAGCCATATTTACTAACTATACACAGACACACCAGTCCCAGCTACACGCACCACTGCTCTGACTCGTTTCTGGGGAGTTCTAAAACATAGAACAGAGTGAGCACTGTCACATTGTCTGGAGTGGCTCACAACTGTGAGTGGTGACCTTAGGGCAGACTGTCAGAAAACAGGGCAGACACCCTAGACTGGTGGTGTGTTCTATAATTAGATTTCACCAAGCCAGTGACAAATGTGTACCTTGGATCATTATACTAGTCTTACCATAGAGTCACAGAGAGTCCCCTTAGACACTCCAGTCTATCTTGCCACCCAGACAACCTGGACTTTGTGATAAATTGTCACTTAAACCAAAAATAACACCACATCAGGTTGCTCCCAGTCCCAAGAGATCAGTCACTTATCCCAGGTCAGTTGGTACTCCAGATCTTACACCAAAGACCACGCTGGCAGCCAATCCTATAGTAAACTAAAAGTTTATTAGCTAAGAAAAGGAAATGAGAGTTATTGAGAGGTTAAAGCAGGTAAAATATATGCACATGTGAATCACAGTTCGTAATTCCAAACTGGCAGTGATGTAATAAACTGCCAGTCTCCCAAAAGTCTTTCAGGGTATCCAGATTGTCTCTGGTGATCTCTGCTTTACATCTGGTACACTTCCCTGTAAGAGTCCGAACAGTCCATAGATGAAGGATCTTTCCTGGAATCTGTATTTATAGCTTCTTCTGACAGAAAGCAAGCAGACAGTGTCTCTACTCATGTGGGCTTTGAAATGTTTGGGTTTTGTTCTAATTCAGAACGAAGCCAAATTTCAAAATCCTCCACAAAGCAGAACTTCCATCCTCTCTACAGTTCTGACAAAGGCACTCATACCATGGTGAGAAGTGGCTATGTAGACATATAGGCTATGTCTACACTACAGATGCTACAACAGTACAGCTACTGCGCTCCAGCTGTTCCGCCGTAGGGTACCCACTTCCTTTAGCTACAGAAGGTGTTTTCCCATCTCTGTAGTTAATCCACCCCTGCAAGAGGTGGTAGCTTGGTCGACAGAAGAATTCTTCTGTTGACCTAGCACTGTCTACACCGAGGCTTAGGTCGGCTTAACTGAATCTCTCAGGTGTGTACACTTTTCACACCCCTGAGTGACATAGCTAGGTCAACTGAAATTTTAGGTGCAGACCAGGCCGTAGTAACCAAGATGGGGGCTCCATTGTGCTGGGTGCTACACAAACACACAGTGACCAAGTTTGGGGTCTTGACACACAGGTTGCTGAATAGTCACAAACTCAAGAACAGTCCCTGCCTTGAAGATCTTACAATCTAAATAGAAAAGGTTGAGATTAACTGACTTGACCAAGTCATACAGGAAGTCTGTAGCAAAGGGAGGAATTGAACATAAGTCTCCTGAATACTATGCTAGTGCCTTTAGCCTCAAGGCCACCTTTCCACTCTGCAAGTAATGGCAAATACCTCCTCTATCATCCATCCGCATCCACTGGCCAGTGCAGCTGAGACGATGCTGGGAGAACTTTATTTCAGGCATGTCTAATGCTTCCGGTAAAATGTGCATGTTATTATTGTGTTTGTCTAGGTTTATGATGACATCCGCAAATTCATTGAAAATGTACTCGGAAACCCCAAATTTCAGAATCCTGCTATTTCAGCGATGGATGTTCTCCTCTTTGCATTATGCACAATATTTCACCACAGTATCCATATAAGTGCAGAGGCCATGAGCAAGATTGAACAAATGGCCCAAAATATTGACTTGCAGGAAGGCAAATTCAAAAACCTGAAAGAACCAAGAAAACGGTAATATCTAATTCACTATATATTCAATTTTATTTGCTTGAACTCTGCCTGTGGTTTTAAAGGTAACACATGTACTTCCCTTTAAATGCTCTGAACTGACATATTTGCAAAGCACACAGCTCGGAAAGTAGGAGACTTAATTATTTATGGGTTTTCATTATGTATAATAGGGGCTCAGCATGGGATCACCCTCTTCAAGGTTAACCCTAGAGTGACAAGTACTATAGTTTATTATTTGTACTGCAGTAGCACCTAGAAACCACAATCCCAACCAGCAAGACCAAATTTAGAGGCTGCGGTGTGGCAGGTAATGAGTCCTAGCTCTCTTCTAATGTTAGTCAGATGGAAACCTAGTCTATCCCTCAGATCTGACAGCCTTAAAGTCAATGGGAGCAGAGGGTTAGTGCTTCCAAGGAACAGGTCTCAAGTTGGCTGCTAGTGGTGTTATCCCCAGATGGATGAGAGCTCTGGCAGGGCTGCCCAATGTGCATTAAGCCGATTGACACAAGAGCCCAAACCTGTTTTCTGTGATGGTCTTAGGTGCAGGATTCTTTAACCCATGGTTTGTAGAATGCCCATTGAATCCTGGGAAGATGGACATACAGATGTGAGGGGAGGAATACCTGCCAGCTTTCCAGCTACTGCAACCTTATTATCAGAAAACAGAATTTACAAAGCGGGACAAAAAGTCACCATCAGGCAGCATGTCCTCCTCTGGCTGTTTTGTGGCTAGCCCTTTAAAATGCCTGGACACAAACTGTTTTGGGTTGAGTGCCATGTTTCATTTGACCCAAAATAGACTTTTTGGATTCGTTGAGATTTTTTGGAATTTCGGATTTGGTTCTACCTGAATCAAAGGTATTTCCTCCCCAATATTTTGGAACAAAAACATCAGTTATTCTCGCAGCTCTCAAAATGACCATGGCCCTATTTGTGCAGCTGCATGTAGTATCTTTTCCCTGTCATCCATCCAGCCATCCAGAAGCTCAAACTCATTAAGAGATGCACTGACATAATTGTGGATACAATTTGTCTGAATACAAGGAATTTTTTTGTTTGTTTGTTTAACATTTTGCATCCCTGTCATTGCAGGGAATGTATTTTAGCTCTGAAGCATGTTTGCATCCAAAGCTCCAAAAACTCTAAGAGCATGTGTTGGGTCTGGCTGCTTCCTTTGCTGTATGAAATTCAAAGGGAATCATTTGAAAAGGCAGAGGACCCTTTAACTTCACAAGACATGCAGTTTCTGCCCTTTGCTCAGCTGAGGCAGGATGAAGAGAAGCAAACGTGAGTCTACAAGGGAAATATTCTGTGAAAGAACATTGTACTTCTTTTGTCTCTCAAAATATAATGTTGTTATTTGTGATATAATGATTTGGAAACACTTTGCTTGCTGTCTCCAAGTGGGTAGTACCCATGAAGACTGTGTGGGCTAGTGGTTTGAGCAACTGGCCTGGGTCCTGGCCATGCCATTGGTTTGCTAGGAGACCTTGGGCAAATCACTTCATCTCCTCTGTTCCTCCATCTGTAACATGGGGATAATGATGTGGCTTCAAAGTGCTTTGGTTCATAGATCTCAAGGCCAGAAAAGACCATTGTGATCATTTAGTCTGACTCTGGTATAACAGAGGCCAGAGGACTTCCCTGAATTAATTTCTATTTGAACTAAAGCCGACCATTTAGAAAACCTTCTAATCTTGATTTAAAAATTCTCAGTGATGGAGAATCCACCATGGGGTGGGAGTGTCTATGTTATGAATTTGCTGATTTTAGATTTTAAAGCTGAAATCTAGTAAACTAAATTTGCCAATTTGATTAATGTTATAGGCAATATTGGAGTGGGATTTCATTAGGATAACCCTTTTTATTGAGCCCAGGGAGTGTGAGCTTACTAATTTTGAGAAATTCAAGATGGTTCAAAAAAGAGCTAGGAGAATTATTAAAGGATTGTATAGGCCTTATACAGGAGCTCAGTCTATTTAGCTTAACAAAGAAAAGTTTATGAGGTGACTTGATCACCGTCTATAAGTATCTGCATGGGGAACAGCAATTTGAGAATAGAGGACTCTTCAGTCTAACAGACAAAGGGTCTGTCTACATTTGCCGGTAGATTGGTACTGCTGCAATCGATGCAGTGAGTGTCGATTTAGCGGGTTTGGTGAAGACATGCTAAATCAGTGGAAGAGCACTCTCTCATCAATTTGTATACTCCACCTCCCTGAGAAGCATAAACGAAGTCAACAGGAGACACTCTCCCATCGACACAACGCAGTGTAGCCCCCGCGGTAAATGGATCTAACAACCTCGACTTCAGTTTTGCTATTCACGTAACTGAAGTTGTGTAAGTTAAGATTGATTTACCGTGGTTGTGTAGACCAGCCCAAAGGAATAACAAGATCCAATGGCTGGATGTTGAAGCTAGACAAATTTAGACTAGAAATAGCATAAGTTTTGAATTGTGAGAGTAGTTAATTATTGGAAAAATTTATCAAGAGCTGTGGTGGATTCTCCACCAGTGGCAATTTACTGTATAAATCAAGACTGGATGTTTTTCTAAAATGTCTGCTGTAATTCAAAAAGGAATCATTTCAAGGAAGTCCTGTGGTCTGTGTTATACAGGAGGTCAGAACAGATAATCACAGTGGTCCATCTGGCCTCAGAATTTATGAATCTATTAATCTATATTTTAATACTATGTTCCTTTCAGGTCTACTTTTACCTTATACAGTGTTTCTCAGAGCTGGACAAGTAGTTATTCTTAATCAATCCACAAGTTGATGAATTCACCAAGAACCACTCCAGTCTATAATTAGCAGTTTTATAGATGTTCAAATATCACATTGTAGACATATACAAATACAACATGCTGTCTTGCAAGTGACTGACATAAACAGCAGCTATAGCACAGAACAGTACAAATCATCATCCATCCTAAAGAGGCCACAAACATCTTCAGCCCAATTTTTGTTTTCCTTTGCAGGTCATTGTAAAGCAACAGTATTGAGGAGAGAATTACTCCTGAGAAGTTTTTCCTGAGATTTCATCTAAATCTGCTATGCTGTAGTTTGAGCCCATTGCCTCTTGTCCTGCTTCTTGGGCTAAAACTGTAATGATAGTTAGTATAGTTAGTATAGTTTAAAAAAATAAACTAGTCTGCCCACAGCAAATACCTCCCCAAATGCAGACTTTTATTAACATCGAGCTATATCCCACCTTTACAGGAAAGTTCTGGCGATGATAAAAGACCATCAGATCTTCATCGGGAGCTACGCTCCTCTGGCAGAGAAAGTCATTTTGATGCTTGCCCTGAAGAATTTTTGTAGAGAGCCTGTTCCTCACATTCATGTGCCCCTGCAGCTTCTCTTGAACAACGTTGACCAGCGGATCACCAATCGCCTAGCAGAGGGTCGCGAAATAAACGTAAGGCTGACGGACAAGAAGCACATTAATGGGGCCACCTCCCATTAATCTTTATTTCCTAAGCCATATTTTCTAGCTGGTCATAAAATCTTTGTTTTTCCAATGGAAAATCTAAATTAAAACAAAATAAAGAAGGGGGCAAATATTGGGGGACAGGGATCTAAGAGACATTAGAATTGAATCTGGGAATTTAGACAAAAACAGGAAAAATAATTTTATCAAAATTCCTGTCAAAAATTTTGACTTTTCATCAAAAAAACAAAATCCCAGATACTGAAATTTTTTCAGATTTCACCAACTGAGCCCAAAATTTTTTGCAGCCATAAATGGCCAAAAACTGAAAAAATGGCCAAAATCACAAATTTTAGAGGTGTGTGTGTGTGCTGTTTCTTGACAAAAAATTGGAATTGTCAATTTCACCTTTGGTGAAACTTTCATTTAGTCAAAACTACAATTTTCCATTGTAACAAAATACTGGAGGAAAACTTTTGAGCAGCCCTAGTAATTTCCTGTAAGGTCTTGGTGAGGTGCCTTGCTTGGGCTTCATTGCTTGTTTCCCAACCCAAGCTTTTCCACTGCAGCTTGTCTAACTGAATAGCATAGGGCTCAGTCCCCACCATTTAGGGTGACCAGATGTCCCATTTTTAAAGGGACAGTCCCATTTTTGGGGACTTTTTCTTATATAGGCACCTGTTACCCCACACCTCCAGTCCCGTTTTTTCTCAGTTGCTATCTGGTAACCCTAACAGTATTGAACTTAATCAGCTTTAAGTCTAGAGGTGCTGTCACACCAGTGTAATGAGAATTTTTCCATTGATTTCAATGGGAGCTGGATCGGGATACATGCTAAATATTTTGGGCATGGAGTACGTGATCCTTAGGTGTGGCTTAGTCATGCGGGGTGCAGGATCTGCAAAGTCTGGGAGAATAAAGGTGACTAAGGCTCACTGAAAATTTTCTGTCAAAACTGTTTTTCAAGAAAGTTTGGGTTTTCAACAAAACTTTGTTTTGTTTTTCCTTTTGGTGTAAACTTTTTGATTGTTCATAGGAGAAACAAATATCCAAAAGGTTTTGGTTTTCACCTGAAGACACTAGGCTTTCTTTCTTTCTTTCTTTCTTTCTTTCTTTCTTTCTTTCTTTCTTTCCAAAAAGTTGTAGTTCTCCATGGAAAAGAGATGTAATTTGTGATGAGCTTTAAAGTTGACCCGTTTCCATGCTATGTGCGCTTTCTGTGATTTCAGGAAAGTGATGTCAGTGTAGTTTTGGAGGACATTGCCAGAAGGACAAAGGCTTGGCTTGGTACCAGGTGAGTATTTTACGCCCAAACTTCTTAACAAGGTAGCAAAGAAACAGAAAGCAGCCACCACCATCCTGGGGAGACGCAGGAAGACTTGATGGTGCTGTTGCCTGATCTTTAGATTGTGTATTAATTATATAGATTACTTAAGAATCCCCAGTTATCACTTTGAGGGTTGACAGGTTTTTGTCCCAAGATCAGGCCCAGTATTATTTAAATTGTTATATAGTTGGGAACCCCAATGTGCATAGTTGCAACAACTCACACTATAGGAACTCTTTTATATTTACAAATATAGTTTATTAGTACATTTAGCACAGTCACAAACACCCCAACTTAGTAAGATAGAGATACTACAGAATGTACATCTGCACTTCCAGATACTCACATCATCCCTTGTAGAACAACCTGAAGTGTTAGCCATCATCTTCCTCATCACCATCACCTTCCCCACCATTGCCAGTGGCCATCATTCTGGCATCTCCCAAGGACTATATCTCTTTCTCCTACCTCCCCTCGGCTGGGATGCCACTTTTATAATATGTTATGCTGACACCACTATGTTTGATGCATATTTAATTGGGGATTTTCCCCCTTTTCCTTATTTGCTTTCCTCATCTTACTAATGTTGGAATGTCTTTTTCCTATAGGTTAGTACATCAGTGATCTTAACTTAGTATCATATATGTCAATTCGTTACCATGGCCCTTTTGTGGTTAGGTATCACATTTATTGTTTCTGTTCTACTCGGTTATTTCGGTTCTTTCCAAGTTGTGGTGTACCTGTTAAGTTTAAAAGGGTATGAACTTAGGAAAGCCCCTATGCCAACCTGCTTTAATGCATCCTCTATGCTAAAAGTCACAGCCATACATGGACCTTATGCATTAGCTCATAACCACCTATCTAGGTGAAAGGTCCCAAATATATGTATACTAACTTTGCTATCTGGGTGAAAGGTCCCGGACATATGTTTGCTAACTTTGCCTTAGCTCAACCTATTAATAAAACAAATAATCAAACCTATAAGAAAATAAGAAACTTATAAGAAAAGATATATAGGCAAGCAAGCAGGCTAGCCTATAGGCGACATGCCCCCCTTTGTAAATGAACCCCATCACATAGGTATAGATGTAGATGGTCAAACATCTGTGGGAACAGTTTCAATACCATTTTCCACCTCTTGGGGTGGAGGAAGGGTATCATGAAGATGATACTTTAGACCCTAGTGCATTTTTGGAATGGGTACCATATATATATATATATTTGCCATCATTAATGTTTGGTACCTGTTTAGGTTTTTGCTTATACCAATTGCATTTACACTGAGTGCAACCTAAAATAATGAAAATAATCTCTATTGCAATTCTTTGGACAATAACCCAGTTTTTTACTTCAAAATCCACCTTTGGGGATTGGTGAAGACTCATCACCTTCATTCATTAATTGGGTAATAACTTGTTTGGCTTTATCCATATCGTTAATAATTTTTATGAGGTGGGTCGCCTTACGATTGGTTACCATGCAAAATTGGCTATTTCCAGCATAGGTCACCCTCTCCATCAGAGTCTTCCACTTGGTCAGCCTTACCACACAAAACAGTGTCTGTCTCAAACACATTACATCTACAGATGTACTGAGGCCCTTAACCTTTATTTTCAGCTCCCCAAATACTTGGGGTTTTCTGTTGGGCCATTTATTTGTGCAAGTTTATCTGTTCAAAGTTCATAGGCCTTAAACCTTACGCTAACTTGCTGAAGCTAATGTCTTCCAGGATACAGGCCTGTAGGTTGCCTGCATTACGGCTGAATATAGCGCAAAGCAGAATATAATGTAAAGCAGTAAATATAATAAAGGCAAGCTAGCCCACTGGGCTGCAGTAGCAGTGAATATAACAAAGGCCAACTAGCCCACTGGGCTATGGGTGTTAATGAACCCTTGTCCCTATTACATAAGATGAGGACTTTATCCTTAACAAAGTAGATAACAGGAAAATGGGAATTGCCACCTGCTTAATTAGTATAGGTGTATATGTGCCTTTGGGGTTTGGCAAAAATTTAACCCTGGGACCCTGCACTCCAATTGACCAAAACAGTAATTTTAAGATATATTGCAATAATAGAATACCAGCCACTTCACTATATGTTACCCTCTGCATCCAAGCCTATTGCTTGCATAGGCGCTGATTTCCCCTCTTTCCCATGGGTGCTAGATCCCACTCTGCCCCTGGCCCCACCCCCACTCTCCTCCTTCCATGAGGCCCTGCCCCTGGCCCTACCTCTTCTTCACCTCCTCCCCTGAGCGCACCATGTTCCCACTCCTCCCCCTCCCTCCCGGAGCATGCTAACGCTGCCAAACAGCTGTTTGATAGCGGCCAGGGGGGAAGCGCTGGGAGGTAGGCAGAGGAGTGGGGACGTGGTACGCTAAGGGGAGGAGGGGGTGGGACAGGGGTTGAGGGTTTCTGCCAGTGGGTGCAGAGCATCCACTAATTTTTCCCCATGGGTGTTCCGACCCATGGAGTCGACACCTATGATGGCTTGGTTAGCCTGGCAGGCTACCGACGATGATGACAACAGATTTTATGGTACCTTCTTTCTGACCACACCGTGGTGTGTCCACCTCAAATATATTTTATCTGCCAATGTGCTGATACCCTCTTCGGAGCAACAGGCCATCGGTGGAATTTTTCTGTTTGGGTGATAAACTACCAGAGGAGATACATTGCTGCGTTTATTATAGACATTGTCTTCAAGGTGACCTACTGAGTGGGTAACTGCCAAGTGACCGAACACATTCTCACCTGGATTGAACACAGGCAACAAGGCTGTAAACAGGACACACAAGATTTTACCATGATAATCTTAGTTAAATAAGAGTTTTAATTAGGGTGCAGTGTTACAGACCCCAGACCTAAATTGCTTTCAGTGGCACTTTTGACAAGAATTAAAAAAGTGGCTTTTCCTGTTTCCTGTTTTAAAAACAGTAATTTACAATACAATGTAGCTATTGCTAATCCTTGGTGAAATTCTGAACTTCCTGGCTTTCAGAGATTTAAGTGTAGATGCTCTGGAAGGGCGCAAGAAAGTGCTGCTCAGTAGAGAGTGGAGAAGCTTCACAATGTGACCTCATCTCTTGGATGTTTTGATCAGCAGTAAAATAGCTAACAATGTGGTCCTTACAATTATAATTAGGCTTCAATTACAATGGGGAGGGATAGCTCAGTGGTTTGAGCATTGGCCTGCTAAACCCAGGGTTGTGAATTCAATCCTTGAGGGGGCCATTTAGGGATCTGGGGCAAAAATTGGGGATTGGTCCTACTTTGAGCAGGGGGTTGGACTAGATGACCTCCTGAGGTCTCTTTCAACCCTGATATTCTATAATTCAGAGTTAACACCCCACTGAAATATTTTCCCTGTCACTAGCAGCTTTTAAATCAAGATTGGATTTTTTACAGGAGATCAGACCAGGTCGTGACGATGGTCCCTTCTGACTTTTAAATCTATTAAACTATGAATCACACTTTGTTCACAATTTGGAGGGTTTATTAGCACCCTTAAGGCCTTAGAAGAATTACTTTATTTTTAATTAAGTTTAGATTCTGAAGTGCAAGATGGCAACCCTAAAAAAAGTGTTTGCTCACTGAATCACTTCAATTTGGCCCAATTTGTCTCTTGAGCTAAGTCTACGCTTAGCAGTTTAAAGCACTGCCGTGGCAGTGCTTAAAGGGACAGTGTGGTCATGTGCTACCACTGGGAAGACAACTCTCCCAGCGCTCTAGATAAACCGCTTTGCGCTCCCAGCACTCAGATCCTGTCTACACTGGTGCTTTACAGCACTGAAACTTGTTGCGCTTGGGGGTGGTGGTGGTGAGTTTTCACACCCTTGAGCAAGAAAGTTTCAGCGCAGTAGCTTCCCAATGTAGACAGGCCCTTGGTTTCAGTTATTTTCTCTTGTAGCTCCGAGAACTACTTAAATCTGTCATTTCTCCAGCCATCTGATGATGAGTTCTGCACAACTGAATTTTCCAGTGACCTGATATTTAGGCTTCTGAATAGTACCAAGTCTTGAAATGCAGTCTTGAAATTGGTGACTTTCTTTTCAAGTGTTTGATTTAATGTCTATAAAGGAGATGAAAAGATGAGTTTGCCACTTCTGTAACTTGGAAATTCTTTTCCAATCCTATAATTATTGGATGGTGTCATATGTGTATTCTGCATACAGAGCTGATTTATGCCCATTGCTACACTTGGTATATATGTACCCACTCCAGAGTTATTGATTTGAAGATAAACCCTGCCATAAATTATTGAAGAGCTGAGTTTTCAATGCTATTTCCTTTGCTGTATCCACAGACGTCAGACAGGAAATGCAGAGGATGCTCTGCAGCCAAAGGAGTTGGAGGATGTTCTGCAGTGCCTTAATTTAACATTCACTTTGGTCACAAAGTTTTTGAAACACCCAAAGAAAATACCATTCAACTCCGTGATGATGTCACTGCAGATTTTTGAATTGTTCTCTGGAACAGAAGATTTACTGCAAACCAAACGGGTAAAATGAGCATTTTAAGCTATTGATGAGGAATTTTCCTAAATGTTCCAAGGTTTCTTTCAGGATGCTCATACCCTTGTTAGCAGCCATGAACTTTGCTGAGCCAAAAATGTCCATTAGTAAAACAATGAATTGTCACCGAGGTGCCATATGTGATCTGGCAGAGAACCCGCATAAACCTTCTCAAATAAAACTGCTCAGAGCAGACTAATTGGAAGCATGGCAAACATGCCAGAAACCTCCGGAGCCTTGTCAACACCAGGGCTCCCACTGGTGAACCAGTGGTAGCAATGGTGGAATCTTGTTATACAATTTCCTAGTGTGCACTGAGTGGGCCAGGTCCTCCTCTGGTTGCCACAGCTCCGTTGATTTCAATGGAGCTTTGGATGATTCATACCAGCTGTGGTATCATTGACTCCAGTGGAGCTGTTGCCAATTTATACCACCTATTGATCAACCAGCTCTGCCAGCCTATGCCAGCTAATCCCGCCACCATTTAACACAGTTGTGGTCATTGTGCTAAGTGCAGCTGTACTGAGTGGTGGAGAGATTCATTGGAGCAGCTTGGAAGGGCTGTGACTGTGATCTGAGGCACAGTGCATGTTTCAGAGTAGCAGCCGTGTTAGTCTGTATTCGCAAAAAGAAAAGGAGTACTTGTGGCACCTTAGAGACTAACAAATTTATTTGAGCATAAGCTTTCGTGAGCTACAGCTCACTTCATTGGATGCATTTGGTGGAAAATACAGTGGGGAGATTTATATACACACACAGAGAACATGAAACAATGGGTTTTATCAGACACACTATAAGGAGAGTGATCTCTTAAGATGAGCCATCACCAGCAGCGAGGGGGGGAAGGAGGAAAACCTTTCATGGTGACAAGCAAGGTAGGCCATTTCCAGCAGTTAACATCTGCTGGAACATCTGAGGAACAGTGGGGGGTGGGGTGGGGGGAGAAATAACATGGGGAAATAGTTTTACTTTGTATAATGACTCATCCATTCCCAGTCTCTATTCAAGCTTAAGTTAATTGTATCCAGTTTGCAAATTAATTCCAAATTAATTCCAGTGTATGTGTAACTTGAGGGATCCAGGATGAGGGCTGAGGTCATTAGCCTGTGTCAGTAGCGGTGGGGGTGGTCAGTAATCTGGTCGCACACATGCTGTGGTCTCTGAGGCACAGTGAGGGGCAAGTGAAAGCAACGTCTCAGAAGGAATTCTCCGTGCATGGGTGAAGGGGAGGGAACCGTTTGCCTGTCAGGGGTGGTTTGTGTGGAGCAGGCTCAGTGTTGGGGTGTAGGCCAGGGGTAGGTAGCTCCTGTTTGCTACGCCTGACTGAAATCTGAATTTTGCTCTAGAAAAGAGAACGTGTTAGACCAGAGGCGCTGAGTTTCTGAGTTCCCGGAGGGGGGGGCCTCAGCTCCCGCTCCACCCTAGGCCCCACCCCCACTCCACCCCTCTCCCAAACCACCACCCCTGCCCTGCCTCTTTCCACCCTGCCCCACATCTTCCCGCCCCCGCTCTGCTTCCTTCCCCCAGTGCCTCTTGCATGCCGCTGAACAGCTTATCATGGTAGGCGGGAGGCGTTGCGGGGAGGGGGAGGAGTTGATCGGTGAGGCCACCAGCAGATGGGAGGTACTGGGGGGCAGGAGGAGCTGGCTGCCAGTGGGTACGGAGCACCCACAATTTTTTTTCCATGGGTACTCGAGCCCCAGAGCACCCACCGAGTCGGTGCCTATGTGTTAGACTGTGTCCTACAGTGCTCACACTTTCTGTTGCATCTGTCAGGGCAGAGCGCTGATGTGTGTGTTGTTGGGGGTGTTGGGGCATACATTGCTCAAAGATTTAAGGTTGTTTTGTGGGGGAGGCCTGGACGTTAACACTGTATTTCCTGGTTTTTAGAGGTTTAAGTTTGTGTTACATTAATTCTGAACTTCTTGGCTTTCAGAGATTTAAGTAAAAAGAAAAGGAGTACTTGTGGCACCTTAGAGACTAACAAATTTGTTAGTCTCTAAGGTGCCACAAGTACTCCTTTTCTTTTTGCGAATACAGACTAACACGGCTGCTACTCTGAAACCTGTCATTATGCGAGAGATTTAAGTGTAGATGCTCTGGAAGGGCGCAAGAAAGTGCTGCTGAGTAGAGAGTGGAGAAGCTTCACAATGTGACCTCATCTCTTGGATGTTTTGATCAGCAGTAAAATAGCTAACAATGTGGTCCTTACAATTATAATTAGGCTTCAATTACAATGGGGAGGGATAGCTCAGTGGTTTGAGCATTGGCCTGCTAAACCCAGGGTTATGAATTCAATCCTTGAGGGGCCATTTAGGGATCTGGGGCAAAAATTGGAGATTGGTCCTACTTTGAGCAGGGGGTTGGACTAGATGACCTCCTGAGGTCTCTTTCAACCCTGATATTCTATAATTCAGAGTTAACACCCCACTGAAATATTTTCCCTGTCACTAGCAGCTTTTAAATCAAGATTGGATTTTTTACAGGAGATCAGACCAGGTCGTGACGATGGTCCCTTCTGACTTTTAAATCTATTAAACTATGAATCACACTTTGTTCACAATTTGGAGGGTTTATTAGCACCCTTAAGGCCTTAGAAGAATTACTTTATTTTTAATTAAGTTTAGATTATGAAGTGCAAGATGGCAACCCTAAAAAAAGTGTTTGCTCACTGAATCACTTCAATTTGGCCCAATTTGTCTCTTGAGCTAAGTCTACGCTTAGCAGTTTAAAGCACTGCCGTGGCAGTGCTTAAAGGGACAGTGTGGTCGTGTGCGACCACTGGGAAGACAACTCTCCCAGCGCTCTAGATAAACCACTTTGCGCTCCCAGCACTCGGATCCTGTCTACACTGGTGCTTTACAGCACTGAAACTTGTTGCGCTTGGGGGTGGTGGTGGTGAGTTTTCACACCCTTGAGCAAGAAAGTTTCAGCGCAGTAGCTTCCCAATGTAGACAGGCCCTTGGTTTCAGTTATTTTCTCTTGTAGCTCCGAGAACTACTTAAATCTGTCATTTCTCCAGCCATCTGATGATGAGTTCTGCACAACTGAATTTTCCAGTGACCTGATATTTAGGCTTCTGAATAGTACCAAGTCTTGAAATGCAGTCTTGAAATTGGTGACTTTCTTTTCAAGTGTTTGATTTAATGTCTATAAAGGAGATGAAAAGATGAGTTTACCACTTCTGTAACTTGCTTCTTTTTTTATCTTCAAGGATTTCCAGGACCTTAACCAGACCCAGGGGCTCAAGGAATTTCTGAATGTAGCAGAATCATGGATCAAGGAGTTATTCCTCAAATTGTCTGATCAGAAAAAAGTCTTTTTTGATTATATTGACGTAAGTCCAAAAAATCCCAGTGAGACTGATTTTTTCATTCCTATTAAAAATAGTCAACTGATAGGTTTATTCTGTTCCTAGAAATGGCAGCAGCTCATTTCCGCTGGGCTGTTCTGTGATGAGTGGACCTGTGACTGGCAAAAACTTATTAAATCTTTGTTTGCGGACTGGATAGAAAGGGTGAGTTGACTAATTGAAAATCAGAAAGATGGTCTTTCCCTCACAGAACTTAAATGGAGGTACAGACAGATGGGGAAGACAGCAGTGGGATGATTATTATTGGAAGAATAAGCAACAGTAGCAGCATACCATGGGGGACCATCACAGCATCTGTTGTTTTTAAGGAGAGATTTAGAGGGAGGTGGAGTATGAGCGACAGAGTAGGGACCGGTTTCAGAGTAGCAGCTGTGTTAGTCTGTATTCGCAAAAAGAAAAGGAGTACTTGTGGCACCTTAGAGACTAACAAATTTATTTGAGCATAAGCTTTCATGAGCTACAGCTCACTTCATTGGATGCATTCGGTGGAAAATACAGTGGGGAGATTTATATACACACACAGAGAACATGAAACAATGGGTTTTATCATACACACTGTAAGAAGAGTGATCACTTAAGATGAGCTATTACCAGCAGAAAGGGTCGGGGGGGGGGAAGGAGGAAAACCTTTTATGGTGATAATCAAGGTGGGCCATTTCCAGCAGTTAACAAGAATGTCTGAGGAACAGTGGGGGGGGGGGCGAAATAACACGGGGAAATAGTTTTACTTTATGTAATGACCCATCCACTCCCAGTCTCTATTCAAGCCTAAGTTAATTGTATCCAGTTTGTAAATTAATTCCAATTCAGCAGTCTCTCATTGGAGTCTGTTTCTGAAGTTTTTTTGTTGAAGGATAGCCACTCTCAGGTCTGTAATCGAGTGACCAGAGAGATTGAAGTGTTCTCCAACTGGTTTTTGAATGTTATAATTCTTGACGTCTGATTTGTGTCCATTTATTCTTTTATGTAGAGACTGTCCAGTTTGACCAATGTACATGTCAGAGGGGCATTGCTGGCACATGATGGCATATATCACATTGGTAGATGCGCAAGTGAACAAGTCTCTGATAGTGTGGCTGATGTGATTAGGCCCTATGATGGTGTCCGCTGAATAGATATGTGGACAGAGTTGGCAACGGGCTTTGTTGCAAAGATAGGTTCCTGGGTAAGTGGTTCTGTTGTGTGGTGTGGTGTGTGGTTGCTGGTGAGTATTTGCTTCAGGTTGGGGGGCTGTCTGTAAGCAAGGACTGGCCTATCTCCCAAGATCTGTGAGAGTGATGGGTCGTCCAGGATAGGTTGTAGATCCTTGATGATGCGTTGGAGAGGTTTTAGTTGGGGGCTGAAGGTGATGGCTAGTGGCGTTCTGTTATTTTCTTTGTTGGGCCTGTCCTGTAGTAGGTGACTTCTGGTACTCTTCTGGCTCTGTCAATCTGTTTCTTCACTTCAGCAGGTGGGTATTGTAGTTGTAGGAATGCATGATAGAGATCTTGTAGGTGTTTGTCTCTGTCTGAGGGGTTGGAGCAAATGCAGTTATATCGTAGAGCTTGGCTGTAGACAATGGATCGTGTGGTGTGATCTGGATGAAAGCTAGAGGCATGTAGGTAGGAATAGCGGTCAGTAGGTTTCCGATATAGGGTCATGTTTATGTGACCATCGCTTATTAGCACCGTAGTGTCCAGGTCCTAATCACATTAGCCATGCTATTAGAGGCTCATCTACCAATGTGATATATGCCATCATGTGCCAGCAATGCCCCTCTGACATGTACATTGGTCAAACTGGACAGTCTCCACGTAAAAGAATAAATGGACACAAATCAGACGTCAAGAATTATAACATTCAAAAACCAGTTGGAGAACTCTTCAATCTCTCCCGTCACTTGATTACAGACCTGAGAGTGGCTATCCTTCAACAAAAAAACTTCAGAAACAGACTCCAATGAGAGACTGCTGAATTGGAATTAATTTGCAAACTGGATACAATTAATTTAGGCTTGAATAGAGACTGGGAGTGGATTGGTCATTACACAAAGTAAAACTATTTCCCCATGTTATTTCTCCCCACCCCGAACCCACCCCCCTCTGTTCCTCAGACGTTCTTGTTAACTGCTGGAAATGGCCCATCTTGATTATCACCATAAAAGGTTTTCCTCCTCCCCCCCCCTTCCTGCTGGAAATAGCTCATCTTGAGTGTGTATGATAAAACCCATTGTTTCATGTTCTCTGTGTGTGTGTATAAATCTCCCCACTGTATTTTCCACCGAATGCATCCGATGAAGTGAGCTGTAGCTCACAAAAGCTTATGCTCAAATAAATTTGTCTCTAAGGTGCCACAAGTACTTCTTTTCTTTTTTAGAGTAGGGACCAGCTGTGAAGGTCCTTGAAAGTAGAGTTGGGGAACATTTTTGGACAAAATTTTTTTGCTGAAAAAAGCAAATTCGGTGACATCAAAACAATATTGCAAATTTGTGTTGATTTCACTCAATTGCTTTGGTTGGTTGAAAACAAAACAAAACCAAACAGAAAAAAACAAAATTTTTGTTTTGACATTTATCAACTGAAACGTTTCAAGTTTTTGATTTGAACTGTGACTTTTCATGTAGAAATTTCCTTTGATTTTTTTTAAATAGTTTAAACATGCTTGAAATCAAAATGAAATGTTTGACCCAAAACAGATATTTTTCCTGATTTTTTTTGGAATTGTCAGCAAACCAAAATAAACCCACAACCATTATTCACACAGCTCTAGGCATCATAGCATCAGTTGTGTTTAAGGAAATATTTAGAAGAAGAGAGATGAGAGGTAGGGTGAGTACCAGCAGTGCAGGTCCATGGAAGTGAAGACAAGTATTTTGTGCTTGATATGATGGAGCAGAGAAAATGCCACAGTGTTGGGGTGTGATGTGAGAAAAGTGATGAGCCAGGACAATGATCCTGTGGCAGGTTTTGAACAGATTCAGTGGAGAAGATGGGATTTGTCCAGGCCAGAGAGGAGGAGGAGGTTACAGCTGTATAAGCACGAGATGGTAAGGGACTAGATGAGAAGGTTAAGGGGTGACTTGATCACAGTCTCTAAGCACCTACGGGGGGAACAAATATTAAATAATGGGCTCTTCAGTCTAACAGAGAAAGGTCTAATATAATCCAATGGCTGGAAGTTGAAGCTAGACAAATTCAGACTGGAAATGTGTAAAATGTTATCAGTGAGGGGAATAAACCATTGGAACAATTTACCAAGTGTTGTGGTGATTCTCCAACCCTGGCAATTTTAAAATCAAATTTGGATGTTTTTTCTAAGATATCTGCTCTAGTTCAAATAGGAATTAAATCAGGGAAGTTCTTTCAGTGATGGGGGGTCCCTGTTGTATTTCACTGAAGGCAATGCGTGTGCACTATGCACCCAGAGTTTTTCAGTGTAGTGGTGTCTGTCAGTCCATGCATGTGTCCTTACATTGCTTGTTGGTTTTGCCCAAGGTGATAAAGGATGGGGCAGACTGACTGCATCTTCAGTTCCTTCTTATTGCCACGTGGTCTCAGTCACAGCTTCTGCTGGCCTCTCATCCTTGGTGATGCATTTTCCAAATAAAATGGTTTTTACTCTTTAGTTAGTCAGGAATTTTAATGGTTTATGTAATAGTTTCTTGTTTCTGAGAGTTTCATAGACTTTTTACCATTTTGGCAGTTTCCAACCAAAAATACCTCCAACCCCAGCCCCCTCCAGCACTCATGTCTGGGTACTGCATGTAGGCAGGATCTTCCATGGTGTTCAGTAGTAATTTTCTTGTTTCTGAAAGTTCTGTAAGTCTCTGAACTTCCTGCCCTTGTTTGTTCTCCCTCAACGATTCCATTGTCTTCTTCACACCCCCGCCTACCTAGGTACTGCTTGTTAATTACTTATAGAAGAAGGGGAGGTTATTTGCCTGTAACTGGAGGTTCTTTGAGATGTGTGGTCCCTGTCTGTATTCCAAACCCACCTTCCTTCCCCTTTGCTGTGGATCTGATACATCTGCAGTGAAGAAGGAACTGAAGACACAGTCAGTCCACCCCGCCCTTTATTGCCTCAGGCAAAACTACAGTGTAAGGCAATGTAAGGGCACATGCACAGACTGACGGATACTAGTACTTTGAAAAGCTCTGGCTCTGGGCACCCCTCAGTGGAATACAGATAGGGACCACACATCCTGAAGAATCTCCAGTTACAGGTAAGTAACCTCCCCTTCTCTGGCCTGTATTATACAGGCCGTCAGACTAGATAATCACAATGGTCCTTCTGGCCTTGGAATCTATGACCTGATTCCTCATGGATTTGCAACCTGTGCATCATTTATACCTGTGCAAAGGGAATGTAAATTGCTACCATCAGGGGCATGATCAGGTGTCATTTCACCCCCACTTGACATTGGAGCGAATGACGTCCCACAGCACCAGGAAAGGAGAGAATCAGGCCCATAATATTGAAGGGACTGAAACACCACCATGTTACTCTAGTCCTACACACTGAAATAAATATAGGCAGCTCCTCAGCTGGTATATGTTGGTGTGACTTCAGTGTGGACCTACTGATTTACACCATCTGAGGATCTGATGACAGGGGACGGATCACTTGATAATTGCCCTGATCTGTTTGTTACCTTTGAAGCACCTGCATTGGCCACTCCCCCAGGAGTACAATGGTTCATCTAGCCCAGTATCCTGGGTTAGCTGAACCATTGTACTCCTGGGGGAATTCTGCGCCACTGCGCAATGCAGAATTTTGCAGAAATTAATGTTTTTTGCACAGAGTTTCCTTTCCCCCACAGAAATGGGCTGCTGACTGCCACTAGGGGCCTCTGGACCTAGGAGAGCCCAGCTCGCACATAAAAGACACTGCTGGGGGGAGAGGGAAGGAGCTAGAGGGTTCCTGCTGCTGTTCCCAGCGAGCCCTGAGGGAAGGAGAGGGTGGTGCGCAGCAAACTCCACACAAGCCTGGGACCCAGCATCAGGCTGTTTCTACCTCTGGATCCCTGTGTCTTGAGGGGCAGGGGGTGGGTGGCTGGGCTTTTGGTGGGGGAGAGGCTGTGGGTATCTGGACAAGGGGGCCCCCCACAGCTGGGCTCTGCATGAGAGGAGTTGTGGGTGTCTGGCCCCCTGGCTGGGCTCTGGCCAGGGGAGGGGGCAGAGAAACAGTAACTTGGGTTGTCATAGGGGTTTCTTTAACTCTCTGCTCCTGGGGGAAATCTTTTGTGTATCTGTATTGTTACAGACATATTTGCTGACAGGTATTTTGAAATAAATTACCAAAATAATTGAATCTGGTGTGATTATGTAGTGTTATTTTGACAAATAACATTTGCAGAACTTTAAAATATTGTTCGCAGAATTTTTAATTTTTTGGCACAGAATTCCCCCAGGAGTACCATTGGTCAGTGAGACCATTGTTATGTTCCTCTCTGACTCTTCATGTGCTTTAAGAAAGGTTTTTCTGAGGGTATAAAGGATGGTTGCATAACAAATATTTCCTTGTTCTAGGTGAACCATAAGTGTCTGTTTGATCACTACTTGGTTTTCATTAAAATTAGCAAGTTCCAAGATACAGAACTGGAAAACTGCTTTTCACAACACATCATTCAGAGTATCAAAGGGCTGACAAAAAGCAAGGTATAGCAGAATCTCTCTCTTCCCTCCTGTGTAGCACCTGCCTGACCTTCACTGAAGAGAGGGACTAGAAGCCAGGAAATTCTGAGCTCTGTTCCCCCTCTGCTATGTTGGATGGTTTTGTGCATGTTTATTATACTATTGGTCACACTTTATATGAGGGGAACACTTACAAATAGATTATAGAGTGTTACTAAATGATTAATAGGTGTTATAAGGAGCAATTTTTTGGAGGGGCAAATAGTTTTTCTGCCCCCAAAATGCATTTTTTGGAGCTCCAAAACTATTCACAAATTTGGGTCGAATTCAACAAATAGTTCTGGGGGGAAAAACTGAAAAAAATCATAAAAATTGAACATTTTTGCTTTTTCAAAACATTGCAATTTTTCATTTTGAAATGGCATTTTATTCTCAAAGTTGGTCAATTAAAAAAATACACATGGACCCCCCCACAAAAGTGCAAAACATCCCAAAATAGCCAAATCAAAATGAAAAACTCAAAAACAATGTCTATTCGGTTGACTTAAATCAAATCAAAACCCTTTAAACAGTGGCAACGCTGCGGGGGGGCACCGCTGGAAAAGTGTGTGTGGGGCCACCGTGGGCTGTGCCAATGTGCAGGCCATCATGTGACCCACCTCTCCCCTCCCACGAGTTACCCCTGCCTTTAAATAACTAAATTTTGAGTCAACCAGAAACTCTTTGATCCAAAATGGCATTTTCTGAGTTTTAAGTTCAACAACAAACTTAATAAACAAAGGGGTTTTAGTTCAGCCCCAAACCCAAAAATCCATTATTCCTTCAGCTGTAGTTATGTTACAGACGTGAGTAGTGCTTTATACACTGTACAAAAACATCAGCAGACGTTGAGAGATGGTTTTAAGCTCTCTCTCTATCTGTGTGTGTGTGTAAAATATCTCTACCCATATAGTTAGAAAATATTCTTTCTTATAGAAGTCAATGTTGAAAGAAATTCTTCACAAATTTTCAAAGACGAAAAAGCCAATTCTTGTACAAATCATATCTATTATCATTGAAAATATGTGGACTGAAGAACTGAATCAGATAGCGAATGCTAACCAGTTTGAAAAGAACACAGCCAGCGTTCTCATACAGCTACTCAACTCCTCCATGGGCTTGGATATTATCTCAGCTGTCCGTGAGTTTCTATATAGACATTTTGTTCCAGTGATCTCAGAATGGGTTCAACTTATTGGGATCATAGTTAAGTGAAAAGGAGTTGGCTGGGTGCCAAATCCCACTAGTCATCTATCTCCAGCTGTAGATGCCTTAAAAGCATTTGAAAATCTGGCCCTTAGAGATTTAAGACTAAAAATGGGTAA
This sequence comes from Dermochelys coriacea, assembly GCF_009764565.3. Taxonomy (NCBI): domain Eukaryota; kingdom Metazoa; phylum Chordata; order Testudines; family Dermochelyidae; genus Dermochelys; species Dermochelys coriacea. Next base: position 5,667,592 of record NC_050073.1, on the reverse strand, counting down.
CATTTTTTAGACACAACCTTTTTTTTTGGCAAAAAATATAGATTCAGCATCAACATTTTATGAATTTGTGTCCATTTCACCAAACTGTTTTGATGGGGGGGAAAAACAAAACAAAAAATTGAAATATTTTCTTTTGACATTTTGGAAAAAAAGTTTCAATTTTTGAGTTTGAAACAACTGTTTATGTTGTTTCAAATGCATCCGATGAAGTGAGCTGTAGCTCACAAAAGCTTATGCTCAAATAAATTTGTTAGTCTCTAAGATGCCACAAGTACTCCTTTTCTTTTTGCGAATACAGACTAACACGGCTGCTACTCTGAAACCTGTTTATGTGGAAATTACCTTCAATTTTATAAAAATAAAATTAAAAAAACCCATTAAAACAGACAAACCCATAACAAAATGGTTTTGTCAGGAAATAAAGTTATTTCAACTATTTGATTCACCAAAAGTTTCAAAAAATTTCAATTTCGGGTCTACTCAAAATGATTTTCCCCCTGATTTTTTTGGAATTACCGGTGAACTGATAAATGTATTATTTGCCCAGCTCTACTTAGGAGTATGCCAGGGCTTATCATAATGCAGCTGAGTTGTCCCAATGAAGTCAAGGAAGTGAGAAACAGTTAACATTTTCTGGGGTTTATTGTTAAAATAAAGAAGAAAACTCCAGTGCATTTTCTGAAATCATTCCCAGGATCTCACTATAGTTTTTGTATTTTGCAGAAAAATTGAAGCCCAAGGTTCAAAATCAAATCAACGAAGACGCACAACTGCTGCTTTCAAAGGTGTCTGAGTTGTTCTCCTTTGTGGGTCGTAGTGTATTTTCTGGAGACATCCCATTCGACATGCTACCTGCTATTCTACAACACACACAGGAATTTGCCGAGATGCTGACTCTCATCGGTGAGTTTGCAGCTTCATACTTTTATTCCTAAGAGGCGCCTTAAACATATTAATTTTTTTGGTAATAGAGTGAGAAAAGAAAAATGAATATAAATGCAAACTGTATGTTATTGCAACTTCTATAGAACATCATAAAACCAATTGTTGTTAATAAATAAAATATTCAAAAGTGGAGTCTTAAAATATAAGGGGGGGGGGAATTGAAAACCACCATGTTAAATGTGATGGATTGACATTTTTTAAGTTAAAACACTCCTTTTTTATGAACACCTGGTAGCAGCTAGATATTTGCAGCATCCTTACCATTTATTTTAAAAATGCAATTACATTCTAGACATTTACAATATTCAGTTTTGGCTATTTATGCTGATTATATCAGGAATTCCAATACTTCATGCTGCTTGCAAAATGTTTGTATGATTTGTAAGAAGTTGAAGGACAAAAGTTCTCTTTCCACAACATAAGCTCCACCCAATAGTTCTCAGTGCTATTATCTGAGGCTCTCTGCAGAATCAGGCAGATATTTGTTGTTGCATCAGTTAAATTCAGAGCACCTTCCCCATATCATAGAGATTGTCTCAAAAATCTTGTGTATCTCTTTTCCAGAGCCATCTTATTCTCGATATATAAAGGAAGTGCTGGATGTCAGAAGAAATGAGTTTGAGCAGCTGAAAAAGCAGACAGAGCAAAGACGAGCATTTCTGTATCTGTGCAGCTGCATCACGAACATCATAAAAGGTACCATCCTGTTCTGTTCTCCTACAGTACATAATAATGGAATTTCTTACACACTTACTGGATGCGGGGTGTGACAGGTTGGATCACAGAAAACCCCTTGGGAACTGCCAACTGATGTGTTGAGATTACTTCTGCCCCTGCTTTTTTGCCCTGGCAGCTTGGGACTTCAGTGCCCTGCCTGGTATGAGCCAGACATGCTAGCCTGTTGCCAACCCAGATCCAAGTCAGAACCATGTCCCCGAACAGCTGCAGGCTTAACTGAAGGCGGCTTAAAAAGTGTTCCTGTCTCTGACACTCAGATGCCCAACTCCTAATGGGGTCCAAACCCCAAATAAATCCGTTTTACCCTGTATAAAGTTTATACAGGGTAAACTCATAAATTGTTCGCCCTCTATAACACAGATAGAGAGATATGCACAGCTGTTTGCCTCCCCCACAAGGTATTAATGCATACTGTGGGTTAAATAATAAGTAAAAAGTGATTTTATTAAATACAGAAAGTAGGATTTTAAGTGGTTCCAAGTAGTAACAGACAGAACAAAGTGAATTACCAAGCAATATAAAATAGAACACGCAAGTCTATGCCTAATACCGTAAGAAAACTGAATACAGATAAAACCTCACCCTCAGAGGTGTTCCAGTAAGCTTCCTTTTACAGACTAGACTCCTTCTAGTCTGGGTCCAGCAATCACTTACACCCCCTGTGGGTTACTGTCCTTTGTTCCAGTTTCTTTCAAGTATCCTTTGAGGGTGGAGAGGCTATCTCCTGAGCCAGCTGAAGACAAAATGGAGGGGTCTCCCAGGGTTTAAATAGACTTTCTCTTGGGGGTGGATACCCCTTCCTGCCCCTGTGTAGAATCCCAGCTCCAAGATGGAGTTTTGGAGTCACATGGGCAAGTCACATGTCCATGCATGACTCAGAACTTACAGGTAGCAACCATGGTTCACATGCTACCTTGAACATCTTCAAGTAGACTTCTTATGTGGATTGGAGCCTTCCAAGATCCATTGTCCATTAAGTGTTTCTTCATTGGGCACATAACTTGCACATTCATTTCTCAAGAAGCTGACCAAATGCTTTGCTAAGGCTACTTAAAATCAAGCAAGTACACAGCCAATATTCATAACGTTGAGTACAAAAATGACACATGGATACAAATAGGATGAATATATTCAGTAGATCATAACCTTTACAGCGATATGTAACATATGTAGCATAAAACATATTCCAGTTATGTCATATTTACATTCATAAGCATATTCCCATAAAGCATTATGGGGTGCAATGTCACAGGGAGGACTACATCCTGGAAAGCAGCAACACTAGAAAGGGGGTTCGGATGGAAATCAACTGAATATGAACTCCCAGTGCAGTTCAGTGACTAAGAGGGCAAATACAGTCCTGGGTTGTATGAGCAGGGGAATATAGAATAGGGAGATGATATTACCTCTGTATATGGCACTGGTGAGGCCATTACTGGATATTCTTTGTCCAGTTCTGTTGTCCATAATTTCAAAAGGATGTTGCCAAACTGAAAGGTTTCAGGAAAGAGCTACAAGAATGATTCAAGATCTGGAAAACATGTCTCCCAGTGAGAGAGTGAGGAAGCTCAACCTATTGAGCTTATCCAAAAGAAGGTTAAGAGGTGACATGATCCTGGTCTATAAGGACCAACACAAAGAAAGGAATAGCTGGGAGCAGAGAGGTCTTTAACCTCCAGTCAAAGACAAAGCCAGACCCGCTGGCTGGGAACTGAAGGGAGACAAATTTGGGCTGGGAATAAGGGGCTTATGTTTACCAGCAATGGGAATTCACCACTGGAATAGCTGCCCTAGGGACAGGATGGATTCTCTATCACTGGGAATCTGTCAGTGGAGATGAGGTGTCTCTTTCTCAACGCTCCACTCTAGCTCAGCCAGGAGTTACTGGGAAAGAGTCTCTGGCCTGGGTTATGCTGGAAGCTGGATTGGAAGATCGGAATAATCCTTTCTGGCCTCTGTGAATCTGCTTTATGGCTAGATTGAGAATTTTCCTCTGTGGAACGGTTACACTTGGGGAAGTTCCTCCTTTCAGAATGATTGTCACAGGCTCTCTGCAGACTCAGGCAGATGTCACAGCAGTGGTTACATGCGGGTTACATTTAGAAGGTCTTCTTTGTGACCCTGGGAATTTCCTAATACTTGAATACTTTGCAACTGTAACCTTCTTTTGGTGTAGCTCTCTCTATTTAATTATATTCATAATGTTTACTGTCCCACCCGCTATGACTCTGCTATACACACAGTTAGCTGCTATCCCAAATTACCATGTCATTATTTTATTAAAAGACAATGAGAATTATGAAAGTTCATATAAAAATTTATTTGTCATGGCCATTTAAAGGGCAAATTTAAAGGGGTGTCAGTGGACAAGAAGCTGTATATGAGTCAACAGTGTGCCCTTTTTGCCAAGAAGGCTAACAGCATTTTGGGCTGTATAAGTAGGAGCATTGCCAGCAGATCAGGGATGTGATCATTCCCCTCTATTTGGCATTGGTGAGGCCTCATCTGGAGTACTGTGTCCAGTTTTGGAAAGAGTCCAGCAGAGGTCAACAAAAATGATTAGGGGGCTGGAGCACATGACTTATGAGGAGAGGCTGAGGGAACTGGGGTTATTTAGTCTGCAGAAGACAAGAGTGGGGGGATTTGATAGCAGCCTTCAGCTACCTGAAAGGGGGTTCCAAAGAGGATGGATCTTGACTGTTCTCAGTGGTAGCAGATGACAGAACAAGGAGTAATGGTCTCAAGTTGTAGTGGGGGAGGTTTAGGATATTAGGAAACAGTATTTCACTAGGAGGGTGGTAAAGCACTGGAATGGGTTACCTAGGGAGGTGATGGAATCTCCATCCTTAGAGGTTTTTAAGGTCAGGCTTGACAAAGCCCTGACTGGGATGATTTAGTTGGGGATTGGTCCTGCTTTGAGCAGGGGGTTGGACTAGATGACCTCCTGAGGTCCCTCCCAACTCTAATCTTCTATGGTTCTATGAAATGTTTTTCTACAAGATCTGCTCTAGTTCACACAGGGTTATTTTGGGGAAGTCTTTGGCCTGTGTTACACAGATGGTCAGACTAGATAATCACAGTGATTCTTTCTGGCCTTGGAATCTATTAATTACATGTTAATAAATCTCTGTCCCCACACTGTTTAGTTGACATAGGTGCCATGGAGCAAAGTGTTGCATTTAAACAGAGCATTAAGGATCAGATGCTGGTGAAGAAATACTCCATAAGTGGACAGGAGAAAAGTGAAGGTCTGCAGTCGCACCCACTCGCTAAACACAACAACATGGTTAGAAAAGTTCATACCCTCCAGGAAAGCGAGTTCTTCCGGAAACTGTGGAAGCTGAAAGCGGAACTTGCCAAGAATGAATTCCCAGACAAAGCCCTTCTTTCCCTGGATGAAGTGCAGGAAAACATTTATATCCCGGCCATGATCGAGTTTCAAAACACCTATCTGGCCCTTAAAGATTTTTCCATCAGCCTTGGTGACATTGAGAGACAGTTTGGAAAGCTGCTAATAGATGAACAGGTGCTCAGAAAGGAATTTAAAATCATGGAGAAGAGCGAGGGAGGATCTGGCAGCAAGTCTGAGTGGGCTGAGGCTGCGGTGGTTAAGATTAATTACTACTTGAAACTCTCCACGGTGGTGAAGACAGCCAAAATGATAGATGAGCTACGAAGGATACTGGGACTCGGTGGAGATTTCCAGCTCCTTGATGACCTGACCAAATACGTACGTAGGACTCTCATAAATATCATTAGAGCAATTAGTTAGACAAATGCAGTCTCATTTTATGCATCTACTCATTGTGATCTCATTTACTCAGGTGAAAGCCTGGAGTGACTCCATGGAAAACACTGGAGTTCCAGTGATGTAAAAATGGCATAAGCAAGATGAATTTTTTAAAATGTTTTATATTATGTAGCTACTAGAAGCAGTAACCTGAGATCAGGGCCTGTCAGGCTGGATGCTGCACAGACTCAGTGACAGAGATCAGGGCACCGTTGCGCTAGGTGCTGCACAGACTTTCAGTCTTAGATTCACAAAGCTACTGAACTTTTAGGTGACAAGAAAACAACACTGCAATCCACATAGCTTGGCTTAGGGCCCAGGCTCCTTGTACAATGAGTGGAGAGAGATAAGTGCCTACGAATGGGGAGCAACCTAAGCTAGCCAGTGGGAGATGCTTACAACAAGGGGTATGTGCAGGCTCTGCCCCTCTTTCAGACATAGGTGCCTAAATCAGGGCTGCATGGAGGCACCTATCTCTTTCAGGGATTCACAGCTGAGAACCCTCTTTGGGGTTCGGTGCCTAAGGCATTTTTGCAATAAATTTAGTCACATTAATAACAAATTTCAGAGTAGCAGCTGTGTTAGTCTGTATCCGCAAAAAGAAAAGGAGGACTTGTGGCACCTTAGAGACCAAAAGGGTGTGAGTTAGAACCAATTCAGTGGACAGTTCTTTTCTTGGATACGAGTAGGCCAAGTTGAAAGTGACTTTAGTTAACTCAACTTTAACCACTTTTATTCCAAAATGAGAGTGTCCAACAAACAGATTTCCACCAAAATAACTAAATGAGTTCTAAGAACCTGATTTAGTTAAACCAATGCATGTTTGTGTGTAGATCAGTCCTAAAAATCCACAATAGTAAATGGCTGAGCAGATTTTTATAGACTCCCACAGGATTATATTATTAACTGTTGCCAGCTTTTGGGAACAGAGCTAAGGTTGCATAGTGGGAGTGGCATGTACTTTAATTTTGGATTTCCTTGTTTTCAGAGGTTTATGTTTCAGAGGTTTAAGTTTGGCCACTCTCCACATTGTAGAAGGGCACAAAGCAACACTGGGCAGCCTTAATGCGGCATTAACCAAGTTTTGGGGGCAAGGACAGTTTTCTTCTCTGTGTTTGTGGAGCTCCTAGTGCAACACAAACAGTAAATTAATTGAAATAAATGCTTGTCTCATTTCTTTGCTAAGAAACACAGTTCTTTATCCTGTATTTTAACAGGAAGACGAGGACTTCAAGGACAAGACTCTTGATTATATGACTGATGATATTGTAAAGGTTAAAGATACTCTGAGTAACATCCCTGAGAGTGTGCTTGACTTCTTGAAGGAACTTCTTGAGTGTGCAAAGAAAGACTTTATCTCTTGGATCACAACCGTCATAAAAGGTGCACTTTAGACCAGTATTTATAAGCTAAGTAAGAATTTAGGGCCAATGGTGTAGCCCTTATTTGCTTGAGTTCATAAGTTCATAGTGGGTCGGAGATAGGTTTGTTATTGTAATGCATATGGTGAGTTTTCATATGTTTGAATTGTAACAGTTATAAAATATCACTGAAAATTTCCCTAATTGGTCCTTCATGGTCTTTCTGAAGATCAGATTATATTAAAGATAACTCTGGAGTTCTGTTCTCACATAAGGGTTCTATTCAATAGTTCTGTGACTGTAGCTAGAAAAAAATCAAGATCTTTCTGCAGCAATTTCCTTCTTTTTTTAGTAAAGGAAACTAATAACGTGACGGTGGAATTCACTGCCATGGGGGTTGTTGCTGGACATTTTTATGTGTAGTGAAGAACATTTGGACAGGCATTGGTTTGGGGTAGGGAATTATGTAATGCAGCAAAATATTTTTCTCCCACATATGTTGTAAGGTGTCCAGTAGCAGAGCACTTTGTAAGGTCAGTAGGAAAGACATTACACATTGCACTTGTAGTGTTGCACTTTCTGAGCACATTAAGAGGTGAGCTGCCAAAGAAGGTGCCTGTACTGTTGGTAAAAAAACAACGAGGAGTCTGGTGGCACCTTAAAGACTAACAGATTTATTTGGGCATAAGCTTTCATGGGCAAAAAGCCCCCTTTGTCAGATGCATGGAGTGGAAGTTACAGATACAGGCATAAATATACTGGCATATGAAAAGAAGGGAGTTACCTTACAAGTGCAAAACCAATGTTGACAAGGCCAATTCAGTCAGGGTGGATGTGGCCCACTCCCAATAGTTGATGAGGAGGTGTCAATAACAATAATGTGATATATGCCATCATGTGCCAGCAATGCCCCTCTACCATGTACATTGGCCAAACCTAACAGTCTCTACGTAAGAGAATAAGTGGACACAAATCAGACCTCAGGAATTGTAACATACAAAAACCAGTAGTGGAACACTTCAATCTCCCTGGACACTCACTGGACACAGATTTAAAAGTAGCCATCTTTCAGCAAAAAAACTTCAGAAACAGACTTCAAAGAGAAACTGCAGAGCTGCAATTCATTTGCAAATTTAACACCGTTAATTTGGGCTGAAATAGGGACTGGGAGTGGCTGGCTCACTACAAAAGCAATTTTCCCTCTCTTGGTATTGACATCTCCTCATCAAGTGCCACCGGACTTCTCGTTGTTTTTGTGGATACAGACTAACACAGCAACCACCTGATACTTTTACTGTTCGTGGAAATGAGCAGAAATGTTTGAAAAATGTTGGGTTTTTTCCTCCAGGGGAAAAAAAAATCAGCTTTAAAACCTGGAAAAAATCTTGACTATTGGCAACCAAAAACTTGTGGTTGAAAACTGCCAAAAGTCTAAAAAATGGAAAAAAAATCATTTTTCCAAGTTTCTGGTTTTCCAATCAAAAATAAAAAAATTCCGAGGAAAACAGAGACTTTCTACAAAAAATGTGTTTAGTCAAAAACACAATTTTATTTCTAAAAAAGTTTTGATGGAAAATTTCTGACCACTCCTAGATCTGAGATTTTATTCATTTAATTTAATTGACATGTCCAAATGGAGCAACAACAGGGATTTTTCAGTTTTGGAGGGCAAAGACATTGCAGCTTTTGATTAAAACTATTTGTAGATTCTTGAGTTTAGATTGCTTGTTTCACACTCATTGATGGATTTTTCTTCTTGCAGACAAAACGGAACTTCCTACCTTTGTGGAGCTGGCGTCCATTTCTGCAGGAGAAAATGACATGGACATTGACAAAGTGAGGTTCTTCCGAGATGCTGTCTCTGCCTCTGTGCCCATCTTATTCGACTTGACTCCCAAATCAGGATTTGAAGCTTTTTCCTCAGCTCTAAATCCCATCAGAGATGCTGTAGAAAATGACAATAAACTTCCAAAGAAGCTAGTAAGTTTTTCTGTTTTCTGCTCAAAATAAATATCTTAAAGAGACATTGTGACGTGACACTTGGTGGAATTTTAAAACAAGTAACGTTGACTGAAATCTAGATGAAATTATTACAAGGTGGGTGGATGCACAATGGTTGAAAGACTGTACTCAAAAAGTAGTTATCAATGGTTCACTGTCACACTGGGAGGACGTATCTAATGGGGTGCTGCAGGTCCAGTACTATTCAATATTTTCATTAATGACTTTGATAATGGAGTGGAGAGTGTGCTTATAAAATTTACAGATTATATCAAGCGGGAAAGGGTTGCATGCACTTTGGAGGGCAGGATTAGAATTCAAAATAACCTTGACAAATTGGAGAATTGGTCTGAAATCAACAAGATGAAATTCAGTGAAGACAAGTGCAAAGTACAACACTTAGGAAGGAAAAATCAAATCTGCAACTATAAAGTGGGGAATACCTGGCAAGGTGCAGTACTGCTGAAAAGGATATGGGGGTTATAGGAAATCACAAACTGAGTGTGAGTCAGCAATGTGGTGCAGCTGCAAAAAAGGCTAATATCATTCAGGGGTGTATTAACAGGAGTGTTGTATGTAAGACATGGGAGGTAATTGTCCTGGTCTACTCGGGGCTGGTAAGGCCTCAGCTGATTACTGTGTCCAGTTCTGGGTGCTACACTTTAGGAGAGATGTGGACAAATTGGAGAGAGTCCAGAGGACAGCAACAAAAATGACAAAAGGGTTAGAAAACCTGACCTGTGAGGAAAGGTTAAAAAAAACTTGGGCATGTTTAATTTTGAGAAAATAAGATTGAGGGGGGACCTGGTAGTCTTCAAATATGTTATAAAGAGGACTGTAATCAGCTGTCCTCTATGTCTGCTGGAGGTAGGACAAGAAATAATGGGCTTAATCTGCAGCAAGGGAGATTAGGAAAAACTTTCTAGCTATAAGGATATTTAAGCTCTGGAATTGGCTTCCAAGGGAACCCATCTTTGGAGGATGGAATAGGTTGGGCAAACATTTGTCGGGGATGGTCCTGCCTCAGTACAGAAGGCTGGACTTGATGAACCCTTGTGGTCCCTTCCAGCCCTACATTTCTCTATTATTAAGTCCTGGGGTAAAAATTTCAGAAATGTCTAATTGACTTAGGAGACTGTCACATTTTTAGAAGTGATTTAGGCACTTAGGAGCCTAATGCCTCATGGAAATTTAATGGGATTCAGGTTTCTAAACAGAGCATGGTGACTAGTACATTAGCAGTAAAATGCATTCTGAGGGCACCAAAATGGTGAATTTGGGGTGAATTTCTTGAATAGTTTTGGCCAAAAAAAAAGGAAAGGTTTTTTTTTTTCAGGTTGAAATGGTGTGTTAACATTTCTATGCTTTGTTTCAGCCATTTTGAAACATTTTGTTTGGATTTTTCATTTTGAAATGGCATTTCATTTTAAAATATAGCTAGTTTAAACAAATAAACAAACAAACAAACAACAACAAAACACAAAAAAGTGAAAACCACAAAAAATGACCCACAATTAAGTAAGCAAACAAACAAAGTTAGAGACTAACAAATTTATTAGAGGATAAGCTTTCGTGAGCTACAGCTCACTTCATCGGATGCATAGTGATGAAATGAGCTGTAGCTCATGAAAGCTTATGCTCTAATAAATTTGTTAGTCTCTAAGATGCCACAAGTACTCCTTTTCTTTTTACGGCTACAGACTAACACAGCTGCTACTCTGAAACAAAGTTACTTAGTTTCAGGTCAAATGAAACATTTTGTTCAATCCAAAACTAATTCCCCCCCACCAGTTTTTTTGTTTTGATGATTGTGATGTACCCAGGTACAATCCAGACTAATAAATACCTGTGTCACCCCTGATCTCTAACCTGGGGTGCCCTTTACATTGCTTCTCTGCTGTAGCCTCCAGCCTGGACTGCTCACAAACAGCCTCCAGCATACAAATCACTCCCAGTAAGGTCTGTGTGTGCTGCAGCCAGCCAGCCACTCCTTGGCTCTTACCAGCCTTGGTTATACTGCAGGGTGATTCCAACTCACTCCCAATCTCACGTTTCCCCCCAGAAATCTATGTCCTATACTGCCCAGCCCTCTCCTGGACAATACAAGTTTATGTAAATTCTGTATTTCTTCAATAGAAAGTAGGGCTGTCAATTAATCAGAGTTAAATCAGGCGATTAACTCAAAAAAAGTAATTGTGATTAAAAAAATAAACACAATTAATCACAGTTTTGATTGCGCTGTTGAACAATAGAATACCAATTGAAATTTATTAAATATTTCTGGATGTTTTTCGATATTTTTAAATATATTGATTTCAATTACAACACAGAACACAAAGTGTGCAGTGCTCATTTTATATTATTATTTTTATTACAAATATTTGCACTGTAAAAATGACAAAAGAAACAGTATTTTTCAGTTCACCTCATACAAGTACTGTAGTGCAATCTCTGTATCGTAAAAGTGCAACTTACAAATATAGATTTTTTTTTGTTACATAACTGCACTCAAAACCAAAACAACGTGAAACTTTAGAGCCTACAAATCTACTCAGTCCAACTTCTTGTTCAGCCAATCGCTCAGGCAAACAAGTTTGTTTACATTTGCAGGACATAATGCTACCTGCTTCTTATTTACATTGTCACCTGAAAGAGAGAACCGGCATTCACATGGCACTTTTGTAACTTACATTGCAAGGTATTTACATGTCAGATATGCTAAACATTTATATGCCCCTTCATGCTTTGGCCACACTCTGTTTTACCTGCGTTCTGCCATATAGTTTATGTTATAGCAATCTTGGATGATGACCCAGCACATGTTGTTCGTTTTAAGAACACTTTCACTGCAGATTTGACAAAACACAAAATAAGATACCAATGTGAGATTTCTAAAGATAGCTATAGACTCGACCAAAGGTTTAAGAATCTGAAGTGCCTTCCAAAATCTGAGGTGTGGAGTATGATTTCAGAAGTCTTAAAAGAGCAACACTCCGATGTGGAAACTACAGAACCCGAACCACCAAAAAAGAAAATCAACCTTCTGCTGGTGGCATCTGACTCAGATGATGAAAATGAACATGCATCGGTCTGCACTGCTTTGGATTGTTATTGAGCAGAACCTGTCATCAGCATGGATGCATATCCTCTGGAATGCTGGTTGAAGCAGGAAGGGATATATGAATTTTTAGTGCATCTGGCATGTAAATATCATGCAACGCTGGCTAAAACAGTGCCATGCAAACACCTGTTATCACTTTCAGGTGACATTGTAAACAACAAGGGGGCAGCATTATCTCCTGCAAATGTAAACAAACTTGTTTGTCTGAGCAATTGGCTGAACAAGAAGTAGGACTGAATGGACTTGTAGGCTCTAAAGTTTTACATTTTTTTATTTTTGATGAAATTATATTTTTGTACATAATTCTACATTTGTAAGTTCAACTTTCATGATAAAGGATTGCACTTCAGTACTTGCATTAGGTGAATTGAAAAATACTATTTCTTTTGTTTTTTACAGTGCAAATATTTGTAATGAAAGATAAATACAAAGTGAGCACTGTCCACTTTCTGTTCTGTGTTGTAACTGAAATCAATATATTTAAAAATGTAGAAATCATCCAAAATATTTAAATAAATGGTATTCTATTATTGTTTAACAGCGTGATTAATCACAATAAATTTTTTTAATCACTTGACAGCCCTAAAAGAAATAATATGCATGCATCTTGTCACCCCCAATGGAGTTTCCCAGACACTTTAATTTAAACACACTGGATTAGAAAAAAACAAGAAAACAAGTTTATTAACTACAAAGGGAGAGATTTTAAAGGAGTACAAGTAATGAAGCATAAAAGTTAGAAATGGTTATGAGAATAATAAAGATAAAAACACTACTAGTGTCTAACTTAATAAATTATGTTAAATTCAAAGCAAACTTTTCTCACCACGTGCTTTCAGCAGTGTTACTGACCAAACTTCTTAGGTCAGGACCCCTTTTCCTGTTCAATGACTGCTTCCTTTGTCCTTTCTGGTGCAGTGAATCGATGGGCAGGGGGCGAGGGGTGTCTTGGGGTGCTTGTCTCTCCTTTTAATAGTATCAGCCCCTCCCTTGAGAAACATTTCCAGCAAAGACTCAGGAGACAAAGAGTCTATGGAGAAGGATGACAGGTTTCAGAGTGGTAACCATGTTAGTCTGTATCAGCAAAAAGAACGAGGAGTACTTGTGACAGCTTAGAGACTAACAAATTTATTTGGGCATAAGCTTTCGTAGGCTAAAACCCACTTCATCAGATGCATGCAGTGGAAAATACAGTAGAAAGATATAGATATAGATATATATACAGAGAACATGAAAAAATGGGGGTTGCCATTAGTCTAACAAGACTAATCAATTAAGGAGGGCTATTATCAGCAGGAGAAAAAAAACGTTTGTAGTGATAATCAGGATGGCCCATTTCAACAGTTGACAAGAAGGTGTAAGAAGGTGACAAGAAGGTGTGAGAACACTTCAGCCTCCCTGGACACACAATTACAGACCTAAAAGGTACAATTCTTCAACAAAAAACTTCAAAAACAGACTCCAACGAGAAACTGCAAAACTGGAATTAATTTGCAAACGGGACACCATTAAATTAGGCTTGAATAAATACTGGGAGTGAGTGGGTCATTACACAAAGTAAAAACTATTTCCCCATGCTAATTTTTTCCCCGACTGTTACTCACACCTTCTTGTCAACTGTTTGAAATGGGCCATCCTAATTATCACGATAAAAGTTTTTTTTCTCCTGCTGGTAATAGCCCTCCTTAATTGATTAGTCTTGTTAGAGTTGGTATGGCAACCCCCATTTTTTCATGTTCTCTGTATATATATTTTGTATATATATCTTCCTACTGTATTTTCCACTGCATGAAGTAAGTTTTAACCCACAAAAGCTTATGCCCAAATAAATTTGTTAGTCTCTAAGGTGCCACAAGCACTCTTCGTTCTTTATGGAGAAGGATGTTCTCTGCTGCTTTTCCTCACCTGTTTGAGGTTTCTTTTTCTACCCTTCCTGCTTGATGGTTCTCTTTACCACTGAAATGCAAATTAAGCAGAGCACCCATTCCTTTGTTTGAGACAGACCTGTTTGCCAACTTCTGCTGTGGTTTGGAACATGTGTTAATAACATTATAAAAAAGAAATCTTGTAACTTCACATACAGTGTTGCCACACATATTTTATTAGGAGAATATTCACCTGCAAATTATGCATTTTCAGATGATACATTGCAAGGCATACTTTGTAGAAAGATTATTACAATAGTGTGTAGAGAATGGACACGGGTACATTCTGTCATAGTGACAAAAAATCAATTTTGATTTGAATTGAACTGAACTGAATTTGGATTTGGATTTTTCAGTTTGTTGCCCGTTCCTCCACTCTTAACCAAAAAAATGAAAATCAATTATTCGTTCAGCTCTAGTCCTAAGTGCTTAAGTCTCTTTTGAAAAAGGCACTTAGGAGTTTGGTCCCTTGAAAATGATACCCTTGCTCTCTGCACCGTTTTTGTTCTGAATAATTGTTTCAGTCATAGGAGTGATTTTTTTTAACCAAAATATTTAACTCAGCATAGCCCCTAGCATGAGCATAGTTATAGTGGTGCCCTACACTTATTCCCCTTCCAAAACAGGAATAATTATGCTGATATAAGGACAATTGCATTGATTTAACTGTATCCTTACTAGGAGAGTGGTAGGTTTAATGTGGTATAATCCTTTTTTTTAAATGGCACATGCTGGAAAGAGAAAACTGTGGCAGAGTTAAGCTGAGGTGAAGGAAAAAGAGAAGTGCAATAGTTATATATAATGTTACCTCAGTATTCCTGTAGCCCAAGGGTGGGCAAACTTTTTGGCTGAGGGCCACATCAGGGTTGCAAAACTGTATGGAGGGCTGGGTAGGGAAGGCTGTGCCTCCCCAAACAGCCTGGCCCCTGCCCTCCATCCACCCCCTCCCACTTCTCACCCCCTCTGAACCCCTGCCCCATCCAACCCCCCCTGCTTTTTGTCTCCTGACCACCCCCCAGAACCCCCCATCCCTAACCGCCCCCCTGGGACCCCACCCCCATCCAACCCCCCCTGCTCCCTGTCCCCTGACTGCCCTGACCCCTATCCACACCCCCAGTCCTGACAGGTCCCCCAGGACTCCCACATCTATCCAATCCCCCGTCCCCGTCCCCAACCGCCGCCCCATCCAAATGCCCCCTGTCCCCTGACTGCCCCCAAGAACCCCTCCCCCCTGCTCCTCACCCTCTTACCATGCTGGAGCCAGCCCCGCCGCTGCACTGCCCGGCAGGAGCGGTGGGCTAGAGAGTGGGTGGCACAGTGAGCTGAGGCTGCGGGAAAGGGGGGACAGCGGGGAGGAGCCGGGGGCTAGCCTCCCCAGCTGGAAGCTCAAGGGCCAGCCAGGACGGTCCCACGGGCCGGATGTGGCCCACGGGCCATAGTTTGGCCACCTCTGCTCTAGCGCCTTACCCCACATATGTTTCTGTCTATCATTTGTGCCCTTCAGAGCTCCTGTGTGCTTCCTTTGCCATCTTTGCCAATGGAAATGATTCTAACTCTTTCTCTCTGGGAGGTTGTGAGGGGAGCGAACACTACAGCGACTGGGGTACTACAGGTATCTCAGCAAACGATGCTATAGCGTTCTGGTGTGTGTAGCTTTATTCCTTCTTCAGGAACTAACACATTAATTTTTTTTAATAGAAAGATTCCTGTCACAACAGAGAGTGGCTGCAAATGGTCCATGATTGTCATGGGTCCGTGGAGCGCTCCTCCATGTCTCAGGCCAGGGCCATCAATGGCAATGGGATTTTTATCATCTCCACACCTCAGAAATTCAAGGTAAAAGTTCAGCAGTGTTTAATACAAGGGCCAACATTTTCAAAGGGACTTTGGCTGCCCAGCTTGAGCTGCCTGAAAGAGGCCTAGTTTTCAAGGGTGGGGGCTGTGGTATATTAAAAGCTCTGTTAAAATGGGAGGCCGTCATTTTAAAAATTAAGTTTTTCCTGATCCTGCTTGCAGGCTCTAGGGAGACATGCAATCAGAGTCAGTCTGGAAAGAGACAGCCTGGAACAAGGTGGAGTGAGTTGTGCCTCTCTGCCTTAGGGAGCAGCCTGTTCTCAATCTCTCTCTCTGTTGGGATCCTTGCATGTTATTGTTATGAATTCTAAGAAATAAAGTAGTGTTATGATGCAAACGTCCAGCAAGAGTATTTTATATATTTATTTAACTTCTCTGTGTGTGCCATGAACATAACAGGAGCTCAGCACTGTCTGAAAATCAGCCTCTTTTAAAAGGAGCCGCACTGGCTCCCAAAATCACTAGTCACTGAGTCTACAGACTTAAGATCATCCCTTTTCCCCATTCAGACCTGGTTCATACTAGAAGCTCGAGACCCAAGAGTTGGAATCTGGCCATGATTTTCAGAAGCGACCAATGATTTTGAATATCCAGTTGGAAGCACCTTAACAATGGGTGCTCGGATGGGTCTGAAAATCAGGCTCCTTTAAGATGTTTCAAGTTGGTTCCAAAAAATCATAGCATCCCAAATAATTCATTTTGCTTCTGCATATCTTTGGTCTGCTATACATAATACCGTCAAAGATCTAGAATGATTCTTCCTCCTTTACTGTCTTGCACAGGTAATGAGTAGATTTCTAAGATTAAAATCCTTGCACAATAACAGATTCTGAAATGCTTTGTATTGGCCTTGATGGGTGCACATGTTGGTCCCACAGAATAAAGACACAGCAGCATTTATCGTTTTTAACTCTGTTTTCCCTCCAGCCTTCTCTTGATAATTGCATTTCACTGCTACTACCAGGGGATATTGCTGAAAAGGCTGCTAAAGGACACCAGACAGACAAGACGGACTCTAGAACATACAGCCTGGCTCAGCTCACTGAGCTGCAGAACAAGCTCATGCTGATAGCCACAAAGGCTGAGCAGGGGAGAGAAGAGGTGAACAGGTTCCTGGAGGTAAATCCTGATCTCTGCATTAACCAGGAAATGTGACTTTTTGTACTCCTTTATATTTGTGCTTTTTTTTTATGGGAAGTTCCATTTCTCCAGCAACATGCCTTCCTGTTGTAGAACTGATGTTTTGGAGGAGACTGTCTCATGCCTTTAGTTCAGTGTTAAGAGGCCAAGGTAGGAACTAAAGCTGGTCAAAACTCGGAATTTCCATTCCATGGGAAATTCCAATATTTTGACATTTGTTTTAATTCCAAATAGGAACGAAAACAACAACAACCAAAAAAGGAAATGTCAGATGAAATTAAATTTTTGAAACACAAACTCAGAGTTGCCATAGACCAGGTGCAGCTCTGAGGTTGCAAGCAGGAAGCTGGGGGAACTTCGGAGGAGGGCTGGGTGGGAAGTAATTTTCCCATCCTGAGAGAATTTTTAATATGTTGAAAAATTTTCCCTACAGGAACTGGGACAAAAAGTCAAAATGTTTCACTAACTGAAAATCCAAAGCATTTTTTAAGTTCAAGTCAATTAAAATGTGTTCTTGCAATACTGTCAAGACAATTTGTTCTGATTTTTATCTTTTTCATTTCCATTTTTTAGTGTAAATTAAGTTAAATTTCAGAACAAAAAGTCTTTTTGAAATAAAAAAATTGGAACTTTTTGTTTCAAAAATATAAAAATGGGATGTATCAATAATTTGGAACATTTTTTCTCTACTTTTTTTGCGTTGGGAAATTTGTCACAACCATCTCTGTTTTGTGAACAGTTTTGATTTTGACAAATTGGCATTTTTGGGTGAAAAAATGTTTTGTCAAAAAATTTCTTACCTGTTTTCTTGAGAGGTCTCAGCACTTATTTCTAGGTCCAGGGCAGCTGAACTGCAGATCCCAATGTGACGAGATCCCCAGGGTGCAGCCTGGAACTGGAACCACTGAGTCCCCTTAACTCTCCAGCCTGGGCTGTCTCTCACAATGCTTTGCTAGTGACCAGCAGCAAACCCCTCTATCATCACTCAGCACAACTGCATATGGTGCCCCACACCCAGCTAGATTGCATGAACGCTCTCAGAGCCACTCATGAATCACACAGAGAAAAGCTTCAGCTGAATCCCCCCAGCTCCCAGCCATGCACCTCAGGAATATACCATCTTGCACTGCTCAAGATGAGCCATGCAAGTTTATTAATTGATTCACCACTTCATCAATGGAAAGTGGATATACAGCAGCCTTTATAAACCTGAGCGGATTTACCAAACCAAACATCTTTATTAATGATCTGGATGTAGGAATAGAGAGCATACTGATCAAATCTGCAGATGACACAAAGCTGAGGGGACTGCCAACACTTCAGAGGATAGGTTTCAGAGAGGTAGCCTTGTTAGTCTGTATCAGCAAAAACAACGAGGAATCCTTGTCTCTAAGGTGCCACAAGGACTCCTCGTTGACTTTGGAGGATAGATTCAGACGGAACTTGGTACATTGGAGAACTGGGTTATAGACAACCAAATGAAATTCAGCAAAGACAAACATAAGGAGCTGCACTTAGGGGAGAAAAACCAAATGCACAAATACAGAATGGGGGATAACTGGCTTGGCAGCAGCACTGCTGAGTCAGCAATGTGAAGCTATTGCAAAAAAAGCAAATGCAGTTTTGGGTTGCATTAACAGAGGCGTATGTTTAGTTTGGAAAAGAGGAGATTAAGGGAGGACATGATAGTGCTCTTCAAATACTTAGAAGGCTGAAATAAAAAAGATGGAGAAAAGTTGTTTTCTCTTGCCACAGACGACAGGACAAGAGGCAAAGGGTTCAAGCTAAAGCATAGGGGATTTAGATTCAATCTCAGGAAAAACTTCCTAGCTGTAAGAGCAGTAGGACAATGGAACAGACCTGCCTTGGGAGGTTGTGGAAGTGCCTTCACTAGAGGTTTTCAAAAAAGGAGGCTGGAGCCAGCTGTCTTGGGTGGCTTAGACACAACAAATCCTGCATCTTGACAGGGGGTTAGAGTAGATGATGCCTGTGATCCCTTTTAGCTCTATGGTTCTATGATTCTAGGCAAAAGGAAATTCTTAACAACAGATCCTTTCACCTTAAAGAGCAGTGTGAGAATTACGGATCTGTGGAAACAACTAAAGTTCAGAAATGCCTCCACCCCCTTGTAGTCTAATCTCACCCCTCTTCCAAGCCGGAGGCTTGTCAGCATGACAAACTAGCATGGTCTCTCTGACTTCTCCCCTCTGCATTTCATGTTGCTTACACTTGGCAATGCCCAGCCTTTCGCCCAGAGAAACTCTCTTACTACTGCCTGGCTCAAGAGACCATGGAGGTCTGTGGCTGCTCTCACAATTTGCCCCACCTCTTTCTCTCAGGGGCATGTTTTTCCCATTGATGGTAATTCTCTTAAGAGTTCTTAGGTCTAGTTCAATATTATCCCGCCGTCTTCTCCTTGGTCAGACACCATATGGACGTCCTTTCAAGAGATGTTTAGCTGGTCTGTCTCCCGTCATCCTAATTACATGCCCAGCCCTCTGATCTATTTCCCAGCCATCTGATTTCTTGCAGGGCTGTCATGTGTATTTGCCATATTTTGGAGGGCTCCTGGCCTATATAAGCTCAAAACATTCCATGCTTCTAGCATCCAGTCCTTCTTCCATCACTAAGGTCATTTATCCATATCATCATCAGTTGTTTCAGAGTGGTAGCCTTGTTAGTCTGTTTCATCAAAAGCAACAGGGAGTCCTGTGGCACCTTAAGGCTAATAAATCTATTTGGGATAAGCTTTCATGGGCTGGAACCCACTTCGTCAGATGCATGAAGTGGAAACTTCAGTTTGACAGGTATATATATGCATGCGAAGATGGCTGTGTTACATTAATATGCGGAGGACCAGTGCTAATGAGGTCAATTCAGTCAGGGTGGATTTGGCCCACTCGTAACAGTTGATGAGAAAGTGTGAATATGAAAAGAGGGAAAATTACTTTATTCTAGCTCATTACAAAAAGCAATTTTCCTTTTTTGGTATTTGTTAGTCTTTAAGGTGCCACAGGACTCCTCGTTATCATCATTTGTGTTTTTCCCAGGTTTATTTGAGAAATCCTTAACAGATGTACTTTATATGGGATAAGATTGTTAGCCTTATTCCAATCCCCAACATGGAGAACCAATGGCCTGCACCTATCCTATCCAATGTGGGAGACTCTGTTGGCAGCAAAGCTACCGCTGGCTCAGCTCTCAGGGTCATGAGCATTCAAGCCCTTCCACCACATCAATCCCCCTCCCCTACGTCAATCTGTAGGAAGAGGCAGAGAAACCCCATTTTTAAATAAAATCGCAGCCTGAGAAATTCTTCCCTCAATCATGTATTTGTATTGCCAAGCTCCATCCTTCACCCATGCAGGGCTCATCTGTTCACTGGGGATGGGCCAGGGTGGCATGTTCCCTGACAGTTCCCCAACACCCCCTCCTAAGTAGAGCACATGTCTTGGCATTGCCTCATGCATGGCATAGTTTGATACAGGCAAGCAAAAAGCATGGCATAACTTGGTATGGACATGCCTCCTTCTGTTAAACCAACCCTCCCAACTCTTCTTCTTTTAACCCTGCGCACTCTTGGCCTCAGTTATACACTGTGGCAATGAATGAAAAATGGTGGCATTTAAGCACCTTAAGAAAGGGAGAGAAGTTTTTATTCAGTTCCATTGACATCAGTGGGAGTTATGTTGGGTTTGATCAACAGAGCACTAAGACTCTGATTGTCAGAAGGGCTCACAAGAGCTACGTGAATGACTGATTTTGTTGTCCACCGGCTGTTCCAAAAAAATAATATTAAAAAGAGTCAACCTAAAATTTTTTTTTTTTTAATTTTCAGCCCACCAAAAAGTTGAAGAAAAATTCATTTGGGGTCGAACAAAATATTTTGATTCACCCAAAATAAAACATTTCATTTTATTTTTGAGCTTTCAAACATGTTTTCTGAGTTTTTAAAATAAAATTGAATTTCAAAACAAAAAATGGTTTTGAATTGAAAAATAGAAAAGTTTCATTTAGAAAATATCTAAACTAAATGTTGCAATTTTTTTGTCAGGGGCATTGACCAAACAATTTGACGAATTTGACATGAATTCATGAAAGTTTTTAGTTGACCCGAAAGTGTGTTTTTTGGTGAAAAAAGCTTCAGCCAAAATGTTTCTTTTCCCACTTTTAGTTGTCACTGACTTAGTTGTGTGGTCCATGCTCAGCACCTACCAAAATTAGACCCTAAAACGTTGGGTCTTGACTCTCTTAGAAGTTATCTTAGTTCTGTGTTGAGATCAGCTGAGATTCTTGAGTGGACCTGGTGGAAAAACAATTTTTTCCTCATGGAAAATTTCAAGAAAAATGGGAGGGGGAATTGTTTCCACTGAAAATTTTCAGGGAAAACTTTGACTTTTTGGTGAAAAATCAAAAACCAAAAATTTTCAGCTGAAAACCCAAATATTTTGATTCTGAAATAATATATAGCACCTTTTAATCAGTAGATCTTAAAGAATTTACAGTTTTTAATGTGTTTATCCTCACAACTCTCCTTTGAGGCAGGGCAGTTATCCCCATTGTACAGAGGGGGAACTGAGAGGCTGAATGATTTGCCTAAGGTCACGCTGAAAGTCTGAGGTAGACCAGAGAATTGCACCTGGGTCTTTTAAGTCCTAGGCTAGTGTCCAAACCACTGAAACATCCTTCTTCTCAAAATGCCACTGTACTGTCTCATGGAAATTGTAGTTTGGGTGACTCATGTTCCCATTCTCCTCTATAGGCTGGGCTCCCTAGTTGGACTACATCTCCCATGATGCACCAGCCATGTCAAGGAGAAATGGTTGCATCATGGAAGATGATGACCCACTGAGGACCCCAGCCCATAGAGGAGAATGGGGACATGAGACAACAACTGAACTACAACTCCCATAAGGCACTATAGAAGGATAGCCAAATGGAAATATTGTGATTTCCAGATGTTTAGGTTTTTGATGAAAAATCAAAATATTTCACAGAAAGCAGGTCCTTTTCATGTCAGCATTCTGGTTACCTCATGTAAAATGAGAAAAGTTGGGTTTCCCAAGACGAATCCCCACTTAATCAAATGATTCATATTACTTAGGTTAAGTTGTAAAGATCCTTAAAAGAAAGTATAATATTCATAGTGCCCTAATGATCTTGAAAATGAGCAGTATTTTATAAATTCTATTTTCCCATTGTGTATTTGACACATTACAGATCCTGGAAAAAATTGAAATGGTTGGGAAGCTCTATTTGCAGCTTCTCAGTATTGGCAACATCCTTTTCATAGACTGGAAAGCTGAAATTTATTGTGACCCCAAACGCAAAGTAACAATCTACGCTGAGTTTGGAATAGCCGGAATCCTTGTTCAGAGCAACAAACCCATCCTGGAAGAATTAGATGGCATTTGCAAAATCATGGAGCATTGCCTTGAAGAGTGGAAAAAATATCTGGAGACTCAAAGGAACAATTATTGCCATATAAACATGTTCACTGCACGCCAACTCTTCTACTTGTGTAGCAAGTTAGCCCAACTGCATGAAGGACAAACAGACCCACAGGTTCTCAATATGCTTTCTGTTTTCAAGCATGATGTTAAAGTAGAGGATATCGGAGAGGCATTAAAGAGAGCACTTGAAACTCCTGCAGAATCTGTTGATATATCTGAGAAAGATGATCAATCTGTGTCCTGGAATGACTACATTGTTAAATTTCCTCAGCTTATCCAAGGTCTGGTTGAGTCTGGGTATGATGATTCAGTGGGTAAGGCAGCTCTGCAGAGTTATCTGCCAAACTCAGCCATCACAGAGCAAATGCTCATGGAATTTGCCTTAGACTATGCTGATGAAGAGGAAAAGATTGAAGAGCTGAGCAAATTATACGACGAGCAGAGAGAAGCCTTTCTGCAGACGTCCATGAAGTTTAAAAACAGGAACAGAGATGTGGATCCATCTGCATTCCAAAGCCTTGTGAAAGATGAACTGGCCACTTCCTTTGAGAGTTTGCCATCTATCCATGACAAGGTGCATTTTCTCTGGAACGCTTACTGCAGCAAGCTCACTGGCTTGGTGTCAGACAGATACATCAGCCTGGATGTTTTCGGTGAAATGCTGAAATACCTGACATCTCCTGAAACCGCTGTCATTGAGAGAACTTTACCAGTGGGTTTGGAAGCGGGGAAGCCTTGCCTTGTCACGTGTAAAGAAGAGCAGATGTTACTCTTCTTGCTGTCAGTCTATACACACTCTGAGGGGGCACCTCTTCCAACGTATGATGAGGTGTTGGTCTGTACCCCTGAGACAGAGGAAGAAGACATTGAGCTGATTGTGAGGAGAGCTTTTTCCCCAGACCCCAGACACAAAAAGATCTATTGCTTGCTTGGTGCAGAAAAATTAGTTTACAAAGTCTCCAAGAAACTGGAGTCCCTCTTCTTCCACTTCGCACAATCTTGCAGCAATGCCGATTACAGGTTTCTTATCTTCTGTGATGCCAAAACTCACAATTCTTATGTTATGACGGCCTTCGACACATACAAAGTCTCCTTTTCCTGTGATTCGGGGGTAGACATTCAGAAATACCTGAAGACACATCTGAGAGTGCCCAGTGGGGTGGCACCTGTTGCTCAGGTCTTTGAAGAGCCCTTTCAACAGAACGTGAAGATTGTATTTTCAGAGCGAGCTGGCATGGGTAAGTTTTAGTAGAGATTAAGGACTTGGCTACACTTGCCAGTTAGAGTGCATTAAATCAGCCCCGGGCGCCCTAACTCGTGAGGTGTCCACACTGGCAAGGCACTTAGAGTGCCTGGATTGTGCAGCTGGAGCACTCCTGGTAATCCACCTCCACGAGAAGCATAAAGCTTGCTGTACCCTGGCTGAAACGCCGAGGTGTCAGTGTGGACGACATGTTGCATTACTGCCTTGTGACTGGCCTCCAGAAATGTCCCATAATCCCCTGAAATCAAGTGGCTGCCCTTCCCATTGTTTTGAACTCGGCTGCAGGTGTGCGGATATCCCCTTTCAAAGCTCTGTTTCTGACAGCCGGCATGCTTATCTGCTCCGGGACAAAGCAACCATTACTGTGGAATGCTACTGTGATGTGTGAGAGAGAGGCTGGGGGAGGGGAGGTCTGCTGCTGTCTGAATTTAAAAGACAGCATGCTGACACACTCTCTGCTCTCCAAAACACACTGTCTCTTCCCCCACAGACACACAACACACTCCCTGTCACACTCCACCCCATCCTCCCATTTGAAAAGCACGCTGCAACCACTTGCACACTGGGATAGCTACCACAATGCACTGCTCTTTGTGGCATTGCAGGAGCTGCTATTGTGGCCACGCCAGTGCACTTGCAGCTGACAGCGTAAACACACAGCAGTGTTTTCCCTGCTGCGGTCTCTGAAGGCTGGTTTAACTCCCAGCACTCTACATCTGCAAGTGTAGCCAAGACCTTAATCTGGATTATCATTGTCCCGATAAGTATGAATTGAATACAGATTAACGGCTAGATTCTGCTTATCCCTTATGCACTGGGAGATGGAGCAGAATCAGTCTTCTCTGTCCCAGCTCCTCTGGCGATGCCCCAGAGTACATAGGGAACAGGTAGACCCATGGCCCTCACATGGGGGTCAAGGCCTAGCTGGAAGTGTAGCCATGGGCACACTTTCCCTGTGAGGTTCCTGCGTATCTTTTGACCCTGTTAATCAAATTGACTGTTGGGTCCAGATTTGGTTCTGGGGCTGCAGGGGGTGGCAAAGGAGCTGGCTGAAGAGAATCTACATCAGAGTGGAGCAGAAAATCTGCCCTCAGTTTTAGCCCTGCTTTATGCTCTTTATTGAGGGGTTGGGGATTCAGAGCTTGAACTGGTACCACAGTCACTGGGCCTTTACGATTTAGAAAGCTCAAGTTACAGCAAGTTGTGCCATGCCTGGCCTGTGGAGCAAAGGTGAGATTTCTCCAGTGTAGAAACTTCTTTTAGCTCCCCAGCTGAAGAAAAATTATATAAAAAGGCCAGATCTTCAGCCTGTGTACATGAGCATAGCTTCACTCACTCCATTGGCGCTACACCCATTCACACCAGCTGGGGATCTGCACTATTGACTCCAGCTGACTTATGTCCATTTATACTAGCTGGGGGTCTGGCTCATTAATGTCAATAGAGCTATGGCTGATGGGGGGAGGGATAGCTCAGTGGTTTGAGCATTGGCCTGCTAAACCCAGGGTTGTGAGTTCAATCCTTGAGGGGGCCATTTTGGGATCTGGGGCAAAAATTGGGGATTGGTCCTGCTTTGAGCAGGGGGTTGGACTAGATGACATCCCAAGGTCTCTTCCAACCCTGATATTCTATGATACACCAGCTGGGGATCAGGTCTTCTCTGCTTCAGGTGAAGAAATGGAAACATTAAAGACAGAATCTGAGAAGGCAGAGCACTGTAGAAATTGAATCTTGACCTTCTCTCTCATTTTAGGGAAGTCTTTGTTTGTAGCAAATACCACCAGAAAAGCCAAACCCCGACCAGAGAACGCAGGCCTGAGCCACAAAACCATTAGGCTGACAGAGTCGGAAATAGATTTTGGATTTTTCCTGGAAGAGCTTCGCTCACTGGAACAGAAACCAACTGAGGCTGAGCCCAGGATCTTCCATATTGACGTATCCCCTGTGGTAAGTGTCTCTTAACCGAGCGCAATGTCCATGCCATGATATATAGTGAAGATGGATTTTCTCATTCAAAGTGTGAATGTGCCTGTCAGTGTCAGATAAATAAACTCTTCCACTGGTAGTTATGGAAAGCAGTTAATACCATCCAATTTCTGTAACAAACAGTTAAACTGTGAACAGGAGTATCACAAAAATATAGTTGTCTTACCAGAAGTTTCACCATAAACTAAACTCTACCCACCCACTTGTGATGCCAGAAAAAGATGATGCTCACAGTAGATTTTAAGGTTTCAGAGTAGCAGCCATGTTAGTCTGTATTCGCAAAAAGAAAAGGAGTGGCACCTTAGAGACTAACCAATTTATTTGAGCATAAATAAATTTATAAATAAATAAATAGGTTAGTCTCTAAGGTGCCACAAGTACTCCTTTTCTTTTTATTAGATTTTAACTCTGCATCACTGTGCAGTTTCCCAGGACCTGCTACTCTGTCACAATGCCAGCAAATCTCTTTGTATTGCCATCGTCTCTGTCACTGGCACAGCGACAGCCCACCATTTACTGTCACATCAGCAGGGAGACCACACAATGGGTCAAATCCTTGGCTGGTGTAAATAGATGTAGCTTGCTTGAAATCAATGGCGCTATGCCTATTTTACACTAGCTGAAGTTCTACCTGGGGTGTACTTTCATGGAGCATCTCTTCTCATTGATTTATTGGGTCTTCAATAACTTAGAAAGTTTAGTAACAATGGGAAGCAATGAACAGTTGACATTGTGATGAAGCAAAACTGATTACTCCTGCATCTTTCTTGATAGGTCTCGAAGGGTCTTTACAAGTTACTGATTGAGCTATGCATTCTGAGACACATCCAAAGCCCTGATGGCATGGTCTGGAAGTGCAGAAAGTCCCACCTTTATTTGATTGAATACCTGGTGAGAGGAAAAGGCATAAGCAGCACAAGAAAACAAGAGGTACTCTCCAAATGATAGTGAATGGCAGGTTTTCTCAGAAACCTAGCAATGTGCATGTAATAGCAGCATGTTAAAATTCAAAGTGAGAAGACCTTGATGGAACTACAAATCTTTGGCCAGTATTGTACCGTCCAAAAATAGAGAAAAATGAGTGAGCTGTATAAAATCGTTGTTGGAGGAGACACATATTGTCATTATTAGAGCTGTTTGGAAAATGGAACTTCCATCCTGTGGGAAAATCTGCTATTTCAACTTTTTATCCTAACTTTGGAAAGTTCTGAAAAGTTTTGATTCAGAAATATCAAAATGAAAAATGGCAACATTTTTGACTGAAAGAAAATATTCAGACATGTCAAAAAGAATTTTTTTCATTTTAATATTACCAAATCAAAACCATTTTTGGACATGTGATTCAAAACAAAAATGTTTTTTTTATGGAAAATTGAAAAATGTAATAAAAATGTAATCAAAATCAACCCTTTCCTGCAGAAAATTTCAGTGAAACCACATTTTTTGTCAGGAAATTTTTTCAGTCAAAAGATTTGGCCAGCTCTAGTCAGTATCCAGAGGAGCATTAGGTTGGCCACATTGCATATGTATATGTTACAGTTAAGCATCCTGCCTTGAATCTTGTGAAGCTGTTTATACCTATATGATGCTACCATTCTAATCTAATACTGTTGTACAAATGACAGCACAAGGTGCCAACCAATGGAAAATCAGACCTCAAGATTGGTACTTAGCTTGTTTAGAGTGTCAACTACACACAGAAGTGTGCAAGAGGCAAGACCATTGGACTATATTAGAGTAAGGCTTTTTTCATAGTAAGGGTTAAGTTTACATAAAATTGGCTACTTCTCATCTTTAAAATCATGTGAATTAAACACTATCATACAGGAAGATGAGATGGTATAATTTATATTTAAGGATTAGGTAAATTACTTCATAATCCTAAATGTGGCTGTATCAGTGAATGATTTGCACTGTGTAACATTGTGCTACCTTATCCAAATTCTTTGTGCTCTGCTCATTAAGTCATGTCCTCATGAAATAATATTAGTGTCAATGTGTAGATGATTTCTTCAGTTTGTTTGGGTAACTACAGTGTTTTTAAAGCTTTAACTCCTTGTCATTTGGCTTTTAGATGACCAGTGAAATGGAGAAAGTATTTCTAGGTCTCTTTCCAGCTGTGAAATGCATATCACCAATAGAAGTACTAGAGATGCTTACAAATAATAGTTCTGGAGCTGCTGCTGAAGTGGAACAGCAGCTGCTGGACAGTGACACATTCAGGGGTGATGCCTTCCAAAGGTCATACCAGTACATCAGCAGATACCAGCGAAAGGCCAATCTTGACAGCTTCTGTTTCACCCCTGGGAGGGTTGAAGGGACCCAGGAAGAGTGTCTGAGACTCTTGTTGGAGTCCTGCGGGAGAAAAAACCCTTCCTGGACTGAGCTCAGCAACTTCACGCGCTTCCTAAACCTCCAGCTGATGAAGTGTGAAAACTCAGTGTTCTGCAGCAGCGAATTAGTGGAAGAGGGATTTCAGGGGTTCAAGGCGTTCGTGATAAAATTTATGATCACCATGTCCAAGGACTTTGCCTTGCCTTCCCTAGCCATGGCAGATGAAAGCTCACCCAGTGAAGAGGATAAAATGGATGAGGACAGTGTATTGAGAGGGTACCAATTAAGACGCAAGTGGGAGCAAGAGTCTCACCCCTACATAATTTTTCATGCTGACCACCACTCCATGGAGTTCTTGGGTTTCCATATCAATCGGAGTTTTGATGCTGTTGACGCACATTCACAAATTGTTCTGGAGAAGAAGGTTATTGACCGACATTTATATCTCACCCTTGAGGCTCAGAAAGTACCTTTCAATAAAAAGTTTGAAGATCTGTCCAGACAAGAGCAGCTAGAAACTCTCTGCAGTGTATTCGGTGTGAGAAGCTCCGAGGACCCAGATGAATCCTACCAACTGACCCTAGACAATACCATGAAAATGCTGGCCATTCACCTGAGGTTCCAATGTGGGATCCCTGTGATCATCATGGGCGAAACAGGCTGTGGGAAGACCAAGTTGGTGCAGTTCATGTGCAGCTTGCAAAGAGCAGGAAGGGATGTTCAGAATATGATGCTGGTGCGTGTTCATGGAGGCACCAGCTCCAAAATCATCCACCAGAAAGTCAAGGAAGCCATTGAGCTGGCGCACTACAATGAAGAGGCGCACAACATGGACACGGTGCTGTTCTTTGATGAAGCCAATACCACCGAAGCCGTGTTTGCAATTAAAGAGGTCCTGTGTGACCAGAGTGTGAATGGAGAGCCAATCTCCACCACTCGCTTAAAAGTGGTAGCTGCTTGCAACCCTTACAAAAGGCACACCAAGGAAACCATTGAGAAGCTAGAGAATGCTGGCTTGGGGTACAGAGTTCGGAGTGAAGACACCCTAGAAAAGCTGGGCTACATCCCTTTGAGGCAGCTGGTGTATCGGGTGCAGCCTCTTCCACCAAGCATGTTGCCTCTTGTCTGGGACTTTGGGGAACTAAATGAAAAAACTCAGAGTCTGTACATCAGACAGATTGTTAAATCCATCGTGAAAGAAAAGCTTCCCAAAGAGAACATGGATGTTTTTACCTCTGTCATTTCCACCTCCCAGAAGTTTTTAAGAGAAAAGAGAGAGGAATGCAGAATCGCCAGTCTCCGGGACATAGAGCGCTGCATGGGGGTGCTGCTGTGGTTTTATAACTTAAGAGACCTGCTTTTTCCTCTTATTGATGAAAAAAAGAGTGAGGCTCAAAATTCAAAGGACTATGACCCATCCATTCATGCCCTTCCAAAGGGGTGTGAGAAAGATCAGATATCTGTATTAAATGAAGCACAAAGATCTCTGGTTCTTGCAGTTGGGGTTTGCTATTATGTATCTCTTGAGAGTCGCCAAGATTATCTGAAAGAGATAGCGAAATGCTTCTCTGTGCCTGAATCCCTGCTTCAGCAAGAAATTGTACTTTGCCAAGAGGTGTTCTTGGATAACCTCTCTGTTCCCAAGACAACAGCACGGAACGATGCCCTCAGGGAAAACATCTTCATGATGGTCATATGCATGGACCTGAGAGTGCCGCTCTTCCTTGTCGGGAAGCCAGGTAGCTCCAAATCCTTGTCTAAGACCATAGCCGCTGATGCAATGCAGGGCAGATTGTCTAAAACAGAACTGTTCAAACGCTGCAAGCAAGTCCAGCTGGTGTCATTCCAATGCAGCCCTCATTCCAAGCCAGAAGGAATCATCTCCACTTTCAAACAATGTGCACAGTTCCAAAGGGGCCAGAAACTGGAGGAGTTTGCCTCTGTGGTTATCCTGGATGAGATAGGCCTTGCAGAAGACTCACCTGAGATGCCCCTGAAGACACTGCACCCTCTTCTTGAAGATGGTTGCGTTGATGATGAAGCCCCAGAACCATACAAAAAAGTTGGCTTTGTTGGCATTTCGAACTGGGCCCTGGACCCTGCTAAAATGAACCGGGGTCTCCTTGTGTTCCGGACCGACCTCAACAAAGACGAGCTGGTAAAGACAGCCAAGGGAATCTGTACTGATGAGATGCATGTTACCAAGATTGAGCATTTGTTCCCCCCCCTGGCTGACTTCTATTGTGAGGTGTTAAAGGAACAGTCCATGGAATTTTTTGGGCTCCGTGACTTCTACAGCCTCATCAAAATGATACTGTCCTACGCCAAAAACATAAAAAGCATCCCTCAAGAAGAGAAGCTCATTTCAAAAGCAATTCTGAGAAACTTTGGAGGTTTAAAAGATCTGAATTCTTTAGAGCTGTTCGGAAAGTACTCACCCATATCTCTGCCTTCCAACTTAGAAACCAGCCATACAGTTCATTTGTTACAGGAAAATTTAGACAAGAAACAGATGGGGTTTGTATCTAGATACTTGTTGCTGTTAACAACAAACCACGCAGCTTTCCAGATCATACAGATGACCAAACTCATGGACATAGAGAACTGTGATATTATATTTGGCTCGGGTTTCCCACGGGACCAAGAATATTCACAGGTGTGTCGGTCTGTTAACAGAGTAAAAATCTGCATGGAGACAGGCAGGCCTGTCATTCTCTTAAACATTCACAACCTGTATGAAAGCCTTTATGATGCACTGAACCAGTGCTTCGTCAGATTAGGAGGAAACTATTATGTCGACCTTGGCCTTGGGACTCACAGAGTTAAATGCCGCGTGAAGGAGGAGTTTAGGTTGATTGTGATTGAGGAGAAGAACGTGGTTTACACACAGTTCCCCACCCCACTGTTGAACAGGCTGGAGAAGCACTGCTTGGAGATGAACACCATTCTACACTGGCAGCAGAAGGACCTGAGGATGAAGCTGGAAGAATGGGCCAAGTTGTTCGTCACTATCAAGAACACGGACTTCTGCTGCACGAGGTCAGCAGACCGGGCTCCCCAGGAACGTGATGTTTTCATTGGTTTCAGTGATGACACTTCTGCCACTGTTGTTCTGCAGTACTCTCCGAGTGACCTTCAGGGGATCTGTCTGCTCAGTGAAGAGTCAGTCCTCGCAGCTTCTAAAAGCAAACTCATCGAGTGTGCAACCCCCGATGCCATCCTGCGCCTCAAATATTCTCTGCTGGAGGACGCAGAGCAGATTCAGGACCTGTACTTTGGAAAGCAGAAGCACAATGGCCTGATTGACATTCTGAGGGGAGCCGTGAATCAAGAGTCAAATGCAGATGGCACCAATGGACTGTGCCTGGAGGTGAGAGGTTTTATTTCAGTGTTGTTATAATGGGCCTGATTCTAAGAGGTGGGGGCAACCAGAACTCCAGCTGATTTCCTTTGTAACTGTAGGTGCGCAGCGCCCCTGAAAATACAGTATTAGACGACGACTGCTACTACTACTACTACTACTACTGTTATTATTTATCATTCGTATTGAGGTAGCACCGATAGACCCCAGTCACAATCGGAGCCCCATTATGCTAGGCACTGTACAAACACATGGGAAGGATGTTGATAAATTGGAGAGGGTTCAGAGAAGAGTCATAAGAAAGATTAAAGGATTAGAACACAAGCCTTATAGCGAGATATTCAAGGAGCTCAATCTATTTAGCTTAACAAAGAGAAGGTCCAAAGCTGGCTTGATGACAGTCTATAAGTGGGAACAAATATTTGATAATGGGCTCTTCAGTTTGCTATGTATAACATGATCCCATGGCTGGAAGTTGAAGGAAGACAAAATTCAGATTGGAAATGAAGCATACATTTTTAACAGTGAGGATAATTGACTATTGGAATAACTTACCAAGGGCTATGTTTGGACTCTATTAGTGGTAGTCTTAACATTGAGGTTGGATTTTTTTAAAAGATCTATTCTGCTTCAAACAGGAATTGTTTTGGGGAAATCCTACAGCCTGTGTTAGACAGGAGGCCAGACTAAATGATCACAATGGTCACTTCTGGCCTTGGAATCTATGAACTGAAGTTCTTGGCTTTAGCAAATTATTGCAGCAGTGAGTTCCACAGGCTAATTACATGTGTGAAAAATGATTTCTTTTTATCAGTTTTGAATCCCCCACCTTTTATTTTCATTGACTGTCCCCTTGTTACTGTGTTATGAGACAGGGAGAACAGATGCTCCTTATCTACCTTCTCTAGAGCATGAGTATTTTAAAGATTTGGATCCAGACCCCTTTTATTCATCTCCTTTCTGTGGTAACAATCCTACTCCTTCAGTCTTTCTACAGAGCAGTGTTTTTCTAGGTTCTTTGACTTTGTCATTACAGGTAAAATGTTTGTGATTTTGAGAAATGAAGAGGTTAGTTCTATATATAAGAATATAGGAGTGGAAGGGACCTTCTGGAACATCTAGTCCCGTCCTTGCCCACATAGGCAACTCTGTCAGATAATTCCCTTAATAAATGTATCAAGTTGCATCTTAAAACCAGTTTGGTTTCTTGCCCCCACTGCTCCTATTGGGTGACTTCCAGAGCTTCCCTCACCTGATGGTTAGAAACCTTCTTCTAAATTTATTCATGGCCAATTTATCCCCATTTATTTTTGTGCCAACATTGTCCTTTAGCTTCAGTAGCCCTTCTCACTCCACAGTTTTTACCCCCTGATGTATTTATAGAGAGCAATAGGATCCCCTTTCAGCCTTCATTTTGTTAGGCTAAACCACTCTTCCAGTGTCATCTTGTAAGATCAGCCCTCCATCCCCCTGAGCATCCTAGTAGCTCTTCTCTGCACCTGCTCAGCAATGAATTCATATGTAGGTCGGTTTTTGCTAAGTGCCTATTTGCCTAACTCTGCATCTTAACCAGCTCTGTCTGCATCTTAGCCAGCTATCCCAACCTGGCCTAAGATCCTCCAGCCTTTTTCACTGACCCAAAGCCCAGAAAGTGAATGAGAGTCATTATTATTGTGGCCATTGTAAGGAAACTCTTATGATCCACTGATGTTTGGTGTTGGTACCTCATGCTGTGGTCTTGTCAAAACCCATACAGCATGTGTCAGGAGGGGACATGTTTCAGAACAGGGCTTTCGCCCCTCCCAGTCAGTGCTGACTCCAATGCCCCAGTTGTGGCACTAGAGAGCGCTGTGCTGCAGGAAATGGGGTGGTTTGTGGCTTTGTTTTTTCAACCAAAAAATCAACATTTTCCATGAGAGGGAAAAAAACATTTTCACATTAGTTCTATTGGGCAGCCGTTCAAAAGTCCTGTAAAGGAATTATTTTTATTGCAGTTTTCCTATGTCTTTACAATAGCAAAATCAGGTGCAAAAATCTTGCCTAAATTGACTTCTTTTTCATAGGTTTCTACACATGCAAGACTTCTAAACCAGAGAGATTTGGAAGTGGTAAGAAAGAGACTGACCCTCCAAAATAAAATCCGCTGTCTTTTTCTAAGTCAGTTTGATACAGAACATGCATTCCGCCAGGAACTTAGGTAATGAGTTTTTTTGGTCCTACTTTTTTTCTTGTTGTTTAGTCTTGTATGTGATTTTTTTTTATGTCTTCAGTGTGATTTTTTAAAAAGTATCTAAAGAGACTTTCTCATCATGTGCAGTAAGTTTTTCAGAGAATCGACTGAAGAGAAACTGCTTTTTGTCCAGTTCAACTTTGATGAGCCGCAGAGCAGTAAAAGGCTTCTTGCCTGTGCAAAGTAAGCAGTTTTTCTTATACTTTTAGATCCCAATACAGTGGAGGAGTTAAGCGTGTGCATCAGCGATTTGCTGACTTGGGGCCTTATAAAATAACCATGGTTGTTCTGTTCTTGTATATCTTCCTGCTGATGGAATTTCCAGCCCTCCACTCCATTGCAGTGTCTGAGGGAGGCTGAATGGGAAAAATAAGGCTGTCAAAAAAATCTTGGAGGCCAGTTTGGGACCCAACTTTAAACAAAAGCAGGTTTTCCCATAATCTAGCCGTTTTGGAAACTGGGGCTTGGAGAAAAATCACCAGACTTGGCAACAGTCAGTACCCATTGCAAACAGCAGGGATGGCTGATTGTGCTGGTATCACCTCATATAATGGCAAAAAGTCAAAAGCAGACTCAAGGCGGGTCTAAAACTTAGATCAACCTAGCTACAAGTCTCAAGGGTGTGAAAAACTCACTCACCTGAGGGTTGTAGTTAAGCCAACCTAAGTCCCAGTGTAGACAGTAGTAGGCTGATGGAAGAATGCTTCTGTCAAACTAGCTACTGCATCTTGGGGAGGTGGATTACCTATAGCGACAGGAGAACCCCTCCCATTGCTGTAGTGAGTGTCTACACTGAAGTGCTACAGCGGTGCAGCTGCAGTAGCTGTTTAAGCGTAGACATAGCCTTACTCTCAGACGTTACAGTGGAGAATGGAAACAGGGTGAAATTCTGGCTTCACTGAATTTAGTGGGAACTTTGCCCTTGACTTCAGGATATCAGGATTTCACCCAGAGGGAAGAGATGGATGGAGAGACAAATAACAACACATTTTCTGTCCTGATCATGTCCGAAAGGACCTACATGGGGAGGAGATTTCTGAAGGCAAAAAAAGGCAGAACGAGATCCAGTGGCTGGGAGCTTTGAAATGAGACAAATTCAGACTAGAACTAAGGTGCAAATTGTTGACAGGGAGGGAAATTAACTGCTGGAACTGCTCACCTAGGGATGGGGTGAATTTTCTATCACTAGAGTCTATAAATCATGGCCATGCATCTCTTTGTAAAAGCTCCACTCTATCTCTCACAGAAGTTACAGGAATCACCAAGTAAGATTTTTTTGCCTGTGCTATCATGCAGGAGGTCAGACTTTTCTGACCTGAAGATCTATGAAGCTATGAATCTTACTTCTGTTGTGTTTTCAGGTACTGCATAGTGGATGAGAGAAGAAAACCAGGAACGACCAGTCCATCACACGTCGTCATCATAACCAAAGTCCCAAGGATACTCGGGGGGTGCAGCTACCTGGCATTCAGTGCTGGTAAGAACGTGCTTTGATTTGGAAAGGCTTGAAAGAAGAGGAAAGCAAGAGGGATTGTTAACATTATTGCAACGTTTGAATCATTTTAACTGTCTTAATCACTGTTTTAGGGTGGAATTTTCAGTAGCACGTAAGGCCCCGATTTCTGTTATTTAGGCATTCCTGAGCTCAGCATTGCACCATCTCCGTCCCATTTTCAAAAGTGATTTAGGCACTTAGGACCCAAAATCCCACTGACAGTCAATGGGATTTAGACCTTAGGCGCTTAAATCACATTTGAAATTGAGACTTAGGCTCCTAAATCAGCTAGATGTTGCAATGCTGAGCACAGCAACACCTAAATAACTTTAAAGATCTGGGCCTGAGTGACTTAGAAGTATAAGTCCTGTTTCCATGGAAGTTGTGTTCCTAAGTCACATGAGGGAGAGCGATCAAAATTTAACCAAAAACTGGAATTTCAACAAAAACAATATTTTTTCCAAGGAAAGCTGGTTCTATTTGTTGGGAATTCCCCACCACCGTTTTTGATCAAAATTTGAAGTTTTGATGAAAAATGTCACAAAAATGTAAACAATAAAAAAAAATTCTGTTTGCTATAGTTGGGAACTCTTAGGGGAAAAGGCTGTGGTACTGGATGTTCAAGAAAGCGAGCTCTCTCCCCAAATGATAAAAATCACACATGGATAGAATGGCAGACTGTATACGAGAAAGCAGTGACTCTGCAAGGATCTATGGGTCACAGTGGCCAAATAGCTCAACATGAGCTCCCAGTGCAATGCTGTGACAACAAGGGCTAATGCGATCCTTGGATGTATAAACAGGAGGAGTGAGGAGCAGTAGGGAGATGATTTTAGCCCTGTATATGGCATTGGTGAGGCAAACACTAGAATACTGCATCCAGTTCTAATATTTACGTTTTAAAAAAGGATGCTAAAAATTGGAGAAGGTGCAGAGAAGAGATACAAAAATTATGTGAAGGCTGGAGAAAATGCCTTACAGTGTGAGACTTAACCACTGGAACAAACAACCAAGGGAAGTGGTGGATTCTCCATCCCTTGATGTCTTCAAATCCAGATTATATGCCTGGCTGAAAAGATATGCAAGTTATTGGGCTCACTACAGGGGTAACTTGGTGCAATTTAAAGGCCTGTGTTATACAGGACGTCAGACTGATGATCTAATGGTCCCTTCTGGCCTTAAACTCTGTGACTCAATGACATTTTGTGGTCTATTCCATTTCTGCCTCTGCAGGTGAGTGGCACAGTGTTCACTTGGATGACCTGCTGCCTCCCGAGACCTTTGCAGCCAATCTGGGACAGCTCTCCAAAATGACAGTTGCTGAGATTTTCATGATCAGCACCCAGCAGGGAACAGACACAAGTAACCGACTTCTTGCTTTAACCCCATCTTTGATGTGTTGTTTTACCTTCTGCCGTTTCCCTGCCCTTATAAGGGGATGGTAACATCAGTGGAGTGAAATTTAATCAGATAAGGAGACATCACCGTACGCTAAAAAGCGACTGTGCAAATGGAGCTGTGGGGTTCCACGCACATTCCCTCTGAGGACTCAGTAGTGATTTAGGCTACACACCCGCACAGAGAAGTAAGAAGCGGGGGTAGGGAATCCTGTAATGCTCCTGCCTGGGTCATCCAGTCCACAGGTCCACTTGCGCCCAAGTAAGAGGCAGTATTGGGTTTACTATGGCGACAATGGTGCCGTCGCACTGGGCCCACGCTTGGAAGGGGCTGTCACTGTGCCTCAGTGGGTCACAACTGAGAATACTAGACTGCTGAGAAATGGGTCAGACTCACCCCAAATCGGTGATTATTCTTCCATAAGAGATACCAAACCACGCACAAATGTAACTTCAGTCTCACCACACTGGCTAACAAGAAGTCAGAAATGCAGTCTCCTTGGGCACTCCAGCCCTTGTTGAACCTCTAGAGTTAATGATGAGTGGTTATTTAAAACCAGTTTAATCAAAGGGTTCTTCTGATCCAAAGGACCAGCCACATACCCAGGTCAATGTTTGACTCCGATTTTACGCAGTAATCACACTGTTGCCGATCCTTAAGTATCTAATTTCTGAAGGTTTTGATGCAACAGATAAGTAACATGCAATTGCTCATCATTCAAGGTTGTCCAGTGGATTCTATTGCCCCTGAAGATGCTGAAAAAACCAATTACTCCCCAGAGGAAAATGTAAGTGTCTTATCTATCTTGCCCGCCATAAGTGAGAACTATCAAATCCAGTGTTAGCTTTTCAAATATAACAGGTTCAAATTGGTGAGGTCCCTGCCCAAGGGAGGAAAAGTTGCAGGGCATCACACCTGTCATTTTAGAGGCAATCACCAGACATTCTCCCTGGTTAAGTTGTGTGGGAAAGTCGGCCCTGTGGTAAGGCACTAGGAGTAAGTTTCAGGACTTCTGGGTCCCATATCTGTCTCTGTCACTGACTTCCTGTGTGACCTGGGGAAAGTCACTGAATGTCTCTGGGCCTCAGCTCCCCCCTGTGACTGAGAGGGGGAATAGCGCTGCCACCCTCATGAGGATAAACTCATCGGTGTTTGTGAGGTGCTCAGATACTGCAGAGATGGGGCTATATGAGACAGATACAGGAACTGCAGACTTGAGATGCAGCACGTGCCTCCTGAAACTGCTACAGAGATTGCCAGGGGACAGCTCAGATGCTATTCTGCTGATGGCCATGAAAATGAAGAGGAAGGATGGTCTATAGTATTTTGGGTAGTAGCCTGGGACTCAGAAGACCTGTGTTCAATTCCTTGCTTTGCTGCTGACTTCCTGTGTGACCCAGAGTCAATCCCTTAGTCTCCATGTCTCAGTTCCCATCTGCCCAATGGGAACAATAGCATTGCCCTGCCAAATATTTTTCCAGCTGCAGCTGATCAACACTGAATTCATGATCAAACAAAGTGTCCAGAAAGCTGTGATCCAGCTGGAGGATAAGAAAGACAACAGCCAGCGAGCTACAAAAAGGATACAGATTCTCTATGATGCACTTTTTCAGTCTCAGAGCAAGAATATACGTGAGTATAAACAAAAGACCTTGTATTTGTGTGTGACTGGATATTACAAGATGTTCTAAGAACAAACTGGATGGATTAATGGTACAATCAGCTAGGGCAGTAGCATTACAGCTGTGGATTCCTTGATAAAAAAAATCCCATTTAGACATCAAATGCAAATGAAAAATGAATGTGGAGATCTTTCATGCTGCTGTGCTGTCAATATTTGTTAAGTTCTACACAATTATTCAAGGCAACTGTGCAATCATCCTTAGTGATTAAATGGGATCCAACTTTAAGCAAACGAATGTGTAAATATTTCAAACAAAGTAAATGGAAGGTGCTGTTTTTATGGAGAGAAACTATAGTCTAGTCTGGCATGTCTAGTCTGATTTGTCTAATCTTCGTTGCCAAAACTAATGGAAGGAGCCACATAACTTGTGAAAAATTTACTGTGAAAACTTTCAATGGAAAATTGTATTTTTAACAGAACAAATTTTCTGTGAAAAGAGTCTGTTTTTCTTGGAAAATATTGACTTTTCATTTAAAAACTGAATAACCAAACAGCCAAACCCAAAACTTTTCCATTTGGAAATGCCACTAAAATGTCTCATGGGAGCTGTAGTTTGGTTATCTAAAGCCTCCATTCTCTTCTGTGGGCTGGGCTCCAAGCTCGACTACATTTCTCATCATGCGCTATGGTTGCAGTAGTACTATGAAAGTGGGGACACCATGGTGCATCATGAGAGATGTCATCTGGTCCATAGAGGAGAATGGAGCTATAGGGCACGTGT
Organism: Dermochelys coriacea; assembly: GCF_009764565.3. Taxonomy (NCBI): domain Eukaryota; kingdom Metazoa; phylum Chordata; order Testudines; family Dermochelyidae; genus Dermochelys; species Dermochelys coriacea. The sequence continues at coordinate 5,628,791 of NC_050073.1, read as the reverse complement.
GATAGAAGATTAGGGTTGGAAGAGATCTCAGGAAGTTATTTAGTCCAACCCCCTGCTCAAAGCAGGACCAACCCCAACTAAATCATCCCAGCCAGGGCTTTGTCAAGCTGGGCCTTAAAAACCTCTAAGGATGGAGATTCCCCCACTTCCCTAGCTAACCAATTCCAGTGCTTCACCACCCTCCTAGTGAAATACCGTTTCCTAATATCCAAATATCCTAAACCTCCCCCACTGCAACTTGAGACTATTGCTCCTTGTTTTGTCATCTACCACCACTGAGAACAGCCTAGTTCCATCCTCTTTGGAACTCCCCTTCAGGTAGTTGAAGGCTTCTCTCAAATCCCCCCTCACTCTTCTCTTCTGCAGACTAAATAAATCCAGTTCCCTCAGCCTTTCCTCATAATTCATGTGCCTCAGCCCCCTAATCATTCTCATTGACCGCCGCCGGATTCTCTTAATTTGTTCAGATCTTTTCTGTAGTGGGGGGACCCCAAAACTGGTCTCAATACTCCAGATGTGGCCTCACCAGGGCTGAATAGTGGGAAATAATCACTTCCTTCGATCTGCTGGCAATGCTCCTATGAGTGCAGCCCAATATGCTATTAGCCTTCTTGGCAACAAGGGCACACTGCTGACTCATATCCAGCTTCTCATCCACTGTAATCCCCAGGTCCTTTTCTGAAGAACTGCCGCTTAGCCAGTCGGTCTCCAGTCTGTAGCAGTGCATGGGATTCTTCCGTCCTAAGTGCAGGACTCTGCACTTTCCTTGTTGAACCTCATGAGATTTCTTTTGGCCCAATCCTCCAATTTGTTTAGGTCACTCTGGACCCTATCCCTACCCTCCGGCATATCTACCTCTCCCCCCACAGCTTAGTGTCATCCGTGAACTTGCTGAGGGTGCAATCCATCCCATCATCCAGATCATTAATGAAGATGTTGAACAAAACTGGCCCCACAACCGACCCCTGGGGCACTCCACTTGATACCACCTGCCAACTAGACATTGAGCCATTGATCACTGCCCATTGAGCCCAATGATCTAGCCAGCTTTCTATCCACCTTATAGTCCATTCATTCAATCCATACTTTTTTAACTTGCTGTCAAGAATATCATGGGAGATCATATCAAAAGCTTTGCTAAAGTCAAGATATATCACGTCCACCACTTTCCCCATGGTGGGACTCATCATAGAAGGCAATCAGGTTGGTCAGGCATGACTTGCCCTTGGTGAATCCATGCTGACTGTTCCTGATCACCTTCCTCTCTTATAAGTGCTTCAAAATGGATTCCTTGAGGACCTGCTCCATGATTTTTCCAGGGACTGAGGTAAGGCTGACTGGCCTGAGTTCCCCAGATCTTCCTTCTTCCCTTTTTTAAAGATGGGCACTACATTAGCCTTTTTCCAGTCATCCGGGACCGCCCCTGATCGCCATGAGTTTTCGAAGATAATGGCCAATGGCTCTGCAATCGCATCCGCCAACTCCTTTAGCACCCTCGGATGCAGCGCATCTGGCCCCATGGACTTGTGCTCGTCCAGCTTTTCTAAATAGTTCTGAACCACTTCTTTCTCCAGAGAGGGCTGGTTACCTCCTCCCCATACTGTACCGCCCAATGCAGTAGTCTGGGAGCTGACCTTGTTTGTGAAGGCAGAGGCAAAAAAAGCATTGAGTATATTAGCTTTTTCTACATCCTCTGTCACTAGGTTGTGTCCCCCATTCAGTAAGGGGCCCACACTTTCCTTGACCTTCTTGTTGCTAACATACCTGTAGAAACCCTTGTTGTTACCGTTAACATCTCTTGCTAGCTGCAACTCCAAGTGTGATTTGGCCTTCCTGATTTCACTCCTGCATGCCTGAGCAATATTTTTATACTCCTCCCTGGTCATTTGTCCAATCTTCCACATCTTCTAAGCTTCTATTTTGTGTTTAAGAGTTCATCAGGGTCTGTCTGTCCTGCCTATCCCAAATGCCCTGGGATGTGTCCCACCATGCCATCTGGCGGCTCTACGTTTTTGCCAGTATCACAGCCTTTGGCTTGGTGCTCGCTCAGGGCCATATAAGCCACCTGAGCCTGGCTGGTCAGACAAGGGGCCAGCTGTAGTGCCCAGACTTCCTTGTCCCATCCAGTGCTGGTAGCCAACAGCTCAAACATCAACAAAACCATATTAGGGTCATCTCCCAGGCTATCTTATATAGACCCACTCCCAGGCCCCCGGCACGATTTCCAGTTCTCTCACTGGAACTCACCAGCCTCCAGAGGAGCTGTTTCTGTACCTGAGACCACTTTTTAATAAACTGCTTTAACGTCTGCTGCTGCTCTGTGTGCCAGCCAAGAAGTGCCTGCCAGCGGGGTCTTCTGCTTCTCTGTCTGTTGCTCAACTACATTTCCTCCCTTGCATCTGGATCCTCCTGCCCAAGCACCGGTTACTCCTCGAGTCTTCTTTTCTCAAGTCAAGAGGGATAAAACCCTGGACAAACCCCCATGTGTTGCAGAGTGCTTCTTCAGCTACCCGGTGTGCCACGCTGCCTAGCCTGTTTCCGTGAACTCTCAGTCATTAGCACACCCAACTTGTTTCCCTTTCACTGTATGTACCTTTACCCTTCAGTTCTCCAGAAAACAGTACATGACTCAGGGACACTGCAGGAGGAGACTTCTCGAGGCTTCTCTCCTCTGCACAGTGCACCCTCTTCCTGTTCCTCCCCTTTATATCCTCCCCATTACTGGTGATTTTCATCAGTCCAGCAGTTACCACCCAGGTGTTTGTAATCGCCCAACAGAAAGTGTTTAATTGCTCCAAGCCGAGCCTTCAGCCTTTTCTGTGCTGCAGTGATGTCAGTAATCAGGGTGCTACAGCCCGCTCTCTGTCACAGGCACACAAACAATAACTCCCATAAGGCACCAGGGTGGCATTTCAGAATCAACATTTTTCATTTTAGATTTTTTTTTCTTTTTTTGCTAAAAAGTCAAAATCTTCCATGGAGGGAAAAGAAATTCTAACCAACTGTACTTTTAAATACCAGTGGACTTCTTCAGTTTCTAGCCCAGCCGGGGGTGGATTTTGCTCTTGGTTACATTAGTACAACATGGAAGTAACTGCACTGAATTCAACAGTGTAACTACAGATCTACACCAGAGTAACTGAAAAAAGTGAGAGTATGTCTACACTTAAAACTCTACAACAGCACAGCTACACCACTGTAGAGCTTTAGTGTAGACACTACCTGCACGGATGGGCTTCTACCATCAGTGCAGGTAATCCATCTCACTGAGAGGTAGTAGCTAGGGCAATGCAAAATTTGGTCCATTGACTTAATGCTGTCTACACTGGGGATTAGGTAGGTATATCTACATCTGTGAGGGGTGTGGATTTTTCACCTGCTTGAGAGATGTAGCTATGCCAATGTAAACCCCTAGTGTAGAGCAGACCTGAGAGCCACATGGAACCCTCAGGACTTACAGCTCACTTTTTTCCATGAACCCTTTATCTAAGAGTTTCTTGATTTCAGTTGGAAGATCAGATTGCTCAGGCCAAAGGAACTGTTTCAAAGAAGACAAATAGGAAATGCTTTTAGATGCACTGCTTGGAAAATGTTTTTCTCCCCTCCCCCATGGAAATTTTCAATTTTTTTTCCAGAAACCAAACACTTGAAACCCCCAAAAATTTTGGCCCAAAACTGCTGAAATCCAAAACATTTTTGGCTCTCAGCTGAAATTTTTCAGGTTTGGGGTTTTCTGACAAAAAAAATCAAAAATTTGAGGAAAGCAGAGACTTTCTACCCTACTTTTCATTTAGTAGAAAACAATTTTCCATTAAGAAAATGTTGATCAGCCCTATTGTGGGATAAAGTGATTTCTTTTTCTTTTATGGCTAGTTGCCTGTCATTTTATGAAAGTGCTGAAAAAGAGAATTTGTAACCTTTTACAAGAACGAGAGGAGGTGAGCCATAAGCCTAAAGAATGGATTTTCCGCAAAGCTCTGTCTAGCGAGTTCGTACTTGAAGGCACTTCATTCAGGTAACGTTGTATGTTCTTGTATAGTTGCATGATGTTGGCCATTTGAATTTCAAATAGCTCAAATTTTTGGAATACCAACAAGAAGTGATATATTTGTATCACGTCACTTAAAGCATTCCTGTATGGGGCTCGGGTACAACAGTGCTGAGGTGGTATAAGAACTTATATAGAAGACTAGCATATGTTTTAAAAATCATAATTAATCAGGGTATTGGCAACAAAATCTTAGGTCATTGGACAGTTAAAGGGTCTTGTTTGTAACAAGAACAAAGAACAAGAACAAAACTGATCAGCTGTATGAAATGTGCCGAACCCTACAGATAAATAACTTGAAAGTTTTGGAAATTCATATTTATGGTATTCAGCCACTGCAGACAGCTGACTCCCAACCTGCTTGAGAGACATCACCAAGCCAATGCTAAATTTGCTCCCTGTTTTGTCCTGTGTGGATGACTATGCTTTATTTTGATTGTTAGATATTTACATAGTTGTATCTTAGGGCTCAGCCCTGCAAAGCAACCCTCATGTTACAGGTTTCAGAGTAGCAGCCGTGTTAGTCTGTATTCGCAAAAAGAAAAGGAGTAAGCCCCTCTGTTTTTTCCACCAAATGCATCCGATGAAGTGAGCTGTAGCTCACGAAAGCTTATGCTCTAATAAATGTGTTAGTCTCTAAGGTGCCACAAGTACTCCTTTCCTCATGTTACAGACACACAGAATAAGCTGGTTGAGGGGGGGAATTGAAATAATTATTTTATAAGACATGTTTTTCCTTTTTTTTAAAGGCATGTTGTCTGGATTCATTTGGAAGACATTGTGGCAAACATGTTTGCTCAAATTCTAGCAGTAATTGATGCAAACAACAACTTGGATCATATCTCTCAAGAAACTCCTTTCTCTGACCTCTGGCTCCAGATGTTCAAAGATGAATCATTTCTGAAGATTAAGTATACCAGCAAGTAAGAAACCACTAGGAAAGCTCAAACTCTCAGGATTAGATCTGAATGGGAAACACTTTTCCCATACTGCAAGAGTTTTTGAGATTTCAACATTTTTTCCCCATCCTGAATTGGAATAAAAAGTTGAAATCTTGAAAATTTTCACAAACTGATAGTCTGAAAATAATCTTGGCTCCATCGTAAAATTGAATTTAGATTTTGACCTTTTTAAAAAAGGATTTTACCTTTTTTTAGTATTAATTAACTACAGTTGCTAAGTGGAAAGTCATTTCAAATTATAAACCAAAACTGTTTCCTCCCCCCCACACAAAATGTCAAAACAGGATGTTTTAATGGTTTTGAAACTTTTTTCCAAAAATTGCTCAAATCAAGAGGCTTGTTGAAACCGACCCTTTTCCTGCAAACTGTTTCGGTTTCAATGAGTTGTGATTTTCAGATGAAATAATGTTTAATCAGAAAATTCCTGACCAATCTCTATTCAGGGTTGAGAAAACCAACCTCTCTCCAGATCTGCAAAGGTACAGTGCCATAGCAATGAAGCAGTGAGAGAGTCTGGGATGGTGGAGAGTGAGTTCATTAGACGAATAGATGCATAGTGAAGTGGGAAGGCAACAGATGTATAGAAGATTAAGCCATGGAACTCACTGTATTGGAAATGTATGGAACTCACTGGATCAGAAGCCAAAAATTTAGTCAGACAACTGTGGGCACAGAATTACAGGCAAAGTCATTTGTGCCTGCTTTTATGTGCATCGTTATTATAGTTGTTGTTATTGTTCTTCTTATTTATTTATAGATCCATAGATTATAAGACCAGAAGGAAGTGTTGGAATCATAGAGCCATAGAGTTAGAAGGGACCACAAGAGAGACAACACTTAACCCCTTCCTAGCAGGGTTTGATTGATGAATAGGCTGGCTGGCCCCAGGCCTATGGCCCCTGAAGGGGCAGATCACCCTTTTACAAAGGGGACAATTGATTAAATTGAAAGGCAGCAAATTCAAAACCAGTCAAAGGAAATGTTTTTTTCACACAACACGTAATTATCCTCTGGAATCTACTGCCACATGAAGTCATTGAGGCTGAGAACTTAGCAAGATTATATGGATATTATGTGTGTGTGTGTGTGTGTATATATATATATGTTTGTTTGTTTTAAACACTCAAGGGCCCCTGATGCTAAGATTTCTGTGTTATCAATGAGCGAAGACCCCAGCAGATCCACACAGTGCTGCTTTCCATTCAGCTGGGTTCTGAAAGCTCGCCTGGATGAGATATGGGAGACAGTCCATCGGGTGAAAGGTAACTTCACACTTTCTGCATCTATTAAAATTAATTGCAGTGGAAGAAAATACGGGACCCAATTCTCCTCTTGCTTTTGCCAGGGTAAATGCAGATCAGGTTTATAGAAGAGCTACATGGGGAGGAGATGTTTCATAATAGAGAGCTCTGTGATCTAGCAGAGAGAAGCAGAATGAGATCCACTGATTTGGAGCTGAGTGGAGACAAATTCTCACAGGAAATAAGTAGTACATTTATAACAGAGAAGGAAATTAACAGGGAGGAGTCATTAGCCCAGTTCACCTAGGTATGGAGTGGAATCTGCATCACTTGGAGTCTTGGTTGTGCTTAACTAAATTTGGTTCAAAAATTTTAGTCGAAACAGTTTGGTGTCAGAAAATGCAATTTTGAGAAAACTGAAACTTTTCATCATATTTTTTGATTTAGATGAAATTTTGTTAGAAAACAAATTGGAAAGAAATGTTCAGAAAATGTCAAAACATCGTGTTTCAACATTTTCACAATAAAAGTTTTGTTTTTTTGTTTCTAAAGGACATTGTTTTGAAGTTTATTTTATACATGTAAAATTAAATAAAAAATTGTCAAATCAAAATAAACCATTGCAAATTTATCAAAATTAGTAATTTTGATTGACCCAAACAAAAAAAATCATAACTTAATTTTGTGAAAATTTTTAGAATTTGTCTTTTTGTCATGATTTGTGACAAAAAATGCACACTGTCAAAATTTTTCATGGAACAAAAATCAAGTTTTCCGACCAGCTCTACTTTTAATTCAGCCAAATGCAAGGATCAAAGAATGTAGGTCACTCTTACCAGATGGTAGACGGTATCCTGGAAATCAGTGACTTGGGAAAGAAATCTGTAGATAGATCTGAGGATCTAGGTACTCTCAGCCTGGGTCTCACACTTGCAGATCAGTAGGGACTGTGCTTAATTTTTGCTGCTTAGAGGAGTCTTGGTGGGGGCGGGAACAGTTCCTCATTGAAGATTGCCCTGTAGGACTGTCTGAGCCTTCTTGTCCTTTGTAAACCCAGTCCTTCATTCCTTGAAAAGGTAGTCAATTGCTCCTCTTCCCACCCAGCTAGAATAACTTAGAACATCTCCACCCAACTAGAATGACCTAGAACACGGCATCATAATTCTAACAAGTAGCCATTTATAATGGAGAAAAACAGGATTCCCATTGCCCCACCATGCTTACACTCTTGCCCCTCCTTTCACTTGTATATTAATAATTAACAAAGAATATTTATAGTGATCTGCTATAATTGAATAAGCCCCCCTCCTTTGTTCATTCTGTGACATCCTAGGTTATCCAAAGGACCCTACTGTGGACTCTGCTGAGATGTTTCAAAGCTCTGTCTTGAACATGCCAGTGCCAGATGGCAATAATCCAGAAATGGTTCAGCATTATGCCAGTGATTTTGTGAGGATGGCTTTTCCAGGGCAAGATGTTCAGGTTTATGAGGTAAATGGGTTTCTGCGGAAAAGCAATTTTAAACATTATCAGTCTGAATGGTTGGTGTATAGTAGACATATTAGACTTAATGCAGAAAAAATAAAAAACTTACCACCAGATCCCCAACTGGTGTAAATCGGGCCTCTCTCCATTGGAGTCATTGCGGGCAAATCCCCAGCTGGTGTCAATCAGCCACAACAACATTGGACTCAATGGGCCAGATCCCCAGCTAATGCAGAAATTGTCTGATTTCCTTTAAAACATTTCAATTTTTTGTAGATTTTTTTTTCATATCTAAAAGGTCTTGCCTGAGTTTTTTTGGAAAAAAGTTTTTGGTTTTGATTTTTAACAGTCAAAATTTTCTGCCAAAAATAAAACCACTTCCTGTCCAACTCTTCTGTATTTTGATAAACACACTTTACAGAAACCCTGTATTTGCTCTTAAATTACTGCTAAGCGCTCTCAACTTTAACTGCATTTTAACATCGTTTTTTTGACTTGGGTTAGAATTAGTGATGATGAAAATTGCATACATCTTTCATTAAACATGGCAGAAACAGAGAACTTAATTCTATGGGTCAATCTATATTCTTGTGGTTGACGATGAGTAGAAATAATACTTTTTATTTTATCACCAGATTTTGTCTAATGTTCTCATAACTGGTGCAAAACGGCTCTGCACCTCTTTGGCACATGATGATGTGGAGTTTTCCCTGATTTGGCTCCACATTGAATATTTCTACCTACAAGAGAATTATCAGCTGTTCATCAATTTAGTAAAGAATGAGGAGACTCTAGCCAATGAGCTGCAGAAAGTTTATAAAGAAGACGCAACTAAAATGGTGAGCGAGGTTACCTGAACAGTGTTTCATTGTTGCTCTTTTCAACCTGTAATTGTAAATGGGAATCATCATCGAGAGGATGTGTTTCTACTAGATCCAACAGGGACTGGTTTTTGGCCCTACGCTATTTAAAATTTTTATTGATGGTCTGGAAGAAAACATAAAATCATCACTGATAAAGTTTTCAGCAAACACAAAGAGTGGGGGAATGGTAAATAATGAAGGGAACAGTCACTGATATAGAGCAATCTAGATCGCTTGGTAAGCTCAGTACAAGAAAACAATATGCATTTTAATATGGCTAAATGTATATGTATGGGAACAAAGATTGTACACTTATGGGATGGGGGACTATCATGGGAGGCAGTGACTCTGAAAAAGACTGGGGGTCATGGTGGTTAATCAGATGATCAAGAGCTCCCATTGAGACACTGTGGCCAAAAGGGCTACTGCGATCCTGGGATGCATAAATCGGGGAAACTCCAGTAGGAGTGTGGAGGTTGCATTACCTTTATATTTGGCACTGGGGTGGCTGCTGCTGGAATACTGTGTCCAGTTCTGGTCCCCACAAGTCCAGAGGGATGTTGATAAATTGGAGAGAATTCAGAGAAGAGCTATGAGAATGATTAATGATTAGAAAACCTGCCTTATGGTGACAGACTCACAGAGCTCAATCTACTTAATTTAACAAAAAGAAAGCTAAGGGGTGAGTTGGTCACCATCTATATGAACCAATGTGGGGAACAAATATTGATAAAAGCCTCTTCAGTCTAGAAATCAAAGGAATAACAAGGTCCAGCGGCTGGCAGGGAAATAAGGTGCAATTTTTTAACAGTGAGAGGAATTAACCACTGGAACCATTTACTAAGGGTCAAGGTATATTCTCCATCACTGGGAATTTTTAAATCAAGATTGAACATTTTTCTAAAACATCTGCTGTGGTTCAAACAGGAATGAATTCAGCAAGATCCTATGGCCTGTATTATGCAGGAGGTCACAGACTAGGTGATCACAGTGGTTCCTTCTGGCCTTAGAATCTCTGATTCTAAGAATCTTCCATGTATTTTCCTGCTTCCAATCACAGAATCTGTAGAGCCATAGGGTTAGAAGGACCACAAGGGTCATCTAGTCTAGCCCCCTGCCAAGATGCAGGATTTGTTGTGTCTAAATCATCCAAGACAGATGGCTCCAGCTTCCTTTTGAAAGCCTCCAGTGAAGGAGCTTCCACGACCTCCCTAGACAGTTTGTTCCTTTGTCTTGCTGTTCTTACAGTTAGGAAGATTTTCCTGAGATTTAATCCTAAACGGCCATGCTGTAATTTGAATCCATTGTCTCTCGTTCTGCCTCTTGTTCTGTGACAAGAAAGAACAAATTTTCTCCATATTTTTATAGCAGCCTTTCAAGACCACTATCATGTCCCCTCTTAATCTTTTCTTTTCCAAACTAAACATACCCAGTTCCTTCAGCCTTTGTTCATATGGTTTGCATTCCATCCCACCGATCATCTTTGTCACTCATCTCTGGATCCTTTCCAGTTTCTCTACATCCTATACACAGAACTCCAGCTGAGGCCTAACCAGCACTGAGAAGAGCAGTACTATCACCTCCCATGACTTGCATTACATGCCTCTGTTAATGCAACCCAGAATTGCATTTGCTTTTTTTGCAATACCATTGCATTGTTGACTCATGTTGAGGTTGTAATCTATTGTCACTGTGTCTCAGTGGGTCACAGCTGAGAATACCAAATTCAGGACAAACTGCTGAGAAATGGGGCAGACTCACCCCAAACAGGTGGTTATTCTTCCATAAGATATACCACATCTCTAACAAAAGTAAACTTCTGTCTCACCATACTGGTTAACGAAGTCAGAAATGCAGTCTCCTTAGGTATACCAGTCCTTGTTTCACCACCAAGACACTAAAGGTAATGATGAGTGGTTATTTAAAACCAGTTTCGTCAACCAAAGGGTTCTTCTGATCCCAAAGGACCAGTCACATACCCAGGTCAATGTATACTCAGATCTTACCCAATAATCATGCTGTTGCCAATCCTTGAGTATCTAATAGCTAAAGATTTATTTATAAAGGGAAAAGAAAGAGGTGAGAGTTAAAATGATCAAAGGAATCAAATACATACACACATTGCAAAGTTCTTGTATCAGATTTGAAGTAGTGATGGAATAAACTGCTGGCTTGTTAAGTATCTGGTGGCATCCAAAAGCTTGGAAGGTCCTCAATCCATTTGTTAGAATGCTCCTTTTAATATAAGTCCTTAGTCCAGAGATCAGAGCAGGAAAGAGGAAAATGGAGATATTTCCAGGGCCTTTTGTAGCTTCTGCCATGTGGAGGGAAACTCATTGTCCCAAGCAAAGCTCCCAGCACAGTTTGGGGAAAAGAGCAGGCACAAGATGGAGTTTAGGGTCACATTGCTAGTCACATGACTGTGTATGCTTCGATGAGTCATAGCAGGAGCCATTATTCGTATTCTGGCTAAAACATCCCCAGGAAAGCCCATCAGGTGGAGATAAGCTTCTTCTATGACCCATTGTTTTATTAAATGGGCCATAAACTTAAATAGCCCATTCACAATGTGCTTGCTAGACTGGATGTAAACTACCTGGTGGTAGTTACTACCTAACCTTATTATTATTGAATTATAACATCAAAAACCAGTCAGAGAACACTTCAATCTCCCTGATCACTCGATTACAGACCTAAGAGTTGCAATATTACAACAAAAAAACTTCAGAAACAGACTCCAACGAGAGACTGTTGAATTGGAATTAATTTGCAAACTGGACACCATTAAATTAGGCTTGAATAAAGACTGGGAGTGGATGGGTCATTACACAAAGTAAAACTATTCCCCCCCCCCGTTACTCTCACCTTCTTGTCAACTGTTGGAAATGGGCCATCATGATTATCACTGCAAAAGGTTTTTTTTCTCCTGCTAATAGCTCACCTTAATTGATCACTCTCCTTATAGTGTGTATTGCAACACCCATTTTTTCATGTTCTCTGTGTGTGTGTATGTGTGTGTGTATATATCTATCTTCCTACTGTATTTTCCACTGCATGCATCCAATGAAATAAATGCTGTATGGAAATTTAGTTTGTACTGACTTCCCTAGTGCTTTTTATGTAGCCCAGGGGTTCCCAAACTGGGGGTTAGGACCCCTCAGGGCATCACAAGGTTCTTATATGGGGGGGGGGGTCGTGAGCTGTCAGCCTCCACCCCAAACCCTGCTTTGCCACCAGCATTTATAATGGTGTTAAAGGTATAAAAAGTGCTTTTAATTTATAAGAAGGGGTCACACACAGAGGCTTTCCATGTGAAAGGGGTCACCAGTACAAACCTTTGAGAACCACTGATGTAGCCTGTTGTAAAACTAGACAATTATCTAGATGAGTTGATGTACCCCTTGGAAGACCTCTGTGTACTCCCAGGTGTACATATACCCCTGGTTGAGAACCATTCATGTAGGGGAGCTCAGGCCCACTCCCTGTACCAGCTTCCAACCCAATACCCTGAGAGGCTGGTTCAGTTTTGCTTACCTTGCATCAGCCTCAATTCAGCTTCACTGCGTCACCACTTCCAACCATGGCCCCATGGGCAGGAGTCAGAGAAAGGAAGTCTCCTTTCAGGTGTAAAAGCAGCAATTGCTTCATGAAGGGTCAGTACTGATGAAGCAATTATCAACACTTTCTCTTTTCTCCTTCGCAGAGTTTGCCCCATTTTCTCTTTAATTCTCCAATGTTAATTTAACAATCTCAGATTTGGGATATTTTCCCACCCGTTTGACCTGCAGCAATTTTTCTTTCTTTCTTTGGGAAATCGTCCTGAATCATTCCCCAAATGAGAAGGGGCTTAATGGGTGCAGCTTGCAGAACCCTGAGACACAGCTGCCTCTGGGGTGGGATGGGGTGGCCATTCGCTGCCAGCAACAAGGCAAGGAAGGGGACAGGAGGAAAAAGTCCCCAGTGGAGGCTGTCCAGCCCAAGGTTACACAGTCCGGCTTACTGCTACTCCCAACTGCTCACTGAGGAAAAGAAAAGGGTCCAGGATGCAACTACTAGGATGAATCTGTAAACTCAGGGGTTGTACTGTATGACTGGAGAATTGCTAACATAGTTCCTATTTTTAAGAAAGGTAAAAAAAACGATCCGTGTAACTACAGGCCTGTTAGTTTTACATCTGTAGTGTGCAAGGTCTTGGAAAAAATGTTGAAGGAGAAAGTAGTTAAGGACACTGAGGTCAATGGTAATTGGGAGAAAATACAACATGGCTTTACAAAAGGTAGATCGTGTCAAACCAACCTGATCTCTTCTTTGAGAAGGTAAAAGATTTTTTGGATAAAAAGAGAACGCAGTAGATCTAATTTACCTCGATTTCAGTAAGGCATTTGATATGGTTCCACATGGAGAACTATTAGCTAAATTGGAAAAGATGGGGGTCAATATGAAAATTGAAAGGTGGATAAGGAACTGGTTAAAGGGGAGACTACAGTGGATCACACTGAAAGGTGAACTGTCAGACTGGAAGGAGGTTACTAGTGGAGTTCCTCAGGGATCGGTTTGGGGACCAGTCTTATTTAGTCTTTTTATTACTGACCTTGGCACAAAAAGCAGGAATGTGCTAATAAAGTTTGTGGATGACAAAAAGCTGGGAGGTATTGCCAGTTTAGAGAAGGACCGGGATATTATACAGGAAGATCTGGATGACCTTGTAAATTGGAGTAATAGTAATAGGATGAAATTTAATAGTGAAAAGTGCAAGGTCATGCATTTAGGGATTAATAACAAGAATGTGTGTTACAAATTGGGGATGCATTACTTGGAAGTAACAGAAGAGGAGAAGGACCTCGGAGTATTGGTCAATCACAGGATGACTATGAGCCACCAATGTGATATGGCTGTGAAAAAAGCTAATGCGGTATTGGAATGCATCAGGCAAGGTATTTCCAATAGAGATAAGGAGGTCTTAGTACCGTTATACAAGGCACTGGTGAGACCTCATCTAGAATATCGTGTGCAGTTCTGGTCTCCCATGTTTAAGAAAGATGAATTCAAACTGGAACAGGTACAGAGAAGGGCTACTAGGATGATCTGAGGAATGGAAAACCTGTCTTATGAAAAGAGACTCAAGGAGCTTGGCTTGTTTAGCCTAACTAAAAGAAGGTTGAGGGGAGATATGATTGCTATCTATAAATATATCAGAGAAATAAATACCATGGAGGGAGAAGAATTATTTAAGCTCAGTACCAATGTGGACACAAGAACAAATGGATATAAACTGGCCATCGGGAAGTTTAGACTTGAAATTAGATGAAGGTTTCTAACCATCAGAGGAGTGAAGTTCTGGAACAGCCTTCCAAGGGAAGCAGTGGGGGCAAATGACATATCTGGCTTCAAGACAAAGCTTGATAAGTTTATGGAGAAGATGATATGATAGGATAGCCTAATTTTGGCAATTAATTGATCTTTGACTACTAGCGGTAGATATGCCCAATGGCCTGTGTTGGGATGTTAGATGGGGTGGGATCTGAGTTACTACAGAGAATTCTTTCCTGGGTGTCTGGCTGGTGAATCTTGCCCACATGCTTAGGGTTTAGCTGTACCGCCATATTTGGGGTCGGGAAGGAATTTTCCCCCAGGGCAGATTGGCAGAGGCCCTGGGGGTTTTTCGCCTTCCTCTGCAGCGTGGGGCATGGGTCACTTGCTGAAGGATTCTCTGCACCTTGAAGTCTTTAAACCACAATTTGAGGACTTCAGTAGCTCAGACATAAGTTAGGGGTTTGTTACAGGAGTTGGTGGGTGAGATTCCATGACCTGCGTTGAGCAGGAGGTCAGACTAGATGATCATAATGGTCCCTTCTTACCTTAAAGTCTATGATTCTATGAAATGGGTTTTAGCCCACAAAAGCTTATGCTCAAATAAATTTGTTAGTCTCTAAGGTGCCACAAGTACACATACAGACTAACATGGCTACCACTCTGAAACCTGTTACCTGGTTGGTGTCACCCCAGGAGCAAACACATTTGAAATACTGGTACATAGTCAATATTCATAATGACAGGTACAACAATGACACATGCATAGAAATAGGATAATCATATTCAGCAAATCATAACTTTTCCATTCACACCTTACATGATATACTTTGTGTAATATTTGTAGCAATTATATAACAGTGGTAGCAACATGATATACATGGTTATATTTTAATCCTATAACATCACATCCACCACAACTCCCTGATCCTTCTCAACAGTGCTGCTGCTAAGCCACATGCTTTGTATAATATAATGTCCTTGGCATTCGGAGATGGTCACTACAATTTTAAGCCAGCTGGTTTTGTTTGATGCAAGTGCTGTTTACACTGGACCAGGAGCTGTGTTATCCAAACCAGTTTTAACCATTCTTTAAAAATGGCTTATACCTGCTATGGACCGGTTCACGTTAACAAGCCAAAGCAGATTAAATCCAAGGCAGCCTAAACCAATTTAATACCATGGTGGTTAAGGGTTGGCCCCAACTCTCATTGATGTCAGTGGGAAGATGGATTGATTTCATGGGGAGTTAGATCAGGCTTAAAACTTGATAAGATGACAAGATCCTCTGACTCAGAGCACTTAGGTCCTGAAGAGGAGGGGGAATGATATTCTGTGACATGTTACAATCTGTGCTGCTTAGAAACAAATGTGGGATTTCTCTCCCTCCTTTCCTTGTTCCTTTGCCTTGGCAGCTGGATGCATAACACGCTGGCGCAGTAGTTGTGACTGTATCTCGACTCCTGCTCCTGTCTTGCCATTAATGGAGTTATCCCTTTAGCTCGGGTGGTAGGAGTCTTTGCCGCTGATGCTGAATCACCAGAGCTCAGTCCCTGCTGATGAGCACATCTTGCATGTGTGTGTGCATGTATCTAAGTGTGTGTCTCTGTGTGTGTGTGTGTATCTATATGTGTGTGTGTATCTATGCGTGTATGTGCAGCCACCAGTCCTTCCTTCGTAACCTGCTCCAGTTCTGTTGCTTCAACTCTTCAGCGAGCGATACTCCTGCCCTGTTGTTCTCTCTCCTCTTTGCCCCCTCACCCCGGAACACAATGGCTAGCTCTGAAACTCACAGGATTTGTTTTTAAATGTCATTTTAGTTTGTAGCTCTTGATGCTGTGAGCATCATCCTGAAGCAGCTGCAGCCCACAGAGAAGGAGCTTCTGCCATTCAACGCCTGCCTGAGCTGGCTGAAAAGGATCAAGTCCATTAAGCACACTGTGGAGCTGATCACATCGGATGACTACCAGATGAGACTTTACTGTAACAAAGAGGAATTATTGAACAGAGTATTGTAAGTTTTACTCCTTCCCCCCCAAAACTGTCTGTGTATTTTAAAGAATATAAACATTTTTAAAACCTGTAACAATCAAAACTTTTCTGTGAAAACTTCTCCCCCCCCACAGAAAGATGGGTTTTCCTTTAAACAAAATTTTTTGCAGACAGTGTCAGATTTCCTCAGAATTTTCCAAATTTATGTAGAAAAACTTGAAAACAAAAAATTTTCCAGCAGTTTTCAGCTGGAAATCAAAAAAATGTTGTTTTTGCTTTGTTTTTTTAACCAAAACCTTCAGTTACTGGGAAAAAAAATGGGTTTTGTTTTCTCAATGAAAAGTCATAATTTTCCAGGGGGAAAAGAACTCTTCCATGTTCCAATCAACTCCCTGTTAGATGGTGACTCAGTGTTTGCTATGACCCCATTAGTGGTTGGTCTACATAGCACATAAAAGCCCATTACTTTGCCACCGTGTTACTCTGTGTGACGGACAAGAAAGGCTGAGTCAGCACTCTCTTCCCGGCAGCTCCAATCAAGCAAGGCAGAATGGAGCTGATTAAGCAGGGCTGCGCCTAATTTTTGGGTGGGGCAGGGCAGAAGGGCTAATTAAGCCATCAGGCCAAGCCCACAAACAGGCACAGGAAGGAAGTGGAAAAGAGGGAAGCAGGCAGTCAGGCGAGAGAGAGAGTGCTCTCCCTTGCTTGTTCCGGGAGCTGTATATATTATGAAGATGGTGGGAATTCATTTGTAAATAAACTGCACAACCTGTTGGACCAGCAGAAGGGTCTTTGAATAGTTTGTAGAATAGACCAGAACAGAAGGAGGAGCCAGGAGATCCTGTTACACTCTCTTAGTTCAAATGGTAAAGTAAACATCCTAGATCCCTTCACTAGTCCTTGATGTCCCCCTTCTGGGCCCTTTGCAGGGATGAAAGTTACAGTACGCAGTGCAGCCGGGGTCCTGGGCAAGATGCGGGGGTGGCTCAGGGCCCCCCCCAGGAAGGGGCAGGTCCTCGGGTGGAAGGGGCAGAGCTGGGGACCAGAGTCCCTCAGCCAGCCCTTCAGTGCGGCAGCCAGGAGTCCCAGGGCTGCAGTGGCGGCAGCCAGGAGCCCCGGGCCCTTTTAAATCTCTGGGCCCCGGGGCAGCTGCCGCTTTTGCTCCCCCCTGTTGGTGGCCCTGCCTGCTCCCCCCCACTCCATTGGTGACCCTACTGATAGGGTCCGGCAGCGCTACTGCTGTGTATAGACCGGTACCGGTGGCCACTTCTTACCAGTACGCTGTACCAGCCCATATCGGCCCACTTTCACGTCTGGCTCTTTGTGATGCTGTTTACATCTGTGCAGACTGGATGTAAGTGTCTGCTAGATCAGACTTCTCCTCTCACATCAGCGGGAATGGTTTTACATGTGTAAATGATGGGGCAGAGCACCAGTCCATGAAGGATCAGAGCCATCTTGTCATTAAAGGTCCAGTATTTTATGTCACCTCCTCACAGCTGGCTACTTGCTTTGCTGGCGCAAATCCTGCCTTTGGAAACTTGCATTTTAATATTGTAGAATTGAGTGTGTGCACTGGAGAACGGCTTCCCCAGCTGGGGAATGAGAATGAAACTGGAACAGGAACCGAGAAGGAGATGCTCAGGGAATGGAGAGCCTGAGGACAGGAAACTAAAGGAGCTTGGCTTGTTGAGAGTAATACAAGGAAGGCTGTGAGGGGATCGGGATTGCTCACTATAAATACATTGGGAGGCAGAGGGGTGGCTGTAAATGCCAGGGAGGGAGAAGAGCTATTGAAGCTAAAGGACAGTGTTGGCACAAGAACAAATGGGGACAAACTGGCCATGGCTGAATTTAGGCTGGAAATAAGAGGAAGGTTTCTAACCATCAGAGGCAGGGAGGTTCTGGAAGAGCCCCCAGTAGGATCAGGGACGGAAGGAGGGCAAACACCCTAACTGGTTTGAAGATGAAGCTTGATACGTTTATGAACAGGATTATCTGACGGGGTTGCCAGTGATAGCAGACACTGGATTCCACAGCGCAAGTTGTCCCTTCCAGTCCTATGTTCCTATTAAAACCCCAGATATTAGTCCTGCCATGGCCCTTTCTTCAGAGCTTGTTCTATCAACAAATATCGAGCAAATCCACTTAAAAACCTTGGGCCGTATTCCCACCAAGCCTTTCCAAGCATTACACAGACAGCAGAGGAAAAGACAAAATTTTTTTCCCTTTGATTTCCCCATTGTACCCACTTTCCCTTCCTTTTGTAAACTGCTCTGAGCAGCGGGTAAAGGGTGTCCCTGACTGCAAACCATCACACCTAGCCTGAGGGGATTGTGAGCCGAAGGACCTGTTTACATGTTCAGTTCCTATCTCCAGGTGGCGGGTTTTGTCCAAAGATGTGGGGAAGAATTATTTTTCCCAGCAGACAAGGCACAGCTACTCTCAGTGAGGCAATTCTGTCTCTTTTTCAGACACCAGTGGAATTGCACCAACATCGTCTACCTGCTCATCGATCACCTGCTACACGATGAAACCAACGTGGACGAGAAGCTGCTAAAGCTCGTTGTGAAGCAGTTTGTCTTCCTCTGGAATGTAGGTGTCTAAAATAGCGCCCCACTGCCCCTTTGAAACCGCATGGAACAAGAGGCTACAGCACTAAGGCCCTAGCAGAGTAGGGAAGGAGGACCGCTGGAAGAACTTTTTCATCCAAAACTTTTTTTGGAGAAAAATGCAGATTTGGCAATATCAAAATGCTTCCTGAATTCATGTTGGTTTTGCCAGATTGTTTTGTTAGGCTCTGATAGAGGTCTTCCTACGGGATGGGGGAGCAGGCAGATACCAGATACAGTGTTGGTATATAATACTCTAAATAGTTGTATTGATTACAATATAACCCCACACTCACTCCACATTCACACCCCTTTCATATTACACCAGAGTCAGAAGATTAAAGCGAAGTCCCAGTGGCCAGTCAAGGTCTGCTCCAATCATGAGGCATGGGGAGCCCTGCACTACACATTTCTTCTTTATCAGGGCTCTGGATCGATGTCTGATCCAAATTTCAGATATGTCAGGCAACTATTTATAGATCAGTCCGTCTGTTGCATCATTGGCTCTTTGTCTGTTTAAAGCCTTGTACCAATAACTCCAGGAAAACAGTTCCTGGCAAGCCTCCATAATTCAGGACATTCCATTTCCTCCTATGGACATGGCACAGTTGTTTTGCACAGGCAATCCTTGACCACTTAAACCTTAAATCCTTGCTTCAGTTGCCAAAACGCAACTCACGTACTCATGTCAAGCAAACCGCATTTATACTAGGCCCAAATGGCTTATAGTGGTTTACAACATATACTACTTTATATCTCAATAGTTTCAGTCAGAAAAAAAACTACAAAGAAAAAAATTGGGAAAAAATCAAAACATTTCCATTTTTTGGTTCAAAATAACTTTCCCATTTCAAAATTTCCTTTAATTTTAGTTTTTAATACAATTTTTAAAAATTAAAAATGGTTGGAATCAAAACAAAATGTTTCGGCTTTCTCCAAAATGTTTTGTTCGATACTAAACAAATTTGACATGAAGCTAGTTCCCCGCCCCCCATTTTTTTTTGAATTGTGAGTGAACCGAAAAATTCATTATTCACCCAGCTCTAGAGAGGATGCCTGTCCTCAGAGGATTCAACCCCCCGCATCCTTCACCCACGTGAGACATGGTGTCTGCACAAGAGATAAGGAGGTAGCCTGCAGGTGGCCCAAGCTGCACTGATTCTGTACAGCTCCCCTATATACCGTCTCCTGCCCCTGTTATACAGTGATACTACACCCGGGCCCCCTGCAATCCTCACCCCAGAATTAGAGCATCACACAGGACAGAAAATCTGTTTCGCAAAGGATACAGAGATTTGGAAATTTGG
Organism: Dermochelys coriacea; assembly: GCF_009764565.3. NCBI lineage: Eukaryota > Metazoa > Chordata > Testudines > Dermochelyidae > Dermochelys > Dermochelys coriacea. The sequence goes on along the minus strand of NC_050073.1, from coordinate 5,608,971 downwards.
CTTCATTCCCAATTGGAACAAAAACTGAAAATTTCTAAATTTCCACAAAGAAAAATTAGTTTTGGGTTGATTCAAATGTTTTGATTCTTAATATTTTGGTATTAGAGTATACAAAATATGTGGGTATTGTAGTGTAAAATATAATTTCCATGTTTCAGGGTTTTGGTTTTCCGACAAAAAAACAAGTTTTTACAGGAACATAGACAACATCCATTAAAGCTTTTGTTAGTCAATAACCCAGTTTTCCAACAACAACATGCTGTGACCAGCCTTTCTCAGCTTGTGTGCCCAGCAATGGAGATCTGTGTGTAACATCAGGCACTCAAGTTTTCAAAGTTTGGCCCCAGATGTTTCTGAAAACCTTTGTAACCTTAATTCAGCCCCCCCGTGCTTCTGCATTATGGTACAGTCTTTAATCACGTGATTACCTGCCATGTGTTCTGTCAGACTCCAGCCTCATTCAATGCACAGGATGAACAATGAATGAGGGAGAATGTTTAAGGCTCTGGGCTGGGACTCAGGAGACTTGGGATCTAATCTGGGCTCTGTCCCAGACTTCCTATTTGATGTTGTACAAGACTATCAGAATGCATGCCCTAAAGGGGTAGAGTTAAGGTTGAATGGGCAACCTTGATGCTGGCGTATCCTAACTTTTGAGTGCTTGCTTTTGCAAATATAATTTTTAACACTTCTTTTGTCACTTAGAATGTAATAACATGCATTATGCTTTATTTTCTGTAGTTACTGTACAAAATAGAAGACCATAAACCAGCAAAGATTTTTGAAGTTGTGACAAAAGTGCTGAAGAGATGCAGCAACAATGCTGCTACCGTCTACCTTGTGTAAGTCAAGCAAACAAGCAAAAAAACCATTGTGGGTAAATTTTCAGCAAGAGCATTTTTAGCAGGCAATGTGTCTATTCATTACACTTGCAAGTTAGTTTATTTCCTGACAATATTTTTATTTCCATGTACCATGTAACTCAGCATTCAGTGCTGTACCCACATATATGGAAAACATTTTGCATTATGTACCATGGGTGTGAACGATTCCCTCTCCCCTGAGCACCCCCTTGTGGCTGGGCACCTTCACACCAAGACTAATGTCCCACTTCTCCTCTCAGGCCCCTTAGGCCTCCCCAGCAGACTCTCTTGCCTCATAAATACTCCTCCTTCTGGCCAACTTATTACAAAAAACTACTGCAAAGAACCCAGACAAGAGTCCCAAAACATTGTCCATTTATAATCTGCAGCACCTATAGTCCTTAAAATCACAAGACAGCAGCAGTGTAGCACATACCACTCTCTGGCATCTTCCACCACACCACAGCTCTTTGTCAGTCCTCTCCTGTCCTTCTCCCAGGAAAACCACCCCAGCCCTTCCAGCTGGAGTACAACCCTACTCTTTCCAGTGACAATGCCTACCTCCACTCCCCCAGCCTCTCTGCTGGGAGATTGTCCTCACCAGGGGAGCATCCATCACTCCTCCTATTACACTAACTTTTTCCAGTTCTTCTGAGTGGTGATGTCAGCAGGTAATCCCCTCTGCTGCTCCCCTTGCCTTCAATCTTTTCTGGCCCTGGCTCTCTGGCTTGGGGAGGTCAGCCAATGAACTCTTCTGCTGCTTCTCTGCCTGCAGTCTTTTCCCAGGAACCTCCTGCAGCCTCCTTCAGGGACTTTCTCCCTCTCTGATTCTCCCTGATTCTATATAGCCCCAGGTGCTGTTCTGCGTTTTAATTGGCCAAACTGAAAGCACCTGTTCTGGCAGAGGGGAGCAGGACCTGCTTTATTTAAAGAAGCCAGTCACCCTGTGCAATCGGACTTAAGTATATTGCCGTGGAGCTTGGGCCAAGCTATGCAAGGCTTTATTATTATTTATTTATTGACTCTGTAAGGCACAAGGCAGTGGAGAATCAGACCCCGTGAATTGCATCTTGCTTTCGTGATGTCTTTCAGGAAGGGCGTGAACGAGTGCAAAAGCTGCCAGAACGAGATCACAGACCCAGCTGAGCTGCCCTGCGGTCACATTTTCTGCACACAGTGCATCCAGGAGTGGAACATCAGGCAGTGCAAGATCTGCAAGAAGAGCGTCCCCGAGGATTACATGCCCACTGCCTCCCAGATCACCAGGTACTGCACAGTCGCCTGACTGTGATTTGGGACACTCGTTTAGCAGTAATATTCCTGCTAATCTCTGTTACTGACATTGTGGCCAGAAAGGTTGCTTTTCTTCCACACCCCTCCGCTACATTTCTTTGAGCTCTTAGAAAAACGGGCTGCTCCCTCTCCAAGACTGGTACCGGACATAGCTCCTTGTTCTGCTGAAGGATTTCTCAAGATAGGTCTGTCCATAAACAATGACTTTAATGGGACTTCGTGCATGCAGGGTCTGCACACACTGATCCCTTTTCAGGACTGGGGGCCTAGGATTGTAAATATCTGAAATTGCACATTATAAAAGGGGGCTCTGGTGTCACAAAGGGGACTGAAAGCGGATGCATCTCTCCGCATAGAGCTGATGGAGAGTAGCATTTTCCAATGTGGCTTTAGGATTTAGGAACCTAGGTCCCATTAAAAATCATGCTTTTGAAAATGGTATCTGTGCATAGGCACTGACTCTGTGGGTGCTCTGGGGCTCAAGCACTCACAGAAAAAAATTGGGGGTGCTCAGTACCCACGAGGCTGGCCATTGATCAGCTGTTTGGTGGCCCCTGCGGCTAGCCACGGCTTCAGTGGCTCCCGCCACTTGCTCCTCTTCATCCTCAACTCTCCTCACTCCCCTAAAGGCAGGAGGGGGCAGAAAGGACCAAGCAGCAGGCATGAGGTGCTCGGGAGCGGGGGCAGAGAGGAGTGAATGGTGGGCAGGTGGGTGGAGCCTTGGGGAGGGGGCAGAGAGGAGCGAGCGGGGGAGCCTCGGGGGAGGGGGTGAAGAGGAGCAAGCGGCAGCAGGGTTGAGGGGGGAGCCTCAGGGGCAGAGGCAGAGAAGAAGGAGTGGGAGGCACTCAGGGGGCAGGAAGAGGCAGAGTGGGGGTGAGACCTCAGGAGGGGGCAGAATAGGGGAGGAGCCTTGGGGGAGGGACGGAGTGGGAGTGGGGCACCTACTGTCAAGAAGAAAAGTCAGCACCTGTGAATCTGTGGCCAGTTCTGTGTCAAGTCTGGCCTTGCAACTGGTGCAGAGGCCATGTATGGGGGACAGGCGGCTGGCTGCAGAACATCCAGCCCTTAGACTCATAGCCAGCTGATCCGTTCACAGGCAGCCCTAAACTATGCTGGTTCCAGGTTCAGAAATCTGCAAGTGACCCCTCTGTGCTCCCCATCTTACCTTCACCCAGTGATTACAGCACGCGTTGGAGGTTTGAGCCCAGGGCTCCAGTGTCAGGGGTCAGCTTTTTCTGATTTTAGGTCATTATTTTTAGATATATTTTTAGGAGCCGTAAATGATTTTTAAGCGTTTTTCTGGAATTGTGTCATTATGGCAGCTGTCACCAGGTAGCGCTGTTACACACAGTGTTTTTTCAGGTTTCAGAGTAGCAGCCGTGTTAGTCTGTATTCGCAAAAAGAAAAGGAGTACTTGTGGCACCTTGGAGACTAACAAATTTATTTGAGCATAAGCTAGATGCATCCGATGAAGTGAGCTGTAGCTCACGAAAGCTTATGCTCAAATAAATTTGTTACTCTCTAAGGTGCCACAAGTACTCCTTTACTGTTTTTTCAGAGCGTGCGAACAGGTTTCAATTCTAGGGAAGACAATGTGTGTTGTTATTTTGCGATAATGCAGAGTTTTGGGTAGGGGAAGTTGTGTGAGCAGCAGGAGAATTTGCTGTCTGCCTTGGGCTCTTGTTTAGAACGGACTGTCTCCCTGGGGACTGGGTGGTTGGCTTTAGCTGACATTCTTGGGAGAAGGGCTGAAATGTGTGATAGAATTTGGCAACATTAACTCCCGGTGAATAAAGTTGTTTTGCCCAGAATGTGGAATAATTCATATCGGGCAGAATTATTATTGACTTTACAGGATCAAGTCTACCCTAAGTACACACTCAAGTCCTCTTAACTTAGCAAGAGTATTGGAGCTATGTGCATGTTTCAGCACAGAGAGATTTGTAGATTCATAGATTTTTAAGGCTAGAAGGGACCATTAGGTCATGAGGCCAGAGAATCTCACCCAGTGATGTCTACATCACACACATAACTTTGGCTTGAGCTATAGCAGATCTTTTAGAAACATATTCAGTCTTGATTTAAAGATTTCAGACGATGGCAAAACCACCACTTCCCTTGGTAACTTGTTCCAATGGTTAATCATCCTCAAGGTTACAATTTTTGCCTTTGTTCCAGTCTCAATATATTTAACTTCAGCTTCCTGCCATTCTCATTTTGTCTGCTACCTTATATATTAAAATAGTGACATTTTTTAAAAAATAATCTTTTTCTCACCCTAGGGAGGCAGTTGCAAATCACAACAAATTCAGGAGGAAGTGCAACTCCTTCTTTGTGGAGTTTGTCAGTAGTTACTGTTTTGGGGACAAAATCCCACCATCTGCAGAGATCATCGAACAACTGATTAAGTTCGTGGCTTGCAAACCTTCTAACCCAGAACATCAAGAGATTAGAAAGGGTGAGTGAAGTGTGTAACATGGAAACGGCTCGATCCTGCCAATCCCAGTTGTTCAAATATCCTGAGTCAGGCCCCAAAACTCATGACAGTGACTTTAAAATCATGAGATAAAAACCCAAACAATAAATATGAGGTTTTTTTATTTGCCTTCTGGTGTTGGAGCTTTTAGGGCAATTCACACCAGCTGGAGGTCTGACCCATTGACTCCAGTGTAGCTATGGCTGGTTCACATCAGTTAGGGATCTGGTCTTGTGCTCAGAAAAAAAAAAGTAATCCATTCGACTCTTTGGTTTCAGTGTACAAACCAACGAGTGACTTGTCGCCCTTTGAAGAATGCATGGATCCGAGTCCTACTGTCAAGTCCTCCCTTTTGAAAATGTTACTCCGATGCAGGTTGGTTCTAGTGCTTCCAGTGGCTATATTAACTATGTTTCACTCACAGATCCACGTTGGGTATATTCAGTTTTATAACTTATGTCCATTTCCTCCTAGACTAGACAATGTGAAGGAACACTTGGAAGGGTATCTCTCCAGGATGGAGGAAGTATTATCATTAAATCAAAGCAGTTGCAATGATTTCTATTTCATGGTAGTGTGCTGCTTTGAGGTGAGTCCCATGAAGAGTCTGTGGAGAAACATAGACATTTTATTACATCCATAATAACTACGTTAAAAGAATAGTTAAGGTTGCAAAGTCGAGTACTCCAATGTTAGGAAATGCTAAAATTAAGATTACCTGTGCAGTCTTCACTTGTTGTACTCTGGCATATGCTTTACGATACAGTCTGCAATTACATAACCAGATACTATTTTTTGCACAGAATCCCTGCCTCAATCAGTATATGAAGTTACTCAATATTTATTTATGTATTTTTATTATTGTAGCGCCTAAGAGTACTAGTTGTGGGCCATATCCCGCATTGTACTGGATGCTGTACAAACTTGTGTGCCCCCGCCTTATTCTCTGCACACCACCCAGACTCTGTATTGAATTCAGAAGTACTAATTCTATGGTGCTCTCGCTAGAGTATCAGAGAGTCTCACAAACATTAATGAATTCATCTTCACACTGCCCCTGTGAGAATAGGTGATATTATTTCGCCCATTTTACAGCTGTTGCACTGAGACACAGAGAGATTACGGCCAAATTGTCAGAAGTCTCCACTAACTTTGGGTGCCCAATTTGAGATCCCCAGGGCCTGACAAGCAGAGTACTTAGCATTTTTATAGCATTTTATGTGTACGTAGCACAGCTCCCATTGACCTCAGTTGCAGCTGTGAATACTCAGCACTTCCACAAGTCAGACCCAGGTATCTCACATTGGGCACCCAGAAAAGGAGAAACATACAATTAATGGCCAGTTCTCCCATTTTCAGAAATAACTTGGTACTTAGAAGCCTAAATCTCACTGACTTTATGAAACTTGGCGGAAAATTTCAGCAGTACCTAAGTCACTTAGGAGTCTAAGTCTCATAGATGTTCAGTGACTTTTGGCTCCTAAATCACTTTGGACCTTTGGAAAATTTTACCCGTAGGCTTGCAGAGAGGGGCAGAAGATGTGGGGGGATAGAAACCAAGGTGGCGAGAAGTGGACAGGGGAGAAACAGGAGCTCTTACCCCCAGGCAGTTATTTTTAATCAGTGGCATTGTTTCAAAATGACCAGAACAATTTTATTTTTTGTAGCCTTTAAGGTTAATGTCTGCTGTGTGGTGCGGGAAGAAGGGAAAAGTTGAGTCACTAAAAACAACCTGCCCAACCAACTGGATCCCCTTTACCACAGGGGTACTGTCTGTTCACTACTGTACATTTTTAAAAATTCTCTCTCTTGAACAGGATTTTATGTATTCCTCCTTTCAAGAAGACGCCAGCCAAAATTCGGAGCACTTGCTCTCCACTGCAGATCTGTCTGCTCCCAGCTCTGCCACTGTCACCAGTATTGAAAACCTGCAATTCATTGCTCAGCTCCGACTCGCCATTGGTAACGTTGCAGCTGTGCTTGGCAGAGAGCTGCCAAGTGGTAAGTGGAGTTTCTAACTGTTTTCCAGTCATGCTGGACATCAGGGAAGATTGGTTAGAGAACCATTTAGCTCCGTGGATGTTGTTTTCTTTAAGGGTTGTGTTTGTCCAGAGTAATTTCCAGAGCTGATCCAAACATTTTCAGCTGAACAGTTTTCCATTAGAAAACACTGTCCCATCCGAACTGAAATGTGTTGTGGGAATGCGTTGATTTTGATGAAATTTTTAACAGAAAAGTTTTGAAACATTTTGAAATTGAAATGAAGCATTTTATTTGATTTTTGTCTTTTTCATTCAGTTTCATTTTGATTTTTACCTTTTATTTTAACTTTATCATTTCAGTTCAATTTTCTCATTTTGACTTTCATATATTATATATGACGTGATCAAACTGAAATGTTTTGACATTATCAAACGTTTTGTTTCAATAAGGTTGTTTCTATGTGAAACCCTTCTGCCTGTTGGAATTGGGAGCAACAAGGGCTGGATTCAGTATCTAGGGTTTCCTTTTTGACAGCACAACACAAAACCGGCTTGAGCCCCCACCCAGTGACCTGGAACAATTACACACCACCCCCGGGGCACCTCTAAGAGGCAGTACTTCCCCTTTTGCAAGCACTGAGTCTGTGTATGGAAAAGAAAACTTTTAATAAAAGGGGAAAGGAACTCAGCATTAATTTTGGAAAACACGACAAACATGATTCAAAAACAGATGGCCATGAACAAAACACCCACACCAGAGTACACGGGGGAGTGTCCTTTTCCTCAGTCTCTCATCTTGTGGTATGAAAATCTGACAAACAAATGTCTCTTTAGCACACCATTCCCCTGTCCCTCCATCGCACCCCACTCACAGTTGTTTTCCTTGGTCAGTGAAGACCCAGAGTTCAGAGTTTTTTTTCCACCAAATGCATCCGATGAAGTGAGCTGTAGCTCACGAAAGCTTATGCTCTAATAAATTTGTTAGTCTCTAAGGTGCCACGGGTACTCCTTTTCTTTTTGCGAATACAGACTAACACGGCTGCTACTCTGAAAAGAGTCCAGAGGTGCATCTCTGTGAGTTCACCTCCCATCCAGGGGGTGAAAGACACCCAGCAATGCCTCAGCTGTCACTCCACTGTTGGCCACTTGCTCCACCACTGCTCACTGAGCCGTCAGCCACTTTATTGGCCAGTCGTTCTGCTGCCACTCACTCCATCAGCTCGCTCTGCTGTCGCTTGCTCTGGCAGCCGCTCACTTCTGTGTCAGCTGCTCTGCCATCGCCCACTCCACCACTGCCCTCTAGTGCAACCTCTGGAATGTCTTGAAGTCCCACCACTTAACACAGCTTTCAGTGATTTCAGCTGTTACGGGGGGGAGCCTCATTGCTAGGGCAGTCTGGGCAGTCACTTTTACCAGAGATGCTGTCCCATAGCAGCTCTAATGCTTGGACCTGGTTATCAGTGGTTTCAGCTCTAGTGATCCAAAACAAAAGAATCTCAACTGAATCTTAATCAGCTCTGTCATTAAACAGTGGAGAGGGGGAAGGACAAATGGTGTCGAGAACTCTTAGGCAGAGCTCACACCACCATGTACAGACACCTGTCCCACCCTCTCACCTCTCCACTGGGCTTCAGCTCTCATACCCCCTTCTTAGCAAGTGGACTTCAGCTGAGGTTGAACCTCTCAGTCAGGGTATGCCAAGCATAGATCTGCTGCCCTCTATTCACACAACAAGGATAATAAAACTTTATTACTCCTGCACCCAATACCAAAATGCAATCCAACACCAGCCAAAAGTGATCATTTGGGCAAAGCTGCTCCATCATGCTGCGCACCTAGGCAGAGTGGGCATGTCTATGCAAACTAGATCAGCTCCTGATGTCTTCTCCCCCAGCTCATCACTAGATGTCAAGGGAGAGCTCAGTCAGACTATGCTTACAGTTCTTTCTGAATCGGAATATTTCATACAGGAAGTATTTTGAGATTTTGACTTTTCCTCATCATTTGGGACCAACACAAATTTAGAAATGTCAGAATTTCCCACAGAACAGAAATTCCATTTTCCGGCCAGCTCTGATCATTACTGGAAAATACAACTTTAAATGACAAGATGTACAAAAGTGTGTGGTACCTACAGAAACAAATGTCCCACTTCTATATGGCCAGCACATTTACCCAGCTGACTTTAGTGAAATGATCTTTCCCCTCAATTTCACTTGGTATGAGGTCACCAAATTAAAAGAGACAGGGTAAAATCTTCTTTAAATGAGTTTTTAAAGTATTTAAGTCAAGAATAAAGCTCCGCTCTAGCTTAGTCAGGAATCATTGGGCCAGACGCAGGAATCACCAGGGGAGATTCTCTGGCCTCGGTTATTCATAGATTCCCAAATCAGAAGGGATTCTTGTGATCAACTAGTACAGCATAAGCCACAGTACTTCCCCCAAATAATTCCTAGAGCAGCACTTTTTATAAAAACATCCAATCTTGATTTACAAGATTATGTAGGAGGCTGAACTGGGTTGATACAATGAGCCCTTTTGACCTGAAAATCTGAGACCTAAAAATGTCTGACCTCTCTGAATACTGTAGGCTCTGCGAGACCAAACTCACTGTTGCCACAAAATTAATGGTGGCCACATTTAGTCCTACAGGGTGAATTTTATCCATGAAGCAGTTTTCACTGGGAGATGGTATTGCATTTTATACCTGTAAATCTTCACTACAGAAGGGTTAATGGAAGGACTGTTCCTTCTGGTTCAGATGAAGTATATCTATTCAAACAGGGTCTTTCTTGACTTTCTCCTTTTTTCCTCTTTTATCTTAAATACTATGGTAACATTACTGCAGGGATTTCGTTGCATATGAGCTTTGAACAACTGTGAAGCTAGGCAGCAATATTGCATTGGTTTGGGGCTAATACTGAACTCTGCTTGGCAGCTGCAGACCAGAATACATGGACCAGTGCTGAAAATGCAGAGAAACAGTCCCAACTTGTGAATTCAATGAAAAATCTGGTTGAAAAGGCCCAAACACCTTGGCCTCAAATATTCCTTATTAGAAATCTTTGTAATTTCTATGGGATGAACATAATGCAGAAGATTCTTCAGCGAGAGCAGTGGATTTTACCCAGAGGGATTGAGACTTCACAGGTAAGTGGCTTCCAAAGGCAACAGAATTTTATGCTTACAAACTATTCATACAGTTTCTGTGTCTCCTTTCTACGGGATGGTTAATTCAAGAGATCTGTATTCACCTGAAAGCCAAGGGCATCCCTAAGGGGGTGCAGGGCCTAGGACCACCACTCCCTCGCGACTCTTCCTGCCCCCGCTCCACCCCGCCTCTTCCCTCACCCACTCTGCTCCCGCTCCACCCCTTCCTGCTCCACCCCCATTCTGCCCCTTCCCTCCAGCCCTTGCCACCACCCTGCCTCTTTCTGCCCCTTCCACCAAACCTCTCCCCCAAAGTGTGGGGCCCAAGGCAACTGCCCCAAACCATCCAATGGCTATGCTGAAAGCAGTTTTGTTCTTGATAAAATTGGTAAAACATGACCTTTGTGCTTTTGTGTGTTATTTTCAAAATGAAGTTGGTATTTAGATTGAGAGCTCTTTATGGTACAATGGGGCTCTGATCTTAGTTACTGTGGGCAGGTCTACGCTTAAAACACTGCATTGGTGCAGCTGCCCTGCTGTAGCGCTTTTAATGAAGATGCTCTACGCTGACAGGAGAGACCTCTCCCATCGATGTAGTTAATCCTCCTCCCCGACAGGCGGTAGCTACATCTGCAGGAGAGGTTCTCCTGCTCACTGACATAACACTGTCTATATGGTGGGATTGGTTGATATAACTACATCGCTCAGGGGGACTGATGTCAGTCACGGTGTGTCTGTGCAGTGCCTGGCACTATGATCCCCAATCAAGATCATGGCTTCTAGACACTGCCATAATACAAATAATAAAACAATAAATAAAATAAGAATAATAATTAATAATAAAATACAAGAAAAACATTTTGATTAACCTTCAAATGTAACTGGTCTGATAGGATTCTTTAGCAGCCTCTTGCTGTAAAATGATGTGCCTTAAATAATACATAAACAGCTTCTTTATAACAAAAGTATAAAATATTTTTATTTCCTTAGGACATAAAAATTAGCTCTAATACACCACTGATGCTTGTGACACTAGACAGAGCAAGAGGCCATATTAAGAAATCAGAATCTGAAGAAGCCAAGCAAATAACAGTGAGTGTCTGTTTTCTGTTTTAATGGAACATGGTTTGGTTTGTGATTCTGTACAAGTGAAATTCACCCCTGTGCAGAGAGCCAGCACAATTTACACCAGCTAAGGATCTGCCACATAGGACCTGAATCAGAGAACTAGAAGAGATCTCGAGAGGCCATCAAGTCCAGCCCCCTCCACTCATGGCAGGACCAAGCATCATCTAGACCATCCCTGACAGGTTTCTGTCAAACCTGCTCTTAAAAATCTCCAATAATGGAGATTCCACAACCTCCCTAGGCAATTTATTCCAGTGTCTAACCACCCTGACAGTTAGAAAGTTTTCCCTAATGTCCAACCTAAATCTCCCTTGCTGCAATTTAAGCCTTTTGCTTCTTGATCTATCTTCAGAGGTTAAGAAAAGCAATTTTTTCCCTTCTCCTTGTAACAACCTTTTATGTACTTGAAAACTTTTATCATGTCCCATCTCAGTCTTCTCTTCTCCAGACTAAACAAACCCAATTTTTTCAATCTTCTCTTATAGGTCATGTTTTCTAGACCTTTAATCATTTTTTCGCTCTTCTCTGGACTCTCTCTAATTTGTCCACATCCTTCCTGAAATGTGATGCCCAGAACTGGACTTAATACTTCAGTTGAGGCCTAATCAGCGCGGATAGAGCAGAAGAATTACTTCTCGTGTCTTGCTTTCAACACTCCTGCTAATACAGCCCAGAAGGATGTCTGCTTTTTTTGCAACAGTGTTACACTGTTGAATGGCTCATATTTAGCTTGTGGTCCACTATGAGCCCTAGATCCCTTTCCGCAGTACTCCTTCCGAGGCAGTCATTTCCCATTCTGTATGAGTGCAACTGATGGTTCCTTCCTCAGTGGAGAACTTTGCATTTGTCCTTATTGAATTTCATCCTATTTACCTCAGACCATTTCTCCAGTTTGTCCAGCTCATTTTGAATTTTAATCCTATCCTCCAAAGCATTTACAACCCCTCCCAGCCTGGTATCATCCACAAACTTTATAAGCATACTCTCTATGCCATTATCTAAATTGTTGATGAAGGTATTGAACAGAACCGGACCCAAAACTGATCTCTGCGGGACCCCACTCGTTATGCCCTTACAGCATGACTGTGAACCACTGATAACTACTCTCTGGGAATGGTTTTCCAACCAGTTATGCATCCACCTTATAGTAGCTTCATCTAGGTTGCATTTCCCTAGTTTTGTTTATGAGAAGGTCATGCGAGACAGTATCAAAAGCCTTATTAAAGTCAAGATATACCATATCTGTTGCTTCCCCACAAGTCTTGTTACCCTGTCAAAGAAAGCTATCGGGTTGGTTTGACACAATTTGTTTTTGACAAATCCATGCTGACTGTTACTTATCATCTTATTATCTTCTAGATGTTTGCAAACTAATTGCTTAATTATTTGCTCCATTATCTTTCCGGGTACAGAAGTTAAGCTGACTGGTCTGTAATTCCCTGGGTTGTCCTTATTTCCCTTTTTATAGATGGGCACTATCATTGCCCTGTTCCAGTCTTCTGGAATCTCTCCCATATTTCATGACTTTTCAAAGATAATCACTAATGGCTCAGATATCTCCTCAGTCAGCTCCTTGAGTATTCTAGGATGTATTTCACTAGGCCTTGGTGACTTGGGGACATCTAATTTGTCCAAGTAATTTTTAACTTGTTTTTTCCCTATTTTAGCCTCTTCTGATCCTATCTTAGTTTCACTGGCATTCACTATGTTAAATGCCCAATCACCACCAACCTTCTTGGTGAAAACCAAATCAATGAAGTCATTAAGCACCTCTGCCATTTCCACATTTTCTGTTGTTGTTCCCTCCCCCCATTGAGTAACCAGCCTACCCTGTCCTTTGTCTTCCTCTTGCTTCTAATGTATTTGTAGAATGTTTTCTTGTTACCCTTTATGTCTCTAGCTAGTTTGATCTCATTTTTGCCTTGGCCTTTCTAATTTTGTCCCTACATACTTGTGATGTTTGTTTATATTCATCATTTGTAATTTGACCTAGTTTCCACTTTTTGTCGGACTCTTTTTATTTTTTTTATTTTTTTTATTTTTAGCTCATTGAAGATCTCCTGGTTAAGTCAGGGTGGTCTCTAGCCGTACTTTCTGTCTTTCATATGCAGTGGGATAGTTTGTTCTTGTGGGCAAACGGACTTAATGGGACTTAATTGGTGCCTACTGTAATTATAGGGAATGTGCCTTTAAGATCTGAGCTTCCCAGACAGGCAGTCAGGTGGGATGCTGTAAATCTCTTGTTATTACAGCCAGTTGGAAACAGACAGAACAAAGCAGATCTCTTTGCAAGCTTCAATGCACTGAGCGATCATTGAACACCACACCTTGGTCTTGCGCTGGCTTCTCTGCACAGGGGTGAATTTCACCCTGATTATAAAACACAACAGATAGTGGTGTGACTCTCTGGAGTGAAATGTGCAAAGTGGAGCCCATAAACCTCTCTCTGTTTTATTTGATTGTCATTTAGGCCATCACAAAGCAAATGGAGAGGCTCCTACAGGCACCGCTGGCATCAGAAGAATCCATGGAAAACAAATTGGAAAAGATCATGAGTGACGTGAGCAGCCATGAAAATGCAGCCTTGCTGGAAGTGGTGCTGCATACTGCTCTCACACTGACCCTGTCCCAGAACCCACTCACCGAGCTATTCAAATCCATCTGCTTCCAGCCCAGTGTTGTCAAGGTGAGTCTAAAGCAAAGAGCCATTGTATTCCTCCTCAGACCCAGCAGCTCTGTAGTGCCACTGACCTAATCCCCTTTATGCCCCTTTCTGTCTGCAGTGTCAGTTACAGCAGCTTTTGGGTGTGGGGGGAATTTAAGATCTGTCCCTATAAATACAGATATATTTAAAATCATCCAAAATCATGGCCATCATGCCATACCCCACCTGCACTTTGCTTCTGGTTCTCGTCTCTTTCTGTTAACTCAGAGACTTTGGATTTTCTAGTCCAAAAACTTCCAAAGTCACTATTTGCATTTCCCCCTTTCTCCAATGATGAATGCTGGGGATATGTGCATGACAGCACCTGCCTGAGGTTCTGGGGGCTCCAGGGAAATAGTACCAAAAGAATTTAAGGACAGAAAGAACCATTATAACCCCTGCATAATCCAGGCCAGAGAATCTCACTCAATTACCATTGTTTGGAGCTCTGAATTATTTTCCTGGCTGTCTGTCCGTATGTGTGTGTCTGTCTGTTTGCAGTGACTCATTATCTTAATGTCAGCTGATAAAGATAGATTTTCCTGTTGAAATCAAAAGGGAAATCAAAGTTTCCACAAGTCATTGGGCCGGATACAGGAATTGCTGGGTGAGATTCTCTGGACTGTGCTATGCAGGAGGCTGGGTTGGATGGTCAGAAAGGTTCCTTCTGGCCTTGACATCGATGACTCTTTCCCTTTGTGCTCATGTGGCTAGTTTTCCAAGTTATGGCACCAAATTCCCAGAGGAAGAATATGGTCTTTGTTCAGGCAGAGAAAGCCACATAGCACAAGGAAATTAAAACCTGTACCTGGGACGAAGGGGGAGAATTAGGCATGAAGCTGGGTTAGTGTAGCACAAACACCCTTTGTGAGAATTGATCTGGCCTCGCCGGCAGCCTGCTTTGGAGGCCAAGCACTTTTACAGACCCATTTTGCTTTATGATTCCGTACCAGTATTTTATTACTCTTTCAGAGGGGCGGTGTCATTGGGGGATCAGGCACTGGACTTAATACTCTGGTTTCCTGAGTTCTGTTCCCATCTCTCCCTGGGTGACTTGGGCAAGTCACTGAACCTTTCTCCTTCTTAGTTTCTCCTCCCACCTCTTGTCTATTTATATTGAAACTCGTTTAGGCAGGGATTGTCTCATTATGTGTCTGTATGATGCTGGGCACAACAGGACCCCGATCTCGGTCACTGTGTGTCTGTGCAGTGCCCATCCCGACAGAACCCTGATCTCAGTTGCTGTGGGTTCGAGCCGTGCCTGGCATAGAATCATAGAAGATTAGGGTTAGAAGAGACCTCAGGAGGCCATCTAGTCCAACTCCCTGCTCAAAGCAGGACCAACACCAACTAAATCATCCCAACCAGGGCTTTGTCAAGCTGGGCCTTAAAAACCTCTAAGGATGGAGATTCCACCACCTCCCTAGGTAACCCATTCCAGTGCTTCACCACCCTCCTAGTGAAATAGTGCTTCCTAACATCCAACCTAGACCTCCCCTGCTGCAACTTGAGACCATTGCTCCTTGTTCTGTCATCTGCCACCACTGAGAACAGCCGAGCTCCGTCCTTTCTGGAACCCCCCTTCAGGTAGTTGAAGGCTGCTAGCAAATCCCCCCTTCACTCCAGTTCCTTCAGCTTCTCATAATTCATGTGCCCCAACCCCCTAATCATTTTCATTGCCCTCCGCTGGACTCTCTCCAATTTGTCCACATCCCTTCTGTAGTGGAGGGACCAAAACTGGATGCAATACTCCAGGTGTGGCCTCACCAGTGCCAAATAGAGGGAAATAATCACTTCCCTCAATGCTCCTACTAATATAGCCCAATATGCCATTAGCCTTCTTGGCAACAAGGGCACACTGCTGACTCATATCCAGCTTCTCATCCACTGTAATCCCCAGGTCCTTTTCTGCAGAACTGCTGCTTAGGCAGTCAGTCCCTAGCCTGTAGCGGTGCATGGGATTCTTCCTTCCTAAGTGCAGGACTCTGATGGGGGGCATGATGGGGCCCTGATCTCAGTCACTGTGTGTCTGTGTGGCACCCGGCACGATGGGGCCTTGATTTCAGTAACTGTATGTCTGTGCAGCGCTTGGTGCAATGAGGTTCTGAGCTTAGTCACTGTGTGTCTGGAAGGTACCAGGAACAAAACCTATATCTCCCAAGTCTCCATCCAGTGCTCTATCGACATACTCTTCCTTCCGCTCTGCCCCAGTGGTGTAGTAAAGGTGTCCAACTGTGGTTTGTTTACCAGGGGACCTACCTTCCAACCATGCCGGGCGACCTTCTCTTTGATGTGATGAATTGGAAAAATGTTCACTTTACAAAGATGTGGAGTAAGTCTCAGAAAAACTTTATATCAATATTTTTTCTTACTGCTTTTAAGTGCACCACTATTGTAATACCAGGTGTGCTTGTCAGGAGGCAGCCATTCAGCTTAACCCTAATGGTGTATACATACAGAGAAGTTCCTGTGCCACCTCCTTTCCAAGCCCCCGGGTAGAGGTGTGGCTGGAAAAATGGGGCATGACTGGGACACAGCTGAGACCAGCTGATCCCTGCTTGGCAGAAAAGTACCCTGAGGCTATAGGAAGCTGGTCTTAAATTAGAGCAAGGTAAAAGAAGGGTGTGGCAGCCGTGGTACAAGGGATGGGTAAAGGCTGCTTAAAGCAACGACTGCATTTCAGACTGACCAGAAATCTGGTTTAGGATGTTGTTTCACAAGGTCATTTTTTACAGACGCAGGAAATTTGGGACCAGGTCCCTGGCTGGTGTCAGTCGGCCAACGCTCCATTGGAGTCAGTGAGCCAGATCCCCAGCTGAGGAGAATGGGTTGTCGCTCCATTGTAGTCAATGGGGTTATGCTGATCCACCCCAGCTGAGGTTCTGGTGCATTATCATTACTGTTGTTTTTGTGATTGTACCAGTAGCTGATTGGTCTGATTCCCTCTCACACACAGGATGCCGATGTGGGCAGCACTGGCCCATTCAAGCTGTAAGTATCTCTCCATAGCTGTTGTTTGTTGGGGGTGTATCTTCAGCCTTGTGCTACGTCTCTGTGTCTCTGTGTCGTAGGATTTCTTGGGACAGGGCTACTTACCATTGACACAAGGATCCAGAGGCCCAAGCTGACTCCTAACCTGATCTCCCTACTTAAAAATATGCACTTAAATTGCACCTAAACCTTCATGTTAGGGCTGACGTAGTGTCTGGGCTTGAGCTTTTCACCGCTGGGCATCCCCAAGCTAGTCTCCTGTGATACGAGAGTTTCATATCCGGAGCTGTATCCACATGTAGCCCCTTCCTGGGGCACCCCGGTAAGGGTGGTAGAGCCCCTGCGGGGGGCTGAACCTGCCTCCTCCAGAGCTAAGAGCACAAGTCTTTCCTGCCTGAGCCGAAAGACCCCACCTCTCTTAGCCCAGGCTGCAGCAGGCTCATCAACCTCTATGTCCGGCCCAGCTATCGCTAGAGCTGGGCAGGGCACCACACTGGTAAGTGTGGGTTACATGTGTAGATGGGTCTGTGGAGACAGTTACTGAATATAAAGAGTTCCATGGCATGGCCTGTAGGAACAAACCATGTGGTATTTGTAGAGGTAGTTGCTTTTGCACTGCAAGTGTCTTAGGCCCAGCTCCACAAAGGGCGTTGGACGTTGTGACGCTGCATGTGGCAACACCTAACTTTTAGTCGCTTAGAAAAGCACTGGAGCAGCAGTGGGATCCACAGAGCACGAGTTAGGCACCCAGCTCTCTGTACAATGCCTGGGCAAAGACAGGCACCGGACAATGTGACACACCAAGCCAGCATGCCAGGCGAGGAGCTGCGTAAGCCAGCCAATGGGAAATGCCGATCAGTGTGGTATGTGCTAAGCCCTTCCCCCCTCCTTGGTCCAGGCTGCAGGGAAGCGCCTAGTTCTGCTCAGTGATCCAAAGGGGCTTAGGCACCTAAGTCATTTCTGTGTGACTCTGCACAAAGATTGAGATTTTCACTGCTGTACATCCAAGCTACTCTCCTGTGATACTAGAGTTTCATCATATCCAAAGCTGCATCTGTATGAAGCCTGTGTCACTCCACACAAAACAACCAGAGGAAGAGGAGGAGGAGGTAGTGGTGGTGAGAAGGAGTCTGCAGTCCAGTAGTTAGGGAGGTGGAGGACCAGTCCCCTTGTTCCAATGACTCATTGTTTAGCATCAGTGGAACAGCATCACCAGGAGAGATTGAGGGAGCCCCATCAGAATTTCCCATAGCTCAGTGTCTAGGGCTCCCTTCTGGGAGGTGGGAGCCCCAAGTTTAAATCCTTTGGGCCAAGGGAGTATTTAAACCTGGATTTCCTGGGGTGAGTGCTCTAAGCACTGGGCTGAAAGGTGTGAAGGATCCTCCTCCTCTGGCTAGGTTTTCAGTGGGCTTCTTTTCCTGTCTTCCCCCAGTTGATGGCTTGCTCTGGGGCTGAGGCAAGAGATCAGTATTTGGACACCAAGAGTGTGGCAGCAGTGCACATGCCCAGAGGCAGAAGCGTTAGCACTGAGGGAACTTGTACCCTGAAAACAGAAGCATGGAGTGAGTGCAGATGTCTACAGGGTTAGCTGGTAGCTGAGCAGGAGTTTTGGGGCTCGCAGTGATGCCTGAAATTGGGACTTAGTCACAAAGTACCTTGGTGGATCTGGGCCTTCCCAAATGCAGGTTTGAGTATCCTGCACCTAACCCTCCTCCTCTGTTCTAGCAACGTGGTTTTCAACAGTGACCGATCTGGTTTTGCCACTAGCAGTCATGCTCATTCTGCATACATTTGGTGAGACCACAGCTGTATACACTCAAAGGGAGCTGTCCCCTCCCCCCGAAATTTCAGTGTGTTTGGGGAGCCTTGGGGCTTGTCTACATGGCCATTTGTGTATGCGACAAGCCAGGGTGTGAACTACAGCACACTGCCCTGCACACTGTCACCGTGTGGACACAGCTGCTTCTTGTGCACTAAAAGTTCCATATTGCACTTGGACATACTGCTTGATTCAGTAGCGCTTTTAACGTCCGGGAGTTGGCTCCACACAGACAATTGGTGCATGTATATTCACACCCCAACCTCCCGTGCACTCAGGGGCTGTGTAGACAAGCCCTAACTCCACTAGGCTATGCTGAGAAACATGATCCTACACACAAGGCCAGTATATTGCACCCTCACTGTCTTTCCTGTTCACTGTTTTGAACATTTCTGCCTCCAGTGATTTGTGCAAAGTCTGTTTCTTGCTCAGTTGCAGAGTGATGCTGTCTGGCTAGCAGCTGAGCAAACCATTGTACAATTATTGCATTGCTGATTCTTTAAAAAATGACTAAAGCTGACCTTATCCCTGTGACAACAGTGTGGACTGCCCATGGAGATTATGAAATGTGTGTGTGGCTCCGAGGTTGGTGGGACTGATCACAAACCGGTGGAGGGATTTGAGGAAGTAGATATGTAAGTTTAAAATCATTGCATGTAATGAATGTGTCAACTTAAACCCACACAGCTTTCTGGGAATTGTCTACTGGGGTGCACTAGGGGTGCCAATTTTAGGGGAAATTTCATTGAAAGTTCAAAATTCCAATCCTTTCCCCCACCCCAGTGTGACACCAAGGTCACTATAGTTGTGACCTGATTTGGGTGAAACACCAAAAAAATACAAAGTTTGGGAGAAAAGTCTGACCTCTGACTGTCAGATAAATTGTGGTTTCTTAATACAGCACGAAGGATAAAACAGAGAGAGGCTACGTGCTGGGGAGTCCATCCTCACGGAACAATGAGACCGAGAGGGATCTGCCTGCAGCCTCAGTCTCCATCGCGAGAGCACTGCTCCATTCTTCAATGCTACTGGGGACTTTTACCGATACACAGGTGGGAAAACAAATGCCCCCGGCAAAACATCTGTCTGGCTGTCTGTAGTAACTGATCAGTGTTATACACTACTAACAGACTATAAATTGTAATGGTAATTTTGTCTGAGTTAAACATTGCCTTTGTGGAGGTGTCTGTACAATTAAGAGGGGAAATGCTTCCTCAGAGCTAAGCTATGGAAATACTTTGCCTTCTAGTCCATTTTGGAGCTAATGAAAGTGAAGCCCCAGGACGCAGAAAAGTTCTTTTGTGACCACCTTGAAAAAGACATCCAGTTCCTAGCAGAGTCACTTAGTGGAAACATAGACGATGCAACGATGACAGTCCACCTATTCCTTAGATACATCCTCGACAGCACAGCCGGTAAAGAAACGCCTCGTTTTAGGGGCTGTTATTTTTTGTTTTGTTTTTGCTGCTCTATTTATGACAAATTCAGACTAAAATTAGGTTCAAAATGTTTAACAGAGAGGGGAATGACCCATCAGAACAGCTCATGTAGGGATGAGGTGGATTCCCCAGCACTTGGAGTCTTGACATTAAGACTTGATAGCTCTTTCTAAAAGATCTGCTCTAGATCAGACAGAGGTGATGGGCATGGTGTAGAAATCACTGGGTGAGGTTCTATGGCCAGTATTATGCAGGAGGTCGGACTAGATGATCATAACGCTCTCTTCTGGCCTTACAGTCTATGAATCTATCAATAAACTGATTTTTAATTTTAATGTGCTCCTATATCTTATGACTCAAGAATCCAGTTGCCTGGTAACATTGTAATTCATTTCACTATTATGAACGACAATATTTACTGCAACTCCGCTACTTTAGATCTGCTCGTTATTTTATGTTAAATGATGAAAGCTTACATGTAATTGTATATTTGTTACAGACACAAACATGACTATTACATTTATGCATGAAAAAGCAGACAGAGTACAATGGGAGAGCTGCTTAAAAGCCGTAACTCAGTCGTTCTTCCAGGTATGTGAGGACCTGTTTTCTATACATGGTAAATATCACACGTATAACCAGCTGTTTACTCAGGGTAAGAGAGAGAGCCAGGAAAAGCCCATCTGAGACTTCCATGCCACAATATGAAACCAGAAGTCACACAAAACATTTCTAAAATGCCATTTTTTTGCCTTCAAAGAACCCCTTGGTGCTCAGATGCCACAGTGATGGGCTCGTTATAAGAACCTGATAGAACAACATAGACTTATATTAAGCCTAGCTCGCTTTTCCAATGCAAAACTTGTTCATTGTGTTCAGCATACTAGACAGGAAAACCCTGTATGTTTGAGTGTCTACAAACCTGGTATTAAACTGCCTGCCACTCTGCATTTCCAAGAGTTCTGTTGGCATTTCATTATTATTAATTATTATTATTATTATTATTATTATTATCATCACAGTAGGGCCTGTTGGCTTAAACAAAGATCAGTGCCCCATTTTGCCAGGCAATTCACAGACACACACAAAGAGTCCCTTTGTGCTGGGCATGTGGGGCTAGGGAGCCATCGCCCTCCCACTTTTTACCAGCAATAAGAGCAAGCAACAGTGGGGAGGGGGCGGAGAAGAGCAGGGGTCCAAGTCCTTGGGGAGAAGGGGTTAAGATGGGGCTATGTTTTGGGGGCCAGTGGCCCTTCCACTCTTAGGGAGCTTCCATCATCCCTAGCTGGGTGCTGCACAGACACAGTGAAAGACAGTCCCTGCCCCAAAGAGCTCACAGTCTAAATGGACAAGGGCAGGATTATTTTCCCTTTTTACAAATGAGAAATGGAGACACAGAGTCATGAATTAGCTTCTCTGAGATCACACAGGGAGTTGGTGGCAGAACCAAGAATTGAATCCAGATCTCTAGTCTTGTGCCTTAACCCTGAGCCAGCCCAGGCTGCCTCTCAGCCCAGTTAGAAGAGCTGGCCCCTTTATAACAAGACTCGATTGCTAACTGACATCTCACTTCCACAGGTGCTGGAGCAGAAACTTGCTTCTGCGAAGCAGCAGATTGTAGAGAAGGGAGCTCACAGTTCAAATGTTCTCCTGAAAGTAGCCTATGGCCAGTCCCCGCCTTTCAGCCACCTGCCGAGCTGCGGGCTGATCAACATGCCCTGCATGTGGAAATTTGAACAGAGGATGACAGTCCAGCGCCTGACTCATCTGGTGCAACAAGAAAATGGAGCAGACCAGTTCCCTGTGCTCCTGGAACTACTGTCCAAGGTGCTCTGGGATGATTTGAACTAATGTGCACACACAAACAGCCCATGCATTAGAACAACACACACCCGCACAGATGTGAATACATTGTAACCCCTTTTCAGCCCAACAGACTAGTCAAAGTTTGGGGCCTTGTGGATGTTCCAGTTGGAAGTAGAAATAGATGGAGTCTGGTATTTTCTTTACTGCAGTTTTGTTCATTTACAAAGAATATACGAAGTCACGTCTCTCTGAACACAGGGGGAATCAACTAGCAGGAAACAGCTTTTGTTGCTCACAGCACCAAGAGCAATCTTAGAGCCTGCATCCCTAACTGCTTCCCAGATTTCTGCCAGAGTCACCCACTGGCTTGCAGCTGCTCCCTCCTTCTGGCAGTCTCTGCCACTCAGTCTATTCTTGTCTGTTTCTATGAGCTTGTCTACACTTACAATGCTGTGCCACTGTAGCACTTAAGTATAGATGTGCTCTATGTGGACAGGAGGTATTCTCCCACCTGTTTAGGTAATCCACCTCCCCAAGAGGCGGTAGCTAGGTCAACGGAAGAATTCTTTTGTTGACGTAGCAATGTCTGCATGGGGCCTTTGGTCAGTTTAATTACACCGCTCAAGGTGTGGCTTTTTCATACACCTGGCTGACATAATTAAACTGACCTAATTTTCTGGTGTAGACCAGCTCTGTGTGATCTGTGTGAGGGCCAAATCGCACCTGGAGCTGCAGCTAGCAAGAGATGTCAAGAGTAACAAGAAGGGTTTCTTCAGGTATGTTGGCAACAAGAAGAAAGCCAAGGAAAGTGTGGGCCCCTTACTGAATGAGGGAGGCAAGCTAGTGACAGAGGATGTGGAAAAAGCTAATGTACTCAATGCTTTTTTTGCCTCTGTTTTCACTAACAAGGTCAGCTCCCAGACTGCTGTGCTGGGCAACACAAAATGGGGAAGAGATGGCCAGCCCTCTGTAGAGATAGAGGTGGTTAGGGACTATTTAGAAAAGCTGGACGTGCACAAGTCCATGGGGCCGGACGAATTGCATCCGAGAGTGCTGAAGGAATTGGCGGCTGTGATTGCAGAGCCCTTGGCCATTATCTTTGAAAACTCGTGGCGAACGGGGGAAGTCCCGGATGACTGGAAAAAGGCTAATGTAGTGCCCATCTTTAAAAAAGGGAAGAAGGAGGATCCTGGGAACTACAGGCCGGTCAGCCTCACCTCAGTCCCTGGAAAAATCATGGAGCAGGTCCTCAAAGAATCAATCCTGAAGCACTTAGAGGAGAGGAAAGTGATCAGGAACAGTCAGCATGGATTCACCAAGGGAAGGTCATGCCTGACTAATCTAATCGCCTTTTATGATGAGATTACTGGTTCTGTGGATGAAGGGAAAGCAGTGGATGTATTGTTTCTTGACTTTAGCAAAGCTTTTGACACGGTCTCCCACAGCATTCTTGTCAGCAAGTTAAGGAAGTATGGGCTGGATGAATGCACTATAAGGTGGGTAGAAAGCTGGCTAGATTGTCGGGCTCAACGGGTAGTGATCAATGGCTCCATGTCTAGTTGGCAGCCGGTGTCAAGTGGAGTGCCCCAGGGGACGGTCCTGGGGCCCGTTTTGTTCAATATCTTCATAAATGATCTGGAGGATGGTGTGGATTGCACTCTCAGCAAATTTGCGGATGATACTAAACTGGGAGGAGTGGTAGATACGCTGGAGGGGAGGGATAGGATACAGAAGGACCTAGACAAATTGGAGGATTGGGCCAAAAGAAATCTAATGAGGTTCAATAAGGATAAATGCAGGGTCCTGCACTTAGGATGGAAGAATCCAATGCACCGCTACAGACTAGGGACCCAATGGCTCGGCAGCAGTTCTGCGGAAAAGGACCTAGGGGTGACAGTGGACGAGAAGCTGGATATGAGTCAGCAGTGTGCCCTTGTTGCCAAGAAGGCCAATGGCATTTTGGGTTGTATAAGTAGGGGCATAGCGAGCAGATCGAGGGACGTGATCGTTCCCCTCTATTCGACACTGGTGAGGCCTCATCTGGAGTACTGTGTCCAGTTTTGGGCCCCACACTACAGGAAGGATGTGGATAAATTGGAAAGAGTACAACGAAGGGCAACGAAAATGATTAGGGGTCTAGAGCACATGACTTATGAGGAGAGGCTGAGGGAGCTGGGATTGTTTAGTCTGCAGAAGAGAAGAATGAGGGGGGATTTGATAGCTGCTTTCAACTACCTGAAAGGGGGTTTCAAAGAGGATGGCTCTAGACTGTTCTCAATGGTAGCAGATGACAGAACGAGGAGTAATGGTCTCAAGTTGCAATGGGGGAGGTTTAGATTGGATATTAGGAAAAACTTTTTCACTAAGAGGGTGGTGAAACACTGGAATGCGTTACCTAGGGAGGTGGTAGAATCTCCTTCCTTAGAGGTTTTTAAGGTCAGGCTTGACAAAGCCCTAGCTGGGATGATTTAACTGGGACTTGGTCCTGCTTTGAGCAGGGGGTTGGACTAGATGACCTTCTGGGGTCCCTTCCAACCCTGATATTCTATGATTCTATGATTCTATCTCTCTTCCCACAAACAAACACAGCTACCCAAAACAATATTCAGTCAAAAGCTCCTGGGCCGGTTCACACATGTCTTTTGTCTTAGCTGGAGCTTTTACTTACAGTTATGTTAGCTGAAGGGTGAGTTCACACCTATCAATCTCAGTGGGGTTTTAACTCAGCCCGTAATAAGGTTTCACCCAGCTCATAACAATACTCATTTATAGTTAGAGTAATAGGAACATTAGGACTAGAAGGGAGCTCATAGATTCCAAGGCCAGAAGGGACCATCTAGTTTGACCTCCTGTCTAACATAGGACAGAAATCTGCCCCGAAAATAATTCCTAGAGCAGAGCTTTTAGAAGGACATCCAATCTTGATTTTAAAATGGTCCGTGATCAAGACTCCCCCATGAGCCTTGGTAAATTATTCCAATGGTTAATTACTCTCATTGTTAAAAATATACTCCTGGGTCATCGTGTCCAGTCCCCTGCTGTTGTTCATAATAGAAACCCCTTCATAGCTCATCAATGATGAGATAACTGGCTCTGTGGATATGGGGAAAGCAGTGGACGTGATATATCTTGACTTTAGCAAAGCTTTTGATATGGTCTCCCACAGCATTCTTGCCAGCAAGTTAAAAAAGAATGTATTGGATGTATGGACTATAAGGTGGATAGAAAGCTGGCTAGATTGTCGGACTCAACGGGTAGTGATCAACAGCTCGATGTCTAGTTGGCAGCTGGTATCAAGCGGAGCGCCCCAGGGGTCGGTCCTGGGGCTGTTTTTTTTCAACATCTTTATTAATGATCTGGATGATGGGATGAATTGCACCCTCAGCAAGTTTGCAGATGACACTAAGCTGGGGGCAAGTATCAGAGGGGTAGCTGTGTTAGTTTGTATCCTTAAAAACAACGAGGAGTCTAGTGGCACCTTAAAGACTAACAAATTTATTTGGGCATAAGCTTTCATGGGCAAAAAGTCCCCTTCATCAGACGCATGGAGTGGAAATTACAGATACAGGCACATGAAAAGAAGGGAGTTACCTTACAAGTGCAGAACCAGTGCTGACAAGGCCAATTCAGTCGGGGTGGATGTGGCCCACTCCCAATAGTTGACGAGGAGGTGCCAGTACCAAGAGAAGGAAAATTGCTTTTGAGGTGAGCCAGCCACTCCCAGTCCCTATTCAAGCCCAAATTAATAGTGTTAAGTTTGCAAATGATTTGCAGCCTGCAGTTTCTTTGAAGTTTGTTTTTGATGTTTTTTTGTTGAAGGACGGCTACTTCTAAATCTGTTACTGAGTGTCCAGGGAGATTGAAGTGTTCTCCTACTGGCTTTTGTATGTTACCGTTCCTGATGTCTGATTTGTGTCCATTTATTCTTTAAGGTAAAGACTGTCCAGTTTGGCCAGTGTACATGACAGAGGGGCATTGCTGGCACATATCACATTAGTAGATGTGCAGGTGGATGAGCCCCTGTTGGTGTGGCTGATGTGGTTGGGTCCTATGATGGTATAGTCTTTAAGGTGCCACCGGACTTCTCGTTGTTTAAACTAGGGGGGAAAGATAGATATGCTGGAGGGTAGGGATAGGGTCCAGAGTGACCTAGACAAATTGGAGGAGTGGGCCAAAAGAAATCTGATGGGGTTCAACAAGGAGAAATGCAGAGTCCTGCACTTAGGACGGAAAAATCCCATGCACTGCTACAGGCTGGGGACCGACTGGCTAAGCAGCAGTTCTTCAGAAAAGGACCTAGGAATTACAGTGGATGAGAAGCTGGATATGAGTCAGCAGTGTGCCCTTGTTGCCAAGAAGGCTAATGGCATATTGGGCTGCATTAGTAGGAGCATTGCCAGCAGATCGAGGGAAGTGATTATTCCCCTCTATTCGGCATGGTGAGGCCACATCTGGAGTATTGCATCCAGTTTTGCCCCCTCCCCCCCCACTACAGAAAGCACGTGGACAAATTGAAAAGAGTCCAGCAGAGGGCAACAAGAATGATCAGGGGGCTGGGGCACATGACTTACGAGGAGAGGCTGAGGGAACTGGGCTTATTTAGTCTGCAGAAGAGAAGAGTGAGGGGGGATTTGTTAGCAGCCTTCAACTACCTGGAGGGGGGTTCCAAAGAGGATGGAGCTCGGCTGTTCTCAGTGGTGGCAGATGACAGAACAAGGAACAATGGGCTCAAGTTGCAGTTGGGGAGGTCTAGGTTGGATATTAGGAAATACTATTTCACTAGGAGGGTGGTGAAGACTGGAATGGGTTCCTAGGGAGGTGGTGGAATCTCCATCCTTAGAGGGTTTAAGACAAAGCCCTGGCTGGGATGATTTAGTTGGTGTTTGTTCTGCTTTGAGCAGGGGGTTGGACTAGATGACCTCCTGAGGTCTCTTCCAACCCTAATCTTCTATGATTCTATGAAACTCCATCTTAAAACCCAGTTAGGGTGTTGAGTTCCACTCCTTCTGGGAGGTTGTTCCAGACCTTCCCTCCTCTGATGGTTTCCAACCTACGTTTATTCCTGGCCAGTTTATCCCCATTTGTTATTATGCCAGCATTGTCCTTCAGTTTCAGTAGCTCTTCTCCCTCCCTAGCGTTCACCCCCCTGAGCTCATTGTTCCACCGTAATGAAACAATATTCAAGGTTAAAGAAAAAATCTAGTATTTGTCGATTTTGAGGCCAGAAGGGACTGTTATAATTGTCTATAGTTTGGCCTCCTGTGTAACCCAGGCCAGAGACCCTCACCCAGTGATTTCTGGGTGACCTAGAATGGATATTTTAGAAAGAGACTGAGGTCTTGATTTAAAGACAGGAGATAATTATGCTAGCTTTCCCATCATGTCTGTATTTAAACATGAACATACAGGTTTAAATTATGCCCGTAAAGCCAGATTCTGAGATGATGTGTAAGATTTACTCCCTTACTCTCATTTGGACTCCCTGAGGCTGACACACTCACTGACCAATGTGCAAGGGAGTCATGTGACAATGGCTGATTTCTTCAAACACTGAACAAGGAACTTTATTAGAATAAAGAAACTCATAGTTTCCCTGTAGCCTGCTGTCTCTCTCTAATCCTAATGTTCTTTGTCCAGACTAGGAAAAAACCTAGTGTAGGCAGGTTTCACATGTCTTATGAACAGCACTTAATACATTTTAGCTGACTTTAAAAAAACACCATTTTTTCCTACTTTAAACTCCTCCCCTTCTAACAGGCTTCCTGCTACACATGTAAAGAAATAGGACAGCTATCCTCACAAGGGGGTTAATTTACACCATTATTTTTACACCTCTTAATCTGGCCCAAAGAAACAAGGCAGGTGTGATCTGCGACTTCCATTCCAGTCAGGCAGCTTCATTTGATTGCAGCACTTGCCTATGGACAATTTTGAGTTTGTATTACAACAGGTGTGCTAGCAATGACCAGTATGAAATGCTAGGTGGTTGGCAGGGGGTTGGCAGGTAGCAGGATCTTTGTATAGCTTTCCTAGGGTCCAATAGAGAACGGTAGGGATAAAGGTTACTATTAAAAAGTCCAAAGGGGCTTGGAGCCAGATGGACCGGTCCCCGCTGGCTGCTTTGCTCTGCTCCAGTAATGCAAAGCAGCTAGACACCCACATAACCATGAAGTTTGCAGGAACATCAAAACCACGCAACGCTCTTCCCAGTAACATCTTTTCTCTCCCACTGAACACAGGCATCATGTTAAAGAGGTGGTTACTTTTCTCTTACAGCTGCAGCACATCCGACACGTGCAGCACCTGCCTGAAATTCTCACTCTGCAGCGCTCTCTGATCCACTTTTTCCAAAACGGCAATATCCATGAAGGTGAAAGGCTTTCTGTGAGAAAGTTCTTGGAACGGGATGACCTCTCAGGTACACTTCATACTTCTAGGGTTATGGTACTAAATCCACCCTTGGAACAGTTGTATTGGAGTCAGTGGGGCAAAATCTCCAGCTGGTGCAAATCATCACTGTGCGCTGGCCCTACAAAATTGTGGATTCCTCAGTGCTGCAGGGATCTTCTTGTGGCTTTAGGGCAGCTTTGCATTGAGGGGACAACCTCTGGCAGCCTCAATGCACCCAAGAATCTGTATGACCCTATTTCTTGAGCAGCAATAAAGAACCCAAGGAACTTCATGGCTGAGCTAGGCGTGGTCTCTGTACAAGGGATAATACTGACATGCCTGAGGCTTGAGCCACATAGTGTAGAGATCAAGGGAAAAACTCCCATTTGCTGCAGTGGGCTTTGGATCAGGCCTGTGGATCAAAGAGAACACCTGCAGTTCTGCAATTGTTTGCAAATTATAAACACCAGTCAAAGAAGCCAATGAGAGCAATCAATCAAAATGCCTCAGTGACTGAGGAGCCTAAGAGCCACTGGCTTTCAGTAAGACTGTGGGCAAGTCCACGGTACAGACTTTTGACAGCATGGCCAGGCTGGTCAGGTGTGATGAGGTGCAATTTTGTGATTGATGGAGCTTGATGGCAAAAGCTCCTAGTGCAGAGACAGTTATACGAGCTGCACTGTGCTTTTGCTAGGACCACTTATTTTGCTCAGGGAGGCAGGAATAAGCCAAACCGGCAAAAGTGTTTTGGCTGCTGTACGCTGTGTCCACACTAGGAGCGCTTTGCTGGAACAGGATACTGGTATAGCCACACTGGCAAAGTGCTCCAAGTGTAGACCTGGCCTTGATCTTCTCAGGGCTAGATCCACAAAGGGGACTTAAATTCAGCATTGCAATGCCTGACAGTTACACACCAGGCTGCCTAAGGGAATCCACAGTTTAATACTTACCCTGATTGGGCCAGAGAGAGAATGGCTTTGTAGCCTGGTGATTAGGTTACCAAGCTGGGAGAGCCCGGCTCCAGTCCCCCTGCTCCAGCTAATATTTAAGTAGTTTATACAAAGTGGAGCAGGTTCAACAGGAGAGATTGAGAGGATGCTAGCCCAGAATACCCAATAGCCCAGTGGTTAGGTCACTCACTTGCAATCCTAGGGACTCTGGGTTCTAGTCCTGGCTCTAAGTAAGACAGATGGGAGTTTTCCAGGGAGAGTGCTCTAACCACTGATACAAGGGCACCATCACTACCTCTTCTGTCTCAGCTCTGACTTGAAAGCAGGCCTCTGAGAATGCTTACTGGGTTGGGCTTCTGCGGATGAGATAGGTGGAGAGATGTCTAGTTCATAGACTCATAGAAATGTAGGGCTGGAAGGGACCTCAAGACATCGTCAAGTCCAGGATCGAGTAAACCTAGATTATTTCTGACAGGTGTTTGTCCAGCATGTTCCTAAAAAAACCCCACCCCAATAATGGAGATTTTACAACCTCCGTTGGAAGCCTATTCCAGAATGTAATGACCCTTCTTAATATGTAACCTAAATCTCCCTTGCTGCAGATTAAACCCATTACTACTTGTACTGTCTTCACAGAGAAC
Source organism: Dermochelys coriacea (assembly GCF_009764565.3). Classification (NCBI taxonomy): domain Eukaryota; kingdom Metazoa; phylum Chordata; order Testudines; family Dermochelyidae; genus Dermochelys; species Dermochelys coriacea. Next base: position 5,579,339 of record NC_050073.1, on the reverse strand, counting down.
ACTCAATCCCTGTCCTCTTTATAACAGCCCCTAACATATCTGGAGATTATTATCGGGTCCCCCCCTTCAGTCTTCTTTTCTCATGTCTAAACATGCCCAGGTTCCTCCTAGGTCAGGTTCTCTAAACCTTTTATCGTTTCTGTTGCTCCCCTCTGGACTTGCTCCAGCTTGTCCACATCTTCGCTCACATGTGGTGCCCAGAACTGGAAACAGTATCCAACTGAGGCCGCCGCAGTGCCGAGTGGAGCGGTGACCTCCCATGAATCCTGCTGGGGCTTGGGTGGCGTCAGGATTTCGAGGGCTGTGTACATGCTGCCTAGCAGACATTTAGGCACCTAGGGGACTTTACCAGTGGGAGTTTAAGAAACTGCAGAGTTAAGTGGCAGCTGAGTGTTGATTTTAAATATCTAAACTTTGGCTTCAGGTGCACAAAATGACAATTAGGTGCCTAAATCCCCTGGTGGATCTAGCCTTCAGTGCCTAAATCTCTCGAAAATCAATGTCAGGCTCCCAAAAAACATAGGCACTTTTCTAAATGTTACCTCATACCTGTTGGTAAATCTTCTTTAATGTTGCAAGGTATGTTAACATTTCAATTAGTCTTTTTACTATGAGAAGTATTTTTGCAAGAGGGAAACTGTTTCTTTTTCCTGGAAAACGTATGTTGATAAATGCCATGTTCTCTTCCAACTTCAGATGATCAGCGTTTGACTTTCGAAAGAGCCATGCAAACTGTTCGGAAAGTCTGGAGCAATATAAGATCAAGCCCCAGAAGCTCAGGTATTTTGACTTTCATGGTGTTTTACTTTCCTTTCTAGATATTTTTCTATCATGTAACAAACAAACGATTCAGTTGTGAAGCTGAGTATGAGTCTACTCCAGACTAATTACCAAGTATTCCCTGACACACAGCTGGTCCCAAATTACCCCCTATCCTGCAAAGACATGAACATCCTTAACATACTCTGAGTGAAAAGAAAAGGAGTACTTGTGGCACCTTAGAGACTAACAAATTTATTTGAGCATAAGCTTTCGTGAGCTACAGCTCACTTATGCTCAAATAAATTTGTTAGTCTCTAAGGTGCCACAAGTACTCCTTTTCTTTTTGCGAATACAGACTAACACGGCTGCTACTCTGATACTCTGAGTGGTTCCACTGACTTCACTGGGGCTACTCAAAATGTCTAAAGCTCAGCATGGATGTAAATCTTTGCAGGGTTGGTGGGAGGTGGGAGGGAGGGAGGGAGCTGTGTACTGAAAGGGCAGTGATAGTCAGGTTGCCCAGTTGTGTAAGCTAACTGAGCATTTTTGCATATGGAAATTGCTAGCTAGAAGTGGGGGGTGACTTTTAGTTTTTTTCTAACTGTTGCAAGTTTTTCACAACTCATTTTTTCATAAAACACTTGCTGGGCTTTTTTCCAGCCAGTTGGTTGAATTTTGTTTATTTATTTAGATTCAGTTTGAAATTTTGACAAAAAGATGGCATGGAAAATGTGGAGAATTATTTTGTGAAAACCGTTTTTCTCCACCTGCCACTTGATACCCTGGTTCCTGTGATTCCGTGCACACAGTGTGAAAGATTCTTTGCTTTGTTACAGAAATCAGTATCCCTGAGGAACTATGGTGCACGGAGATCAACTCTGACACTGCCATACTGGACCTCCTGCCAACCACTCCATCCATAACTTCCATTGTTACAAAGTTCTTAATACAACTCCAGAACAGCTGCATTGACACCGCTGCTCAATTCACTAAGGAAAAGCAAAGGTATCTTTCAATCCTCACCCCTAGAGGTGAACCACTCTGACTAGGTAACTTTAGTTACCCATAAATCAACAATTCATCTTAAAACATAGATCCTGAGTCTCATCTCATTTCAGCCATGTGAGGAGAGCCAGGCCAGACTTCTCCAAGAAGAAAACATAACTCTTACGACCTTGTGCAATGAGCCAGTTAGGGTGAAGCTGTATCAAGGTGTGCTCAGGTGGCGTGTAAAGTTGATTTGGTCTTATTTTAGTGTCCCAGACAGGGGTGCTGGAACTAGGGGTGCAGAGGGTCCTGTAGCACCCCTGGCTTAAAGTGGTTTCCATCATATACAGGGATTACAGATTTGTCCAATAGCTTTCAGCACCCAGCACCCTGGTCCCAGACTTACCTTAGGGTAGCTGAGATCTGAATCCAACCCTGACCCCACAGCAATCAAGGGATGACTCCATACTGACCCCAGGGTAACTTGTCATGTTACTGTAAGGATGGACTGAGGAGCACAGCAAGATACTTATGGTCCCAACAGGGAACTGCCTTTTTACAGCTAACCTGGGCATGCCACAGACATTCAGCAGCATATAATCCAGAGTGTGATCGCAACTGTACCAGTATGAAGATGTTGACAGCAGTGTAGTTTTCCCATATATTTGGGGTAATAAATTATAGTGGTGATAGGTATCAGAGGGGTAGCCATGTTAATCTGTATCCACAAAAACAATGAGGAGTCCAGTGGCACCTTAAAGACTGACAGATTTATTTGGGTATAAACTTATGCCCAAATAAATCTGTTAGTCTTTAAGTTGCCACTGGACTCCAAGTTATAGTGGTGTAAGCATCTTTATACCAGGGCAACTGCACCCGGCTAAGGGTTGAACCAATTAATCTATTTAGCAAAAAAAAAATCTCATACAACCCAAAAAATAGTTAAACTGGTACAAAATCTATTGTAGCTCAACCGATATAATACAGCTCTGAACTGATATAAGTGCATCCACACAGGGGTTTGCACCAGTGCAACTACATTGATTTTTTTAAACCGATTTCAGCTTAAGGAGCGCATGATTTCAGTTCAGCTGGTACATCCACAAGAGCAAAACTTCCACTGGCTTTAATAGGGCAGGTTGAAACTCTTAGGGCCAGATTTACAATGGTGTTTAGGCACCTGAAGGTGCAAAGAGGCACCTCGTGGGATTTTTCCAAAGTGCCAAGGCAGATTAGGCTCCAAACTCCCATTGTTTTCAATAGTTGCAATGGGAGGTACTATAGGCTAGTGGACACAGAAGACCTGGGTTCTAATCCTGGCTCTGCTGGGGCATGTTGGTTGAGTCAGTTGCCTTCCTCTGTGCCAAAGTCTTCCTAACTGTAAAATGGGGATAATAGTACTTAGCTCTAAGAGCTAAAGGTTATTACTTATTATCTGCATCTGTAGGTGCCCAAAGACCGTTGTAAAGCTGACCTTTGATCCTTTAGCTCACACAGCGAAGGTGCTCAGTGCTGGAGATTGCATAGTCTTTCTTTGCTTTCCTCTTGTCTCATTTCTCTGGATGACTGTGCTGCCAACTCACCCTGATTTACTGCCAGTCTCAGCTTCCCTGCCCATTTCTGGCCTTTGTGGCTGTGGGGAAAAGCGTGGAAATGTGGTCCCCAAGCCTGTCAGCTCCAGGAGGTGAATAGAAATGCCTCAGAACATAATAGTCTTTAAATCTTAAGCCAGCCGCATGATTGTTGGAGCCCAGCATGTGTGGGGTTGGCCAAGCTGACAGGGTGTTGTGCTGTCGGGGTAAACATCCAAAGATTCATGTTCAGAGTTTAAAGACAGAAGGGACTCTTAGATCATCCAGTCTGAGTTCCTGTACAGCACAGGCCATTAGTGTTACCCAGTTACAAGCTCTAAGACCAACAACTTGCGTTTGGCTAAATTATCTTTCAGAAAGGCATCCCACCTGGATTGGAAGCCACCAAGGGATGGAAAATCCCCCACTTCCCTTGGCAGTTTGATCCCAGGGTTAGTCACCTTTACTGTCAACAGTTGGAGCCTCATTTCCAATTTGAATTTATCAGGCTTCAGCTTCTAGCCATTGTTTTTTGTTCCCTGCTAGATTAAAGAGCCCTTTAGTACCCGTGATTTTCTCTATGCACAGGTATTAATACAGGCCAAGGGCTTTTTTCACTCAGCAAGCGACACAGCCAGCCAGTGCTGCTTCCTCATGTGGCAAGAACATCAGCCTAGCAGCGCATCATTAAGAGCAGCTTTGAGCTCTTCCTCTACCAACTCCTGTGGAGCTATTGCGCTGATGTGATGGAGAGTAGCGTTTGGCTCATTGTCAGCAGCTCTGCCAAGCATGAAAAAGAACATGAGTCCATCCCCCAGAAATCACAAGATTCCTCAAAAGTCACAAGATTTATAAAAATACTGTTATGCTAGAAGGTGCCATCAAGCAGATATTTGATCTACAGACAATCACAGACTTCCTTAAAGCTGATGAGTGTAGGGAGCATCTTTATTTCAGGCTGAATGGAAGGAGTGGTTTACTACCCCTATGTATAATGATACATGGAAACAATAGAAGACACCACTCCAGGCACTAGGCCACATGGCAAGGCCAATCAGAAAGTAAGCCATGTTGGATGAGGGGTTTCCCTGAGACTGATTGCAAATGTAAAAGGCTAGTGGATTGTTTCTCACATTGTCTGTATGTGTGAGAAGAAGAAAGACAGGGAAAAAAAGCCAGCAGAAAACGAGAGAAGTGATGGTGAGCATGGCCCAGAGACATGGCAGAGACAGAGAGACTTGGAAATGGTGAGCCAGGGACCTACCTCCTGCTTGTATGTTTCTGCTATGTTCAGGGAACCAGGACTTCATGTGCATTCTGTAAATAAATAAGGGTTGCACCAAAGAAATACCTGACCTGTATCATCAATTTCTCCTCTTAATGGAAACAATCCCACAAGGCCCTAAATGCTGGCTAATTTCTTGGGTCAAAGGGTCAGCAATAATAAAGATGGAGGTGCTTTTATTTGCCTCTTAGGGTCAAGATTTCAAGCTTTTCACTGCAGCTACTAGAGTGGGAAACGTGCCTTTTTTTAAAATGGGAGCTGCTTTTCTCCCATGACTCCAGGAGCTGGAACCACTAATAGCATGAGATTCTCAAGAGTTGGCAACTGAGCGTAAGGCTGGAGAGATGTGCTAAATGGCCCACCAGGGCTTGTTCCATCTTAGATGTTTTTGGCAGTAAAGAAGAAGACCCCTCACGTTGTTCTTCCCTTTTCTCCAGGTCAGTTTCAGCGGAAGAGGTGAAGCATGCCTCTGTGTTAAGTGTTACCGAGAGCGACTTGATCACCATGGCGCTGTTGAACTTCCAGTATGTGCTAGAGGAAGATGGAACCAAGACCACCCACTATAACTTTCTGACTCTGCAGGGGCAAGTGATTCACCGCTTCATCAGCGGGAAGCCCGTCGTGAAAGCCCAGGTGAGTTCAGGATGAAATCATGGAGGCAGCATTTTGCCATAGACTTCAGTGCAGACAGGATTTTACTCTCAGAGCTTGCTGCTCTGCAGCCTGGCACCTGTATGGAGTCATTCACACCTGAGCAAAATGGGTGCAAGCCACAAACAATTCAGAACGCACAGGTGGAATGGTGATGACAGGTGAAAGACCTGATCCACTATGGCCTTTTCCAGATTTACACCTGTTTAGCTCCATTGATTGCAGCGGGGTTACATTGGTGTAAATTGGGGGTAATGCATTGGCAAATCAGCCCCACTGTGTTTAGACTTAGGTTAAAATGTTCAAACATGCCTAAGTGACTTAGGAGCCTAGGACTCATTTTCACAAGGGACATAGAAGCAGAGCTGGTTGGGAATTTGTTGACAGTTTTGTTATTGTTGGAAAATGCCAATTCATCAGGATCAAAACTTCCCATGGGAACATGCTGATTTTGACAAATGGTTCGTTTAAATAAAAAAGAAAATTGGAGAAATGTTTTGAAAATATCAAAACGTCTAGTTTTCTCATTTGATTTCTGGTTTGAAACAATTGTGTGTTTTGAAATTATAGTTATTTATTAGTTTAAATTTTAAAAATAAAAGTAAAAGAAGTCAAAATCAAAATTAAACATTTTTGAAATTATCAAAACAAAACATTTCAGTTGACCCAAACCAAAGCATTTTTCTGTTTGTGAAAATTTTCAAGATTTTGAGTTCCCATCTCAATTTGGAAGAGAGAAATTTTTGAACTCTCAAATTCTCTCAGGATAGCAAAACTATTTCCCTCCCAGGTTTGCTTAGGAGTCTAAATCCCATTGACTTGCAATGAGACTTGGGCTCCTAAGGGCCAGATTTTTTAAATTATTTATCAAAGGGGTAGCCATGTTAGTCTGTATCCACAAAAACAATGAGTAGTCCAGTGGCATCTTAAAGACTAACAGATTTATTTGGGCATAAGCTTTCATTGGTAAAAAATCTGAAGAAAAACCTTGCATCTGAAGAAGTTGGGTTTTTACCCATGAAAGCTTATGCCCAAATAAATCTGTTAGTCTTTAAGGTGCCATTGGACTCCTCTTTTTTTGAAATTATTTAGGCATCTAGGGGCCTATTGGAATTTTCAAAAGCACCTGAGCAGGTTAGATGCCTAAGTCCCACTGCAAAACAATGGGATTTGGGCACCCAAGTGACTAAATCATCTTTCAAAATGGTACTTACATTCCAAAATCACTTAGACAATTCTGAACACTTTAGCCTGAACTCCCATTGATTTCAGTAGATGATTTTTTAAAATCACATCGGGCACTTTTAAAAATCCAGCCTTAAGAGCCTAAGACACTTTTCAAAATGGGCTGTAGGCTCCTAAATCCCTTAGGTGCATTTTGAAAATTATGCTTTAACACTTGGAGTGTGCTTCAGGTTTTTTTCTGTATTGCACAATGCTGTGCTTCATAAACCAGTTATTAATCACTAACATTTTCGTTTTCAGACAACTCCGTCCATTACGCTGAACAATGTGAAGACTCTGCACTCCACGAAAGATAACGTTAAAGAGCAACTGTGCCAGGTGAGATCAAAAACAACCCTGGGTTTTCCCACAGCTTCAGACTCAGATAATCCTCTTTCTTTCCCCCACTGTAAATAGCCTTCATAGCCACTATAGGGTCAGAAGGTTGAGTAAATATCCAAAACCTACAGTATGTCCACTCGCCCATTAAGGGCACCGTTCTCTAAACACTCCAGCCATTTCTGGGTGCCTTCAGGATTTGGGTGCTCAGCTTGAGACATTGGAGCAGCACAAAGCAGCCGTAGAGTAGGCCAGGATCAGGCCCATGACGAGCCAAGTGGCGCATCAAGGTCTAACATTAGCTATTAAAAAGCACATTTTTGTACAGTTCCTTGGCCACTTGGAGTCGGGGGGCTGGTTCTCTTCCCTCGTACGCCAGCTACACAGCAGTTTTATTCCATTGACTGCCCTGATTTTACTCCTGAATTACGCTGATGTAATGCTCTCATTATTGGTTCAAACACATTTTGAAAGAATTCCCTTTATAAAATAATTATTTAGAGAAGGGTGACTTGGGGGCCATTTGTTCTCCCTGTCTCATGACACAGGAAAAACAGGATTTTCAATTAAATTAAAAGGTGGCAAATTTAAAACTGATCAAAGGACATATTTTTCCACACAATATGTAGCTATCCTGTGGAACTCATTGCCGCAAGAAGTCACTGAGGCCAAGAAGTTAGCAAGATTCCAGAAAGGATTGGACATTTCCATAGATCACAGAAATATCCACAGTTAGCAATAATTAGTGATGACAAAAATTTTGTAAACCTTCCACTCTAGCGTGTGAGCCAGTCTCTTACTATCAGAGATCAGATGGGGTCTAGCATGGGGGCAGATTAATTCCCATCTGGGGCGGGGGCATTTCCTATACCTTCCTCTGTGGCATCTGGTATTGTGTGTTGTCAGAGATAGGTGACTGTATAGACGGACCTGGCATTGATCCCGTCTGGCAATACCCATGTTCCCTTCTGATAAAGTCCCATAGAATTTAGTACTGATGAAACCAAAGGTCTCTGTAGTGTGATTCCATAGAAACTGATCTCTAAATCTTTCCAGTTTCATAGAGAATTATATCCTTTCTATAGTTTTTGTCGCCTTCCCCTAGAATTCCAAGCAGGAATAGAATTCTCACTTGAATTATATAGCAAAATCATCAAACGTATAGCACTTACATTCTATAGGAGTTTTGCTTAGAGGGTCACCTAACTTTACCATCTTAACTATCAGAATGAGATAAAATACGTAGTGAAAGTATTTGTATATTATTAACATGGCATTATTAGCACATCTTAACGATGAGGTGACTTGATCACAGTCTAAGTACCAACATGGGGAACAAATACTTGATAATAAGGGCTTTTCAACCTAGTAGACAAAGGTATACTGTGATCTTGTGGCTGGAAGTTGAAGTTAGACAGGAAATAAAGTAACATTTTTAATAGTGAGAGTAATTAGCCATTGGAATAATTTACTGAGGGCTGTGGTGGATTCGCTCTCACTAGCAATTTTTAAATCAAGATTAGATGCTTTTCTAAAAGACCTTTAACTTCAAACAGGAATTATTTTGGGGAAGTTCTGTGGCTTGTGTTACACAGGAGGTCAGACTCACTAGACCATGACAGCAGTCACTTCTGGCCGTAGAATCTATTAATCTAATATTCATTTGTCTTATATATGGCATCTCTAACAAAATTCCTCATAGGTTCTTCACACATTGTATACAATCCTGTGGATTATATAAGGCCAGTGTGGAAACACTTAAGGCTGAGTTTTTCAAAGGTACCTAGCAGATTTGGAGGCCATTGATTGTAATGGGAATTGGATGTGGAAATCCTACAGACAGCCTTTCATCTCCTGTTGCTATCCATAGGAACCACTGAGTGTGAGTCTAATGAAACGCATTATGGAAGAGGCCAGTTCAGTGAACGACATTTCCAGAGCACTCTCCACCCTAAAAGTGGCTGCGGAGTTCTTGGCCGTGACTGGAGGGGACCCAGAGCGACTCCTGACTGAGTATGTCAGAAATGAGCTGAAGATGGAGGCTAATGCAAAGCAGTTCAGAGACTTACCAGTAAGAGATTAACTTTGGTTTGAATTCACAGCAATGAAAATGAAGCTCTCTCTAATAAATATTCTTTGTTTTCATGCTTTCTTCTATACATTCTGAATATATGAATATAGAGTACAGTTTCTTTCCAAAACTATTGTTTGAGCGAAAAATTGTGGTTTTGACTAAATGAATATTTTTGCTTTCTGTGGAAAATTTCAACTTTCCATCAAAAAAGAAAAATGAAAACTTTTGAGTGTCCCCCAAAAACGGAAACAAAAACATCAATTTTCAGGTTTTTAAGGAAAGGTTGAAATTTTCCACAAAACATTTCATTGAAATGTTCTGTGGAAGAAAACCCGTTCTCTGACGAATCCTACTCTATAAATTCTAGAGTAGAGTAGATTTTTCTGTCAGAAAATGCCGACTTGATTAAACTGAAACAACCTGCAGGAATTCAGCTGCCTCCTACCTCCCCAGGTTCTTCAGCTCCTCCATAGCCCCAGGTCAGAATGGGAGGCTCCCAAATCATTTAGACACTTCTGAAGAGATTGCCTTGCATTCGTTTGCAGACATGCGTCGTCTCTTTGTTACATCCCAGCACATGGTGACAGGTGCCTTTTGACACTATTGCAATACAAATAAATAATACTAATGAATAATCCGCATGGGCACAGTCTCTGAAAATGCCTGCCAGGTACCAGCAGGATCCCAACTTTTCAAACCAGAGCTTGGCCATTCTACTCAATGAACTATTCATTGAACTGAACTAGTTGAATAAACTGAAACAAATAAAATATTCTCTCTGTGCCTACAAAAAGCTGTCAAAAGCTGGTTTTGTTCTTCAGCAAACTGGTTCCAGGTGCTTAGCCAGTGACTCCCACCAGCTCAGTGGTTTGACATTCTTTAAAACTTTGGCAGTAGCAAAGTAACTGTGAAACAAATATAGAATGTGCTCACTTCCGTGATGAGGATTTAAATATCAGTGTCAATGCTTTCTAGGTGCCAAGGTCTGGATAAATCCCTGTCTGTGTTGTTTCATCCCAGGTTGTCCCACAAACCCGGCTGAAGCACATCCTGTCTCTGTGGCAGATCCTGTCAGCAAAGAGATCAGTGCTACTTGTACAAATGAACCAGGTAATGGAGGAACCCACCCCAGTGAGTGCCTAGGATGGGGCTGTGACTAGACTGAAAACTTTCTGTGCAATTGTTTTTAATCAGAAAATTGGGTTTTTGACAAACTGAAGTTATTCACAGAAAATTTTGACTTTGCTGCAAAAAGTAAAACATGAAAACTTTCCAGCTGAAAACCTATTCCTCTTTTGGACATGTTTCTGAAAGCCAGCTGGACTGTGAAATGGGTGATTTTCAATTGCTTGTAACTCCACCAGATCTGAACAGAGTTCCTTGAGCACAGCAAATGGCACCTGCCTGGCCCAAGGGCCATCCCACGGTCAAATGTCATGCTGCAAGCCACAGATAAAATTATTTTAGTTATTGTTTTGTTTTCTGATTAAAAGTCAAACTTTTGTGCAGGAAACTATCCCAACATTTCCCCACCAGCTCTAGTTATGACCAATGTTCTCTGCTCACTTGCTGTGCAGTCCCTTTTCTGCTGCTGTCAGGCTCCATCACTTGGAGTCTGTAAATCTAGGTGCGTCGTCCCTTTCTCAAAGTTGCACTCTAACTCAGCCAGAAGTTATTGTGCCAGAGGCAGGAATCTCTGGGGGAGATTCTCTGGCCCGGATTTGGCAGGAGGCTGGGCTGGATGGGACCCGATGGCCTTAATACTATTCATAAATTGCATAGACAATTGTTTGTCCACATCTTGGTTTGTTATGAAGTATATTCAAGAGATCAGTCAGGTTTATTGCTAAAAGTCAGGAAGAGTATAGAGAGAGATCAGTTGGTCTTTCCCTGATCTGAAGAAGAGCTCAGTGCATCTCGAAAGTATCTCTCTTTGACCAACATACGTTGTTCCAGTGAGAATACCTCACCCACTCATCTCTTTAATATCCTGGGACCAACATGGCTACCACAACACTGACAATAATAATAAAATAATAAACAACAACAACAGCGTAGTACTGGAAGAAAGGCTTTGTAATATAGCCGTTTCCGTGAAGCCGTCTTGTGCTGCTCTTGTTAAATTCACTTTACACAGAAGGTGTGCTCCCAGTTACATATTTCAGCAAATAGTATTTATAGGATGGTTTACAAGTTACAAAATGCTTTATACGTCACAAAGATCCAGCCCATCATTCCTTAACTTGTTGTTCTGTATCTTCCCTTACTTTGTTTTGGATACCAGTGTTCCAGGTACTGGTCCATCTTGTACTGGGCACAACATTAAGGTATTTTGCGTTTGGCAAGTTTCTTATTTTCTAATGCCAAAGCTGACTTCAGTTTTGCAAAGTGTTATGGGATACTTAGCACAAGAGAACAGGATTATAAAAAGACAGACAATTCAGGCGAGGTAACTGCTAGAAATGTATCTACAATATAATGTTCTATTGATATTGTGTGTTTAATGCATTGTGGTATCAATATTGATAATGCGAGATGGATGGATGGATCATAGATGGATAGACCTTAGCCCAACATATATTAGTCAATAAAAGCTATGAAAGTTTTGCTGGCTACAGGGACCGCAGCACTGGCCTGAGGTCATGTGCAGAGCCACCTGCTCCATCCCACCCCAGGAGCACCCCCTCTGCATAGGGCAGAAGCAAGCGTCACCAGGCTACACCTGCTCTGAGCCAAGTGAGGACATTCTTCCATTAGGCACATCCTCAACTGCTCTGTGCATGGGGTATCCAGCCACTCCTGCAACACCTCTGCAGTTGCCCCCACTGACACTGTGCTTCTCATTTCAGAATCCCTTCTTCCTGATAGACAAGGGCTTCCATGACGAGCTGGCTGACCGGGAGAGGGAGGAGCTAACAACTGCGCTATCCACTGTCAATATTGAGTTCTTTATCATTGAGCTGCACGAAATGATCACAGTGACATTGGAAAGCTACGAAAACAGTTGGGGGTAACAACATATTTCTCTTGTCTGTGAATAGGCGAAGGGCCTCTGCACGAACATTTAGATCCAGATGAAGAAAAATTTTTTTTTTTACTTTTAATTTGGAGCAGGCACAAACCACTTTAGATACGATTCCCTGTTGATTTAAGAGCCTCTGTGGGTATGTTTGGTTGGTTGGTTTTTTTAAAATGCAGGTTAAAAGATCAAGGCAAATGTAGGGGAAGAAACCCAGCATCTTAAAATTGCCTGTATATTACTCATATGCTGTATTAAAAGGGAAAGGTCAAATCATATCACATATAAAAGGTCTTTTTCCATAGATCTCCAAATCTTCTAGAATTGGATAACCTGCTAGGCTAGAGATTCTCAGACTTTCCATACTGCAGAACTAGAGGGGCTTAGAGAAGGGCAATGAGAATGATCAGGTTTGTGGAGAAACTGCTATGAAGAGAGACTGAACAGATTGAGATTGTTATCTAGGAATAGAGGAGATTGAATAATGGTCTATAAAATACTGACTGGTCAAGAGAAGGAAGATCAGGAGGCATCTGTTCTTCCAGTCCCATAACACAAGAACAAAGAGATGTTCAATGGAATTGAAAGGTAGGAAATTCATAGGGAATAGTTTTTTACATAGCTTGTGATTAGCTTGTGGAACTCACTGCCACATGAAGTCATTGAGGCTGAGAATTTTGTAAGACTTAAGAATGGATTAGGCATATCTATGGATAATAACATCGGTTGTTGTTGATAAAAATTCCAGCAGGGATATTAAATCTCATTCTTTAGATAAGGGCTGGAGTTTTGGAATCTTCTATTCCTTATGACCCTTTAATGCCTTGTTTTCTTCCCCAGAATTATCTCCAGTACTGGATAATTTTACCCACTGCTGTTTAAGAGCACATTGTTTTGCTTAAAAATTGATGGAAGGAAACGTTACCTCTTGTCTGACAACTCTTGAATATTCACTAATTGAGGCCTTAGAAACTTTACACGTAGGGCTTTTTTGAATGAAAAATTGAGTTTTGGACTAAATGCCTTCCTCAAAAAAATTTGGTTCAGAAAACCAAAAATTTTGAGACATTTTCCATTTATTTGAGCTATCAACATTTCACTTTTCAGTAGTGTTGAGCTGAAAATGTTTACTTTTTAGTTGCTGAAAACCAAACCATTTTCAGGTTTGGGGGGGGTTCATTTTTTGACAAAAAGTCAAAATTTGCTGCAGAAAAATACCCCACTTTATACCATCTGAAGTGACCAACAGTGTGAAAAGGGAACTCAAGAAACTGGTGTGCCTGTCAGACTTGGCACTTAGCCTTTCCGAACCAGTGTCCTGTACATTTACAATCTTGTTTTCTTTTATGAACAGGATAGTGGAGACCTTTCAAGAATATTTAAAAAAAGAGGAAAAAGAAGACAATTACATTATGAATTTGACCAACACTGTAAGCCCGGACCTTCAGCTGAAGAACATCATTTCAGTGTGGAAAAGTGCCGTGCTAATCAACAAAACATACGCCCACTCCTACAGCCAAGAGTGAATGGGTCCGTGAATTGTTTCCTGTGGATACCAAAATCAATTACTGTGCCCAGCCTGTAATCCGCAGAGATTTAGGAAGCAGAGTTTCTTTAAGAAGTGAGTCTCAAATCACCAGGCCGATGCATCATTTGAATCAAAATAGGCCTTCTATCGGATTGAAGTGGTGCCTAGGCTCGGGCGTTTGAGTTGCGATGTTATGGGCATGACCAGCTATGCGAGTGTTGCTATGCGCGTTGCTCTCTGCAAGCGGGTGAATTTCACCCACCGAGAACTACAAATGATGGGTATGATTCTCGTGCCACTTAGGCCTTGTCAACACATAATGCTTTAACGATAAGGGGAATAAGCGATACCTCTATAAGTGCATTTATCTGTAAGGGGAAGCACTGAAGCCTGATGACTAGAGCTGGGGAGTGGGACTCAGGCCTTGGCTACACTTGCACGTTATACCACAATAAAGCCACCCAGAGCCCTCTAACTCACTCCCCGTCCACACTGGCAAAGCACATAGAGCGCTCTGACTCCCTGGCTAGAGCGTTGCTGGTACTCCACCTCCCCGAGAGGGATACGGTTTGCTGCATATTGGGTGAGACGCTGCAGCATCAGTGTGAACGAGGAGTTACAACAGCGCTCTGACTGCCCTCCGGAAACGTCCCATAATCCCATTAACTGAAGTGGCCTCTCTTGTCTTTGTTGTGAATTCCAGCAGGAATGCGGAAGTGGCCCTTTCAAAACTCCATTTCAAACAGCCAGCTGCTTATCAGCTCCGAGAAAAAAACGAACAGTTACTGTTTGCTTTGAGTGAGTGAGAGAGAGAGGCGGGGGAGGAAGGGGGGGTCTGAATTTACAAGACAGCATGGTGATGCATTCTCAGCACCCCAAAAACCCACTCTCTCTCCCCCCACATACACACAACACACTCCACCCCACCCCCTCCCCATTTGAAAAGCACATTGCAGCCACTTGAACACTGGGATAGCTACCCATAATGCACCGCTCCCAATGCCGCTGCAAGTGCTGCAAATGTGACCACGCCAGTGCACTGTCAGCTGTCAGTGTGGACAGACTGGAGCGCTTTCCCTACTGCATTGTATGAAGGCTGGTGTAACCCAAAGCGCTCTACATCTGCAAGTGTAGCCAAGCCCTCCGGAGACCTAAGTTCTATTCAGTGAAATGGGGGAAATGATACTGATCTGTTACATAAAGCGCTGTGGCATCTGCAGATGAAAAGCACCAGGTGCTATCATACGGTTGTAACTGACCCCAACCTAGGGCTGGCCGGGGTATAACTATTTTGGTAAAGTGATCACACTCCTTACTGATATGGTCAGACCAGCACAACTTCCAAGTTTAGGCCGGGCCTTGCACTAAGCAGTAACTCCACTGGAGTCAGCGGGGCTGGTTCTCAGCCTGGCTGCTCCTGCAGTCATTTGCGCCTGAGCAAAGCGCATGTAAAATGCCACCAAATCAGAAAGGTCCTTTGCAGCCACGGTGCCTTCTCTTGGCGCAAGAATGACACAAGGTGCAAAGTAGAGGAGGAGAATTTCCCATGGATAACAGAGCATTAAGCCCCTAATTTTTAAAGTCTGTGGTGAATTATCTCAGACTTGGTCCGAATCGCACTCCATTGTATTCTAGCTCTTTACTTGGGCTTTAGCAGATGGAATCGTCAGTTCTTTTGGCAGTGTCATGGCATGCTCTGTATTACAGACTCTGATCACAGTGGTCCCTTCTGGCCTTACAATCTGTGAGCCTCTGCTCAGTGTTTTGCAGCTACATGAAAATTAGGTGTTAGAAAAAATATTTGCAGCAGTCTTTTTCTGCCTGGCTTTCAATGCAGACATTTCCCTGTGCCTCTCAATAAACAATGGAACAAGAAAGTGTCACATTCTTCTAGTTATTACCAGGTTTGAAGACTTTGTGAAAGTGAGAATGTGCAAGCGAACCCTGTCCGTGTCTGTACACGTGTGTGCACTCTTATATGTGTGTGCATTTGGTAGAAAATCATCTTTTCATTCTAGTGAAATGAATTGGAATAAGAATTCTTTTAATAAGGTTTGCCCATTCTGTGAATATTTTCAAAAGATTTTTCAAAAATTCCCCCCACCTTGAATCAGGACATGACATGAAAATCCCCAAAATATTCACAAACTAAAAAAAACCTTGTTTTTCCATTTTGGGTCAATTGAAACATTTCATTTTGATAGCTTTGAAATATATAATTTTTTCTCTTTTTAACCTTTTGTTTTCAGTATAATCAGCTTCAATTCTGAAACAAAGTTATTTTGCACCAGAAAACAAGTTTTTCATTTAGAAAACCTCCAAACAAAATGTCTTGACAATTTTGAAACATTTTTCTCAAAAAAAAAAAAAATTTTTTTCGAGTCAGGAAAATTTTTGAACCCAGTCCCATTCTTGGTTCAATGAATCTGCATTTTTAAATGAAAAAAACAAACAATTTATCAAAGATTTCTCAGTTCCACTTTTTAAGCCTTCTCTATATAACCCACCCTTACACAGTATGCCATCTGTCTCCCTCCCGCCAATGGTTGAACCAGGTAGGTAAATTAGCCTGCTACTGTGTTTGGTCTTTTGCCTCATGTAGGAAAGGCTCATGCTTTTAGCTCTATATAATAATCACAGGTTCAATCTACTGCCGCTAAGGCACATTACACCTACACAGAGAAACTGGATCAGTTTAATTTAAATCAGTTTAAGGCTGAGCTCTTCCACTGATATAAATTTGTTTTATATCAATTCATCTTAAACCAGTTGGGAAAACAGTTAAGCTGAACCAAAACAAGGCCGGTTTCCATCAGTGTGATACACTGTGAGATGTCTAGTAATTTTTGCAGTAATTTAACTAAATTGATTTTAAAGGTGATTTCAGGCCAAGTCTGCTTTCAAACTTCCACTGGCTTAATTATACTGTTTAGTTAAACTAGTTGAAAATCCTGTGTGAGTACTCTCATTTCAATATAAGAGTGGCTTATTTCTGTTTAACTTAATCCAACTTCTAGTCAACTTAACCAGAATGTCAGCCTTAACCTGGAATAAAGATGTCCACATAGGAATTGAAACCAATTTAACATAAGCAGTTTAAAAATCACCTCACTGCAAGTTTCTCATGCAGACAGGCCCAAAACTAAATTAGCTGAAGTTGGATTTAAGCAAAATCAATTTTAATCCCTTTTAAAGCAAAATCTGAGGCCTGGTCTACACTACAGAGTTAGGTTGACGTAAAGCAACTTACATTGAATGTCTACACTATAAAATTGTAAGTCATCCACTACACCAATCTAATAACTTCACCTCCACAAGAGGCATAATGCTTCAGTCAATATAGTTAAGGCAACACAGTGTCCAAGTAGACACTGCGTTACTTACATTATTGCCTGGCAGAGGAGGCATTGCGCCTCCACCATCAAGTAGTGGACCAGTAATGGGCCCCCTAGTAGTGCAACAGGAAGGACGCCCTTGAGCGCTGCCCTGTCATGGGCCACTGGTGGCAGTTGGAGTTGCACCTGCCGGCAGAAGGACAGGACGTGACGGATGGCGGGGTCCTTGCAGCCCAATGGGAGAGGGCTGATGACGGACATGGTTTCCCCCAGGGTGGAGAGGGAAGGCAACAGGACAGCGTTGGGGAGGAAGAGGTGGGACAGAGGTCAGTACCACCCATACGCCCAGGGCCTCCACCCCCACTGTCAGGCCCTTCTCCACCGCCTCCTGAGTGGCCGCCTCCGATGCCAGGAAGAACATGATCTTCTCATACATTTTGGAGTCTGCCACGATGGCCTTGGGCCCCACCATCTGCGCCAGCGCCCGCACTTAAGTTTTGACATGGGGCGAAGTGGACACCAGGAGGCAGCGGACGCCGTGCCTCCTGGTCAGCGAGGGGAAGGGACCCCAGCCACCAGGGATGGTACGGGAGGTGGCGGTCAGGGCAGGTGGCACATGGAGGGGCTCCATGCCTCTCCCCCAGCTCCCCCACAGCAGCAGAGGCTACCACCCCCACAGGAGCACAGGTATTATAGTCAGTCCTATAGCAGCAACAAACCTCCTCCACAGTGTCTCGCAGCAGCCTTCCTCCTCCTCAACGAGGGCAGCAGGCCCCAAGACAGAAGCAGCAGCAAGCAGGTGGCAGCCAGCCAAGCAGGAGGGACCCAGAAATGGTGGTGGGCTCCTCGCTTCTCCCTCCATAGGATGGGGTACGCTGGTTGTGCCTCCCCAACAGCAACAACAGCAGCAGTCCAGGGAGGGCTCCAGCCAGCCAGTAGCAGCAGCCCAGGGAGGGAAGAAGCTCCAGCCAATATAGCAGCCAGAGAGACAACACCTGTAGTGGTCTTATTAGAAAAACCTGGGAGGTGCTTGTGCCCACACACTTCTAAAGGCCCCTCCCCTGGCCTAGCGGAAGGGAACACTGGACCTGGGTTCCAAATGAGTACTTGGGACAACTAATGAAAACCAGGGTCGGGAGTGATGGTCAGAGGTTCAAAATGTGGGATTCAGATGGAGACACTGAGCAGAAGACCATGGACAATGTCCACTGTCGCAGAGCTTCCCCTTGTCTAGCATCCTCCTCCTGGTGTTTTAGATGGTGACCTTGGCTAGGGCCAGGAGGAGGTTGACGGGGAGGTCTCGCAACTTTGTGGGGACATGGATAGGGTGTGCAAAAATGAACAGGGGCGGGGAAAAGTGTAACCAGAACCTCAGCAAGAGGTTCTGGAGGAGCCAGAATAGGGGCTGCAACCTGGTGCATTCAAGCTAGGCTTGTGCCAGGTTCTCCCTCATGCTGTAGAAGGAGCAGGCCTTGGGTATGGGGGTGAACCGCACCAGATACATGCCTGTGCTCACGTCTCTGCAAAGGAGCCACCAACTGATGGCCCCAGCGGGCCATGGGAACAAGGTGGAATATTGGATGGTGGAAGGTAGTCCCACCATTTGGTGTCAGGGGTGGGACACGAGGATGAGGAAATGCAACGTGTGGCGCACAAGCGTGTACAGTTGGTCCCTAGGCACGGTTCGGAAGCGAACCGGCTGCAGGGTATGCAGCCAGCTCAGAGTGTGACAGGGTGGGTGCCGGGGGAACTTGTGGAACAGGAGCCCAATAAAAAGGTCCAGAGGGCCTGGGGTGAGGGTGGACAGGGAGCTCCCTCTCACAGGGCCCGCTGCAGAAAAATGAGAGAAGTGGGTGATAAGGCTGCCCCCACCTCCTGGAGCATGCACAGGGGGGTCTGAAGGGTGGAGAGTCCCATAGATTCATAGATACTAAGGTCAGAAGGGACCACTCTGATCATCTAGTCCGACCTCCTGCACAGCGCAGGCCACAGAATGTCACCCACCCATTCCTATGAAAAACCTCACCTATGTCTGAGCTATTGAAGTCCTCAAATCATGGTTCAAAACTTCGAGGGAGCAGAGAAGCCTCCCTCCAGTCAACCATGCCCCATGCTACAAAGGAAGGCAAAAAAACCTCCAGGGCCTCTCCAATCTGCCCTGGAGGAAAACTCCCTCCCGACCCCAAACATGGCAATCAGCCAAACCCTGAGCACATGGGCAAGATTCACCAGCCAGATACCCAGGAAAGAGTTTTCTATAGTAAATCAGATCCCATCCATCTAATATCCCATCTCAGGGGATTTGGCCTATTTACCCTGAATATTTAAAGATCAATTACTTACCAAAATCCCATTATCCCATCATACCATCTCCTCCATAAACTTATCGAGTAGAATCTTAAAACCAGATAGATCTTTTGCCCCCACTGCTTCCCTTGGAAGGTTATTCCAAAACTTCACTCCTCTGATGGTTAAAAACCTTCGTCTGATTTCAAGTCTAAACTTCCTGGTGGCCAGTTTATACCCATTTGTTCTTGTGTCCACATTGGTGCTGATCTGAAATAATTCCTCTCCCTCTCCTATATTTATCCCTCTGATATATTTATAGACAGCAATCATATCTCCCCTCAACCTTCTTTTAGTTAGGCTAAACAAGCCAAACTCCTTAAGTCTCCTTTCATAAGACAAGTTTTCCATTCCTCGGATCATCCTAGTAGCCCTTCTCTGTACCTGCTCCAGTTTGAATTCATCCTTTTTAAACATGGGAGACCAGAACTGCACACAGTATTCTAGGTGAGGTCTCACCAGTGCCTTGTATAACGGTACTAAAACCTCCTTATCCCTACTGGAAATGCCTCTCCTGATGCATCCCAAAACCGCATTAGCTTTTTTCACAGCCATATCACATTGGCAGCTCATAGTCATCCTATGATCAACCAATACTCCAAGGTCCTTCTCCTCTTCCGTTACTTCTAATTGATGCGTCCCCAACTTATAACTAAAATTCTTGTTATTAATCCCTAAATGCATAACCTTACACTTCTCACTATTAAATTTCATCCTATTACTATTACTCCAGTTTACAAGGTCATCCAGATCCTCCTGTATAATATCCCCATCCTTCTCTGAATTGGCAATACCTCCCAGCTTTGTATCATCTGCAAACTTTATTAGCACACTCCCACTTTTTGTGCCAAGGTCAGTAACAAAAAGATTAAATAAGATTGGTCCCAAAACCGATCCCTGAGGAACTCCACTGGTAACCTCCCTCCAACCTGACAGTTCGCCTTTCAGTAGGACCCGTTGCAGTCTCCCCTTTAACCAATTCCTTATCCACCTTCTGATGTTCATATTGATCCCCATCTTCTCCAATTTAACTAATAATTCCCCATGTGGCACGGTATCAAATGCCTTACTGAAATCTAGGTAAATTAGATCCACTGCATTTCCTTTATCTAAAAAATCTGTTACTTTTTCAAAAAAGGAGATTAGATTGGTTTGGCACGATCTACCTTTTGTAAAACCATGTTGTATTTTGTCCCATTTACCATTGACTTCAATGTCCTTAACTAATTTCTCCTTCAAAATTTTTTCCAGGACCTTGCATACTAAAGATGTCAAACTAACTGGCCTGTAGTTACCCGGCTCACTTTTTTTTCCTTTCTTAAAAATAGGAACTATATTAGCAATTCTCCAATCATTCGGTACTATTCCTGAGTTTACAGATTCATTAAAAATTATTGCTAATGGGCTTGCAATTTCAGGTGCCAATTCCTTTAATATTCTTGGATGAAGATTATCTGGGCCCCCCGATTTAGTCCCATTAAGCTGTTTCAGTTTTGCTTCTACCTCTGATATGGTAATATCTACCTCTATATCCTCCTTCCCATTTGTCATGCTACCATTATCCCCAAGATCCTCTTTAGCCTTATTAAAGACTGAGGCAAAGTATTTGTTTAGATATTGGGCCATGCCTAGATTATCTTTAACCTCCGCTCCATCCTCAGTGTTAAGCGGCCCCACTTCTTCCTTCTTAGTTTTCTTCTTATTTATATGGCTATAGAACCTTTTACTATTGGTTTTAATTCCCTTTGCAAGGTCCAACTCTACTCGACTTTTAGCCTCTCTCATTTTATCCCTACATCTTCTGACCTCAATTAGGTAGCTTTCCTTGCTGATCCCTCCCATCTTCCACTCCCTGTATGCTTTCTGCTTCTTCATAATCACCTCTCTAAGATGCTTGCTCATCCAGCTTGGTCTACAACTCCTGCCTATGAATTTTTTCCCCTTTCTTGGGATACAGGCTTCCGATAGCTTCTGCAGTTTTGATTTAAAGTAATCCCAGGCCTCCTCTACCTTTAGATCCATAAATTCTTCAGTCCAATCCACTTCCCTAACTAATTTCCTTAATTTTTGAAAGTCAGCCCTTTTGAAATCAAAAACCCTAGTTGCAGATTTATTTTTGTTAATCCTTCCATTTAGTTTGAACTGAATTAGCTCATGATCATTTGAGCCAAGATTGTCCCCTACAACCATTTCATCTATGAGGTCCTCGCTACTCACCAAAATTAAATCTAAAATGGCATCCCCTCTAGTCGGTTCAGCAACTACTTGATGAAGGAATCTATCAGCTATCGCATCTAGGAAAATCTGAGCCCTATTATTATTACTAGCACTGGTCCTCCAGTCTATATCTGGGAAGTTAAAGTCTCCCATGATCACACAGTTTCCATTAGTATTTACTTGATTAAAGACATTAAAAAGGGCTCTATCCATATCCAAATTAGATCCCGGAGGTCTATAGCACACCCCAAGCACTATCGTAGGAGAGGCTTTACTAGTTTTCTTCCCCAATGTAATTTTTGCCCAGACGGACTCTGTCTTATCCATTGCATCGCTTCTTATTTCTTTACATTCTAACTCATCATTGATATACAATGCTACTCCACCCCCTTTACCTTTGTTTCTGTCTTTCCTAAACAGCACATACCCTTCAATACCTGTAGTCCAGTCATGACTACTATTCCACCATGTTTCTGTTATCCCTATAATATCTGGTTTCACTTCCTGCACCAGTAGCTCTAGTTCCTCCATTTTGTTACCTAGACTCCTCGCATTGGTGTACAAACATCTTAATTTTTGCTGATTGGCCTCGCTCACATTTTGTACCCTATTAGGCACAATCATTCTACAGCCAGTATAACCTATTAGACTAGTATCCACACCACCCTCGCTCCTTATATACATTCTCCTACCCACGGCTGTATCCTTTCTTACTTCATCTTCTTCCCTCTCAATGCTAAAATCTGGCGTGGAGATTTTCTGGACATCTCCCATCCATCTCCCCCCAATTCCTAGTTTAAAGCTCTCTTTATCAGTTGTGCCAGCCTCGATCCTAGAAGTCTATTTCCTTCCCTACTCAGATGAAGTCCATCCCGAGAGAACTGACCTCTGTCCGTGAATGCCTCCCAGTGGCCATACATCCCAAAGCCCTCCTTATAGCACCACTGCCTAAGCCATCTGTTGACAGTCATAATCTTGTCACACCTTTGTTGCCCTTCTCTAGGAACAGGAAGGATCCCGCTAAAGATCACCTGAGCCTCAATTTCCTTAAGCGTCTTCCCCAGCCTAGCATAGTCTCCCTTTATACTTTCCAATGAGAATCTGGCTGTATCATTTGTTCCCACATGAAGGATAATTAGGGGATTCTTTCCCGCTCCCTTGAGGATCCTTTTCAACCTCAGGTCTACATCCCGTATCTTAGCACCCGGAAGACAGCACACCCTTCTATTCTCAGGATCAGCTCTAGTTACAGGCCTGTCTATTCTTCTCAATAAAGAGTCCCCGATCACATAGACCTGCCTTTTCCTGGTGACAGTGCTATTCTCCAGTCTCTCCCCTGATCCCTCAGGCTGCAAGTTCTTTCCTTTCCTATTTTCCCTTACAATCCTCTTCAACCCATCCTGTATCCTCCTGGGGCTCATATTTGGTGTAGTCTCCCTTGACTCTTTCCCTTTTCCTATAGGACTAGCCTCTCTTCTCTTCTTCCTTACCCTTCCACCTTCAACAAGTACCTGCTGAGCCCCTTCTTCATTTTCCAACTCTGCAAACCTGTTCCTAAGCTCTATTTCTCCTTCACTAGCCCATCTTTTTCTCTGCCTGGTTCTTTGAGTCACATGTTTCCACTGACCACTTTCCTCACCCAGTCTCTCCTCAAAATTCCCCAGCCCTGCTTCCATCTGTGAATCTGAGCTTTTCCCTTCAGATACCTCATGTCTTTGCTCCATCATCTGCTCAAACCCCTTCCTAAACTCAACCAGACTTTCCACCTGCATCTCCAAACCTCGGATCTTTTCCTCCATCAGCTCTATCAGACGGCATTTCATGCAGAAAAAACTCTTACCGGTTCCCCCCTCCAGGATCATGTACATACCACAGCTTCCACATCCAGTCATCCTCAATGTGTCTTTCACTACAGGAGTCACTCCCACAGCTGCCTCTGTATCTGTCATCTCCTTCCCACCTAAATCCTGTTTATCTGGGAAACACAAAAAGACCACCCCCCCCAGCAAAAGCAAACCCCAAACAAGCACCACAATCCAAACTCCCCTTGCAAACTCCCACTCAAACTCCCCTGTTTAGAGCTCTGTTTGCTAGCTCCTGTGCTGCTGCAGCTGTCTGGGTGGACCCATGTCCACCCAGTCCCCCCTGTTGTAGTCCAGGAGGTCTCCGACCCTGGTGGTTTCTGCCAGGACCAGCCTCTGGCACAACGAGGGAGATTCTGCCACCTGCACACAAAGTTGGGGATTGTGTAGCAGGGGCTCCATGAGGAGGTCCACCCCCTCAATGACCACAATGGACCTGGTCGCTGAGAGCAGGTTCCAGGTCTGGAGGAGGTCCTGGTAGAAGACCGGCAGCTTGGAGACATCTCGTGGAAGATTCCTCGGGTGGAGAAAAAGGAGCTGCCGGTCGTATCGGAGGCCTCGGAGGTGGCAGAGGAAGGCATGTGCCATCGTGCTCCACGCCTGACTACCTGTACCATAAAGGAGTCTCTGCAGGGCCTGGAGGCAGAAGACATGGACCTGGCTATGAAGGCAGACCAGGCCCTGTCCTCCCTCCTCCAGGGGAAGACTCAGGACCCCTGCAGAGACCCAGTGCAGTCCTGGCCAGAAAAACTCCAGAGCTGTTCTCCGGAGCTGGGCCAGGATCCTGGGGCCAGGCTCAGGGTGTTGAGCCAGTGCCAGACCATGGACAGGAATAGCTGGTTCAGCACCAGCGCCCTCCCTTCCAGGGAGAGACTCCAGAGCAGTCCCATCCATCTCTGCAGCTGCTCACCGACCCTGGCCACTAAATCCTGCCAGCTTTCCGACGGAGAAGGATGTGTGGCAGAAAGATAGCCGCTGAGATACAGCAGCGGACCCACGTGCCACCGGATAGCTTGAAGCACGGGTGGGAGGGAGCTCGCCTGCCACCCGTCCCCAACCACCAGGCCAGAGCTCTTGACCCAGTTGACCCAGGAGGAGGAGGCTGCCGAGTAGATGGCCTGACAGGCCTCCACCCGCAACAGGTCGCCTGGGTCCTGGCCCACGAGGAGCACGTCATCGGCGTATGCTGACAGCACCAGCCGCAGCTCTGGCTCCCAAAGCACCAACCCCGTCAACTGCTGGCGTAGGAGACAGAGAAAGGGTTCAATCACCAGAGTGTACAGCTGGCCCAAGAGGGGGCTCCTCTATCGTACTCCCTGCTCGAAGCTGACCGACTTGGTCAGGGTCCAATTGAGCCTGGCCAGACCCTCCACGCCAGTGTACAGCACCTGGAGAAAGCCCATGAACTGGGGCCTGAAGCTGAACACCCGCAGAGTGCCCAGGAGATACCCATGGTCCATCCTGTCAAACGCCTTCTCTTGGTTCAGGGACAGGAGGGTGAATGACAGACCATCCCTACACCTGAGCGCCAAGAGTTTCTGGACCAAGTACAGGTTATCAAAGATAGTTCAGCCCAGGGCAGTGTAGGTCTGATCAGGATGGACCACGTCCACCAGCATGGACCCCATCTGCAGCAAGATGGCCTCCGCTATGACCTTGTAGTCCGTGCTGAGGAGCGAGATGGGACAGCAGTTCCGAAGGTTGTGGAGGTCCCCCTTCTTGCACGGCTCACCTGCACAAAAGAGGGAGGACCCCACTTTCCAAGTAGTCAGCCCAGATGGTGACGAGGTCTGGGCTGAGGACGTCCCAGAACATGCGATAGAACTCCACAGTCAGCCCGTCCATGCCCGGGGATTTATTAGGGGGTATGCAGTGGAGGGCTTCCAAGAGCTCAACCAGAGTGAGAGGCAGCTCCGTATGGTCTCGGTTGCCCACACTGACTGTCAGGAGTTCGGTCCAGAGCACCCTGCAGGTTTTGGCTTCAGTTGGATGCAGGGAGAAGATTCCTGGCCCTTCCACACATCTCTTTCAGACCCGTGAGGGTGTGTCATCCTCTGCCAGGAGGCAGGTGACCTGCTTCTTTGTCCCCTTCTTTTTCTCCAGTGCACAGAAGAAGTGGGAGCCACGATCCATCTCCCGCAGGAGACGGATGCGGGATCGAACAAAGGCACACTGGGCCCGGTGGTCTTCCAGGGCCTGGAGCTCCTCCCGCTTCTCCCGGTATGCTGCGCAGAGGGACGGATCCTCAGGGCTGGTGGTCAGACGCCTCTCCAGCTCCAAGACCTCCCGCTCCAACTGCCCTATCACTGCATCCCTCCACTGGCTAATGCCCCGTGTGTAGTCATGGCAGAAGAGCCGGGCACGCACCTTCCCCACATCCCACCACCACTGCACCAAAGAAAAGGCACTCCTCTGCCCTCACCAGGCCAGCCAGAACTCCTGGAAGGACGCCATGAAGCCCATGTCCTCCAGCAAGCTGTTGTTGAAATGCCAATAGGCCGGCCCCAGCCTCTCTGAACTCAGAGAGGCCGCCATAGCTGTCAGGTGGTGGCCCAAGAATGGGGCCGGCCAGATGCCAGAGGAATTCAATCCTTGAGGGGGCCATTTAGGGATCTGGGGCAAAAATTGGGGATTGGTCCTGCCTTGAGCAGGGGGTTGGACTAGATAACCTCCTGAGGTCCCTTCCAACCCTGATATTCTATGAGTGGGCTCATGTCAGATGGAAACAAAATAGATAAATACGGTCCTCCACCTGGACACAGGTAAAGGTGGTATCATTGTCCAGGTGGTGGTCATGCCAGACGTTCACCAGGGAATGATGGGCCACGATCTCCCTGAGGATGCCCACAGTGGCCTCGCAGCTCTCAAGTCCTGAGTGGTCCCAGTCCTCAAGGGTGGTGTTGAAGTCCCCACCCAGGACCAGCCAGCCAGGTGAGGACCCAGACAAGTAGTGGTAGTGGTGGTGATGATAGTGGGGTCCTTGCGTCTCCCTCTGGAGGGGTGGGGATGGGGGGACAGGCCGGCAGGGCCCCCCCTTCCCCACAACAGTAGCAACAGCCGTAGCTTATGGAAGGGGTCCCAGCCAGCATCAGCAGCACAAAGGAGAAAGCTCCAGCCAGCACAGCAGCCAGAGAGGCGAAACCAGTCACAGTGCAGTGGCCCACTCCAGAGGGGGTGGGGCGGAAGCAGCCAGGGAGGCTGCGCAGAGCTGCAGCCAGTCCTGACAGGGCACCAATCATGAAAGGGCTCGCTAGTGCAGCCCAGATATAAAGGGCTGCCCAGCAGAGCAAGAGAGATCAGTCTCCCCGTGACCAGCAAGGGAGGAGGACTGGCTCTTGGTAGAAGGAGCAGCACCCTGGACAGAGCAGTGCTGGTCAGCGTAGCAGGGCAGCAGGAGCTCTGGTTGACCCCTGCCTGACTGCAGGCCTTGAAACAAGGGCTGTCTGGGTGCTAGAGCTACAGGAAAGTGTCCCAATGAAGGCAGGCAGTAGAGGGGAGTGGAGGAAGGAAGCAAGCGGCTGCTGCTCAAGGGTCCCTGGACCACAGCCCAGAGTTGTGGGGGGCCTGGGTCTCCCTCACCTTTGCCCCACTGGAGGGAGTGGCCATATAAAGGCCACTGGAGGGAATTGCCGTATAAAGGACTTGGAAGATGGGCTAGACTAAGTGACTGCAGTTCACCACTGTGGTGGGGCTGAACTGAGGACTGCTGATTCCCCCTGAAGTGGGGAGAACTGAGTTGGGGCAGAGCTGGAGGGTCCAAGAGCAACGTGGGTCCCAGATGGTGGAGAGAGAGCAGAATGGGTGAGTCACCACCAGCAGAGGGAGTTCCAGGACTGGACTGAGCTAATTCCCAGGAGCAACCAGCAGGAGGTGCCGCAGTGGTGAGTCCCAACTTGCTACATGGCTGTATATCCAAAATAGCTGCAGTTAAGTCCAGTTTCCTCATAATACTCCCCTCCCTGAAGATCATAAAAGTACAATTAAGACATTCACACATGCACATACACAGTCACACAATAAATTCAGTGGATTACTAGTGAGGCCCAGCATGGGTTCAAGGCTCTCAATTGAGACCAAGTGAAGATCTTCTCACTGGCACCCTCAGCTTTTGCTCCTAAGTTTATCTCAGTAGTGACCAATCTTCATGTAATTGCCCTTGGGAAGTGCCATGGTCTGTAGAGGCACAAGCTTTGCAACCGATCGAATTTTCTCTGAATCCAGCATGTCAGTGCTAGGCAGGGGTGAAAGTAAGTTAGAGGACTTACCAGTACACTGAAGTCCTGAGCAGGGGAGCGTGGCCTCAACCGGAAGAGGCAGGGCCTTAAATCCCTGGGCCCTTTAAATCTTGATTTAAAGGGCCAGGGCTCCAGCTGTGGTAGTGGCTGCTTGGAGCCCGGGGCCCTTTAAATCACCCCGAGCTACGGGGAGCCACAGGGCTTGGGGGTGATTTAAAGGGCCCAGGGCTCCAGCTGTTGTTACCGCAGCGGAGCCCCGGGCCCTTTAAATCACTGAAGAGTCCTGGGGGCTCCTGGCTGCCACCGCTACCCCGGGGCTCTGGGCTCTGGCAGAGCTTTAAAGGGCCTGGGGCTCTGCTGTGGTAGCAGCTGCCGGAGCCCCAAGCCCTTTAAATCCCTGTCTGAGTCCTGCTGCCCGAGCCCTGGGATAGCGGTGGCTGGGCTCTGTCGGGGAGTTAAAGGACCCTGGGGCTCCAGCCACTGCTACCGCCCCAGGCCTTTAAATCCCTTCTGTAACCCCACCACCACTACCCCAGGGCTTCGGCAGCAGAGCTCCAGTGGGGATTTAAAGGGCCCCGGGAGGTAATGGGGGCTGGAGCTCCGGGGCCCTTTAAATCCCTGCCAGAGCCCCACTGCCGCCACCACTACCCCAGGGTTTCGGCAGCAGGGCTCAGGTGGGGATTTAAAGGACTGGGGCGGTAGCAGCAGCTGGAGCTCTGGGCCACCCTTTAAATCCCAGCCGCAGCCCCGCCGCCGCTACTCCAGGGCTTTAAATTGCCATTTGGGAAAGCTGGTCCCAGTATGGTGCACCGGCTCTTACCAGTACACCGTACCGACTTACTTTCACCTCAGATGCTAGGAATAAAACAACCATCATAACTTGAAACAATAAAATCATGACAATTGGATGTAAGAGCAGATTTAGGAGCCCCATGGCTGTTGGGGACCATCCCAACAATGATGCCCACCATTTGTGTTCCAAATGTTGGCTTTCTCTCTCTCGACTACTTGTTTAATCTTGTGAATGGAGTGATGGACAGTTACAATGACTCTGCATGCTTCCTTTTTAGCCACATTTAAATAATTCCATAAAAGAGAGTGCCCAAGCAATATCTTTAAAACAATCAGATTCATTCCAATGGGTGAGGGTGCTACATTAGAATATAATGTATATTTTACTCTTATTTGGCTATCTTTCAACTCAAACACTTGAAATTTAAAATCACATCCTTCAATAGCTACAACATGACAGAAAGGCCCATCTTCATGTGAATTATGGGCTCTATTATACACATAATTAATAATAAACACAGGGCACCAACTCCTAATACATACACAATCACAAATTCATTTGCAAATGGATTAATAGCATAATGGCATTTTCCCTTGTTATTTCCAAACACACATCCTGCGATTGTCAGGCATTCTTGGTAACACCCACTCACCTCCTCGTGTTACTACTTGTTGCCTTGCTTCCCCCAGGCCTTTTTGTTTTTCTTCACATCTATGCATCATTTGAGCCGAAAACAAATTGGCTTCTCCCTAGTGCTGTCTCCTTGGAGATGGCAATCCACAAATGAACAGGAGAAGAAAAGATTTGCATTTGTTACCCATCCACACTCCTAGATTCCTGTGTTGTTATCATGTTTGTCTTCCACTAACATGAAACCCACTCTTGGAAATTCGGAGGGAGGCATAGGGCATCCAATTTTGTTCCAATGTCGGTGAAACATGCTGAGAAGACCCTGACAGTGTTGTTCCTTGCTTCCCTGGTCCTTGAATTGACATCCATTGCCCCTGCATTATTTACTTTACAGTCCACACTCATCCATGGATAGTGTCCCCATGCTTTGGGCACAACAGGTTCCGGACTCACACCAGCAGCAGGGTAAGCCTGTGTGCCAAATGCCAGCAAACGCACACAGAAGTGCGTCATTTCCAATATCTTCCAGCAGCCACAGGATTAGTAATCTAAAATACAAAGCATAACAAAACTTTTCCCTTTGCTATATAGCAGGAGGAATTATTATATATTTAAACCAATTTTATCACCATTTATTTGAACCTGTTCAGGTCCAAGTCTCCCACAAAGTGGGGAAGGGCTCTTTGGGCTTGTTGGGGCTGTCCCCCTTTCAACATTTCTTTTTGGGGAGATAAATATCCTTCAGCACCTTATAGGCTTTCCTGGCTCAATCCTCTATTTCTCCTAGCATTGTGATGTCTGGGTGTGCACCTACCAGGGCCATATGAATCATGGGGAGAAACCCTTGGATCAAGGCCTGTTTAAACTCATGAGCGGCATATCCAGGTTGTTCAGATGCCCTCAACCTGGAATGTTTAAATTCCAGCTTCTTTCTAGTCACATAGCTTTCTGGCCTTTCCCCTGCCCATTGCTTCTCTTGATGGTGTATCCTTACAGGGCTTTCTTCTGGGAGGATAGCCTTTATCATCTCCCCTTGCAAGTTAATATGCCTTCGGGCATCATCAGCTCCAGGAAGAATCCCTACTTTAATATCATATGGGAGACCTGCAAAATCCTTGGGGAGCATACATTCCCTGGCTAAGGCCACCACATCTCTCAGAGTGAGACCGGGCGTGTCAGCTATTCTCACCTGCCATCCCAAGGCTGTACTCCAGTTTAGTGGGCCCACTGATTTCCCTGTGGCCCTAACCTGGTCAGAGGAGAAGGGCCTGACCTCTATTTGTTTGTTCCAAGTGAGATTACCCTCCTGGGAGGCCAATCTACCATACCGTGGTGTTTACTTTTGGGGCTATGGGCAGGGGCTTCTGCAGCTCTTCCAGTGTTTGGAGCAAAGAGCCATACGGGGACTGCCTGAAAGGACCCAGGAGAAACTCATTAGAGTTATCCTTCTCATAGCGTTAATAAGGAAGATGAAAATCAGGGCCTTCTTCTGACTCATCCCCCCTCCCTAGACTATGAGACCTTCTGATCGCAGCCACTATTCCCCTCTGCCCTCCCAACTCCACTCTGAGGGCATAAATCTGTCTCTTACATTCCCGATGGTCTGCCTGGGTTTTACTCTGGGTATTCTTCAATAAGGCTCTAACCACTGCCTTGCTTTTCTCTGTCTGCTTTTTCAACTCGCATACTTCCTGCTCCACTCTCTCACTATCACACACTTGCTTCTGTATTGCCACTATCTATGTTGCCTGAGTGAGGGTCGTATCCCTGAGGGTGTCTGACTCTGCCTTTAGGCAAGTTGTTTCTTTTTCTCTCAGCTTTATCTGTGTCTAACTCATCCACTCTTGCCTTTAACGTATCTATCTCTGTATCTAATACTATTGCTACCACACACAATCCCTGTAATGCAGCCTTTTTCTTCGCCTTAAAATTTGGAGTTTCCCATGCTGACCCACATTTCCCATTTCTGAAAGAATGCCATGGGACTGGTAGAAGCTTCAAGCTTCCAGAGACCATTACCATATTCTGTCAAGCTGCACCACAAAACCATTTCCAGCCTTTCCAGATGTTCCCTTTCCTTCTGTCATATTTTCTCCCTCAACCAGGCTACCAACCTCAGTCCTAAGTCCCCATAATGGAATATATCCGTAAATTTACTTAAAGACTACAACATGGGAATTACAGGTTGCGACCCTGTCTCTCCATCCTCTAATCCCTATTGCAACAAAACACTCCTGGGTGGCTTGCCAAATCTGTCACCTGGGAGTAACTGAACCCAAATCTATGGTAATTTACAATTATCTCTCTAGGAGATTTCAGTCAAGGGGGAGGTCACAGCTCCTCTGGCTGATAAATGAATGGTACAAAAAAGAGTGCTTTCACCCAAAGCTCCTTCTTCATTGAGTCTTAAGCACACATGCATATGCAATAGTATAGAGCACCCCAGATATAGTTACCCAAAGTCTGAAATGGTTTTGAGTGGCAACAGCAGGTTTCAGGTGATCAGCCTTCCTCCTAGTTGCTGGGGAGTAAGATGTCAGCTCCTTGCTTGTACAAAAGCTTCTTCGAACTGCTCCACGTTGCATACTCTTACTTATCTTTCAATAGACTATTCAAATAAACCACATAACTTTTAGTAACCCCTAGTTGGCTGACTATTCTCCTAGGATTAGCAAAAACAACTCATAATTTTATTTATTAGCAAAGCAACTTTTAGTCATAGCAACAGCAAGGAACTCACAATCAGAAGCACCCAGCTTCAAGATCAGCTCTCCACACTCCTTCCCATTCTCATGAATCTGTTACTTTCTCTATTCTTATTAGAAGAGTTGCAGCTGTGCAGCTGTTTTGCCTGCTTATGCAAACACAAATGATTCCTGACTGAGGTGTTCCCGCTTTCAGTCAATGGTGGCTGTATACCCAAAATGTCTCCAGTTATGTCAAGTCCAGTTCTCTCATAACAGGGTGACCTGGCCTCAATTTTTTTGCTCTGCACAGGACTCCCTTTCGTGGCACTGGGCAGGTGACCTGGTCTTTTTGTACTTCAATTCCCCATGTCTATGGGACAGGGAGTTTCTGAGGATAAATA
Organism: Dermochelys coriacea; assembly: GCF_009764565.3. NCBI lineage: Eukaryota > Metazoa > Chordata > Testudines > Dermochelyidae > Dermochelys > Dermochelys coriacea. The sequence continues at coordinate 5,547,393 of NC_050073.1, read as the reverse complement.
CACTAAAGTGTGTGAGGCACTCAGATATTCAAAAAAAGGGATGGGTACAAAGGTATAGAGGGCTATAAATGCAAATTATATATATATATATATATAAAAATAAATGCTGGAGGGGGATTGTAATGGAGTGAATCACAGAATCATAGAATATCAGAGTTGGAAGGGACCTCAGGAGGTCATCTAGTCCAACTCCCTGCTCAAAGCTGGACCATGTAAGTGTGAGAATGGTCCTGCTATTGTGGGGAACTTTTCTGGCTTCTGCACTATCCCAGTGGACTAGGATACCAAAAGGATGCAAGTCCTCACTCCACCTTGCTTTACCTGGAAGCCTGCTTGACCTAAAGGATTCCCCTTCCACTTTCCTGTGAGGCAGAGTCCTCGTAGCCCTGACAAGGCTGGGCCCATGATTCCTGGAAAGCTTAACCTCCAGTCTTTTCATGGGCACTTAGAATGGGGCTAGGGTGTCCCCACTCCAGGGTGCTTTCTCCACACCAGGCATTTCCCTGACCCATTGATCACTACATTAAGCTCAAAGCAAATTTATTAAACCGCAATTGTAAGAGGAATAAGGGGAAATGGAAAAGGTTAAAGGACCAAAGAATCTGCCCTAGGGGCACAGGAAACACCACAGAAAAGTTCAAAGTCTCTTCGCAGCTGGGCAAGAGGGGGTCACTGTATGGGGAGCTACTCCCCTGTCTGTCCAACCCCCAGGCATCTGGAGTCTGCCTGTACTCAGACATCTCTGCCCAGCCCCACCCTCCTGCATCCAGACTTCCACCCCCCCTGCACGCATACCACCTCCCACTTAGTTCCCCCATATTCAGACTCCCACCCCAGTGAGCCCCAACCAGCTGAACCCAGACCCCCGCTAAGCCCCATCCTCCCCCACACCCAGACAACCCCTGCTGAGCTACAACCACCTTCACCTGGAACCCCTCAACAAGCCCCTGCACATCCAGGTCTCCCCACCACACCCAGACCCCTGACTGAGGCCACCCGCACCCAGATTGCCCCATACAGAAGCCTCTCACCCCACATTAAGTGCCACCCCCTCCACACACACACTTGGATCCTGCTGACCTGAGTCTGCTTGCTCCACACCTGGAGCAGGGGCCGTGGCTGGGCATGTGTGCAAGACTCTGTCCCTCTCGCTTGCTATCTTGTTGTGCCTGGCGTGGAGGGGCAGGCCCACCCCTTGCATTGAGTCACGAATGGGTGCAGCCTCACCACTGAGTCCATGTTCCGAGAGGAATGGGGGGGGGCGCACCATGAGCGCCTACCTCTGTGCAGCCAGTGTTCTGTGCTCCCCACTGCCATGCTGGGGATTTATTTATTGATAGACAAATACAATATGTAGAATTTTGCAGAATTTTAAAATAGTGTGTGAGAATTTTTATTCTTTTGGCACACAATTCCCTCAAGAATATTTTTACAAGAGTAGACTGGAAGAGTTTGTCTTGTTTAACCTAATAAACTGCAAGCAGAGGGGGGATCTGATTGCTTTCTATATATACACTAGGGTGGTAAACATCAGGGAGGGAGAAGACCTATGGAAGTTAAAGGTCACATTGACTCAAGAAGAAATGGGGCTAAACTGGCCATGACTAAATGTAAATTGGAAATTAAAACGTTTCTCACCATCAGAGGAGTGAGGTTTTGGAACAGCCTCCCAATAGCAGCAGCAGGGACACGAAACTGAACTGGTTTTAAGATGGGAGTTTGGATTATATGACAAGGTTGCCAGCAAGAGCTGGGGACTGGACCTCATGACCCACAAGCTCTGTTCTAGTCCGTTGTTTGTTCCTCCACTGAGCCTGGGATAAGGCTCCTGTTAGCAAACTAGCACCAACCTGCACATACAGCAGAAACAAGCACAGAGGGGTGATTCTGCAAACTGGGCTGGAGCTATCAGAGATGGCACGTTTGCCATCAGACATAGCACCCCCAGTGTGTTAACAGGAAAGGGCACCAGTCAATGGAGACCCAGGACCACCGGGGTGTGGATAGTGTCATGGAAAGGGAATTATAGGGCAGGGAAATAAGCATGGGGGTGGTTGATGGTGCCTCTCCATTGGGTGGGATTTTAATCCAATTCAGCCAATCCAGTTTAAATGCAACCTCTTTAGTTAATTTTGATTAATTTTCCTGAGCGTAGACAAAGCCTTCGGAACTTTGGACAACCCCACTCACATGGATGAGAGCAGCGCCACTGTATTGCTCATGGCTGGGGAGGAGGGGGGGACTCTTGCTCTACTTCATATGGCCCTAGCTATGCAATGAATTCTGGATATCTGCCAGCCAGAGAGAAGGGTTTCAGCTGCTCCTGAACAGAGGCAGGGAGATAGCTGGGCGATCCATGGGGAAGCCAAGAGATAACACACTCAGGTCATGCTGCTGCCTGGCATAGCCCTAGCCATTCTCTCTAGGCAGCGGACGCATGGGGATCAGAAACATTTTGTTCACACATGTGCTAGCTGCATACAGGAAGCACCTGGGCTACAGCACCTTTGTGCTTGTGGAAGTAATGTGGTCAGTAAACTGGTCAGTTAGTTGTGTATATAGGGCTGTGGAAAGTAAAACCTGTGGATGAGACAGTGATGTCACATCTGAGGACTCAAGGACTATATGGGTCCAGCTACTTTATCTCAATGTCTCCTTACCAGTTTGGAGGACACAGGACCCAGCAGCTTCTGAGAAGAAAATCAAGACTGGGATCAGAAGTAAAGGAGAGTAAAGAGGTCACCTCTACTTGAATAGTAAATGAGTTCATTCATGGGTTTACTTATATGTAAGACTTTGTTAACCAAGTCCAGAGTGTGTTGTGGTGACGGGGGGTTTGTGGCAGTGGCCTTCAAAAAGTACCAACCATACTTATCAGCGAGTCCCCCACTCCTTGGGATGGCTACCTGGGGTGTAGGAACTCTGAGGCCGTACAAGTTCTCATCGTCCTTTCCTGACCCATCATTCAGGAACTTGTTGGGTTTGGATACAACATAAAACTTTTCTCACTAAATCTTTTTCTTTTTTTAAACTACCAATGTTGTTGTTTACATGTAACCACTTCTTCTTAAAGCACAAACCGCTCTGGCCTGAGCTAAAAGACTTCCCTGTTAATCAAGGCTGGAGCAGGTTCATCAGCTGCTGTGTGGGCCAGTTACCAGTAGAGGGGGCCAGTGTGCTGCACTGAGCAGACAGGGGTCACACTTATTTGAAAACCTAATCAGTGGGGTGTGTGTGTGTGTCTGTCAGTGGAGATGAGGCATCTCTTTCTCAAAGCTCCACTCCAGTTCAGCCAGGAGTTTTGGGGCTGGAGGCAGAAATCAGTGTGGGAGATTTTCTGACCTCAACATGTTTTTTACACCCAGGACACAAAAACTGGGGCCAAAGCATGCTGTCCCCTGGGTTGAGGGGATCCAGCTGAGGAATGAATGGCCAGAGGGGACTAAGTGAAAGCAGAGCGTGAATGTCTCCAAGACATGTTGCCAAACCTTCCTCTGTGAAAAAGCCTTTACACGGTAAGAATGATACTTGCAACCCTGACCATCTATTCAATAAGCCCCAGATCTGACCTTTCTATCCCCAAATCCCAACACTAACCCCCTTTCTACCTAATAAACCCCAGAACCTTGTGACATCTACTGCTGGCCTTTTTGCAACATTAAAAATAGACCATTTCCCCTCCTTTTTATTGCTGCTCCAGGACAGTACTTTGCCATTCATCCCATGGCTCCTTCAGAGCCTCTCGTGAAGTACCTGGGCCAAAGCCTTGTTAAAAGTTCAAAGAAATGACGTCCACGACTTCTCCTTTAGTCACTATTTTATTGACACATTCAAAGAATTCTAATAGGTTAGTGAGGCATGGTTTCCCTTTGGGGAGGCCGTGCTGGTTAGACACTAGCATATATCACTATCTTCTAGATGTTTGGTAACTCTATTTTTATTGTTTCAACTGGATTTAACAGATACGGAGAGGTAGGGCTCACTGGTCTGTCATTCCCGAGATCGCCCCTAACAGCTTTGGTAAAAATCACTTGCAAAAGACCTACATAAAAGAGTCTTTCGCCGCTACACTCTGCATTGATGTAGGGATTTCTAGTCGAGGAACTCAAAAGCTCTTTAAGTCATAGATGAATCCTCACTAGCCCAGATGGACAGGGAGAGGGGAAGTCAGTGGAAGAGCTGCTGAGAGAACCCAGGAGTCTGGGCTGCCCGGCTCCTGGCCTAATCTCAAAGATGCTGCCTAGATTATCGTGTTAGAAAATAAAAGCTTTTCCCAGAAAGCGGTTCATGCTTACAGTGAGGTTGTCTGGGTATCTGTCTCAGAGCAGAAGGAATGAATATCATTCCCTGCCTGTGTCTGCTCTACAATATTTTGTCTAGCCTAGGTGCTCTCATTATAATGGCATATTAGTGACGGGAGCACTTTCAAACCTGGGACTGCCAGACTGTATCGAACCAGGGATTCATCTAGCCCAGTGTCTTATCTCCGACACTGGACTGGCACCAGATGCTGCAGAAGAAAGAGAGAGGAACCCATGTTTGGGATCATCTACCCACATGAATGTCTCATCCTAAATAATAATAGCTAGAGATCACCTTAAACCCTGGAACTTGAGGTTTAATATTCTTTCCAAACCCGCTTCTTTATCATTTACTATCATACAGGTCTTGTTATCCACATAAACATCCAGTCCCTCTTTGAATCTGGCTAAGTTCTCAGCTACAGCAGCAACCTGTGGTACGGAGTTCCACAATCCAACAACATACAGTGTGGAAGAGTCCTGAGGAATTGGTGGAGGGCTGGAACCCAGTTTTGCAAAAGGACAAAGATGGACATGCAGGTAGCAAAAAAAGGTGAGGGACCAGCTCGAAAAGGAGGCTAGGCACAAAGATCAGGTTTCCAAAAAAAAATCCTCCAAGCTTAAAGGTCTCTAGTTTCCCTCTATAGCTCTTTGAATACAGGAAGAGGCTCTCAGTCTTTGGCAGCCTGGTGATTAGGGCTTTGCTGTCTTCCTGAGCCAATCGTGGGTTTGAAGCTTGTGGAAACTGTCCATTTCTTCCCACAATTACTTTCCTGTTCTTAGCTCTTTTCTGATTCACAATAGCACCTCACCTTTCACCCTGTGGTTAACAAAATTACTTAGCAGTCTTAGTTGTATTAGACCCCAAAGCACAATCTCTCATTTCCCCATCCTTCTTAATAACAAAACTCCAAAGGAGACAGCAAAATGAGAAGTTTAGTTTCAGTGTCAAAGATTTGCTAAAGACGAGAGTTGTTCAATGGTCACCCAACAGAGAAAGTGAAATCTCAGCCACTAGGGATATGCAGAACAAGGCTGGGCCAATATACTGTTTGACCAGTCCTGCATTGGACAGGGAGGCAATGGACAGCAGTACATGTAAGTGATGTAAACCAGAGACTGTGGTTGACTGTGTCTGTGCAGCACCAGGTGTGACAAGGCCCTGATCTCAGTTGCTGCGCGTCTGTGCAGCGCCCGGCATGACGGGGCCTGATCTCAGTTGCTGCGCGTCTGTGCAGCGCCCGGCATGACGGGGCCTGATCTCAGTTGCTGCGCGTCTGTGCAGCGCCCGGCATGACGGGGCCTGATCTCAGTTGCTGCGCGTCTGTGCAGCGCCCGGCATGACGGGGCCTGATCTCAGTTGCTGCGCGTCTGTGCAGCGCCCGGCATGACGGGGCCTGATCTCAGTCGCTGCGTGTCTGTGCAGCGCCCGGCATGACGGGGCCTGATCTTGGTTTGCCTCCATGTGCCATGGCTGCATCCTGCTTCCGTGATGGAAAGGAACAACCCGGGCCATCCTGATGCAAGATAGGCTGGGATCTCCAGCATGTCCATGGGACGTCCTGGTTGTCTCTCTATAGGGTCCCCTTGCTCGGAGGGGAGAGGGGGGAAGCAGGGAGGGGTCCCAGTGTTGCCCTGGCTCCTGGGGATCCCCATATGGAGTCCATAATTGGAGATGGGGCTTGGTGATCCCCATATAGGGGGACCCCAGAGTCCCAATACAGGGCCCCAGGCTCAGGTAGGTCCCAGCACAGCTCCCCTAGCTGAGATGCGTCCTCTGGTGTTTGCTGAAGGCTGAGCTCCAGCAAAAGCTCTTGCCGCACTGGCCGCACTGGTAGGGGCGCTCGCCGGTATGGGTGTTCTGGTGCTCCAGCAGGTTGGCGCTCTGGCGGAAGCTCTTGCCGCACTGGGGGCAGCGGTAGGGGCGCTCACCAGTGTGGGTGCGCCGGTGCTTGATGAGGTGCGAATTCTGGCAGAAACTTTTACCACACTGGGGGCAGGTGTAGGGACGCTCGCCGGTGTGGGTGCGCTGGTGCTGGATCAAGTTGGAGCTCTGCCGGAAGCCTTTGCCGCACTCAGTGCAGCGGTAGGGCCGCTCCCCAGTGTGGGTGATCTGGTGCTTGGCCAGATAGGAGCCCAGGGCAAAGCTCTTGCCACAGATGCCGCAGCGGTGGAGCTTCTGGCCGGCGTGCGTGCGCCGGTGCTCCGCCAGATTGGAGCTCTGGCTGAAGATCTTGCCGCACTCAGGACACTTGTAGGGTTTTTCGCCGGTGTGAGTCACCTGGTGCCGCAGAAGCTTGGAGCTCTGGCCGAAACTCTTGCCGCACTCGGGGCACTTGTAGGGCTTTTCAGCCATGCGGCAGCTGCGGCGGTGCTCAGCCAGCCGGCAGCTCCACAGGAAGCTCAGGCCGCACTGTGGGCAGCGGAAGGGTTGCTCTCGCTGGTGGTGTCGCAGGCCGGCACTCTGGGCATAGCCCTTGCCGCACTCAGAGCACTTGAAAGGTTTCTCCTCCCCATCGGCGCTGTGCCGGGTGCGACGGTGCCGGGCCAGCTTGGCGCTCTCCAGGAAGCACTCCCCACAGTCGGAGCAGGTGAAGGCCTCGTCGCCAGCGTGGGTGCGCTGGTGCACCAGCAGTGTGGCGCTTTGGTGGAAAGCCTCCCCGCACTCGGAGCATCGGTAGGGCTTCTCGGCACCATGCCGGCTGGCTCGATGGGCAGCCAAGGCGGCGCTCCAGCCAAAGCCCTCCCCACACTCCCCACAGCGGTAGGGGCCTTGGCCGCCGGTGTGGGTGCGCTGATGCTTGGCCAGGTCCGAGCTGACCACGAAGCTGCGTCCACACTCCAGGCAGTGGTACGGCTTCTCGCCGGTGTGGGTTCGGCGGTGGGTCACCAGTGTGGACTTGCGGCCGAAGCTGCGCCCGCACTCGTCGCAGCGGTAGGGACGTTCCCCGGTGTGGGTGCGCTGGTGGTGCACCAGTGTGGAGCTCTGGCTGAAGCGGGCGCCACACTGGTGGCAACGGAAAGGCTTCTCGCCGGTGTGGATGCGCTGGTGCTCCAGCAGGGTGGAGCCACGACTGAACTTCTTCCCGCACTCCGGACAGCTGTGCGGCTTTTCGCCAGCATGAGATTTCTGGTGCTCCAGCAGCGATGAGCTCCAGGTGAAGGCCTTGCCACACTGGTGGCAGCGGTAGGGCCGCTCCCCGGTGTGGACCCGCTGGTGTTTGATCAGGTTGGAGCTCTGGGCAAACCCCTTGCCACACTCAGTGCACCGGAACGGCTTATCCTCCGCATCGCAGGCCTGCTCACCCGTACCTGCATCACGCCATCTCCCCTGTGGCCTCTCAGAGCTCCCGCAGGAATCGTCCCCTTCGGAGCGGGCTGAGAATGGCCCTTCTGGCTCCCCATCATCGTCATTCTGCTCCTGCACATCGTCCGCTTCCTCGTCCTCACTCAGGGCACCGTCATCTGGCAGAAGGAAAAGAGAGAGGGAGCCCAGACACATGTCAGTCATGCCAAGGGGAGGAAGTATCTAATGGGGAGGGAGGGCCCTGCACTGAATCATAGGTGTCAAGGCCAGAACAGCCCTCTGTGCCCATCGAGCCCGGCCTCCTGCCTAACCCAGCCCAGAACATCTCCCCCAACCATTCCTGCCTCCAGCCCAGTAACTCCTGGCGGAGCTAGAGCGGTGCTTGGAGGAAGACACCTCTAGGGTTGGTCAGGAATTGTCCGCCAGAATGATTTTTCTGATGGAAAATAAGTTTCTGCAAAATTTGCTATGGGAAAACTTCAATTTTCTGTTAAAAAAAAATTGAAATGAAAGCTCCAGCTCAGCAGCTCTTTGACACTCACAAGGTAAAGGTGCAGACCCAGGGCTCCCAGGGCTTGTAGCTGCCAGCTCCTCTAGGGAGCCTACTTCAGTACAAACAGTAAATAATAAAAAGGGGTCATGCAGTGAAAGTGAAAGGCAGCAAATACTAAACCTTTTTCATATGGTGTATAAAACAGCCCATGGAACTCATTGCTATCAGATGTAGTTGAGGCCGAAAGCTTAGTAGGACTCAGAGCAAGCCTGGCTGTCTATGTGGATAAGAACATTCAGAGCTACTTAATGCTAATGGCTTGGGCTGATCTCTAACGATTAGCAAGCACGATGGGATCGAACATGGCAGCAGATTACCCCCAATCTGCTACTGCAGGTTCTCCCACCTTCCCCTGCAGCATCTGGCGCAGGCCACTGTCGGTGACTGGAGACCGGGCTAGAAAGACCTGGGTGCTGATCTGGTCTGGCAACTCCCTTCGGTCCTGCTCCCACTGCAGGTTCTCTTCCAAAATTCCTCACCTGTCAGGACAACTCTCAGCTCCTCCCGCTCATCTGAGTCGGCATCACATAGTTCCTCCCCTCGCTCCATCCATGAGAACTCGGCTGAGTGTGCCATCGGGAAGCTTGTGCACGGGAAAAGAAGACAAGAGACAGCCATTAGTATGGGTGAGACACTGGACCCCAGTTCGAAGCTGGTCCCCGCAGGGGGAAGCTGACAAAGTTGACACATTTTTATTGTGAGCCATAAATCCGTGCCAGCTCAGGCCTTGAAACCACCCTTTCACAGGGCGGCCGCCTCTTTAAAGGGAGATGGGTCTCGGCCCCATCCAACTGTCCCAGGAGGGTGGGGGAGGAGGAATGGAAAAGGCCATGTGACCCAGTCAGGCCTCTGGGGCAGATAAGGAAGAAGCCTGGGAGAGTCAAGGCAGGAAGGCATGGGAGGGGGATTGGCGGGGCTGCAAGCAGTGAGAAGGCTGCTGCAGGGGACACCAGGGGAGAAAAGACTCCAGCTCGCTAAGGGGGATTCCAGGCAGAAGCCCTGGGAGCGGCTGGATGAAGAGTCGGGAAGGATGGATATATAAACCTCAAAATATATCAGCTTCCGACTTGGACTCTCAGGGCTTTATTTTGTAGCCATTTATGATAACAAGCCAGCCCAATATGGGTGTTACTGGTTATGAGAGAGCCTCTGAGAAATTACTGAGAAAAGAGAAACGATGGCTGCAGGGCCACCCCATGTCTCAAGGGGGAGCTGTGGAGGCAGAGACCATTACACCCCCCTACAATGCAGCCTGATCCATTATTATTGTAATTTGTGTTATAGTCACACTCATCCCCTGCCCAGAAGAGCTTACAGTCAAAACAAAGGGCAGGACAAGAAACTAGGCACATAGCGGGGAAGTGACTTGCCTGAGGTCACCCAGGAAGCCAGTTTTACAGCTGGGAGTGAACCCAGGTGTCCTATGCCCTAGGTCTAGGGCTCTAGCCCACAGTGACTCAGTGGATTAATACAGATGGATGCTTCACCCCGCACTGGGCCTGTTATTTCAAAGCTGGGTCCACACAGGTGTAAGGGTCAGATCACATCATCAGGGCCCACACCTGTAGTTAGAACCTTTCCTCTGTGACTCAGGCTTTAGCTAGACTGGGACTTAAGCAACAATTCCAGCACTGATGCAAATCTCCCATGTAAACAGGGAAACAAGTTGTTTCCATAAACCACCAAGATTTGCATCAGTTTAACTCTGCTTCTGAGCAAGCTCCATCTGTTCAAATAGAGGGCCACTGTCCACATGGGATGAGGGGCAGATCGTGCGCTTAACAGCAAGTGCCTTACAATGAGCATTTGATCCCTGAGCTGGGAGGCTGCTTTGGCCTGGCCCTAAAGTTAAAGATGACTGAAGAGATCATTGCTCTTCAAATCCTCG